>NC_090815.1:12010069-14410069 GCF_000390325.3 Nicotiana tomentosiformis | reverse complement strand
GAACGGGCTGAGCGCAAAACCTTTGTGCAATCCCATAACAACCGGGGAATGCTCAGAGTTGCCTCTTACTGTCCTAACCCGAGTCTTAGCCCCATCATACATGTCCTTAATCGCCCTAATGTAGGCAACCGACACACATTTAGTCTCCAGGTATCTCCAGAGAACTTCTCTAGGAACTTGTCATGCGCTTTCTCCAGATCAATAAACACCATGTGCAGATCCTTCTTCCTCTCCCTATACTGTTCCACCAGTCTCCTAAAAGGTGTATAGCTTCCATAGTAGAATGACCCGGCATGAACCCAAACTGGTTGTCGAATATAGACACCGACCTCTTCACCTTTGCTTTAACCACCCTCTCCCAATGGTATGGATCAGTAATTTGATACCCCTATAATTGTTACAACTTTGGATATCATCTTTATTCTTATACAACGGAACCACCGTACTCCCCCTCCACTCATCTGGCATCCTCTTCGTCCTAAAAATAACATTAAACAGCCCCTTCAGCCACTCCAAGCCTGCTCTACTCTCACACTTCCAAAATTCAACCGGAATTTCGTCCGGCCCGCTCGTTCTGCCCCTGCTCATCTTACGCATAGCTCCCACGATCTCCTCCACCTTGATGCGTATGCAGTACCCAAAGTCATGGTGACTCTCAGGATGCTCCAGTTCACCTAGCACAATATCTCGATCCCCTTCTTCATTAAGAAGTTTATGAAAGTAAGTCTATCATCTCCTCTTAATCTGGGCATCTTCCATCAATACTCTACCATCTTCGTCCTTGATGCATCTCACTTGGTCCAAATCCCGAGCCTTCCTCTCTCTCGTCTTGGCCAGCCGGAATAACTTCTTCTCCCCGCCTTTCTCCCCCAGTTCCTCGTACATATGACCATAAACCGCAGTCTTAGCCTCCGTGATCGCCAGCTTAGCTTCCTTCCTAGCTACCTTATACCTCTCCATGCAGGCTCGCCTCTCCTCCTCACTTATGCTCCCTACTAACTTCAGGTACGCCGCCTTCTTCGCTTTCACTTTACCTTGGACCACTTCATTCCACCACCAGTCTCCTTTGTTCCCTCCAGAGACTCCCGCCGAGACCCCTAACACCTCTCTCGCAACCTCCTTTATAAAGTCTGTTTTCGTCAACCATATAGTGCTCGCGTCCCCACTACTACTCCAGGCTCCCAAAGCCGACAACCACCCCTCCAACTCCTGGGATTTATCCTTAGTCAAGACTCCCCACCTGATTCTCGGTCGTCCTCGGACAAACCTTTTCCTCCTCTTTAACATAATACCAACATCCATCACCAAGAGCTTATGCTGCGTCGCAAGTATCTCACCCAGAATAACCTTGCAATCCTTACACAGCCCTCTGTCACACTTCCTGAGGAGGAGATAGTCAATCTGAGTACTCGCTACCGCATTTTGAAAAGTCACCAAATGCTCTTCCCTCTTCGGAAAGCTAGAGTTCGCAATCACCAACCCAAATGCCTTAGCGAAATCCAATATCGAAGTACCTCCTCCGTTCCTCTCCCCAAAACCGAAGCCTCCATGAACCTCACCATAGCCCCCAACGGTTGACCCGATATGACCATTGAAATCCCCTCATATGAATAGCCTCTCATCAGGTGGAACCTGGCGCACAATCTTATCTAACCCCTCCCAGAAGCGTTGTTTAACCTCCTCATCCAGGCCCGCGTGCGGCGCGTAAGCGCTAACGAGTTAAGGGTGCACACTCCAACCACCAACTTAATAGCCATCAATCTATCATTCACCCGTTTAACCTCAACCACAGACTCTCTAAGATCCCATCCACCAAGATACCCACTCTATTCTTACTCTTCCAGACTCTGGAGTACCAAAGCTTATAACCGTCTGCATCCCTCGCCCTCGACCTTACCCACCTAGTCTCCTGGACACACGCTATATTGACCCTCCTCCTCCGGAGGATCTTCGCCAACTCTATAGACTTACCCGTCAATGTACCTACGTTCCATTACCCAATTCTCAACCTACAGGCACCCCTGTTCCCCTTACATCCCTTGCTTCCCGACCCACCCCCTAACCCCTTCCCTACCTCCCGCCCCAACCCCCGCTTGCCTCGAGGACATGACCTCACTCGACCATCCCTGACCACAACCACTACACCTACAGCAAACTAAGGGAAATCACTAACACATACTCTGCAACAAACCAAACTAGAAGAAGACAAGATGCAACTACAGGCACATTAATACGACGATTAAACTAATATAAACTAAGATGACAACGATTTAACTAACATAATGAAGGGAAACAGGAAAACCGGAGGTACCAACTCCCGCAAGTAGAACCTGGGAATTGTCTCGGTATTCACGACGGTGTTACGGCGACCTAGGCGCGTTCACGTCCGTCTCCCGCCGCCTCTTGCTGACACTTGTCCGGGCTGCTCTTCACTGTTTGCACACGCACGCCCTGCTCGCTGCCAATAGCCACCGACCCTAACCTGAAAAATATGCAAAACACCACGGAGCCAAACAAAGGGGGGCGTTACCAGTGGTGAAGCCCCAGCCATAGCAAAGAAGCACAAAAAGGAAACGAATAGAAAGGGGAAAGGGGCAGAGGAAACAATGTGCGTGAGTGGGGGGCTTACAGTCAACTAAGATTTAATAAAGAGGAAGAAAAGAAAGAGGGGAGAGGGGACAGATGTTGCTGCGCGGCGGTGGTGGTGGTGGCCAGCGTGGGGGGGGGGGGGGGTATGGGAGAGAGATAGCGCAGAGAGAGGGAGAAAGGGGGGATGGGGCGACATAGATGGGGTGGGTAGAGGCGAGAGAGATGAGGGAGGGGGGCGTACCAGCTGGTGGGGGTGGTCACCGGCGTGTGGTGGGGGTGATCGTCGGCATGGGGTGGTGGTGGTCGCCGGCTACTTCTTACTGTTGGGCTGGGGCTCGGCAGGGTCTCGTTGTGACCGTTGGGTAGGAAGCGCAGAGAGAGAAGGTTAAATTTCGTGCACACTGTTTTCTCGACTAAAATATCAGTTATTACAACTACAACATCATACAACTTAAATATAATTTTCATACAAATTTATACAATATATTTTTTGTCTGTATTTTGTATATGATTTGTATATATTTTGTAAGTGGTGTGTTCTTCCTCTCTGAAATTCCATTTAAAACTTCCTCTCTTAATGCAATTTTGATACATATCAACAACTTTATATAAAAAGATAGTATTTATAACTTAAATATAAATTTCATACAACGACTTATACATTATACAACTATTTTTCAGCTTACATACAACATTCAAATAAAAAATATATATATAACTACAACAGAATACAATTTACATACAACTTTAATACAATTTCGTAAGTATATTGTATATCATCTCCTTCTTCGAGTTTAAATCTGAAATTCAGTCAAAATCAAGTCTACTCTTCACCAAAGATATAAACTCCAAAGAATATTTCCAATTGTTTTCAACAACACCCAATCCAAACAAACATTAATTTTTGACAACCCAAATTTGAATTCAAAGTTTTAAAGCTTTTTAATGATTGTCAATGGTGGAGAATCAAACACCTTCAAAACTTATTGATTGACAATTTCAATTCGAATACCAATTGTGCAACATGAAAGGGTTAAAACTCTATATTATAACAATTGAAATTCATTGATGAACTTCCTTGGGAAAAAAAGGATGAAAAGCAGAGAAAAATGAAGGAAGAGAATTGGGGAAAGAACAGAGAAAGAGAGAGACGGAGAGAGAGAAAGAGAGACGGAGAGAGAGAGAAAAAAGCATAGGGATGAAGATTCCTATTCAATTCCTAATATAAAAGGATACTCATTTAAAACTAATTTGTATGTAATTGATAAATTGTATATGTACATATAATTAAGTTAAAACTTGATTAGGTAAAAATCCCTTATGAAATTAACCAAGAATATCCCACGGAGACAAATACATGAAAGTTTGAAAAAATAGGTAAGAACCTATGCGATCACAGAAAATGACCCTAGAATCTATGTCAAATTAATCTGCAGCCATAACTATTGCCTAACAACCCAAAACATTCATAATGAGAAATAACCAATATGACACCAGACCTATAATCAAGAGCTGAGAATATTCATATCCCCACAGCTTACTCTCTATGCAATCAATATGAGGGGATGAATTATAAATTATTTCACACCCACATACATGTTTTAAAATATTTTTACTTCATTTTATATAATTATATTTATATTTTTTTGAGCTATTTACATAATTTTACAATAGTAACCTATATTCTACAAATAATTGCATTGTAATATTTAGCAACAAATAATTATTTAACCCAACAAGAGCTCTCCGAACCGAGCTAGATAGTCTCCTATCACTAGGCTCACCAGCCAACCTAGACTTTTATTTTATTATTCCTACCGGATATCAAAACAAACCATAAGGATTGTTTCCGGCCACGAGTTCCCCTATGGCATAAGCGCTCTTGGGTGGGGTGGGCCATCCCATCAAATCTTTGAGAAGGGGCCCAATCTCGTATTTGATGGTCGGCGTGGCGATAGGCTTCGTTTCTACGATTGCCTTCCCGGCCGTTGAAAGACTGAGCGAGAACGGTAAGGGGCGCACAAACAAAGAATGTCGTTGTGCGGGGATGCGATTCGCCAAGCTGGGGCAAAGAAAGTCGTCCGACCCTACCCAAGTACCAAAGGCTTTCGAGGCTTACACCTCCCTATTACAGGACCTAAAAAAAGGCTTTCAGTAGCGCCCTTAGAATCTAATTTGAAGCGCCAGTAGTTGTAGCTGTGGCCACACCAACCCTTTCAAAATAAAGAATAGTGACTTTCTACCAATAGACTAATACTTGGATGACCACCCATGAAACTCACCGGGAGAAGTATACGCGGTTAAATTTTTTGCATAAGAGGCAAAGCCAGGACTTCAACTTTGTAGATTCTGAATTTTAAAACAACAAATATACTGTTTAAGCAAAAGCTACTGCGTTCGGCCGAATCTATATCTCGGCTTCTAGCTCTGCCCCTGAGTGGCATGCCATATCAATCACTTCACACCCAAAAAATATGAGACCTATTCTACCCGGATAAACTATCACTTTGCTTCTGTGTTTCATCAATAGGCATTTTCTTGGGAAAGAGCTCTACCCCCAACAATTGAATATAGAACCAGAAACATCAAGTTATTGTTGTTTAGATTCCTGTCTCTGTGGCTGTTCATACATTTACACCATTTTCGTGCAAGTACGATTTAGCCTCAAGTGGATCACAGGCTGAAATCCAAGGCAAGAACCTTCAACCAATGTGATACTTCTTAAATAAAAATAAACTAAAACAGACAAAACTCAAGAGCAGTATGGAATTCATATATTCATTTATGCCAACTTTCCCTCCTCGACAGAACAGAAAGGCGTACTCTTGAGCAGTTTCATAGTTATTCACATTATCGTTCCCATGCATAGGAAGAAAAAAGATAAACAACGACAGACACCCTCTAGGGAACACTATAACAACAATTAGCTTTTCAAAATTCCTAATGATATGTAGAAAACAAAAGGGATTAGCATTATGTAATATTACTTGTAAGGCTTTATTAGTCGTCTCGTCGCTTACTCTGCTGCTGATGGTAGTATGGCCAAACTGTTAGCAGTCAGTTCTTCTGAAGAAGACTCAAACTTATGGTCAAAGCTCATTGTATAATGGAATTCAACTTGTAGCCGCTGATGAAGGGGCGTAGATGCCATCAATCCCTTCTTCACATTAACTTGTAACTCCCTAATAGGGATTGCCGCCAAAAAACTCTTTATGTACTCTTTACATGATTCTTTACCTCTGTAAACAATGCTGGATTCTTCTTTGTTTTCAGGTACCATGTCCCTGTTGACGATGGTTGATTCTTCTTGCAATCCGTCGGTGCCATTGGTGCTAATGACCATTTTGCCCTCATTGGCAGCTTCTTTCATATCACTTTGCTCCTTTTTATTGCTAGATGGTTTATCATCTGATTGTTGAGTCTCACTAGGTACTTGAGAAATTGTTGTGTCTTTGTCGAATTTGAGGATATAAGCCTGATTACAACACTCAAAAAGCCTCTCGCCAAGTGTGTCAATGATATAGTATGCGTCTTTTTCAACCTTTAGGATAAAGAAGTGGTCATTCCAACTCACAATGTAAACAAAGGACTCTCCATGAGAAGGAGTTTCTTGAGCAGATTTAGAAATCTCATCCCAAATGTTGTCAAAAGACATGGCACCGTGAAGAAAGTCAAATTCCTCCTCTTCTTCGGTTCCTTCTGGATGAAAGAACCCAACGAATGATTTTTCTGAGACTACTGAGAGTGGACGCACTTTATCCTGGAGGACTGTCTCGAGGTCAAAATGCTTATCTGGGAAACGTTCCTTGTAGGTCTCTTTTTCACAAAGATCTCTCCACTGCAGTGAACCTTCACGGATAAGACAATCAAGTTGGGACTTGATCGGCATATCTTTAGGATTGGAGTGGAACCAATCAGCAATCACAGCAACCAACGCTGTACAAGCACTTTCACCTTCAGCTCGTTCACTTCGTTGATCAATCGAAGCAAAGAAGATCTGAGTCTGCAGCTTCATTTGTCCATCTCGGCTTATTATCTCTTTCTGCTCCCAACTACCCACAGCAAAACTGTCGTCTCCAAATTCGGAGACTGAAAATTGATTTGCAGAACCTTTCTCGGATTTGCACCACTGCAAGAATTACACGCATCAGTAAGACACTTGATACAACTTTACAAGTACAGTAGCTACAAAAGAAAGCTATCAAGCTCTGCAATCTTCAATTCGACAGGCACATTGGTGAACAAGTGTAATAGCATATTGATCAGATCATGAAATAAAGACAATAAATGACACTACACAAATTGCATTTGGATACTGGGATAATCAAACATGATAAAGAAATCAAGAAGAATGGGCACATACCCCTGAAGAAGACTCATCAGATGGGCAAAGCTGTCTGCGATCAAAGTCTATATCGTCCCCACCATCCTCTCCATAATGTTTCTTCAGCAACGGCTCTCCCTTGGTTTTAGGAGATCTGAAACTCAACTTCCTCTTCCTCCAGGGGAGAATTCTGCGTTTTGAACTCTGCTCAGCAGTTTGATTTTGTAGTGCTGCAGTTGTATCCGCAGGGTACCCGTGCCCTGCATCTGAAATATGATTGTTACGATGGATGAAATCCTCGTCTTCGCTGCTGCTTGTGTTTGAGTAAAATGATCCACTAGCATGGTTTGCATAGGCAAGTGTTTCATAACTGAATGACTTCCGCACACTTGTATCCTCATTTCCTTCCTCTGATTCTCCTTCTTCTGAATCATCAAGTGAATCCGTGTCGAGTAGGTAGACATAATCGGGGTCCTCACTTCTGACTGAGTTCCTTCCATCACTCCCTTCCTCTTCATGACATGCCTTCTTGTGTCGCCTAACTGATAATCCCTTGAAAAATTTAACTTTCCGCAGACCTGCTTTTAAAGCAGAAACCTCATTTCTGTCTGTCAACAAAACCTCTCCAGGGTTTGGAGATACTGGAGCAGACATGATAAACTTCGGAATGGTCTCTGAAGCTTCGTAACCGTTCCTCAATTCCACAAGGCTGAGAGATAGCTGTCAAATATATGAACATGGCTTTAGATGAAACAGCTGCAGATATATATTAACAAGTAGCTATGAAAGATACTGATTAAATAATATATTCACGTGGTTGCAGGAATAGAGGAGAGCAAGCAAAAGGTATGTTCTAGTTTCTCTTACACAGAGTGAAAGGAAACTTTTGAAGCTGCCAATAGAGGCTTCCAAAGGAATTGCAATTTCAATGCCGTCTTCTTTATCCCCAGCTACTGAAGCAAAGTCTGCAAGGTTCAATGACGCCGCAGCAAGTATGGTTACCTTTTGATCTGGTTCTCTGCTTGTACCCTGATTTAGTAGAAGTATGAATAAGTATATGAACACGAAGACAAGGCGGAGAACTTGAAAAATTAGTGTAGATGAAAGCACAAACTGAAAATAAAGGATTAGTAATACACCAATAGATTGGAAGATACGATTATGAAAAACAAGATAGGTCTCGAAACAGTGAAAGAAACATGCAACAAAGGCCAACGCCGTGCCCGCGAAACAATTAGCCATAAGAATATCCTTGCAACCGACCAATAACACCTCCTATTGTTGGATGCATAAAGAGAACAACTATGGAAATTGAAACGGCATATACTCCAAGGTTCTTAATCAATGCTACAACAACTACCCATTAAAATCCCACTAGTGGGGGTCTGGGGAGGGTAATGTGTAAGCAGACCTTACCCCTATCCGAGGGAGTAGAGTTGTTTTCGAAAGACCATCGGCTCAAGAAAACTCTTAATCAATGCTAATTTTTTTAATTAATAACAGACTATGCCAGTAGTATGGATTTTTCTTTTTTGTTTTTCAAAAAGAAAAATATGATGAATATAGTAGGTCTCACCATCCATATTACATCAATACAAATGACCCCCACAAGCTCAAAAAGTGGATCCATTAAAGACAATCATTACATTCCAGAAAGCTTAAACTTTTGACTCTTAATGCATGTCAGGAATAGTATCTTCACTAATTTTTTAGACAGCAATATATCAAACCGGAGATGTTAAAACTCACTTTAACCCACTAAGTTACTAGGAGTAATAAAACTCGGTAAAAACCATACTGATGATGAACTTTATCAAGCAACTCTTGTTTAACATATCCTCTGAAGAGGCTCATACAGATGCTGCTGAAATATACTGAATCACCGTGACCAAATAATCAAAACCGAGCATCGATTAACCAATTAAAGAAAACAAAAAGTATCCTAATTTGAGGAAATTCAAGAAATATTCACCCCAAACAAGTTGTATGACATTATCAGGATTCATAACACAGTACAAAAATCAAGAAAGATTCACCAACAACAACAACTACGCCTCGGTCGGCTATATGAATCCTTAGTTCTCCATTTAAGCTCAACCCATATCATCTTTTTTGCCTTAAGATAGGTACCGGGTGAGCCTTTCTTCTGTTAAAAGGGGACGGGTAGACCTAACATCGCAAGAAAGGCTCACCCTGTGCTTAATTTAAGACAACAAAAGCACAAACTAGTTCTCAACAAAAGTCAAGTTCCAGCTACTATATAGTCAAGATATTTGATCCAATTCAGTAATTTTCTGATAACATACAGTTTCAATAGCTATATCACAGAAAAAGACAAAAACATATAATTTCAATAATAGGGGAGGTAATGAAATTCCCTAGAGTTGGATTCAGCATTCTTATTGCATAAGAATATAACAGCCAAAAACCCAAAAGACTAAAAGGATCAGAGATAAAAGAAATAAACTCA
Organism: Nicotiana tomentosiformis; assembly: GCF_000390325.3. NCBI lineage: Eukaryota > Viridiplantae > Streptophyta > Magnoliopsida > Solanales > Solanaceae > Nicotiana > Nicotiana tomentosiformis. The sequence goes on along the minus strand of NC_090815.1, from coordinate 14,400,686 downwards.
CATTGAACACAGTAAAAGCAACCTCCCAAGGATGAAACACACCATCTTTATTAGCTGAAAAGTTACAAACACTCTGAAACTCCTCATTCCATTCAACACCACCATTTTCCTTTAAAGACTCTTCCTTTGTAAAATTCTTCTTTACACTACCCCTCCTTGTAAGAGAGCTCAAATTCAAAGAACTACCCTTTGAGCCTTTCCACTTAATTTCAACTCTTAATTTTTCAAAATCTTGGAACCCCATTTGCTCATTTGACATAAAGTTGAAACCTTTAAGACAATTAACAATAATCTTAGCCTCAATTTTCTTGGATGATAGTGGTGGCCATGGCCTCCACTTCATCATTTTCACAACCATTTTTTTTTTTTGCTTTTCAATCAAAAATACTAAAGACCCAAATCAAGAAAGTACCAAAAAGATCAATTTTTGACAAGAAAAAAAATCAAAGTGATCCAAAAATACTATAAAACCAGAGCAAGAGAACACAAAAAGATCACTTTTTGTGCTTATATTGGAAAAAGAAGTGATCTTTGTTTGAAGAATTTGGAATTAAGCGTGGATAAAATGGGATTTACTTAGGATTAGGTGTTATCTGAAGAGGGATTATGAAAGTTAGTTCGGAATCAAATGGCAGAGAGAGAAAAAAGGGAGGGTGATGAATATGATACTGAGGACTTGAGGAGAGTGCATGTAGTAGACTCTAGTTATATAGGAGTTCTTCTTTTTCTTTTTACGTTTTCTTTTCTTCTATTTTAGTGAATTAATTTACTTTTGAGGAAAATAAATTTAATGCCACGTTGAAGATTACTAAAAATTTGTTTAAGAAAAGTCTTCTCCTTTTAAAATAAGAAAATGAACTATAACTTCTGATTAATACAAGTTTTGGGAATGAAATGCACTAGTCAGATCCTAAAGTGGGTAACGAACATCACATGAAAAAGAAATATACTAACTTTGGTCTTATTTCCTTCCTATTTTGGTGTATTAATTTACATTTAAGTGGAAAAAATTCATTGCCACATTCAAGATTACTAAAATAAGTTAAAGATAAGATCTTCCTTTTAAGAAAAGAATTGTCAATGAAATATAACCAGATTTCCCTCTTTCATTCGGGTTTTTATAAGAAATTTAGAGAAAAATTTAGATAATCCTTTGACGTTTTTGAGTTGTCAAACTACTCTCAAATGGAAAAAGGAAAACTATTTGAGCTAACAATTTCTGGTAGTTTCAAATATTTAAGTTCTTCATAATTATTTTCTTTTACTTAAAATTGTTTCTGTTTTATCTGTTGTAAATTTTTATTTAAAAGATATTTTACGTGCGATATTTTGAATTATTGGAGCAGTAAACGTTCAGGAAAGACATAAAATTTCAAAATGTATTTGACACACAAATGTTTTAGTTAATTTCATGATTGAAATAATACAAGAAACACCCTTAAAAAGGAAACTTTTAGTCATAATCAGAACTTTGTAATGAAAATTAAGGAAATCATTTATAAAGAAATGTAATGAAAGATTTCCAAAAGAAAGCTAAAATAACAATTGAAGCATGGATTTCCAATTCTTATAGGATTGTATAAAGTAATTTTGTAATTCAAAGGAAGCTAATTATTTTACTCCATTCCCTTTTAGCTTCAATAAATTTGGCTTGAAAATTTAGGTGTATTTTAAGTTTTTGACAATTTCGACAATGAGTATCTTTTAGTGCCTGTTAAAAATTTAGATTAGCAAGTTTATTTCCCATTCAAAACGAAATGAATATTGTTTTTTTCATACTAAAAAAATTAAAGGGATTAACGAGAATTACTTAGTTTTAATATAAAACATTTTGCAGGGAGTTTAAAAGGAGACTTTATAAACCTAATATAGATTCCCCCACCCCACCTAATATAGATTAATAAACTTTTTCTTATGATCTTTTACGTTCATGACTTGAATTAAGCTGTAAATATTGGGAATTTCAAACCTAATAAAGATTTGGTTTCTGCAAATTAAACCAAAATGTTTTTAGAAACCAAAGCTACTTAAAAGTTAAGTTTTCACAAAAATTCTAACCCAAATATTCTACAAAAACTCATTCTGAAAAACCTATTCCAATCACACGACTTCTCCAAAACAATAATAAAACCAATTATTTTCCAAAATGTAAACAAAGCAAAATTCAAAACACCACCTAAAAGTTGATGGTGATTTTGGTAAGTCCGGCACTTTGATCCAAACGATGTGAACTCCAACGAAGTGTTAATCTATGGACATTAACTGGCACATCAGTCTATGTAAGAAACAAGAAAACATACGTAAGAAACAAGAAAACATACTAAAATTAACACCAAAAAATGTAGGTAATGGGATGGTTGGGATCTCTCCGCCCTTAACCAAACGTAGTTCTGTCTGATGCGAATTTGAATGCCGGTCCACATATATAAATTTCGGATACCGAATGATTAAACATTGGATAAGAAAACGTATTGAATATGTCAAACGAATATAATCTTGTAACTTTCAGTGGTGGTTTGATCATATATGGACCAATAAAACCCTAGTTTGAGCAGTAGAGACCACAAATTTAAAGTTATGGCCTCTACTTGGGGGCTATTTATGACTAGGAAAATGATCAAAATGTCGAATTGGACCACATAAATTACAGGAACAGCCAATTTTTTTTTTCTTTTCGATCAATGTTGGGAATCAGACATCATTTACCTTGCAAAAAGAAAATTTCTCTCTAGATCCTTGAAACTTGGGGTTCACGTTTTACCAATATGTGTGTCACGACCCAAAAATCCCACCACAGACGTCGTGTACTTAGTCTTTAAGACTAAGTAAATCGATTACAATTACATTTCGAACCATTTTTTTTTGAAACATATAATTTAATACAAGTGTCGAAACCAAAAGCGGAAACAAATATAAAAACCTCTCAAGACTGGTAACACCGAGTCACAAATTCTAATTGAGTATATGTAGTGATCCCAAGGATCGAATATACAATACTATTCGAATAAGAGCAGACATTACAATAAAAATGGAAAGACTCCAAGGGACTGCGACGACCAAACAGTTTTACCTTGAATCCTTGCGATCACACTCTAATCTCTGTCCGAATCCGATATCTCCAATACCTGACTCTGCACAAAAATATACAGAAGTGTAGTATGAGTACACCACAGTCGGTAGCCAGTAAGTATCAAGACTAACATCGGCGGAGTGCTCAAATATCATAACATATTATAAATTTGTACATCTAGTGCTCAAATATCAAAACATATCACAAATTGCACCTCAAGTGCTCAATTATTACAACATATCAAAAATTGAATATCAAGTGCTCAAATATTACAACATATCACAAATTGCACATCAAGTGCTCAAATATCACAACTTGCCACAGAAATCAACAATACATTATTTTCCACAATAAGGAGCTCATGGCTCGACCATAATGTGCACAAAATCTTAACAAAATATCCGGGAGTGAACAACTCAACAAAATAATATTTTATAATTTAACACTTTGGCTCAATATGATTTACGGCCTTTATAACTCAATACCAATTTCAACAACATAAACTGAAAAGTAATTCATCAAGAAACAACGCCTTTTTTAATCCAAAATTTTGGCAAATAGATTAATACCTCCTTTTTAAATTTATTTAATAAATTATTTATAAATGGTTTAATCCATAATGAAATTATCTCCAGGAAATATCAACTTAACAAAAATACGGGATTCACATAAAAATCAAAATGGCAATCACACCAAATTATCATATAAAAGCAAATTTCACAAACAAGGATTTAGACATGACAAATAAAGGATGTACTATATTCCAAAAATTTCCCAATGGGCATCTACGAATTTCAACTAATGTAATTTGCACATATAAACTAAGTACGTACTCGTCACCTCGCGTACATGGTTTTCAATTACAAAATTTTCACATAAGACTCAATGCCTAAGAGGTAATTTTCTCCACTCAAGGTTAGGCAAGATACTTACATTTTTGAAGTTATGCCGATATTCCAAAATAGGCTTCTTGCGTGAAATGACCTCCGGACGGCTCAAATCTAGTCAAATAAATTATATAACTTCCTTAAAATTCAACGAAAATAATTGCGGATAATAAAACGTCAACTTAAAATTTTACATTAAAAAGTCAACGCGGGGCCCGCTTCTCGGAACCCGACAGAATTTTTACGAAATTCGAATATCCATTCCGATACGAGTTCAACCATACCAAATTTACCAAATTCCGATAACTAATCGACCTCCAAATCTTAAATTTTTGTTTTTATGAAATTTCTACAATTTTTTCCCAATTTTCATCTCAAAATACTAATTAAATGATGAAAACAATGATATATTCATGTATATTAACCAAATCCGAGTTAGAATCACTTACCCCGATGTTTTTCTTGAAAATCCCACAAAAAATCACCACAAACTGAACTCCAAAAATTCGAAAATAAAAAATAAGATGAAAACCTCATTTATATGGTACCACAATCTGACTTCCAAAGTGCTGACCGCACATTCTTTTGTGCGGTCCGCACATTTAAGGTCTCTGAAGCCGCAATCCAAATTGTGCGGCCGCACTTCAGCAGTCACTGCACTACCATGCTTTAGTAAATTGACCATAACTTTTGGTACAAATGTACAAATGATGATTGGCTTACCTTTCTAGAAACTAGACTCAAAGAGCTACAACTTTCTTTTTTGGATCGTCTCCAAATTCCTTATAGATCAAAAGATATAAGTTTCCGAAATCGGACTACCGAATCTGCAGAAATCTCAATTCTGCGGTCTGCATAATTCCTCTGCGGTCCGCACTTTTCCTCTGCCTCAGCACTCCAAAATGTTCCCCCCGCACTTCCAAAGTTCCAGAACAATATCAGAGTGCCGAAATGGCCAGACTCGCTCAAAACTCACCCTGAAACACACCCGAACTACTCGGGATCTCAACCAAACATACCAACAAGTCCTAAAACATAATGCGGACCTGCTCGAGGCCTCAAACTACATCAAACAATGCCGAAACTACGAATCACACCACAAATCAAACTCATAAATTTACTAATCTTCCAACTTCCAAAACTCGTGCCGAAACATATCAAATTAACCCAGAATGACGTCAAATTTTTGCATGCAAGTTCCAAATGACATAACGAAACTAATCCAACTCTCGGAATCACATTCCGACCCCCGATATCACCAAAGTCAAGACCCGGTCAAACTTCCAAACCTTCCAATTCCAACTTTCGCCATTTCAAGCGAAAATCAATTATAGACTTCCAAATAAATATCCAGATACACTCCTAAGTCCAAAATAATCATACGGAGCTATTGGAACCATCGAAATTCTATTTCGGAGTCGTTTGCTCAAAAGTCAACTCTCCAGTCAACTCTTTTCTTTTAAACTTCTTAAATAAGAATTGTTCTTCCAATTTGATCCTGAATCGTCCGAAAATCAAACTCGACCACACACGCAAGTCATAATACACATCACAAAGCTCCTCGGGACCTTAAGTCGCTGAACGAGATGCTAATTCACAAAACGACAAGTCGGGTCGTTACAATGTGAAAATGTGGTTGTAGTTTGCAATTTAAAAAATGTTTACTTGCTCCATATATAACTATACTATCATATCCTTCGGTCCATATTGATTGTATTTTCACCCTTAATCATGCATTTATCTCTTTCTTAATAGTCTTAATCATATGAATATTTATTTAAATGATCAATTATCTCTTTCTTAAATGTTTTATTTAACTAACATTACTAATATCAGCAATATATAAGGATATATTTAAAAAATATGACTTCTTATTTTTCTAAACGTCAACTATTATACTAAAAATTCAATTTATGAACAACTACTAGTAATATTTAGGATCAGATTAAGCATACATTTTCATAATGATGGTGACTTGTACATCCATAAATTGAAACAAAAAAAAAATGAACTGAAAGAGAAAATTGAGAATGTTATATCCTTATTAATGTGTAATAATAAAAATCTAAATGTTATTATCGCTAATAAAACTAAACTGGTTGGATTTGCTATTTAGTTGCCATGTTCGAATCTTACTTGATGCAATCTAATATATATATATATATATATATATATATATATATATATAGATAGATGTTGAGTTTTCCTAGCTTTTTGCGTATTTTTTTTAAATTCCTTTGATCTAAATTCTACCTCTGTCAATGCTCTTCTCCTTCCATTGTTAATACTCACCCGACCACAAGTAAGAAGAAAAGAAAAAATACAATCAGATTTCACTATAATAATTGCCCTTTATAATAACACTTCATTATAGTCAAGTTTTTGTTGGAATCAAATTTTGATGTTATGTTGTAATATATATTCTCTGTAGTAACATTTTGTTATACCAATCAAAAAATATCGAAACAAATAAGATTGTCGTAACAGGTTTGACTGATTTGATCATCTCACAAGGCAAAATGATATACTTGCATTTTCATATGTGGAAGTGCATGGTCCAAATCTCACCAAAAGTTCATTCCCTTTCTTCCTTCCACTCCTTTAATTCTTGGATCCAAAGAAGGAAAAAAGGAACAATTATATTGGTAAGATCATCTGACAAGGCAAAGTGCGATACTTGCCAAGCAATTCTCTTTCCAAAATATATGGACATTTATAGCAGTAGTTGGACAACATGCTACTTGTTAGAGTAATATAAGTAAGTTTGAATTAATAACTCCAAATTCCAAATGTGCTTATTATCTTCTTGGAATACACAACATGTGACATTCCAACTTATCTAAATTCATGTAGCTGTATCCTCTCCAGCACAGACACAGCTTTGCATATCTACCTAGTTTTCTTTTTTAAATTTATTTAATAACTAATATTTGCAATATTAAAATAGTTCAGTTAATGAATGTGCATTAATTGGGTCACTATTTGTCTTATCAATTAGCACAATCTATAAGGTCAATATTTCATTAGATATTTGGGTGATGAATCCAATATATTACTCTCACCGGTCTACTTTAATTAATTTTTTTAGTTATTCTCACATATATTAAGAAATTCACTTTTTATCATTAATTAATAATAAAATTAATCATATTAACCTTATTTTATTAATTAAAAATATAATAAATACTCGTAGACTCTTTATTCTAGTGGTAACTTTAAAAAAAAGAAATTAATTCTTTTTTGATATCTGCAAAAATCAAATATTGTGAATCACAAGAAAAAAACCAAAAAATCAATTAAAACGGACCGCAGGGAGCAATAGTTATAGGTAAAACTCAGACCACATGTCAAATTGCTTATTAACATTTATATTCTTAAAACTTATGGAAAACATAATTCAGAAAGTTGGTTAAGTCAAGTTTCTGAAGTAGAGGTGAAGGATAATTTGACCAATCCTAACACCTAAATCCACTGAACCTATTCATATTCTGAAATTAATAATTAATTATCTATAAACTAAAAGAAAATTATTACTCCTCTGTCTCATATTATCTGTCGTATTTTTTCTTTCACACGTCCCTTAAGAAACATTAATTAGGAAAGAGATTAGACTATTTTGCCTTTATTTATGTCTTAAGATAAAATATATCTTCATTGAAGAGGAATTATTACTAAGGGTAAAAGAGGAAAAAATAATCAATTTTGTCTTGAACTTCTAAAATGACAAATAATTTGAGATAACTATTTTTAATAATCACGACTAATAATATGAGATGGAGAGAGTATCAATTTACTTTTCTCATATTAAAATGGTAAAATATAGTACTATTTAATTAGTACATTTTAAAATATTACTCAAACTTATTAGTTTGACTCTACAAATATTTCTGGACAGCTAAGGACCTAATTATTGTAAGCCATAAACACAATTTGGATAGACTTTTTTTTAAAAAAATATCTTGACTGTTGGATTTTTCAGAATTAGATCTCTCCAACTTCTTATCCTTTCATCAGCTTAGCTGCGCAGAATCTTTAGACTTGTAGAATCGGATTCTGATAATTATACCTATATATGAACCAGGATATCATTTATTTATTATTATACGATAAGCGTAATAAAAGCACACAATAATCACACACACTAAAGAAAAAGAAAGATAGGCATTGGCTTTTTTCACTTTTATCATGCGCCAGAAACTATTCACCTTTGATAGTCAAAAAAATATATAAAATTTATAGAATTTTAGATTATAATATACAGAATGTATATATACAAAATATACAAAAAAAAATATATTTTTCGGCTATTATTTTGAGAGCGGTTATACGTTGTCATTTTCCTAAGATTTACGAAGTTTGTAGGGTATTCTCGGAGTCTCTGATTCTACAAGTTAACCCAAGCATTAGGAAAATGTATACGGGTGAGATCGAGCTCATGGTGCATCCTAGCCTCCGACAAGATAAGCCAGGCTCTAGATATGGCAATAAGGGACCAAACTCGAGCCAAAATCCCACCGTGCTAGAACCCGGAGGCATAACGCCTGCCTTCGAGAATATCGAAGGCATGATCTTAGAATCAGTCGTAGCCTCGAACGACTTCGAAGAACATTGTCAGACAATCCAGCATAGCCAACACAAAGCCGAAATATCCGTGATCAGCCGAATGTTACGGCGAAAATCTCGGCACGTATCGATGAGGAACCGACAATCAGCGAATCAGAAGATTTTTTACCTTTTATAGAGTTGTACCTAAAATAGGACTCCCCTACTATATAAAGGAGGTCTAATAATTTATTTGACACATTGTAACTCGCACTAAAAAAGCAATATATTATTATTTTTCTCTGTCTTTAAGCTTTTGTTCTTTCTTGATCAACACTAGTCGTGGTGAACCCGGCTCGAGAGCGATTATTCCATCAAAGCTGAAGCTATCCAACTCGTGTGGTTTGAATTTATTTCGTCTTTGTTTATTCAATATCAACTTAATTTATTGCTACTATTCACCTTTGATAGTCAAAAAAATATATAAAATTTATAGAATTTTAGATTATAATATACAGAATGTATATATACAAAATATACAAAAAAATATATATATTTCGGCTATTATTTTGAGAGCGGTTATACGTTGTCATTTTCCTAAGATTTACGAAGTTTGTAGGGTATTCTCGGAGTCTCTGATTCTACAAGTTAACCCAAGCATTAGGAAAATGTATACGGGTGAGATCGAGCTCATGGTGCATCCTAGCCTCCGACAAGATAAGCCAGGCTCTAGATATGGCAATAAGGGACCAAACTCGAGCCAAAATCCCACCGTGCTAGAACCCGGAGGCATAACGCCTGCCTTCGAGAATATCGAAGGCATGATCTTAGAATCAGTCGTAGCCTCGAACGACATCGAAGAACCTTGTCAGACAATCCAGCATAGCCAACACAAAGCCGAAATATCCGTGATCAGCCGAATGTTACGGCGAAAATCTCGGCACATATCGATGAGGAACCGACAATCAGCGAATCAGAAGATTTTTTACCTTTTATAGAGTTGTACCTAAAATAAGACTCCCCTACTATATAAAGGAGGTCTAATAATTCATTTGACACATTGTAACTCGCACTAAAAAAGCAATATATTATTATTTTTCTCTGTCTTTAAGCTTTTGTTCTTTCTTGATCAACACTAGTCGTGGTGAACCCGGCTCGAGAGCGATTATTCCATCAAAGCTGAAGCTATCCAACTCGTGTGGTTTGAATTTATTTCATCTTTGTTTATTCAATATCAACTTAATTTATTGCTTTGTATCAAGTTAATCTGTGTATCCTTAAAACCACTTGCAAATTTAATTGTTATCCGATTTTGAGATAAATAGTTTGGCGCTCATCGTGGGGCTAAGGATAATAGCGGCAATTTGATACAAATTCCCGTAACACACCCTATTTTACACTTGTTCTTTGAAGTGTCTTTGATTCCAGGTTAAAATCGAAATGTCAAACCCCCAGTGTGCCCCTTTAAACATGGATGCAGAGTTCGACCACCATGGCGAGAACAACAATGCAGCACCCGGTAACGAAGTGCCCTCAATCGATCTCAGCGGAGTTCCGGTCACGGACCTTATCGACGCCAGCCCACACATGGCCATCAACACGAATTTGCCCACCGAACCTGAGAACAACATCCGCGGGGGAGTCCGGTCGGTAGCTCAAAATGCTCGTGACGGTGAAGGAGATGGGATAGCTTACGGGTGATATCTAAAATGTTGCATGCTCAGTAGGCAGCAATAGCCCAACTTCAGAACTAAAGCGGAGCGCCGAGCAGGGTCGAGCCTGAGCCATCCCGGTAAGTCACCCACAGAAATGAACCGATCACAGAGAGGCCGAATGAAAATGAATTGGGGACTAACCCCAAGATCATAAAAATGCTCGAGGAATTGACAAAACGGATAGAATCGGGGGAGAAGAAAATAGAAGCCAATGACAAAAAGGTAGAAACCTACAATTCCAGGGTCGATCAAATCCGAGGAGCACTTCCGATATTGAAGGGCTTGGATTTCAAGAAGTTTGTTCAAAAAACTTTTCCTCCGAGTGCAGCGCCGAAGCCGATCCCAAAAAAGTTCTACATGCCCGAGATTCCTAAGTACAACTATCACGACCCAAAATCCATAAAGGTCGTGATGGTGCCGGACACCGCTATCAGACAAGCCAACAATAAATACTATATAAATTCTCATTTTAATATTTTTGAAGTCATAGTTGTTCCCCTCAATTAAATAGCAGGAGATGAAGTTTACAAAATACGCACTAATATCTTTAAAAAATTTCAATACCGTGCAACCCATAATCATTCCAAAACCCGATGTCACAAGTGCATGAGCATTTATTAGAAAATTTAAAATAAAATACAGCATTTGTCCAGAATATAAATTAGACAGAAAAATATAATAACTCTGAAGGAGACTCTGTTAACTGCGGATCGTAATATAGAATGCAGCTCACCTATGTCCCCACAATTATTAACCACGCCTCTGCGCCCATAAGGCCGCTATACATATATGTACCTGCACAATAAAATGTGCAGCAAGTACAGTATGAGTACGAAAATAACGTGTACCCAGTAAGTATCAAGCCTAATCTCGAAGTGGAAGAGATGAGATGGCCGACTTTGACACTCACTATGGGTCAATAATATTAAATAATTATGAAATAGAATTATTTATATAAACGTGATTCACAGAGTTAACAGTAATTTTATTGACAAGTAGAAATAATTAAATTCCTTCAATTTAAATAAATTTCTAAATTTATCAATTAGTCTCATTTACACGAACAACAATAATTCTTAACAAGCAGGAATAATAATTCAATAAATTTCAAAGATTTCCAATTTATCAATTAGCTTCACAAGCTGAAATAAACTATTAAGGTATCATGTTATTATTATTATTAAGCACGATTTCTGCCGAGGACGTACGGCCCGATCCCGAGTGTCGTGTACACTGCCGAGGAACGTGCGGCGCGATCCATAGATGCATCTATCCTCCCAAGGCGTTCAGCCCGCTCCACAAGAAAGGAGGATATTTTCTTATGTACCTCCGGGAAGTGAGTATATTTATTAAAGACAAATTCGGGAGGAAGAACAATTTCTTTTAATAATTAATTAATTTAACAGAAAATCAAGCATATGAGATTTTCATCCTTTAATATCTTTATCTGACAAATTCACAATATATTCATATATATCAATTAATATTAATTAAACAAAGAATACAATGTATACATGTAATTCATGCTTTGAGTCTTAAACTACCCGGACTTTAGCATTTATAGTAGCTACGCACGGACTCTCGTCACCTCGTGCGTACATAGCTCCCGCAATTAGCAATAATTATTCAATTTAATCCCTATGGGGTAACTTCTCCCTCACAAGATTAGACAAGAGACTTACCTCATCTCAAAGTCCACTTTTCGATTATCGCGTCGCGTAAAATTCTCGTTTCGATGCCGAAAAATTTGAAACTATCCAAAAGTTATATAAAATAATTAATATATGTTCAATAATTCGAAATTCATCTATTAAATAAATTACCCTATCCAAAATGGTAAAATTCCTAAAATTCACCCCGGGCCCACGTGCTCGGATTCTGAATTTTTTTAGATGAAAACGTTACCCATAATCTCAAGAACTTGAATATATCATTTCTATCCAATTCCATAACCATTTTCGTGGTGAAAAATCAAAAATACCAATTTTTAGGGTTTTCTTCAAAACTCCAAATTTTTTTACAAATTTTCATGTCTAAATCCATGTATAAACCTTGTATTTAACTCACAACTAGTAGGAATCACTTACCTCATGGTTGATGGTGGAAATGGTGTTCAAAAAACGTCCCTAAAATCGGCTCCCATGAAGAAATGGAGTGGAAATGAGTCCGACCCTCGTCTTTAACAGAACACTGCCCAGAACCGTTCTTCTTCGCGTTCGCGACAAATGCCTCGCGTTCGCGAAGGCCAAATGTTCCTGCCCCAGTATTTCCCCTTCGCGTTCGCGTGACCAGTGTCGCGTTCACGAAGGCATGTCCATGCAAGGCATCACGTTCGCGTTCAAGCCATCATGTTCGCGTAGGCCAAATAGCCTTAGGCCCGTCTCCTACTTTCTTCTACGCGTTCGCGATTGACCCTTCGCGTTCGCATAGTTTCCTCAGTCAATCCCTACGCGTTCGCGAACTACACCTCGCATTCGCGAAGGCCAAAACCCAACGGCCTCAAACTCCTTTTCGCGTTCATGACCCACTGATCGCGTTCGTGAAGCACAAGATAGCAGCCACCATATTCCTTCTTCGCGAACGCGGGACTCCCTTCGCGTTCGCGAAGAACAAAACCAAAACTAGCAAACCAGCAACAGCTTTTCATCCAAATTCGATCCGAAACCACCCTAAAACACATCCGAGGCCCCCGGGACCCCGTCCAATCACACCAACCAGTCCCATAACATAACACAAACTTACTCGCGGCCTCAAATCACATCAAACAACATCGAAATCATGAATCGCACCCCAATGCAAGCTTAATGAACTTTAGAACTTCAAACTTATACATTCGATTCTGGAACCTATCAAATCACGTCCGATTGATCTCAAATTTTGCACACTAGTCAAATTCGACATTACAGACCTACTCCAACTTCCAGAATCGGAATCCGACCCTGATATCAAAAAGTCCACTTCCGGTCAAACTTCTCAAAAACCTTCAAATTTCTAGCTTTAGCCAAATGACTCTAAAATGACCTACGGACCTCCAAATCCACTTCCGGACGCGCTCCCAATTCCAGAATCACCATACAGAGCTATGCCCATACTCGAAATCCCAAACGGACATTGATATCCTTGAAATGCACTTCAACTCAAATTTATGAAATTCTTCCAAAATGCTAACTTCCACAATAGGCGCCGAAACGCTCACGGGTTATCCAAAACCCGATACGGACATACGCCCAAGTCCTAAATCATCATACGAACCTGTTAGAACCTTCAAATCCTAATTCTAATATCGTTTACTCAAAAATCCAACTTTAGTCAATTCTCCCAACTTAAAGCATCTGAAATGAGAATTTTCTTTCCAGATCAACTCTGAACTTCTAAAATTTCAATTCCGACCACGCTCGCAAGTCATAATACCTGAAGTGAAGCTACTCGTGGCCTCAAACTGCTAAACGATGCGCTAGGGCTCAAAAGGACCAGTCAGGTCATTACAACAACGGAACGACCGACCCAAATGAGCATGTGACCTCCTACACGAGCGCCATCAAAGGGAATGACTTAGAGGATGATGAGATCCAGTTCGTCCTGCTGAAAACGTTCAGGGAAACTCTATCCAAGAGAGCTATGATATGGTATCATAACCTATCTCCTAATTCTATTGACTCATTTGCTATGCTTGCAGATTCATTCGTAAAAGCACACGCCGGGGCTATCAAGGTCGAGATCACGAAGTCAGACCTTTTTAAAATGAAGCAGAAGGATAATGAGATGCTCAGGGAATTCGTGTCCCGGTTTTAAATGGAATGGATGGACTTGCCTCCGGTCGCAGATGATTGGGTCGTTCAAGCCTTCACCCAGGGACTCAATGTTCAAAGCTCGTTGGCTTCACATCAGTTAAAGCAAAATCTGGTGGAGTACCCGGCTGTCACCTGGGCCAACGTGCATAATTGGTATCAATCAAAAAATAGGGGTCAAAGATGATCAACTCGGGGGCCCTTACGGATCTGTTTATCCCGTCAGATCAGTTGACAGAGTCAGGAGAGACATTGACCGTGAACCAAGGTCAAACGGGGATCAGTATCAGCCATACAATGGAGACCAAAGAGGTAGTGGATCTGGGCGAAAGCCCATGAAAAGTGAAAGAAGAAGTGATCGAGGTCAAAACAACCGAGGACTCATGAGCAAAAGTAGTTTCAACAGGCCCATCGGGCCAAAAGAAGCGCCAAGGCTATCGAAGTACAATTTTAACGTTGACGTCGCCGTCATCATATCCGCCATTGGGCGTATCAAAGACACCAAATGGCCTCGACCTCTACAATCTGATCCAGCCTAAAGGGATCCTAACCTAACTTGCAAATATCATGGCACTCACGGTCACAGGACAAAAGATTGCCGGGAATTAAGAGATGAAGTAGCCCGATTATTCAATAACGGACATCTCCGAGAGTTCTTGAGTGATCGAGCCAAGAACCACTTTAGGAACAGAGATTCTAGTAAATAGGTTGAATAGTAGGAACCTCAGCACGTCATTAACATGATCTTCGGTAGGGTCGATGTTCCTTAGGGGCCGATGCTAAGGCGCACCAAAGTATCTATCACAAGGGAAAAAAGGACTCGGGATTATGTTCCGGAGGGAACCTTATCTTTCAACTACGGAGACGCTGAGGGGATAATGCAGCCCCACAACGATGCACTGGTAATATCAGTACTAATAAATAAATTTCGAGTTAAACGTGTGTTAATTGATCCAGGTAGCCCAACCAATATCATCAGATCGAGGGTCGTGGAATATCTCGTCCTACAAGATCATATCGTGCCTGCGGTTTGAGTCCTAAACGGGTTCAACATGGTATGTGAGACCACTAAAGGGGAGATAATGTTACCGGTGAACACTGCCGGGACCGTTCAGGAAATAAAGTTCTATGTGATCGAGGGGGACCTGAGGTACAATGCTCTACTCGGAAGATCATGGATTCACAAGATGAGGGTGGTACCTTCGACTCTGCACTAGGTGTTGAAGTTCCCGACACTGGGAGGAACTAAAATAGTTTACGGAGAACAACTAGACGCCAAAGAGATATTCACGGTCGACGATGTGGTCCTGATATCAACACTTACAACACCTAAGGAGCTGGGTCCGATCAACAAGGGAGAAACCAAATAGCAACTACTAACACTGACTTCGTCCCAATCGGAGAAGCAGGAGATGGGTGAGGACGACGATTACGGAGTTCCCAGGTCTTTCATAGCTCCCGATGATTCTGATGCTACCAAATCAACGGTTGAGGAACTGGAACAAGTCGTATGGATCGAACGCTTGCCCGATCGAAAGGTATACCTGGGCACGGGGTTGAATCCCGAGCTCAGGAAAAAACTCATTCAATTTCTTATAGCTAACGAAGATTGTTTTGCTTGGTCCCACCTTGATATGACAGGGACCTTGCCAGAAATAACCACTCATACGCTGAGTCTGGACCCAAAGTTCCACCCGGTCAAGCAAAAGAGGAGACCCCAGTCCGAGGTCAAACATGCTTTCATCAAGAATGAGGTATCTAATCTCTTTACAATAGGATACATCCAGGAGGTTAAATACCCACACTGGTTAACAAACATAGTAGTAGTCCCCAAAAAAGGGAACAAATTAAGAATGTGTGTGGATTATAAATATTTGAATAAAGCGTGTCTCAAGGACTCTTTCCCTTTGTCTAACATCGATCGCATGATCGATGCGACGACCGGCCATAAGATCCTCAGTTTTCTCAACTCTTATTCCGGGTACAGCCAAATTCGGATGGACCCGGGTGATCAGGAAAAAACTTCCTTCATCACCAAGTATAACACCTACTGCTATAACGTGATGCCGTTCGAACTAAAAAAATTTCGGCGCCACTTACCAACGCCTAGTAAATTGGACGTTTGAAGAACAAATAGGAAAATTAATGGAGGTTTACATTGACGATATGTTGGTTAAGTCCCTGCGAGCAGCGGACCATTTGAAACATTTGCAGGAAATGTTCAGCATATTAAAAAAAATACAATATGAAGCTGAACCCAGAGAAATGTGCTTTTGGAGTCGGGTCCGGTAAATTCCTTGGATTTATGGTATCCAACAGGGGGATCAAGATCAACCTCGATAAGATCAATGCCATCAAATATATCACTGTTGTGATGAACAACGTGAAGGCCGTACAAACGTTAATCGGTCGCATAGATGCCTTGGGACAATTTATTTCGAGGTCATACGACAAGAGCCACATTTGCTTCTCACTGTTGAAGAAGAAGAATAACTTCTCATGGACCCCGGAGTGCCAACGAGCCTTGAAGGAGATCAAGAGATATCTATCGAGCCAACCGCTGCATCACACGCTGAAGACAGACGAACAACTATACCTGTACTTGGCAGTATCGGAGATAGCGGTAAGAGGAGTCCTGGTCTGCGAAGAGAAAGGTACACAATATCCAATTTACTATGTTAGCAGGACTCTTGGCGAGGATGAAACTAGGTACCCTCACCTAGAAAAGTTGGCGCTCGCTTTGCTAAGTGCCTCTAGGAAGCTAAAACTGTACTTTCAATGTCACCCCATATGTGTCGTAACCGCTTACCCATTGAGGAATTTAATGCATAAACTCGAGTTCTCGGGACGGTTGGCCAAATGGGCTGTAGAGATCAGTGGGTACGACATCGAATATCGGCCTCGAACTGCCATTAAGTCTCAAATTTTGGAAGACTTTGTGGCCGACTTTACACCGACCCTAAGACACGAGGTCGAAAGAGATTTGTTGTTGAACTCGGGTACTTCTTCAGGAATTTGGACCCTCTTTACGGATGGCGCCTCGAACGCGAAGGGGTACGGACTTGAAATTGTCTTGAAACCACCCGCAGGTAATATAGTTAGACAATCTATTAGGACTGTAAAATTAACTAACAATAAGGCCGAGTATTAGGCCATGATTGCAGGTCTCGAACTTGCGAAAAGCTTGGGGGCAGAAGTGATTGAAGATAAGTGCGACTCCCTCCTTGTGATGAACCAAGTTAATCGGACGTTCGAAGTCAAAGAGGAATAAATGCAAAGATACCTGGATAAACTGTAGGTAACGTTACATCGGTTCAAAAAGTGGACTCTACAACATGTGCCTCGGGATCAAAATAACGAGGGTGATGCCCTTGCTAACTTGGGATCATCGGTCGATGACGATGAGTTCAACTCGGGGGCGGTAGTAGAACTCATGAGATCGGTAGTGGAAGAAGGTCACGCCGAGATAAACTCAACAAGCCTAACTTGGGACTGAAGAAACAAATATATAGAATATCTGAAGAGCTGAAAACTACCTTTGGACCCAAAGGAATCGAGGACTCGGCGTACGAAGGCGGCCCGGTTCAGCCTGTCCGAAGACGGTACACTGTTCTGGAGAATATTTAATGGCCCACTCGTAATATGTCTAGGACCCAGATACACCGAGTATGTTCTAAGGGAAATCCACGAAGGCACCTGAGGAAATCATTCGGGCGCCAAATCGTTAGTTCTGAAAATAATCAAAGAAGACTACTATTGGATCGACATGGAAAAGGACGCGAAGGAGTTCGTATTAAAATGCGTCGGATGTCAAAGGCATGCTCCGATGATTCATCAGCCCGGGGAGCTATTACATTCGGTCATGTCACCCTAGTCGTTCATGAAATAGGGGATGTATATCGTCGGTCCCCTTCCATGGGCACCCGATAAGGCTCAATTTATATTGTTTATGACTGACTATTTTTCTAAATGGGTAGAAGCCCAGGTGTTTGAGAAAGTCAGGGAAAAGGAAGTTATTAAATTCATCTGGGACCACATAATATGTTGGTTCGGAATGCCAGTCGAGATCGTGTGTGACAATGGAAAGCAGTTCATCGGCAGCAAAGTAAGCAAGTTTCTCAAAGATCATAAGATCAAAAGAATCCTGTCAACACTATATCATCCTAGTGTGAATGGGAAATAAGAGTCCACAAACAAAACCATACTCCAAAACCTCAGAAAGAGATTGACTGACGAAAAAGGAAAATGGAAAGAAATCTTGCCTGAAGTCCTATGGGCTTACCGTACGACCTCGAAGACAAGTATCGGGGCCACTCCGTTCTCGTTAGTTTACAGCGCCGAAGCTCTAATACCGGTCGAAGTCAGAGAACCGAGTCTTAGGTTCCGATATGCAACCAAAGAATCAAACAACGAGACCATGAATACGAGCCTGAAACTATTAGATGAAAGGCGCGAAGCCGCCTCATCCGGATGGCCTCCCAAAAACAACGGATCGAAAGGTATTACAATCGGAGAGACAACCTTCGACACTTCAATGTCGGGGACTTAGTGTTGAGGAAGGTCACATTAAACACCCGAAACCCAAATGAAGGAAAGCTGGGACCGAACTGGAAAGATCCGTATCAAATTATCGAGATCACCGGGAAAGGGTCGTACAAGCTCGGAGCAATGAACGGTGAGAAACTATCGAACAATTGGAACGTAACTCACTTGAAATGATATTACTACTAAGGCCTGAAAGCACGCATTGCACTCTTTTTCCCTTGAACCGGTTTTATCCCAAATGGGGTATTCGACAAGGTTTTAAACGAGGTAACAGTGGATCGTGCTAACTTAGAATCGAAGATCGGTTGTCAATAGTATCCGAGGCTTCTCTATGATCAACCCCAAACACCGGGGGACATCACCTTCAGATAACGATTATGGCAAGGAAAGAAACTTTGTGCTCTAATAGTCTAGGCTCGATCGATAGGATTTACTCTAAGGGACAAACAGTCGAATGAACGTGCCAACATAGACTGCCCGAGCCCGGACACAAATTTTGAACACATATGTAACTTTGTATATTATGCACAAAATTGAAAGGAAGTTTCTACCTTGCGAATAAATATTTTGCCCCTTGAAAATTTTTCTTTTCTTAAATTTGATCCCCTAAAAACATCGATCCCAAGGGCCACCTCACTCGGGGACTGCCCTAAGGTAGATTCACATAGCCAGGGATAATGAAGCCAGGAGGCACAAAGCTTATTTGGCAGTTCCCGAACTTTAAAGGCTACGGCCACCCCCATTCGGGAACGGTTATCTCGGTTAAGCCCGGATGACTCGGGGTGACAAGCCCACTGGACAGCACATGAACTAGAAAGGCTACGGCTGTATTAAAATGATTCAGAGACGTCCGAGACCCGTAACAAAAAAAAAGGGCCTTCAAAATTTCTAAACCGGTTCAAAAGGCTACTTTCAGCAAATTGTAATCTATAAAAAAAATATTCTAAGTACTATGGGGAAAGCTTCCAGTCATACCGAGCCCCCACGAGTCTTAAACAAAATAACATCGAGAGCAAGGCATGTTCGAACCTCCGAACAAGACCTAATTATTACGTGTTAAGGCATTCGATATCTTTACAATCATAAGGAAAAAAAGCAAAAGGAAGCAATCATAAAAACTGTCGGAGGGAAAAAGAGTCTTTTATATATATATATATATATATATATATATATATATATCTTTACAAAGGCCAAACGGCCTTGACAAAAAAGTACAAAAGTACAAAAACAAGAAGAAAAAAAATCTACAAGGTACTTAAACGGCTTGGTCTCCACCGGAGCCCGCCTCGTCGCCGAGACCATCAGAATCTTCTCCGCCCCCGGATTCGTCCGAACCCTCAGAGTCTTCTTCATCCTCGGGATATGCCAACTTCTTATCCTCGGCCTCGAGCCCTATTGCATTTTCAACCTCGACCGACAAATCCAAACCCCGAGCTAGAACTTCCTCGAGGGCCTCCCTTCGGGACTGCCACTTCACATAGTCGACAATATCTTTCAAGCAGTCCCGGGCTGCCTCATCATCGGCTTTATTCTGGGCCACCATCTCATCGGCATTAGATTTGGTAACTTCAACCACTAACTTGGCCACCTTAAGCTCCTTGGCAAGGGTCTGTCGATCAGAAACAACCGAGCTTAGTTGAGAATGGAGCTCCTCAATCTTTTGGGACCGTGCCTCAGCCTTATCCCTCGTCGCTCGAAGCTGGACCTCCGTCAAGGTCAACTGCACCCAGGCAGACTCCTCTTCCGAGGCCAGGCGGTCCATCCTGCCTCTCCATTCTTCGACCTCGACCTTGACTGTATCCATCTCGGCTCAGAGCTGGTCGATCCGATCAATCTTCTGCTGAACCTGTGGGTTCCGACCATTAGACACCGTGTCTAGCTCATCGTCACTAACTTCAAAACTTTTTACCTGTTCGACCAGGCCACGTGTTCTTTTCGAGCCACTTCCAACTCAGTTCAAAGGCTCTTAGCCTGTCCTTCACGCTGCTCACTGAGAAGTTTGTACGAGTCTCTCTTCACTGTAAGCTCTCTGACTTCGGCTTCGATCTAGTTTAGCTCATCTCGGTACCGGAGGAAAGTTTCATGGTAAAGCGCTAAGGCCTACAAATACGAAGAAAAATATTAGGATTATCAATGAATTAATTCAAGTATAAAATGAGAAATTGAAATCATCGAGAGTTATCTAAAGTTAGTCGGTTCAGCACTTGTTGTGCTTCGTTGAACAGGCAGAGCACATCTACCTCGTTCATTTTGGCCTGGTCTTCTTTGGTCACCAGGCACCGGAGGTAACTGGCCAACCCTACGGGGGCGGAAAGAACCTGGGCATCCTTCGGAACGGTAATGACAATGGACCATTTTCGATCAAGATCCACACTCGGGGCAGGGAACCGGTTGACCAATTTCGGGCTCGAGTTAGGCCCGCCTGCCCCCGAGGTCGTACTCTTCCTCGGTACCTCTATGTCACCCAATCCGGTGACGTCTTTTGTGGTTGTGGAATCCACGCCGTCAAAAATACAGTGAAGGGGGTCGTCTGCTCCGTGGGCCCCCTCGTTGGGGCGCTCTTTTATCATTTGAGCCTCCTTGCACATGGACTCGGTGAGCGAGGGTGACTCGGTGATGTCTATCACACCGAGTTCCTTCTTCGGGGCATTGCCCACATCCCGGGAAGCCTCGGCCCCAGTTTCCTCATCGATCTCCTTGACTTGAGGCAGATATGCCTCACGGATCTCTGGTTCGGAGGCCCCCTGATTTTCAAGATGCGATGGCCCGCAGGCCTCTAGAGCAAAAGGTTCTTCTTCTTCGGATTCGTCCCCCAACCGATAGTGCGAATCTGAAGCTGGTGCTCGGGCGCTGGTGTTTTCTCTTGACTTGCGCACCAGCCTTCTCCTTGTTTTCTTTTTCTCCGAGCTCGGGGAACTCAGAGCCCTCTTTCCTTTCTTCTCTTTGACATGTCTCGGAGCAGGGGACTCAGTAGGTAAGTCCTTGCCACCGGCTGGAGGCCTCAGCTTGACATCCTTAGATAAACCTACAAAAAATGAGTAACGGGAGTAAGGGCTTAATATTAAAAAAAGAATCTTAATACTACCTACTTTGGAAAGAAGTCTCACCATGGGAACGGGCCTACCAGCGGCCTTTCGAGAGCTTGCTCCACGAGTGCTCGGAATAGGGCATCTGTGATACGATACCCTTAACCCACTCCTTGAATCAAGGGACGTCGTTTGGGACCCGAGCGACGGCTACACCACCACAAGGCACCGATAAAAAAAAGAGAAGTAGGTGTAAAATCGAATTTCGAAAGTAAATCATACTTACGTGAGGTATTCCACTTCTCAGTGAACGGCCTGCACTCGGCTGGGATTAAGTTCAAAGTCCTCACTCGGACAAAACGGCCTTTCCAGCCCCGATCTCGGTCCTCATCAATACTTGAGAATGGGGCTTTACTGGCCCGCACAAGCTTTATTAGTCCCCCCCCCCCCCGAAAGATTCGGGGACTGCATAAGCGAAGAAGATGGTCAATGGTGAACGAGCACCAATCAATTTTGTTCACGAAGAACCGGAGAAGGATCACGATCCTCTAGAGCGATGGGTGAAGCTGGCCTAGGCACACATTGTACCTTCTACAAAAATCCAAAATGATTGGATTCACTGGGCCCAATGTAAAGGGATAAGTGTAAACACTTAGGTATCCCTCGACATGGGTGGTAATGGCTTCATTGGGGTTGGGGACCACTATGTCCTTATTAGCCCAGTTGCAGTCTTTCGGACCATGGGGAGGATCTCTTCAGTAATCGAGCGGACGTATCTCGAGACCTCCTCACACCGGCCTTGTACAGAGGAAGGCTTTTCGACCTTGAAATCAACGTTGACCGAGTATCTCCCAGGGATGAACATTTTCAAAGGGGGTTCAGGTACTGGTTCATCAATGGCAACGCGCGAAACGGTCTCCTCGGCCTCAGTAGCCGATCGCGAAGTTGAAGGAGTTTTTTTCTGGGGAACGGTCTTGGAACTCTTTGCCATTTCTTTAAAAAATGGAGGAAAGTCTGAGAAAGATGGAGAAAGAAAAGAATATTGAAGGATTAGACTTATTGTCTTGAGATGAAGATGGGTAAAAATTCTTGCAAAGGGACTCGAATAACCGGGGCAAATGTGCTCAAGAGTATTGAAATCTTAAATGTACGAGGGTAGAAGGTTTGATGTAAAGTTAAAATGAACAACGGAGGGGGTATTTATAGTAGTTCAGCGACATTTTGCACCCAGGGACGGACGACCGACGACTGGCATGCATTTAATGCCATTAAGACTTGACTGAAGAAATGTTTCAGTTGTTTCGTCGTTTCTGTCACGGTATATCGAAGTAAGAATCGGAATCTCATGTCGTTTCTCGTCGTTTACTCTCCGAAAAATGAGGGGATTATCTGTATACGGGTGAAATCGAGCTCATGGTGCATCCTAGCCTCCGACAAGATAAGCCAGGCTCGAGATATGGCAATAAGGGACCAAAATCGAGCCAAAGTCCCACCGGGCTAGAACCGGGGGCATGATGCCTGCCTTCGAGAATATCGAGGCCATGATCCTAGAATCAGTCCTAGGCTCGAACGACATCGAAGAACATTGTCAGACAATCGAGCATAGCCAATAGAAGGCCGAAATATCCGTGACCGACCAAATGTTACGGCGGGAATCTCGACACGGATCTATGAGGAACCGGCAATCAGCGGATCAGAAGATTTTTTACCTTTCATAGAGTTGTACCTAAAATAGGACTCCCCTACTATATAAAGGGGGTCTAATAATTCATTTGACACAATGTAACACGCACTAAAAAGTAATATGTTTTTTTTTTTTTTCCTGTCTTTAAGCTCTTGTTCTTTCTTGATCGACACCGGTCGTGGTGAGCCCGGCTCGAGAGTAATTATTCCATCAAAAGCTAAAACTATCCAAGTCGTATGGTTTGAATTTATTTCATCTTTGTTTATTCAATAGCAACTTAATTTATTGCTTTGTATCAAATTAATCCACGTATCCTTAAAACCACTTGCAAATTTAATTGTTATCCGATCTTGAGGGTAAACAGAAAATAAGGCCAATTTTATAATAGAAACAAAGCATATACCATTAATCATTCTTTGCCTATGAATTTAAATTCCTGCCATGACACGTAATTTAATCCCTTATAAAATATGTGGACGCTCACATTCGCATAATATGACCATTGACATTTTAAGGAAATAAACTATTGTAGTACTTTGTTATAGTGGGCATTAATGTGAGTCTAAAATTTAAAATTTACAAAAAGTAATGATGCCTAAATACAGCTTATGATGAGCCTAGTTGAACACACGTCCTACGTTTCTTAATTTTGTTAGGTAAAATGTGTAAACCATAAAAATCAAACCGACCCATAGTATTTTGTTTTTTTAGGACACGCTCCTTTTTTTAATAACTAGTTTTAGTGTACGTGCGTTGCACGTATTTTTTTAGGTTTATCGATAAAAATGTGTAAAATATAGAATAAAAAAGAATTGTGTGTAATAACAATTAAAGTTATGATAGATGCAAATTTAACGAAAACATAAATATTATAACATTGATACAATAGTTGAATTTAAAAGAAATTTGGTATCTTCTGGTTTATGTGAATTAATTATATAGTATTTGATTATCGATATTTTATTGTATGAAAAAATAAATGTGTTATCATGTTGTATCCGATCTACTATCTCTTTCTGGATGATATTCTTGGTGTGTGTTATTTCTTTGTTATTTCTTTTTTATAAATTTATTATTTACATAGTTCAAATAAGGAAGGATTTTGATAAAATCAATAATTTTTATTTGAGCATCTCAAAAATATTAAAAACATATTGTACTTTAAAATAAAAGAAAATTATTTTTTATATTTGACTACTATTTTAAAAGAATAATATGACGCGAATTATGAAAAAAAGTATACCAAAGGGATAAAAAAATATAATTGCTCTTTAACAATATAAATATATTTTACAAGGAAAAATAGGCTGGGGCATTACTAATACATGGGTCACCAAAAACCTTGTGATTTCTGAAGACGCCAATTTGAATAGAAAAAATACACTCATGAGAGAAGCACCTTAACCGTACAATATGTTAGCTAGAGCCCCGATTAAATTTCAATCATTATATTATTAACTGTTGTTGCCTTCGCTAATCAGAATAAATCTTATAGATATTTATCACAAATTTCACAAATACATAATCCATACTAAATAAATATCAAGTAGCCTGGTCTCAAATACTAAAATAAATTAACTGAATTGAATAACAAACTATACTCAATTACCTACAAATTTATACATATTTTCCGACTAAAAAAAACCCTTGTGCTTGCACTCATATGCAAAATATATAGAAAATAAAATAATTCAATGAAGGCAGTTGGAATGGAAATAGTTGAACTCACCTATTTTTAAGAAAATAAAGACATTAATCATCTCTAGTCTGCACATTAAACAAAAAACCCTATAGTTTGATAAGAGCTAAAGTGGCAATCTCCAACTAACTTATATGATAAACCAAAACAAGACAAGAGCTCTTCAATTTCAATGTAGGACGTTCAATTAATGTGAAGCCGCTATGAAAATATGTGACCACCAGTATCTCCAGAAGCTGATTTAAATCTTTGTTAATTCATTGAATTTTTTAAAAAAATACCAAAATTTTTAATACATATACCGTTATTGATAATACCTTTTAATTATAAAACTTTACAATATGTTGAACTCTAACCTTCATTGATATTGACACATGAAATTAATTTTTGAAAAAGAATTCATATCATACGAAAAATAAATTACCTTAAGAAATGGATACTTTTATTCCATGCGGCAATAGTTGTTTAAACCTGAAATTAGAGAACAAAACCAAAGAATTATTAGACGAATACATAACTGTACCGTTGTGCAAAAATACTACACCAAATAAATATTGTAGAATAAATTAGAAAGGTGAAAAAACTACTATGGTCAAATATATCAAAGCAAACCCTTGTACACATATTCTAGAAGATTAAAGTAAATCCTAAACCTAAACAAAGAAGAAACACAACGTAAGAGACACATTGTAAGCATATGTAACATTGATAATAAAAGAATTCTAAACCTTAAAGAAAGCCATGAAGTAAAGAATCTAAACAAAGAAAATTGTAAAGAATGCGGCAGTAAGAGATCCTAATTCGAAACCAAGAAAACCCTAAATAACGGTAATATACGATAATTTTGGGTTTTTTCCAAAAATAAAAGAAAATTATTAGTGATTGCAATCACTATTATATCCAAAGTAGAATCCACTTATTAAGGGTAAAAAAAGGCGAACGACATTTCGATAGGGGCTTTGTGCTTTTAATAAAACTTTTTTAAAATTCATAAAAATTAGTTCTATTATAAAAGTAATAAAGGAAAAATATACAACTTCTTTATAAAATCTTCTTGTTAAAGATTGATTCTAACTATTAATAAGGGAGAATAAGCACACAGGAGGTCAACATGCGTGCTTGCTTCCGTGAGGAAATTATGGTAACTTCATGTAAAATGGAGCAATGTGATTGACTGAAAAAGTTTTTTACTGTAGCTTCCATGTAAATATCTAAATAACTTGACAAAAATATCCCTTCAAAGACCGTGTCAATGCTACGCAATATAACCAAGGGAAATCGATAATGAAATAAAAGAAATTATATGGTTCAAAAATCACGAAAACCTTTTATTTTAATCCAAACCTAATATCCATAAAATTCAAATATATATGTCACAAGGCTAATGGTGCTTTAATGACCGTTGGTGTACGCTTATACTTTTATTCATACCGTAAATCATTTGACTTGAGTTACAATTTAGTTAACCGCAGTAAATATAAAATAAAGGTTGGAATCTACATGCAAATACGTAACATGATTACATAAAACTTTTACCTTAAGATTTTACATAAAATTATTTGAAAACCTTTTGCATCATTTGTTATGCAATTTAGAAGTTTCTATATTATTAGCTTTTTAAATGGTCTTTATCTTAATTACTCACATTGCTTTCTTGAACTTTTATTAATTATTATTACTCTAAGACTTTTCATTAGTAACTTGATCATGCAAAGGAATTGAGAATCTATCTATCTAAATTAATTTGTATCTCTATTTTAATTTTTTAAAATATTTTTTAATGAAAGATCTTAAGATTGTTAGATGACTTTTTTTGTATCGATTATAAATATTATATGATACTTGAAATTTTTAGTTGAAACTTCAGCAATTCTTGTGAACTTGAAACATGAGAAATTAAAAGTCGAAGTTAGTGACATTCTATTCTACCATTTTTTTCAAACATAAAAAGATTGAAAAATTAATTTTTGGATATTTTTTTTCCACAAAAGTAAAGTAAGATTTAATTATTAGATGTTCTTATAGATGTTTAACAATCAATCGCTTCTAAAAATTAAAAATAGACCGAGACAACGATGTTGTAATAGAGAACTTTAAATGTATAAAATACAAAGATTTATATAACAGAAGAAATATAGGTGAAAATAAAACCATACATCATGTAACTATTTGCATATATTAACATCTCACGAACATAAATTAAATTATAAAACTTATTAATTATTTTTAAATTGGATCAATTATTTAACACATAAACAGGTAGATAAAAAACAGTATAAAAGAAAATCTTGGATTACAATACAGTTATTGGGCTCGTGCTCGGCACGGGACAACCTTCACTAGTACTATAAATATACATGACGAAGACTCCCAGATCTTTTCCGCAGAATGAATTAGTTTTCGCTTAAAATCAGTAAATTTAAATATGGAATTCATCTATCTTCCCTTTTAGAGAGAACTCAATCCACAAAAAGTATGAAGCACCAGCTTTTAACATGGGAAGAAGAAGAAAATATTACAGACTACAAAAGATAATATAAATATTATTTTGTAATCACCTTAGTTTCTAGGGCAAAATTCAGGGCGGACAACTACATTCTTCACATCGACCCAATACAATCATTTCAAATTATCTTCTATAATATTACCTTTGAAATAGAATCACAATTCAAGAAGAAAGAAGAATTACCGAATATAATAATGATTTAAAACTAATGAATTACTAAAATCAAATTATGAAAAAAATTTATAGAATAAAAGAGGTAAATTATTCTAACATCTAGAAATAAATACAAAATTAGTTCATGAATTTAATTGCTGAAGAATGAAATCGAAAGATTACCAAAGATATGAAAGTTTTCTGCCCCAATCATCAGCGAGAAACCTGAAAGAAACACAGACAATTATCTCGACTCAAATGCAAAATTAATTCACGAATTAAATTGTTGAAAAAAAATCATAATTAAATTGTTGAAAATAATATTGAAAGATTATCCCATATAGGAAGATCTTCTGCCAACCATTAGTGTCACGAACCATTTTCACCTATAGGTCGTGATGGCGCCCAACACTATAGTTAGGCAAGCCAACTAATAAATTAAACATATATCGATTAAATTTAAATCCAAAAAAAATATAAATACCAAATTCTATCAATGTGTGTGCCAAGACCTGGTGTCACAAGTGTATAAGCATCTAGTAGATTATACAAAACTTTCAATACTATCTGAAATAAAAATAACCAGAATGAAAAGTACAAGGAGAGACACTAGTAGCTGCAGAACGACTCAGAAAGGCAGCTCACCACTATACCCCTGGATAACGTGAGTGTAAGACGATAGGTCCCCCACTAGTACTTGCCTCAGGTCCTCCACAAAAAGTGCAGCAAGTGTAGTATGAGTACATAAGCAACGTGTATCCAGTAAGTATCAAGCCTAATCTCGAAGTGGTAGAGACGAGATGACCGACTTTGACACTAACTATGGGTCAATAATAATAATTAAAATACAACTAAAATATCTAAATCAGCATGATTCACAGAATTTACAATAATTTATTTAACCAACAGAAATAATCAAATTCCTTCAAATGCAACAATTCTCAATATATTAATTAAATTCCTTCAATTCAAATAATTTTTAATTTATCAATTAATCTCATTTACAGGAATAACAATTAATTCCTTAACAGGCAGGCATAATAATTCATTAAATTCCAAGGATTCTCCAATTTATCAATTAGTGTCGCAAGCTTTAATAAGCTATTAAGATATCGTGTGATTATTATTATTAAGCACGATTTCTGCCGAGGACGTACGGCTCGATCCAGAGTGTCGTGTACACTGCCGAAGGACGTGCGGCACGATCCATAGATGTATATATCCTGCCGAGGCATTCGGCCCGCTCCGCAAGAAAGGAGGACATTTTCTTATGTACCTCCGGAATGAGAGTATATTTATTATAAGATAAATTCAGGAGGAAGAACAATTTCTCTTACCAATTAATTAACTTAAACAGAAAATCAAGTATATGAGATTTTCATCCTTTAATATTTTTATCTAACAATTCACAATATATATATATACATACCAAATAATATTAATTAAACAAAGAATATAATTTACACAAGTAATTCATGCTTGGAGTTCTAAACTACCCAGACTTTAGCATTAATAGTAGCTATGCACGGACTCTCGTCACCTCGTGCGTACGTAGCCCCCACAATTAGCAACAATTATTTAATTTTTAATCACTTATGAAGAAATTTCTCCCTCACAAGATTAGACAAGAGACTTACCTCGTCTTGCTCCAATTTAATCCACTAGAAGACCTTTTCCACAATTATCCAACTCTGTCTGGCTCGAATCTAGCCAAATAATTCGATACAATCACTAAAAATTATTGGAATCAATTCTATAAGAAAATACTATATTTTCAATAAAATTTTCGAAATTAATTAAAAATTCGTCTGTGGGGCCCACGTCTCAGAATCCGGCGAAAGTTACGAAATATGAACGCCCGCTCAACCACGAGTCTACCCATACCAAAATCACTAAATTCCGATAACAATTCGGCCCTCAAATCCTCAAATCTATCCAAGAGGATTTTCAAACTTTTCCAACTCAATTCACCAATTAAATGATAAAAATAGTGATGGATTCGGGTAATTTAACCAATATTGAGTTAAGAACACTTACCCTGTTGTTTTCTCTGAAAATCTTCCAAAAATCGCCTAAATCCGAGCTCCAAATCGTTCAAAAATGGAAAATGGGATTTTCAGAACTTAAACTCTCTGCCCAATGATTTCTTCTACGCGATCGCGTAGCACAATTTTTTTTTCCTGCCCAAACATTAACCCTACGTGATCGCATCAAGTCCCACGCGATCGCGATGCACCAGGTTCTGACTCTACGCGATCGCATCCGTTTTCACGTGATCACGTAGCACAACGCATGGCCCAGCTTCCTCTCAAATTTTCCCTACGCGATCGCAAACAATGACACGCGATCGCGATACACACACTGGCCAATCCTACCCAGCTGCCCAAATTAACCCTACGCGATCGCAACCCCATTCACGCGATCGCGTAGAACAAATTCACCTCTGCCTAAATTACTCTACGCGATCGTAGACCAACCTACGCGATCGCGTATAAGGAAATCAGAAGAAAATACCGCAGTTATCAGCAGTGTTCCAAAGGCCAAAAGTGATCTGTTAGTCGTCCGAAACTCACCCGAGCTCCTCGGGACCTCGACCAATTATACCAACAAGTCCCAAAATATCATACGAACTTAGTCAAACCCTTAAATCATACCAAACAATGCTAAAACTACGAATCATCCCCCAATTCAAGCTTAATGAAACTTAAGATTTCCAACTTCTACATTATGTACCGAAACCTATCAATTCAAGTCCGATTGACCTCAAATTTTGCACACAAGTCATAAATGACATAACAGAGCTATGTAAATTTTCGGAACTAGATTCCAACCCCGATATCAAAAAGTCAACTCCCCGGTCAAACTTCCAAACTTAAATTTCTATTTTAGCCATTTCAAGCCTAATTTAACTACGAACTTCCAAATATAATTCCGAACACGCTCCTAAATTCAAAATCACCATACGGAGCTATTTGAATCATCAAAATTCTATTCAGGGATCGTTTTCTTACAATGTTGAGCGAAGTCAAACTTGACCTCTTAAAGCCAACTTAAGGAACCAAGTGTTCCGATTTCAACCCAAACACTTCCAAATCCCGAACCAATCACCCGCAAATCATAAATCATTAAAAGCACATACGGAAAAATTTATTTTAGAAAACGAATTTTAAAAGTTAAAATGACCGATTGGATCATTACAATTACAATTAACGAGAAACTTGAAGCTGGCGAAAGCACTGACCGTAATTCAAATTTCTACTGAAATAAACTTTGTAGTATTAGCATTGAAAGACCTAAAAACTTCTAAAACCTCGATCCAACAACCAAAAATTAAGTGGGAAAAAGAAGAATAAAGCACAAGTGTCATGCAATACCAAATTCAAAATATAAAAGAGAAATCAAAAACCAAAATTAGAAATGATATCTTACTAATGATATGGACAAACTAAAAAGATCAGGAAAGAGAATCCAAGATAAGAGATTTCCAAGTTAGGCAATGAACAAACCATGAACAACGATTTCACCACAAATCAAAAGACCAAAAAATAGACTCTTAAAACAATGATAGTACAATAATATAAATAATGTTCAAGTGAAATACAAATACCAAAACCATACTTTTTCCTTTAGAGCCTACGGCGATTTATTTAGGTCAAGGGATCCTAAGCCAAAAAAAACAAAGAAAAGACACAATATAATTAACATTAATTGGTAGATGAATCCTAAATATAAAGTGAATCCTAAAACCTAAGTATAGAAAAACCGTGTCCAACAAAAATGGGGTTATAAATGACAGTTTTGATACTTCTTAAAAAATATAATTACAATTTTATCCAATATACAATATAATTACGAAGGGTAAAAAAGGCGAACGATATTTCGACAGAGACTTCGTGCTTTTAATATAGTACTAGTCTCATGGTATGTGCTTTGCGCGTGTACTCTATATTCATGAACACATAACTTTTAAATATTGCATATCCATATTAACCAATGTGTATGAGTTATTAAAAATATTATATGAAAAAATATAAGGTCCTGAAAATGATGAATGTTAATCCTATTTAGATAGCTTAAGACGAAATCATATCTTACATAAATTCTCATATGCTTTATTATGATTTCTCGCTTTGTCCCCACTTATCGAAGTTATTTAATTGTCTTCTTAATTTTTTGATTTATTAGCATATGCTTGATTGTGATGACCCAAAATGTCATCTTTAAATTTAATAAGTAATTATGTGTTCTAAGACCTCGAAAAATACTATTTATTATTCCTCGACTTGCGTTCGCAGTCCGTAAAATTTTTCGGAAAGTTTTCATGTGAAAAATGGATAAAAATGTGAAATAGAGCTTTAAAACTCAACTAGTTGACTTTGGTCAATATTTTTAGCAAACGAACCCAGATAAGAGTTTTGACAGTTCCGGTAGCTCCGTATCGTGATTTGAAAATTGGGCGTATGCACGGAATTTAATTTGGAGGCTCCTAGCTCAAGTTATGACCATTTAACGGAACTAGCAATTTAAAGGCTAAAGATTTTCAAGTTTGACCACGGGGTTGACTTTTTGATATAGGAACCGGAATCCGATTATGGAAATTTGAACAACTTCGTGATGTCATTTATGACTTGTGTACCAAATTTGAAGTCATTCCGGATTCATTTAATATGTTTTGGTACGAGATTTGCAAATTGAAAAGTTTAAAACTCAAAATTCTAATCGTGGTGTGAATTGTAATTTTAATGTTGTTTGACGTGAAGTGAAACCCCGAATAAGTTTGTATTATTTTTATGGACTTGTTGGAATATTCGGATGAGGTCCCGAGTGGCTCGGATGAGTTTCGGACGAGCCACAGAGCAATTGGAACCTACTGCCCAGTGCTGGTTCTGGTGTGTTGCATCTGCGACATTTTGTGCGCAGGTGTATGGTCGCTCCTACGGAATTCCAGTCGCTTCTGCGACTTTGGTCAGCCTTGCCGAGCTCCGCTTCTGCGGAGAAATGAGCGCAGGTGCGAAACCGCATCCGCGATGGACGAGCCGCTTCTGCGATCACTAGTGCGCTTCTGCGATGTCGCAGGTGCGACATTTTGGGCGCAAATGCGGCCACTGGACAAGCTGCCCTGTTCCGCAAATGTGAGGCCGCAGGTGCGAAAATATAACCCGCAGATGCGAAAATACTGGGCAGAATACATAAAATCAGGTCTTAGCCCTTTTTACTCATTTTTGAGTTTCAAGTCTCGGATTTGGGCGATTTCAAGGAGGATTTTCACGACTTTGAATTGGGGTAAGTGTTCCTTATCCTATATTGATTATATTTCATAAATCTGTGTCTATATTCATCATTTATTTCGGATTTAGATGGAAGAAATCAGATTTTTATAAAATCTTTAAAAAATAAAAAGTTAAGATTTGAAGGTCCATTTGATATCGGAATTGGACAATTTTTTTATGATTGAACTCGTATCAGAACAGGTTTTCGGATTTCACGAGTTTTTTGGGATTTGAGATGTGGGTCCCACTGTCGAATATTTAAATAAATTTCGAATTTTATCTGGAAAATTAATAAGTTCATATGGAATTAATTCTTATGATTAGTATTGAATATATCAGATTGTTTGTGAATAGATTTGAAGCTTTCAGATTCAAATTTAAAATGAAAAGCTGTAGTTGAATAATTGATTGGAATTTGCAAAGCGAGGTAAGTGTCGTGGTTAACCTTGACTTGAGGGAATAGAACCCTTAAATTATTTGTTATGTGAAATGCATATGAACGATGTATAGGCGAGGTGACGAGTGTCTATACGTTGTCAAATTAATTGTTTGTGTATTTACTTGAAAAATCATAAATTATTTTAAATTATGAATTAATTGTTATAATAATTATTTCTCTCTCATTCTTTGTCAAATATTAATTCTTGAATTCCTGCATTAATTGTTACATGCTATTTGAATTATGTGCCTTAATTATTATTTGACATTTAGCATATTAAATATTAAACTGCATATTTTCTCTTTAATTTCTATAATAATTTACTATTTGCCTTTGTTTGTTTCGTAATTAAATCATAATTATTGTATACTTGTTGTTTTATAATTTAATATTAATTGTTGTATTTATTGGGAAAATTCTTCTATAAGAATTGGTAAATGAATATGATGGAGGAGCGGGTTGCACGCCGCAACAGGATTTATTATAATGAATATATTGGAGAATCGGGTTGCACGCCATAACAGAATTAATTATAATGAATATATTGGGGGATCGGGTTGCAAGCCGCAACAGACTTATTAAAAGTCCATATTGGAGGATCGGGTTGCACGCCGCAACAGACTTATTTAAAAGTTGATATATATATATATATATATATATATATATTGGTGGATCGGGTTACACGCCGCAACAGACTTGATTAAAATGAATATATTGGAGGAGCGGGTTACACCCCGCAACAGAACTGAATGTGAATATACTGTGAGAATGGGTTGCACGCTGCAACAGAACTGAATGTGAATATATTGTGAGAGCGGGTTGCACACTGCAACATAATTGATAGAATTGATAATTGGTTATGACTGCTGAGTTGGCTTCAATTATTATAAACGAGTTACCTGATTTATTTCTACTATTGTTGTTGTTACTAATATTGCGTACAGGTAATATAAGTGACCCGCCTTAGATTCGTCACTATTTCGTCGAGCTTAGGCTCAGCACTTACCAGTATATGGGGTCGGTTGTACTGATACTACACTCTGCACTTCTTGTGCAGATTTTAAAGTTGGTCCCAGCGGCGTACCATAGACTTGCTCGAATTTCAGCTACTCAGAGAAGACTTGAGGTATAACTGCACGGCGTTCACAGTTATGAAGTCCCCATCTACTCTACTTTAGTTGTGTGTTTGTTTCCAGACAGCTTTATTTTATTCAGACCTTTATTTATATTTATTCTAGAAGCTCGTGCACTTGTGACACCAATTCTGGTATGGTATTTAGACACCATTATTTTTATGGATTATTCACTATATTTTAGACTTAACTTCCGCAATTGTTCTTTGTTATTAACAAATTCAAAAATTGTTTTAAAAATGAATAATATTATTCTAACGTTGGCTTGCCTAGCAAGTGAAATGTTAGGCGCCATCACGGTCCGAAGGTAGAAATTTTGGGTCGTGACAGTTGGTATCAGAGCACTAGGTTGCATGGGTCTCACGAGTCACGAGCAAGCTTAGTAGAGTCTGAAGGATCGGTACGGAGACGTCGGTACTTATCTCTCCGAGGCTACGAAGTTTAGAAACAATATCACTTCTTTCTTATTCTGTCATGCAATTTTTATTCCATCATCAATGATTGAACCATTCTACTCTTATTCTCTCGTAGATGGTGAGAACATGTAATACCTCTACCGATGGTCAGGGACCAGAACCCCCGATGGCAACTATGGCCAGGGGTAGAGGTCGAGACCGAGGTCATGCTAGAAGCCGAGGTAGAGCTCCGTCCAGAGCTCGAGCAGCTGCAACTGTTGAAGAACCTCAGGTGGACCTTCGGGAGGAGGTTCCAGTTCAGAATGTACCAGTTGGACCAGTTCAGGTCCCGGAAGGATTCATAACCACTCCAATACTTCAGAACGCTTTAGTCTGTTTGGTAAGTCTTATGGTGGGCGTGGCCCAGAATGGTACATTTCCAGTGGCACCAGCCGTCTCACAGGCTAGGGGAGGATCACAAACTCCCACTACTCCCGCTCCGGAGTAGATGGCTCCCCAGAATCAGGCTCCAGCAGCCCCACCAGTTGGGGTAGTTCAGCCAGTTATTGCGGCACAGACCGGTGATAGGCCCGCCATGTCTTCTGAGGCCTTATTGAGACTGGATAAGTTTACTAAGCTCTTCCCAGTTCACTTAGTGGTACACCTTCTGAGGACCCACAGGATTATCTTGAACGTTGCCACGAGGTGCTGCGGAACATAGGTATAGTTAAGACCAATGGGGTTGATTTTGCTGTATTTTAGATGACGGGTTCCGCCAAGAGATGGTGGAGAGATTATACATTGACCAGACCAGTTGGATCGCCTGCACTTACATGGGAGCAGTTCTCTTAGCTATTTCTGGAAAAGTTCCTCCCTATCACACTGAAAGAGGAATTCCGCAAGCAATTTGAGCGTCTATAGCAGGGCAATATGACTATTACTCAGTATGAGTCCCGTTTTGTGAATTTGGCCCGTCATGCTCTCCTTTTACTACCTACGGAGGGAGGGAGAGTGAGGAGGTTTATTGAGGGACTCACTCACCCTATCAGACTTCAGATGGCCAAGGAGACCGGAAGTGAGATTTCTTTTCAGGCGGCTGCTAATGTCGCAAGGAGGCTAGAGATGGTTCTTGCACAGGAGAGAGGGCAAAGGTCCAATAAGAGGCCTCGTCAGTTTGGTGGTTTCAGTGGTGCCTCGTCTGGAGGCAGAGGTAATTTTTGTAGGGATCATCCTCCCAAACCATTTCATTCAGCACTTCATGCATCTCCCGGTGCTTCAGGGAGTCACGATCCTATTATGCATTACTCTGGGCAGCCAGCATTTAGTGCATATTCAGCTCATATCAGTGCACCACCACTCCAGACTTACTATAGTGGTTATCCGGCACATCTGGGTCAGCTTCAGCTTCAGCAGCCACAACATCAGGATGGGTGTTATGAGTGTGGAAACATTGGTCAGATCATGAGGTATTGCCCTAGATTGGCGAGTAACAAATCTCGGCAAGATTCTCGTGCCATCATACCGGCATCAATTTCTTCACCGCCTGCTCAGCCAGCTAGAGGTAGGGGTCAGGCAGCTAGAGGGAGAGGTCAGGCCATTAGAGGTGGAGGTCAGGCGTTAGAGGTGAAGGTCAGACCGTTAGAGGTGGAGGCCAGCCAGTTAGAGGTCGTCCCAGAGATGCAGTTCAGAGTGGGGGGGCCCAGTCCCAATTTTATGCTTTTCCAGTTAGGCCTGAGGCCGAGTCATCTGATGCTGTGATCACAGGTATTATTCTAGTTTGCCATAGAGATGCTTCAGTTCTATTTGATCTAGGATCTACTTATTCCTATGTGTCCTCCTATTTTGCTTCATATTTGGTTGTGCCTTGTGATTCTCTGAGTGCTTCTATTTTTGTATCTACACCGGTGGGAGACTCTGTTGTAGTAGATCATGTCTATCGTTCGTGTGTGGTTACTATTGGTAATCTTGAAACTAGTATGGATCTTCTACTTCTTGATATGGTAGATTTTGATGTCATCTTGGATATGGATTGACTGTCTCCTTATCATACTATATTAGACTGTCATGCCAAGACAGTGACCCTAGCTATGCTGGGGTTACCTCGGTTAGAGTGGAAAGAAACTCTCGGCCATTCTGCCAGCAGGGTTATTTCTTATATGAAAGCTCGGCGTATGGTAAAGAAAGGGTGTCTAGCCTATTTGGCTTATATTCGCGATCCTAGTACGGATGTCCCTTCTATGGACTCAGTACTAGTTGTTCGTGAATTTCCAGAAGTATTTCCTGCAGATTTGTCGGGGATGCCACTTGACAGAGATATTGACTTCTGTATTGATTTGGCTCCGGGCACTCAGCCCATTTCTATTCCACCATACCGTATGGCCCCGCCGGAGTTGAAAGAATTGAAAGAGCAGTTACAAGACTTGCTTGATCAGGGATTCATTAGACCTAGTGTCTCGCCCTGGGGTGCACCAGTATTATTTGTAAAGAAAAAAGATGGCTCTATGCGGATGTGTATAGATTATCGGCAGTTGAACAAGGCCACTATCAAAAACAAATATTCGCTGCCAAGAATTGATGACTTATTTGATCAGCTTCAGGGTGCCAAGGTATTTTTGAAGATCGATTTATGGTCTGGTTACCATCAGTTGAAGATTAGGGCATCTGATGTCCCTAAAATAACTTTTCGAACTCGGTATGGGCATTACGAATTCCTAGTGATGTCATTTGGGTTAACAAATACCCCATCAGCATTTATGGATTTGATGAATCGGGTGTTCAAGCCTTATTTGGATTTTTTTATGGTTGTATTCATTGATGATATCTTGATTTACTCCAGCAGTCGATAGGAACATGAGCAGCACCTTCGAAGTGTGCTTCACACCTTGAAGAATAATCAGTTATATGCCAAGTTTTCAAAATGTGAGTTTTGGTTAGACTCAGTTGCCTTTTTGGGGCATGTTGTATCGGCAGAAGGCATAAAAGTGGATCCTAAGAAGATTGAGGTTGTTCAGAATTGGCCTAGACCTACTTCAGTTACAGAGATCCGGAGTTTCCTGGGTTTAGCAGGTTATTATCGTCGGTTCGTGGAAGGGTTTTCATCTATAGCAAGCCCATTGACCAGATTGACCCAGAAAGGTGTCCCATTCAGATGGTCAGACGAGTGTGAGTTGAGCTTTCAGAAGCTCAAGACCGCTTTGACTACAGCGCCAACGTTGGTATTACCCACAGGTTCAGAATCGTATGTGGTATATTGTGACGCATCTCACATTGGGCTTGGTGCAGTATTAATGCTAGATGGCAAGGTAATTGCATATGCGTCGCGACAGTTGAAAGTTCACGAGAAGAATTATCTTGTTCATGACTTAGAATTGGCAGCCATTGTTCATGCGCTGAAGATTTGGAGGCATTATCTCTACGGTGTCTCGTGTGAGGTATTTACTAATCATCGTAGCCTTCAGTATCTGTTCAAATAAAAGTATCTTAATTTGAGGCAGAGAAGACGGTTGGAGTTGTTGAAAGACTATGATATCACCATTTTGTATCACCCCAGAAAGGCCAATGTGGTGGCCATGCTTTGAGTAGAAAGGCTGTGAGTATGGCCAGTCTTGCGTATATTCCGGTTGGTGAGAGGCTATTAGCAACAGATGTTCAGACTTTGGCTAATCAGTTTGTGAGGTTAGATGTTTCAGAACCCAGTCGGGTTCTAGTTTGAACAGTCGCTCGGTCTTCTTTATATGAGCGCATCAGAGAGAGGCAGTATGATGATCCTCACTTACTTGTCCTTAAGGACACAGTACGGCACAGTAATGCCAAACAAGTTGTTGTGGGGGAAGATGGGGTTCTGCGAATGCAGGGTCGTATTTGTGTGCCTAATGTGGATGGGCTTCGTGAATTAATTCTTGAAGAAGCATACAGTTCCAGGTATTCCATTCATCCAGGTACCGCCAAAATGTATCAAGATTTGTGGCAACATTATTGGTGGAGGAGAATGAAAAAGGATATAGTTACATATGTAGCTCGGTGTCTGAATTGTCAGCAAATTAAGTACGAGTATCAGAGACCTGGTGGTTTGCTTCAGAAGTTAGAAATTCCTGAGTGGAAGTGGGAGCGTATCACTATGGATTTTATTTTTAGGCTCCCACGGACTCAGAGAAAATTTGACGCAGTTTGGGTCATTGTGGACAGGTTGACCAAGTCAGCACATTTCATTCCAGTGGCAATTACCTATTCTTCAGAGAGGTTAGCTGAAATTTACATTCGTGAGATTGTCTGCCTTCACGGTGTGCCCGTGTCTATTATTTCAGATCGAGGTACGCAATTTACCTAACATTTCTGGAGGGTTGTACAGCGTGAGTTAGGTACGCGGGTGGAGTTGAGTACAACATTTCATCCACAGACAGACGGATAGTCCGAGCGCACTATTCAAATATTGGAAGATATGCTCTGCGCTTGTGTTATAGACTTTGGAGGTTCTTGGGATCATTTCTTGCCACTTGCAGAGTTTGCTTATAATAATAGCTACCAGTCGAGCATTCGGATGGCTCCATATGAGGCATTATATGGAAGGCAATGTTGATCGCCAGTTGGTTGATTTGAACCAGGAGATGCTCGGTTGTTGGGTACCGATTTGGTACAGGATGCCTTGGATAAGGTCAAGATTATTCAGGATCGACTTCGCACAGCTCAGTCTAGGCAAAACAGTTATGCCAACCGTAAAGTTCGTGATATTGCATTCATGGTTGGAGAAAAAATATTGCTCCGGGTTTCACCTATGAAAGGTGTAATGAGGTTCGGAAAGAAGGGCAAGTTGAGCCCTATGTATATCGGACCCTTTGAAATTCTTGAAAGGGTGGGTGAAGTAGCCTACATGCTTGCATTACCACCTAGTTTATCAGCGGTTCATCCGGTGTTCCATGTGTCTATGCTCCAGAAATATCATGGTGATCCGTCCCATGTGTTAGATTTTAGCTCAGTCTAATTGGACAAAGATTTGACTTACGAGGAAGAGCCGATGGCTATTCTAGCCCGGCAGGTCCGACAAATGAGGTCTAAGAGTTATCCTTCAGTTCGGGTACAATGGAGAGGTCAGCTGTAGAGGCATCTATCTGGGAGTCCGAGTCCGACATGCAGATTAAATATCCACACCTTTTCTCCAGCTCAGATACTTTTTTTTTCTAACTCCGTTCGAGGACGAACAATTATTTTAGAGGTGGAGTATGTGATGACCCAAAATATCATCTTTAAATTTAATAAGTAATTATGTGTTCTAAGACCTTGAAAAGCACCATTTATCATTCATCGACTTGCGTTCGCAGTCCGTAAAATTTTCCGAAAAGATTTCATGTGAAAAATGGATTAAAATGTGAAATAGAGCTTTAAAACTCAACTAGTTGACTTTGGTCAACATTTTTAGCAAACAAACCCGTATTAGTATTTTTGACAGTTTTGTAGCTCCTTATCGTGATTTGGGACTTGGGCGTATGCCCGAAATTTAATTTAAAGGTTCCTAGCTCATGTTATGACCATTTAACGGAACTAGCAATTTAAAGGCTAAAGATTTTCAAGTTTGACCACGGGGTTGACTTTTTGATATAGGAATTGGAATCCGATTCTGGAAATTTGAACAGCTCCGTTATGTCATTTATGACTTGTGTGCCAAATTTGAAGTCATTCTGGATTCATTTAATATGTTTTGGCACGAGATTTACAAATTGAAAAGTTTAAAACTCAAAATTCGAATCGAGGTGTGAATTGTAATTTTAATGTTGTTTGACGTGAAGTGAAACCCCGAGTAAGTCTGTATTATATTTATGGACTTGTTGGAATATTCGGATGAGGTCCCGAGTGGCTCGGATGAGTTTCGGACGAGCAATAGAGCAATTAGAACCTGCTACCCAGTGATGGTTCTGGTGTGTCGCATCTGCGACATTTTGTGCGCAGGTGCGTGGTCGCTCTTGCGGAATTTCAGTCGCTTCAGCGACTTTGGTTAGCCTTGCCGAGCTCCGCTTCTGCGGAGAAATGAGCGCAGGTGCGAAACTGCATCCGCGATGGACGAGCCGCTTCTGCGAAGAAGACCGTTTCTGCGGTCACTAGTGCGCTTCTGCGATGTCGCAGGTGCGACATTTTGGGCGCAGATGCGGCCACTGGACAAGCTGTCCTGTTCCGCAAATGCGAGCTTTGTCTCGCAAATGCGAGGCCGTAGGTTTGAAAATGTAGCCCGCATATGCGAAAGTGCTGGGCAGAATACATAAAATCGGGTCTTAGCCATTTTTACTTATTTTTGAGTTTCAAGTCTCGGATTTGGGCGATTTCAAGGGGGATTTTCACGACTTTGAATTGGGGTAAGTGTTCCTTATCCTATATTGATTATATTTCACAAATCCATATCTATATTCATCATTTATTTCGGATTTAGATGGAAGAAATCAAAGTTTTATAAAATCTTTCAAAAACGAAAAGTTAATATTTGAAGGTCCATTTGATATCGGAATTGGACAATTTTTGTATGGTTGAACTCGTATCGGAACGGATATTCAGAGTTCGCGAGTTTTTTCGGGATTTGAGACGTGGGTCCCATTGTCGAATATTTAAATGAATTTCGGATTTTATCCGGAGAATTAGTAAATTCATATGGAATTAATTCCTATGATTATTATTGAATATATCAAATTGTTTGTGAATAGATTTGAAGCTTTTTGAGTCAAATTTAAAAGGAAAAGTTGTGGTTGAATAATTGATTGGAATTTGCAAAGTGAGATAAGTGTCGTGATTAACCTTGACTTGCGGGAATAGAACCCTTAAATTATTTGTTATGTGAAATGCATGTGAACGACGTATAGGCGAGGTGACGAGTGTATATACGTCGTCAAATTAATTGTTTGCGTATTTACTTGAAAAATCATATATTGTTTTAAATTATGAATTAATTGTTGTAATAATTGTTTCTTTCCCATTCTTTGTCAAATATTAATTCTTGAATTTCTGCATTAATTGTTACATGCTATTTGAATTATGTGCCTTAATTATTATTTGACATTTAGCATATTAAATATTAAACTGCATATTTTCTCTCTGATTTCTATAATAATTTGCTATTTGCCTTTGTTTCGTAATTAAATCATAATTATTGTATGCTTGTTGTCTTATAATTTTATATTAATTGTTGCATTTATTGGGGAAATTCTTCTATAAGAATTGGTAAATGAATATGATGGAGGAGCGGGTTGCACGCCGCAACGGGATTGATTATAATGAATATATTGGAGGATGGGGTTGCACGACGCAACATAATTAATTATAATGAATATATTGGAGGATCGGATTACACGCCGCAACAGACTTATTAAAAGTCCATATTGGAGGATCGGGTTGCACGCCGCAGCAGACTTATTAAACGTTCATATTGGAGGATCGGATTGCACGCCGCAAACAGACTTATTTAAAAGTCGACATATATATATATATATATATATATATATATATATATATATATTGGGGGATCGGGTTGCACGCCGCAACAGACTTGATTAAAATGAATATATTAGAGGAGCGAGTTGCACGCCGCAACAGAACTGAATGTGAATATACTGTGAGAGCGGGTTGCACACTGCAACAGAACTGAATGTGAATATATTGTGAGAGCGAGTTGCATGATGCAACAGAATTTATAGAAATGATAATTGGTTATGACTGCTGAGTTGGCTTCAGTTATTATAAACGAGTTACCTGATTTATT
The DNA here is from genome assembly GCF_000390325.3 of Nicotiana tomentosiformis. Taxonomy (NCBI): domain Eukaryota; kingdom Viridiplantae; phylum Streptophyta; class Magnoliopsida; order Solanales; family Solanaceae; genus Nicotiana; species Nicotiana tomentosiformis. The sequence continues at coordinate 14,358,099 of NC_090815.1, read as the reverse complement.
TCTACTATTGTTGTTGTTACTAATATTGCGTACAGGTAATGTAAGTGACCCGCCTTAGCCTCGTCCTTATTTCGTCGAGGTTAGGCTCAGCACTTACCAGTACAATAGGGTCGGTTGTACTGATACTACACTCTGTACTTCTTGTGCAGATTTTGGAGTTGGTCCCAGCGGCGTACCATAGACTTGCTCGGATTTCAGCTACTCAGAGGAGACTTGAGGTATAACTGCATGGCGTTCGCAGTTCTGAAATCCCCATCTACTTTACTTTAGTTGTGTGTTTATTTTCAGACAGTTTTATTTTATTCAGACCTTTATTTGTATTTATTGTAGAAGTTCGTGCACTTGTGACATCAATTTTGGGATGGTATTTAAACACCGTTATTTTTATAGATTATTCAATATATTTTAGACTTTACTTCCGCAATTGTTCTTTGTTATTAACAAATTCAAAAATTGTTTTAAAAATGAATAATATTATTCTAACGTTGGCTTGCCTAGCAAGTGAAATGTTAGGCGCCATCACGGTCCGAAGGTGGGAATTTCGGGTCGTGACATTGATATAATTAAGTAAAATGATAAGATCATATTTATATATCTCTTTATCTCCTCTTAAATTAGATTATTTGAACCTGAAGTACAATTGTCAAGTTTTCTTTCAAAAGTTATTTGTCAATTTGAAAAATAAATTTACTAATATGGTGAAGTTGAATAATAATTAAATTGAATATTGTCTTTAATCAGTTAATTAAGAGCTCCATTATTTATTTATTTTAATATAAAAATTTTGCTGCCTTTGTTAGTTTTCAAATTACGGTTAGAGGCCGTCTCCTTCCATTACATTATATGCACATCCTCTTAGGAAATATAACACGTAAACACTTATATTTTTAGTATTATAATATTATAATATTAAATATGGTAAATGTAATTGATTTTGATGTCCTAAATATTATAATTTTCTGTGTAGTTGTTCAAATAAGGAAAACTTTATTAAGTAAAGTTTTAGTTGACTTCAAAATGCTAAATATTAGGAAAATAATTAAATGACTATTTTGTCTAGTGTGAACTATATTTTAAAGGGTAGAAAAGACGAACGACATTTTGCTAAGGACCTTCGTATTTTTAATATAGTATAGATATATTATAGTGTTCGAGCTAACTTATGCGTACCACTAATTCTACATGGTAATTCGGCTCTTTTTCTATTGCCTACGGGATTCAGCATGTTTTCAAGGAAATAATCGTTGCATGATGAAATTCATAACTCTTATTTTAGCAATATATTAAACATATATAAATCATATTTGTTAAGTTTGATCACCAAATTAAAACTGAAAATTGTGAGCACCACTAATATCTTGTAAATGATAGATACATGGTAGAACATGTATATATCATTTTTACTTCAATTTATCCTCAAAGAAACTAAACAGCACTAAAATTCCATTATCTCATACTATATTCTTTTAACTTATTTTTTTTCTCATTTTAAAACCGCTAAACTATTCAATCATATATGTCAACCATACATAATGGTCTCTCTCTTTTTTTCTTTCTCTTTTCTATTTTTCGTATGAGATTGTTTTGGCTTCATATTATACCATTAATTACACTTCAATCTTCTAATATTTCTTTTAAAAATTTGGATATATAACATAAAAGACTTCTACTTTATTCATGTCAACGCTACGAGGGCACATAGAAACATTTTTATTTTATTTTTTTGGTGTAAGAAACATGTTTTCTAATTCTTGAAATATAACATACAGGCAGAATACATAGTTTACCCATCAACCTTATAGCGAAATCCCTGTTGCACACCTCTTCTTCACGGAAAACCTTTTACACACTCAATCTTTCAAAAGTGTGTCTAAGACACTACTTTTGACCAGATAGCACTTGCGTATTTACACACACAAAAAAGCACGTGAAGCCCGTAAAAAATTCCATTTTTTGTCTTCCTCCCCCATAGGAACACCTCCCCTCCCTCTGGTCTTCTTTCTCAGACCACCCTCCCCCATCTTTTTTCCCAAATAGAATTTTTGAAAGAACATAAAATTTTAGATCTAATATTGAGTGATTTTTGTTGGTTTATTGTCTAAATATTGTGAAAATTATTTATTTATGATAGATTTAAAAGTTTTAATAATAGTATTGAATGTTTGGTAAAGAAATCTAGAATCCACCATTGTTGGGGTATCGAAAAAAGCTTGTAAATTCAATTGGGTCTTGTTGATTATTGAGTTGTTGAACTCAATTTGTTGCTCGATTATTTTCGGCTAGTTGTTTAGATAGTGTGGTTGAATTTTAGTATTGTTGGAAACTTTCTCACAAACAACTATGGTGGCGCCAATAATGGTAAGATAGAAAATGGGAAGATGAAGAAGATGGGTTCTAATATTTTTTTTTTCCTTTTTAAGGTCAATGACACATGTCACGACCCTATTAGGGCGTGACTTTCACGTTATTTGAAAAATTGGTCAAGCACAAAAGTGGTGTGTCTTAGACACACTTCTGAAAGGTTGAGTGTGTAAAAGATTTTTTGTGAACGAGAGGTGTGTCAAGGAATTTTCGTTGCAAGGTCGATGGGTAAACTATGTATTTTGCCTGACATATATAACTTTGAGATCTACAAGAGGGATGACATTGTTTACATATAGAAGAGTAAACCCTAACATATATAAGTTGTCATAGATGTGTTTAATAAAACACTTTTACAGCTTGTTTGGATGGTTGTTACAGCATGTTGTATTGTATCGTATTGTTACTTGAAATATAATATTTATTTTAATTATTATTTAAATTTAATTTATTGTATCGAATCGTTAAATTTCTCGACGAAAAGTGCCACTTTATGAAACGACCAATTTGATGTGGTCACGTCGTTACCCTTATTTTTTTTCTCTCATCTTGCCCTTTCTTATTATTAAATAATTATATTTTATCTTTACCCTACTTTTTATATAATAATTCTACCTCGTACCTTATCTTTTTTTAATAATATTGCAAGTTTATTCTTTATATTGTTGGTGCATGACATCATGAAACGACGGCAAATAATACAATCTATCCAATTAAATATTGTATATATTAAAACGATATAATACAATATAATATAATATTTTACCATACATTATGAAACGATATATCATACATAAAAACCATCCAAACAAGTTGTTAGAGGAGTTAAGATGTGCAATAGGTATTGGCCCAATTTTAAGTGTTCGTAAATATAAATAGAAAGGTCAAACAAATTTAAGGGGTGGTGACTGTAAGTGTGTTGCCATTCTAAATAGATGTGCATAATATTAATCACAATCCACAGCAAATTAAAGAAGATGACAATAGAATGTGTGACATATATCAAACTAATGTGTGGATCAAAGTTTATATCATTTTCATGTGATGAATTGATAGCTAGTGGTAGTGGTTAGAATGTAGTATTCTCAGTGTCACATTTACTCTCTGCCACACCTTTTCTCTTGTAAACTTTCCAACATCACCCATGCCTTTTAAATGTTAAATGGTTGGTACAAATTTTACTTATTTATTTACTTATTGATTCGTTGACTAAGTAATCATCATCATTGGTGGGGAGAAATTGAACGGTATTAGAATTCCAACTTTTTTTAAATGTAATATAACGCTAGTACACTTTTCTGTAACCATTATTCTTTATAACATTACTTCACTATTATAGCATTCCAAAAAAAATAAACAAACGAAACTGTTAAAAAAGATTTGACTATAGTTCTCATAGATCTACTTATACTGCAATATTAAGCAGTAGCTCAGAAGTAAATGATACATCTCATTTCGTGCACATATAAGTGTTAATTCTCACTAAATCCTTTCTTCTCAGCAACAATTGAAGTTATCGGGAGAGACGATGATGAAGGTTATCGACGATTGGCAATTTTGGCTAAGCTGGAAAAATATGTTTATTTTGAGAAGTGTTTTTTTCAAAAGTGCTTTTCAAAAAATTACTTTTGGTGAGAAGCAGTTTGTGTTTGACTAATCAATTTGAAAATCACTTTTGAGCAGCAATTAATGTTTGACCAAACTTTTAAAAGATGCTTCTAAGTGTATTTTTTTCAAAATTGCTTTTCAAAAAAGTGATTCTCAGAAGAAACTATTTTTTTTCTACTTTTCAAAAACTGTTTCGGTTTCTACTCAAAACACTTTTTTTTTTTTAAAAGTTTGGACAAATACAAAAGACACTTTTCACAAACAAAAAAAAAAGAAAGAAATATTTTTGGCCAAGAAAAAAATTTGGCCAAACAAGCTATATATCGTAGACCCAACGAGTTCATGCGAACAACGTAATATTTCTCTTTCCTAAATCTTGTGCCTAATCCGCCCAAGGAAATTAAATAAAAAGACATGTTGAACTCTTCATTGTCTCGATCAGAAGTCGTAGTAAGAATATTAACCACTAATCAGCTTCACCTTATTATGATTAAGTAGTGATCAGTTGAAATTAAACAAATAGGAAAAGGGCTGGCCATGGAAAATATAAGGGTCACTTTTAACCTCGCTACTAACAATATATTCACAATTTACAATATATATATATATATATATATATATATATATATATATATATATATATATATATATATATATATATATATATAAGTGGGCAATAGAAAAGTGAGGTGGTACCTCTCTTTGGCCATCATTGGTATTTATATTTTTTGTCAATTTTTTGGCCTTTTTCTCTTATATTTCCCTCAAAATATTTGCTGCAAAATTAAGACACTATTAAAAAATCAATTACTATCTACATTGATTGCTCAATTAAAGGGAAAGGCATTTAAGAAAATGAAGACTATCAGTTTTCGAATTCATTATCATAATTTCTATTTGTATTAATATTCTTAAGTTTTTATGCCTTTTACATTCATAACCTCCAAAACTTTAATGTGTAAGTTAATGACATGATTGTATGTATTCCTATATCTATGCTTATATGTATCACGATTCACAAGCCTAAAAGCCAGACAACAAATCCACGAGATTATCATATTAGCAGCATCTTTCATGTTATTATTTTGTTTGCAAAGCTATAAAATCAACGTGAAGATCACACTCTTGTGAATTCTTTTGTTGGATGTAGAATGGCTTTCTTTTTGTTCTTATTTGCTAGACTTTGCATTTTTTTCTCCATGTGTGGCCTTCTTTGAGTATATATTTATAAGATGTTACTTATTAATATACTCTTCCTACATCCACCTCCCTTTAATGAATTTGTTCCTTTTTTTTTCTTTTCATTTTTTTGGTAACAGGATCCTTTATCTCTCCAAGATATTCGACACTATAAAGAATTAGAAACAAGATGAGTTTTGGCTTTTTACTTTCTTTTATTTATTTGATCCAACTAAGTTATAGTATTTTATTTTCTCTTCTATATTTCATTATTTATTTTGAATTTTAAGAATAAGCAGTGTTAGAACGGAAGTATATTGCTCTTGCAATGTTCATAAGAGGAAACGATTAAGAAGGAACATTTCGACGTTACTATAAGTGCACATAAAATAAGTTTTCTCCTTCTCTTTTTTCGAACCTTTTGCTTCTTAGGTACTTGGAAGTTTTCTATTTTTTTATTTTGATGAGTTAATTATGTTTTTCAAATTATAGGATGAGTGTTATGAATAGAAGAAGCAAAGGAAATTTTGCAAAGAATTAGGAGAAGAAAAAGATAAACAAAGGGACTCCATAACTTCCAATGTCACTTCATTCTCACTTCCTTTTTTTTTTAATTTCTACCCTTTTCATTTCATATTTTCTTTTTATTTAATGGAAGACAATTTGTTAAAGTTCATAAGTTTTACTACTATCTAATCTAATACATTTTCTAATAAATATTAGTTTTGAATAACATTTAAATAATAATGAAAGGTGAGAGGAGTTACATAAGACCAAAGGTCTTCAATAGATATTTACTTTTTTTGCTTTACACTAATTAATATTATTGATAAGTAATATTTAAATAAAAATATGAGAGGAGATACATAAGACCAAAGGTCTTCAATAAATATTAGTTTTATGATAATTAATGGAGTATTAATTGTTAATATACATCACCTCTACGTATTATGAAGAGGATTGCTCCTCGAGTAATTTGTTACTACAAAGCTACAAACTTTGTGATGCTTTAATTTGGACTTGTTTCTTTATTTTAATTTTTCATATGTATTTTATAATACGATTGAGTTTTGATTTCCGTGGTATATATATCTTACATTACATATATCTATTTATATTTTGTACTATGAATTATTTTATGCGCGCGGTTAAGTTAACTAGTATATTTAAAAATAAAAAATTTTCAGAAACCACTAGTGGCTATTTACTTCCTATATCTACCATATATATATAATTACTTCCTATAGCTACTATTCAGTTGTTACGGTAGTGTATTCATTGCATTCGCGCTGCTGTATTCATGAATATAACAGCAAAAAATGCCAAAAAATCAGGGTAGTCCAGCTATACGCACATGTATTCACATGTATTCGCGCCATGTATTCATGAATACAGCAGCAAAAAGCGCCTAAAATCAGGGCAGTCCAGCTGTACGCGCATGTATTCACATGTATTTACGTTGTTGTATTAATGAATACAACAGCAAAAAGCGCCTAAAATCAGGGCAGTCCAGTTGTACGTGCATGTATTCACATGTATTTGCGTTGTTGTATTCATGAATACAGTAGCAAAAAGCTGTCATGACCCGAAATTCCCACCTTCGGACGGTGATGGCGCCTAACATTTCACTTGCTAAGCAAGCCAACGTTAGAATAATATTATCTATTTTTAAAATAATTTTTATATTATTAATAATCAAGGAAACAAAGGCGGAAGCAAAGTTTGTAATATAGTGAATAATCCAAAAATAAAAAAAATAACGGTGTCTAAATACCATCCTAGAATTGGTGTCACAAGTGCACGAGCTTCTAGAATAAATACAAATAAAGGTCTGAATAAAATAAAGCTGTCTTGAAACAAACACACGGCTAAAGTAAAGTAGACGGGGATTTCAGAACTGCGAACGCCGTGCAGTTATACCTCAAGTCTCCTCTGAGTAGCTAAAATCCGAGCAAGTCTACGGTACGCCGCTGAGACCAATTCCAAAATCTGCACAAGAAGTGCAGAATGTAGAATCAGTACAACCGACCCCATGTACTGGTAAGTGCTGAGCCTAACCTCGACGAAGTAGTGACGAGGCTAAGGCGGATCACTTACATTACCTGTACGCAATACTAGAAACAACAACAATAATAAAAATAAATTAGGTAACTCATTTATAATAATTGTAGTCAACTCAGCAGTCATAACCAATTATCATTTCCATCAATTCAGTTGCAACGTGCAACCCGCTCTCACAATATATTCACATTCAATTCTGTTGCAGCGTGCAACCCGCTCTCACAATATATTCACATTCAGTTCTGTTACAGCGTGCAACCCGCTCTCACAATATATTCACATTCAGTTCTGTTGCGGCGTGCAACTCGCTCCTCCAATATATTCATTTTATTCAAGTCTGTTGCGTCGTGCAACCCGATCCCCCAATATATATATACATATATATATGTATGTCGACTTTTAAATAAGTATGTTGCGGCGTGCAACCCGATCCTCCAATATGGACTTTTAATAAGTCTGTTGCGGCGTGCAACCCGATCCTCCAATATATTCATTTCAATCAATTCTGTTGCAGCGTGCAACCCGCTCCTCCAGTATATTCATTTACCAATTCTTATAGAAGGAATTTTCCTAATAAATGCAATAATTAATATGAAATTATAAGAGAACAAGCATACAAAAATTATGATTTAATCATGAAACAGACAATGTTAAATAGCAAATTATTATAGAAATCAGGGAGAAAATAGGCAGTTTAATATTTAATATGCTAAATGTCAAATAACAATTAAGACACATAATTCAAGTAGCATGTAACAATTAATGATTTAAAATAATTTATGATTTTTAAGTAATCATGCAAATAATTAATTTGACGACGTATAGACACTCGTCACCTCACCTATACGTCGTTCACATGCATTTCACATAACAAATAATTTAAGGGTTATATTCCCTCAAGTCAAGGTTAACCACGACACTTACCTTGCTTTGTAAATTCCAAATCAATTATAAAACCATAGCTTTTCCTTTTAAATTTGCCTCCGAAAGCTTCAAATCTATTCACAAACAATTTGATATATTCAATACGAATCATAGGAATTAATTCCATATGAATTTACAAATGTTCCGGATAAAAATTCAAAATTCATTAAAATATTCGACAGTGGGACCCACGTCTCAAATCCCGAAAAAACTAGCAAAATCCGAACACGCGTTCCGATACGAGTTCAACCATACCAAATTTGTCCAATTCCGATATCAAATGGACCTTCAAATCTTAAATTTTTGTTTTTGGAAGATTTTATAAAAAACTAATTTTTCTTCCATAAATTCACGGATTCATGATATAAATGAGTATGGAATCATGAAATATAATCAATATAGGATAATGAACACTTACCCCAATGTTTTTCCGTGAAAATCGCCCAAATATCGCCATACCCGAGCTCAAAAATGGGAAAGAATTGAAAATGGGTCGAAACCCCATTTCCAGAACTTAAGTTCTGTTTCTGGAATTTTTACCCTTCGCGAACGCGGTCAGTGCCTCGCGTTCGCGAAGCACAATTATGTGCTGTCAAATTTTACTCTTCGCGAACGCGAAAGCTAATTTTTCTGGCTAGTCTCTTTCCCTTCGCGAACGCGAGGCTTCTATCGCGAAGGCGAAGATTTGTACCTCAAACCTTCGCGAACGCGGTCACTATGTCGCGAACGCGAAGCACAAAACGTGCCAGCCCAATTTGCTCTTCGTGTTCGCGAGAGTACCTTCGCGAACGCGAAGAAGAACACACCAGAAGCCTGAAGTTTGCAGAAAATCAGATTTCCTAAGTCTGAAATCATCCAAACCAAACATGCACACAAGTTCTAAAATATCATACGAACTTGCTCGCGCGATCAAATCGCCAAAATAACACCTAGAACTATGAATCGAACATCAAATCAAAGGAAGTTTTTAAGAAAACTTTAAAACTTATATTTTTACAACCGGACGTCCGAATCACGTCAAATCAACTCTGATTCTCACCAAATTCGGCAGACAAGTCATAAATATTATAGTGGACCTATACCGGACTCCGGAACCAAAATATGGACCCGAGGTCAATAAATCCAACATCATTAATTTCTTAGAAATTATTAAGCTTTCAAGCTTTTAATATTTTATCAAAATTCCATAACTTGGGCTAGGGACCTCGGAATTCGATTCCGGGCATACGCCCAAGTCCCAAATCACGATACGGACCTATCAGAATTTTCAAAATACTGATCTGGGTCTGTTTGCTCAAAATGTTGACCAAAGTCAACTTAGTTGAGTTTTAAAGCTCTATTTCCCATTTTAATGCATTTTTCACATAAACACTTTTCGGAAAATTGTACGGACTGTGCACGCAAGTAGATGAATGATAAATGGTGTTTTTTGAGGTCTTAGAATACAAAATTACTTATTAAATTTAAAGATGACATTTTGGGTCATCACACTCTCCACCTCTAAAACAAACGTTCGTCCTCGAACGGAGTTAGAAAAAGTACCTGAGCTGGAGAAAAGGAGTGGATATTTACTCCGCATGTCCGAATCGGACTCCCAGGTAGATGCCTCTACCGGCTGACCTCTCCATTACACCCAAACTGAAGAATAACTCTTAGACCTCAACTGTCGGACCTGCCGGGCTAGAATAGCCACCGGCTCTTCCTCGTAAGTCAAATCTTTGTCCAATTGGACTGAGTTGAAATCTAACACATAGGACGAATCACAATAATATTTTCGGAGCATAGACACATGGAACATCGGATGAACCGCTGATAAACTAGGCAGTAATGCAAGCCTTTAGGCTACTTCACCCACCCTTTCAATAATTTCAAAGGGTCCGATATACCTAGGGCTCAACTTGCCCTTCTTTCCAAACCTCATTACACCTTTCATAGGTGAAACCCGGAGCAATATTTATTCTCTAACCATGTATGCAATATCATGAACTTTACGGTCGGCATAACTCTTTTGCCTAGACTGAGCTGTGCGAAGTCGATCCTGAATAATCTTGACCTTATCCAAGGCATCCTGTACCAAATCGGTACCCAACAACCGAGCCTCTCCCAGTTCAAACCAACCAACTGGTGATCGGCATCGCCTTCCATATAATGCCTCATATGGAGCCATCTGAATGCTCGACTGGTAGCTATTATTATAAGCAAACTCTGCAAGTGGTAAGAAATGATCCCAAGAACCTCCAAAGTCTATAACACAAGCGCGGAGCATATCTTCCAATATCTGAATAGTGCACTCTAACTGTCCATCTGTCTATGGATGAAATGTTGTACTCAACTCCACCCACGTGCCTAACTCACGCTGTACAGCCCTCCAGAAATGTGAGGTAAACTGCGTACCTCGATCTGAAATAATAGACACTGGCATACCGTGAAGGCGGACAATCTCACGAATGTAAATTTCAGCTAACCTCTCTGAAGAATAGGTAACAACCACTGGAATGAAATGTGCTGAGTTGGTCAACCTGTCCATGATGACCCAAACTGCGTTAAATTTTTTCTGAGTCCGTGGGAGTCCACAACAAAATCCATAGTGATACGCTCCCACTTCCACTCAGGAATTTCTAACTTCTGAAGCAAACCACCAGGTCTCTGATCCTTGTACTTAACTTGCTGACAATTCAGACACCGAGCTACATGTGCAACTATATCCTTTTTCATTCTCCTCCACCAATAATGTTGTCGCAAATCTTGATACATTTTAGCGGTACCTGGATGAATAAAATAGCTGGAACTGTGTGCCTTTTCAAGAATTAATTCACGAAGCCCATCCACATTAGGCACACAAATACGGCCCTGCATTCACAGAACTCCATCTTCCCCCACAGCAACTTGTTTGGCATCACTGTGCTGTACCGTGTCCTTAAGGACAAGTAAATGAGGATCATCATACTGCCTCTCTCTGATGCGCTCATATAAAGAAGACCGAGCGATTGTGCAAGCTAGAAACTGACTGGATTATAAAATATCTAACCTCACGAACTGATTAGCCAAAGTCTGAACATCTGCAGCTAATGGCCTCTCACCAACCGGAATATACGCAAGACTGCCCATACTCACAGCCTTTCTACTCAAAGCATCGGCCACCACATTGGCCTTTCTGGGGTGATACAAAATGGTGATATCATAGTCTTTCAACAACTCCAACCATCTTCTCTGCCTCAAATTAAGATCCTTTTATTTGAACATATATTGGAGGCTACGATGATCAGTAAATACCTCACACGAGACACTGTAGAGGTAATGCCTCCAAATCTTCAGCGCATGAACAATGGCTGCCAATTCTAAGTCATGAATAGGATAATTCTTCTCGTGAACTTTCAACTGCCGCGACGCATATGCAATTACCTTGCCATCTTGCATTAATACTGCACCAAGCCCAATGTGAGATGCGTCATAATATACCGTATACGATCCTGAACCTGTGGGTAATACCAACACTGGCGCCGTAATCAAAGCGGCCTTGAGCTTCTGAAAGCTCATCTCACACTCGTCCAACCATCTGAATGGGACACCCTTCTGGGTTAGTCTGGTCAATGGGCTTTCTATAGATGAAAACCCTTCCACGAACCGATGATAATAACCTGCCAAACCCAAGAAACTCCGGATCTCTGTAACCGAAGTAGATCTTGGCCAATTCTGAATAGCCTCTATCTTCTTAGGATACACCTTTATGCCTTCTTCCGATATAACATGCCCCAAAAAGGCAACTGAGTCTAACCAAAACTCGCATTTTAAAATTTTGGCATATAACTGATTATTCTTCAAGATGTGAAGCACACTTCAAAGATGCTGCTCATGCTCCTCTCGACTGCTGGAGGAAATCATGATATCATCAATGAATACAACCAAAAAAGAATCTAAATAAGGCTTGAACACCTGATTCATCAAATCCATAAATGCTGCTATAGCATTTGTCAACCCAAATGACATCACTAGGAACTTGTAATGCCCATACTGAGTCCGAAAAGCTTTCTTAGGGACATCAAATGCCCTAATCTTCAATTGATGGTAACCAGATCTCAAATCAATTTTCGAAAATACCTTAGCACCCTGAAGCTGATCAAATAAGTCATTAATTCTTGGCAGCGGATATTTGTTTTTGATAGTGGCCTTGTTCAACTGCCGATAGTATATATACATCTGCATCGAGCCATCTTTCTTCTTTACAAATAATACTGGTGCACCCCAGGGTGAGACACTAGGTCTAATGAATCCCTGATCAAGAAAGTCTTGTAACTTCTCTTTCAATTCTTTCAACTCTGGTAGGGCCATACGGTATGATGGAATAGAAATGGGTTGAGTGCCCGGAGCCAAATCAATACAGAAGTCAATATCTCTGTCGGGTGGCATCCCCAGAAAATCTGCAGAAAATACTTCTGAAAATTCACGAACAACTGGTACTGAGTCCATAGAAAGGACATCCGCACTGGGATCATGAATATAAGCCAAATAGGCTAGACACCCTTTCTCTACCATACGCCGAGCTTTCATCTAAGAAATAACCCTACTGGCAGAATGGCCAAGAGTTCCTTTCCACTCTAACCGAGGTAACCCCGACATAGCTAGGGTCACTGTCTTGGCATGACAGTCCAATATAGCATGATAAGGAGACAGCCAATCCATACCCAAGATAACATCAAAATCTACCATATCAAGAAGTAGAAGATCCACACTAGTTTCAAGATTACCAATAGTAACCACACACGAACGGTAGACATGATCTACTACAACAGAGTCTCCCACCAGTGTAGATACACACACAGAAGCACTCAGAGAATCACAAGGCACAACCAAATATGAAGCAAAATAGGATGATACATAGGAATAAGTAGATCCTAGAACAAATAGAACTGAAGCATCTCTATGGTAAACTAGAATAATACCTGTATTCACAGCATCAGATGACTCGGCCTCAGGCCTAGCTGGAAAAGCATAAAATTAGGGCTGGGCCCTACCACTTAGAACTGCATCTCTGGGACGGCCTCTAACTGGCTGGCCTCCTCCTCTAATGGCCTGACCTCTACCTCTAATGGTATGACCTCCACCTCTAGCTGCATGACCCCTACCTCTAGCTGGCTGAGCAGGCGGTGAATCAATCGGTGTTGGTATGATGGCATGAGAATCTTGCAGAGATATGTTACTCGCCAATCTAGGGCAATACCTCCTGATGTGACCAATGTTCCCACACTCATAACACCCATCCTGATGCCGTGGCTGCTGAAGCTGGCCCAAATGGGCCGGATAACCACTGTAGTAACTCTGGAGTGGTGGTGCACTGATAGGAGCTGAATGTGCACTGAATACTGGCTTCCTAGAGTAAGGCATAATAGGACCATGACTCCCTGAATCACTGGAGATACATGAAGTGCTAAATGAAACGGTTTGGGAGGATGACCCATACCAAAATTACCCCTGCCTCCAGACGAGGCATCATTGTAACCACCTAACTGACGAGGCCTCTTATAGGACCTCTGCCCTCCTTCCTGTGCAAGAACCATCTCGATCCTCCTTGCGACATTAGCATCCGCCTGAAAAGAAATCTCATTTCCGGTCTCCTTGGCCATTTGAAGTCTGATAGGGTGAGTGAGTCCCTCAATGAACCTCCTCACTCTCTCTCCCTCCGTAGGTAGTAAAAGGAGAGCATGACGGGCCAAATTCACAAAACGGGACTCATACTGAGTAACAGTTATACTGCCCTGTTGTAGACGCTCAAATTGCTTGCGGAATTCTTCTCTCAGTGTGATAAGGAGGAACTTCTCTAGAAATAGCTGAGAGAACTGCTCCCAGGTAAGTACAGGTGATCCGACTGGTCGTGTAAATGTGTAATCTCTCCACCACCTCTTGGCGGAACCTGTCATCTGGAATACAGAAAAATCAACTCCATTGGTCTCAACTATACCCATGTTCCGTAGCACCTCATGGCAGCGTTCAATATAATCATGTGGGTCCTCCGAAGGTATACCACTGAAGTGAACTGGAAAGAGCTTGGTAAACTTATCCAGTCTCAATAAGGCCTCAAAAGACATAGCGTGTCTATCACCGATCTGTGCCGCAACAACTGGCTGAACTACCCCAACTGGCGGGGCTGCTGGAGCCTGATTTTGGGGAGCCATCTGCTCCGGAGCGGGAGTAGTGGGAGTTTGTGCTCCTACCCCAACCTATAATGGCTGGTGCCACTAGAAATATACCATTCTGGGCCACACCCTACATAAGACTCACCAATCGGACTAGAGCGTCCTGAAGCACTAGAGTGGCTATGAGTCCTTATGGGATCTGAACTGGTCCAACCGGTACATTCTGAACTGGGACCTCCTCCTTAAGGTCTATTTGAGGTTCTTCAACAGGTGCAGTTGCTCGAGCTCTGGACTGAGCTCTACCTCGTCCTCTGCCTCGGCCCCTAGCATGACCTCGACCTCGACCTCTACCCCTGGCCATAGTTGCCATCGGGGGTTCTGGTCCCTGTCCATCTATAAAGTTATTACGTATTCTCACCATCTGCGAGAGAATAAGAGTAGAATGGTTCAATCATCGATGATAGAATAAAATCGCACGTCAGAATAAGAAATGAGTGATATTGTTCGTAAACTTCATAGCCTATGAGAGATAAGTACAGACGTCTCTGTACCGATCCTTCAGACTCTACTAAGCTTGCTCATGACTCGTGAGACCTGTGTAACCTAGTGCTCTGATACCAACTGTCACAACACGAAATTCTCACCTTTGGACCGTGATAACGCTTTACATTTCACTTGTTAGGCAAGCCAACGTTAGAATAATATTATCTATTTTTAAAATAATTTTTATATTATTAATAATCAAGGAAACAAAGGTGGAAGCAAAGTTTGAAATATAGTTAATAATTCATAAAAATAACAGTGTCTAAATACCATCCCAGAATTGGTGTCACAAGTGCACGAGCTTCTAGAATAAATACAAATAAAGGTCTGAATAAAATAAAGCTGTCTGAAAACAAACACACAGCTAAAGTAAAGTAGACGGGGACTTCAGAACTGCAACGTCGTGCAGTTATACCTCAAGTCTCCTCTGAGTAGCTGAAATCCGAGCAAGTCTACGGTACGCAGCTGGGACCAACTCCAAAATCTGCACAAGAAGTACAGAGTGTAGTATCAGTACAACCGACCCCATGTACTGGTAAGTGCTAAGCCTAACCTCGACGAAGTAGTAACGAGGCTAAGGCAAGTCACTTACATTATATGTACGCAATACTAGAAATAACAACAATAATAAAAATAAATCAGGTAACTCATTTATAATAATTATAGTCAACTCAGCAGTCATAACCAATTATCATTTCCATCAATTTAGTTGCAACGTGCAACCCGCTCTCACAATATATTCACATTCAATTCTGTTGCAGCGTACAACCCGCTCTCACAATATATTCACATTCAGTTCTGTTGCAGCGTTCAACCCGCTCTCACAATATATTCACATTCAGTTCTGTTGCGGCGTGCAACTCGCTCCTCCAATATATTCATTTTATTCAAGTCTGTTGCGTCGTGCAACCCGATCCCCCAATATATATATACATATATATATGTATGTCGACTTTTAAATATGTATGTTGCGGCGTGCAACCCCATCCTCCAATATGGACTTTTAATAAGTCTGTTGCGGCGTGCAACCCGATCCTCCAATATATTCATTTCAATTAGTTCTGTTGTGGCGTGCAACCCGCTCCTCCAGTATATTCATTTACCAATTCTTATAGAAGGAATTTTTCAAATAAATGCAATAATTAATATGAAATTATAAGACAACAAGCATACAAAAATTATGATTTAATCATGAAACAGACAATGTCAAATAGCAAATTATTATAGAAATCAGGGAGAAAATAGGCAGTTTAATATTTAATATGCTAAATGTCAAATAACAATTAAGACACATAATTCAAGTAGTATGTAACAATTAATGCAGTAATTCAAGAATTAATATTTGGTAAATAATAGGAGAGAAATAATTATTATAATAATTAATTCATGATTTAAAATAATTTATGATTTTTCAAGTAATTATGCAAATAATTAATTTGACGACGTATAGACACTCGTCACCTCACCTATACGTCGTTCACATGCATTTCACATAACAAATAATTTAAGGGTTCTATTCCCTCAAGTCAAGGTTAACCACGACACTTACCTCGCTTTGTAAATTCCAAATCAATTATTCAACCACAACTTTTCCTTTTAAATTTACCTCAGAAAGCTTCAAATCTATTCAAAAATAATTCGATATATTCAATATGAATCATAAGAATTAATTCCATATGAATTTACAAATTTTTTGGATAAAAATCAGAAATTCATTAAAATATTTTACAGTGGGACCCACGTCTCAAATCCCAGAAAAACTCATGAAATTCGAACACCCATTCCGATACGAGTTCAACCATACCAAATTTGTTCAATTCCGATATCAAATGGACCTTCAAATCTTAAATTTTTGTTTTTGGAAGATTTTATAAAAATCTGATTTTTCTTCCATAAATTCACGGATTCATGATATAATTGAGTATGAAATCATGAAATATAATCAATATAGGATAAGGAACACTTACCCCAATGTTTTCCCATAAAAATGGCCCAAATATCGCTTTACCCGAGCTCAACAATGGGAAAGAATTAAAAATGGGTAGAAACCCCATTTCCAAAACTTAAGTTTTGTTTCTGGGATTTTTACCCTTCGCGAACGCGGTCAGTTCCTCGCGTTCGCGAAGCACAATTATGTGCTGTCAAATTCTACTCTTCGCGAATGCGATGCATGCCTGGCTTGGCCTTCGCGAACGCGAAGGCTAATTTTCCTGGCCAGTCTCTTTCCCTTCGCGAACGCGAGGATTCTATCGCAAAAGCGAAGCTTTGAACCTCAAGCCTTCGCGAACGCGGTCACTATGTCGCGAACGCGAAGCACCAAACGTGCCAGCCTAATTTGCTCTTTGCGTTCGCGAGAGTACCTTCGCGAACGCGAAGAAGAACACACCAGAAGCCTGAAGTCTGCAGAAAACCAGATTTCCTAAGTCCGAAATTATCCCGTAGCCTATCCGAAACTCACCCGAACCCTCGGGGCTCCAAACCAAACATGCACACAAGTTCTAAAATATCATACGAACTTGCTCGCGTGATCGAATCGCCAATATAACACCTAGAACTACGAATCAGACACCAAATCAAAGGAAGTTTTCAAGAAAACTTTAAAACTTATATTTTTACAACCGGACGTCCGAATCACGTCAAATCAACTCTGATTCTCACCAAATTCGGCAGACAAGTCATAAATATTATAGTGGACCTATACCGGGCTCCGAAACTAAAATACGGACCCGATATCAATAAATCCAACATCAGTAATTTCTTAGAAATCATTAAGCTTTTATTGTTTCATCAAAATTCCATAACTCGGGCTAGGGACCTCGGAATTCGATTTCGGGCATACGCCCAAGTCCCAAATTATGATACGGACCTACCAGAATTTACAAAATACTGATCCGGGTCTGTTTGCTCAAAAGGTTGACCAAAGTCAACTTAGTTGAGTTTTAAAGCTCTATTTCCCATTTTAATGTATTTTTCACATAAAAACTTTCCGAAAAATTATACGGACTGCGCACGCAAGTCTAAGAATATTAAATGATACTTTTCGATGTCTTAGAACATAGAATTACTTATTAAATTTAAAGATGACATTTTGGGTCATCACAAAAGCGCCTAAAATCAGGGCAGTCCAGCTCTATGCGCATGTATTCACATGTATTTGCGCTGCTGTATTCGTAAATACAGCAGTAAAAAGCGCCTAAAATTAGGGCAGTCCAATTGTATGCGCATGTATTCACATATATTCGCGCCATGTATTCATGAATACAGTAACGACAATCACCTTAAAAATAGGTATGTCGAGTTGTCTAAGAGAGAGGAAAAACATAAATAGCGTATTTCATGTCTTATTTCATGCCTCAATGATAGTATATACCATAAATACTTATTTTTCTATAAAATATAAAAGGTAGCTATAGAAAATAATATTTTAAAATAATTTTGATTTATAATAAATAGGATGTATACCTTTGCTATAGGAGGTAAAATTTCCTTTAAAAATTAGTCAATTCACCCATACTTCATGACTAAGTATCATGAATTTTTGAACTACTAATTTAAAATACAGGACATAAGATTCGAACTTGTGGACACAATTTTCGAACTTTAGGACACGATGTCCTGAAGTTTGAGCTTTGAGATTTAAACCCTAGGACATCATGTTATGAAACTTGAGCGAAATTGGCTAATATTTAAATACATTGTAAACTGTAAATATATTTTAAACAATATGCTTAATAGTGGCTACACGGTGTCATCTCCACAAAATATAACGATTATTCAAAAGGAGAAGAAAAAAGAAAAGAAAATCAATGGCATTTGCATGATGTGGGGTTCGGTAGGGGTGGGGAAGGTGACACTGGAACAGTACATATGATTATGTTATAAATTAATTTTGCCGAAAGTCAAAGTTGAAATATATGATTAAAGATGAATTATATGACTATTAGCATCGATCTACCATGTAAACATAAAAATAAGAAAATTTATTTTGTTCAATGATTTTCTCTACGTAGAACATATCAATTCCATGCCGTCAATAAAGAATATAGGGACCAAAAAAAAAAGGATAAAGAAATATTCTCCAAAAGATTGCTTGTTTTAAAAATTTAATAAAATAGGCACGATTGGTGAGTAACCCTAAAAGGCCAATTTACTCATGAACAAAGTTGTGACTTGTGATCTGTCGATAAGAAAATAAACTTTGAAAAATCATATGCAGAACTTGTTCTTTATATGCCATGAATCTAATTTACCTTTCCAATTGCTTAATATTCAGATTGTGCAAACTCATATCTCAACAATAGTTATTAATAATCTGCAAAAAATACAAACAAATTTCTCATGAATCATGATAGATTGATGTTACTAATAACACATTTCCTTTAAAAATTAAAAAATAAGATTTTATTAATTAATTATTTCATGAGACCAACTTTGAATTTGTCAAATATTCATATTTTCGGATTAGGAAGTGACAAATAAACGGGTTTGTAGTCTATATATTGTTCACTCGAGTATTCAATCGAACAATGGTTTTTAATTTCAGCAGTCCTTTCAGATTAAATGTTATATATGCTTTGATATTTTAATGTGTGTATATATATATATATATATATATATATATTTAGAGACGGAGTTAGGATTAGAAGCTTATGAGTTCAGCATTTTAGTCCTTTAATTTTAAGCTATTGGGTTCTAAATTAATAATTTATACATATTTAATAAATTTCTTAAAATAAATAATGGACCAAAGTTATTACCGGTTCATTATCAATTGTAACCACAAGCAAAAACAAATCAAATTTCTACATATGATGATAGCACAACTTGTTGCACAAGAAAAGTAAAATTGACCGTTCACTATTTATCTTATTCGATGATCTAGAAGAATTAACTCGAAACTCATATAATATTTTTTTACTTTATCAGATAACCGTCAATATAACATAGACCGAAATCGATGGCAAACATAAGAGTCCTATTAATTAATTGACCATATCAGTGTTCACTATGTATAGTAAAACAAATTATTCATATTCGTTCTTCGCATCAAACCAATAAATGTAAAATATATATTTATACTATATGTTATGTTTTTACTTTAAGTTATAACTAGTACAAAAATTTAACTAGTAAACACAATTACGAGCAATCTTTTCATTTCTATAAAAATTGTTCTTTTCATGAAAACCACTACGTACGTGGAGTTGACATCATGCTAATGACTCTTGTTTCTTTTTCTCAGTCTAGTTAGAAGAATATATAAACCATCCCTTCGTTAAAGCTTTCTTTTATATATCAATATGATATTCAGTGGAGAATCAGGATTTTTATTACGAAAATTTAAAAAATAAACAACGTAAACTCCTAAAGAAATTAAAGAGATTTAACAGTTAATATATATATAGTTTTTAACCTTATATATATAGTATAATTTTTCAGCGAAAGGGATTCGATGAACCTCTCCCGACCCCCTGACTCCGCTCATGATGATACCACTAGACGAATATTCTATTTCCAATTTGTAAGATAGAGGGGCAAAGAAAATGATTTATTAGAAGTTGGAACTGAAGCATGGGAAAACAGTCATGGCCCATTGTTCCCCATTGCTTTGCTCAACTTGAAACTTTTACTAACACACCTGAATTATATGGTTCACTTCACATCTAGTTAACATTTATTTCTTACTACTAATCTTTTTCGAGATTTAAATCATTGAATTCTATAAGCTTTTCAACATTTATAACAGAATGGTGACTACCATCTTACATATAGAACCAAGTATAAGTCCAAAGTCAAAGATACATATATATAAAGCCTTAACCGATTTAAAATATGATAGAGCATAAGACAATAGTGCCCCAATTAGTTATTTTGGTTTTCACTAATTTTCTTAGTATTACAGAAAAGAATAGGCTAATCACTAATACATTATTTTATAAGTTATTAAGCTTTGCTGTCATGATTAGTAGATACGAAGAGAAAAATGATTGACCATGCGCAGAAGCGGATCTAGGATTTCTAGTACATGAGTGCACTACTAAAAAAAGGAGGAAAAACTGTAGTAAGTGGAAATTGATCCCTATACCTCTTGGTAAATAACTCAATTTTCAAGCAAGTGCATCATTCAATTTTCTTGGAGCATGGGTGTCAATAGTTAATATTATACCAATTTTAGAAAATATGTACATAAAGTATCTAATTTTACAGAAACACCTAGTTCACATGCCCCATAATTACACCTATAAATTCGCCCCTGCATGCATGCAAAGATACAACAATAAATATGCCTTAGGCTCAAACATGTTGAGATCGGCTATATGAATCCTCACTTCGAGGATGACTAATTCAAAAATGCAAAAAAAAAAAAAAAAAAAAATGGTATGGGGTGGGGTGGGGGTAACAGGTCGGAGAGGGGAGAGGGGTACCATACAATATGCATATAATGTTACAAAATCTGAAAAAAGAATATATATATATATATATATATATATATATATATATATATATATATATATATATATATATATATATATATATAAAAGTTATGTTGTTAATTACCATCTCAAAACAACCATTAATTAGAGGATTATTAGCATCTATATATTATTATCCTTTTGCAACCTTAAAAACAGAAACATGGAACTTCACCTTGAATATACAATTTCTCCACCTAGGACAATAAATTAAAACTGAATGAGGAAAAAGATACAAAATATTCTTAAGGATTCTTGTAAAATTAGTGCTACCAAATGGTACCATTTTTGTTTAATTTAAATCGAGTAATAAGATATGAGTTACTTATATTATAGTCTGTCTTGGCATGCCACATTTGCCAATACTTTTAATTAGATTATTTATTTTATAGCATACACAAGTCAAATGCTACAGATTGATGATGGCACAGCTTGATCCACAAGAACCACAAACAAAGTGAAATGGACATTTCACTATCTTCTTTGATCCATCATTCTGTTAGCTATTTGTTGAAATCTCACAACTCCTAACCTTTTTTCCGGATTAATCATTCGATATTCAAAACTTACTGAACTGACTAATTCGGATTTCAGACCTATCAGATCGACTAAAGGAGGCAAAGTGCTCTTAGTGAAAGGTTCGTCATTTTCAGGAATTAAACTTGAGACTTCGTATTAAAGAAAGAAGAATTTCAATCATCCTACTACATCCTTGGGTGATATTCTGTGACTCCAACAACCTAGAGCAATCCTTGAACCGAGGATCTATCAGAAACATTCTCTATATCTTCACAATGTAGGGGTAAGGTCTGCATACATACTACCCTCCCCAGACCTCACTTGTGAGATTTCACTCGGTTTGTTATTGCAACAACTTAGAGCAAGTCAATAGCGCAGGAGACATGATATATGGCCACATTTGATTGTTCTTATCAAAGTCCATTAACGTAGTAGAGCTTGTGAGACATAAAACACTTAGCCATTTGGGCAAGCTTTTTCTTTCCACAAACTTTCTCTTTTCATCAAATCCACTATCTGTGGTTTATATCATGCATGCTATAATAACATTTGCTTCTTTTCTTTTCTTTTCTTACTTCTTATTTTGTTGGGGAAAGGTGGGGCATTCCAATGGAATTTAACTTCTATATATTGATGATGTAAAAAATATCGATGCAATCAGAACACTTATTAGATAATTACAAACAAACAAAAAATCTTTGATATACATTAATTGATAATCTGATAAAAGTAGTAATTAATATGCAATGACATATTAAAATTTATTAATAATATAAAAAAAAAATTATGTACTACCAGTATATATAACTTAAATCTATTCGAATTTGCTAGAGAGAGGCAAAGGAAATGATTTAAGAGTGGGAATTGAAGCATGGGAACACTAATGGCCCTTTGTTCCCCACTGCGTTACTGAATTTGAAACTTGTATAGACATATTTTATGGTTCTCTGCACACCTAGTATTTGCTACCTAATTATCTTTTTTTGTTGTTTAATTACCACTTGCCAAGAATTTTAAACATTCATTATATAATGATTAGGGGTGTCAATGGTTCGGTTCGGACGGTTATTTTCTAATATTTGTATCATACCAATTTTTCGGTTATTCTATTATGCATAACCAAAATTAGACTTTTCGAAACCG
This sequence comes from Nicotiana tomentosiformis, assembly GCF_000390325.3. Classification (NCBI taxonomy): domain Eukaryota; kingdom Viridiplantae; phylum Streptophyta; class Magnoliopsida; order Solanales; family Solanaceae; genus Nicotiana; species Nicotiana tomentosiformis. Next base: position 14,335,157 of record NC_090815.1, on the reverse strand, counting down.
TCTCAAAATCATGTCGGTTTCTCTTTGGTATCGGTACGGTTCAGTTAATTTTCGATATTTTTTTTAATGTCATGTAAAAGTCACTAGTAGAAGTAGAATGCAATAACATATATATTTTTATAGGACTTAGCAAACTCTCTAGATATTTTTACTCTTTAAAGGGTGATGAATTAAGAAAATATTAGAGATGGTGAGAGTATAGATCCATCAACTATTCTACAGCAGCATAAAAGAAACTAAACAAAGATATTAACCTAGTGAAAATATATTAACCAAGCTCGAACTCAAGAATGAAGTGTATAGAAGATTAAATATTCAAAAAGATAAATCTAAATCATATGAAAGGAAACATATTCAATATATTGTAGTTTGCTACTAATCGGTAGAATAGCTTGTGTCTTGCTAGTAAATATGTTGGAAATAATTTAGTTTCAATAGGAGTAGCATTATAGGTTTGGGCAAGTGCACAGATAGCCATTTTCGAGATGTTATTTAGAGATTAGCCAATACTTATTTTGTCCTGAATTTTTAAACTAAAAAATCTTAACTTCAGGACAATTCAAAATATTTTTGTTCTGAAAATTTAAACCAAAAAACTGAAATTCATGACGCACTTGCTAATTCCTAAATAGCAGCCATTTAGAGTGGCTATCTGGTGTCATTTCTTCTAATGAAAACCACTGTCTTCTAATTTATTTCTCCTATAGCACATTTTTTTTTTAATAATTCTCTTCATATTCCAAAATTAAATAATATTTGAACTAAAAGGCACCTAGATCAACATAAAAATTTATTCTTATGAAAAGACTAAATAGCTAGTGTTTTTCTGATAGAAAATAGAGATATTCTAGAAGGGGGGTTTGGAGCAATAATAAAGTTGTCTCCGAGTAACTCATAAGATACTGGTTCCAGGTGTGGAAGCAGCCACTAATGTTTGCATTAAGTTAGGTTGTCTACATCACCCAAGAGGGTGCGGCCCTTTTCCGGACCCTACGTGAATACGAAATGCTTTGTACACGCTGCCCATATAATAGAGATATTCTATAGTGTGAACCAAATACTGATGTTCCAAGAGATCTTGAACGGGCAAACATGCATTATTAGAAGCTAGTTCTCATATTTCAAAGACTAACAGAGTAATAAGAGCATCCGTTGCCATAAGGATCACTTAAGATCATCTCGTGACTATTAAGAACGAATCAAATCAGATAGTTCTATTTCTCAACCTCTCCGACTTGGACTGCCACTTCAAATCTGTAGAAAAAAACTGGTTTGTTTTTACAAAAATGGTACCTCTCGGTCAGTGCTCCTACTATTTTCTAGGACCTTGTCACTGCATTAATATTGCTTTTTCGATATATTTTCTGACTCTTGGCTCACTAGTACTATCTTTCTAATTATGTTATTATTCTATTGTCGCATTTCATCTTCTTGTGTCGAGGGTCTATTCGGAAACAAGTCTCTCTACCTCATAGTAGGGGTAAAATCTGCGTACACACTCCCTCCCCATACCCCACTTGTGAGATTATACTGGGTTGTTGTTATACCTCTTGGATTCCATAATATCAAAACATCCATGCACCCTCCATCTTCAAACTGTCACTCAACATTCAGTAAACTCAGTAACCTCTCCCTAATAATTGAGTAGAACTTAGCAAATTATGTGATACAAGTTTCTTGCCATGCAGCATATAGACACAGAAGCAAATGAAACTATGTTGCACAGACTCTCCAGAATACTGCCGTACCTATGTTGGACCCTCCAAAAATGCACTATTTTTGGAGGATCCGACGCGCACCCACCGACATTTTCGAAGAGTCCGAGCAACATAAAAATGAACTCTATCCTAGAAGATGGAACTAAACAAGGTTACGAAAAGGTAGATTCTAATCTCCTTACCTCCAGAGTTATACATGATAACTCAGTAAGTTCACTGCTAAAGCTGGGGAGGGAAAAAAAGGATTTTTTTGCAAAACTGGAAAAAATGTGAAGTGCATTGGAAAAGCAAGGTTACTGCTTGGCAAGCACTAGTTTCTACTATACAATCCTAAAAACAAAAAACTTTTCCACATAGGAAATGAAGCAAATTAAGACAACCAAACTAAAGAAAAAGAAAATCTCGAAAGGCAAAGGCTCTAAAGTCTTAGAGCCTCTCTAAATCCGGTGCTGAAACTGTGTTCTAGACCTTTCTTGCCACCGCCAATCACTGGATTTCCCTTTTGCATCATAGCAACGAACTCATTGTAATCAATTCGTCCATCCTGAAAATTTAAGGTGAAGAGAGGTCAACATTTTACCATGAATGAAATTACACACTCAAGAAGCGTCTTGCACATATAAACATCATCGTTATATGATAAGAGATAGGTAATGACATTATTAACCCCAATTTAAATCAACAACGAAGACATTTTCCTTCATCCTTAAACGATGACTTCCATTAGATCTCCGACAAATGTCAACCAATACTACCTTTGGACATCTTTTGTTAAGTATGTCTGGTACCAAAAGAGAGTGGAGTAAAATCGGCAGTTTCTAATAGATAGATATTGTGGTTGAAAGATAGATTCATCTATTTCTTTCTACCACACTATTTATTAGCTAGAAAGTAGTTCCAAATATAAAAAAATAAAAGTTAAAAAATGAAACTTACATTGTCCTGATCGGCGTCTCTTATCATATCTTCCAGATGGACGTCCCCAATGCCAAATTCCTCACAAGCTTGTTGAAGCTCGTCTGCAGTAATGTAGCCACTGCCATCTTTATCAAAGTAAGAGAAAGCAGCAAATAGATGATCTTCTCTTTCAATTTTGTTAAAATGTAATGTTGCCGCTATAAATTCCCCATAATCAATTGTGCCGCTGTTATCAACATCTGCCTGCAATTTCAGACAAGATGGGGAGTTACTTGAGATTGCTATCATTTAGCTGTTGGTTGAACATGAGATGTAAGGATGTCATGGGAATATGAACCAACACAGAGAAAAGAGGGTGAAAAGTGCCAAATCATTCTGTCTGACTCTTTTTTGCCATACCGACTAGACCGCAAGTAAGTTCAAGAGCACAATTTCTTTTTTCCAATTGCTACTGTCTGTTTATTGCTTCATTTTCACTTCTTTTGAGCCGAGGGTCTTTCGGAAACAGCCTCTCTACCTTCATTAGGTAGGGGTAAAGTCTGCGTACACTTCACCCTCCCCGGACCCCACTTGTGGGATTTCACTGGGCTTGTTGTTGTTTACTAATATTAGTAGCTTCACATAGTCCCCTTCACCTTTTAGCAATCAAACCATGTAAGAATCTTCCACAATAATCTTGATGCTACTGAACAATGGATGAGGAGATGATTGATATTTTCATCCGAACCCTTGCACATAAAGCACTAGCTGACATAAGTAACCTACCTCTTCCTCGCTATTCAAAGTGAACTATTACCTTTCTTGGTACCTTACGGATCCAAATCGAACTATACAGAAAGTCCACCTCCTCCAAAATCTTTCAATAATAAGATTTAACCGAGAACATTCCATTATTCCCAGCCCCCGCCTCCATACATCATGGCTATCCTGTGGTGTACTTTGTTTGTGGAGTACATTAATTATATTTTGGAATCCTCCATCTTGTAATCTTCGAACGTGTTGGACGGTCATCTCCTTATGTCAAAAAATTCCATAGTTGTTTGGGAAAGTAATGCTCAAAGTATTATCCCCACACTACCTATGCCCCCAAACATAAATGATGTTGCTTCATTCTTATTTGCGCAATCAAAATGTTATCCAAGTATAATTAACTTCTTTAGATGATTCTACCCATGAAGCTTTTTAGCTTGACATAGACTTGAATTATCTACCGGGCTCCACTTGAAATAACAAGGTAATAAGAGCATGTCTATTTGGGTGCGGAGTGGGGCAGAGAACTTAAAGGAAGAAGAGATGATACTAAAGGATTGTGCAATTTTATCAGTTAGATTAATGCAATAATGTACCAACAAAAATCTCGGATATCTTCACAGAACAGAATTTCAGTACAGTCAATAAAGAAATTTATTTTCAAAAAGACGTGAACAAGAAGTTCGATGAAGGAAATACTAGTCCAGATGGTGTCCGACCTCGTCTATTTCTCTTTAAAACATAGATATCAGACTTATTGCTTGAATTAGAAAAGGAAAAAAAAAAAAAAAAAGAACTATAGAAATTTTTTCTGATACTTACTGCCTGCATAAGATCATAGATCTCGGACTCCTTGAGATTAGCGCCAACTCTTTTTAATCCAACTTTGAGCTCCTCAAAGGTTATTTGACCACTATTGTCTGTATCTATCATCCTGAACATTTCTTTCAGACCAGCAATTTCTTCTTCAGATAGGCTTTCGGCGATGACCTGTAACAGAGGTGTAACTCACAATATTTAGAGGACTAGTTTCAGTCCACAGTTTGTCTGATTCTTGGACGTGTATGTAAATCTATAGACTCACTCTCAAAGCCATTTTCTTGAGCTTGTTCATTGCAGAAAATTGTTTCATTCGACTCAGAACTGCAGAATCCAGAGGCTTATCTGGAGCCACACCATCAACTTGAACCCAACGATGGCCTGCAAAGGTTTCAACATTACTCCTAACTTTTATCCAAATTCGTCATCTCAAGAGAAATGTTTGCAATGGGAAGGATTATGTTCATACTCATAGGATTTTAGGGGATACAAAAATTAAACCACAAGGCTACAATGTACACAATAAGACGATCAATTATGAAATACCAACATAGAAGCTTTAATCCAGCATCTGTGAATTACCAAGTAGAGATGTAAAACCATTTAGCATTACGAACAATGATGAAAATACTTACACAAGACTTCATGAGCAGTTAAACGTTTTTTGGGATCTCGAACAAGCATTCTCCTGACTAAGTCTTTTGCATCTTCTGAAATACTAGGCCATGGATCTGATGAGAAGTCGAGATCACCATGTAGGACTTCTTCGAATATTCCTTGTTCATTTTCTGTATGATAGTATATATTAGTAAAGAGAAATCGTACGAAAAGATAAGATATCATCTGAAGAGCAGTATTTGGTTTCTGCAAAAACCTTTTCTACTTTCCGTTTTCACTGTACTCTCCTTTCTGGGAAAAACACAACCCCAATTTTCTTTTTGGATATTAAAGTTGATAACTTTGGAAACTCACCAGCCCAGAAAGGAGGTACTCCACTTAATAAAATGTACACAATCACACCAGCACTCCAAACATCAGCTTCGGGACCATAGCGTTTTTTGAGAACTTCTGGTGCAACATAGTAAGGACTGCCAACAACATCATTAAATCTGTCACCTGAAAAACGATACATTACTTAATGAGTTGTTTCGTGATATTAAACATTACAACTAATGAACATAGCATACAGGAGAAAGTGATTCAAATTGCGTAAGATGGTATACAGGAGGTTTATCAATAAGAGTTCAATACAATTTGAGTGCAAATGCTGAGTCGAATGCATCTAAATCAATAACAAAGTCATGGACAGAGTTCGATAGAATCTGCACCAAGAATGCCGGGACAAACATGCAAAATTCTTGGACAATACAGGTCAGTTCTCATAGGTCATCTTTTATATAGGAGTAATAAATTTCATGGTCATTACACTCATTAATTCAGAAAGCATCTTAAAGCAGCTTCCACTAAGGTAAATACAAACTAATCGAATGAAGTACCTGGTTTGAAGAAAATTGACAATCCAAAGTCAATTGTTTTGAGTAGTGAATCCTCCTTCTGATTAACAAAAAGAAAATTTTCAGGCTTAAGATCACGATGCATGACGCCCAGAGAATGACAAGCTTCTAGAACTCCAACAATAGTCCTGGTGAGCTCAGCTGCTTTTCTTTCTGTATAGTGCCCGCGCTGAATAATCCTATCGAAAAGCTCACCTCCAGCACAATATTCCATAACGACATGAACAGCGACAGCATCCTCATAAGCCCCTTTTATCGATATAACATTTGGATGCCCCGCCAAGTGGTGCATTATCTGAATTTCCCTTCTAACATCTTCCACATCATCATCTGTCAACAATTTCCTCTTAGCAATCGATTTGCATGCGTACTCCTTCCCTGTTGCCTTTTCGACACATTTAAACGTAGTTCCGAATTGTCCTTGTCCTAATTTCTTTCCTATACTGAAAAACTCCTTTAAGCTGCCAGTTTTCTTCTGTAATACAGAATCAATCCTAAGGCCTGCACTACCTACCCTCTTCATCTGTACCGGCTTCTTAGGCTTTTCCGGTCCCTCTTCCTTTTTCGCCAGTTCCTCTTCCTTCTGCTCAGACTTGGGCATTGTTATCTGTTCTGGTGGCTTACTTTGGACAACCAAATCAGGGTCCTTTCCAGATTCTGCTGTTTCACCTCTGGCACTATCATCATTAGTGGTGGAACCAGAATCATCTGGCACCCGAGTTCGCCACATTGCAGCTGAAACTGACTGAAAGATACCATTTTTAGAAATACTTGGTCCAACACAAGTGTTCCCCATTTAGTACAAACTCTTACTGCTTTCAATTCCTCACTCTCTCTTTATTAACCCCTCCACTTTCAACATCAAGATCTTATTTTTAACATAATGCCCCTTCAAAAATTCAACAAGATCTTGATTCCAAAACCCAAAAAGTCAAACCCCTCCTTTTATCAACTCCAAATTAGTCCAAAAATACTAAAATCAAGAACTTGTTCAAGCTTAGCAAATCAAGAATACAAGATGAACCCAAAATACCATCTAAGTAGCTAGAACTAAACTTGAAATAAAAACTCTAAAAAAACACAAGAATATCAATCAAATACTTCATGTAATCAGCAAAGAACTATAGTAAAAAAAATAAATTATATCAACCTCAAGAAGTAATGAGCAGCCATGGATATAGATTGAATAAGATAGAGCAAAAGCCAAAGTACCCCAAGAGAGAGAAAAAGTGTTGAACTTTGGATAAATATTCAGAAATTTGACTATGTCATGAGAAGGTCAAAAGAAGAGCTAGCGACTACGATATATACAAGGAAAAAAAGTTGAGATCTTGATTATAACATAGTAACAACTAACTAGAGCACACATTGAGCACAATGTAATACTAATTTTTAACACTAACATTAAAGTTAAATCTGTTATAATTATTGATTCAGTGACCTAATATTATAAATATTTAACATGATCCGTGTATATAAAAATAAATAAAAATTAAAAGGACTCAATAAGAATTGGTGTGCAACTCTTAATGAGGTTTTATTTATTTGGTGAAAAAATCCAATATATATAATATAATAATATATTTTACACGCATTTTCCATAAATATGTTGAATTGCCATATAGTATGTACGTGCACTATGTGAACATGTTATAATAATGACATACCCACGAGAAAACCGCGTTTTGTCCAACAGGCATTTAAGATTTTTCATGGGACAATTGTTTCTTGTCGTGTTAATTTGCGTAAACTTAGTGATTGGTTTACCTAGCTTTTTTGTTTCTCATCCCGTATTCAGTAGGTGTATTGGACTCCACTATATTCGGATTCGCACTGCGTAGAACCTCATTCGAGAGGAAGTGTTCATTATCAAAGATTTTTTCCATATTAAGGGCTCGAACTCGAGACCTCTAATTGAGGAAAGAACAATCATATTCACTGCACCACAACCTTGGTGGCCGGCTGCTTTACATTTAGGGATGGCAATGGGGCGGGCTTGATCTTATGCGGGGCGGTGTGGGTTTGATCTTATGCGGGAACGGTTGAAACTGTTTTTTGAAAATTTAATGCGGTGCAGGCGGTTGCGGGTATTGTCGGGTTTACTCCGGACTGCAGTTTGTACAAAGCAAGCATTTTCTTGTTTAATTTTGCTTCTTTATTTTAAAACCTTTTTAAGTAAAGATTTCTTTTATCATTAACCCGTGATTACATTATTTAAATTTTTTTCTGTCATAATGTGTATGTAATAGTAAAAGTTATACTAGTACGCTATATCATTGATTTATCTTATTCAAAAGAAATAAAGATACCAAAAGACTTTAACTTGTAAAGTATCTTGATACTAAAAAAATCGAAGATCTCTATAATAGAAAAATTCAAAAAACAAGTTGTACGTATATCTTAGTTGTAAAAGATGCGGCATAATTTGTTAGCACAAGTTTTTGTTTGGTTTCCTGCATAAAATAAAATTCCATTGAAAGTAGAAAAAATGAGAAGAAAATCATTGACTATTGTATTAAGACAAAAGAAAAATCACCTTCAAATAAATAAAAAGTTGAGTCATAGCATACGGGGATTTAACAATCTGGGAAAAAAAATATTAAACTTGTGTTATTTCATTATTTTTTAAAAATGAAAAAGGGAAATTTTTGGCTTTGCGGGGCGGGGTGGGGCGGGGCGGGTTGAAGTCTTTGCGGGTTAAGGCTAAACCCGTCCCGCAACCGCTCCGCCCCATTGCCATCTCTATATTACATTAGTTGTACTTTTCCATTTCTTTGCCAAACTTTTTTGTTTTCTATTTTCATGTATACATACTAAGGTAACAGTTGAAATTTAATATAAACACTAAAATGGAAGTGAATATAAAATCTTCGGTTTGAAGAGGGGTACTGAAGGTTTAAGGACTCACTTTTATTTCTACCATTATACAAATAGCTTGGTCTAATCTTGATTAGAAATCACATAAAAGTGAATGGAAATTCAACTGTTAAGACGACTTTTGGATTAAAATCTAATAGTATTCAAATGACACTTAAAATTTTGGATTAAAATCTAATAGTATTCAAACGACACTTAAAATTGAGCGAAAGTGGATACTACCGTTGTTGCAGTCATTTGACCAATATTAAATGTGCAAATAATCTCTTAAATGGGAGAGTGTTTATTGGATAAATGTCATTTTGCAAGGTATAAATCCTTAGCGTACCCTATTCAATCAAATTTCAAGGGTTAGCTCAAGTGATAAGGATAAAATTTCTAAGTTTTTGAGATACTTCATATTTGATTCACATCTATTTGAGAATTGAATTGTAATTTGTGGTTACTTTCCCAAGTTTGGTAGAGTTAGTTAATTCTCATCAAATTTCTCAATGGATTAATTAATTTTCTACACATATTAGAGTATTGTAGGGATTGATGTGACGTATTAGAACTGGATTAAGATAACTGGAAAATAATGAGGCAAGTGCACAGATAGTCATTCTCAGAGATGCTATTTAGAGATTAGTCAGTATTTATTTTGTCCTAAAATTTTAAACTAAAAATCTTAACTTCAGGATAATTCAGAATATTTTTGTCTTGAAAAATTAAAATTTATGACGCACTGACTAATTCCTAAATAATAGCCCTTTGGAGTATCTACCTGGTGTCATTTCTATGAAAATAATGTACTATGGGCCTAAGCATAATATTGTTGGGAAAATAACATTGTACAACCTCTCTCAAATTAATAGTCAAAAAAAATATATTTTTCGTATATATATATATATATTATATACAAAAATTATACAAATTTTATACACTTTTTTGACTACTAAATATAAATAATTTCTATTGCGCTAAAAGTGAAAAAACCCAATATTATTAGGTTAAAGTCACCTTTAATTGTTAATTTGTTGGAGGAAAAAAGATAAAAGAACATAGACTAAAGAAAGTGTCTTGGAATGAGGAGACTCGAAAAGAAACAATATTGTGCAGGAGTACCAGCGCAATTCTTGCCGGCCAATGTGCTCCATAATACGAACCCTTATGCATTTATGTCCGATTTGAAGGTCACAATTGAAATTATACATATTTTATTAAAAAAATTACAAATTTACCTACTTTACAAGCAACTCTAGACTTATTAGGTCTGAAGCTAAAAACAATAAGTCTAAAGTGAAAAAATTACACTGCAGATGCACTTAAGGCCAAATAGGTCTGATGTGCAACTAATGGTTTCATGCACTTAAGGCCAATAAGTCTGAAGTGAAAAATTGCACTTTAGATACACTTAAGACCAAAAGGTCTGAAGTGAAAAATTGTACTTCAGATGCACTTAAAGCCAAATAGGTCTGAAGTGTAACCCAACGGTTTCATACACTTAAGGTCTATAAGTCTGAAGTGAAAAATTGTACTTCAGATGCACTTACTGCCAAAAGGTCTGAAGTGCAACCAACGTTTTCATGCACTTAAGACCAAATAGACCTGAAGTGCAAATTGCCAGAAATTTATTTTTCGAATTATAACGATCCAATATATGATTTAATACCTAAATCTACTCCAAATGAACTCAAATTTTAAACATAGCCTCCAAATATCATCTAGAACAAACCTCAATCATCAATTTGTCAAAACAATAATAAATCTAACGAACTTATTTTGCAATTAAGAAAAGGAAGAAGAAACCCTAAGCAATAGTAAAAAAATAAAGCGTCATAATAGCTCACCATTGTAAAACATCATAAACTACCTTAAAATATATTCACAAACACCATATAAAATTACTGTCAAGAAGAAGAAGAAGAAGGAGAAGAAATCACTATCAAAAAGAAGAAGAAGAAGAAGGAGAAGGAGGAGGAGAAAAATGACTGAAGTTGTTTAAAAAGTAAGTACAAGTTAAAATCTTTTTTAAAAAATGGGTATAGATTAAATGGGGGCGACCAAATAGAGTGTTAGTGCAATTTTTCCCGTATTACACCCAAAATGCTATTACATAGTAAAAGCTAAAAAAAATTGTTTACACCAAATCAAAAAATTAGATCGTACTGAAATAAGAGCACGTATCACTTGGTCATAATAAGTGGTTAAAGCTTATGCAAGACACAAGTTTTGCATTCAATTTCTTGACTCAAACATCATATGCCAGTAAGTTTTTTCATCTTCGTGTGTGTCCTATAGTCGGTCAACTTTTTTATAGTTTCGACCGGTTCAACTACTCATTTACTTGTATATATAGTCATATTCATTACACATGAGCTCCCTTACGATGATTTTCCAACCTATTTCATAACGTAAGGAAGTTGGTTTACTGAGACGGCAAGTAATTGTTTATTCAGGACATGCATGTTGATGCTTCTATTAAATAAGCTAATGTTGCAAAGTGCCAAGTCTTAAAACCTCACCAACCAAATATTAAAATAAGAAGAAAAAAGAATGATAGAGATGGAAATTCATTGAACTCAATATTTTTGACGCATAGATTTAACCAGCAAAAACAAAAACAACAACAACAACAATAGCATTGTTTACCCGAAAAACGGATAGAGTTAAATTTGTACGTAGTTATAAGGGTATGTGGTAAAACTTGACACAAATCGTAAGAATGAATAGAAATATCGAGTGTTGACCGTAGAGAATGAAAAATAGGCAAAGTTGGAAAGAAGATGATTTATAGATTAAGCAGGATGAATCAATCTATGAAGCTAAAAAAGGATAACTCTTCAATATATGAGTGTATGACATCTCAGTTACAATGTATGCCAAAAACTTGATCCTTACAGAAATAATAACCATCCATTTTATAGTGGAGGGATCCTACTTTAAATATAATTAAAAATACATAGTGGCAGACCCACGATAAGTCAGATTTTTCATAATTCCTGCTAGGATTCTCTCTTCTAGTGCGATTGCAACAGCTCTTGTCTATGAGCTCGATATTGACTCGAGCTTGATATCGACTCGAGCTCTCGATCTTGACTCGAGCTCGATTCTGACTCGGATCCTTATATTGATTCGGGGTCAGTGTTGGTCGGTCTTTGCCTCATAAGCTCGATAACTTCACTTTGCGTCATAGTTCGATTTGGATTCGAGCTCGATAATGATATCGAGCTCGACATTAATCGGTCTCTAGGGCTCGAAGCTTGGTGACCTGACTTCGGACCTCAACCTGATATTATGAAGATGCTCTTCGATCTGATGCATTACCATTTCGACCAGTTCGTATGAAGGACTAACTGGTTTTGACCATATACAGATAGTCCACTCGTTTCTCAGGAAGGATGTAACGAGAAACGACATGATTTCCCAACGGCTCGATCAGATATAAGCTGACGTTTACATTGGGCTCGATCATGACGCATGTGATAGTTGTCCCGTCGGTTTAGTTTTTCAAGGTATTTAATGCGTGTCAGGCGGTGGTCAGCCACCGATGATGTTGAACCGCCATCGCTCAATCTATAAATAGCCCATCATTTTACCATTTATTACTTTTACATCTCCAAATTTTACAAGCTCTTCTTCTGAGTTCATCTGTAAATCCGTGATCTTTTACTGCAAAATCTTTCTTCAAAAACACCACATCTCTGCTACCTCCTTCTATTTTCGATCTTTAAATCCAAAAATGGCGAAATCATCAAAAATCATTCCTTAGAAAGAAAAAGCTTCTTCTTCACAACTTGCCGCCGATAAAACACCGGTGGAGCCACAGCCTGAGGAGTGCGTTCCTGGGGCCTGCGTTCTTACCTCCGATTTAAAGGTCGATAAAGGCTCGTTGGTTCCCGGCCAATGTGAGTCAGTATCGAGGTATATGTGCTCGATAACCGAGGGGCACCTCGAGCAACTAAAGAAAGATTGCAATTAGGAGAACAAAGAAATTGTAATCCCGTCTTTTGAAGAAGATATCACCACTTACGTGAAAGGGTTTTTAAGTGTGTATACTTACCCTTTCACGTTAGGTCCCCTCGACCCTGTTATTATTGATTCCTGTCGTCAATACCAAATAACCCTAGGCCAGATCCATCCTTCTTTTTGGCGGATCGTTATTTTGATTTGTTACTTCGTGAACAAAATCGAGGGGATGCCTTTCACCCTCGACCATCTTATTCGATTGTACTTCACTCGCCTCTTTCGAGGCGAATTAATAAAATTTCAGTGCCGGGCTACCAAGGTTCTGTTCTCGAGCATAGACGAGGACAGGGATCGAGGCTGGATGGGCAGGTTCGTTCGAGTGAATACTTCAGACCTGATTCCGACTGAAAAGATGCCATTTCCCGAAGAGTGAAACATGAAGCGTAAGTGTAATTCTGCTGTTATCTCCTACTATTTTGCCCCATTTATTTATTTTCTCACCGATATCCCCTTTTTATGATACATCGGTTCCTTGGATGTCCGGTGAAGTTCCTGATCTCAAGAACTGGATACGGGATTTAGCTTCGAGCTCCATATATGCCGAGCGCTCACTACGCGATTTGTCAAAGGGCCGATGAGAGGCCAAAAATAATGGTAAGCCTTTTCTCGTATCTTTGGTAATTCGAACGAGATGTTTTCCAGGTACTTAAATCAATTTTCCTGTATGTAGGTGTGGGCAAAGATGCGCTTCTGAGGCCCCCGCCCTGCGAGGGAGAGGCTTCGATCTCTGTTGCAAAACCGGTGAAGTATAATAAGAGAAAAAAGGCCTTTGCTTCCGAAGATCCAAAATCGAAGACGAGGATGGCTCGTAAGCCGAGGAAGAATACTATCCCTTTAACCATGGAATCAGTTCTGCATCTAAGGGATGAAGACGAGGAAGAAGAAGAAAATGATGGGTCCTTACTGGTGGCCCGAATGAAGAAAACCATCGATGCCCCAAAGGCAGCTGCGTTGATGGTGATTTATAAAGCTCCGCCTCGGACTGAGGAGATATCGGAGGAAGGTTCGGGAAGAGTCCCCGAACCGTTAGAGATCGAGGATGCTTCCCACCGAAGTCAACAAACAGTGGGTATATCAGAAGAGTCCGATCTTGAAGCTCTCCGAACTGAGGAGAATGCCCCAAGCGAGTCGCTTGGGGAAATAGTAATCGGAGACTCACCCAATCTCCCTGCCTTTTCCGAAGGAGCGATTCAGGAAGCCCAAGCTTTGGGGGACCTCGAGATAAACCGATCTCATGAAGGAGAGGACCCCTTCTATGATTTGTTTACTGGGGTCGAGGATGTTGCTGGCCTCAGTGATGTGTCGGGCCTTTTCTGTGAAGTGCAACAAGCTCTAAATCGGGTAAGCTCTAACTCTCTTTGTTGATACCACTTTTATGTTTGCTATTCTTTTCTAACTTTTTTTCTTCTTTCTTCGTAGGCCGCATCAGTTCATCGAGAAGTATGTTCTCAGTCTCGAGCCGAGCTGCATTGATATGAGTTCGACCTATAACGGGTCATGTATGAGAGGAACACCCTTAAATTCCTCTAAGGGCAAAGGGGAGAGGAAATTAAAGACCTCCGAGCTGAGTTGGCCAAGGTCCAAGATCAAACCGATCTGTTCGAGCATATAATGATACTATTAAAAGCCTATGGGCTTGATATCGGAACGATGGCTAATTTTTCGGTCTCACAGCTGCAGCATAAACTTGAGATGATCGGGAAACTCCGTGAGGAGGTCGATGTGATAAAGGCAGAGTACTTGAAGTGGAAAGAAAGTATGGACCGCTTTGCTGCAGAGAAAGAGGCTGCTCGAGCCCAATTATAATCAGCCGAAAACCAACTTCAAAGCATGGAAGAGAAAAGCTCGGTTCAATCAAGAAGAATAGAGGATCTCGAGGCTCGGTTGGCCTCCGAACTTGCCAAGGTCAAATCTGACGCCGAAAAGGCCGTCTATCGGGCCGATGCTGAAGCTGCTCAGGTACAAGTAAGAGAGGCAGCTGAGACCGCCAACATTCAAGCACATTGGGTTGTGATGATGATGATGGTGATACTGATGATGATGGCGATGATGGGAGCAAGATTAGGTCCGAGAGCGGGGAGGAGCTTGATGGAGAAAAGACTGCCCCCGTAGATAATCAAGAAACTTAGCCCTTAGTTTTCATTTTGGTTTTTTCTGTAGGGTCCTGTTCGGACATTGTAAACATACTTGTATATATATAAAGCTCTTTTCTTTTCCCGACTTTCCTCTGTTTTATTCTCTACCTCGTGAAGATTTTGTTTCATTCATGCCTTATGAAGGTTTTCATAAGGCTTTAGGCAATTTTGATCGAGCTTGGACCTTGTAGCCTTTATAACCGAGTGAGTGCTTGCTCAAACCCGAAATAAGGTAGCCCATAGTCTTAGGTAGTCAAGTTGAGTGATTGCTTCGAACTTGAAGTAATGTAGCCCGTAGGCTTATTAGTCGAGTGAGTGATTGTTCGAACTCGAAATAAGAGTAGCACGTAGGCTTAGTAGTCGAGTGAGATCTTTCTCCAACTCGAAGTGATGTAGCCCGTAGGCTTAATGGTCGAGTGAGTGATTTGAACTCGAGGTAATGTAGCCCGTAGGCTTAATGGTCGAGTGAGTGATTTCTAGAACTCGAAATAAAAGGAGCATGTAGGCTTAATGGTCGAGTGAATGTAGCCCGTAGGCTTAATGGTCGAGTGAGTGATTGCTAAAACTCGAAATAAGAGTAGCCCGTAGGCTTAATGCTCGAGTGAATAATTGCTCGAACTCAAAATAAGAGTATCCCATAGGCTTAATGGTCGATGTATCCCATAGGCTTAATGGTCGATTGAGTGATTGCTCGAACTCGAAATAAGAGTAGCCCGTAGGCTTAATGGTCGAGTGAGTGATTGCTCGAACTCAAAATAAGAATGGCCTGTAGGCTTAATAGTCGAGTGAGTGCTTGCTCGAACTCGAAGTGATGTATCCCGTAGGCTTAATGGTCGAGTGAGTGATTCGAACTCGAGATAATGTAGCCCGTAGGCTTAATAGTCGAGTGATTGATTGCTCGAACTCGAAATAAGAATAGCATGTAGGCTTAGTAGTCGAGTGAGTGCTTGCTCGAACTTGAAGTGATGTAGCCCGTAGACTTAATGGTCGAGTGAGTGATTCGAACTCGAAATAATGTAGCCCGTAGGCTTAATAGTCGAGTGAGTACTTGCTCGAACTCGAAGTAATGGTCGGCCCTTGAGCATGTTTGCGTAATAGATCATGAAATAAAGGATGGGTTGTGAGACATGAGATATGGGCAAAGACGTTTCTTTTCATGTCGTTATACATGTGTTTATATTTTGTACCAGGGATCGAGCAATCTATACGAGCATGGTTCGTTTTGACCATTTGGCTCTTACAATATTTCCTATCGGAACCCTGTTGTTATGAAGTAACTTTCTTGCATCGAACTTGATATATTTGAGGGTAATGCCCCACCAGTATTCGAGGTTGATTGTAAAGAGGCCTCGGATACTGTTAAATCGTTCTAAGTTAGCACGATCAATGGTTGCCTCATTAAAAACCTTGCCGAAAAACCCATTTGGGATAAAACCGGTCTAAGGGAAAAAGAGTGCAACGCATGCTTTCAGACCTAAGGCTTCATGTTGAATGATCCATCCTTGTTCTTGATTGAACTCCTGCAAGGGTTAGTTTCAAAATATAAACGAACATGGAAGGGTCGTACCTTAGCAGTAATATCGTTTTAGGTGTGACATGTTCCAATTGCTTGGTAGTTGTTTGCCGTTATAATATCGAGTTTGTAGGATCCTTTACCGACGTTTTCGAGTACTTGATACGGTCCTTCCCAGTTCGGACCCAGTTTTCCTTCGTTTGGATTTCAGGTGCTGAGGGTGACTTTCCTTAGCACTAAGTCCCCGATTTTAAAATGGCGAAGATTGGTTCTTCGATTATAGTATCTTTCGATCCGCTGCTTTTGGGCGGCCAATTGGACGAGAGCGGCTTCTCGTTTTTCATCCAATAGGTCGAGGCTAGTATTCATAGCCTCATGATTTGACTCTTCTGTTGTATATCGATACATGGCACTGGGTTCCCCGACTTCGACTAGAATCAAGGCTTCGGAGCCATATACTAAGGAGAACGGGGTTGCCCCCGTAATGGATTTTGTTGTTGTTCGATATGCCCAAAGAACTTCGGGTAGGATTTCTCTCCATTTTCCCTTAGCTTCGTTCAACCTTTTCTTTAGGTTTTGAATGATAGTCTTGTTCATCGATTCGGCATGTCCGTTCCCACTAGGGTGATACGGTGTCGATAATATCCTTTTTATTTTGTGGTCTTCAAGGAATTTCGTCACTTTGCTGCCGATAAATTGTTTCCCATTGTCACACACTATTTTGGTGGGTATCCCAAATTGACATACGATATGATCCCAGATGAAGTCTATAACCTCTTTCTCTTTTACTTTCTCGAACGCCTGTGCTTCAACCCATTTAGAAAAATAGTCAGTCATAAATAAAATGAACTTAGTTGTACCTGGGGCCGATGGCAGAGGGCCGACGATATCCATTCCACATTTCATGAATGGCCATGGGGATAGGACTGAGTGAAGTTGCACTCCGGGCTGATGGATCATCGGTGCAAACCTTTGAGATTTGTCACATTTTCAAACAAACTCCTTTGCATATTTGTCCATATCGATCCAATAATATCCTGCTCTGATTATTTTTCGGACTAATGAATCGGCACCGGAATGATTTCCACAAGTACCTCTGTGAATCTCACGTAGGATATAGTCGGTGTCTCCTGGACCTAAACATATTGCCAATGGTCCATCGAATGTCCTTCGATATAATGTTCCATCTGCAGTCAATATGAATCGAGCAGCTTTGGTTCGCAGGGCCCTCGAATTTTTAGGGTCCGATGGGAGTTTTCTGTTCTCCAAGTATTCAATATACTTATTCCTCCAATCCCATGTTAAGCTTTTAGAATTTATCTCGGCATGACCTTCTTCAATCACAGACCTTGAGAGTTGAACTACAGTCCCCGAGCTGATCTCATCTTCTTCGATCGATGATCCCAAATTTGCAAGTGCATCGGCCTCAATATTTTGTTCTCGAGGTATATGTTGTAAAGTCCATTATTTGAAACGGTGTAAAGTTACCTGTAGTTTGTCCAAGTACCTTTGCATTCTATCCTCTCGAACTTTGAAGGTTTTGTTTACTTGATTTACCACCAGTAAAGAGTCACACTTGGATTCAATGACTACTGCTCCCAAGCTTTTAGCTAACTCGAGACCTGCAATCATGGCCTCATACTCGTCCTCGTTGTTAGTCAACCTAGTAGTTTTGATAGATTGCCTAATAGTGCTACCCGTATGTGGCTTTAAAACGATGCCTAGCCCAGACCCTTTTAGGTTCGAAGCCCCGCCTGTGAAAAGGGTCCATACACCCAATGATGTACCCGATTTCAACAAGAGTTCTTTTTCGACTTTCGGTACGAGGGTTGGCGTGAAATCGTCCACGAAGTCCGCTAAAATTTGAGACTTGATGGCCGTCCGGGGTTGATATTCGATATCGTACCCACTGAGTTCGACGACCCATTTGACCAATCGGCCTGATAGTTCGGTCTTGTGTAAAATATTACAAAGTGGGTAAGTGGTTAATACGCATATGGGGTGACATTGAAAGTATGGTCTTAACTTTCTAGAGGCGCTTATCAGTGCTAGTGCCAATTTCTCTAAGTGTGGATATCTAGTTTCTGCTTCCCCTAAGGTTCGGCTTACATAATAAACGAAAAATTGTGTACCTTACTCTTCTCGAACTAGGACACTACTTACCGTGATTTTTGATACTGCCAAGTACAAGAAAAGCTTCTCGTCTACCTTTGGAGTGTGGAGCAGTGGTGGGCCCAATAGGTATCGTTTCAATTTCTCTAATGCATGTTGGCATTTCGGGGTCCAGGCGAAATCGTTTTTCTTTTTGAGTAGAGAGAAAAATCCATGACTTCGATCCGACGACCTTGAAATGAATCGGCCTAAGGCAGCAATCCATCTCGTCAGCCTCTGCACGCCTTTTACACTGTCCACGATGGTGATGTCTTCGATGGCCTTGATTTTATCGGGGTTGATCTCGATCCCCCGATTCGATACCATGAAGCCAAGAAACTTGCCTGAACCGACCCCGAAAGCACATTTCTCGGGGTTGAGCTTCATGTTGTATTTCTTTAAAATACCGAATGTTTCCTGCAAATGAGCCAAATGGTCCTCTGCGCGCAAGGACTTAGCTAGCATGTCATCAATATAAACTTCCATTAATTTATCTATTTGTTCCTCGAACATTTCATTTACTAGGAGTTGGTAAGTAATTCCTGCATTTTTTAGCCCGAAGGGCATTACATTATAATAATAGGTTCCATACTTGGTGATAAACAAAGTCTTTTTTCGGTCCTCCGGGTTCATTTGAATTTGATTGTACCCAGAATAGGCATCGAGAAAAGTAAGTATCTCGTGGTCGGCTGTGGCATCGATCATGCGATCGATGTTAGGTAGTGGAAAAGAATCTTTGGGGCACGCCTTGTTTAAATCCTTGTAATCTACACACATTCTAAGTTTGTTCCCTTTTTTAGGGACTACAACTACATTGGCTAACCATTCGGGATAATTCACTTCCCGGATGGACCCTATTTTGAGAAGTTTAGTTACCTCGTTCTTTATGAACGCGTATTTTAACTCGGACTGGGGTCTTCTCTTTTTCTTCATCGGTTTGAACCTAGGGTCCAGGCTTAGCCGATGCGTCGTTATATCCAGCGGGATCCCTGTTATGTTTAAATGGGACCAAGCAAAACAATATATGTTATCAATAAGAAATCGAATAAGCTTTTTTCTGAGTTTGGGGGTTAATCCCATTCCCAGGTATACCTTTCATTCGGACAGATATTCGATTAGTACGACTTGCTCCGGTTCTTCGACCGTTGATTGGGTAGCATCGGAATCATTGGGGACCACGAAAGATCGAGGGATCCCTTGCTCATCATCTTCGTCAATCTTCTGATCTTCTAGTTGGGTCGAAGCTGATGTATGTGCTTGCTATTTGGCATCCCATTCCCCTTTTGAGTCTTGACCCCTTTGTTGACGAAGGTGAGGATATTGGAACTGCTTCTTCGACGGAAAATATTTCTCTTGCGGCCGGTTGTTCTCCGTATACTGTTTTGACTCCCTCCGATGTTGGGAATTTAAGAACCTGGTGGAGGCTAGAAGGTACAACTCTCATATTGTGGATCCATGGCCTTCCAAAAAAGGGCGTTGTACCTCATATCGCCTTCGATTACATGGAACTTCGTTTCCTGGATGGTCCCGGCCACGTTTATCGGCAGAATTATCTCGCCTTTGGTGGTTTCACATGCCATGTTGAATCGGTTTAGAACCATGGTTGCGGGTACGACCTGGTCTTGTAGACCAAGCTATTCTACAACCTTTGATCTAATAATGTTGGCCGAGCTACCTGGATCAATTAACACACGCTTAACTTTAGTTTTATTCATAAGTACGGATATTACTAGTGCATCGTTGTGAGGTTGCATGATTCCTTCTACATCTTCATCATTAAAGGACAAGGTTCCTACGGGTGCGTAATCCTGAGTTCGAGGTCGCTTTTCTCGTATAACCGATGTCTTAGTGCGTTTAAGCACCGACCCTTGAGGGGTATCGATGCCACCGATGATTATGTGGATGATGTGCTGTGGTTCTTCCTGTTCATTTTGTTTACAGAAATCCCTGTTTTTGAAATGGTTTTTGGCCCTGTCGCTTAAAAATTCTCGAAGGTGCCCTTTATTGAATAACCGGGCTACCTCCTCTCTTAGTTGCTTGCAATCTTCCGTTCTGTGGCCATGGGTGCCATGATATTCGCACGTTTGATTGGGGGTCCTCTGGGCAGGATCGGTCTGCATGGGTAGAGGCCATTTAGTATCTTTGATGCGTCCGATAACCGATACGATAGCGGATGCATCGATGCTGAAGTTATACTCCGATAATTGTAGTGCTTTCTTAGGTCCGATAGACCTGTCGAACCCATTTTTGTTCATCAGATCCAGAGACCCTTGACCTCGATCACTCCTTTTGTTGCCTTGTACGGGGTTACGTCTCGATTCATTGATCCTGTGGTTTCCACCATATGGTCGGTATCGGTCCCTGATCGAACCTTGTTCTCGATTGATGTCCCTTCTAGCAGCGGGTTCAGAACCCAACTGATCGTCTTCGACTCTAATTTTTGACTGGTACCGATTATGCACATCGGCCCAAGTAATAGCTGGGTACTCGATCAGGTTATGCTTCAACCCCCGTGAAGCCGTCAAACTTCGTTCGTTCAAAGCTTGAGTGAAAGCCTGAACAGCCCAATCGTCTGTGACTGGTGGCAGATCCATTCGTTCCATTTGAAAACGAGATACGAACTCCCTTAGCATCTCGTTATCCTTTTGTCTTACCTTGAACATGTCTGACTTCCTGGTCTCAACCTTTATGGCCCCGGCGTGTGCTTTTACGAAGGAATTTGCAAGCATAGCAAATGAATCGATAGAATTAGATAGTAAATTATGATAACATATCACTGCTTCCTTTGACAGGGTTTCACCGAATTTCTTCAATAATACGGATTCGATTTCATCGTCCTCTAGGTCGTTTCCTTTAATGGCACATGTGTAAGAGGTGACATGTTCGCTGGGGTTGGTAGTTCCGTTATATTTAGGAATCTCGGGCATGCGGAATTTCGTTGGGATCGGTTTAGGAGCCGCGCTTGGGGGGAAAGGCTTTTGTACGAATTTTTTGGAATCTAAGCTCTTCAGTATCGATGGTGCCCCCGGGATCTGATCAACCCTAGAGTTATATGTTTTCACCTTTTTGTCGTTTGCTTCGATCCTCCTTTCTCCTGATTCTATTCGTTTGGTCAGTTCTTCGAACATCTTGGCAATTTCGGGATTAGTCCCCGACTCTTGCTCATTTGACTTTACTATAGCCAGTTCCGTTCTGTGGTTGATTTCTCGGGGTAGACTGGGCTCCGGCCTACTCTGTATCTGGGTTTGACTTTGCAACTGAGCTATTGCTGCCTGTTGAGCTTGCAACATTTTGAAAATCATACGCAAGCTGACGTTGTTTTCCTTGACGCTATGGGTATCTCGAGTTGCAGATCGAGTGCCACCATGAATGCTATTTTCAGGTTCAGAATGTAGGTTTGCCTCAATGGCCACATGCGAATTAACGTCTAATGGTACTTCGACTCGAGCTCCAACGGCGCCGACAAGCGGCATTCCGACCCTGGGCGTCAAGTTGTTGTTCTCACCTTAAAGACCAGCTTCGTTGTCGATAGGTAAGGCCATTTAATTTGAGAGCTCGACATTGCTAATCCGAAATTAAAGGTATTTCCGAAAATAAGCGTAAAATGGTGTGTTTTTGCAGATTCATATCAAATAATCACTATTATCCTTAGCCCCACTGTGGGCGCCAAACTATTTGCCCGAAAAAACGGATAGAGTTCAATTTGTACTTAGTTCTAAGGGTATGTGGTATAACTTGACACAAATCGTAAGAATGAATAGAAATATCGAGTGTTGACTATGGAGAATGAAAAATAGGCAAAGTTGGAAAGAAGATGATTTATAGATTAAGCAAGATGAATCAATTTATGAAGCTAAAAAAGGATAACTCTTCAATATAAGAGTGTGTGATATCTCAGTTACAATGTATGCTAAAAACTTGGTCCTTACAGAAATAATAATCATTCCTTTTATAGTTGAGGGATCCTACTTTAGATATAATTAAAAATACATAATGGGAGACCCATGATAAGTCAGCTTTTTCATAATTCCTACCAGGATTCTCTCCTCTAGTGCGATTGCAACGACTCTTGTCTATGAGCTCGATATTGACTCGGGCTCGATTCTAACTCGGATCCTTGTATTGATTCGGGGTTAGTGTTGGTCGGTCTCTACTTCATAAGCTCGATAACTTCACTTTGCATCATAGTTCGATTTGGATTCGAGCTCGATAATAATATCAAGCTCGATATTAATCGGTCCCTAGGGCACGATGCTTGGTGACCTGACTTCGGACCTCAACCTGATATTATGAAGACGCTCTTCGATCCAATGCATTACCATTTCGACCAGTTTGTACGAAGGACTAACCAGTTTTGACCGTATAAAAATATACCCAGTATATTCTCAACATGTGGGGTCTGGGGAGGGTAGTGTGTATGTAGACCTTACCCCTACCTAATGAAGGCAGAGTGGATGTTTCCTATAGACCCTCGGGAGGAGGAGGGTCATGTCCTCAGCAGCACCATGTCCTGCCTAATTACCTCTCCCCGTTACTTCTGAGGCCTACCTCGACCTTTTCTCAAACTCGCCATGGCCAACCTCTCACACCTCTTAACAGGAGCATCAATGCTTCTCCTAAACTTTCGACAAATAAAATATGTGAATCTATAATTTTTAAAGTAACAAAAAGCTTAAATGTTGAATCCATCAAGTTTAAATCTTGAATCTGTCTTACATAGCGGTTCATCACGAAGCTATTAGAAATGCAGCTACAAATGAATATCTTAATCTTGCATGTATCAGGACTGAATATAGGTTGATAATTGATTAATTCTCATCCCTGTGCCTTTAGAAGCTGGTTAATATAAACTGCTGATTACATGTAAAATAGGAATCATTTAAGTCCAGATGAAGGTAATTTCCTTTCACCTCGAAATAGTTGATTTGAACCCAAAAGCACATGGTCGAGTTACCTTATTGGTGAGTCTTGGACGGGTTAGTGTTTGACCAAGATCCTAAGCAAAATTACCAACTCTTGACAAAGAAATGCGGCATGACCGCTTTTCCTTCATCAGCCTCAAAGCAAATGAATTTATATCATTTTTGCTCCACCTGATCAGAAGCTGAAATTTTTGAAACAGCACCGATGACTTATATGGCTGTACCTCTGTGCTTTCTAACGTTGACCATCATTGAAAGAAGATTGCACCTTGATAATGCTTCAGGCGCGCGGAGAAACAGCTCGGGCTGGAACTATGAAGAGTTCAGATACTCTTCCCAACCACCTTTTTCTAGCTTCTCCCCCTTGACCAAGACTTCATCTCTTCTGTCCTCTTGGTATTGAGCCATTCTACAAGGTGATGATGAAGTCCCAAATCATTTAATAATTTCAACGAAATTATGTTAATGCTTCATTTTATTTCAAGAGAAGTGATTATCTAACTGATAAATTGTAAGGGAAGGAGACATTACCTAGCTTGTAAGTATACATCACTAATACCTCACAGCTAGTAGACCAGCATTTGTGGCATTGTTGATTGCAACAGTGGCAACTGGGACTCCTCTAGGCATCTAAAAAAAATGCAGAAAAATGTGATCTTGCATTGTTTTGACCGATGATTTCTAAATTGCTGTATGGGTACAGATAAGAAAAAAATGGCATCTAACAACCAAGCTTTGAGAATGCTAATTTATCATCCCTTAAATATCGCTCGAGACAGTAAAAGTGCCTAAATATTTTGCCCAAACACACTATTTTCAGAGCAAGGTTGCAATAATGGCACATCGAATGAAAGACAGCTGAAGCATTTTAAACAAAGAAAATACCTACAACATGAAAAGCTCGTAACCAGTAACCCAATATCAAGCAAATCAGTCTGCAAGAGAGTTAGACTGCCTACTATATTTGTAACGTTGAGTTCAGATTTGAAAGCATACACTTCAAATTTTTAAAAAGAATGCTGAAATCCCAAAGATGTTGAGCTTGAAATGGCTGAATAGTGTCATTTTAGGGGGGAGGCCAAAAGTACCTGAACTATGGACAAGAGGGAGTCAAGTCCATCTAATGTCGAAGCACACACCGGAACACCAATTACAGGTAAGGGTGTCAAAGCAGCAACCATGCCTACTTGAGCAAAGAAAACCTCTGTGCATGAGAAGATGTAAATTACTGCAAATTATTTGGGTTTAATATAGGACAACTGACCAGGCAAGTGGGCAGCGCCACCAGCACCGGCAATGAGCACTTGGATGCCACGATCTCGAGCTGATAAAGCATAAGAAAACATCATCTCAGGTGTACGGTGAGCAGAAACTATTCTTACCTGCATTATTACATAATTATTGCGGTTATTTAGGAATGATGTTGCAAAGGTACCTTGGGAAAGGTAACAAATTAGTTGGAAAACAAGTGCATAATTAATAGAAGATACCTCCGTAGGCACATCAAACTCTTTTAAAATATTTGCAGCATCCTTCATAACAGGAAGATCTGAATCAGAGCCCATTATGATCCCAACACGTGGTGCACCTGCTTAATAAATCACCAATATTTACCGCGACTTCTAAAGTAAAAGATTCGAATATATATATATATATATATGCAGCAGAAAAAGTGCTAACATAATCCACCTTTCTTTTATTTGGAAAAGCTAGTGTATGTCAAACTACATGTCTAAATAATGCAGCTGGAATACAGCTGTACATAGTTTGAGAAAAGAAATGCTAGACAATAGGAGATGGCAGTTGCAGGAAGAAAGCGGAGAGGCAGAAATAGCAGGAACAGAGACAGAAAGCGGAGAGACAAAAACTGAGCTGATATAAACTAGATCAGTAAAAAAGATTACAGTATAATTGAAAGTGCTCATTTAAATGAGCTACTCTCTACGCTGAGAGGTACAGGATGACAGCAAATGTACAAAAAGAGCAGATACAACTTGCAACAAGCTTTAATACAACTTGCAACAAGCTTTAATATCCATATAATGTCAACATGAAAGTAGCATCTGCCCGCCAATGTTGTAGTAATACAAACTAAAATTGCATGTGTGTAGGAAGGAACTAGAAGGACTCAGATGCCGGCTGGCTATCAGTACTATCTTCCTTCAGCATCAATTGTAGCCGTGCTTCGACAATAACCATAGAAGGGCCAACTATTGTGATGTGTCCCATCTTTCGTTTCTTTCGCATCTCTGCAAAGCCATAGAGGCAAATAGTTTCATTATTTTGATCAATTTATCCCATTTCTATTTCATATATATATTTGGGGGGGGGGGGGGGGGTAATCATCTACGTTGATATCCCAAATACATTTGTGTGTGTGTAGGGGTGAAAGCATCTGACATTCCAAATGGGTATAAAGAAAGAGAGAGTAAACAAAGACAAGACATCTCGAAGAACTAAATAAGTTCCACCAACCTGGTTTATCATACCAATGAATAGATGCCCTGAAATTTCCAATGCCCTTCCAATAAGTTGATTAGCTAAACGAAAGCCTGCTTCTCCCTATGAGCAGAAGTGCAATGTGACACAAACATAAGAACAGCGAAGACAAACTCCAAGGATGCATGAAAACCTTTTTATAACTGTCACAAAATCTCATCTGATTGTGGCGAAAAAAGAAGAAGACAGATTACCTCACCCTCACCCAATATATTGTACATGATTGCAGCAGGAGTTTTCATTGATGGATCACCAAGTGGAAGACCAATCACAGCACGCAAATGCTGCTCATATTGTGAAGTGAAACAAGACTCAATTGTGTGATGGCCACTATTATGAGGTCTCGGAACTACTTCATTTAGTAAAATCTGGATGAAGTCCGCCATGATAGATACTGGTTAAGTTTAAGAACTGGAAATATTATTTGAAGAAAAGTGGATATATGTGCACTGATCAGGTCCTTCATAAAATATATTAGAGAAAAATAAGAGATTACTAGACAACCTGACCATCCTCGGTCAAAAACAACTCAACAGCAAACACTCCTGCACCTTCCAAAGAACTAACAGCTCTGGTTGCAACATCAGTTGCAAGTTCCATAATCTTCCAAAATATATTAGCAGGTGACTTCACAATGTGGCAAATGTTATCCCTGTTGATAATAAATAACTTTAATCAAAGGGGAAACTAGTAGAGTTATGCATTTAATTATTTCTGATTCATAAGAATATTGCGTAAAACACAAAGGACACCAAGAATGTTGAATTATTTCAGCAATGAAGCTAAAATCTGACCTGTGATCAGAGGCGGAGCCAGGATTTGAACCTTATGGGTTCAAAATTGTAATCCTTTTAAGTTACCGGGTTCTAAATTAATAAGTTGTACATATTCAATAGATTTTTAAAGACAAATATATAGTTTGAACAAAAGTTATTGGGTTCGGCCGAACCCGCATCTCGCACTCTGCCTCCGCCCCTGCCTGTGAATAGTTTCTACAGCAAGATAACACACAATTGAATTATCCCTTCCCCTTCCCACAATGACAGAGAGCTCCTGAGATTGAAAAAGAAGTACCTAATAAAGCTTTAGAAGTTACTTACAAAATACAGGTGCAGACCTAAGTAGTGGCCAAATGCTAGTAATTTCTTCACATGATTCAAAAATTTGAAATTTTTCTCATCAAGAAAAAAGTAAAACTTCCATCGTCATGTACTCCATAAGCCCACTGCTTGCCACAATTAGATGAATTCAAACTTCTTTTTCTCAACCTTCTAAAGCCCACAGTTTTCAACCATTAAATTGAAAATACTCATTCAACATGCCCGATTATTGTTTTCTTTATTCGCTGGGGCGCTCAGTTCCTTCCTGTTCTCACTTCTCAGAGCTATCATGAAATCCAAATTCACCTTAAATATATTTTTGCAGAAGTGTGACACCTGTTTCAACACATAGAAAACTTCCCCAGACTTTCCAAATAATTATTTCAAATATATACCTGCTCTAACCTGTGTAAATTTCTCTAGGCCACATGAAATGAGACAGGTAGTGGCTTCTTTTCTTCTTTTTTTTTTTTTTAAGCTGGAGCTTCTTGATAATGGTACTGAGCTGTCACTTACATATGGTACAATATAGCACCATATGAGTATCTTATTATCATACGTCATTATCACATGAAGCAAAGAGGAGTATACTGATGATATTTTTCTGTTAGTAACAAGTTGGTTGTTGCTCTATCGAGAAGTGCCTGGTGAATGCATATTTAAACATCTCTTAAACCATAGAGGAGAATGTTGACCTTCACAAATGGCGCCCATTGCTCAACATACAGACTGCGATCATGTCCTCTAAGAGCTACAAAATGGAGTTCATTAAATTATTTGGCGCCGATAAAACTTCAAGTATAATGAAAGAATCAACTAAATACAAGTGGCATATATTCTACAAAGACTGAAAGATGGATAAAGTGATTGTTAACCTCCAGATGCTCTCTCCCACTATTATTAACAGGTTGATCTCCTGATATCAGTGTCATCTCAATATAAAAGCCCAAAAGGGCAGTACTTCCACATAAGACTTACTACTACAAATTTAAAATTAAATAACAAACACCTCAGTGGAAAATTTCTGAAATGAACATGCTATTTTTAAACACCTTGTGTCTTGCTCTGACCATGTTTTCAACTCAATCTCTTGCACCAGTCCCCATATCCTTACCTAATCAACAGACAACGGCCAGACCTCGAAGATCCCACTATGCAAGTAAATTATAGAGTTTAAGGTAAAATCTCAAACATGTTTGCATTTTTCTATTACATGCCAAATTATGAGCAACTAAAGTATTACTGGACCGATCTGTGGTATGGGGACTTCCACATGAACAACAAATTTCTCTCCGGCACACTTCAAAATAAGGACAGGACTTTCTATTAATGTCTCTCACTTCACTAAATATTGTTATCTCCGTCTCTATTGGTTAATTCTGATAATATAATATGGGTTGCCTTCTCTAGTTAAAGAATGACGGATTACCTTATCCAGTTGAAGAATGGAGGTATTAAAAGAGAAACAATACATAGCAAATCCTTGGTCCAAAGAACTTTATCGGCTGATTATAGAGCTTCTTTTGACATCTTCATTTTTTAAAATTCATGAATATGTTACTTCAAATGACTATCAAAATGTTCAAACAATTTAATGTATAGTTTGAGGCACGTTGTATATCTGAAAGTATCACATTCTTTGACCTTGACCCAATACAGAGTCCTGAAGATATCTTTATATCCCCATTTACATGCTTATGAAAGAAAGTATAACTGAGGAGAAGACCCAAAAATGGTGTTATGCATACTGACTGAAACTCAATCAGCCTTATCATGTATATGAGTTTGAAGCATAAGCCCATTTCAGCAGTCAGCTATATGAAAATCAATATTTACTATAAGTAACAAGTCATCGAGATACTTCTTCTCCACTTATCTAGCCTTCTCTTCACCCTAGTTCATTATTTTGGTTTTGCAATATACACTGAAAAAGGCATCACGGGAAATGTTTCGAAAAAAATGCATAATAAAGCAGGCACAGCAAATATTTTGCAATGCATAATAACTATCGAGTCAAAATTTATACATCTTGACAATAACATAATTATAGACGTATTACCATAAACTGCAGAAGAAAGCTCCTCCTCACTGTTAGCTACAGCATTGCCACGCCCATCATATGCCAGCCTCCTGCTCTTAATCATCAGAGGATAACCAAACAGGTTCCCTGCTCGTTTAGCACTTTCAAGATTATCAATCTGTTTTAAGCATATATTTCCATCAATGGTACGTAAAAATATTGAAAATGTATCACAAGGGGAAGAAATATTAGCACAGTAGTCTTATAAGCCAACCTGCATAAATCTAGGAAGTGGAATTGCATGTTGGGAAAAGTGGACCTTCTGAAGATATTTATCCTGTTATAAATACAATAATTGAACCAAACATAGATTGATAATCCTAGGAATAGGAAAACTGAATACTTAAAAAGTAAAATTACTGCAAGCAAAAACCGTTGTTTCATCCAAATTTACAGAATAGAAAGACTAACCTGGATTATACGAATAGTAGAGGCTTTAGGTTGACAATCCACACCTAGTCGTTCAAGCTTCTCAAGTGTGGCGACATCAACATGTTCGATCTCAACTGTTAGAACTCCACACCTAACTTTCACATTTAAATTAACTTGCAGAATAGTCAAAACAACAAACATATGTTTGACCAAAAACCAAACTTTTTTCCAAATTCTTCAACGGTTACACTATCATCATAGCTTCCTACCACATGATCATGTGCTAATGCACTTGCCGGGCAATTCGCCATCGGGTCCAAGACAATCACTTTGAGTGCCATCTCGGATGCTGCTTGACATAGCATACGACCCAGCTGCCCTCCTCCCAATACACCTATAACCATATCAGACACTCCATGGACTGATGAACCGCTGCATTATTTGACATATTCCAGCGCACTATTAATATTATCAACCAGAAAATGTAATGAAACATCATTGCACTCGCGTATAGTAATCAACTCTAATTGAAACAATATAAAGTTTGAAACTTTATCTATCCAACCAACATAATCAGAGCCCCCACTAAAGAAAATTGAAGTACTTGAGTCCTCGCCAAACAACATATACTCCCTTTGTCGCATTTTATGTGGCATATTTTCCTTTGTAGTCTGTCCCAAAAAGAACGACTTTTTCCATATTTAGAAACTAATTGACTTCGAACTTCTTATTTTTACCCTTAATGAGATCATTTATAGCCACACAAAGGTTGGTCTGTTTTAAACCACAAGTTTCAAAAGTTTTCTTTCTTAAACGTCATGCCCAATCAAATGACACCACATAAATTGGGGCGAGAGAATATTATTTACTGACTGAGAATAGTATCAATCAACTGCATTATTAATGAAACAACTTACTTCATCAAAAAAAAGAAGAGAGAAGTATATCAATCTCAAATTAGTTTCCTTTTCTAGTTATCGAGGTTTTGACCAATATTGTCCCTCATCTTTGAGGGTAGGTCCATTTTGGTCCCTCAAATATAACCCTGAGCATATTTAGTCCCTTAAGTATGCTAAAGTGGATCATCTTTAATCTCACTGACAGAGGTTTTGACCAATATTGTCCCTTATCTTTGAGGGTAGGTCTATTTTGGTCCCTCAAATATAACCCTGAGCATATTTAGTCCCTTAAGTATGCTAAAGTGGAACATCTTTAGTCTCACTGACACAATATATTCAAAAACTAACGGTGTTACCCAACTCTGATTCATGAAGCAAATCTTCTGCTCTGAAGCAAAAATGTTTCCTCTCATTTTATTGGATAACGCAAATTATCACTTTAATTCCTTATTTTTAGATAATGTCTTCTAAAATTTTGATCTTGAAAATATCCCATTTTGTGCCAATTTTCAATGAGAAAATGACACTGTATAGCCGATGTTAAAATAATAGCCGAAAAAATGTATAAAATTTGTAAATTGTTTTGTGTATATATATAAATTTAAAAATTTCGGTTGATTTTTCCAAAAAGAAAAGTTAAAATTTGAAAAAAATAGAGCTGCCAGGATCACTTCTAGGCATATTATTGAAGCAAACGAATAACCAGGTTGTATTATCATTTTTAGCCCGTGCCAAAAACTATTTACATTTGGTAGCGGAAAAAGTATATAAAGTTGGTATATTTTTTGTATATTAACATACAAAAAAATTAAAAAGAAATATATATATATATATATATATATATATATATATATATATACAAAATATACAAATTTTATATATTTTTTCGGCTATTATTTTTACAGCGGCTATACAGTGTCATTTTCTCATTGAAAACTGGCACAAAAGGAGATATTTTCAAGGTCGAAATTTTAGAAGACATTATCTAAAAATGAAAAATTAAAGTGATAATTTGCGTTATTGAATAAAAAAAGAGGCAACTTTTGCTTCAGAGCAGAAAATTTGTTTCATGAATCAGAGTTGGGTAACACCGTTAGTTTTTAAACACATTATGTCAGTGAGACTAAAGGTGCTCGACTTTAGCATACTTAAGGGACTAAATATGCTCAGGGCTATATTTGAGGGACCAAAATAGACCTACCCTCAAATATAAGGGACAATATTGGTCAAAACCTCTCTAGTTATCCCTAAAAGAATGACACCTTCTTATGTTTCAAAATAATTTAACTTTAAACTGCCTATCTTTTAGGATTAATGAGATTGATTTATAGTCACGCAAATATCTATTGCCCCTGTTTCAAAACACAAGTTTCAAAAGCCTTTCTTTCTCTCTCGAACTCCGTGTTCAGTCAAATCATATCACATAAAATTGAACAAACTGAGAATCAGTCAAAAACAGAAAAAGGGGAGGGCAGTTTAGTACCTGGGTGAATCTTGCAAAGCTTACAAGGCAATATAGAAGGATAGTGTTGAGCTTGCTGTCTCATTAAATAGGAATTTATTACAAAAGTATGGTTTTTAAGGGTGCTTCTCAAAGGGGTATTATTTTGAGGATTGAACGCTAAAGTTTTTGAAGCAAAGTTGCTTGTTTGATGGATAAAGAATGTTGGGTTAGAGTTGCTTAGGCTCACCATTATTCCCTATTAATTTTCTTCCTACAAAGGCTAAACCGAAACTAGAAGGAGAAAATTGATGAAAAGAAAGAAAAAAACAACTGAAAGAAGAGTTGGACAGCACAGCCGAAACAAAGCCGTTGTCTTTACAAACTTCGAGGAAACAAACAACAGGCCTGTTGAGGGTTGGGTCTTGGGTGTTTTTACTCGTAAACATAGTTATATGAAATAAAAAAAATAAAAAAAAATAAAACTCGTTATGAAAAAGCATTTATTCTTTCTTTTTCTTTTTTTCCTGTGCGGGGTAAATTATTAGAACTTTAGATTTGTTAAAATCTGGTTGATAAAAGAGAATGCGTACCGATAAAGAATGAAAAGTGCATATTTTTTAGTGTGTTTGTGTGTTAATTCTCGCGTGAGTTGCGAGAGTTCACATCGCTTTTAAAATAAAAATATGCTCATTACGTGTATCTTATGGGTAGGAACAAACTTATGCGTAAAAGGATCAAATAGGAGAAAATTGATGAAAAAGAGCTGAAGAGAAAAGTCCCGGACAGCAAAGCGAGGTTCACTTCGCCAGACCGGAACCGGAGCAGAAGAAACTAGAAAAGTCCCGGACAGCGAAGCGAGGTTCACTTCACTAGACCGGGACCGGAGAAAAAAAAACAGATTCTCCAACCCGAAATAGAAGGAAAACTCGCCCCATACAAACCCTATCCGCTATAAATACATCCTAAAACGTGATTTTGGATGGAGCCACTACTCTAGAGAGAGAAGACTTTGGAGAGGCAAGAACACGCTTGGAGCAAGGAGAAGGATTCAACTTCACGTTTTTTTTCTCTTTCTTCCTATTTTTCATTGCTATGAATTCTAGTCTTGTATTTGTGCAAACAACTATCTCATCTAGGGTTTGATGGAACCTATTGAAGGATAATTTTTTCACTGCGTTTAATATAAATTTGCCATTTACTTTTCTCTACTTGCTCAACTATATTATTATTATTGTTGGTTGAAGGGCCCTCACTTGACAGTGCCTATTTAGTGTGTACTGCTCGAGAGAGAGTACACATTTAGGTAGTTGTTGAACAACATCACTCACAACGTATTTGAGAGATCAACACGGAGGGTTTAAAGGTGGGATTAGAGATAACGAAACCTTGGTGCGATCGTAGTGAGCGATGAATTAAAGCCAGCTAGCGTAGTTCGAGAGAATACGTTTAGTAAATTATGGTAGTTGCTCGAGAGAGAGCTACGACACTCAAAGTACTCACGATAGGTAGAGAATACTTGGGCGAATTTATAGAAAACGTAGCAGGGAGGTTCCGACAATAAGGGGAATCAAAAATCCTAGACTTTTTCAATCTTGTCTACAACATTTGCTTTGTTAGTAATAAAATTACAGCTTTCTAAAACACTCAAACCATTATTTAATATTTCTGAAGGTTGATTACTTGAATTCTTGCGAAACTAGTAGTTGTGATTAGTAGGTTAATTTCATGTGGGATTCGACTCCAAACGTGTAAATCGGATTATATTTGCAACGACCACCAAACCTCTTAGGAGGCATAGTTGGGTGTGATCAAATTTTGGCGTCGTTGCCGGGGAATTAACGGTGTTATTAATTACAGCTAAAAGAATTGTTAGAATTCGTAGTTTAGTCAACTTTCTCGACTTGAAATTCATTATATTGAAACTTTAACATTTGTAGTCTTGTGTGCTACATGTGTATGCCTAGAAACAGCTCAAGAACTGGTGAATTATTTGAAGTATTATCGGATAATGAGAAAGCGTTCAAGGCATTAAATCGTGCAAACAGGAAGGACAAACGACAACAACACCCAAGAGAACAAATTGAATTAGACATGGGTGACATTTTGGACAATCAAAACAATCGAAACAATGTGAATGACCCGAACAATCAAGGTGTGGCACCTCTTATGCCAGAAGCATCCTTATATGATTGGGCACAACCCACTGCTGAAAATATAGCAACCGCATTTGCAGTTCCTCAGATACAAGTAAAGTCATTTCAAATCACAAACATCATGCTACATCTGTTGCAGAACAAGGGACTGTTCTCTAGTTCTTACATTGAAGATCCATAGCACCACTTGAAAAAATTTCTGTCAATTTGTGTCACTCAAAGGCAGTCGAATGTGACACTGAAAGCAATCAAACTATTATTGTTTTCGTTTTTCGTGACTGGAGGCGCTCAGACTTAGCTTAATTCGCTCCCCATTAACTCAATCACTACTTGAGAGGAATTAGTCAAGCAGTTTTGAACAAGTTCTACCCACCAAATAAGACTGCCAAGCAAGTTGATGAGATATTGAGCTTCAGGCAGAAACCAGCCCAAACATTGCAAGAGACGTGGGAGAGATTCAAAGGGTTGCTGGTTAAGTGTCCACACCATGGTATTCTAGATCAAATGTTGGGACATAGGTTTTACATGGGATTGGCAGACAGCTTGAAAGCCAATGTTGATGTTTCAGCAGGTGGAGCATTTTTTAGCAAATCATTCAGAAAGTGTAAGGTCTTGCTTGATAAAATAGCTCAAAACTCATGATGGATGACAGGGGACTCTACAATTACTCCGGTAGTTCACTCAGTAGCTCTAGACCCAAACAATTACATGGCTGAGAATATGGCTACTATGATGATGCAATTGAGTATCCTCACCAAAAAGATTGATGAGTCGGGCCAAAAACAGGTGCACATAATTGACACGACAAATGGAGGATTATGCACACCATGCATTAACCAGCCATATGTGTGCTCGTGGAGTGGTGAGAGTGACAATCAGAACCTTCAAGAGAATATGAACTATGTGAAAATTACGGAGGCCAACTGCAAGATGGTAAAAATTGGGGGCAACAGAATCAGCAGTATAGACCAGCACATCAACAGTACAATAACAATAACAATCTTGGAGCTATGCGACCACAGAGTCAAGTTGTGCCTTACCAAAGGCAATAGAGGTACATTCAGCAAAATCAGCAGCTAGCTAATCAATAGCCTCAACAACAACAGATAGTGAGACAAGATGACGGGCTGTTCAAAATTAAAGGAATGCTGCAACAACTCATTGGGTCCAATAGAAAATGGAAGAAAAGGTCCACCAGCACACCAGATGCACGAAAAGGTAGTATCACACGACTCAGCTATCAAGGGCATTGATATTCAACTAGGGAAAATATACATGGACCTTAACAACCTTCCTCACGGGACATTACCTGCAGATACACATGTTAACCCAAAAGAGCAACGCCTGATAAGTGAGGATTTTGACTACTTATTAGCACCTGTGGCTTTTGTTTTAGTCTAAAAGTATTGAATTGTGTTCCCGAAGCTGATGAAATGTGCTAAATTGCAGGAATATTGAAAGATGGACTCCCGAGATGAAATCCAACTCAAAAAGGAGTAATCTACACTCAAGGCAATAAAAGGCACAAAAGCTCACAAAGTGCGGACCATAGAAATTCATCTGCGGTCGCAGATGTTGAAGGAAAGTCTAGCAAACTTTTGTGCAAAGTGTGCACCACACATGAATTATGCGGCCGTAAAATCTGGGCTAGGAACAAAGTTCAGAGAATGTGAAAATTCCCAAGTTCCAAGTCCCTTAGAAGTGCGGCCGCAGAAGAAGTGCCTTGCGGCCACACAAGTAAAAGTGCGGACCGCAGAACCAAGTTGCGACCGCAGTTACAAATCTGCGGACCGCAGAAAGAATGCCTCGCAGCCGCAAATCAGAATTATGCGACCGCAAAACTCCAAGTCCTGACAAGTTGAAGAAATATGCGGACCGCATATGGAATTGTGCGGCCACAGAACCTCCCGAGGGGAAGTTTTGTCTGAAATTGTCAGCTTTGTATGAATAGAAGAGTTTCACGAAATTCGGTCAACTTTTGACATCAGCAGCTACAGTAGCCATTTCTCTTTACTTCTTTTAGTAGTTTTTAATATTTTGGGATATTTTAACATAGATTTTATCATTTTGATTTCACACTATGAGTTTATTTATCATTTCTTCTTCTATTTCTTCAATCTCAAGCATGAGTAGCTAAATTTTAACTAGGGTTGTGACCCAACCCTAGTGTGTAAACCTTTTGGGTATTTAACTTAATGCTTGTTTATGGTTGGGTGTTTATTATTTAGCCTTGTTCATGCTTTAATTTGTGGAATTAATGATTGCAAATATTAGTTCATGCTTTTTTGACTTAGCCTCTACTTGAGAAAGAGAGATTTAGTCTAGGACAACTTGGCTAACAAGAAATTGGGTCAATCTAGAGATTGATAATCCCAATTAAAAGGGTTCAACCTAGAGATAGTAATAACCCGACTTGATCTTTTATCAACTATTTTGTGCAATACCCATTTGGACTTGAGAAAGTCAAATTGGGCAAAATTAGTCTCTTACTGAGAGGTATTGAGTGGGTAATTGAGGGTTGATAGTTATAATACACCCCGATCAACAAAACAAGCATTTCTAAGGCAAACACCTAGGTGATGGTCATAGCCCTAGGCTTTTTACAAAATTTGAAAAACAACAAAAATAATTTCTTAGTTTCATTTCTTAACTTTGCAATCTTAGCTTAAATTAGACATAGAATCAACCCCAATTTGTGGAAGTGTAAATTGAGGTGGTTCAAACTTACGTACTACAATATATACGCCTAACTCCCATATATAACTCCCTGTAAAAATCGATCCCGACTCTTGTTGGGTACTATTATTGAAATCGACCATTTTATAACCTTGAATTGAGGTATGAAATTGGACAAGATCAGCGCCCGAAGCAGTTGATGGCTGTGAGTCTGAGAAATGGTAGAGATCTTGATTTAGAGCAAGAAATTGCTCGCGGGAGCCGACCAACTGAGATACTTGTGACAGTACCAATTGAGGTAGATGAGTCAACTGAGCTAACAGAAGTAAGAGTGCAGCCAACCCAATAGGAACTAAACAAAGAAAATGAGGTTGCAAAGGAGACTAAGAAAGTGCAAGAAAAGGTATTAGAAAAAGTGCCTAAGCAGGATCTAACTCAAGCCACAAGAAAGAAGCGACCTCCAGCACCTTTCCCACAGAGGTTGGCCAAATATCATAAGGATGAGCAATATAAGAAATTCATGGAGATGTTAAAGCAGATTCAGGTGAACATCCCATTGATTGATGCCTTAAGGGAGATGCATGGTTATGAAAAAATGATGAAGGACTTGATGCCTCGCAAGTTCGACTTTCAAGACTTGTCCACTGTTACACAGACTCAGACATGTAGTGTTGTCGTGACAAGACCCATAGCCGAGAAGCTATCCGATCAAGGGAGTTTCATAATTCCGTGCACCATAGGCAGCTATGCTTTTTCTAAAACATTGTATGATTTGGGGGTGAGCATAAACTTGATGCCCTTGTCTATATATAAAAGGTTAGGTATTGGAAGGGCAAGACCCACATCCATGTTACTACAACTAGCCGACTGAACGGTGAAAATGCCATCAGGTATACTTGATGATGTACTTGTGCAGGTTGGAAAGTTTGTGTTTCCGGCAGATTTTGTCATTCTGGACTGCCAGGTTGATGAAGAGATTCCCATAATTTTAGGAAGGCCATTCTTGGCCACAGGGAGAGCTCTGATTGATTGAGAGAATGGGGAGCTAAAGATGAGACAGAATGGTGAAGAAATAACGTTGAATGTGCAAAAGTCTATGCGGCGACCTAGTGAGTTTGCTAATTGCTCTTTGATTGAAGCTGTGGATGTGATTCTGGAGGAGGAAGAGGAGGCACTGAACGCAAAAGACCCCCTCGCAGTCTGCTTGATGAACTTAGAAAAGATAGATGGTGAGGACTTGGCGGAGTGGGTTTTGGCCCTTGAAGGCCAAGGATATTGGAAAAGAGAGCTCCAATTTCTAGCCTTTACACTTAGAAAAAAGAAAGACCCTTCCAGCTAAGCCACCAACTGAAGAGCCACCAAAGTTGGAGCTAAAACCGTTACCGTCTCACCTCAGGTATGCCTTCTTAGGACCTAGTTCGACATTACCTGTTATTATCTCATCTGGTTTGTTAGATGTGCAGGTAGAATAACTTTTGCAGGTTCTGAAGGAGTGCAAGACTGCAATTGGGTGGACCATTGCAGACATAAAGGGTATCAGCCCAATATTTTATATGCATAAGATTCTACTAGAAGATGGGCACAAACCTTCCAGAGAACATCAAAGAAGGATGAACCCTAACATGAAAGAAGTAGTGAAGAAAGAAGTGATCAATTGGTTAGATGCGGGAATCATCTTCCCTATCTCTAACAGCAATTGGGTTAGCCCAGTTCAATATGTGACAAAGAAGGGTAGAATGACTATAGTGCAAAATGAGAACAACGAGTTGATCTCAACAAGAACAATCATGTGATGGCGAATCTGTATGGATTACAGAAGATAGAACAAGGCCACCCGAAAAGACCATTTTCTGCTGCCATTCATTGATCAGATGTTAGATAGATTGGCGGGGAGGTCCCATTTTTGCTTCCTAGATAGATACTCGAGGTATAACCAGATCTCTATTGCCCCAGAAGATAGAGAGAAAATGTCGTTCACCTGTCCGTATGACATCTATGCCTTTCGGAGAAAGCCATTTCGCCTATGCAATGCACCCATCACATTCCAAAGGTGCATGATGGCCATCTTCACAGATATGGTAAAGGACATAATGGATGTTTTCATGGATGACTTCTCAGTGGTGGGGAACTCATTAGATGACTGCCTTATGAATTTAAAAAGAGTATTGAAGAGGTGTGTGGAGACTAATCTAGTACTGACCTAAAAAAGTGCTATTTCATGGTACATGAAGGTATTGTCTTGGGACACCTAGTGTCAAGTAAGGGCATTGAGGTGGACCGTACTAAGGTTGATGTAATTGAGAAGTTGCCTCCACCCACTTCCGTCAAGGCCATATGAATTTGCCTTGGTCACGCCGGCTTCTATAGCTAACCCTTTGTGTAAACTACTTGAAAAAAATCACCCATTTGTGTTTTCTTATGACTGCAGGGTAGCTTTTGAGGAGTTGAAGAAGAGGCTTGTGACTACACCAATCATAGTGGCACCTGACTAGGAGAAACCTTTTGAGCTGATGTGTGATGCAAGCGACTATGTTGTGGGAGCAGTTCTTGGGCAGCGATTAAATAAAGTTATGCACCCAATCTACTATGCAAGTAGAACCTTGAGTGGTGCCCAACTAAATTACACAGTGACCGAGAAGGAGATGCTAACAGTGGTATTCGCATTTGACAAATTCAGGTCATACCTGATAGGCTCGAAAGTAATTGTTTATATTGACCATGTTGCTCTCAGGTACCTAATTGAGAAGAAGGAGTCAAAGCCGCGCCTGATTCGATGGGTGCTACTACTATAAGAATTTGACTTGGAAGTACGTGACTGAAAGGGAAGAGAAAATCAAGCGGCTGATCACTTGCCTAGGCTGGAAGGAGCAGAGAAGAAGGTTGAGATAGAAGAGATTGTGGAGACTTTCCCGGATTAACAACTGTTGGCCATGAGCCTTGAGGTAGTGCCATGGTATGCAGACATTGTAAACTACTTGGCGAGCAGTATTGTCCCCTATGACCTTTCCTCTGTTCAAAATAAAAAGTTCTTTCGTGATTGTCGCACGTATTATTGGGATGAGCCTTATCTGTTCAGGATTTATGTTGATAACATGATCCGGAGATGTATCCCCGAGACAGACCAATCTTCTATTTTGCAGGCTAGTCACGCATCCCTATATGGTGGCCATTTTAGGGGAGTAAGGACAGTTGCAAAAGTGTTGAAGTCAGACTTCTACTGGCCGACATTGTTCAAAGATGCACACCT
Organism: Nicotiana tomentosiformis; assembly: GCF_000390325.3. Taxonomy (NCBI): domain Eukaryota; kingdom Viridiplantae; phylum Streptophyta; class Magnoliopsida; order Solanales; family Solanaceae; genus Nicotiana; species Nicotiana tomentosiformis. The sequence continues at coordinate 14,295,362 of NC_090815.1, read as the reverse complement.
CTGGGTGAAGGGTTGTGATGAATGCCAATGGACCGGGAATATTTCTCGTCGACATAAGATGTCCATGAACCCAATTCAGGAGGTGGAAGTGTTTGATGTATGGGAAATCGATTTCATGGGGCCGTTTATCAACTCATATAGCAATAAGTACATATTTGTAGCTGTGGACTATATGTCAAAATGGGTGGAAGTTGTGGCACTCCCTACAAATGATGTTAAGGGAGTCATTGGTTTTTTGAGAAAGAATATACTCACCCAGTTTGGCACTCCAAGGGAAATAATCAGTGATGGAGTCACTCACTTCTGCAACCAAGCCTTCACAAAGTCTTTAGAAAAATATGGGGTTCGTCATAAGGTTGCCACCCCATATCATCCACAAACAAGCGGGCAAATAGAGGTGTCGAACAGAGAAATAAAGAGTGTGTTGACAAAGACCGTGAATGCTACGAGAACATATTAGGCGAGAAAGTTAGATGATGCACTCTGGACCTATCGTATCGCTTTTAAAACTCCAATTGACATGTCGCCAGATAAACTGGTATTTGGGAAAGTGTGTCACTTACCCGTAGAGTTGGAGCATAGAGCTTTATGGGCATTCAGGCAACTGAATCTCGATATGGAAATTACGGGTACAGGTAGAGTCAAAGAGTTGCACGAGCTTGATGTGTTTCTTTACCATGATTTTGAGAGCACAAGGCTATATAAGGAGAGAATGAAGATGATGCATGACAAAAATATTCTTGAGCGAAATTTTAAACCTAGAGACGTGGTATTTCTATATAACTCAAGATTGATATTATTTTCGGGTAAGCTGAAATCTAGATAGTCGGGACCATTCAGAGTAGTGCAGGTGCTCTCAAATGGAGCTACAGAAATTGAGTCCGAGGATAGGGCGAACAAGTTTTGTAATGATCCAACCGGTTATTTTGCTTTCTAGATCCTCGTTCTTCCAAATAAGACTCCTTGTATGTGCTTATACTATTTTATGACCTGCGGGGACGGTTAGATCGGATTTGGAAGGGTTCAGGTTGAAATCGGAACGCTTAGTTCCTTAGTTGGCTTTTAAAAGGCTAAGTTTGATTTTGGTCAACATTTTTAGTAAACGACTTCAGAACCGGGGTTTGACGGTTCCAATATATTTGTATGATGATTTTGGACTTGGGCGTGTGTTCAGATCGAGTTTTGGATGACCCGGGAGTATTTCAGCGCTTAATGTTGAAAGTTGGCTTATTGAAGGTTTAAAAGTTCTTTAAATTTGGTTTGGAGTAGTTTTGGTATTATCAAGGTCCATTTGGGATTACGAGCCTGGGAATAGCTCTGTATGGTGATTTAAGACTTGCACACAAAATTTGGTGTCATTCCGAGTAGTTTAGGTATGATTCGGCACGTTTGGAGCGAGTAGGAAGAACTTGAAGTTCATAAGTTGATCCTATTGGTTTTGGGTTGCAATTCTTAGTTCTAATGATGTTTTCCGCGTTCTGAGGGTACGAGCGAGTCTGTTTTATGTTTATAAACTTGTTGGTATATTTGGACGAGGCCTCGGTGGTCTCGAGTGCAATCCGGACGATGCACAGATAGAATTAGGACTCAAAAGGGTTGTCGGAGCCCGCAGATCCGAGCTTGTGGCCACAGAAGCGGCTTTAGAGCATTTAGTCAAAGGTCGCAGAAGCGGAGAATCACGCGTAGAAGCGGCCTTGCTTCTGCGATGACTAGCCCACAGGTGCACTTGACCAACCGTAGAAGTGGTATGTTGTCCCGCAGAAGCGGCCAGTGCTGGGCCTGGGGAATTCCGCAGAGGCGGACCTTTCTCTGCAGAAGCGGTGCCGCAGATGTGGCCCATGGACCGCAGATGCAAAAGTATTGGAGGCACTGAGGTCCATTTATTTCGGACTTAGGTCATTTTTGGTTCATTTATTTCACTTCTTGGGACAATTTTGGAGCTTCCTAGAGAAAGATTTCCACCTGGCTATTAGAGGTAAGTAATCTCTATCCAATGTAAGTTAAATACATAGATTATGGGTAGATTTTAACATGAATATTTGTGAAAATTATGGGTTTAGATGAACAACCCTAGGTTTTGATAAAATGGGATCTAACCACGAAAATAGTTATGAGATTGAGTAAAAATTATATATTTGAGTTCGTGAGATTATGGGTAACAACTTTCTTCGAAAATTTTCAGAATCCAGGTACGTGGGCACGAGGGTAAGTTTTAAGAATCTTCCAATTTGGGTTGATTATTACTCTAATAGTTAAATTATGAATTTTGAAACATATGTTGATTAATTTATACACCATTTGACTAGTTTCGGATTTTTCGACATGGAGTTGAGGCTTTAGAGCGAATTTGAGACCGGAAAGCGAACTTTGAGACAAGGTAAGTCTCTTGCCTAACCTTGTAAGAGGAAATTTACCCCATAGGTCATTTAAATTGTTATTTGCTTCTAATTGTGGGGGGCTACGTACGCACGAGATGACGAGAGTGTGTGCGTAGCTACTAACTATGCTTATGTCCGGGTAGCTTAGGACACGAATCATGAAATACTTATAATGTTTGCACCCTACTTGTCAATTAAAGTGCCTAAATTATATCAGAACTTGTTAGAGGAATTGTAAAATACCGAATTTTACTTATTGAGTTTTGGCAGGTTGCTTGACCCTTAATAAAAGTTGTTCATTGTACATTAGCCTTGTATTAGCTCTTAAACCGGTTGTTTATAAAGTATTCTTTCTTCTTGTGGAGCGGGCCGAACGCCTCGGCAGTAGATAGATGTATCTATGGTTCATGCCGCTCGACCCTCAGCAGTGTACACATTATTCTGGATCGGGTCGTACGACCTCAGCATAATCGTGCGTGATAACACTCGGAGTGTAATCATATATTTGATATCTTTTCTCTGGTTTGAGAGGCTAAGATTATATAAGACAGAAATTTATTTGGGACTTTCCATACTTGAAAGAATTATTTACTTTCTGCTTGTTATTGAGTTATCATTATTATTTACATAACCCATGCTTATTTAGAATTCTGCATTTCTTTGCTGTTAGCCCATAGTAAGTGTCGATGTCGACCCTCGTCACTACTTCTTTGAGGTTAGACTTGATACTTACTGGGTACATGTTGTTTATGTACTCACGCTACACTTCTATAATAACCGTGCAGGATCTGAGGCAGGTGCATATGGAGGTTACACCGGCGCGCATCCCCCGATACCTTAAGGCCTAGTGGTGAGTTATTTCCTGAGCCGTTCTGCAACACCTAGAGCCTTTCTTTTGTACTTATTTTCTGTCTATGTTATTTCAGACAGTAGTTAGAGTTTTGTATATTCTACTAGTGCTCATATACTTGTGATACCAGGTCTTGGCACACACTCTAGTAGACCTTATGGCTTTGAAACATTTATATATCGATGATTGCGCTCAATTGTTTTCGTTTTATTTATTAAACTTCCTACTTCTTAAATCTCTTAATAAATAGAAATTTAAATTACTTGGAAACCTATTAAAAGGAGTAATCACGTAGTTATTTCATTGTTGACTTGCCTAGCGGCGACGTTGGGCGCCATCACAACCTATAGGAGAAATTGGGTCGTGACAAGTTTAGAATGAATGGGCAAAGGTTGAAATACTACCTTCAAACGAGTGACGAAAAAGGAGAGAAAGATGTGATATAATTGAACGAACCTCAATATATGAGTGAAGTATAATATGGAAAGTCTGCGTCATGCCGCGACATCAAATACGGCACTTCCTAAGAGGCAACCTATAATTTTGTTGTAATTCGTTTTGTCATGACGTTAAATCAAGAGTTTGTTGGGAGGCAACCCAATTTTCTTATTTTCATCCAGTTGTCAGTTACTTTTCAAAAACAAAAATGAACGTGGGGAGGCAGCACCGAAGCGAAGGTCGCTTCGCGAGACAGAGACCAAGAATGTTGAGGAGAAAACTTTTGGGGGCAGCAAAATGTGTCTCGCTTCGCGAGACTAGGACCAAAGGAGAGAAAAACAAATATAGAGTGGACAGCAAAGTGCCCGTGGCTGCGCGAGACCGGGACTGGCTACAACTAAATAGGTAAAGGGGCGCACCTCCAGGTCCATGCCGTGCGGTCCTGGCGCGACCCCAAGTATTTTCTTAATTTTTTTTCTATTTTTTTATTTTCTAGTTAGTTTATAAAATAAAAAAATTAAAAAAAGGTCTCCCATTCACTTAGGTCATAACACTATTGGCAAATTGAACCAATGAAGCTTAACAAAAGTTGTGCACATAAAGTGTTCAGTGAATTGCCCGAATAAATTTTTTGGTGAGGTTTAGTGAAGTCTGAGTAGCTAACCTACCTCTAGTGGCAATAAGAATATATCTTAAGTGTGGGGTGGTCGTTGGGTGTCTTATGAACTTCAGTTGTGCTCTTTATAAGACAAATATCATTTGCGGCCAACTTAGGCTTGACTGAGGTGCTGCCTAACCCACATGTTATTGAATTGTGTTAATTAATACGGACTAACTATCAAGTTACAAACTGATGCAAAGGGGCTCCAGACAGTTGATTCCAGTGCTACTGATGGCACTATTGTAGAGGAGCCAGGACTAGCCGCGATTTTGAGGGAGTTTCTGACACCCACTCTACTTTTGATCTTGCTTATTTGTATTTTTGTGATATTGTGCAACTGAGGACAGTGCACATTCTTCAGTGTGGGGTGAGGTGTTAGACTAATTTTTGTGGCATGTGCTTAATTTTTAGTGATAAATTTTGAATTGCATGATCACTCTTATGGCCATTGTAATGGTATAATTGTAGTAATTTTTTTATAGTGGCTTAATCCAAGATTTTCTTTAAACCATAGTTCTTTTACGAGGATGCCATTTTCTTAAATAGGGTATATTTAGGTAGATATTTGTTTCAAACTTTGTAAAGAATTGTGGACTTTTTCCGATGATGGATTACCTAGACAGTTTTCTCGAGGGACTAAAGTCTAATGGAAAATACAAAAAGATTTTTTTTGTTTCTCTTTTATTTTGTTTTCTGGTTGAACTGACAGTGGAATTGGAAGAAGCTTGAGTAATTTGTGCTTTTGACATGTTTTATATCGAGGCTTAGGTCTGGAGCATTTGAACTAAGTACTTTCTTCATGATCTCTATAATTACATGCCTTGACAATATATGTGACTTTCTTTTGACACCGAGGCTCATTTTTTTACTCTTGTGATAAATTTTCGTGTGCTGAAATTTTATGATGATTGTGCTAGTTGCTTTAACTCGTGAGTCAGGTCTGGGCTCCTAAGTGAGTCATGTGCATTATGTGAGGTGAGACTTTAGTGTACTCTGTACCATCCTTGCTAGTCTAGAACTTGTCCCGTGTGTGAGTCAAAGCGAAATAATTAAGTCTTATAAGTTTGGGAATCGATATAGGCTTTCTTTGATTGACCATTTAGCATATTTGTCTACCAGTGCTAAATTTATCCGTAGTAATCCCTTTTAAGTATGTAGACCTTTTCTTTGGCAGCCACATTATAAGCTGAATCCCCTTTGTTCTTAGTCAAATCTTGTTAAACCTTTACCTCCGAAAGCACTTAAGTACCTAGAAAAGTAAAGAAAGAGAGTAGGTAGCTTTTGAGTGGAATCATAGAAAGGCCGAAAAGATGCACTTGTGTATAAATTAAAAAAACACTAGCCAGAAATATCAAATTAAGGAGAGTGAAAAAAATGAATAACACCTCTCATATCTTTGTCTGGGCTAGTAAGTAACTATATGTTGATGTGCTTAATAAAGAAGGGCCTAAATGTGCATGATTTCATGGCAAGACATCGAATTGGTCAAGACAAGAAGATGCTTAAAAGTGAAGTGTAGTGTATTAAAGTACTTAGGAGAGTTAGTCACTATTTTCTCAAATATTTCCTACCTGTCCTTTAGCCTACATTACAACCTATAAAGTCCTACTTAATCCTAGACTTTGCAAGTTTAGATTAGCAGAGACTTACACTACGGACAAGCCTATGGTACGAACTTGGGTGGCATAAGAGTTTTTTTGTGAGAGTGAGCAAATTCTTTCGATTTGAGAGTCCTTAAAATATACTTGAACTTATATTGAGTGTGTGAACTACTTTCTCTGTGGTTTGTTGGTAAGGGCACATGATTTGCAAAGGATTGGTAGAGACCTTGATTTTTGAGTTGGCACAAGGAGCTTATCATGGTGTGGAATACATTTGAGTCAAGTTTTGAGGCGAGGATGTTAGAAAGAGCCACATGATTATTTTAAATAATCTTGGCATGAGTTTAAAACTTGAGGAAAGGTATGACAAGTGCATATGCGGGGTTCTAATCATTGATATAAACCATTGTCATTGGTATGATGCTTGAGTATATTTTGAAAGGTAATTCATGCCTATGCTCTTGATTTTAAGTTGCTCGACGACGAGCAAGAGTTTAAGTGTGGGGTGGTGATAACGGATGAAAAGTGCATATTTTGAGTGTGTTTGTGTGTTAATTCTTGTGTGAGTTGCGGGAGTTCACATCTGTTTTGAAGTGAAAATATGCCCATTTCTTATGTGTAGGAACAAACTTATGCGGAAAAGGATCAAATAGGAGAAAAATTGGTGAAAAAAGGAGCTGAAGAGAAAAGTTCCGGACAGCAAAGCGAGGTTCACTTCGCCAGACCGGGACTGAAGCAGAAGAAACTAGAAAAGTCCTGGACAGCGAAGCAACATTCACTTTGCCAGACCAGGACCGGAGAAAAAAAAATCAGATTCTCCAACCCAAAATAGAAGAAGGAAAATTCGCCCCATACAAACTCTAGCCACTATAAATACATCCTAAAATGTGATTTTGGATGGAGCCACTATTCTGGAGAGAGAAAAGACTTTGGAGAGGCAAGAACACGCTTGGAGCAAGGAGAAGGATTCAACTTCACATTTTTTTCTCTTTCTTCCTATTTTCCATTGCTATGAATTCTAGTCTTGTATTTGTGCAAATAACTATTAGTAGCTAAATTCTCATCTAAGGTTTGATGGAACCTATTGAAGGATGATTTTTCTACTGTGTTTAATATAAATTTGCCATTTACTTTTCTCTACTTGTTCAAGTATATTATTATTGTTGTTGGTTGAAGGACCCTCAATTGAATGTGCCTATTTAGTGTGTACTGCTCGAGAGAGAGTACGCATTTAGGTAGTTTTTGAACAACACCACTCCTAACGTATTTGAGAGATCAATACAGAGGGTTTAAAGGTGGGATTAGAGATAATAAAACCTTGGTGCGATCGTAGTGAGCGGTAAATTAGTGTCAGCTAGCGTAGTTCGAGAGAATACGTCTAGTAAATTATGATAGTTGCTCAAGAGAGAGCTACGACACTCAAAGTACTCACGATAGGTAAAGAATACTTGGGCGAATTTATAGGAAACGTAGCGGGGAGGTTCCGATAATAGGAGAAATCTAAAACCCTATACTTTTTCAATCTTGTCTACAACATTTGCTTTGTTAGTAATAAAATTACAGTTGTCTAAATACTTTGCTCTTAGTTAGTAAACACTCAAATTATTATTTAATATTTCTGAAGGTTGATTACTTGAATTCTTGTGAAACTAGTGGTTGTGATTAGTAGGTTAATTCTCTGTGGGATTCGACTCCGGACTTGTAAATCGAATTATATTTGCAACGACCGCTAGTCCTCTTAGGAGGCATAGTTGGGCGTGATCACGCATATTATAAGCAAATATATTGGAAAGCAAACAAGAGCTAGTTTAAATTTGTTTTTCTTTTATATAGCCATTTTATATTTGGAACTAGTGAATATATCTGCGCTTCGCGCGGTTAAAAAAAAGAATACTTAATACATAAAAATTATTTTTTTTTGCAAGTTTAGCTGAGATAGAAGAGATTAATTTTGTTTTATATGATTATACAATTAATTTTATATCATATTATAAATCTTTCATTAGAGTTTTCTTCTCATGGTTGTTCTTTTTATGTACATATCATTAGAATTTAGAACCTTCAATGTCATGTCATACACTTATAATTATTGTGCTGCCAAGAAAGAGAATAGTGAATACATAAAATTAATTTTTGCAAGTTTAGTTGAGACAGAAATGTGAATACATAAAAAATTAATTTTTGCAAGTTTAGTTGAGACAGAAATGTGAATACATAAAAAATTAATTTTTGCAAGTTTAGTTGAGACAGAAGAGATTAAAAAGGTAATGTATATAAGTATAAAATTAATTTTGTATCACAAACATAAATCTTTTCCTAGAGTCTCCTTCTCATGGTTGTTTTTTATTATGTACAAACCTTCAATTTTATGGAAAACACTTGTAACTATTCTTATCCTCATTATAGCAATAAGCATTCTTTCATTTTAACAAAAATATTTGTCGCATGTAATTCTTTGTCAACACTTGATAGTTGTAGTCATGACTCAAAACCTCATTGGTTGACATGAAGGGTTTGGATTGAAAGCGCATAATGAAGTGTTTCTTGATATAAGGAAAGAAAATTATGTAATTAATTAAGAAATTAAATAATAATTTGCATTGTCATTTACCTAAATATTGGAAGATATATTGTGTTATATTGAAAAAATTATTATCATAACTTACATGATTCAATTTTAAAGATCAGCTGTAAATAAATAAAAGAGGGGAAAAAATAGGACATACAACATGCTTATTTAAGAAAAAGTAGATAAAAAAAACATACAATAAGCCTAGACCCCTTATCTCTATGTCTCTTTCCCTAAGCGAATCAACCTGAAACAAAAAAATAAAGTAGATCAAAATCTCAAAGAGTACAACCTCATAAGCATAAAGTAAAGAGCAGTATGTTGTATTATATTAACAAAATAATTATCACGGCTATAAATAAATAAAAGAGAAATAAGAACATACAATATGCTTAAGAAAAAGTACTTATAGAGTGTTAACCCACTTTGCATATTGAGATTATGTCACCTGATCGTAGGCAACACAAGCAGACACCATCAAAATTAGTGGAGATTTTACAATAGTGGCCGATATAAATTAAAGTACAAGAGGATTTCCTCTATTGTTATCCATTATTCTAGGAACAATAGCCATATTTAGATCTTTTTTAAGTTTTTGTGCCGTAAAGTATATGTGTTTTGTAGCTGAGGAATAACAGGAGCATCAACTGAATTAAACATCAAGAAAAGAAGATCCAAATATTATACTAAAGAAAACTCATAGTGAATAAAAATGGCCAAATAAGTATTCATAATTTTACAGCAACAACAACCAAGTATAATCCTACAAGTGTAAATAAGTATTTATAATTTTACAGCAACAACAATTCAGTATAATTTCACAAGTGTAAATAATTATTCATAATTTTAACGTACCTATAATATTAGTTAGTAGTATAAAACAAAAGGAGTGTGGCAGTGGGTTCCCATGCCTATTAATTAGTTGCTCTTCTCTGTGCATTTCTACCTAATACCTAAAGTGAGAAAACCTATGTGTTTTAGAGATATCACAATTCTAACATATATACAAAGCAAACTTTATTGAAAACCATTAGTGGGGAATGTGAATTGGTTGGAAAAAAGGAATATGGACAGACTTAGATGATCAAAACGATGCTTTAGTTAAATGAAATGTTAGAATAATAAATAAGATTAGAATTAGTTAATGAATCACTGCTTGCGTTTTACGAAACGGTGGAGTAATAATTATTAGAATTTATTTTTTAAAATAGCATAAATAGAAAAATATAGCGAAAAGGCCAAAAAAAAAAAGGAGGATAAAGATAAATACAATGCCTAGTATTTGAGAGACGGTAAATATTCTGCAACCAGAATTCATGAAGCTCATATTAATTTGGTTATCTCTGCCGTCATTTGACACTATATCGTACATAAAATAACATAATTTATAATTTGTCTAAATTGAGAACTTAGAATATATGAATGCATTCATCATCTTCTCTAGCGCCGCATACCTTCTTTGGACAAAGCATCAAACTAAGTCTGGAAACCAATATTTTTGAGCTTACAATTCAACCAAATTGCTAGTGCATGTCTAACACGTACCATTTTATTCTTTAAGCTAAAACAAATTCCGTTAACTGTTGAATAGACAGTAGTTTTACCAACAAATCATGATTTAGGCTTTCTAATATACCTAGTAATCTCATATAGGCATATATATAGGTAATACAAAAGAATGACATAAAATAACTCATTAAACAGTATTTAGGACTTGGGAGTTATTGACATAATCACAGATTAAAAGATGTAGCAACGGAATATAGAGGGAGGGGAAAAGTTTGAAAGAGCACATAAATAGATTTTAAGATATCCAATTAAAGATACAATTATGGGGAGGGGAAAAGTTGACTAATTGTACTTGAAGACTTATTTTTTTGGCTATTAAAAATAAGATAAATAGAGAAATGTGGGGAAAAGCCAAAAAAAGGAGAAAAAAGATAAATGAGTTACTTGGCCAAAGAGAGGTGCCAAGTCATCTTTTCAATTCCCTCCTTTATATATATATATATATATATATATATATATATATATATATATATATATATATATATATATATATATATATAGATATATATTATTAGCCCGCACTTGCTTTAAAGAAACTGGGAGATGCCATGATTTTTAGTATTCGTGCTATCCCAAAGAGCATAGAAGACTAGAAAGAAGCGATTGAACTTTAGATTTGGGTAAGGTCAGGCATTTAATGTCATGTTCGATAGGAGCGAGAAGATTTTGACAAGTGAAGGGGATTTAAAGGTCCTTTTAATGGGAAAACCCTTCCTATCAACCTCAAATTTAGTTTAAGAGGGGAGGAATCACATCATCATAGATAGCATTTCTTGATAGTAATCGATCAAGAGTTAGTCTAAATAGCACTTTTATAGTAGTTAGTTTAAATTTAAGTATGTTTGGCACACTCTACGTAGTCAAGATAATTACATTGAGAATACATAATCTTTTTTCTTGAGTTCACGAGTGTAGTGAAGAAATTGGACACAATAGCATGAGTTAGCCAATTTTTGAACTGGTAATCGAAAATAGCTAACATTTACAAAGTCATTAAAAATAGCACTATTTTATTTTTCCAATAAAATAATGGCTATTTTTAATAACTTTGCAAACGCTGACTATAAAATAGCATTATTTTATACGGAGATAAAATCTGAAAAGAAATAACTAGCTGAAACACGAAAAGTTCCAGCATAATATGTTGGATTATGAGGCTCTTGCGTATAAACTTTCAGCATATTATATTGGAACTCCAACACATTATGAAATTCTAGCACATTATGCTAGATCTCATATGTAAAACATTCAAATTCCAGCATATTATGCTGGAATATTTCAGAATTTTTTAAAGTGTTTTTGTTCAGATTTTATTTTTACATAAAAAAAATGACTAAATTTCGATTATTTTTAAAACTGTGACTATTTTTTTCAATTAACAGTTGTAAATCACACTATTTCCGATTTTCTCCCGAGAAGTTTAGTCCAAGCAAACTCCAGATAGTGGCGGTGGTCTGGTTCCTGTTATCTACTTCAGACCGCATGTATTTTACGAATTCTGTTTACACCTAAACTTCATTTATGATAAACATAAATGAGAAAAATTAAATCCATGAGAAATTTAAAAAGACCCCTGATCCATAAGGATGTCTTTGCTTTGACAACACTATGTAATTCCCACGATAACAACCTTCATTTAAATAATATAGACAATCGTAATTATTTAAATAAGCCATTATTACATTATCGATTTTATTTTTAAATCATTAATCAAAACATGTCTATATATTAGTTGAAGTGATAAAATTGCTTTAATTAAAATAGGGATTAAAATTTAAATCAAGCAAAAATTCCGAACCAAACTGGCCGTCCGGTAGACTATGTATTCACATAAACGGATTATATGGTAGAAATAATTAAAAGTTGATTATATAATTACGCGTTACTTTGCTTCAAATTCAACATTAGACTTCTGTTTATACAAGATTTCATTAATGATTGACATAAATCAAGAAATCAAATATCCGATTAACTTAAAAACTCTCCTAATACATATGAATCTCTTGCTACACAACCCTATAAAATCCCCGCCATACCTACTTTAATATTTCATCTTAAAATACAAACTCTAAATTTCTCAATTATTAACCATGGCTAAGAAAGGTTTATTTTCTTGTTTTTTCACTTTTGTCATTTGCATTCTCCTGCTTCTCAATCTATGTTTTGCAGCTGAGAACGTAGTTACTGGGGAAAAATCTGATTCGTCTTCACAAGATAAAGAATTAGATTGGTACCATCCATGGTTCCATCTACATCCATGGTTCCGTCATCCACATCCATGGCTACATCCACATCCGTGGCCATTCGTTCATCCTCCAATGCCTGCTAGCGGTTTTCATCATGTATGGCCATTCCCGCATCCACCCATGCCTGTTGGTGGTTTTCATAAGTTTCCTCATCCATGGTTTCGTCATCATCCATGGCCATTCATGCATCCACCAGTTCCATCTCCACCTAAAGCAGACAAAGGAGAGAAGAATTAAGAATTATTTAAGACATTGAAGTGTTAGATCAATATTTTATTGATCATACATTTTTTTTTTAGGTTATTATCTTTAGGGTTTATGTGTTATTAGGTTTTGATAAAAATAAATAATGGTTTGATAGTAGTTATTTTAATTTTTGAGATTTTCTATTTAGTTTTCGTTGGTAATAAGTGCTACTTATTTGATTTGGCTTATCATGAAAAAAATTCCATTTTTTAATTTATGTTGATTGTTCTCCACTTCTATTATTAACAGACCTTTCTATGTAAAAGAACTGTGTCTTTCAAATTACGTGATCACTACATTTGTGACAATTGAGCTTTGGGAATAGTTGTCATAAAAGATGAAAAATTACCATATAAAGTTGTGATGGGGTCGTAGATACCACTCCATCATTAACCAAAAGTCTCGAATTCCAGCTCTAGGAATTGAGTCACCTTTAATAGGAAGTTATTACTCCAAAAGTGGAAGTTCCTAGCGAATCTAGATCCGGTTTAGTCGAACCCCAAAGCGGGAAAAAAACTTATGAAAAATTGGTTGAGATGTTGCCAATATTCTTTGGCAATTGACACTCAAAACTCCAGAGAAGGGGTTTCCCCAGTCGACTTGTTCCTTTACAGTGAAACATTTTCAAGACTGGGTAAATTAAAAAAAGAATAAGGAAACACTACACTTGATAAAATTTGTGTGAATAAGCAAAGACTTGGATCAATGATGCCATTTTCTGGAGGGAAATTACTTCAATTTGGTTAACCAGCTGCAGCAAGATGATAGATAAATTTTGCAGACTGGAAAATATCTTTCCAATCTATTCTCTTGAAATTCACTTTCACATCTGGTGCCGCACATAAATAATTAAATAAGAAGAATTTTGTAGTTGGTTTATCTCGTTTTATGAATTTACAAAGAAAAAAGGGTAACCCGGTGCACTAAGCTCCCGCCCGGGGTCCGGAGTATTTCCATGGCTTGAACCCGTGACCTCCTCACATGGCAAGCTACTTCATCAGTTACGTCAAGGCTACCCTTCTATGAATGTACAAAGGAAAACGGAAAATTAAATCTGGAAAATGAGAGGAAACAAGCCAAACTCCTGAGAAACAATAAAAAGAATCAAAACAATGTGATTGTAAAAGAAAGAACAGCAAAACCAAAGCACCTGTCAACAACAAGAGAACTTCACTTAAAAATCAAGAGTCCAAAGACTTGTTACATCAGCGTACCACTGAATTAAGATATTCTAATTGAACATGAAAGAAGTGAATACATTAAAATGGGGCTCCTATAAGCAGAAACCTGCGATGAAAAATGCCGCTACAATGATATAGTACTTCTCTATAGTCAACGATACATTACATTTAAATTAATAAAAAAGACAAAATTCGAATGTACAACAACACGGCCATCTCCATTCCTAAGAATGCATTACAGCTTCAGTTTCTCACTCTTTCTACAGTGAATAGTCTGTTCTGGTGTATATGGCACTTTTAAGAGTATAGATATACCATTACCCACAAACGGCCTGTCTTCATTCACATCTCTATATCTTCCAGTTCCGGCAAAGGAAAACGAAGGATTGCAGCAATGCCAGTTAGCTGTGCCAATTCTGTGCCCCCAACCAAAAATTATTTCAATCAGCCTAACTAAATTTGCAGTAAAACATGTGGGTTTGCAGGGAGAAAAAAAAGTTTAAAGCGTGAATGTGACAATGAACATGTGCACAGAAAGGGAAATATTATTTGAGTCGCTAGACGAATCAATTTCGGACTTGTTCCGTAAAACGCTACCAAAGGCCGAGTAAAATAAAGTCTGACTGGGAATGCCAGATGTAAATGCTGGGAGGAAAAGGAAATCAACAATAAAGTAACTATATACTCACGTTCTCCTGAAACATGCATTGACGAGAAAATGAGAGCAGTACCACCTGAATCCTTGACTGAATCAACCAGATTAGCATACTTTTTCCTCGTTGCTACATCAGAACTCCTGTCAACAGATCAGAAGATGTTAGATATTTCTCATATACAATCAACCAACTATTTACACAAAGGAGTGAAAGAGATACAGTAAGATGTTTACACCTAACCAAGTTACTACACAAAGCCCTAGCCAACGACTTACTCCCACCACTCACATGTTCCTCTAAAATAAAGTCGGTTTAAGGATAGCATGTATCCGATTTCTAAGAAACAGACAACTAAATTGGCAGGTTCATTAATGCGAAAAAAGTAAGAAACGAAAACAAAAGAAAATGAAGGGAAGTAGTTCTATTTCACCCATGAAACAGGGTTTGGCACTCTGCACAAGCGCTTGAGGGTAGACCTGTTAAATGGGTCGACCCGAACCCGTCGACTCTTGGCCCATGGGTCCTTAACCGGCCTGGACCGGTTCACTTTCTTATAGGGGGCGGTCCGGATTTGACCCATTAATCAAAACATGTTGACCCGACCCGGAACCCGTAACCCGGGCCTTAACGGGCAGAATCCAATTTAATTAAAAAAAGTTAAAAACTAATAAATGATAAAAATTTCAAATTTTATACATATATACGAACTTGAAATTACTATATGTCCTTAAAGCCGGTTAGAATAAAAATGAATGAAAAATCATACTTTATTAACAATAACACTTGAGATACATATAGAATTCGACTATTTCTATAACTAATAGTCTAAAACACATGGAATTCGACTATTTTGACAAGACGCCTCATAGTGTATGGTACTATATATATATACTCCCTCCATTCACTTTTACTTGTCCACTATTGATTTTGCACACCCCTTAAGAAATAATAAATAAAGTGCATAATTTACCATGATACCCGTATTAATTGGTGTATAGTCTTAATAAATTTGAAAAATAATTTGGAATGAGCAATTAATGCCAAGGGCAAAATAAGAAAAAAAAATTATTTCTCTTGATATGCGAAAGTGGACAAGTAAAATTGAAAATCTATTTTTAGACTAGTGGACAAGTAAAAGTGAACGGACGTATATGTGAGCTGGTCTGGGCCGGTTGACCCGTGGGTCAGCTACCGGTTCGGGTCCGGGCCGGTTCAGTGGGTCAAAATATTATAGCCCGGCCCAGGCCCCTTAAATTAATAGGTTGGTCCGGTTAGAGTTTCGTGGGTCATGGGCCGGTTAAAGGATCAATTTTAATGGGTTATGTGTGCCGGTTCGTGGGTCGACCCGGCCCATTTGACAGGTTTACTTGAGGGAGATGTTCTATTGATCTTCTGGACCATGTATTGACACGGTACATGAATGTTTAAATCTTAGAGGCCACTTTTGAATTTCACATAAAGAGTAGATATGTTGGACAAAATATCTCATGAAAGCCGCCTCTCCTCTTGACCATTTATAATCAGATATGAAGATACAAAGTTATTACATGTTAAAATATGACAACAGAAATGAAATAGACAAATCCTATGCACCAAAGACACCATTTTAAAAAGCTAAGCACGTAAAAAGAGATATATATCAACTAGAAGAACATGAGTTGCAGGTAAATATATTATCAAGCTATATCTTAATCCAAACAACAATACACTTTCATTTTTATTGCTCGTACAGCCCATCAGTTCAACCCGGGAAACATTAGATAGCTCACCTAAAGAGCTCATCAGTAATGAGAAGTGTCTGGACAGCCATTCGTTCATGAGCAACTTCAACATGCTTTGGTCCGTAGCATGCACGGTCGGGATCCTAGGGAAGTACCAAAAAAGCAATTTTAACTTCCACTAAAATATATATTAAAATAAGAAAAAGAAAACACTCCAATATCAAATTCTAACATAAACATAAGCTTCCACTACTAAAATATACTTAAAAATAAGGAAAAAAACACTTCAATATCAAATTCTGACGTACTTGTTGTGGCAATGTAACTATACAGCTATGCTGTAATTTTGTATTACCTCCTTTTTGACAAGTGGAAGTACATTTAACTTCATAAATGGTGAAGTTCGTTCATATAAATATTAGAGATTCAGTAAAGAAGACATGCCATAAATTTATTGCAGGTTCTTAAAAAAAGAGAGGAAAAAACTTATAACCAAGGGTGTTATCCTTCTCAGTTACTTCAAAAAAATGAAAAGCACCGTTGCAGGGGGGGCATCTCAGATGATAATTTTTCCTCTAGCCCTCTCGTATCAATATGGCGTCACCGTTGCAGACGAATACTCCTCGCACTAAATTCAACATTGGTCAACTAAAGATCCAACTAAGAAACTCGTAGTGGTATTTCAGATATATTGATTAGCAAGAATTTACAGCTTCCATTTGCAGAATTTCCAGCTAAAAAGAATTTCTTTCTTAGTCTAGAAGCTTTACAAAGAATATGAGCCAGCCTCTGATGTTTCAAATACTCAACAGCCAAAACCTACTTACTCATAAGCCTCAAATCATCCTCAACTTATGCATTCCTAGGTGAGAAGAGTGTGAATGTTTTAGTTTCAAAGAATGGTTCACTCGTCAAGTAGGCAGATCGCTAAGTAGCATCAAACTCATTGCACATTTCAGATACAGCTGAGATGCCCTAAAATTTAATAAAAGTTCAAAATTGTTGATTGGAAATATCTAAGAATTATGACAGATCCTTGCTGAAAATAAATTCAACCAAGTTAGGTTGCAAATGAATCTGTTCTTAATATTGAAATATTTCAGATTAGTCCACCTTGATTTCCTTAAAACAGGGATCTCCATCATGCATAGTAAAACACCTCGACTTTTACTTGAAATTCTCAGGCCTAACAAAGAACCCAAGATGACAGATAGATAAAAACAAACACCAAAAAGAGCCCGCAATATAACTTCAAAGACAAACAATCTGCTTGCATTTTTAGCTAATGAAAGAAAACAATCTGCAATATCCCAAATTTATTAAGAAACATTAAAAAAAAAAATAGAGAGATCAAGGGTAGAAACGAACATTTGAAAGCATGGCGAAAAATTCCTTTAGGGCTTGGACCTGATTAAGATTGGAAGAGAAGAAGAAACTGTAATTCCAAATGAGTAAGAAAAAGACTTTTAAACATAAGTATAAAGAATAATAAAGATCATAATACGTTGAGCAAGGGTCATGAAATACCTCTTTGGCAGCTTTTGTATCTTTTATCATATTCATTACATTTGGGGCCTCCAAAACCTCTTTCAAACTATGTCTGTTAACCAGATAAAAACTTTTGGGCTTAAACAATCGTGCTTGACAATGATTTTACATCATAAATCATAACATATCAACTAGACAAAAAAAGTAGGTGAATTGTACTAAAATAGGAGAGAAAGATAGAGATGGGCGCACTTGTATCCCGAGGTTGTATGGACAAGAATTATGCGTGACTTATTTTCTATTATAGGTCTTAGCTGTTTCCTTTCGGCTTCCAACAACAGGTGACGATGAAACTGATCCTGCACATTTAAAACGCAAAAAAAGATTGAAGATATATACCACTATTAAATAACATATGCATAGTAGAGATAAACTTAGGTATTCACGTTCTTTCAGTTATAACATAGCATAAATGTTACTTGCCAAGAAGTGTAACTTTACAAGAAAGAACAGCCAAAAACAAAGAATACCTTGGTGAATCCTGGACTTGCAATCACAGCACAGCGAACTACCTTGAAATCAACATGCTTAATAACGGCCTGAAACAGAAATAAGAACTTGTCACACATTGCTTATGAACATTAAGCAACATTAAGAAGTTGGCAAAGTCTACCTGTAGAACATTATCAAAGAACTTGTTTAACGCCTGCAAAACAAAGTTAAGAACTCAAATTCACTAAGATATCATGTTCAAGATAATTAAATAATACAAAAGCTGAAACAAAAGGAGACGTACCTTATCATAACCTGCAATAGCTGGTCCATGCTTGCGTGGTATAGAAGTCTCTATACGAGAACGAGTAATAGTCACGCTGTTAACACAACATTAACAAGTACATAAGGCTAAATTATGCCAGACTATCTAGTTGACCCAGCCTTAAGCATTCATATAAGTCCGCAATAGAAATTCTGTCATCCACATTCGCCTTTTAAATCATACCATCTTATTTGAATAAAAGAAAAGGAGAGACTCAAGATCTGTTTTAAAATTTGTATTCAAGAGGATTATCAGATTGTCAAGCTTACCTTTTACCAATAAGAAGTATGTGTGCCAATCCTTCTTGCATCAGAACCACAGCCAGATCAGCGCTTGCAGATGGATCTGAATCATCAAATTGGCAAACCGAATTCAGCATAATGAAAGGGAAAACTAAGAGCAGTACTAAATCACATATCCATGTTGGAAGCAATACTGTCAAAACATCAACATTTTTGTAGGGAAACTTTTCATCAGTTCAAGAGCACCCTGTAACGCACACGAAATTGCAGCGGATAATCATGTTCTCACCACCAGTGTACGAGTGGAGAAGGAACCTCTGCAAAAATAAAGGCTAAAGCACACCTAGACTGAAACAAGCTACCTGAGAACTAATGCACCTATAAAGCAGTTTCACTATCATGTCAATTGATTATTAATCTAACCATGTACTAATGCGTAACTGCTTATTCATCAAATCAGCTCCAGCACTTAAAAGTAATTTTCGGCACTTGGTGCTTAAAAGCTACTTTACTTCAACTAAGCCAGAGGAGCTCAAAGTCAGGCTATGAATTAAAACACCTAATATTGCAGATAATGGTAATGGCAGCACTTGAACAGCTAAAAATTTAATTTTGTTAAAGTGTACTGTAAAAAATACCAGAAGCTTGACGAAGAACCTCCCGCGCCAGTGAGTCCCATACCACCTAAATTAGATAATCTTGGTCAAAACTAATATATATGTAAACTATTGTAAAAATCAACTCTGTTTAGATAAGACTACGATTGAAGAAAAACAAAACAGCACATGATCATAAATTTGCTAATAAGAAAACATATGAAATCAGAAGGGAAGATGATAAAGGAAAGAACAATCACTTTGAATCACTATATACAAAGAAATCCAAAATAATTACTGTCCATGCATAGATGGAAGTATATACAGATTACAAACAAAAGTTTTAAACGAAAACGCAAATACCTTTAAAAAATGTTCTTTTGATAAGTGTATACCTTTAAGTAATATATCTAGCAGCAAAAGAAATTTTGGCAAATTTCATTCAGCATGTACGCTGATCCACATACTTTCAAGTTTTACCTTTAATTCTCAGCTCAGGTTTTCATATTTCGATCCAAAGTATTCCTTCAGTTTCCTATGGAAGCCTCAGGTGACAACTACGAATAAAAGATTTTTTTTTTTTGTTGAAGTACTACGAATGACAAATAATAGACATCACAAGATTGAGTACGTGTTATCTCCGTTTTCTCTAATTTCAGATCTTCTCTTTTATCCCATACCTTAAATGTCTTGTCTTTTACTCATTCTTTTTACTGCTAAACCTTCTTTCTTTTTTACAATAACCACAATTAAGAAACACTAGTCTGTTTACCGAAACTGACGATGGAAGACTAATCTCTACTAAGTTAACCAAGTGGTCGAAAAGATATCTCGAGGGTCCTTTGGTTTGTCCATAACTGTAAGACTTAAGTACATCATAAAATTTGTCTTATTCCACAAAACTGAAGATTGTATGTGCGTTATTACAATCAATGTTCCTGTTAGGAAGAGTTTGAGGTGCTCTCCAAATGTAAAAGAGCTCATAAATTGAGAATATTTTGCAACATGAAAATTAAAGTAAAATGATTTAGCATAAGGCTTTTGGGGTCCTTTTTTTAAAACTGCTTTATGGACCATTTGGCTGGGATAATATAAATAATATCCTGATTATTGTACCTAATTCATCTCCTATCACTCATTTAGTCTCTAACATAAAACCTTATCAAAAAATTTAGCCTCTAATATAAAAGAATACACCTTGGTTATATTGATTATGCAGCAACTTTGTATAAAGCAGAAAACAAATTTTAGGAAATTTTACCAAATTTCTTGTACTCCCTAAGTATACGAAAAGAATTTCTTCTACCTGAACCCAGATTGTTGCATCACTTAAATATACATTAACTAGGTAACTCAAACCCTTCATTTACCCTATCATTGCCCCGACCCCTACCTGTGTTGGACGAACAAGGGGACATAGATCCTTCATACTACATATAAAACAAGCTGAAAAAAGATAATAACCCCCTCGGTACATTCGGTATTGGTTATTCTCACCGAAGTCCAGATAATGTATAATAAAGGAGTTAATAACAAATTAACAAGCAGTGACACCTTAAGGAAATTCTCCAACCATTGTAAACTTGTTTATGAGAGAACAATGACAATATATTTGGTGTGTGCTTTTTTGACGTGTACTGAACAACACTTAACTTTTTCTTGGGTTATTTGGCATGGAATCAGATACGAAAATAACCACGGTGGAATTATCATTGATGTAGACGGGTTGTTCAGCCTAGAAGGCAGCCAGAAAGTATTATATGTACACCTTTTGTGCATGGTGTGAACTGCCTCGAAGGGGCATCAGTGGCGAGACATAAGCTGAAATATAGTTGCTTAAGTAACTTGTTCTCTTCTTTTTTCTTTCGGTCGGTGTGTTCATATTAATGTAAATGGCCTGGATAATTTTATAGACTTTTTGTGCTCGGTTGAGATGCAATTCTAAAGAAAATGTACCACCAGCTTGATAGCTTTTGAAATTCAAAAAAAAAATATCTCAAAAGTTTTAAAAGAAAACACAGAGTGATAGGTGGAAAAGAATCAAACGGCAGCATTGTACCTTTCTTAGCACAAAAGGCCTGTGTAGCTCAATCTCCAGAGTGTGAAAGGCCCCTATCTGCAATAAAATAATTAGAGTTTTTTGCCGCAGCATCAAAGCAAGGAACTTAATCAAAAAGATTAAGTTGAATGATACACACCTTTACATGTTCATTCTCCAGGATATTCTTCCCACGAATACGCAAGGCAGAACCTTCTTTGTCGTACTCAACATTCTAAAACACCAAATTACTTACACATTATACAACTTTGGAACGCAATAGACTCAAATGAAAACCCTAGAAAGAGCAACTGTGTGTTTCCTACTTTGTGGTGACACTACAATTATAACCATTACAGTGGAACAAAATTATCAATGTCGCATCTATTGTGATTCATATGAAAGGGAGCATTGATATGTGGCAATCACATCGTATTTCATACACATGTTGTATTGACATCCTCAAAATATATCAAACTACCCAAAAATCCTTCATCTCGACCAAATTAGAAAAGGATTCCTGTATTTTTTCTTTTTATGATCAGTGAAAGACAAAGAAAAGTCTCCTCCACATCCTTTAGTAAATTCTTCTCTATAGTTTATTGATTTCAAAGTTTATCCTTCAATTTCTCTTAACACATCTTATGCTGGAAGGTAAGACCAAGTCCTGATCCAAGGCCCACACCCAATCAAACTATCCTTTTCCCAACTTTGGGACAGATGCACTATATTTTTTTCTTTTTTTTTGGATAAGATAAAGTTTATTGATGGAAGTCAGTGAGAAGCTGGACATGTGTACATCCAAAATAAGCGAGCATTACATGTCGTATAATGAACAAAGAAAGTCAACCATGGAATCTGGCTCTAACTGCACTCAGCTAAATATTTTACTCGGATTCAGAACTAACACTATAAGATGAAATAAACAATTAACAAGAATGTTAAACTTCCCCCTTCACAGCTGAATGATGCGTCTAAATGTTTTCTTACCTCAACTTTAACTTCCAATTTCAGTTTCACTCGTTCAGCATCTCTTCCTCCAGAAGCAGCTTCCCTTAGAACCTTCCTACAGGAAATCACAAGCAATAATGAATGCTTCCAGTAGGTTATTTTGTGATAAGCGGAACTGTGTTCGCAGTCAGCAAAGAGCCACATAACATAATTTGCAAATAATAGTTGCTCTCAATATAAAAATGAGTATTCATCGCTAGCTTTAAGTAACAAAAGTAACTTTATTATATCAACCTGGGCAATCAGTAAAGACTCACAATCTGCAAAAAAATCCAGCTTCCTTCTAGTTACGTTGTCATTCACAATTTCAGTGTCATAAGAAAATCTAAACAAATTTAACTAAGAATTTACTAATCATTAGTAGGTCACTTTGGAAATTATGCAACACCAAAGTTTCAAGATAAATAAGAATATTTAAGAAATAGCTAATTAACAAATAACTGACGGCATAAAACAACATAATTGCTACAAAAAATATAGATTTTGCAGAACGAGAAGTATGTGTGTGTAATTTATATAGAACCAATAATGTATTTGAAAACAAAGTCAGAAGCTTCTAGAAAACTTTCAAACAAACTGAATTTGGACCTAATTAGCTAGAGACACATATTCAAGAGTTCATTCATCCCAAAGATTCCATCTTTCATGATTAAATTTATAAAAGTGCAAGAAACTAACATCTTTTGTAGCACCTACAAGATACCAATTACTCCTTTTATCCCAATTTATGTGATGGTATTTCCTTTTTAGTTTGTTCCAAAAAGAATGACACTTTTGTTTTGTATATTTAGAAACAAATTTTAAATTTAATCTTCGAGTTTTATCCTTGACGAGATGATTTTTAATAAATGTCTATGGCTTATTTTCTTAAAACCCCGCGTACAGTCAAATACCGCCATATAAATTGGGATTGAGGGAGTAAACTCATGTATTGAAATTGAGCAAAATTATATCGAAATTGGGCAAAATTGTAATACCTGACAGTAATAGCTAAGACAGTATCACCTTCAGCTATCAGATTATAGGCAACCCATAAATCATCCGCTTCTTCTGGAACTATCTGTAAACAAAAAATATGATTATTTTTTTTTCAAAATATATAATACCCAAATTAATTTGATCGTTTTCTTTATTTTGGGGTGTCAAAATATAACGAAAATTACTTAATTCAATGAAAAAGAAATTACCTTGACGCTACCAGGGCCATCAGGAACAAGGTCTCTGCGAACAATTTTCATAATTCAATAAGGTTTAACCTCAAAACTTATTGGGAGATTCAAAAATTTTGTTTGTGTGTGTGTGTGTGTGTGTGTGTGAAAGAGGAATAAAACTCTATCTTTGGTTTATTTGTAAGAGAGATTGGTTCAGTTGATGGAAGTTGCAGGTTTTAACGGTTGAGTCTCAGTGTCCTCGTCTGTTTAGGTTTTTTACTATTTAGCTCGATTAGGGGAAGACTTAAGAGTTTTTATTTTTTATTTTTCTCTTTCTTTTGCTTTCATAGCAGCAAAGTCACAATTTTCTTTCCGTCATATTAAGTTTTACTCATAATCAACATATCTTATATCCTGGATGAAAATGGGGTGGTGCGGGTTAAAGACATATACGTGGCGGGATAGAACGGGTTTAGATAAATACGGGTATGGGATAGTACGAAGCGGGTTAAAATATATCTTTTTGAATATCTGTGCGGTGCGGGTGCGGGTGCGAGTTTGTCACTTTGTGCTAATTCTCTTCGGCCTTTTTTGTTCCCCTCTCGGCTCTTCCTCTAAAGACAAAAGTCTAAAGCTCTCTATCAGTGATAGAATGTAGAGGATTCAAATTCTTTATATAAAAATCAAATCATATTAAGTATTAAAATCGTTCTATCATCTAAACCTGTAGAATTAACTTCACAGCAATTAATATATTAAGAATTTAATTTGGTTTATTCTGTGATTTAGCTGTTGATTTCGGTGAAAACTTTCAAATTTTTCTATGCTTATATTTCTTGCAAATAGTGACGGAATCCAGCTTAAATTTACAAATACTTAAGTGAATTATAAAGTAAAAAAGAAAACCCAAATATCAAAAGATATTGTTATTAATGTTCAGTCTTAGTGTTTAGCTTCTGTAGGCTTATCTGCTTAATTGATTACTGTTAAAAAGGAAAAATTTAGATTGACAATGGCATATATACAAATATAATTGAAAGCAAAAATGAATAAACATAAAAATAAAATAAATTTTTAAAAAATGAAAATTTTGGGCGGGGCGGGGCGGGGGCGGGTGGGATGCGGGGCAGGTGAACGTGGGTAAAGTGCTATGCAGGGCGGGGGCGGGACGGGTTGAAATTTTGCGGGTTAAGGCAGAACCCGCCCCGCACCCGCTTGCCACTCCTATCTATATCTATATATTATATTAAAAGTTAGCAAAATGTCGTTCGTCTTTTTTACCCTTTAAAATAAAATTAATACTAGACAAAATAGTCATATTAAATTATTTTTTTAATACTTAGGAATAATATTTAATTAATTATCTAATATTTAGGAATAACTATTTAATTATTTTCCTAATTTAAGGACTTTGATTTCAACTAGTTTTTTGTTAATAATATTTTCCATATTTGAAGTAGGTAGGAATTCAAAATCAACGTATTTCTACTTATAAATATGGTATTGTATTTTGCATCCGATAAAAACTAAATATTCACAATCTTGACATGCACTTTCAAAGACGTATTTTTGATATTGAAAGTTGTTATTAAACTAACTAATTGTTTGGATGGTTGTTACTTATTGTATTGTATCGTATTGTTACTTTAAATACAATGTTTCTTTTGGTTGTTACTTGAATTTTATTGTATTGTATCGTTAAATACATCGTTACGTAACGACGAAATGTGCCACTTTATGTAACGACCTATTTGGTGTGGTTGCATCGTTATCTTGTCTTTTTCATCATCTCACCCTTCATTATTATTAAATAATTTTATTTTATCATTTGCTTACCTTTTTATATAATAAACTTACCCTATATCATAATTTTTCTTTATAATATTGCAAGTTTATTCTTCATATTTGTCACGACCCAAAATCTCACATGTCGTGATGGTGCCTATCTCAATACTAGGCAAGCCGACAATCTCAATAAACCACCATATCTTCTAAATTTGAAAACATAATATTTAAATTCAACGGAAGAAATCTCACAAATACAGATATAAATATCCCAAAATCTGATGTCACTGAGTACATGAGTATCTAAATGAATACAAAGTCTGACTGATAAAAACACTGTCTGAAAATATAGAACAGTATAATAACTGAAGGGAAGAGAGACAAGGTCAGCGGACACCAAGCAACTACCTTGATAGTCTCCAATTGGTAACACACCGAGGTCTAATAGTCGCCGTGTCCAGAAGCATCTGGATCTGCACACGAGGTGCAGAGTGTAGTATGAGTACAACCAACTCAATAAGTAACAAGACTAACCTCTGGACTAAAAGTAGTGATGAGCTCCGCAGGTACAGTCCAGTACATAAATGATGGTACAGAAATGTAGGCATGCTTTCAAGTTCAACAGTTAAACTTAGTACAAGCAAAATAGATTAATATTGCATGAGATGAGGAATGTGACATCTCAATGGAAAGACCTCATGCACTACTGGTCACTAATCATTCGATCATTCGATACTGTTTATGGCCAATCCAACCCAGGAATATTCTATCCCGTATATATATACACATCGACTGACAGCCGGTCACTCAGTACCGTATAAGGCCAATCCAGCCTTGGGGTAATTTATCCCCAAATATAAATGATACGGACAAGATCCATATCCAAGGAAAATTCATCACAATATAAATAAGTAAGGCAAGTTCATGCCCTGGGAAGTCCATCCCGAATATATATATATATATATTCATCTACGCTCACTGGGGTGTGTAAAGACTCCGGATGAGCTCCTTCCGCCCAAGCGTGATGTAAAGCCGATATGGCCTGCTGCAAGCGGGCAACCTCGATCCATATAATGATAAAGCCTATAAGACCTGCTGCAGGCGGGCAGCCCCCTTCCCATAAATACCCTCACAATGGATGAACATGACTGAGTATGAAATATGCATTTTAAAATAATTAAATTCAACAGCAACACGACTCTGTGGGTCCCAAAACATCGACACGTAGCCTAATCATGATCTTTAATATGAGTTCAGCTCAATTTTCTAACACGTGGAGAATATACAAATAATTACACGATTCTTCAATTTTACAACTTCATATGATTTATTCAAGTCACAACACGTCCACATGTTCTTTACCTATCATGTGCATCACCTCCAAATAATTTATATCATACCAAATTCGGGGATTCATACCCTCAGAACCAAGTTTAGAAGTGTTACTTACCTCAAACCGTGTAATTTCTTACTCCGTTATGCCCTTGCCTCGCGAATTGGTCTCTGAAAGCCTCGAATCTAGTCATAATTAATTTGATTCAGTCAATACAAATTATTGGAATTAATTCCATACGAAAATACTAATTTTTCAATAAAAATCCGAAATTTAGCTCAAAAATCGCATGTGGGCCCACGTCTCGAAACCCGAAAAAAATTACAAAATGTGAATGCCCGTTCAACCACGAGTCTAACCATATAAATTTTTCTAAATTCCCGATTTACACCTCAAAAATACGTAATTTAGACGGATTATTCGATGATAATTTAATATTATGGAGTAGAAATGATTGCAAGTGACTTACCTCAAGTTTTCCGTGAATTCTCTCTGAAAATTGCCCCAAAAACCGTGCTCGAAGGTCCAAAAAAGGCAAAACTCGGAACCCCTTCGAAATGTATAATGTCCAGGGGTTCCGCACCTGCGACTCACTTAGCCGCTTCTGTGGTCTCGCAGGTGCGCGATTCCAACTGCATTTGCGACTTTTCCCGCTTTTGCGGACTCGCTTCTGCGAAGAAGTATCCGCTTCTGCTGTTTTGCCCAGCTTTCCTTGCCTCCGCATCTGCAACCTTGGTGTCGCTTCTAAGGATTCGCTTCTGCGAGATTCTGTTCGCTTCTGCGGGCTTCCCGCTTCTGCGAGCTTGCACCTACGAGCCATATTCTGCAGGTACGATTGCATGAGAAGGTAGAAATTTCCAGATTTCTTCCAAATCCAAAATTTAGTTCGTTAACCATTAAAACTCACCTGAGACCCCTAGGACCTCAACCAAATACACCAACAATTCCTAAAATATTATACGAACTTAGTCGAAACCTCAAATCACATCAAACAACGCTAAAATCGCGAATCATACCCCAATTCAAGGCTAATGAAACTAAGAACTTTCAACTTCTACATTCGATGCCGAAACCTATCAATCAAATTCCAATTGACCTCAAATTTTGCGCACAAGTCATAAATGACATAACAGAGCTATGAAAATTTTCAGAACTGGATTTCGACTCCGATATCAAAAAGTCAACTCCCCGGTCAAACTTTCAAACTTAAATTTTTATTTAAGCCATTTCAAGCCTAATTTAGCTACTGGCTTCCAAATAATTTTTCGGACACGCCCCTAAATTCAAAATCACCATACAGAGCTATTGGAATCATCAAACTTTATTCCGGAGTCGTTTAGACATAAATCGACATCCGATCACTATTTTAACTTAAGCTTTAAACCTTGGAACTAAGTGTTCCAATTCATTCTAAAACCTCACCGGACCCGAACCAATCACCCTGGCAAGTTACATAACAAATGTAAAGCATAAATTGAGCAGTAAATGGGGGGAACAGGGTCGTAATACTCAAAACGACCGGCTGGGTCGTTACATTCTCCCCCTCTTAAACAAACGTTCGTCCTCGAACGGGTTTAGAATTATACATGGAGTCTCAAATAGGTGTGGATATTTGCTAGGCATCTCCCGCTTAGTCACCTAAGTAGCTTCTCCGACTGGCTGGCCTTTCCACTGTACTTTCCCAGAAGCTATGTTTTTTTATCTCAACTTTCGAACCTGCTAATCTAAAATGGCCATCGGCTCCACATCATAAGTCAAATTACCATCTAACTGCACTCTGCTGAAATTCAAAACATGCGACAGATCCCCGACATACTTTCGGAGCATAGATACATGAAATACTGGATGAACACTTGATAGACTAGGAGGCAAGGCAAGTTCATAAGCCATTACTCCAATCTTCTTAAGTACCTCGAATGGTCTAATATACCGAGGGCTTAACTTGCCCTCCTTCACGAACCTCAGCACACCCTTCATGGGCGAAATCTTGAGCAGAACGTTCTCCCCAACCATGTGTGCAAAATCACGTACTTTCCCGTCGGCATAACTCTTCTGTCTAGATTGCGTCGTGCGAAGCCGCTCCTGAATCAATTTAACCTTCTCCAAAGCATCCTGAACCAAATCAGTACCCAATAGCCTAGCCTCACCCAGATCAAACCAACCCACCAGAGACTGACACCTTCTCCCATATAAAGCCTCATACGAAGCCATCTGAATGCTCGATTGTTAGTTGTTATTATAAGCAAACTTTGCAAGTGGCAGAAACTGATCTCAAGAACCTCCAAAATCTATAACACAAGCGCATAACATATCTTCCAATATCTGAATAGTGCGCTCGGACTGTCCGTCCATCTGAGGGTGAAATGCGGTACTCAACTGAACCTGTGTACCTAATTCTTGCTGCACTGCTCTCCAAGACTGTGATGTAAACTGCGTGCCCTGGTCCGAAATGATTGACACTGGAACCCCGTGTAGGCGAACAATCTCACGAATATAAATCTCAGCCAACCGCTCTGAAGAATAAGTAGTACCAACTGGAATGAAATATGCGGACTTGGTCAACCGATCTACAATCACCCAAACATCATCAAACTTTCTCAAAGTCTGTAGGAGCCCAACTACGAAGTCCATGGTAATACGCTCCCACTTCCACTTCGGAATTTCAAGTTTCTGAAGCAATCCGCCCGATCTCTGATGCTCGTATTTCACCTGTTGACAATTTAAACTATATCTTTCTTCATTCGCCTCTACCAATAGTATTGCCTTAAATCCTAATACATCTTCGCGACACCTAGATGAATGGAGTACCGCGAACTGTGAGCCTCCAGGAAAATCAACTCACGCAAACCATCTACATTAGGCACACATAGCCTGCCATGCATCTGTAATACATCGTCATCCCCAATTATGACCTCCTTGGCATCACCGTGTTGAACCGTGTCTTTAAGGACAAGTAGATGGGGTTCATCATACTGACGTTCTCTAATTTGATCATAAAGAGAAGATTGAGAAACCACACAAGCCAACACTCGGCTTGGCTGAAATATCCAATTTGACAAACTGATTGGCCAAGGCTTGAACATCCAAGGCTAAAGGCCTCTCTGCTACCGGTAAGTATGCTAAGCTACCCAAACTCTACGCTTTACGACTCAAGGCATCGGCCACCACATTGGCCTTTCCAGGATGATAGATAATGGTGATATCATAATCCTTAAGCACCTCCAACCACCTCCGTTGCCGCAAATTAAGATCCTTCTATTTAAACAGATGTTGTAGACTCCGGTGATCGGTATAAACCTCACAATGGACACCGTACAAATAATGCTGCCAAATTTTTAATGCATGAACAATAGCTGCTAACTCAAGGTTGTGGACCAGATAATTCTTCTGATGTACCTTTAACTGTCTGATCGCATAGGCAATCACCCTACCGTCTTGCATCAGCACTATGTCGAGACCAATGCGCGACGCATCATAATACACAATATAAGACCCTAAACCTGTAGGCAACACCAATACTGGGTTGTAGTCAAAGCTATTTTGAGCTTCTGAAAGCTCTCTTCACACTCATCCGACCACCTGAACGGAGCACCCTTCTGGGTCAATTTAGTCATAGGCATCGCAATAGACAAGAAACCCTCCACGAAGCGACGATAATAACCTGCCAAGCCGAGAAAATTCTGAATCTCAGTAACTGAAGATGGCTTGGGCCAGTTCTGAACTACCTCTATATTCTTCGGATCCACCTTAATCCCTTCATTGGACACTATGTATCCCAAGAATGCCACTGAACTAAGCCATAACTCACACTTAGAGAATTTAGCATAAAGTTTCTCCCCTTTTAGCCTCTGTAATACAATACCCAAGTGTTGTGCATGCTCTTTCTGGCTACGTGAGTACCTGCAAGACATCATCAATAAATACCACGACAAATGAATCAAGATACGGCTGGAATACGCTTTTTATTAAGTGCATAAATGTTGCTAGGGCGTTGGTCAACCCAAAAGACATCACGAGAAATTCATATTAACCATAACGGGTCCTGAATGCCGTCTTTAGAATATCCGAATCCCGAATTTTCAACTGGTGATACCCAAATCTCAAATCAATTTTGGATAATACCCTCGCTCCCTGAAGCTGGTCAAATAAGTCATCAATACGGGGCAAAGGATATTTATTCGTGATTGTAACTTTGTTCAACTGCTTATAATCGATACACATCCGCATAGTACCATCCTTTTTTTCACAAACAGAACCGGTGCACCCCAAGGCGATACACTAGGCCTAATAAACCCCTTATCAAGAAGTTCCTGAAGTTGCTCTTTCAATTCTTTTAACTCAGCTAGTGTCATACGATATGGAGTAATAGAAATGGGCTGAGTGCCCGATACCAAGTTAATACCGAAATCAATATCCTTGTCGGGTGGCATACCCGGTAGGTCTGCAGGAAATATATCCAGAAAGTCTCGCACGACTGGTACTGAATCAATAGTAGGAGTATCTGCATAAACATCTCTCACAAAGGCCAAATATGAAAAGCACCCCTTCCCAACCATACGTTGGGCTTTCAAATAAGAAATTACCCTACTGGGAATATAATCTAGAGAACCTCTCTATTCGACCTTCAGCAACCTCGGCATCGCCAATGTCACAGTTTTTGCGTGACAGTCCAGAATCCCATGACATGGAGACAACCAATCCATACCCAGAATTACATCAAAATCAACTATACTAAGCAATAAAAGATCAACTCTAGTCTCCAGTCCCCTAATAGTTACCATACACGACCGATACACACGGTCCATAGTAATAGTATCGCCCACCAGCATCGATACACAAACATGTGAAACTAAAGACTCACGGGGCATATCCAGATAATGAGAAAAATATGGTGATCCATACGAATAAGTGGAACCAAGGTCAAATAATATAGAAGCCTCCCTGTGGCACACTAAAACAGTAATTGTGATCACTGCATCTGAAGCAACATCATCTGGCCTGGCAGGAAAAGCATAGAATCGAGCCTGACCGCTACCTGATCGGCCTCCCCCTCTTGGGCGACCCCTAGTTGACTGAGCCCCACCCCGAGCTGGCTAGGCGGGTGGTGGAGAAACTGGTGCACAAACAATAGCCTGACTCCTCTACTGAACTGGACCTAGTGAAAGGCGGGGACAATATTTACTCACATGACCCAGCTCTCCACACTCATAGCAATGCCTCTCAAACAATGGTGGCAAGTTCTGAACCGGACCTCGAGAGCCAGAATAACTACCAGAAGAACCTGGTACAGATGAACCCTGAACTGATGGTGCACTGGGGGTACTCTGGTCTGGCAGGGGCACTGAGAGATAACTGACCCTAATGAGAACTGTATGAACCATGGATGGATGATGCACCACGGTGAACTGGATGACCCGTCTAAGCGTGCATGTACGGACGACCCCTTTTGTGGTAGGACTGCCCTCCAGAAGGTACCCCATCAGAACCGCCTGAATCTCGAGGCCTCTTAACCTCCCTCTCACCACGCTCCTGGCTACGGACCACCTCTATCTTTCGAGCAATGTCAACCACCTCGTCAAAAGTGGAACCAGATACCCTCTCCCTAATCATAAGCAATCGCAAATGGTAAGTGAGGCCATCAATGAACCTCATAATCCTCTCCCTATCAATGGGAACCAACCAAACTGCGTGACGAGCCAACTCATAAAACCTCATCTCGTACTGGGTCACAGACATGCCATCCTGTCAAAGCTGCTCAAACCGTCTACGCAGCTCCTCCGTGTGAGACTGCGATACGAACTTCTCCAAAAAGAGAACAGAGAACTTCTGTCATGTAAGTGGTACTGCACCGACCAACCTGCGCCTCTCATAAGCCTCCCACCATCTAAAGGCGGCCCTAGAAAACTAAAAAGTAGTGAACGAGACCCCACTAGTCTCCAGAATGCCCGTTGTCCGAAGCATCTGCTAGCACTTATCCAGAATTCCATGAGCATCCTTTGATTAAGCACCGCTAAATGATATAGGTCAAAGCCTCCCAAATCTCTCAAGTCTTCTATGCTGATCATCTATCATAATGGGGACTACCAAGGCCTGAACAATTGCAGTCGGCTGGGCTGGTAGTGCCCCCGGTATCTGAAGTTAGTGCACTCCCTGCTCTGGAGTAAGAGCAACAGGGGTATGAGTACCTCCCCCGGCCTAAAAAGTGGTAGATGCGGCCTGAGCCGAAACCACCTGAGAAAGGCCAGTGTAAACTGTCAATATCTAGGCCAAAGCCTCTTGAACGACTCGAATCACAATGGGCACAGTTGGTGCCTAAGCTAGTCCTGTCGGCTCAGCTATGTCTAGAATCTGCTCCTGAGCTGGAGCAACTGGTGGTGCTGCTCCAACTGCTGTACGAGCTACACCTTTACCTCTACCTTGGCCCTGGCCTCTCGCAGCTCTAACTGGTGGCACTGGTGACTGACCATCTAATCCAGTAGTACGTGGCCTTACCATCTGTAAGATAATAAAATAACATAACTTTAGTTCCCGGAATCAATAAATTCGCACGACAGAGTACAAGAAAGTAAAATTTTTCTAAGGGTTCGACAACCTCTCGAAGATAAATACAAACGTCTTCGTACCGATCCGCAAGACTCTACTAAACCTGATCATGACTTGTGAGACCTATGTAACCTAGGCTCTGATACTAACTTGTCAAGACCCAAAATCTCACCTGTCGTGATGACGCCTATCTCAATACTAGGCAAGCCGACAATCTCAATAAACCACCATATCTTTTAAATTTGAAAATATAATATTTAAATTCAGCGGAAGAAATCTCACAAATACAGATATAAACACTTCCAAAACCCGGTGTCACTCAGTACATGAGCATCTAAATGAATACAAAGTCTGACTGATAAAAACACTGTCTGAAAATATAGAACAATACAATAACTGAAGGGAAGAGAGACAAGGTCAGCGGACGCCAAGCAGTTACCTTGATAGTCTCTAAATGGTAACATACTGAGGTCTAACATTCGCCGTGTCCGAAAGCACCTGGATCTACACACGAGGTGTAGAGTGTAGTATGAGTACAACCAACTCAATAAGTAACAAGACTAACCACTGGAGTGAAAGTAGTGACGAGCTCCGCAGGTACAGTCCAATACATAAATGATGGTACAGAAATGTAGGCATGCTTTCAAGTTCAACAGTTAAACTTAGTTTAAGCAAAATAGATCAATAGTGCATGATATGAGGAATGTGACTTCTCAGTGGAAAGACCTCATGTAAAACTGGTCACTAATCATTCGGTCACTCGGTACTGTTTATGGCTAATCCAGCCCAGGGTTATTCCATCCCGTATATATATACATATCGACTGATAGTGTGATGACTCAGCCGGTCGTTTCGAGAGTTATAACCCCGTTTTCCCCATTCCTACTTCTTTTTGTATTATTCAGCTATATTATGTTATATCGGGTTAGTTGGTTCGGGTCCGGA
The DNA here is from genome assembly GCF_000390325.3 of Nicotiana tomentosiformis. Taxonomy (NCBI): domain Eukaryota; kingdom Viridiplantae; phylum Streptophyta; class Magnoliopsida; order Solanales; family Solanaceae; genus Nicotiana; species Nicotiana tomentosiformis. Next base: position 14,261,297 of record NC_090815.1, on the reverse strand, counting down.
AGGAACTCGGAGTGAAATGAGACACTTAGTCTCATAATTGAAAATTTTAAGTTAGAAAAGTAGACCGGATATGGACCTATGTGTAAATGACGTAAGATTTATATTTTGATGATTCTAATAGCTCCGTATGGTAATTTTGGGCTTAGGAACGTGTCCGGAATATTATTTGGAAGTACGTAGAGGAATTAGGCTTGAAATGCCGAAAGTTTTATTTTTGAGAAATTTGACCGGGGGGTTGACTTTTTGATATCGGGGTCGGAATCCGATTCTGAAAATTGGAATACCTATGTTATGTCATTTAGGACTTGTGTGCAAAATATGAGGTCAATCAGAAGTGATTTGATAGGTTCTGGAGTTGTTTGTAGAAATTTCAAAGTTCATTAGACTTGAATTGGGGTGTAATTCATGGTTTTAGTGTTGTTTGAGGTGATTTGAGGGTTCGACTATGTCCGTATGATATTTTAGGACTTGTTGGTATATTTGGTTGAGGTCTTGAGGGGCTTGGGTGAGTTTCAGATGGTTAACGGGTTGGATTTTGGACTTGGAACTCTGCTGGAACTGGGTATTCATCGCGGACGCGTGAGGTGTTACGCGTTCGCGAAGAAGAGAGGAAGCAGCCAAAGACCCTAGGCAATTGGTCTACGCATTCACGTAGGGGGTGTCGCGTTCGCGTAGTGAGGGGGAAAGAAGCATCGCGTTCACGATGGCTCGAACGCGTTCGCGTAGAAGGCATTGAGGCAGAGGCATTTTGTCCTTTGCGAACGCGAGGGTGATGTCGTGTTCGCGAAGGAGGAATTTGGACGGGAGTTATCTTGTGCTTCGTGAATGCGAGGCACTGACCACGTTCGCGAAGTAGAAAAGTCTGGGCAGTGAGTTTAAGTTCTGAAAATGGGACTTCGTCCCGTTTTCAGTTTTTGGGGATTTGGAGCTCAGAAGTGAGGCGAATTTGGGTGATTTTCAGAGAAAACAACGGGGTAAGTGTTCTTAACTCAATATTGGTTACATTACCCGAATCCATGGTTGTTTTTATCATTTAATTGGTGAATTGTGTTGGCAAAATTTGAAAACCCTCATGGTTTAAATCAAAGATTTGAGGGTCGAGTTGGGGTCGGATTTTTGTAAAATTGGTATGGTTAGACTCGTGGTTGAATGGGCTTCCAAATTTTGTAACTTTTGTCGAGTTCCGAAGCATGGGCCCCATGGGCAATGTTTAAGCTAATTTTTGGATTTTTGTGGAAAATCATTATTATCTTGTGAAATTAATTCCAATGAATTTTATTGACTGAAACGAATTATTTATGACCAGACTCGAGGCGTTTGGAGACCAATTCACGAGGAAAGGACATTGCAGAATAAGAATTTCACGGCTTGAGGTAAGTAACGATTGTAAATCTAGTCTCGAGGGTATGAAACCCCGGATTTCGTATCATTCTACTATTTTGAAGTGACGCACATGCTAGGTGACGGGCGTGTGGGCGTGCACTGTTGGGGATTTGTGACTTGGTCCGTCCCGTAGCAACTGTAAAGTTGCATACTTTGTTGACACCATTTGATACTTATATGTTTTAGAAAGAATTTCTATAAATTGTGCTGAATGCCATGTTTGGGCCTTGCGCCAATGCTGTTTGGACCCTTAGGGGCTGTTTCTTACCATTCTCTCATTGTTTTCAATTGAAAATCTATACTCAGTCATGTTTATACTTGTTTACCACATAACTCAGTTTTATGACTCTTTTTTTATGCATTTAAATGTTTTGGGCCGAATGCCATATTTTACTGAAATGCCCAAGTGGCTTGAGAGATTTATGACTGAGTGAGGCCGAGGGCCTGATTTGTGAGGATGAGTGTGGATCGGGGCTGCCCGCCTGCAGCATATTTATGACTGAGTGAGGCCGAGGGCCTGATTTGTGCGGATGAGTGTGGATCTGGGCTGCCCGCCTGCAGCATACTTTATTATTATAGCACGTGAGTTGTCCGTGCAGATTATAATGCTTGGGCTGAATGAGCCCCTCCGGAGTCTGTACATACCCCCAGTGAGCGCAGGTACCTACTGAGTGCGAGTGCCGAGTGCTGAGTGACTGGGAGGCATGAGTGATTATGAGGTATGCTCGAGTGGCAAGAGTGATTGTGAGGTATGCCCGAGTGGCACGAGTGACTGTGAGGTTTGCCCGGGGGGCTGTATATGAGTGATGTTTTGCCCGAGGGGCTATTTATGATGTCATCATTTTTGCTTACCTTTGCATTGAGCCTTTGTTTGAAAAACTGTTGGAAAAATATCTTTAAATGATTTTTTACTAGAACCGGGTTTAAACGAGATGATTTGATTCAAACACTAATTTTTAAAGCATGTTGTACTTTACTGAGATTTCATGATATTAATGTTATATGCTTTATTGCTCGTCGCTACTGCTCAGTCTTTATTTATTATTGTTACTTACTGAGTTGGCGTACTCACGTTACTCCCTGCACCTTGTGTACAGATTCAGGTGTAGCTGGACACGGTAGCGGTTATTGAGTGTTCTGGTTGCAGATTTTTTTGGAGATAGCAAGGTAGCTGTTTGGCGATCGCAACCCCTGCTCTTCTCCCTCTTATCTTCCTCTAGTTGTATTTAGTTACTTTCCAGGCTGAATTAGCCTTGATATTGTTAGAAAGATTGTAGTAGATGCTCATGACTAGTGACACCCCGATGTCGGACTTTTCTTTTCTGCACTTCTGTTTTTCTTTGATTTGAACTCTTTAAATGGAGGTTTTATGTTAAATAGTCTTGGAATTATCTTTAAAATGAAAATATCAGTTTGTTTTAGAAATGAGTCGGCTTTTCTAGTTCCACGATAGGCGCCATCATGACAGGGGTTAGTTTTGAATCGTGATAGATTGGTATCAGAGCTTAGGTTACATAGGTCTTACGAGTCATGAGCGGGTTTAGTAGAGTATTGCGGATCGGTACGGAGACGTCTGTACTTATCTTCGAGTCGAGAGGCTGCAGAACCTTTAGGAAACTTCACATTCTTGAATTCTTGCCGTGCGAATTTGTTGATTCTAGTAACTTAACATCTGTTGTTTCATTCTCTCAGAGATGGTGAGGACTCGTACTACCTGTTAGGAGGGCCAACCACCAGTACCACCAGCCAGGGCCGCGAGAGGGTGAGGCCGTGGTAGGGGCAGAGGTGCAGCCCGTACAACAGCTGGGGAATTTCCTGCAGATCCACCGGTTGTCCCAGATTAGGACCAGGTTCCAGTTGTCGATACGCCAGCTCAGGCACCACCTGTGCCTATTGTGATTCCAGGCCTTCAGGAGGCCCTAACTAAGATTCTGACAACGTGTACTGGCCTTGCTCAAGCAGTCTCTATTTCGATGGCCGCAACCACTTCTCAGGCCAGGGGAGGCACTCAGAATCCCGTCGCTCGCACACCCGAGCAGGTTATTCAGGGACTTCAGACACCCGAGGCACCACCAGCCCAGCTGGTTGCTGTTGCTCAGGATTATGTGGTTCCTACTATGCCTGAGGATGATCAGCGTAGGTTGGAGAGATTTGGGAGACTCCAGCCACCACCTTTCAGTGGCATAGAGAGAGAGGATGCTCAGGACTTTTTGGACAGGTGTTAGAGGATACTTCATACTACTGGTATTTTGGAGACTTGTGGGGTCTCATTCACTACCTTTCAGTTTTCTGGGGCCGCACTCAGATGGTGGGAGACTTACGAGAGGCGTAGGCCTGTTGGCGCAGCACCCCTTACTTGGCAGCAGTTCTCCGTGGTCTTTTGGAGAAGTTCGTGCCTCGATCTCGTAGAGAGGAGCTGCGCAGATAGTTTGAGCGGCTACGCCAGGGTGATATGTCTGTGACACAGTATAAGATATGGTTCTCTGAGTTGGCCCGTCATGCTATCTGGTTGGTTCCCACAGACAGAGAGAGGATCATGAGGTTTATTGATGGCCTCACTTATCAGCTACAATTGCTTATGACCAGGGAGCGGGTTTCGGGTGCTACCTTTGATGAGGTTGTCGACATTGCTCAGCAGATTGAGATGGTTCACGGTTAGGAGAGGGATAACAGAGAGGCCAAGTGGCCTCGTGGTCAGGGTGGATTCAGCGGTGCTCCTTTTGGGGGTCAGTTCCAACACGGTAGAGGTCGTCATTTCATGCAAGCTCAGTCAGCTCAGCCATTTCATTGGGGTGCATCATCTGGCCATGGTTCTCACAGTTCTCAACAGGGCCACTCATCACTTAGTGCCCTTCCAATTCATAGTTCGTCCCGTGCTCCACCTGTTCAGGGCTCTTTCATGCCAGGTTCTTCTACCAGTCATCCCGATGCTAGGGATTCCCTTCAGTTTTCGTCGCCAGCACCAGGGAGTTGTTTTGAGTGTGGGGAGCTTGGGAATATGTGGAGGCAGTGTCCTCGTCATCATGGAGGTCTATCTCAGTAGAGGAGTCAGCCTCCGACTACAGCACCAGCTACCTCACCACCCGCCTAGTCAGCTCGGGGTAGAGGTCAGTCAGCTAGGGGTCGCCCTAGAGGGGGAGGCAGATCAGGGGGTGGTCAGGCCCGTTTCTATGCTCTCCCTGCCAGACCAGATGCTATTGCTTCAGATGCTGTGATTATAGGTAATGTCTCAGTTTGCCACAGAGATGCCTCAGTATTATTTGACTCTGGTTCCACGTATTCATATGTTTCCTCATATTTTGCCCATTTTCTAGATATGCCCCGTGAGTCCTTAGTTTTATCTGTATATGTATCTACTCTTGTGGGCGATGCTATTATTGTGGACCGCATATATCGGTTATGTGCGGTGACTATTGGGGGTCTGGAGACCCGAGTGGATCTATTGTTTCTCAGTACGGTTGACTTTGATGTGATATTGGGTATGGATTGGTTATCTCCATGTCATACTGTTCTAGATTGTCACGCTAAGACGGTGACGTTGGCTATGCCGGGAATTTTGAGGGTTAAGTGGAGCGGTTCTATAGATTATGTACCAAGTAGGGTGATTTCATATTTGAAGGCTCAGTGCATGGTTGAGAAGGGTTGTCTAATCTTATTTGGCTTTTGTGAGGGATGTTAGTGCAGAGACTCCTGTCATTGATTATGTTTTGGTGGTACGTGATTTTCCGGATGTGTTTCCTGCAGACCTGCCGGGCATGCCGCCTGACAGGGATATTGACTTTGGTATTGATTTGGTGCCGGGCACTCAGCCCATTTCTATTCCACCATATCGCATGGCACCGGCGGAGTTGAAGGAATTGAAAGAACAGCTTCAGGAACTCCTTGATAAGGGGTTTATTCGGCCTAGTGTGTCACATTGGGGCACACCGGCTCTATTTGTGAAAAAGAAGGATGGTTCCAGAGAATGCGTATTGATTACAGGCAGTTGAACAAGGTCACAGTCAAGAACAAGTATCCTTTGCCTCGTATTGATGACTTATTCGACCAGCTTCAGGGAGCGATGGTGTTCTCTAAGATTGATTTGAGGTCCGGTTATCATCAGCTGAAGATTCGGGATTCAGATATTCTTAAGATAGCTTTTAGGACCCGATATGGCCATTATGGGTTCTTGGTGATGTCTTTTGGGCTGACCAATGCCCCAGCAACGTTCATGCATTTGATGAACATTGTATTTCAACCCTATTTGGACTCATTCATTGTTGTATTCATTGATGACATCTTGGTGTACTCTCGTAGCCAGGAGGAGCACGCTCAGCATTTGAAGATTGTATTATAGAGATTGAGGGAGGAGAAGCTTTATGCAAAGTTCTCCAAATGTGAGTTTTGGCTCAGTTCAGTAGCATTCCTGGGGCACGTGGTGTCCAGTGAGGGTATTCAGGTGGATCTGAAGAAGATAGAGGCGGTGCAAAGTTGGCCTAGACCGTCCTCAGCCACGGAGATTAGGAGCTTTCTTGGTTTAGCGGGTTACTACCGTCACTTTATGGAGGGATTTTCATCTATTGCATCGCCCTTGACCAAATTGACCCAAAAGGGTGCTCCATTTAGGTGGTCGGATGAGTGTGAGGAGAGCTTTCAGAAGTTCAAGACTGCTTTGACCACAGCTCCAGTGTTAGTTCTGCCATCAGCTTCAGGCTCTTACACCGTGTATTGTGATGCCTCGAGGATAGGCATTGGTTGTGTTTTGATGTAGGAGGGTAGGGTGATTGCCTATGCCTCACGCCAGTTGAAGACCCATGAGAAGAACTATCTTGTCCATGATCTTGAGTTAGCAGCCATTGTTCACGCCTTGAAGATTTGGCATCATTATTTGTATGGGGTTCATTGTGAGATCTATATTGATCACCGGAGTCTGCAGTATCTGTTAAAGCAGAAGGATCTTAATTTGCATCAGCGGAGATAGTTGGAACTTCTTAAAGACTATGATATCACTATTTTGTACCATCCGGGGAAGGCCAATGTGGTGGCCGATGCTTTGAGTCACCGGGAAGAGAGTTTGGGGAGTTTTGCATATCTTCCAGTAGCAGAGAGACCTTTGGCATTGGATGTTCAGGCCTTAGCGGGCCAGCTTTCGGAGCCTAGTCGGGTATTAGCTTGTGTGGTCTCCAGATCTTCTCTTTATGACCGTATCAGGGAGCGTCAGTATGATGACCCTCACTTGCTCATTCTTCAGGACAAGGTTCAGAGAGGTGATGCTAGGGATGTGACTATTGGTGATGACGTCGTGCTGAGAATGCAGGGCCAGATATGTGTGCCTAATGTAGATGGGCTTCGAGAGTTGATTCTTGAGGAGGCCCACAGCTCACAGTATTCCATCCATCCGGGTGCCGCAAAGATGTACCAGGATTTGAGGCAGCACTATTGGTGGAGGCAGATGAAAAAGGATATAGTTGGGTTTGTGGCTCGGTGTATAAACTGTCAACATGTTAAGTATGAGCATCAGAGACCGGGTGGATTGCTTTAGAGGTTAGAGATCCCAGAGTGGAAGTGGGAGTAGATCACCATGGACTTTGTAGTTGGGCTCCCATGGACTTCGAGGAAGTTCGATGCTATTTGGGTTATTGTAGATCGGCTGACCAAGTCCGCGCACTTCATTCCAGTTGGTACTACTTACTCTTCAGAGCGGTTGGCTGAGATTTACATTCGAGAGATCGTTCGCCTGCATGGTGTCCCAGTTTCCATCATTTTAGATAGGGGTATTCAGTTCACATCGCAGTTTTGGAGGGCCGTGCAGCGATAGTTGGGTACTCAGGTTGAGTTGAGCACAACTTTTCACCCTCAGACGGATGGACAGTCCGAGCGCACTATTCAGATATTGGAGGACATGTTGCGTGCTTGTGTCATTGACTTTGGGGGTTCATGGGACCAGTTTCTACCACTCGCGGAGTTTGCATATAACAACAGTTATCTGTCGAGTATTCAGATGGCTCTGTACGAGGTTTTGTATGGGAGGAGGTGTAGATCTCCGGTTGGATGGTTTGAGCCGGGTGAGGCTAGGCTCTTAGGTACAGACTTGGTTCAGGAAGCATTAGATAAGGTGAAATTGATTCAGGAGCGGCTTCGCACGGTGCAGTCTAGACAGAAGAGCTACGCGGATAGGAAGGTCCGTGATGTGTCTTTTATGGTTGGGGAGAAGGTTTTGCTGAAGGTATCACCCATGAAAAGTGTTATAAGGTTTGGGAAGAGGGGCAAGTTCAGACCCCGGTTCATCGGGCCTTTTGAGGTGCTTCAGAGAATAGGGGAGGTGGCTTATAAGCTTGCCTTGCCACCCAGCTTGTCGAGTGTGCATCCAGTGTTTCATGTTTCCATGCTCCAGAAGTATATTGGAGATCCGTCCCATGTTTTGGATTTCAGCACGGTTCAGTTGGAGGGTGATATGACTTATGATGTAGAGTCGATGGCTATTTTGGATTGGCAGGTTCGAAGGTTGAGGTCAAAGAATATAACTTCAGTGAAGGTGCAATGGAAAGTTTAGCCTGTGGAGGAGGCCACTTAGGAGACCGAGCGAGAGATGCGGAGTAGATATCCACGCCTATTCGAGACTCCAGGTATGTTTCTAGGCCCGTTCGAGGACGAACAGATGTTTAAGAGAGGGAGGATGTAATGACCCGGTCGGTCGTTTCGAGAGTTATAACCCCGTTTTCCCTATTCCTACTTCTTTTTGTGTTATTCAGCTATATTATGTTATATCGGGTTAGTTGGTTCGGGTCCGGAAGGAACTCGGAGTGAAATGAGACACTTGGTCTCATAATTGAAAATTTTAAGTTGGAAAAGTGGACCGGATATGGATCTATATGTAAACGACCTCGGATTTGAATTTTGATGATTCCAATAGCTTCGTATTGTGATTTTAGGCTTATAAGCGTGTCCGAAATATTATTTGGAAGTCCGTAGAGGAATTAGATTTGAAATGCCGAAAGTTTTATTTTTGAAAAGTTTGACTGGGGGGGTTGACTTTTTGATATCGAGGTCGGAATCCGATTCTAAAAATTAGAATACCTCTGTTATGTCATATAGGACTTGTGTGCAAAATTTGAGGTCAATCGGACGGGATTTGATAGGTTCCAGAGTCATTTGTAGAAATTAGACTTTTCAAAGTTCATTAGGCTTGAATTGGGGTGTAATTCATAGTTTTAGCATTGTTTGAGGTGATTTGAGGGTTTGACTAAGTCCGTATGATATTTTAGGACTTGTTGGTATATTTGGTTGAGGTCCCGAGGGGCTCGGGTGAGTTTCGAATGGTTAACGGGTTGGATTTTGGACTTGAAACTCTGCTGAAATTTTTCTGATGCACCATATGGTTTCCTTCATCGCGTTCGCGAGTGGAGCCTCGCGTTCACGAAGAGGAACTCCGGAGTCTGTACACACCCCTAGTGAGCGCAGGTACCTACTGAGTGCGAGTGCCGAGTGCTGAGTGACTGGGAGGCATGAGTGATTGTGAGGTATGCCCGAGTGGCAAGAGTGATTGTGAGGTATGCCCGAGTGGTACGAGTAACTGTGAGGTTTGCCGATGGGCTGTATATGAGTGATGTTTTGCCCGAGGGGCTGTTTATGATTTCATCATTTTTGTTCACCTTTGCATTGAGCCTTTGTTTGAAAAACTCTTAAAAAAATATCTTTAAATGATTTTTTACTGGAATCGGGTTTAAACGAGATGATTTGATTCAAACACTGATTTTTAAAGCATGTTGTACTTTACTGAGATTTCATGATATTAATATTATATGCTTTATTGCTCGTCGCTACTGCTCAGTTTTTATTTATTGTTATTACTTGCTGAGTTGGCGTACTCATGTTACTCCCTGCACCTTGTGTGCAGATTCAGATGTAACTGGACACGGTAGCGGTTATTGAGTGTTCTGGTTGCAGATTTTCTTGGAGATAGCAAGGTAGCTGTTTGGCGATCGCAGCCCCTGCTCTTCTCCCTCTTATCTTCCTCTAGTTGTATTTAGTTACTTTCTAGGCTGAGTTAGCCTTGTTATTGTTAGACAGATTGTAGTAGATGCTCATGACTAGTGACACCCCGATGTCAGGCTTTTCTTTTCCGCACTTCTGTTTTTCTTTGATTTAAACTCTTTAAATGAAGGTTTTATGTTAAATAACCTTGGAATTATGTTTAAAATGAAAATATCGGTTTGTTTTGGAAATGAGTTGGCTTGCCTAGTTCCATGATATGCGCCATCACGACAGGGGTTAGTTTTGGGCCGTGACAAATGATCAGTTACTTAGTATCGTATAAGGCCAATCCAGCCCTGGGGTAATTTATCCCCAAATATAAATGATACGGACAAGATCTATGTCCAGGAAAAATTCATCACAATATAAATAAGTAAGGCAAGTCCATGCCATGGGAAGTCCATCCCGAATATATATATATATATATATATATATATAAATCATCTACGCTCACTAGGGGTGTATATAGACTCCGGAGGGACTCTTTCAGCCCAAGCGTGAAGGAGAAATAATCACAAGGGACTTACCTCAAGTTTTCCGTGAATTCTCTCTGAAAATCGCCCCAAAAACGGTGCTCTAAGGTCCAAAAATGGCAAAACTCGGAACCCCTTCGAAATGTATACTGTCCAGGGGTTCCGCACTTGTGACTCACTTAGTTGTTTCTGCGGTCTCGCAGGTGCGAGACTCCAACCGCTTCTGCCGACTTGTTTCTGCGAAGAAGCATCTGCTTCTGCGGTTTTGCCCAGCCTTCCTTGCCTCCGCATTTGCGACCTTGGTGTCGCTTATGCGGACTCGCTTCTGCGAGATTCCGTCCGCTTCTGCGATGCCAGGCTCGCTTCTGCGAGCTCGCACCTGCGAGCCAAATTTCGCAGGTGCGATTGCATCAGAAGGCAGAAATTTTCAGATTTCTTCCAAGTCCAAAATTTAGTCCGTTAACCATCCAAAACTCATCCGAGGCCCCCCGGGACCTCAATCAAATACACCAACAAGTCCTAAAATATTATACGAACTTAGTCGAAACCTCAAATCACATCAGACAATGCTAAAACCACGAATCATACCCCAATTCAAGCCTAATGAAACTAAGAACTTTCAACTTCTACATTCGACGCCGAAACCTATCAATCAAATTCCGATTGACCTCAAATTTTGAATACAAGTCATAAATGACAGAACAGGGCTATAACAATTTTCAGAACTAGATTCCGACTCCGATGTCAAAAAGTCAACTCCCCGGTCAAACTTTCAAACTTAAATTTCTATTTTAGCCATTTCAAGCTAATTTAGCTACGAGCTTCCAAATAATTTTTCGGACACGCCCCTAAGTCCAAAATCACCATACAGGGCTATTGGAATCATCAAAACTTTATTCTGGGGTCGTTTACATATAAGTCGATATCCGATCACTATTTTAACTTAAGTTTTAAACCTTGGAACTGAGTGTTCCAATTCATTCCAAAACCTCACCGGATCCGAACCAATCTCCCCGGCAAGTCACATAATAACTGTAAAGCATAAATTGAGCAGTAAATGGGGGGAACGGGGTCGTAATACTCAAAACGATCGGCCGGGTCATTACAATATTACTGGTGCGTGATATCATAAAATAACAACAAACGATACAATCTATCCAAACATTGTATTCATCAAACGATACAGTACAATACAATACAATACGATACGATACGATACATTATGAAACGATGTGTAACAACCATCCAAACAAGCTGTAAGACAAACAAAAGGTAATTAACTTATCAATTTCTAATTGAAACACGGATATAATATATAACAACATTAACCATTTGTTTGATATTAGACGTCTTTTATCACTATATAAGACTTTTTCTACGTCTTTTATCACTAAATATGACTTTTTTTCTAAATTTTAAGTTAAAGAATAAGTAAAAAGTAGTTATTATTTGTTGTAGGTTTAAATTACTTATAGAATTATAAGCAATTAATTCTATCTCGTATTGCTTGACGCAAAACGAAAAGTGGATTTGTTTCTCTCTTTTGTTGAATCTTTTTCACGGCTCGATAGATAATTTGATAAGCCAATAATTTTTTTCCGTGTTTCAGATATAGAAAAATACTTTCTGTGAAAAAAATATGTTTGATTTTTTGGAGTATATAATAATATGTCCATTACTGTTTAATCTAACAGTCCTTCTATAAATTTTATGTACTAAAATATAAATACACGTTTTATTAAATACTATAATTAGATATAAACTAACTCATTATCCATAATTATAATACTCTTTAGCTTAATATCAACTTCAAGAAATACTTTCAAAATGACGCATGAGAATTGAATGTCAAATATGGATAGACATGCTAAGACTGTACTCTAAGAGGGCGCCCTTCGCGAAGTATTGATCGACATTTTTACCCTTCAAAAATAAATTTCACATTAGACAATCTAGTTAATTAGAATCAATATTCTATCATTTTCTTAAATTATATTTGGTAATATAATTTTATTTTATAACTCAAATATACTATTCAAAAATATTATTGTAAAATTTTAAATTATATATACATAGATACACGCGCAAAGCGCGTAACCTAAGATAGGTAATAATAAATCACAAAATTCTATCTACTATAACAGTAAAGTTACCTTGATAGGCAGATGTTATCGTTATAATAGTTGAAATTTAGTAATTTTATTATTATAGTGAGTAAATTTTATTATTTTAATGTGGCAAAAAATAGTATGAAAAGTTACTGTGATAGTGGGTAGAATCAGTTGGTTGTACATATTATTCATTATTTCAACTTCAACTTAGAAATATTATTTATAAAACAATGTATGTTTTATAATTTAGTACATTATTTTAACATCAACTTGAATGAACTTGAAGCCGAAAAAACTGTTTGACGAGTATTTCGATTAAAATAGTAATAGTTTTCAGTAATAAAAATTTAACTTTTTTGGAGCGAAATTTATGCCCAAACCCAAATAGTTCTCTTTTTTCAATTTCAACTTCAAGTATTTGTTTTTTCTTCCCTATTTGTAATGGGAATTATTGGCAACTTCTACAATCATCTTTTACTCTCCAATCTAAGCTAGCGTTTGAACATAAATTTTGTTAATACTTGAAAAAAGAGTATTGAAGCTCTATCATCATCTTCTACTCTCTAAATTTCTGAAGTTGCATTGAAGCAGTGGAAGTACTTCATATTCGATTTTCTAAAGTTGCATTAAAGCAACAGAAGAATTTTATATTTGATGATGAAGTTGCACTTTGAAGAGATAAAACAACTTCAAATTTTATAAATTTCTAATTTTGTAACTTCATAGGCAAATTCTAAAGTTTGTTTCGAAGTGGGTAAATTATATAAATTTTTGTGCAATACATGTATGACTCCATGGTAAACCCATAATCGGGTGTGTCTTAACTTCCCCTTGTTTACGGTGGAAATGACACCAGGTAGTCACTTTTAAGTATACAACAATAACAACAACAACCCAGTATAATCTCACTAGTGGAGTCTAGGGAGGGTAGTGTGTATGCAGACCTTACCCCTACCATGAGGTAGAGAGGTTGTTTCCAATAGACCATCGGCATCCTTCCCTCCAAGAACTCTCCCACCTTGCTCTTGGGGTGACTCGAACTCACAATCTCTTGGTTGGAAGTAGGGGTTGCTTACCATCAGAGCAACCCCTCTGATGGTATGATGAACATCATACTTTTAAGTATGATGTAAAAGTATGATGTTTAAAATATATCTACAATTTACAATTTATTTAAAAATTAGCCAATTCGCTCAAACTTAGGACATGACGTCCTGAAGTTCAAACTTCAGGACATCGTGTTCTAAAGTTTGAAAATTATGTCCAAAAGTTTGAATCTTCTGTCCTGAATTTTAAATTAGCAGTTCAAAAATTCAGGACACTTAGTCATAAATTTCATATGAGCAGCTAAAAAATTTAGGACGATAAGTCTTGAATTCCAAATTTAGGGTACTTAGTCATAAAGTTTTGGTGAAATGGCTAATATTTAAATACATTGTAAAGTGTGGACATATTTTATTAATCGGCCTTAAAAGTTGCTACTGATGCACTTAGCCCTTGTTTATGTCCCCAAGTATAGTTTTGCTTTGGGATTTTTACCTACCTATACTACATATGAAATTTTTTTACCTTCTATATTCAAGTTTTAACTTAATAACATGGACATATAAAATTTACCAATTATATACGAATTAGTTTTAAATAAGTATCCCTTGATTGTAGCCTTTTAATTTGGTAAATCCCGAAAAATCCTCACAATTCCTTACTTACCCAGACAAACCCTAGTCTTTCTAAAGGATTTTCCTCTTTCTCTCTTTGAAATCAACCCTCTTTCTACACCGATTCTACAAGGTTTTTTCTTCTAAAACTCATAATTTTCTCTAACAATGGCGAAGAAAAGAATTAATTTTTGATCGTTTTGAATTTTGCCATGGCTGAGGTTTGGAGCTTTTCTGGGCTTTCCTTTTTCTTGTTGGTATTCCATCCTAGCAGTAGATGTATATTAATTATTTAGCTGGATTGTTCGAATTGAAATTGTCAATCAATAAATTTTGAATATATTTGACTTTCCACTATTGACAGCCATTAAAAAGTTTCGATGCTTTGAATTCGAATTCGGATTTTCAAAAAATATTTTTTGTTTGGATTGGGTATTATTGCAAATAATTAAGAATATTCTATGGAGTTTATATCTCAATTTTGAGGGTATTTAGTGAAGATTAGAATTGATTTGGCTGGATTTTCAGATTGAAATTTGAAGAAGATGCAAAAGAACACACCACATACAAAATATATACAAAAAATATATTATATAAAATTTGTATAAAAATTATATTTAAGTTGTATGATATTGTAGTTGTATTTAATTGGGTAAGAATGATGTATGAATGTTGTAGATAAGTTGTATAATGTATAATTAGTTGTATGAAATTTGTGTTAGTATGTATGTTGTAGTAGATATATCAAATTTTGTATGAAATTTATTTTTAATTTGTATGATGTTATACCATACATTATTCTTTTCTTAAAATAGGTAATTATGGCAAAGAGAGAGAAGAGTTTCGTTAATTATAGTTTAAAATATGTAACAAGAATTGGAAGGATAATTTGAACTTCGTTCCCTTGAGTTACGCTATTTTTCAAGCAAAGAATCCCCTAATTTAAGGCATTAATTATGAAAAGAATATAATTATAAGAAAAATTTATTTAGGGCAGGTAATATACAAAACTTGGACAATTAAGTTTCAAATATTGTATAGGAAGGAAAAAGTCCCTTTTGCTTTCCTCTTTCTCCATGTTGGACTAGGACAAGCAATTTGGAGGCCCACCATAACATTGGGCCCATCATCTAATGATGCAAGATCCAGATCATTCGGCTCAGTATTTCTGTTGGGCCCGTTAAAGGAATATTTCACAGCTTCACAGGTAATGCACTTGAATTTCTATCATGATATCTTGTAAATGTCCATGATTAATGTAACAATAGAAACATCACTTGATAGTACTTAGCAAAAACATTGGTACCTATAAATACATATAAGTTAGACCTTTTTATAACAACATACCTATATAATAATCATTCACTAAAGTCGAGTTTTTCTTGGAACCGAATATTATATTATGTCTTCTATAACAATACTTCAATATAGCAGCCAAAAAATTTCGGAACAACGAGACTGTTATAGACAGGTTAGACTGTACCAATATAGAACCATTGTCCAACTAGATGCAACTGCTATTCAATTTCTTCCCTCCTCTAAAGAGAATTGCTTACTAGTTACAATAAAATGTTTAGATTTTTCAAAGTTTACCTCCATGCATGCGGTGGATCTTTGGTCTACAATATGCAACTATTTAAAAAGGAGAAATATGATGATATGATTGAGATCCTTCCATCGTTAACTAAATATTTCGATTCGAATTCTAATGGATTACTTCTTAGTAGGAAGCAATTTATTTTATTAGTGGGACTACCTGACATAAATTTGAATTAGTCGAATCGATAAATTTTAATTACCAGATGGCTAAAGAAAGAAAAATTCCAATCTAATAAAGAGACCTAAATTTTTGTTCTTCTATTTTCCGTTAATAGCATTGTCCATAATACTATGGTAGCTTCCATCGGATAGTTCTTCAATATTTTCTCATCAATGTGAGCGAACTGTGCTTAGACGCTTAGTAAAACTGCACCGATCTACAAGAGGAGTTGATAGGTTAATATACTTTCTCTTGTCGATTCACGAAATGTGACATGGGACACATAATAAAAAAGAAAGAAGAAATATTGTTCGTCCAATTATGGTCATTGGGGTATCTTGGATTTCTTTTATTGTTCTATTTCTATAGACTAGTCTTGTGATAATGTCTATGGTCTTTGTACTTCAATTTTGAAAGTCCATTCTGCAACAAAGTGTACCTTGAAATGACCCTTGTTTTAAACCAAGTCACATGGCAAATGCAGAGGAAGCTCTCAATAGACCAAGAAAAGTACATAACAGTTGCCAATAACAAGGCAGATAGGGCTAAATGTCATGGATCTTATACATGAAAATGGAAAGTCCCTTTGACACTACTAATCAGACTAAATGAAACATGTGAAGTTTACCATGTTCCTCCACTCCAAAACCTACATTTTTTCCAAAATTCATCAATTTCTCTTAGCTGTCAAGTTTTTTGGTTTTTTTGGTTTCTCATCTTGTATTCGGTACTTGCATTATGGCCGATTTTAAATTTGGATCTGCACTAAAAAATCTTACATTAATAAATAAAACGTTTCCTAACAAAGATAACTCTATAATCAGAAATTGAACCCGCGATCTGTCAGTCACATTAGGAATAAAAGAATACTCTACGTCACAACGCTTTTTGGGTGTAAGTGCCAATTCAATTTGAGCTTGCAAATTCAGAACCCCTCCACCTCTTTTCCATCAATTTTTGCCATTTAATTGGCACCCACTTCAATGAGGTACGACCCCTATGTTCGGACCCACAAACCCTCCAGCCACTTTGAGTAATTTTTCTTTTTTTTTGGGATTGTTTTCACATATATTAAAGAATTTATCTTTAACATTAATTAACAATAAAATTGATTATATTAATCTTAATTTGCTCATTAAAAATATAACAAATTATTCCTAGGCTCTTTACTCCTAGGATAACTTTAAAAAAAAAATTAATTCCTTTTTGATATTTTTAAAAATCAAATATTATGGACCACAAAAAAAATATCAAAAAATTACTTCAAGTGGACAGGAGGGAGTAATAGTTTGTGGGAAGGTTTATTTGCACCCCACATTCCTGTTAAATAAAAAGTGAATAGTATAGCAGTATGTATTTTACATAAATATATTTCACTTAAACATTAGTAAGTATTAATTAATATTTATTCATGCCACTTTATATAGCATTGTTTGACTGAAATTCAACAAACTGAGAAGCTATAAGTATACAAGTGAGAAAAAGGGTTGTGATAATTCTAAGTGCAACTACAATTACTTGAAATTTTTCTGTTCAAAACAATTATTGGTCTTCAGATTTTTGATGGAGAAAGACAGTGACGTATCTTCTCTTGTATTACATGGTCAACAAAGTATTTTTTTTTCGATCAGTCGTGGTCACACTCTAACGGGAGTACTTTCTGAACATAAAAAATGGCCAAGTGAGAAAAGTGGCTACATTCTTGCAATAGGAAACCAAACAGGGAGCAATATTATTCATACTGAAAAGGCAATTATGAAGAATAAAAGTAGGGGAAAATGACTAAAAGAAATAAGTCTAACAAGAGTACTCGGCGATAACTAATCTTTAGTTTTAATTTTAAAACAACGATGAGATCAACGCTACAACCATGTTACTCATTTTGTACATTATTATGTGATATACTTTCTTTTAGTTTATCTAAAAAAAGTGACATTTTTTAAATCTTTTTGGAAACTATTTTATGTTAGCTCCCCATTTTATCTTTAAAGATATGATTTGTTGACGGGGTGGATTCAATTTAATAGCTACGGGTTCCTTTGAACCCAAAAGTTTTTGTCTAAAACTTATAATTTGTATTGAAAAATTCTTTAAATATATAAGAAAATATTTAGCTTGGAATTCAGTCCATTCATCTAGTTAGTATTGTATATTAACTCGAGATTTTTATAGGAACCCATAAACCAAAAATCCTATATCCGCCGTTGTTTGTTGAGACCTTCATCATCAATCATTTAAAATGAAAATAGTACATGTGAAGTTCTCACTAACTCTCATTGAAAAATATACTTTTGGTTCTTAATTTCACATACATTTGACTTACATAGCACAAATTATGTTTAATTCTTTAAATTTTATGCCCGATCAAAATACCATCACATAAATGAAATAAAGAATAGTAGATTTTCTAATTCGTTTTGCAAATATATTTTTTTAGCCGAGAGTCTAGCGGAAACAAACGTAAGAATATTTGTAAGCGATGTCAATATTTGAAGAAGTGAACAACTGAACAAATTAAAGAAACGACAAGCAGTGTTATCATTTTTATATTTATACTCAATATTTTAATTTTATTTATTATTTATACATACAAATTACGATAAAAATTAGACGGAGCAAGGTGCCTACACCCCTGATCGGAAACATCATTTCTATCTCACACAACATAAGGATAAGATCTGTGTATATTCTATCTTTTCTAGGCCCCATTGTGAGATCCTATTGGATATGTTAGTTGCCTTTCCCCTTTTCTTCGGTTGCCTATTTACGTTTCAACCTATCTCCCGTCTAGTTTAGCATTTTTGGTTTCATCTTTTTTCTTTTACTATATTATAATATATATATATATTTTTAATTTATGAACACCTTACTTAAGAATATTACAGTCTATGGCTTTATGCATTACTAAAATATTCGAGCCGAATAAATCGAATAAACTGAAACCGAAAGGAGAAAAACCGAACTATATATACCGAATTTAATTTAGTATGAATTGATATAACATTTTAAAAAATCGAATACCGAAAATATTGAACCAAAACATTTAAATCTACTGTAGACTACTGTACCAACCGACGAACACCCGTAACCCCAACCACTAATCAACCTTCATGTTATAGGAGAGAGGAGAGCATCAAGAACCTCCTTTACATTCTTTCATAATTGATTCGAATATAGACCCTACTCTCACTCCTCCCCCACCACTGGCATGGAAAACACAGTGAGATATGTTTGGTAGAATCCAAACAAAAGGTCCTTTTATTAAGGCAAGACCCAATACTACCACCTAACACCCAACAAGCTCATGTAGTTATATGTTAGACACAGAGGCGCGGATGCAATGTATTACCTACGAACTCATAACTTTCGATGTGGAGTAGAAATTTATAAGTAAAAATTCATTAAAATTGTAAAAATAGTAGATTTAAACCCATAACTTTAAAAATATAATGGGTTCAATGTTAAATTTTTTAAAATTGAACCCATAAAATTTAAATCCTGGATCCGCTTCTGTGTTGACACGGCTATCATTCTTTTGACCAACTTATATCATCAAAAATATGCAATGTAGGATGGTATCTAGATCTTATTAGTGGAGTAAAATATACCACCATTCACTTGACCAAATGACAAAATTCGATACAGAATTTAAGTTTACGAGTTACTATAATAAATTTAAGTTAATATTACAAAATAATTAATTTACATGTAATCAAATATTTATAAATATTTAATAAATTTTTTAATATTTATACATAAGCACAAAAGTTAATGAATTGACATGAACTCATAACAAACCTTCTATACTCGCCCCTACAAAATGATATGAGGTTAATAACTTCAGCAACCATGCAAGTGATGTGCAACACTAAGTTAACGGACATGCATGGACTTTGCACATTCTGATATCTAGAGTTTAAAATTTCCTCGTGTTTTTAATATCGTTAAAACATCGAATCCTCTCCTTCACAAAGTAGTTGTTTTGTTTTCTAGTGACAGCTTTTTTGTTCTCAAAAGAAGTTGAAAAAAGGACCAAGAATTTGTTTTGCGATAACATTTTTTCATATGTAGCTTACACAATTAAATATGGAATTGGAGGTTCTGTTCAAGTCTCATTGATACTCATTCACGTGAAGAACCACTTTAAATATATAATAATTAAGTAAATAAAAGTATAATTTTTATAATAACTTTAAACTTTTCAATGAGATAATTACAATTTAAATGTTTCTCCAAGTCCAATGCATCCGGTTTTTCAATTTTATTTCATTATTGATTATTCATAATTAAGTTTAAAATGTCGTTTGTATTCGTCTGTACTTAGGGAATTTGATTACAACTCATACTCATCAGTGCTCAATTTTATTCTATGCACCAATTGCCGTTATTAAGTAGACACGAGTTACTATAAGATTTTACAGCCTTCATGACCACATAAAAGTGCCAAGTTAATAGCATTTTAATTCATGACAACTATTTTAAAAGGCTTTCTTGGGATTTGCCTCGGGCCTCGTTCCAGAACAGGACACTATCAAAGTATTTCTAGGTTCATATTCCTAGGTTCACATGTAAGCTTACTTCTCAAGTGCTCGATTGTGCGTCCAAAACACGTCTAATATTCATCGTTCGGACTCGCTAAGTCAACTTATATCCTAAGAGAAACTCCGCATTCAAAACCTCCACATAAATGACCTTACGTACTCTCCTTTATTGGCATATTATTCTTATTCCATTGTGTAATATATCATATCACGAATTGTACTCGAGGCATAACGGTAGGTTACGTTAACGCATGTACATGAAGTAACGATGGACTAGGAATATTCTTAATTGAGGAAATTAAAGGGTTAAATATCATATTGATCGAATAGCACACTTGCACTATACATATGGTTGTCGGTACCTCTCTTAACTCACATATACACGCTAAAGATTTAAAAAATAATAATATTATGTTAAATTTATATTGAAATTTATACTAAGAGATGAACTTGCGATATTTCCATAATTATTACTCTTATCAAGCGAACACAATTAAGATGGTATACATTTATTTTATTTTCATTGCTCTTATTATTTTAAAGTACTTTAAGGTTGAGACTTGAGTTTCTACGTATAAAAATAATTTATATTTTTACGGTTGGATAAAATTAATTAATTAATCTTTTTACACTAAAAGAGATCTTTCAAAATTATTTTTATATACTTTTTTGTATGTATGATTCTAGGAGAATAAAATGACTAATTTAATGAATACAATGGAATTTCACACGTGGCGAATCTTTCACTCTATCTCCTCTTATTAAGACCATAGAATGTTCCTGCAAATTATGACCTTCGCCTGGAATGTGAGCAAATATATTATGTCGATTGCCCAACCGTACTTTGGCTATCTTACGTGGAGCTGAATTAGATTTTTTCGGTGTTCTCGTTGAAACACCTTAACTTACCGAACTGGATTAGTAAAGTAGAAATTATTAGCTGTCAATTGTTCATAGTCAGCAGTGGAAGAGGGCGTAGCTTTGGTTGCTCAAGTTGCCCTCTCATGGTTGAATATGAAAAATAATTATTTTTGTTTAGCAACAGTCTTACATATCTTTCCTTTAATAAGACCAATCTAAATGTGACACTTCTACGATAAAATACCAAGAATTTTTGATACGTCAGTCCCCCAGAAAATTAAGCCAATGATCGACTGTCCCCGCCCATTCTAACAGGGCATTCTATTCCTTCAAGTCCCACAGTTTTTTTGTTTTAAAAAAAGAAAATAACTTTGTTAGATAAATTTATCAACTTGAATGACTACTCGAGAAATTAACTCGTATTAAGTAGTACTCGGTAGAGGTAGTAATATTTTTTTATGTAAGGATAAGGTAAGAGGAGGAGGAGTAAATATGGGGTACAGGGGCGGACCTTCCATAAAGCAAGTAAAATAACTATTTTAGGTTCTATATTTATGGGGGGCCCATTTTTTTTTTACACCTAGTACGCTATGTTTAAGTTTAAAAAAGGTTCTATGAAGTGAAAAAGTTTGATTTCTTTTTTTAACAAGTATAAAGAAGAAGAATTTGCATATGCTATGATTTCTGCCACGAAAATGGCACTTGAAACGAACTCGAACTTCGTAAGAAACGTATTATATATAGAAAATAACATTTTATTGAAAATATTGATTATAATAAAATCTCAAAATCTTTCGAAGAGTCTTTTGGAGTTGATTACTTTATACATGATAGACAAGACTATTTTTTCACTTCTAAATAGATTTCAATAATTCGAAACAGATGAAAATATTTTTGATTTTCTATTTAGTGGTAAAAATTAAGATCACTAAAGCATAATAATCAATTCGATAGATTTATGTTTGAAATTAAAAATAGTACAATTAGAAGAGTAATAGTTTAGTTGATACACTCGGTCAACTAAAAAGATTTGATTCTTTTTCAATATCTATATTATTTATAGAATAATATTAATAACTCTTGCTATTAATATTTTTCAAAATTTTTAAAATTAAATTGATAAAATCTTACCTAAGGTCAACAATGTCTAAAGAAAGATTAAATAGATTAGTTATATTGTCAATTAAAAAAGACTTAGTAGGAGTTATTGATTATAAAAAAATTATTAATAAATTTATATATAAGAAATGCTAGAAAAATAAATTTTAAATAAATAAATAAATAATATTTTAAAAAAAAATTAAGACCTCTAGTAAAGTTTAGTTTTAGGTCATAGGCTGCACCAGGTAATATGTTAATTTAACTATGGTTGGTAAAACTTTACTGTTCAAAACTTTGTTCTTACTATAAAAAAAGAAAATATTTTTTAAATGCATGTGGGGGTATTTGCGAGGAGCGAATTTCTCGAATATCCAAAAGGGGTGACGTAATGGGCTAATTAATTGGCCACTGACCAATGGTAAAGTTTGGACCAGAGCTAAAAATAGGGCCCAGAGCCCAAGGTAGAAAGGAGCAATTGTCTGTCTTAACTTGGTTAATCGTGTACAACTTTTCTTTATCATCATCTGTCACGTGCCTCACCTTTTTGAAGACTTTTTGAGCCAAATTATGTACCAGACAAAGACAGAAATATACAGTACTACTATAGCTTCAACAGGTTAGGTTTAGCTTAGTTGACTGCTGTCCAGATCCCCTAGAGTTTATTTTACAGTTTTGACTACCGTTAGAAACTGATACCAACAATTGTAACCTAAGGTCTAACTCTATCATGTACTCCTTCCATTTTAATTTAGTTGACCGAGTTTAACTTATCACGGAGTTTTAAAAAAAAAAAGAAATACTTTTGAAATTCATGATCTTAAAAGTTTTGTAGGGTTATGACATTTGTATAATTATAAAATTTTTTAATTAAAAATAAAATAAAAAAGCTAAATTATTTTTAATTATAAAAATATATTATTCTTTTTTTAACGTACTAATAAGAAAAGTTTATCATATAAATTGAAACAAGGAGAGTAACATTTTAATTTGCTTTTTGAAAAGAACTATAGTATAGAATGAGTAGTTTGTGCAGAGACGGAGTAAGAATGTGAAACTTAGAAGTTTAGGATTCTAAAATTTTAATTTACTGGATTTTAAAAGAGTTCTGCCTTGCACATTTTAACTAGGGGTGTTCATAGTTCGGTTTGGGTTAATTTTTTTCGAAAAAGAAACAAAATCAAGTAAGTCAATTTTTTAAATATTGGAACCAAACCACACCAATTAAGTCGTGTTTTTATTGTTTCGGTTTTTGTTGGTTTTTTGATTTTTTCGGTTATTCATCGGTTTTTTCTTAAATATGAGACATACACTACCAAACGCATATTCCGTTGACTATATTTTCAACGTAACACTATCAAATCAATTGCTCTTTGAGAAATCTATCATTACCAAGATATATTGATGATAATTGAATCAAATAGTGATGAATAATTAAAGTACTCAATTAAAAATCGATTATTTTTAACATGAAATAAATTCTTGTATTTAGCAAAAGAAAACTATCAATCAAACTAGAATTTAAATGCAAAGAATTAGATTATTATAATAGCAAAGAACTAGACTAAAATTATAAATGACTAATATGTACTATAAAATTTTAGAAATTTTATATAAAAATATACATATATATAGGTGTAATAATAAATTTAAATAGCTACTTTTATAGTCGTTTTAGTTCGGTTTTTTCGGTTATTTTTTGATTAAAACTAAAAACCAAACCAAATTTGATTGGTTTTGAAAATTCAAAACCAAAAGCAAACTAAAGCTAAAAAGTATCGATTTTTTGGTCGATTTGGTTCGATTTTTTGATTTTTTATAAACACCTCTATTTCTAACTGTGGCACCCAAGTGTGAAGGACATTGCTTTATCAAGACATATTCCATACCTTTTTAAAAATAAATATATGGTTGAATCAAAGTTATTGAATTCGACCGAATTCGTAGATTCTGATCTCCCGGCCTTCGCCCCGTCGTATGCATCTAACTCATTTTACAGGTAAGTGTTACCTTTCAATATAGGTATTATATAACTTTATCTATCAAAGCTTACGTAGGTAAGGATAAATTATGAAACATTTATTTTTCTGTATTGAAATTTGAACCTTAATCTGATAAGGTTTTTATCCACTTTATTAATAACTAGACTGCAATCTCGATTAGTATGAAAATTACTCCACACATTTAAAATTACATTACAGTTTTATTTATCACGAAGTTTAAGTAAGAGAGATTTTTTTAAAGATTTTTTTTATGATACTTGTAGTTGAAAATTGTTTTATGCGATTTTTGAATCTTGTAATTTTAAACTTGACATAATAGTTGTATCGGTTTAAGGGTTTCTTATTAAAAGTAAGATGAAATAGATTCATAAAGTGATAAGGATAAGCCACGATAGCTTATCTATTTGTTGGTTTAAATTCAAACTTTTGTAACATTCTATTAATATTATTCTCTATAGTTCCGGTTATATTACAATCCCAAGCCCATTGTAATTCTATCGCTTTAAATCATTGTTCAATGTTATTATACAATCAAAGTTCTACAACATTTGTTTTATGTATGTATGGTATCAGAGCAAGGTTAACTGTCACGAGTTTGTTCATTTTTTCTCACTATCAAAATTTCAGCATTCTTACAGTATAGTGATATATAAATTGGAATTGAAGGAGTATTAGTTTGCAAATCCAAACTTACTTAGAGTGTTATTAAAAATAAAATGATTTTTATTGGACTAAAACTTATTGAATATTGTAAAAAATGTTTTTTTTGATACATATTAACAAAGGAAATAAAAGACGTAATGACATACATTTAGATTTGAAAAATAAGTTGTATACTACGTGTATAGTTAGACAAAATCACATAAAATCAAGAAAGTACTGCTACTACTTTTGCCGCAATAAATTAATGGGTGATGATAACGTTAAAAGAACTGGTCCAAAGTCCAAAGCTGGTAAAACATTTCACTTCCCTACAGCCTTATAATGGCGTCTTGCCCAGAATTCAGATTCTTTTTTTCTCTCACTCTGCCCTGCGCGTTAAGGACACACACTTTTTACACATACACACACAGTGAGTACAAAACTTATGTACCACTACTCCCTCCTACCACAGCCTTCTGCTTTTTTCTTTCCTACGTACTGTCTATGTCCCCATTAATTTCCCATTGCTGTCACTGTACAAGTCAAGTGAAGTTGTGAACAGAAAACATAGGGTCCATTTTCTTTTTTTTTTTTCACTTGTTTTTGATTTCTCTGCTCTGCTCACAGAAAAAAGATTACAACTTTGCATTTACAACACCCTTTTGAACAGTATATTCATTTAGTGTGTGTGTGTGTGTGTTTTGTGGGGATATAAAAAGAGGGAAGCAAAAAATATGCAGCAGCACCTGTTGCAGATGCAGCCCATGATGGCAGCCTACTATCCGACTAACGTCACTACTGACCATATTCAACAGGTCTTTCTTCTTCCCCCCTCTCTGCTTCTTCTGCTCAGCTTACTGCTTTAGTCCTTTGATCAGAAAATCTGCCCTTTATCTGCTTCTTTTTTATGCATACAGTATATACTACTCTAGTTTTTTTTTTTTTTTGTGTGATGGTAGCCGGCTAGTTAGGTTATGGTCTGCGCAAACATTATCCGATCCTACTTGTGAGATGTGAGATGATTACACTGCATACACATAACCCTTTCTAGATTCTACTGTTTGGATTACACTGGTTTTTTGTTGCTGTTGTTGTTGGTAGCCAGCTGTGTATACTTTGGTTGCTACTTTTGCTATGACAAAAGATGTTTGAGCTCAGCTTGTACGCATTTCAGCTATTTTATCGAACACCTGTTAATTTCGACCGGTACAAGTATTAGGTACTAGCAATACTTCGGTTGCTAGTTTTCTATGAGAAGGGTGTTGGGATCAACTTGTACACATTTTAGATTATTTTATTGGGTACTTGTTACCTTTAACCTGCACAGATATCCGGTAGTTCTGTCCTCAAGAAGTACGTATTGGGAAAAAAATCAACTAGCGTTCATGTTATTCTCTCATTTAATTGACTAATAGGTCACACCCTTGTATATTATACTTTGGTTGCTTATTCTCGGCTGTTAATAGTTGTAATTTTTGTTTTTCATGTTGTTTGGTAAGTCTTGCTAAAAGGGTATCTATATTATGGTTTTAGTTTGCTCTTTTTCTCACGTTCTTGAACTTTTGAGCTACTTTTGCATATACAATAGAGAGAACAATCAGTAGGTTTTGAGTTTCTTTTTGTTAATGTCAGATGTCACCTAATAGTAGAGCAAAAATTTGAGCTGAAAATTATAGTGTCTGAAAAGAACCATTCTGAAATGCAGTTTGCAGACTGCTAAAGCTGGTGTTTAATTTGTGCCCTAAAAACTTTGGTACATTTAGGTGAACTTGATATAGAGAATACATTTACATTAGTCCTGTGCATGAATGCTTCCCACAGGCCGCAGGTTTGGGATCAACTTGATAAAGGACTTTCTTGGTCAGTTTTAACAGTTTCTCTCTAAGTTCTTTGTTTGGTTGATGCAGTATTTGACTGCCCTAGCCTACTTTAACCCAACATGTGCTGCATACCATCATTATCTGCATTTAGGGATTCAACAAACAGGTCCTGTGTTTCATCTTTTTTTATATCTGTGGTGTCGAAACTCGACTATATTACCTTCTACCAGCATAGAGTATGGGGTAACTTTATAGGCTTAAACAAATGAGGAAGAACTCTCCTAAAAAGTATAAGTGGCTTGCATTTGTGCGAGGGAATAAACTATTGCTGTTTCGGCTGTTTATTTATGAGATTGTGGGCATTATACAGATGAAGTTATTTTAACCTTTGCTTATGTTGGGGCTTTCTTTTATTCTATGTTAGTATTTGGATGAGAACAAATCACTGATTCTGAAGATTGTTGAGAGCCAGAACTCGGGAAAACTCAGTGAATGTGCAGAGTAAGTAAAGTTTTCACATATTTTTTTGTAATTATTTTTGTTTCTTTGAAAACCCTTGAGGAAGTAAAGTTCACTTTGTTAAGACTTGAATAAGTAAGATGTTACACTGTCACCTATTTCCTGTAATGACCAAGATTTTATGCTGGCATCACTTCTGGATTTTAGGTCTAAACAGTAACATTTTTGAATTTTGAACGTTGAGAAAAAAAGAAAAAAAAAGGGAAAAGAGTTTGTATTATGCATCCCTTAAATTTAAATTTTATTTTGCTTAGATGTTATAGCTACTTTTTGTTGTTGAAGGAACCAGGCTAGGCTTCAGAGGAATCTAATGTACCTTGCTGCTATTGCTGATTCTCAACCTCAGCCTTCTAGCATGCATTCTCAGGTAATATAGGCCTTTCTTGATTTTTGTTAAGTCTCTCACATTGGTTTTGAGAATGTGCAGTAGTCTCTCTAGGGTCCTTGGAAAACAAGTTATCCCAAATTAATTATTGGTTGGAAAATAAGTTATCCCAAATTAATTGTCTCGAAATAAATTATTTCGAGATTATTATATCATCCTCCCATAAGAATAAAAATAATACTACAATCCCTTGATAACTAATCCTAAAATTAGTTTTATCACGATTTTATTCCAACAAATATGTAATAAATTCATCTCAAATTTAATCCCGGAATTAATTATCGCTCATCCCTCGTACCAAACAAGCCCTTATAATGTACTCTCCCGTCCACTTTTACTTGGAACGTTTTGACTTTTCACGCCTCTTAAGAAATAATAAATAAAATATATAATTTACTATGATACCCATATTAATTGATTCATATTTTAGTGGATTTGAGAAAATAATTTAAAATGAGTAATAAATACTGCAGGTATAATATGAATTTTTTTTTGTCTTCTTTTGATATTCGTAAAGTGACAAGTAAAAATAAAAATTTATTTTTAGTATACATACCATGGAAAAGTGAATGAAACAATTTTTATACTAGGCTACTCAAAAAGTAGTTAAAGATAACTAGTTTCCATTTTGAAGGAGATTAGTGTCCCGGAAAATGAGGAAGATTATCTGTATACACTAATAATGTGAAAAAGAATATATGATATCATATTCAAGTTAAATCCATCTCTTTGATATGATCTTGGACATTCCTATCTTTTTTCTTAATAAATTTTCCTCGTTTACCTATCTTTGCTAGTTGGACCAGTTGATTAACTGTTGGCTGATATAGCCTTAGTGCACGGGTTTTTCAACTGAACCTAACATTCTTTACTCGGAACGTAGTCATATTTGTACAAAATAATTTTAAATTTTAAAAGTATAGTGAACTTATTGCTAGGAAGAAGTTGAACTCATCATGTTAAAATCTTGAATCCCATGTGCCTTTAATCCTCTTTTCCTCTTCATCCTTTCCATTCTTCACTTTGTTTTAAGAACATTTATACTTGTGTAGTTTGGTTCTGGTGGGATGATGCAACCTGGAACACATAATTATCTGCAGCAACAACAAGCCCAACAAATGACAACACAGTCACTTATGGCCGCGCGATCCTCCTCAATGCTCTATGGACAACAACAACAACAACAACAATCACTATCCCCATATCAACAAGGTTTGCATAGCCAACTTGGTATGAGCTCTGGTAGTGGAAGCAGTGGACTTCACATGATGCAAAGTGAAGCATCAGGTCACGGCGGAAGTGGGGGTTTCCCTGACTTTGGCCGAGGAAATAAGCAAGATATTGGGGTGCTCTCTGCTGAAGGGCGCGGTGGAAGTTCAAGTGGACATGGTGGAGAAGGTGGTGAGAATCTTTATCTGAAATCTGCTGCTGATGGTAACTAAGGGTACAAGTAATTAAGGTAGTACTATCGTAGGAGGAACTTAATTAGGAACAAGATTTAGTTTGGCAAGAATTTTGAAATTCCTGTGCTAAGTGATGGACTTGTAATCTGTGTTGTGTCAACACAAGTTCTAATGTTGTTGATCAGTATGTCTAATGCATGAGAAACTGCATATGTCATGTACATTTGTTAGGTCATTTTGGTTTGATTTGCTTTTCTTTGTGACCTTTTATTAGTTTGGGTAGTTGCATTTATTGATCGATTACATCGAGCCAAATAATTTAATATAGTAAAAAAATTTAATTGAGAATACACACCACATGATCATGGTTAAGTGATAACTTCGAGTATGAAAAGTAATTGACAAAAGCATGATTTTTGTACAAAGAATTATTGAATTTTCATTTAAATTGTTTATGTTTAGAGATTAATAATTAATATTTTTATTTTAATGGAACTGTGTGCTACAAATATAGATATTTTTCTGTCACAACTGTAATATTGGATTTCATGAAAGTTATGTATGTCATGTGTTTTAAATAAACTCTTACTATCATTTAATTGTAGTTGATTAATATGTATAATTCTCATATTAATTATTAATGACTAATATATACTTCTATAGGGATTGATATCTTGATATAATGCGAGCATATTGAGTGCAAATAAATATATTATACGACTTGCCTATTAACTCTGATCACCGTCCTATTGCATTCTTTAGTGTTCCATTGCAATTCTTTTGATAGCACAGAGATAAGAGAAAGCATCTTCTAATTTCATGATTAGCACTACGGCTTGATTGTTTAACTGGCCCATTCTTTTTAATTTAACTTTTCTCTACTTCACAAGAATGTCTGCCAAATTCTTAATTATTTAGTTTTGTTTTATACCTTTTTTGCTTAAGCTTGCTCGTTACATGGGCAAATAATTCTACTATTTGACTAGCTTAAAAAATAACTGGAAGGTAAGTTTTCTTCTACACTCTAGACAACGTTTTATTTGCACCATATTATTAGGAAAAACAAAGAAGAGAACAGAAACAAAGCATCATGCAGTCACCACATTATTAGGAAAAACAAAGAAGAGAACAGTAACAAAGCATCATGCAGTCACTTTGGTTATCATTTTCTAAGTTGTTCGTGCAACTTTGTTTATTATAATTATCTACGAAAATTATTGAATTGAATAGATACTAGTTTTTTTGTTTTGTTTTGATGACCGAGAATTTTCTTGAGCCGACGGTCTTTCGGAAACTGGCTCTCTGCTCCCTCGGGGTAGGGGTAAGGTCTGCGTTACTCACTACCCTCCCTAGACCCCACTTGTAGGATTATATTAGGTTGTTGTTTTGATAACCGAAAAATTCACCTGGAGCTAATCTTATGGATCAACCACAACCCTCGAAACTCGGGGATAATGGGTCTGTCCGTCTACCCTTTACCCTTCTCCACTTAAATAATAGAGCTAGTTTGCTTGACGCATGACTCGAACATGAGACCTAAGACACAACTCCCTCAACCATTTTGCTAATTGAGCTAACACCCGAGGCAATTAGGTACCACTTGAAACTAATGAAGGTTAGGATATCCATTAGCGTGATGAAATTGGGGTTAACTTCACATATATATAGTCGTTAATCTTTTCTCACCATAACAATAAAGTCACAATATTATATACTGTATCAAACTTTAATACAGTTAGCCAAACATCTAATAACAAGAAATTCATATAGTAAAATAATTCAGTGATTATTAGTTTTTATATTATAATTACCGTGATTTTGTCTATGAACTAGACAACCTATGAGTATTTGGAGAAGACGTTATCATTTTTAATACGACAGTGAAACTTGATACAGACTTCTCGATAACTTCTAGTTTTCTTGTACATCATTGATTAGAGAAGCTTCCAAGTATTTATATAAAGTAGCTATAAAACTGTAACTTTCAACCATAAAAGTCATACGCTAGCTAAAATTTTAAAACACGTGCTTTGACAAGAATTTCAAATGGATATTTGAGCCATAAATGTGGGTGTATAACTACTTTTCAATTTTTTCCATACAATTTTATACCTCTACAGTTTTGGAAAAAATTAAAACAAGGAAGAAAGAGGAAGAAATGGAATTCCAACTTTCAGTCCTGATAATAAAGGAGAATCTTAATAGTTCGTTGATTGTCTAATTGAATTTTTACTTATTGATACAGTTCGATTTCCTACCTTATAATTCCCCTAGTCCATTTTCCCTTTCCCTTCCCCCTATATAAAAAATTTATTTTTTAAAGAAACATATGTATGATAGTGATTTTGGTCAATATATATGATACGATATGTTAAATTGAACATATCGACAGTCATTGACTCCATTGAAGCTCGTCTGTAGAGAGATTAGAGGAGAGAAGCTAAGAGATAGAGGAACAGTGTTTTGGGAATTTTTTGTTCTATTTCTTCTCTCTAAAAATGTAAAGTACTTATACAATATAGGGAAAAAGGCCAATATTGCCCCTGTACTATTGTAATTAATGCACATTCGTTCCCTGTTTCACTTTACACTCAATCCTCACCCTACCATTAACAAAGTTGATATAATTACCCCTAACCCTAACGGATCGTCGATGTGGCAGGTGACCCCCTCTATTTTTTCCAAGTCAGCTTTCCATTAAGTTGAAAGCCCCAAATCGACTCCCAAATTAGATTGACCCAATTTCACCTCCAAAATTTTGACCCGTAACCCGTAACCGTTTGCCCTCTAAATAAATAGAAATAACCCGTCTAAAAAGAGTAAAGGCTTTCATTTGGACGAACCTTCTGGTACTTGAAAGAAAACGAGAGAACCAAACCGGTCAGAATTCTTGCGTCCAGTGCCGATTTCAAGCAAAGGTAAGAAATTATTCCCAAAAACTTGATGTTTCTGTTTGTTTTATCTCTTTCTTGTATGTAACTGAAGTGAAGTTTTACTGGCATTTCGATTCCCTTTCAGATTTGTTCTTAGTTGGTTAGGGATTTCAGTTCCCCTTTTTTTATCGATTATTTGAAGCTGATAGGTGTGTGTAGTTGTCATAGGGTTTCTAATTTGTTGTTTATTGAAGTTAGGGTTTACAGAGTAGTTCTTGGTTGGTTAGGGTTTTCACTTCTCCTTTCTTTGTCAATAATTTCAAGTTGGTAGGTGTGTGTTTTGCTTTTATATTCACTTGCATGTGGTTTTACATTATTAAACCCTAATTTTGTTCTTTTTGTTTGCATGTGCCTCATCTGGTATTGAAAAGTCATTTGGTGGTTTAGGGTTTCAATTTTAATTTTTTGTGGTCCCAACTTTCTTTTTTTTTTTTTTATATAGAAAATAAGTGAATCAGAATTTTAATATTGGCTTTCATTTGTTCTTTTCTGCGTTGATTATTGGAGGGTGGGGCTGGGAACACTTTATTCCCTCGTTACTTTAATACTTTAATGTATGGTCCCCCATATCCTGTCACGACCCGAAATTCTCACTTTCGGACCGTGATGGCGCCTAACATTTTACTTGCTAGGCAAGCCAACGTTAGAATAATATTAGCCATTTTAAATAATTTTTAAATTTATTAATAACAAAAAATAATTGCAGAAGTAAGGTCTGAAATGTAGTGAATAATCCATACAAATAACGATGTCTAAATACCATCCCAGAATTGGTGTCACAAGTGCACGAAATTCTAGAATAACACAAATAAATGTTCGAATAAAATAAAACTGTCTGGAAAGTGATTACACAACTAAAATAAAATAGATGGGGACTTCAGAACTGCAGACGCTGTGCGTTTATACCTCAAGTCTCTTCTGAGTAGCTGAAATCCAAGTAAGTCTATGGTACGCCGCTGGGACCAACTCCGAAATCTGCACAAGAAGTGCAGAGTGTAGTATCAGTACAACCGACCTCATATACTGATAAGTGCTGAGCCTAACCTCGACAAAGTAGTGACGAGGCTAAGGCGGGTCACTTACAATAACCTGTACGCAATATTAGTAAAATGACAATAATGAAAATAAATCAGGTAACTCATTTTTAATAGTTGAAGTCAACTCAGCCGTCATAATCAATTATTATTTCAATCAATTTCCGTTGCAGCGTGCAACCCGTTTTCACAATATATTCATTTTTAACTCTCCATTATATTTATTTAATCAAGTATATATATAGACTTTTAAACAAGTCTGTTACGGCATGCAACCCGATCCTCCAATATAAACTTTTAAATAAGTCTGTTGCGGCGAGCAACCCGATCCTCCAATATATTCATTTACCATTTCTCATAGAAGAAATTACCCCAATAAATACAACAATTAATATAAAATTTTAAAACAATAAGCATGGAATAATTATGATTTAATTATGAGACAGACAATGACAAATAATAATTTATCATGAAAATCAGAGAAAAAATAGGTAGTTTAATATTTAATATGCTAAATGTCAAGTAGCAATTAATGCACATAAATCAAATAAACATGTAGCAATTATTGCAGGAATTTAAGATTTAATATTTGACAAAGAATAGGAGAGAAATAATTATTATAACAATTAATTCGTGTATTTCTTTTTTTTAGGATTTTCAAATAATTATGCAAACAATTAATTTGATGACGTAGAAACACTCGTCACCTCGCCTATAGGTCGTTCACATGCATTTTACATAACAAATAATTTAATGGTTCTATTCCCTCAAGTCAAGGTTAACCATAACACTTATCTCGCTTTGCAATTTCAATCAATTACTCGACCACAACTTTTCCTTTTAAATTGGACTCTAAAAGCTTCAAATCTATTCACAAATAATTCAATATACTCAATACAAATCGTAGGAATCAATTCCAAATGAATTTTACTAATTTTCCGTATAAAAATCCGAAATTTATTTAAATATTCGACAGTGGGACCCACGTCTCAATCTCAGAAAAACTTACGAAATTCGGACACCTGTTTCGATACGAGTTCAACCATATAAAATTTATCTACTTCCGATGTCAAATGGACCTTCAAATCTTAAATTTCTGTTTTTGAAAGATTTTATAAAAATCTGTTTTTTCTTCCAAAATAATACGGATTCATGATGTAAATGAGTATGGAATTATGAAATATAATCAATATAGGATAAGTAACACTTACCCCAATGTATTTCCGTGAAAATCGCCCAAGTTGCCTTACTCGAGCTCAAAAATTGGAAATGGTTGAAAATGGGTCGAAACCCCATTTTGAGAACTTAAGTTCTATTTTTCAGATTTTTATTCATTGCGATCGTGGAAATTCATTCGCGATAGCGTAGAATTTTTTTTGCCCAGGTTTGTTTAACACTACGCGATCGTGTATAAGGCAATGCGATCGCAGAGATTAATTTCCCAGCCTTACGCGATCACGTACTGGTTTATGCGATCACATAGCACAATTTCGGTGCTTCAGCTTCTACCTCATTCCTTCTTCGCGATCGCAGTGCACTGGGAGCTAGCCTTTCGCGTTCGCGTGCCTATATTCACGAACGCAAAGAGTAAAACTCACGGCTTAAAATTGTCTCTTCGCGATCGCAGGAATGGCTTCACGATCGCGAAGCACAATGGACCAGATGATAGTAGAAGCTCAAAAACCAGATTTTCTAAGTCCAAAATCATCCCTTGCCTATCCGAAACTCACCCGAGCCCTCGGGGTTCCAAACCAAACAAGCACACAAGTCCTAAAATATCATACGAACTTGCTCGCGCGATCAAATTACCAAACTAACACCTAGAACTACGAATCGGACACCAAATCAAAGGAGATTTTCAAGAAAATTTTAAAACTTATATTTTTACAACCGGGAGTCCGAATCACGTCAAATCAACTTCGATTCTCACCAAATTCAGCAAACAAGTCATAAATATTTATTAGACCTATACCGGGAACCAGAACCTAAATACGGACCCGATGTCAATAAATCCAACATCAGTAAATTCTTAAAAATCATTAAGCTTTTAAGCTTTTAAATTTTCATCAAAAATCCATATCTCGGGATAGGGACCTCAGCATTCGATTTCGGACATATGCCCAATTCCCAAATCACGATACGGACCTACCGGAACTGTTAAAATAATGATCCGAGTCCGTTTGCTCAAAATATTAACCAAAGTCAACTCAGTTGAGTTTTAAAGCTCTATTTCATATTTTAATCCATTTTTCATATAAAAACTTTCCAAAAAATTTTACGGACTGCGCACACAAGTCGAGGAATGATAAATAGTGCTTTTCAAGTTCTTAGAACACAAAATTACTTATTAAATTTAAATATGATATTTTGGGTCATCACATTCCCCACCTCTAAAACAAACGTTCGTCCTCGAACGGAGTTAGAAAAAGTACATTAGGTGGTGAATAAGTGTGGATATTTATTCCGCATGTCCGACTCGGACTCCTAGGTAGATGCCTCTACCGGCTGACCTCTCTAGTGTACTCGAACTGAAGGATAACTCTTAGACCTCAACTGCCGGACCTGTCGGGCTAGAATAGTCACCGGCTCCTCCTCGTAAGTCAAATCTTTATCCAATTGGACTGAGCTGAAATCTAACACATGGGAATGATCGCCATAATATTTCTGGAGCATAAACACATGGAACACCGGATGATCCGCTGATAAACTAGATGGTAATGCAAGCCTATAGGCTACTTCACCCACCCTTTCGAGAATTTCAAAGGGTTCGATAAACCTAGGGCTCAACTTGCCCTTCTTTACGAACCTCATTACACCTTTCATAGGTGAAACCCGGAGCAATATTCTTTCTCCAACAATGTATCCAATATCACGAACTTTACGGTCTGCATAACTCTTTTTCCTAGACTGAGCTGTGCGAAGTCAATCTTGTATAACCTTGACCTTATCCAAAGTATCCTGTACCAAATTGGTACCCAATAACCGAGCTTCTCTCGGTTCAAACAAGCCAACTGGCGAACGACATTGCCTTCCGTATAGTGCCTCGTATGGAGCCATCTGAATGTTCGACTGGTAGCTATTATTATAAGCAAACTCCGTAAGTGGCAAGAACTAATACCAAGAACCTCAAAAGTCTATAACACAAGCGCGGAGCATATCTTCCAATATCTGAATAGTGCGCTCTAATTGTCCGTCTGACTGTGGATGAAATGTTGTACTCAACTCCACCCGCATGCATAACTCACGCTGTACAGCCCTCAAGAAATGTGAGGTAAACTGTGTACTTCGATATGAAATAATAGACATGGGCATACCGTGAAGGCGGATAATCTCACGAATGTAAATTTCAGCTAACCTCTCTGAAGAATAGGTAACTGCCACTGGAATGAAATGTGCTGACTTGGTCAACCTGTCCACAATGACCCAAACTGCGTCAAATTTTCTCTGAGTCCATGGGAGTCCAACAACAAAATTCCTACTGATACGCTCCCATTTCCACTCAGGAATCTCTAACTTCTGAAGCAAACCACCAGGTCTTTGATGCTCGTACTTAACTTATTGACAATTCAGACATCAAGCTGCATATACAACTATATCCTTTTTCATTCTCCTCCACCAATAATATTTCCGCAAATCTTGATACATTTTGGCAGTACCTGGATGAATAGAATACCTGGAACTGTGTGCCTCTTCAAGAATTAATTCACGAAGCCCATCCATATTAGGCACACAAATACGACCCTGCATTCGCAAAACTCCATCTTCCCCCATAACAACCTGTTTGTCATCACCGTGCCGCACCGTGTCCTTAAGGACAAGTAAATGAGGATCATCATACTGCCTCTCTCTAATGCGCTTATATAAAGAAGACCGAGTGATTGTACAAGCTAGAACCCGACTGGGTTCTGAAACATCTAACCTCACGAACTGATTAGTCAAAGTCTGAACATCTGCACCTAATGGCCTCTCACCAACCGGAATATACGCAAGGCTGCCTATACTCACAACCTTTCTACTCAAAGCATTGGCCACCACATTGGCCTTTCCGGGGTGATACAAAATGGTGATATCATAGTCTTTCAACAACTTCGACCATCTTATCTGCCTCAAATTAAGATCTTTTTGTTTGAACAAATACTGAAGGCTACGATGATCAGTAAATACCTCACACGAGACACCGTAGAGGTAATGCCTCCAAATCTTCAGCGCAAGAACAAATGCTGCTAGTTCTAAATCATGAACAATATAATTCTTCTTGTGAACTTTCAACTGCCGCGACGCATATGCAACCACCTTGCCATCTTGCATTAATACTGCACCAAGCCCAATGTCATATGCTTCATAATATACCATATACGATCCTGACCTTGTGGGTAACAACAACACTGGCTCCATAGTAAAAGTAGTCTTGAGCTTCTGAAAGCTCAACTTACACTCGTCTGATCATCTGAATGAGACACCTTTCCGGGTTGGTATGGTCAATGGGCTTGCTATAGATGAAAACCCTTCCACGAACCGACGGTAATAACTTGCTAAACCCAGGAAACTCCGGATCTTTGTAACTAAAGTAGGTCTAGGCCAATTCTGAACAACCTCTATCTTCTTAGGATCCACCTTTATGCCTTCTGCTGATACAACATCCCCCCAAAAGGCAACTGAGTCTAACCAAAACTCACCTTTTTAAAATTTGGCATATAACTGATTATTCCTCAAAGTATGAAGCACACTCCGAAGATGCTGCTCATGCTCCTCTCGACTACTGGAGTAAATCAAGATATCATCAATGAATACAACCACAAAATAATCCAAATAGGGCGTGAACACCCGATTCATCAAATCCATAAATGCTGCTGGGCTATTTGTCAACCCAAATGACATCACTAGGAATTTGTGATGCCCATACCGAGTCCGAAAAGTTGTCTTAGGGACATCAGATGCCCTAATCTTCAACTGATGGTGACCAGACCTCAAATCAATCTTCGAAAATACCTTGGCACCCTGAAGCTGATCGAATAAGTCATCAATTCTTGGAAACGGATATTTGTTTTTGATAGTGGCCTTATTCAACTGCCGATAATCTATACGCATCCGCATAGAACCATCTTTCTTCTTTACAAATAATACTGGTGCACCCCAGGGCGAGACACTGGGTCTAATGAATCCCTGATCAAGCAAGTCTTGTAACTGCTCCTTCAATTCTTTCAACTTCGGCGTGGCCATACAGTATGGTGGAATAGAAATGGGTTGAGTGCCCGGAGCCAAATTAATACAGAAGTCAATATATCTGTCGGGTGGCATCCCCGACAAATCTGCAGGAAATACTTCTGGAAATTCACGAACAACTAGTACTGAGTCTATAGAAGGAACATCCGCACTAGGATCGTGAATATAAGCCAAATAGGCTAGACACCCTTTCTCTACCATAGGCCGAGATTTCATATAAGAAATAACCATGTTGGTAGAATGACCAGGAGTTCCTTTCCACTCTAACCGAGGTAACCCCGGCATGACTAGGGTCATTGTCTTGGCATGACAATCTACTATAGCATGATAAGGTGACAACCAATCCATACCTAAGATGAAATCAATATTTACCATATCAAGAAGTAGAAGCTTCACACTAGTCTCAAGACTACCAATAGTAACCACACACGAATGATAGACATGATCTACCACAACAGAGTCTCCCACCGGTGTAGATACACACACAGAAGCACTCAGAGAATCACAAGGCACAACCAAATATGAAGAAAAATAGGAGGACACATAGGAATAAGTAGATCCTGGATCAAATAGAATTAAAGCATCTCTATGGAAAACTGGAATAATTCCTGTGATCATAACATCAGATGACTCGGCCTCAGGCCTCGCTGGAAAAGCATAAAATCGGGGCTGAGCACCACCACTCTGAACTACGTCCCTAGGACGACCTCTAACTGGCTTTCCTCTACCTTCAACGGTCTGATCTCCACCTCTAATGGCCTGACCTCCACCTGTAATGGCCTGACCTCCACCTCTAGCTGCCTGACCCCTACCTCTAGCTGGCTGAGCAGGCGGTAAAGCAACCAGTGCCGATATGATGGTACGAGAATCTTACCAAGATCTGTTACTCGCCAATCTAGGGCAATACCTCCTGATGTGACCAATGTTCCCACACTCATAACACCCATCCTGATGCCGTGACTGTTGAAGATGAAGCTGACCCAAATGGTCCGGATAACCGCTGTAGTAGCTCTGGAGTGGCGGTGCACTGATAGGAGCTAGATGTGCACCAAATATTGGCTACCCAGAGTTATGCATAATAGGACCGTGACTCCCTGAAACACCAGGAGATGCATGAAGTGCTGAATGAAATGGTATGGGAGGATGACCCCTACCAAAATTACCCCTGCCTCTATGCGAGGCACCACTAAAACCATCGAACTGACGAGGCCTCTTATCAGACCTCTACCCTCTCTCCTGTGCAAGAACCATCTCGATCCTCTTCGCGACATTAGCAGCCAGTTGAAAAGAAATCTCACTTTCGGTCTCCTTGGCCATCTGAAGCCTGATAAGGTGTGTGAGTCCTTCAGTAAACCTCCTCACTCTCTATCCCTCAGTGGGTAGTAAAAGGAGAGCATGGCGGGCCAAATCCAAAAAGAGGGACTCATACTGAGTAACAGTCATACTGCCCTGCTGTAGACGCTCAAATTGCTTTTGGTAATTCTCCCTCAGTGTGATAGGAAGGAACTTCTCCAGAAATAGCTGAGAGAATTGCTCCCAGCTAAGTGCCGGCGATCCAACCGGTCTAGTAAATGTATAATCAATCAACCACCTCCTGTCGGAACCCGTTATCTGAAATATAGCAAAATTATCCCATTGGTCTCAACTATACCCATGTTCTGCAGCACCTTATGACAGCGTTCTAAATACTCCTGTGGATCCTCAGAAGGTGTACCACTAAAGTGAATTGGAAATAGCTTGGTAAACTTATCTAGTCTCAATAAGGCCTCAAAAGACATGGCGGACCTATCACCGGTCTGTGCCACAACAACTGGCTGAACTACCCCAACTAGCGGGGATAGTGGAGCCTGATTCTGGGGAGCTATCTGCTCCGGAGCGGGAGTCGTGGGAGTTTGTGCTCCTCCCTCAGCATGTGAGACGGCTTGACGCCACTGGAAATGTACCATTCTGGGCCACGCCCTCCATAAGTCTCGCCAACCGAACTAGAGCGTCCTGAAGCACTGGAGTGGCTATGTATCCCTCCGGGACCTGAACTGGTCCAACTGGTACATTCTGAATTGGAACCTCTTCCTGAAGGTCTACCTGAGGTTCTACAACAGGAGCTTCGAAGCTTGATTGACTTTCCTGAAGCACTGGGAGCTAGTCTTTCGCGTTCGTGTGCCTATATTCACGAACGCAAAGAGTAAAACTCACGGCTTAAAATTTTCTCTTCGCGATCGCGAAGTACAATGTACCAGATGATAGCAGAAGCTCAAAACCCAGATTTTCTAAGTTCAAAATCATCCCTAGCCTATCCGAAACTCACCCGAGCCCTCGGGGTTCCAAACCAAACATGCACACAAGTCCTAAAACATCATACGAACTTGATCGCGCAATCAAATCACCAAACTAACACCTAGAACTATATACCTTACTTACCTCGACCTAGCGAAGCACAACACAAAAAAGGTAGTCTTCTTTTTCTGTATTCAACCAAGAAAAACCCCGCCACCTGGATTCGAATCCTAATACTATTATTAAATAATAATAATAATAATAAGGAATATACCAACGCAAGATCTTCTAAATCTTGAGATGGAGACTCAACCTTTTTACTGCAAATTTAGAAGCCGTTTTCTTTCACTCATATAACTATCTGGTTTAGTTCATCAACCCAAATGCTGAATAAAAATGAAAATATATATATTCAATCAAATCTTTCTTGGTATATCCAGATAATAGGTAGGAGCATAAACTGAAACATTCTGGGGCTACAAAGATAGGTATTAAATCATTAGCACCGTATAAAAACATTCCCCCTAGAGTAGCTGTTAATACGAATAAGAGAAACTCTTCTACGGAATACCACTCAAAGAGATCAAAGATTGTTGATGTTGGATCCTGGAATATTTATCTTGACAAGAATTTATCTACATGATAAAATATGTATCACAAGCACTAAGGGCTAGCCGACCTTGACCCCTGTTATTTTGAGGTCATATCTAGTTTTCAGAGTTTGCCTCGATTTGGTACCGCTCTCGCGGCCCGCACCGAAATAGTGCATGGCCAGCTCCCATAGTGTGACGGGCGGTGTGTACAAGGCCCGGGAACGAATTCACCGCCGTATGGCTGACCGGCGATTACTAGCGATTCCGGCTTCCCTTTTTTCGGAAGAAGGGTGGGATCCGGACAAAATCGATGAACGACTTCTAAATTTGCAGTAAAAAGGTTGAGTCTCATTTCCTATGTACAGGAATCAAATGGTGAAAAAAGTAAACATAAGCAATAGAGATTGTTTACCCCAAGATTGGTGAATTGTCATGATAGCTTGAAGTCGGACACCAAATCAAAGGAGATTTTCAAGAAAATGTTAAAACTTATATTTTTACAACCGGGAGTCCGAATCACGTCAAATCAACTCCGATTCTCACCAAATTCGGCAGACAAGTCATAAATATTTTAGTGGACATATACCGGGAACCAGAACCTAAATACGGACCCGATGTCAATAAATCCAACATCAATAAATTCTTAAATATCATTAAGCTTTCAAGCTTTTAATTTTTCATCAAAAATCCATATCTCGGGCTAGGGACCTCAGAATTCGATTTCGGACATATGCCCAATTCCCAAATCACGATACGGACCTACCGAAACTGTCAAAATAATGATCCGAGTCTGTTTTCTCAAAATGTTAACCAAAGTCAACTCAGTTGAGTTTTAAAGCTCTATTTCACATTTTAATCCATTTTTCATATAAAAATTTTTCAAAAAATTTTACGGACTGCGAACGCAAGTCGAGGAATGATAAATAGTGCTTTTCAAGGTCTTAGAACACAAAATTACTTATTAAATTTAAATATGATATTTTGGGTCATCACATTCCCCACCTCCAAAACAAACGTTCGTTCTCGAACGGAGTTAGAAAAAGTACATTAGTTGGTGAATAAGTGTGGATATTTACTCCGTATGTCCGACTCGGACTCCTAAGTAGATGTCTCTACCAGCTGACCTCTCTAGTGTACTCGAACTGAAGGATAATTCTTAGACCTCAACTGCCGGACCTGTCGGGCTAGAATAGCCACCGGCTCCTCCTCGTAAGTCAAATATTTCTCCAATTGGACTGAGCTGAAATCTAACACATGGGAAGGATCGCCATAATATTTCTGGAGCATAGACACATGGAACACCGAATGATCCACTGATAAACTAGGTGGTAAGGCAAGCCTATAGGCTACTTGTAACGACCCGGCCGGTTGTTTCGAGAGTTATAACCCTGTTTTCCCCATTTCTACTTCTTTTTATGTTATTCAGCTATATTATGTTATATCGGGTTCGGGTGAAATGAGACACTTAGTCTTATAATTGAAACTTTTAAGTTAGAAAAGTTGACTGGATATGGACCTATATGTAAACGACATCGAAATTTAATTTTGATGATTCCAATAGCTCTGTATGGTGATTTCGGGCTTAGGAGCGTGTCCGAAATATTATTTGGAAGTCCGTAGAGTAATTAGGCTTGAAATGCCGAAAGTTTTATTTTTGAGAAGTTTGATCGGGGGTTGACTTTTTGATATCGGGGTCGGAATCTGATTCTAAAAATTGGAATACCTCTGTTATGTCATTTAGGACTTGTTTGCAAAATTTGAGGTCAATCGGACGTGATTTGATAGGTTCCGGAGTTGTTTGTAGAAATTAGAAATTTCAAAGTTCATTAGGCTTGGATTGGGGTGTAATTCATGGTTTTAGCGCTGTTTGAGGTGATTTGAGGATTCGACTAAGTTTGTATGATGTTTTAGGACTTGTTGGTATATTTGGTTGAGGTCCCGAGGGCCTCGGGTGAGTTTCGGATGGTTAACGGATCAAAAATTTAACTAGAACAGTTGCTGCAATTTCCTTATGTTGGAAATTGCTTCTGCCCAGAATCGAGCCCAGATCGAGCTCAGGGTCGATGGCCATGATCAAAGCCCAGATCGAGCTCAAGGTCGAGGGTCACGATCGAGCCCAGGTTCGAGGGTCACGATCGAAGGCATGATCGAGCCCAGGGTCGAGGGTCATGATCGAAGGCATGATTGAGCCCATGGTCGAGGGTCATAATCGAGGGCCAGGACCGAGAACCAGGATTGAGGACCTCGATCGAAGGCCAAGATCGAGGGCCAAGATCGAGGCAGAACCGAGGATGTCTGGGCAGAATTATAAAAACGGGTGCTTCGTCCCATTTGCAATTTTTGATAAATTGGAGCTTGGGGAGAGGCGATTTTTGTTATAATTTTCAAGGAAAACTTGAGGTAAGTCCCTTGTGATCATTTCTACTCCATAATATTGAATTATCATCGAATCATCCGACTAGATTACATGATTTTGAGGTGTAAATCAGAGATTGGAACTTAGAAAATTTGGAAATAAGATTTGTAGATTTGAGGGTCGAGTTGAGGTCGGATTTTGGTAAAATTGGTATGGGTAGCCTCGTGGTTGAATGGACTTTCGGATTTTATAACTTTTGTCGGGTTCCGAGATATGGGCCCCACATGCAATTTTTGAGCCAACTTTGGGTTTTGGTCTAATTTTGTAGTTTTTCTTGTGGAATACATTCCATTAGCGCGTATTGATGGTATTGTACTAATTGTGAATAGATTCGGAGAATTTGGAGGCTGAGTCCAGAGGCAAGATCATTGCGGGTTAAAGATTTGACCGGTTTGAGGTAAGTAACGATTGTAAATCTAGTCCTGAGGGTATGAAGCCCCGGATTTTGTATCATTCTACTATTTTTAGTGACGCACATGCTAGGTGACGGGCGTGTGGGCGTGCACTGTTGGGGATTCGTGACTTGGTCCGCCCCGTAGCAATTGTAAAGTTGCATACTTTGTTGAAACCATTGATACTTATATGATTTAGAAAGATTTTCTGTAAATTGGGCTGAATGCCATGTTTGGGCCTTTCCCCAATGCTGTTTGGACCCTTAGGGGCTGTTTTGTATCATCCTCTCACTGTTTTCGATTTAAAATCTATACTCAGTCATGGTTATACTTGTTTACTGCATAACTTAGTCTTATGACTCTATTTTGATGCATATAAATGTTTTGGGCCGAATGCCCTATTTTACTGAAATGCCCGAGTGGCTTGATTTGTGAGGATGAGTGTGGATCGGGGCTGCCCGCATGCAACATACTTGTGACTGAGTGAGGCCGAGGGCCTGATTGGTGAGGATGCGTGTGGATCGGGGCTGCCCGCCTGCAGCATACTTGTGACCGAGTGAGGCCGAGGGCCTGATTGGTGAGGATGAGTGTGGATCGGGGCTGCCCGCCTACAACATACTTTATTATTATCGCACGTGAGTTATCCGTGCAGATTATAGTGCTTGGGATGAAGGATCCCCTCCGGAGTCTGTACACACCCCCAGTGAGCGCAGGTACCTACTGAGTGCGAGTGCCGAGTGCTGAGTGACTGGGAGGCATGAGTGATTGTGAGGTATGCCCGAGTGGAAAGAGTGATTGTGAGGTATGCCCGAGTGGCAAGAGTGATTGTGAGGTATGCTCGAGTGGCACGAGTGACTGTGAGGTTGGCCCGAGTGGTTGTTTATGATTTCATCATTTTTGCTCACCTTTGCATTGAGCCTTTGTTTAAAAAAAATGTTGGAAAAATTGTCTTTAAATGATTTTTACTGGAACTGGGTTTAAACGAGATGTTTGATTCAAATCCTGATTTTTAAGAGCATGTGGTATTTTACTGAGATTTCCTAATATGAACGTTGTATGCTCCATTGCTCGTCACTACTGCTCAGTCTTTATTTATTGTTGTTACTTATTGAGTTGGCGTACTCACGTTACTCCCTGCACCTTGTGTGCAGATCCAGGTGTCTCTGGACACGGTAGCGGTTATTAAGTGTTCTGGTTGCAGATTTTCTTGGAGATAGCAACGTAGCTGTTTGGCGATCGCAACCCCTGCTCTTCTCCCTCTTATCTTCCTCTAGTAGTATTTAGCTTTATTTGTTTTCCAGGCTGAGTTAGCCTTGATATTGTCAGAAAGATTATA
Organism: Nicotiana tomentosiformis; assembly: GCF_000390325.3. Taxonomy (NCBI): domain Eukaryota; kingdom Viridiplantae; phylum Streptophyta; class Magnoliopsida; order Solanales; family Solanaceae; genus Nicotiana; species Nicotiana tomentosiformis. The sequence continues at coordinate 14,216,427 of NC_090815.1, read as the reverse complement.
ATAGATGCTCATGACTAGTGACACCCCGATGTCGGGCTTTTCTTTTTCGCACTTCTGTTTTTCTTTGATTTGAAGTTTTTAAATGAAGGTTTATGCTAAATAACCTTGAAATTATCTTTAAAACGAAGATATCGGTTTGTTTGGAAATGAGTCGGCTTGCCTAGTCCCACGATAGGCGCCATCATGACATGGGTTAGTTTTGGGTTGTGACACTACTTCACCCACCCTTTCGAGAATTTCAAAGGGTTCGATATACCTAGGGCTCAACTTGCCCTTCTTTCCGAACCTCATTACACCTTTCATAGGTGAAACCCAGAGCAATATTCTTTCTCCAACCATGTATGCAATATCATGAACTTTACGGTCTGCATAACTCTTTTTCCTAGACTGAGCTGTGCGAAGTCAATATTGTATAACCTTGACCTTATCCAAAGTATCCTGTACCAAATTGGTACCCAATAACCGAGCTTCTCTCGGTTCAAACAAGCCAACTGGCGAACGACATTGCCTTCCGTATAGTGCCTCGTATGGAGCCATCTGAATGTTCGACTGGTAGCTATTATTATAAGCAAACTCCGCAAGTGGCAAGAACTAATCCCAAGAACCTCAAAAGTCTATAACACAAGCGCAGAGTATATCTTCCAATATCTGAATAGTGCGCTCTAATTGTCCGTCTGACTGTGGATGAAATGTTGTACTCAACTCCACCCGCGTGCCTAACTCACGCTGTACAACCCTCAAGAAATGTGAGGTAAACTGTGTACTTCGATATGAAATAATAGACATGGGCACACCGTGAAGGCGGATAATCTCACGAATGTAAATTTCAGCTAACCTCTCTAAAGAATAGGTAACTGCCACTGGAATAAAATGTGCTGACTTGGTCAACCTGTCCACAATGACCCAAACTGCGTCAAATTTTATCTGAGTCCATGGGAGTCCAACAACAAAATTCCTACTGATACGCTCCCATTTCCACTCAGGAATCTCTAACTTCTGAAGCAAACCACCAGGTCTTTGATGCTCGTACTTAACTTATTGACAATTCAGACATCGAGCTGCATATACAACTATATCCTTTTTCATTCTCCTCCACCAATAATGTTTCCGCAAATCTTGATATATTTTGGCAGTACCTGGATGAATAGAATACCTGGAACTGTGTGCCTCTTCAAGAATTAATTCACGAAGCCCATCCATATTAGGCACACAAATATGACCCTGCATTCGCAAAACTCCATCTTCCCCCACAACAACCTGTTTGTCATCACCGTGCCGCACCGTGTCCTTAAGGACAAGTAAATGAGGATCATCATACTGCCTCTCTCTAATGCGCTTATATAAAGAAGACCGAGTGATTGTCTAAGCTAGAACCCGACTGGGTTCTGAAACATCTAACCTCACGAACTGATTAGTCAAAGTCTGAACATCTGCACCTAATGGCCTCTCACCAACCGGAATATACGCAAGGCTGCCCATACTCACAACCTTTCTACTCAAAGCATTGGCCACCACATTGGCCTTTCCGGGGTGATACAAAATGGTGATATCATAGTCTTTCAACAACTTCGACCATCTTATCTGCCTCAAATTAAGATCTTTTTGTTTGAACAAATACTGAAGGCTACGATGATCAGTAAATACCTCACACGAGACACCGTAGAGGTAATGCCTCCAAATCTTCAGCGCAAGAACAAATGCTGCTAGTTCTAAATCATGAACAATATAATTCTTCTTGTGAACTTTCAACTGCCGTGACGCATATGCAACCACCTTGCCATCTTGCATTAATACTGCACCAAGCCCAATGTCATATACTTCATAATATACCATATACGATCCTGACCTTGTGGGTAACAACAACACTGGCTCCGTAGTAAAAGTAGTCTTGAGCTTCTGAAAGCTCAACTCTCACTCGTCTGATCATCTGAATGAGACACCTTTCTGGGTTAGTATGGTCAATGGGCTTGCTATAGATGAAAACCCTTCCACGAACCGACGGTAATAACTTGCTAAACCCAGGAAACTCCGGATCTTTATAACTAAAGTAGGTCTAGGCCAATTCTGAATAACCTCTATCTTCTTAGGATCCACCTTTATGCCTTCTGCTGATACAACATCCCCCCAAAAGGCAACTGAGTCTAACCAAAACTCACCTTTTTAAAATTTGGCATATAACTGATTATTCCTCAAAGTATGAAGCACACTCCGAAGATGCTGCTCATGCTCCTCTCGACTACTGGAGTAAATCAAGATATCATCAATGAATACAACCACAAAATAATCCAAATAGGGCGTGAACACCCGATTCATCAAATCCATAAATGCTGCTGGGGCATTTGTCAACCCAAATGACATCACTAGGAATTCGTGATGCCCATACCGAGTCCGAAAAGCTGTCTTAGGGACATCAGATGCCATAATCTTCAACTGATGGTAACCAGACCTCAAATCAATCTTCGAAAATACCTTGGCACCCTGAAGCTGATTGAATAAGTCATCAATTCTTGGAAACAGATATTTGTTTTTGATAGTGGCCTTATTCAACTGCCGATAATCTATACACATCCTCATAGAACCATCTTTCTTCTTTACAAATAATACTGGTGCACCCCATGGCGAGACACTGGGTCTAATGAATCCCTGATCAAGCAAGTCTTGTAACTGCTCCTTCAATTCTTCCAACTCCGGCGGGGCCATACAGTACGGTGGAATAGAAATGGGTTGAGTGCCCGGAGCCAAATTAATACAAAAGTCAATATCTCTGTTGGGTGGCATCCCCGATAAATCTGCAAGAAATACTTCTAGAAATTCACGAACAACTAGTACTGAGACTATAGAAGGAACATCCGCACTGGGATCGCGAATATAAGCCAAATAGGCTAGACACCCTTTCTCTACCATAGGCCGAGATTTCATATAAGAAATAACCATGTTGGTAGAATGACCAGGAGTTCCTTTCCACTCTAACCGAGGTAACCCTGGCATAGCTAGGGTCATTGTCTTGGCATGAAAATCTAATATAGCATGGTAAGGTGACAACCAATCCATACCCAAGATGACATCAATATTTACCATATCAAGACGTAGAAGATTCACACTAGTCTCAAGACTACCAATAGTAACCACACACAAAAGATAGACATGATCTACCATAACAGAGTCTCCCACCGGTGTAGATACACACATAGAAGCACTTAGAGAATCACAAGGTACAACCAAATATGAAGCAAAATAGGAGGACACATAGGAATAAGTAGATCCTGGATCAAATAGGATTAAAGCATCTCTATGGAAAACTGGAATAATACCTGTGATCATAACATCAGATGACTCGGCCTCAGGCCTCGCTGGAAAAGCATAAAATTGGGGCTGAGCACCACTACTCTGAACTGCGTCCCTAGGACGACCTCTAACTGGCTGTCCTACACCTCCAACGGTCTGACCTCCACCTCTAATGGCCTGACCTCTACCTGTAATGGCCTGACCTCCACCTCTAGCTGCCTGACCCCTACCTTTAGTTGGCTAAGCAGGCGGTGAAGCAACCCGTGCCGATATGATGGCACGAGAATCCTACCAAGATCTGTTACTCGCCAATCTAGGGCAATACCTCCTGATGTGACCAATGTTCCTACACTCATAACACCCATCCTGATGCCGTGACTATTGAAGATGAAGCTGACCCAAATGGTCCGGATAACCGCTGTAGTAGCTCTGGAGTGGCGGTGCACTGATAGGAGCTAGATGTGCACCAAATGCTGGCTACCTAGAGTAATGCATAATAGGACCGTGACTCCCTGAAACACCGGGAGATGCATGAAGTGCTGAATATAATGGTATGGGAGGATGACCCCCTACCAAAATTACCCCTGCCTCCATGCGAGGCACCACTAAAACCATCGAACTGACGAGGCCTCTTATCAGACCTCTACCTTCTCTCCTATGCAAGAACCATCTCGATCCTCTTCGCGACATTAGCAGCCAGCTGAAAACAAATCTCACTTTCGGTCTCCTTGGCCATCTCAAGCCTGATAAGGTGAGTGAGTCCCTCAGTAAACCTCCTCACTCTCTATCCCTTAGTGGGTAGTAAAAGGAGAGCATGGCGGGCCAAATCTAAAAAGCGGGACTCATCTAAAACAAGTGTGGAGAGCATTGGGTCATCACATTCTACACATCTAAAACAAACGTACGTCCTCGAACGGAGTTAGAAAAAGTACTTGAGCTGGTGGATAAGTGTGGATATTTACTCTGCATGTCTGACTCGGACTCCCAGGTAGATGCCTCTACCGGCTGACCTCTTCAGTGTACTCGAACTGAAGGATAACTCTTAGACCTCATTTGCCGTACCTGCCGGGCTAGAATATCCACTGAATCCTCCTCGTAAGTCAAATCATTGTCCAATTGGGACATGTAGCCATAATATTTTCAGAGCATAGACACATGGAACACCGGATGAACCGCTGATAAACTAGGTGGTGATGCAAGCCTGTAGGCTACTTCACCCACCCTTTCAACAATTTCAAAGGGTCCGATATACGTAGGGCTTAACTTGCCCTTCTTTAAGAACCTCATTACACCTTTCATAGGTGAAACCCAGAGCAATATTCTTTCTCCAACTATGTATGCAATATCACAAACTTTACGGTCTGCATAATTCTTTTGCCTAGACTGAGCTGTGCGAAGTCGATCTTGGATAACCTTGACCTTATCCAAAGAATCCTGTACCAAATCCGTACCCAACAATCGAGTTTCTCCCGGTTCAAACCAGCCAACTGGGGAACGACATCTCCTTCCGTATAATGCCTCATATGGAGCCATCTGAATGCTCGACTGGTAGGTATTATTATGAGCAAACTCCGCAAGTGGCAAGAACTGATCCCAAGAACCTCCAAAGTCTATAACACAAGCGCAAAGCATATCTTCCAATATCTGAATAGTGCGCTCTGACTGTCCGTCTGACTGTGGATGAAATGCTGTACTCAACTCCACCCGTGTGCCTAATTCACGCTGTACAACCCTCCAGAAATATGAATTAAACTGCGTACCTCGATATGAAATAATAGACACGGCACACCGTGAAGGCGGACAATCTCATGAATGTAAATTTCAGCTAACCTATCTGAAGAATAGGTAACTGCCATTGGAATGAAATGTGCTAACTTGGTCAACCTGTCCACAATGACCCAAACTGTGTCAAATTTTCTCTGAGTCCGTGGGAGTCCAACGACAAAGTCCATAGTGATACGCTCCCATTTCCACTCAGGAATCTCTAACTTCTGAAGCAAACCACCATGTCTCTGATGCTCGTACTTAACTTGTTGACAATTCAGACACCGAGCTACATATGCAACTATATCCTTTTTCATTCTCCTCCACCAATAATGTTGCCACAAATCTTGATACATTTTGGCGGTACGTGGATGAATAGAATACCTGTAACTGTGTGCCTCTTCAAGAATTAATTCACGAAGCCCATCCATATTAGGCACACAAATACGACCCTGCATTCGTAGAACTCCATCTTCCCCCACAACAACCTGTTTGGCATCACCGGGCCGCACCGTGTCCTTAAAGACAAGTAAATGAGGACCATCATATTGCCTCTCTCTGATGCGCTCATACAAAGAAGACCGAGCGACTGTACAAGCTAAAACCCAACTGGGTTCTGAAATATCTAACCTCACGAATTGATTAGCTAAAGTCTGAACATCTACAGCTAATGGCCTCTCACCAACCGGAATATACGCAAGATTTCCCATACTCACAGCATTTCTACTCAAAGCATCGACCACCACATTGGCCTTTCAGGGGTGATACAAAATGGTGATATCATAGTCTTTCAACAACTCCAACCATCTTCTTTGCCTCAAATTAAGATCTTTTTGTTTGAACAAATACTGAAGGCTACGATGATCAGTAAATATCTCCCTAGGACGACCTCTAACTGGCTGGCCTCTACCTCTAACGGTCTGACCACCACCTCTAATGGCCTGACCTCCACCTCTAGTGGACTGACCTCTACCTCTAGCTGGCTGAGCAAGCGATGAAGCAACCGGTGCCGGTATGATGGCACGAGAATCCTGTCGAGATCAGTTACTCGCAAATCTAGGGCAATACCTCCTGATGTGACCAACGTTCCCATACTCATAACACCCACCCTGATGACGTGACTGTTGAAGCTGAAGCTGACCCCAATGGGCCGGAGAACCGCTGTAATAGCTCTGGAGTGGCGGTGCACTGATTGGAGCTGCCTGTGCACCAAATGCTAGCTGCCCAACGTAATGCATAATACGACCGTGACTCCCTGAAGCATCGGGAGATGCATGAAGTGCTGAATGAAACTGTCTTTGAGGATGACCCCTACCAAAATTATCCCTGCCTCCATGCGAGGCACCACTAAAACCACCGAACTGACGAGGCCTCTTATCAGACCTCTGCCCTCTCTCCTGTGCAAGAACCATCTCGATCCTCTTCGCGACATTAGCAGCCGGCTGAAAAGAAATCTCACTTTCGATATCCTTGGCCATCCGAAACCTAATAAGGTGAGTGAGTCCCTCAGTAAATCTCCTCACTCTCTATCCCTCAGTGGGTAGTAAAAGGAGAGCATGGCGGGCCAAATCCACAAAACGGGACTCATACTGCCCTGCTGTAGACGCTCAAATTGCTTTTGGTAATTCTCCCTCAGTGTGATAGGAAGGAACTTCGCCAGAAATAGCTGAGAGAACTGCTCCCAGGTAAGTGAAGGCGATCCAACTGGTCTAGTCAATGTATAATCACTCCACCACCTCCGGGCGGAACCCGTCATCTGAAATATAGCAAAATGAACCCCATTGGTCTCAACTATACCCATGTTCTGCAGCACCTTATGTCAGCGTTCTAGATATTCCTGTGGACTGGAAAGAGCTTGGTAAACTTATCCAGTCTCAATAAGGCCTCAAAAGACATGGCGGGCCTGTCACTGGTCTGTGCCGCAACAACTGGCTGAACTACCCCAATTGGCGGGGCTGCTGGAGCCTGATTTGGGGAGCTATCTGCTCCAGTGTGAGAGTAGTGGGAGTTTGTGCTCCTCCCCCAGCATGTGAGACGGCTTGACGCCACTGGAATTGTACCATTCTGGGCCACGCCCTCCATAAGTCTCACCAACCAGAGTGGCTATGAATCCCTCTGGGCCCTGAACTGGTCCAACTGGTACATTCTGAACTGGAACCTCCTCCTTAAGGTCCAACTGAGGTTCTACAGCAGGAGCTGCTGCTAGAGCTCTAGACTGAGCTCTACCTCTACCTCTGCCTCTAGCATGACCTCGGCCTTAACCTCTACCCCTGGCCATAGTTGCCACCGGGGATTCTGGTCCTTGTCCATCGGTAGAGGTATTACGTGTTCTCACTATCTGCGATAGAATAAGAGTAGAATGGTTCAATCATCGATGATAGGATAAAATCGCACGACAGAATAAGAAAGAAGTGATACTGTTCCTAAACTTCATAGCTTCTGAGAGATGAGTACAGACGTCTCCGTACCGATCCTTCAGACTCTACTAAGCTGGCTCGTGACTCGTAAGACCTATGTAACCTAGTGCTCTAATACCAACTGTCACGACCTGAAATTCCCACCTTCGGACCGTGATGGCACCTAAAATTTCACTTGCTAGGCAAGCCAACGTTAGAATAATATTAGCCATTTTAAAACAATTTTCAAATTTATTAATAACAAAGAACAATTGCGGAAGTAATATCTGAAATGTAGTGAATAATTCATACAAATAACGGTGTCTAAATACCATCCCAGAATTGGTGTCACAAGTGCACGAGCTTATAGAATAATACAAATAAAGGTCTCAATAAAATAAAGTTGTCTGGAAAGTGATTACACAGCTAAAATAAAATAGACGGGGACTTCAGAACTGTGGATGCTGTGCAGTTATACCTCAAGTCTCCTCTGAGTAGCTGAAATCCGAGCAAGTCTATGGTACCCCGCTGGGACCAACTCCGAAATCTGCACAAGAAGTGCAGAGTGTAGTATCAGTTCAACCGACCCCATGTACTGGTAAGTACGGAGCCTAACCTCGATGAAGTAGTGACGAGGCTAAGGCATGTCACTTACATTAACATGTACGCAATATTAGTAAAATGACAAAAATAAAAATAAATTAGGTAACTCATTTTTAATAGTTGAAGCCAACTCAACAGTCATAATCAATTATTATTTAAATCAATTTACTCGACCATAACTTTTTCTTTTAAATTGGACTCCAAAAGCTTCAAATCTATTCACAAACAATTCGATATACTCAATACAAATCGTAGGAATTAATTCGAGATGAATTTTACTAATTTTCCGGATAAAAATCTGAAATATATTTAAATATTAGACACTGCGACCCATGTCTCAATCTCAAAAAAACTTACGAAATCCGGACACCCGTTCCGATACGAGTTCAACCATACAAAATTTATCCAATTTCGATGTCAAATGGACCTTCAAATCTTAAATTTTTGTTTTTGAAAGATTTTATAAAAATATGATTTTTCTTCCAAAATTACACGGATTAATGATGCAAATGAGTATGGAATCATGAAATATAATCAATATAGGGTAAGTAACACTTACCCCAATGTTTTCCCGTGAAAATCGTCTAAGAATCGCCTTACCCGAGTTTAAAAATTGGAAATGGTTGAAAATGGGTCGAAACCCCATTTCGAGAATTTAAGTTATGTTTTTCAGATTGTTATTCATCGCGATCGCGAAAATTCGTTCGTGATCTCGTAGAACAAAATTTGCCAGGTTTGTTTAACACTACGCGATCGCGTATAAGGCCATGTGATCGCATAGAACAATTTCCCAGGCTTACGCGATCACGTACAAGGTTATGCGATCGCGTAGCACAATTTCGGTGCTTTAGCTTGTGCCTCATTCCTTCTTCGCGATCTCAGCCTTGTGCTCGCATTCGCAGTGCACTGGGAGATAGCCTTTCACGTTCGCATGCCTATCTTCGCGAACGCGAAGAGGAAAACTCACTGCTTAAAATATTCTCTTCGCAATCGCAGGAATGGCGTTGCAATCGCGAAGCACAATGCACCAGATGACATCAGAAGCTCAAAAACCAGATTTTCTAAGTTCAAAATCATCCCTAGCCTATCCGAAACTCACCCGAGCCCTCAGGGCTCCAAACCAAACATGCACACAAGTCCTAAAACATCATACGAACTTGATTGCGTGATCAAATTGCCAAAATAACACCTAGAACTATGAATCAGACACCAAATCAAAGGAAAATTTCAAGAAAACTTTAAAATTTATATTTTTACAACCGGATGTCCGAATCACGTCAAATCAACTCCGATTCTCACCAAATTCGGTGGACTAGTCATAAATATTTTAGTGGACCTATACCGAGAATCGGAACGTAAATACGGACCCAATGTCAATAAATCCAACATCAGTAAATTCTTAAAAATCATTAAGCTTTCAAGCTTTTAATGTTTCATCAAAATTTCATATCTAGGGCTAGGGACCTCGAAATTTGATTTCGGGCATACGCCCACGTCCCAAATCACGATACGGACCTACCGAAACTGTCAAAACACTGATCCGAGTCCGTTTGCTCAAAATGTTGACCAAAGTCAATCCAGTTGAGTTTTAATGCTCTATTTCACATTTTAATCCATTTTTCACATAAAAACTTTCCGAAAACTTTTACGGACTGCGCATGCAAGTCGAGGAATGATAAATAGTGCTTTTGAGGTCTTAGAACACAAAATTACTTATTAAATTTAAAGATGACATTTTGGGTCATCACCTTTTCCACATCTAAAACAAACGTTCGTCCTCGAACAGAGTTAGAAAAAGTACTTGAGCTGGTGAATAAGTGTGGATATTTACTTCGCATGTTTGACTCAGACTCCCAGGTTGATGCCTCTACCAGTTGACCTCACAAGTGTACTCGAACTGAAGGATAACTCTTAGACCTCAACTGCCGGACCTGTCGGGCTAGAATTGCCACCGACTCCTCCTCGTAAGTCAAATCTTTGTCCAATTGGACTGAGCTGAAATCTAACACATGGGAAAGATCGCCATAATATTTCCGGAGCATAGACACATGGAACACCGGATGAACCGCTGATAAACTAGGTGGTAATGAAACCCTGTAGGCTACTTCACCCACCCTTTCAACAATTTCAAAGGGTCCGATATACGTAGGGCTTAACTTGCCCTTCTTTAAGAACCTCATTACACCTTTCATAGGTGAAACCCAGAGCAATATTTTTTCTCTAACTATGTATGCAATATCACAAACTTTATGGTCTGCATAATTATTTTGCCTAGACTGAGCTGTGCGAAGTCGTTCTTGGATAACCTTGACCTTATCCAAAGCATCCTGTACCAAATCGGTACCCAACAATCGAGTTTCTCCCGGTTCAAACCAGCCAACTAGGGAACGACATCTCCTTCCGTATAATGCCTCGTATGGAGCCATCTGAATGCTCGACTGGTAGGTATTATTATAAGCAAACTCCGCAAGTGGCAAGAACTGTTCCCAAGAACCTCCAAAGTCTATAGCATAAGCGCGAAGCATATCTTCCAATATTTGAATAGTGCGCTCTAACTGTCCGTCTGACTGTGGATGAAATGTTGTACTCAACTCCACCCGCATGCCTAACTCACGCTATACAACCCTCCAAAAATGTGAGGTAAACTGCGTACCTTGATATGAAATAATAGACACGGGCACACCGTGAAGGCGGACAATCTCACGAATGTAAATTTCAGCTAACCTCTCTGAAGAGTAGGTAACTGCCATTGGAATGAAATGGGCTGACTTGGTCAACCTGTCCACAATGACCCAAACTGCGTCAAATTTTCTCTGAGTCCGTGGGAGTCCAACGACAAAATCCATAGTGATATGCTCCCATTTCCACTCAGGAATCTCTTACTTCTGAAGCAAACCACCACGTCTCTAATGCTCGTACTTAACTTGTTGACAATTCAGACACCGAGCTGCATATGCAACTATATCCTTTTTCATTTTCCTCCACCAATAATGTTTCCACAAATCTTGATACATTTTGGCGGTACCTTGATGAATAGAATACCTGTAACTGTGTGCCTCTTCAAGAATTAATTCACGAAGCCCATCCACATTAGGCTCACAAATACGATCCTACATTTGCAGAACTCTATCTTCTCCCACAACAACCTGTTTGGCCTCACCGTGCCACACCGTGTCCTTAAAGACAAGTAAATGAGGATCATCATACTGCCTCTCTCTGATGCACTCATATAAAGAAGACCAAGCGACTGTACAAGCTAGAACTCGACTGGGTTCTAAAACATCTAACCTCACGAACTGATTAGCCAAAGTCTAAAAAATCTACAGCTAATGGCCTCTCACCAACCGGAATATACGCAAGATTGCCCATACTCACAATCTTTCTACTCAAAGCATCGGCCACCACATTGGCCTTTCCGGGGTGATACAAAATAGTGATATCATAGTCTTTCAACAACTCCAACCATCTTCTCTACCTCAAATTAAGATCTTTTTGTTTGAACAAATACTGAAGGCTAATATGATCAGTAAATACCTTGCTGGAAAAGCATAAAATCGGGGCTGAGCCCTACCACTCTGAACTACGTCCATGGGACGGTCTCTAACTGGCTGGCCTCCACCTCCAACGGTCTGACCACCACCTCTAATGGCTTGCCCTCCACCTCTAGTGGCTTGCCCTCCACCTCTAGCTGCCTGACCCCTACCTCTAGCTGGCTGAGCAGGCAGTGAAGCAACTGGTGCCGGTATGATGGCACGGGAATCCTGCTGAGATCTGTTACTCGCAAATCTAGGGCAATACCTCCTAATGTGACCAATGTTCCCATACTCATAACACCCATCCTGATGCCGTGAAGGTTGAAGATGAAGCTGACCCCAATGGGCCGGGTAACCGCTTTAGTAGCTCTGGAGTGGCGGTGCACTGATAGGAGCTGCATGTGCACAAATGCTGGCTACCCAAAGTAATGCATAATAAGACATTGACTCCCTGAAGCGCTGGGAGATGCATGAAGTGCTGAATGAAATGATATTTGAGGATGACCCATACCAAAATTACCCCTGCCTGTATGCGAGGCACCACTAAAACCACCAAACTGATGAGGCCTCTAATCAGACCTCTGCCCTCTCTCCTGTGCAAGAACCATCTCGATCCTCTTCGCGACATTAGCAGGCGGCTGAAAAGAAGTCTCACTTCCGGTCTCCTTGGCTATCTGAAGCCTGATAAGGTGAGTGAGTCCCTCAGTAAATATCCTCACTCTCTATCCCTTAGTGGGTAGTAAAAGGAGAGCATGGCGGGCCAAATTCACAAAACGGGACTCATACTGAGTAACAGTCATACTGCCCTGCTGTAGACGCTCAAATTTCTTTCGGAAATCCTCCCTCAGTGTGATAGGAAGGAACTTCTCCAGAAATACCTAAGAGAACTACTCCTTGGTAAGTGCAGGTGATCCAACCGGTCTAGTCAATGTATAATCACTCCACCACCTCCTGGCGGAACTCGTCATCTGAAATACAGCAAAATCAACCCATTGGTCTCAACTATACCCATGTTTCGCAACACCTTATGTCATCGTTCTAGATACTCCTGTGGATCCTCAAAAGGTGTACCACTGAAGTGAACTGAAAAGAGCTTGGTAAACTTATCCAGTCTCAATAAGGCCTCAAAAAACATGGCGGGCCTATCACCGGTCTGTGCCACAATAACTGGCTGAACTACCCCAACTAGCGGGGATACTTGAGCCTGATTCTGGGGAGTTATCTGCTCCGAAGCGGGAGTAGTGGGAGTTTTTGCTCCTCCCACAGCATATGAGACGGCTTGGGGCCACTAGAAATATACCATTCTAGGCCACGCCTTCCATAAGACTCACCAACCGGACTAGACCTTCCTGAAGCACTGGAGTGGCTATGAATCCCTCCGGGACCTAAACTGGTCCAACTGGAACATTCTGAACAAGAACCTCCTCCTGAAGGTCCAATTGAGGTTCTACAGCAGGAGCTGCTGCTAGAGCTCTAGACTGAGCTCTACCTCTGCCTCAGCTTCTAGCACGACCTCGACCTTGACTTCTACCCCTGGCCATAGTTGCCACCGGGGGTTCTGGTCCCTGTCCATCGGTAGAGGTATTCCGTGTTCTCACCATCTGCGATAGAATAAGAGTAGAATGGTTCAATCATCGATGATAGGATAAAATCGTAAGACAGAATAAAAAAAAATGATACTGTTCCTAAACTTCATAGCCTTTGAGAGATAAGTACAGACGTCTCCGTACCGATCCTTCAGACTCTACTAAGCTGGCTCATGACTCGTGAGACCTATGTAACCTAGTGCTCTGATACCAACTGTCACGACCCAAAATTCTCACCTTCGGACTGTGATGGCGCCTAACATTTCACTTGCTAGGCAAGCCAGCATTAGAATAATATTAGCCATTTTAAAATAATTTTTAAATTTATTAATAACAAAGAACAATTGCAGAAGTAATGTCTGAAATGTAGTGAATAATCCATACAAATAATGGTGTCTAAATACCATCCCAGAATTGGTGTCACAAGTGCACGAGCTTATAGAATAATACAAATAAAGGTCTCAATACAATAAAGCTGTCTGGAAAGTGATTACACAGCTAAAATAATATAGACGGGGACTTCAGAACTGCGGACGCAGTGTAGTTATACCTCAAGTCTCCTCTGAGTAGCTGAAATCCGAGCAAGCCTATGGTACGCTGCTAGGACCAACTCCTAAATCTGCACAAGAAGTGCAGTGTGTAGTATCAGTACAACTGACCCCATGTACTGGTAAGTGTGGAGCCTAACCTCGACGAAGTAGTGACGAGGCTAAGGTGGGTCACTTACATTAACCTGTACGCAATATTAGTAAAACGACAATAATAAAAATAAATCAGGTAACTCATTTTTAATAGTTGAAGCCAACTCAGCAGTCATAATCAATTATTATTTGAATCAATTTACTCGACCACAACTTTTTCTTTTAAATTGGACCCCAAAAGCTTCAAATCTATTCACAAACAATTCGATATACTCAATATAAATCGTAGGAATTAATTCGAGATGAATTTTACTAATTTTTCGGATAAAAATCCGAAATTCATTTAAATATTCGATAGTGAGACCCACGTCTTAATCTTGGAAAAACTTATGAAATCCGGACACACGTTCCGATACGAGTTCAACCATACAAAATTTATCCAATTCTGATGTCAAATGGACCTTCAAATCTTAAATTTTCGTTTTTAAAAGATTTTATAAAAATATGATTTTGCTTCCAAAATTACAAGGATTCATGATTTAAATGAGTATGGAATCATGAAATATAATCAATATAGGATAAGTAATACTTACTCCAATATTTTCCCGTGAAAATCGCCCAAGAATCGCCTTACCTGAGTTCAAAAATTGGAAATGGTTGAAAATTGGTCGAAACCCCATTTCGAGAACTTAAGTTCTGTTTTTCAGATTGTTATTCATCGCGATCGCGGAAATTCGTTCGCGATCTCGTAGAACAAAATTTGCCCAGGTTTGTTTAACACTATGCGATCGCGTATAAGGCCATGCGATCGCAGAGAATAATTTCCCAAGCTTACACGATCGCGTACAGGTTTATGTGATCGCATAGCACAATTTCGGTGCTTCAGCTTGTGCCTCATTCCTTCTTTGCGATCACAGCCTTGTGCTCGCGTTCGCAGTGCACTGGGAGATAGACTTTCACGTTTGCGTGCCTATCTTCGCGAACGCGAAGAGTAAAACTCACGGCTTAAAATATTCTCTTCGCAATCGCAGGAATGGCTTCGCGATTGCGAAGAGCAATGCACCAGATGATAGCACAAGCTCAAAAACCAGATTTTCTAAGTTCAAAATCATCCCTAGCCTATCCGAAACTCACCCGAGCCCTCAGGGCTCCAAACCAAACATGCACACAAGTCCTAAAATATCATACAAACTTGATTGCACGATCAAATCACCAAAATAACATCTAGAACTATGAATCGGACACCAAATCAAAGGAAATTTTTAAGAAAACCTTAAAACTTATATTTTTACAACCGAACATCCGAATCACGTCAAATCAACTCCAATTCTCACCAAATTCGGCGGACAAGTCATAAATATTTTAGTGGACCTATATCGAGCTCCGGAACTAAAATACGGACCCGGTGTCAATAAATCCAACCTCAGTAAATTCTTAAAAATCTGTTACACCCTATATTTTCGTATGTAAAAATGCGTCGTAAGCAAACTAATGTAGGACAAAAAAATGAGATAATATTTAAAAGTATATAAAGTAAGTTAATCATGTTACCTCTGAGGTTACAAATATTGAAGATCATGAACAACAAGTACAAAGAGGGTTGGACAGTTCAGAAGCTAAAGCAATTAAATAAAACAATGTTTCATCGAAAGTCGACAAGTTGGGAATGTTATAACATGTACCTTTGGGGTGAGACTAGGGTGATTAACATGATAAAGAGATTATGTTATGATTTATATTAGTCGTATTACATCCGTGTGTTATGTTTTTAAGTCAAGCGAGTTGTGGAACAAAAGTCGATGAAAGTCATCACAAGTTACATTCATAAGTTTTACTGAAACTTTGGGTCACATGTAACTGCAATTTTCTCCCAATATACTTATAGTTATGGTGTGTTCCACACATCAAATTAAAGATCTATGAGTCTATTTTCCAACGCATTAAATCATTTGTCAATACGACATCGGAGTAGAGAGATATGTGCATTTTTGCGATACTGCGCAAGCTGCTAGGTGACAAGTAGGTGTGTCACCTACTTGCTTAAATGAAAGCCCAAAAATGGGCCATTTCGGGTCGTCCAAAGAGGCCTTTTAAGGGCCTATTTTCTTCATATATTAGACTTAAAATAGAGCATAATAACCAGACATAAGCTCTGCAAAGAATCCTCCCAAAAATTTCCCACAAACCCTAATTGATTTTCTCTCCCTTTCAAGTTCCAATTGGAGGTAAAACTTAGAGTTTGAAGAACCAAGATAGGAGCTGAGTTATCCAACAAATAAGGTGAGTTTACTGCTCTCTTTAATCCATTTTTTCTTCTGTAAATTCATGGTAAGTCGTTCTATACTTGTAAGAACTCACGGGATGGTGATCGGAAGCCGTGAGTTCGAGTTATTCACTTGTAGCGGACTGTTTTGTGGACTGTTTTGTGTTGCTGTTGGGCTGCGTGTTTTATTACTATTTTGTGGAGTTTTGGAGGAGGAAGGGGGTTTATAAACACCATATAAATGTAGGGTGGTTGGCTGGTCGTTCGTCATAACATTTTCGGGTCGTTTGACACTACTACGGTGGTCGTTTTGTGTACGAAGAGATTGGGGTGTGTTGGGCTGTTTTGTAGTATTTGATGGTGTATATAGGGCTGGAAAATGATGTATATATGTTGTTATTGTTCTGTCCTTGTATTGTTGGTGTTATCTTGAAGTTGGAGGAAGGGCATATTATAGGGGAGATGCTGCCCGTTTTAATACAAAATAGGTTTGTCGTTCGTTGTGCGATAGTTGTACCTTTCGTAACTTAACGATAGTATTATTATCATTCTTGTAGATTAAGGTGCGAAGAGGTGAGTTCAACTTGGTGATTGAAAAGATTGTGATAAGGTATGTTAAGGCTAAGCCTTCCTTCATTTTGGCATGATCTCGTAGCTACATGTGTTAGTAATGAGACAAAAAGAGAAGTTCATATTCATGAATTTATTCACACTATTCTAGTCTCATAAGTTACAATATTATTCCTTATCGAGACTCTATATTCAATTTTAGTATTGTCTTCTTTCAGTCAAGAGAGCAGCAAGCCTATATATACAGTATTACAGTATTTTCATTACCATCGAGCTATAATCGATGGGCAGGCCCCTATTGGGCAACCTCTGATCAGATGGAAAGTTATATACCGAGCCTACTGTGGCCGAGCGCCTATGAGCGAGCCCAGCATGGTCGAGATACATAGCCTAGTATGGCCGAGCGCCTATAAGCGAGCCTACTATGGCAGAGCAGTTATATATACCGAGCCTTATAAGGCCGTACAATTATTTTACTTACTATATTGAAGGAGTTGAGTCAGTATCAGCAGGTAAGTATATCTCCAGATCATCTTTGACTCCCAGTTAATTTCAGTTATCATATTATCAGTTCAGTTTCAGATTTCAGTTATTTTATTGCCTTACATACTCGGTACATTATTTCGTACTGACGTCCCTTTTTGGGGGCGCTGCATTTCATGCGTGCAGGTTCAGACAGACAGACAGGTAGACCTCCTCAGTAGGTGTTTTCCGAGTTCCGCCTGATCGGTAAGCTCCACGTCTTTCGGAGTTGCCAGGACTAGAGTTTTGTGTACATCTTATGTATATCTGTATATATGTTATGGGTAGGTCGGGGCCCTGTTCCGATCACAGTACATCTATCAGTAGAGGCTTGTAGGCATATCCTGTTGGTTAGTGCATTATGTTGGGTTTGTATAAATTGGTGGTTTGTCAGCTGTAGTAGCTATGACGGCCTTGTCGGCCTAGCTTTATATTGATATTTAGTTAGTGCTAGTTTCCATTCAATTTTATATTTTGCTTCGCAAATTGTCTTGCAAGGTGGCCCCATGGCCAAAGTATGACATTATGTGTTCAGAGTCCCTTAGTCGCAATTTGGTACGCCAGGTTAGGTGAGGCACGGGGTGCTTGTCTCGCTCCTAGGTTCGGGGCGTGACAAACTTGGTATCAGAGCAGTTCTGTCCTAGGGAGTCTACAAGCCGTGTCTAGTAGGGTTTTGTTTATAGATGTGTTGTGCACCACATTATATAAGCAAGGAACTACAGGGCATTTAGGAGTTGGTTACACTTCTTTGAAATCTAAATCGTGCTATAGAACTGAGTTATAGGAAATTTGAATTAAACTTATGTGTTGGTGTTTGCATGCACAGATGACGGTGACTAGGAAGACTACGGCTAGCCAGAGGAGAGATACAGTAGTAGGTGAGGGGACCAACAGGGTACCCCCAGTAGATGGGGCCCAGTCTGAGGCTCAAGGGGAGACCCCTACTCAGCCATTACCGGCTCCTCCACCAACTACGGAGATTCCTAGGGAAACCGCACATCCAGTTCCCCCTCCACTTCCATCAGATCAGGACTTAAGGAGTGCGGTGCATTTGTTGACACAGTTGGTAGCTACCCAGCAACATGCTAGGGCATCAGCTAGTGCAGGAACTTCTGAGGGGTCTGGGAGTTCAAGGGTCCGAGAGTTTATTGCTTTGAGTCCCCCAGAGTTCACGGGGACAGATCAGAGGGAGGACCCGCAGGATTTCATAGATCAGCTTCACAGGATCTTTCGTGTTATGCATGCCACGGAGAAAGAGGCAGTTGAGCTAGCAGCTTTTCGACTCCGAGATATAGCCATCCTTTGGTATGAGGGATGGGAGAGGTCCAGGGGACGTGATACACCTCCAGCTATTTGGGAGAATTTTTCAGATGCTTTCCTTGACCAGTACTTACCGCGGGAGATCCGACAGGCTCGAGTCGATCAGTTTCTAGCCCTCAAGCAGGGTAATATGAGTGTTCGAGAGTATAGTCTCCGTTTTGACTCATTGGCCAGATATGCACCATCCATAGTTTCTACTATGCGGGACAGGATTCACAGGTTTATAGCAGGGTTAGCCCCAGAGTTAACCGAGGCATGTGCCACCGCTGCATTGCAGGATAGTATGGATATCTCCCGGATTCAGGCATTCGCCCAGAATATAGAAAGGGGTAGGCGTCGGCAGCAGGGTACAGAGAGGGCTGAGCAAGGGCAACGTAAGAGGATGAGATTTCCCAGGTCTCAGGAGCAATCTCAGGGTAGTTATAGGACCCAGTACTTCGGACGGCCACCTAGGCCTCCGCCACCTCAGTTACAGGGTTACGGGTATGACCGCTATACTCAGTCAGGACCAGGTGAGAGCTCACGGGCGTCGGGTTTGCAGCGACAACGAGGTTCTGCGCAGACATGGTCATTTCCTCCGCGGTGTGACATCTGTGGTAGAGGACACTTGGGTCAATGCCGAGCAGGTTCTGATGCTTGTTATACATGTGGGCGTCCGGGGCATATGATGCGAGATTGCCCAAATAGAGATTCTGGGGGAATGGCACAACCAGCGAGTTCAGCAACAGGATCGTCTATGTCCGTGCATCCTTCAAGGCGTGAGTCTCAGTCTTCGGCTGGTAGAGGTCGAGGCAGAGGTAGAGGTTCCAGTTCAAGTGGTAATCAGAACCGTATCTATGCTTTAGCGGGTCGACAGGACCAGGAGTCTTCACCAGACGTTGTGACAGGTATATTAACCATTTGCTCTCACGATGCTTATGCTTTGATAGACCCAGGATCTACTTTATCGTATATTACCCCATTTGTCGCGAGGAAGTTTGGTATAGTGCCTGAAATACTAAGTGATCCTTTTGCGGTATCTACACCGGTCGGAGAATCGATTATTGCTAGACGGGTTTACCGAGGTTGTACGGTGACAATTTGTAGTCGTCAGACCTCAGCTGACCTAGTTGAGCTAGAGATGATGGACTTTGATGCTATCATGGGCATGGACTGGTTGGCAGCTTGCTATGCCACAGTTGATTGCCGAGCAAAGGTAGCCAAATTTCATTTTCCGGGTGAGCCAGTCCTTGAATGGGTAGGTAATACACCAACACCCAGAGGTAGGTTTATTTCCTATCTGAAGGCGAGGAAAATGATCGCAAAAGGGTGCATTTATCATATTGTGCGAGTTAGAGATGCAGATGCTGAGATACCTACACTTCAGTCTATTCCCATAGTCAAAGAGTATGCAGATGTGTTTCCAGATGAGCTTCCAGGTATTCCTCCAGAGCGAGAGATTGATTTTAGCATCGATTTGCTTCCAGGAACTCAACCAATATCCGTCCCTCCGTATAGAATGGCACCTGCCGAATTGAAGGAATTGAAGGAGCAGTTAAAAGATTTGCTGGAGAAAGGTTACATTAGGCCCAGTACCTCACCTTGGGGTGCACCGGTACTATTTGTGCGGAAGAAAGACGGCTCGCTGAGGATGTGTATCGATTATAGGCAGTTGAACAAGGTAACTATTAAGAATAAGTATCCACTTCCAAGGATCGATGACTTGTTTGATCAGTTGCAGGGAGCTAGATGCTTTTCCAAGATTGATTTGAGGTCGGGGTACCACCAGGTCAGAGTTCGGGAAAAAGATATTCCGAAGACAGCCTTCAGGACCCGATATGGCCACTTCGAGTTCCTTGTCATGTCCTTCGGGTTGACTAATGCACCCGCTGTATTTATGGACTTGATGAATAGCCTATTCCGGCCATTTTTAGATCTGTTCGTGATAGTATTTATTGATGATATTCTGGTTTATTCCCGTTCAGAGGATGAGCATGCGGACCACCTGCGAGCGGTACTCCAAACCCTCCGTGATCGTAAGTTGTATGCTAAGTTTTCTAAATGTGAGTTCTGGTTGAAGTCTGTAGCATTCTTGGGGAATATTGTATCAGATGAAGGGATAAAGGTGGACACTCAGAAGATTGAGGCCGTGAAATCTTGGCCTAGACCTACCACTCCGACAGAGGTTCGTAGCTTTCTAGGCTTAGCAGGATACTATCGGAGGTTCGTAGAGGGTTTTTCTTCCCTTTCGGCACCATTGACGAAGTTGACACAGAAAGAAACTAAGTTTCAATGGACAAAGGCTTGTGAGCGGAGTTTCCAAGAGCTTAAGAACAAGTTGACCTCAGCTCCAGTTCTAACACTTCCAGAGGGTCTAGAGGGTTATGCCGTGTATTGTGATGCATCAGGTGTCGGGTTAGGATGTGTCCTGATGCAACATGGGAAGGTAATTGCATATGCTTCAAGGCAGTTGAGGAAGCACGAGAGGAATTATCCGACCCACGACCTCGAGTTAGCTGCGGTTGTCCATGCACTTAAGATATGGCGGCATTATTTATATGGTGTTCATGTTGATATATTTACTGATCATAAAAGCCTACAATATATTTTCAAGCAGAAAGAGTTGAATTTGCGACAGAGGCGATGGCTTGAGTTATTGAAAGATTACGATGTTAACATTCTCTACCATCCAGGGAAAGCTAATGTTGTAGCAGATGCCTTAAGTCGCCGATCTATGGGTAGCTTAGCACATGTAGAGCCCGAGAAAAGACAATTAGCTAGAGATATTCATCAATTGGCTTCGTTGGGG
Source organism: Nicotiana tomentosiformis (assembly GCF_000390325.3). NCBI lineage: Eukaryota > Viridiplantae > Streptophyta > Magnoliopsida > Solanales > Solanaceae > Nicotiana > Nicotiana tomentosiformis. Next base: position 14,195,156 of record NC_090815.1, on the reverse strand, counting down.
GTTCGGTTAGTAGATTCTGAGGATGGTGGAGTTGTAATCCAAAATACTGCAAAATCATCCCTCATAGCTGAAGTCAAGGAAAGGCAGTACGAGGACCCAGAGTTGGTCGAGTTGAGAGAGCGAGTTCCGCAGCAGAAGAAGCCATTGTTAGAGCTCAAGGGAGATGGGGTTCTCAGATACAAGGGTCGTTTGTGTGTTCCAGATGTAGCAGGGCTACGAGACAGGATTATGTCAGAGGCACATTATTCATGGTATTCCATCCACCCTGGATCGACGAAGATGTATCATGACATTAAGGATATGTACTGGTGGAATGATATGAAGAAGAACATTGCTGAGTTTGTCGCCCAATGTACTAGTTGCCAGCAAGTGAAGGTAGAACACCAGAAGCCCGGAGGGCTAATGCAGACTATAGAGATCCCGACATGGAAATGGGAGGCGATAAACATGGACTTTATCATGGGTTTACCTCGTTCTAATCGTAAGTTCGATTCCATATGGGTGATAGTCGATAGGCTCACGAAATCAGCTCACTTCCTACCGGTCAGATCTACATATACAGCAGAAGATTATGCAAAGTTATATATTAAGGAGATAGTGCGGCTACACGGAGTACCAGTTTCTATTATATCTGACCGTGGGGCTCAGTTTACAGCACATTTTTGGAGGTCATTTCAGAGAGGTCTAGGGACTCAGGTGAATCTCAGCACAGCTTTTCATCCACAGACTGATGGACAAGCCGAGCGCACAATTCAGATGCTCGAGGATATGTTACGAGTATGTGTGTTGGATTTTAAAAGAAGTTGGGATGAACATCTACCTCTTATCGAGTTTGCATATAATAACAGTTACCACTCCAGTATCCAGATGGCTCCGTACGAGGCTTTGTATGGGCGTAAGTGCAGATCTCCTATAGGGTGGTTTGATGTTGGAGAATCTGGGTTACATGGGCCAGACCTGGTTCAACAGGCCATAGAGAAAGTAAAGGTTATCCGGGAGCGACTGTTGACAGCTCAGAGTCGTCAGAAGTCATATTTTGACGTGCGGCGACGAGACTTAGAGTTCAGGATTAATGACTGGGTATTCTTAAAGGTATCACCTATGAAGGGCGTGATGAGGTTTGGCAAGAAAGGAAAGCTTAGCCCACGGTATATTGGGCCTTATAGGATCATTCGGAGAGTGGGCCAACTAGCTTATGAGTTAGAGTTGCCCTCAGAATTGGAGTCTGTCCATCCGGTTTTTCACGTATCTATGCTACGGAAGTGCATTGGCGATCCTACCCGAGTGGTGCCCACGGATGATGTACAGATTACAGAGGACTTGTCATACGAGGAAATTCCAGTTGCCATCCTAGACCGACAAATCCGCAATCTACGAAATAAGGAGGTAGCTTCCGTAAAGGTTTTATGGAGGAGCAAGAATGTAGAAGAGATGACGTGGGAATCGGAGGAAGAAATGAAGTCTAAATACCCCCACCTATTTCAAAATGAAGATATGGTTCGAGATGGGACGCTACAACATAGCTCTATGTAGGCTAGCAGGTCATCAGGTAAGCTTTTATTTTTCACTTTCAATATTTATGATTTACGGTCGGTGAGGCAAATTGCTGCTATTTATAAAGATTGGCCATGTGTGGCATGCATAGTATGTTTCTGGCTACGTGCAGGTTGGTTTTAACCTAGTGTACGAAGGATACTCTGGAAAAAGTTTCCAAAGTCTCCAAGAGTAAACATTCGAGGACGAATGTTCCCAAGGGGGAGTGATGTTACACCCTATATTTTCGTATGTAAAAATGCGTCGTAAGCAAACTAATGTAGGACAAAAAAATGAGATAATATTTAAAAGTATATAAAGTAAGTTAATCATGTTACCTCTGAGGTTACAAATATTGAAGATCATGAACAACAAGTACAAAGAGGGTTGGACAGTTCAGAAGCTAAAGCAATTAAATAAAACAATGTTTCATCGAAAGTCGACAAGTTGGGAATGTTATAACATGTACCTTTGGGGTGAGACTAGGGTGATTAACATGATAAAGAGATTATGTTATGATTTATATTAGTCGTATTACATCCGTGTGTTATGTTTTTAAGTCAAGCGAGTTGTGGAACAAAAGTCGATGAAAGTCATCACAAGTTACATTCATAAGTTTTACTGAAACTTTGGGTCACATGTAACTGCAATTTTCTCCCAATATACTTATAGTTATGGTGTGTTCCACACATCAAATTAAAGATCTATGAGTCTATTTTCCAACGCATTAAACCATTTGTCAATACGACATCAGAGTAGAGAGATATGTGCATTTTTGCGATACTGCGCAAGCTGCTAGGTGACAAGTAGGTGTGTCACCTACTTGCTTAAATGAAAGCCCAAAAATGGGCCATTTCGGGTCGTCCAAAGAGGCCTTTTAAGGGCCTATTTTCTTCATATATTAGACTTAAAATAGAGCATAATAACCAGACATAAGCTCTGCAAAGAATCCTCCCAAAAATTTCCCACAAACCCTAATTGATTTTCTCTCCCTTTCAAGTTCCAATTGGAGGTAAAACTTAGAGTTTGAAGAACCAAGATAGGAGCTGAGTTATCCAACAAATAAGGTGAGTTTACTGCTCTCTTTCATCCATTTTTTCTTCTGTAAATTCATGGTAAGTCGTTCTATACTTGTAAGAACTCACGGGATGGTGATCGGAAGCCGTGAGTTCGAGTTATTCACTTGTAGCGGACTGTTTTGTGGACTGTTTTGTGTTGCTGTTGGGCTGCGTGTTTTATTACTATTTTGTGGAGTTTTGGAGGAGGAAGGGGGTTTATAAACACCATATAAATGTAGGGTGGTTGGCTGGTCGTTCGTCATAACATTTTCGGGTCGTTTGACACTACTACGGTGGTCGTTTTGTGTACGAAGAGATTGGGGTGTGTTGGGCTGTTTTGTAGTATTTGATGGTGTATATAGGGCTGGAAAATGATGTATATATGTTGTTATTGTTCTGTCCTTGTATTGTTGGTGTTATCTTGAAGTTGGAGGAAGGGCATATTATAGGGGAGATGCTGCCCGTTTTAATACAAAATAGGTTTGTCGTTCGTTGTGCGATAGTTGTACCTTTCGTAACTTAACGATAGTATTATTATCATTCTTGTAGATTAAGGTGCGAAGAGGTGAGTTCAACTTGGTGATTGAAAAGATTGTGATAAGGTATGTTAAGGCTAAGCCTTCCTTCATTTTGGCATGATCTCGTAGCTACATGTGTTAGTAATGAGACAAAAAGAGAAGTTCATATTCATGAATTTATTCACACTATTCTAGTCTCATAAGTTACAATATTATTCCTTATCGAGACTCTATATTCAATTTTAGTATTGTCTTCTTTCAGTCAAGAGAGCAGCAAGCCTATATATACAGTATTACAGTATTTTCATTACCATCGAGCTATAATCGATGGGCAGGCCCCTATTGGGCAACCTCTGATCAGATGGAAAGTTATATACCGAGCCTACTGTGGCCGAGCGCCTATGAGCGAGCCCAGCATGGTCGAGATACATAGCCTAGTATGGCCGAGCGCCTATAAGCGAGCCTACTATGGCAGAGCAGTTATATATACCGAGCCTTATAAGGCCGTACAATTATTTTACTTACTATATTGAAGGAGTTGAGTCAGTATCAGCAGGTAAGTATATCTCCAGATCATCTTTGACTCCCAGTTAATTTCAGTTATCATATTATCAGTTCAGTTTCAGATTTCAGTTATTTTATTGCCTTACATACTCGGTACATTATTTTGTACTGACGTCCCTTTTTTGGGGGCGCTGCATTTCATGCGTGCAGGTTCAGACAGACAGACGGGTAGACCTCCTCAGTAGGTGTTTTCCGAGTTTCGCCTGATCGGTAAGCTCCACGTCTTTCGGAGTTGCCAGGACTAGAGTTTTGTGTACATCTTATGTATATCTGTATATATGTTATGGGTAGGTCGGGGCCCTGTTCCGATCACAGTACATCTATCAGTAGAGGCTTGTAGGCATATCCTGTTGGTTAGTGCATTATGTTGGGTTTGTATAAATTGGTGGTTTGTCAGCTGTAGTAGCTATGACGGCCTTGTCGGCCTAGCTTTATATTGATATTTAGTTAGTGCTAGTTTCCATTCAGTTTTATATTTTGCTTCGCAAATTGTCTTGCAAGGTGGCCCCATGGCCAAAGTATGACATTATGTGTTCAGAGTCCCTTAGTCGCAATTTGGTACGCCAGGTTAGGTGAGGCACGGGGTGCTTGTCTCGCTCCTAGGTTCGGGGCGTGACAAAATCATTAAGCTTTCAAGCTTTTAATTTTTCATCAAAATTCTATATCTCGGGCTAGGGACCTCCGAATTCTATTCCAGGCATACGCCCAAGTCCCAAATCACGATACAGACCTATCGGAACTGTCAAAAAATAATATGAGTCCGGTTGCTCAAAATGTTGACCAAAGTCAACTTAATTGAGTTTTAAAGCTCTATTTCACATTTTAATCTATTTTACACATAAAACCTTTTCGAAAAATTTTACGGACTGTGCACGCAAGTCGAGAAATAATACATAGTGCTTTTCGAGGTCTTAGAATACATAATTACTTATTAAATTTAAAGATGATATTTTGGGTCATCACATATCCATGGCTGCATCTATTAATTTTTTAATGTTGACTGACTTATTCAATGTGTTCCTGATTCTATTTTATTCTGCTTTTATGCCTTTATCTACATCTATTAGTTTATTAATTATGATTGACTTTATTCTGTAGTTTACTAACAATGGTCTTGCTGGATTTGGTCTTTCATCATGGTGGAGAGTGGGTCAAGAAACCACTCATGGCATACTCAAGAAAAGTTTTGCACATCAAGAAAGGTTTTGACTTTGACTTGATTTGCTATAATGATTTAGTGGATGAATATGTTTCTAACCTAGGGTATATAGGAGTCCACAAACTGATAGTTAATTGTCCTTCCAGTACATTCTATGAAATAGAAGGTGATTATGGCATTAGGACTTTATTGGACTTTGTGAACAACCAGTTTAATGTTATTAGCATAGTTGTTGTAGAGGAATGTGAGTCAAGTATTAATGTACCTAATATAATCCATCACAATGAGCATGATGAACCTGATGAACTTGAAGCTGCCACTGATTGTGATGAAAGTGATAATTGTGATGACAATGAATATGTTGTTTCTTCACACTATGATTGTGATAGACTAGAGAAACTTTTTAAACGAAAGAAGAGAGACATTAATGACAAATGGACTAACTATAAAGAGTTGGATATGTCAATGACATTCAAAGATATTGCTGAAGCTAGGAAAGTGATAAATATGTATGCACTTGCAAATGGTTATGGGTTAGAGCAACTTAAAAGTGACCCAACTAGGCTTAGGTACATTTGTGAAGCTGGCTGCCCTTTTGTATGTCACATATCTAGGAATACTTCAGGGGGTGGGGCTGAATTCAGGACCTTAGATTTTGAGCACACTTGTGAACCTGCATATGAGAATCATAGAGTTAATGCCAAGACTATTGCTGAATACTTCAAGAGAGGGTTGCAAGATGATCCAAAAATTAAGGTTAGAGAGACAAGGACAAGCTTGAAGGCTGCATTTAATGTAAATGTTAGTGAGGCAAAGTGTAAGAGGGCAAAAAGATTGATTTTGGAGAATCTGGAAGGGAGTTTTAGTGATGAATATAATAAGTAGGTGGTATATGTTAATGAATTGAAGTTTAGTAATCCTGGAAGTGATGTGGTAGTTAACTTATCAAAGGATACTCTTGCTGAAGGCAAGAGAAGGTTCCTAAGGATGTACATATGTTTTCATGCAATGAAGATGTGGTTTAAGAGTGGGTTGAGGCCCTTTATAGGGGTGGATGGAACTTTTTTGAAAGGGAAAGTTAAGGGTCAGCTTTTGGTGGCAGTTGGTTAAGACTCTGCAAACCATTTTTATCCATTAGCTTGGGCTATTGTGGATAAAGAAACAAAAGTCACATGGAAGTGATTTTTAAATCATCTACAAATATCACTGGGCCTTAAGATGGGTGAAGGAATCAATTTTATCTCAAATATGTAAAAGGTATGAACACTTTACTTTTCAATCTCAAGAGTTCTTCCTGAGGCACATCATAGATTTTGTGTAAGACACATAGAAGTAAACTGGTACAAGAGATGGGGGTCTGGGGAATACAAGAAATATCTTTGGTGGGCAGCTTGGAGTACCTATGAAGAGGACTTCCAAGATTAGCTGAAGAGTATGAGCTAAGTGGGTGATGATGGTAACGCTGCTGTTGAAGATCTGTTAAAGTATCCACCTACTTGCTGGAGTAGGTCACTCTTTGATACTATATGCAAGAACCAGCCAGTGGATAATAACCTGACTGAGTCCTTCAATGCACAGATATTGCAAGCCAGACACAAGCCAATTATAAAAATGTTAGAGGAGATCAGAATCAATGTTATGAATATGTTGAATGATAATGAAGCTAAAGGGATGGGGTGGGGAAGTGAATACAGTCCCAAAACTCTAAATTTGTATAACCAATTCATGAGAATTGCACAAAAGTGTCATGCAAATGGCAGTGCTGACCAAGGTTATGAAGTGACAGAAGGTAGTGATAGGCATATTGTTAAATCTAGGGGCAAAACAATGCACTTGCAGGCCATGGAACCTTTGTGGAATCCTATGTCCTTATGCAATCTGTGCCCTACTGTACAATAAGGTTGATCCTTTAAGTGAGATTAACCGGTACCTTTCCAAAGAGGCATATCTCCAAACTTATTCTCATAAGTTACAACCTGTGAGAAAAGAAAAGTCTGGAAGATAGAAACCTCACAGAATATAGAACCACCTTAATTTGTAAGGCAGGCTAGAAGGCCAAAAGTAAAAAGAACAAGAGAGGCAAATGAGTCAACCAATAGTCAAGGCCAATGGTCTCAATCCAGAAAAGGGAGAGTAATGACATGTAATAACTGTGGAGAACCTAGACATAATGCTAGGGGATGTGCCAAGGTAATCTATCTCTTGAACAATAAATTTATGCTGCTATTTTATTCTGCCTTGTTCTAACATATAATTGTGTATGTTGATAATATCACTCTAAATAAAAACAACCAATGGGTGGCAAAACAAGGGGAAAGCAGAAAAGAAAACAAAGAACTTTAGTTGATGAACCTGATGATGAACAACCTATATCCTCAACTGCTGTAGATATCCCAACTGAAGATGACTTTTATTTATCAGCACCCCAGCCAAGTCAAAACAGTCAATCCAGCAACTCTGTGTTTATGCCAACTCCTTCAGTTCAAAGGCAGCTTCCAACTAGCAATGATCCAGATTTTGAGATCCCTAACTTTGAACCTGAGCCTGACATAGCTATAAGACCAAAGAGTATCTCATAAGCAAGGAAAAGACTCCAGTTGAGGGAGCAAAGTATACCAACTGTAACTAGGCAAGTTGGATATGTTGGAAATCAGTTGAACAAACAAAGGTTGAAAAAGTTGCAAGCAAGAAAGGGTAGTGGTAAGGAGCAGAAGTGATGGAAATTTTCTTCTAATGAACTTTTATGATGTAAATTTTTGGAAGTGTTGTAATTACTGCCATGACAGTAAACTTTATATTTTGGTTGTGGTTCTTTAGTCGTGACTGTTGGATGCCATGTTATAACTAGGTGTTGACATATTTTTGGGGTTATAATATGGTATCCAGTTGTCTTATTAAATGCACTTTATGAATGTTGATAGTTGGTTAATGTTCAGTTAATTATTGTCCATTTTGTTCCCTTTTCAATTTCAGTTTTCCAGTAATCCATTTTTACGACTGGAATGCAAGTTTTTCAGTTTCAATTGCTGCTGTCTTTTGTGTCAAATGAATTGGATTGGAAGTAATTAAATGACTTAGTTATTCAACATGCCATTTAGAATAATCAAATATGCAGAACATATGCTAGTAAGGCAAAGTAATAAATACTACTACACCAACATCATCATACAATAAGGGAAAACACTGACCAAGAAATACTACTACAACATCATCATCAAATCTTCAGAACATGGCTGAAAAGCAACAAATTCTACTATAGCATCAAATACTACTACAACATGGCTTAATTGACCTAAAAGTAAGCTACACATATATAACTCAAAATCAGCAACCTTGACTTTGCAAAAAAGTCACTTTATCATCGAGGCTTCAAACAAACCAAGAAACAGTCCCTAAGAAATCATAAGCAACATCCTTGTCTTTGCAAGTTTATCTTCCAACTTGATGACTTTATTCACTTCATATTGGTGTATAGCCTTCATGGCAATTACTTCTTCCTTCAATTTGTCCCTTTGCATCTTAATCTCATCCATCGACGATGTTACATCTTTAATATTAGTCCAATAACCATCTTCCCATTCCCAAAACCCACATGAACTAGGCTATCAAATATAATTCAAAAAGAAAGTTTAGCTAATCATTACAAAACTCTAAACTTGTAGATTTTATAATTACAGTAAAGTTATAAAAAAAATAGAAAACTGAAATTAAACAACCTTAGGTCTCCGAAATTTGTAGAATTTTCTTCCAGGGTTATATATAGTAGACGAAGTGAAGTGGTTGGATATAATGCCACATCGACACCTAATCTATGATGAACAGCTACCTTGTGACATTTATCAACCAAAGCTAAAACGAGAATGAAGAAAAGAGAAATTTTGGGTAGATTTAGTTCGAGCCCTAAGTTCTTAGCAATGATGTGTCTTTTGGGGAGAAAAAGAAGACGTTGCATACGGGTCAAAATTTTGGGAGTGAAATTAGGTCAATCTAATTTGGGAGAAGAAGAAACCGTTGGGTTTTGGGGCTTTCAACTTAATAGAAAGCTGACTTGGAAAAAATAGAGGGAGTCAATTGCCACATCGATGATCCGTTAGGGTTAGGGGTAATTACATCAACTTTGTTAACGGTAGGGTGGGGATTGAACGTAAAGTGAAATGGGGGACGAACGTGCATTAATTCCAATAGTACAGGGGCAATAATGGCCTTTTTCCCTACAATATATATATTCACATATCAAATAACCGACTCATCTCTACTATGCTTAACAATCTAACCACTTTACTAACAAATTATTCTTCTAGAAGAGTACTATAATTACATGATGTACAACTATGTACTTCAACACTCCCCCTAAAGTTGTGAATGAAAAATAGTTTTCATTTCCAACTTGGATAAAAGGACCATGTGCTGCTGATGTCCCAATGCCTTTGTTAGAATGTCTGCAGGTTGACATTGAGTGGTAACATAAGCTGTTCTGATAATACCTTGCTGAAATGTTTACCTAATAAAATGGCAATCTATCTCTATGTGCTTTGTTCTTTCATGATACATGGGATTGGCTGCAATTTGTAGTGCAGCCTTGTTATCACAGTGTAGGTCCATAGGTGACATTATATTTACTTGTAGCTCTTTCAACAGTCCCTTCAACCAGACTAGTTCAGCTATTGTGCTTGCCATGCTCCTGTACTATGCTTCTGTAGAGCTTCTTGAGATGGTGTTCTGCTTCTTTGCCTTCCAAGAGATGAGTGAACCTCCCAATCTTATATAATACTCTATCACTGACTTCCTTGACATAGGGCATGGGGCCCAATCTGAGTCACAAAATGCATGTATTTGCTCTTTACTTTTACTGGACATAAGGAATCCTAAACCTAGCTGCTTCTTAACATATCTCACAACATGTAATGCTGCTTCATAGTGTGACCTTTTTGGTGCATGCATGAATTGGCTAAGGCACTGGACTGCATATGAGATGTCTAGTTTGGTAATTGTAAGGTATAGTATCTTCCCTACAAGTCTCTGATAACTCCCCCTGTCTACTAATGCCTCATCATGGTTGTCTGTGTTAGTGCACTTATCAAACCTCACACTTGTGAGTTTCAGATTTTGTTCCATAGGTGTGTCTTTTGGTTTTGAACTTGCTAAGCCTGTTTCTAAAATCATCTCAAGTGCATACTTCCTTTGTGACATAAGTATCCCTTCCTTTGTTCTAGAAAACTCAATTCCTAGGAAGTATCTTAGTTCTCCTAGGTCCTTTAGTTTGAAATTCTATTGAAGTGAAGCTTTAGCCTGGTTGATTTCCTCTAAATCATTTCCTGTTACCAAGATGTCATCCACATATACAAGCACTAGAACAAATTTATTGTCGACATGTCTAGTGAATAGAGAATAGTCATGTTTGCTTTGTTGAAAACTAGCAGTTGTGAGGGCTTGTGTGAGCTTAAAGTTCTATTGTCTTGAAGCTTGCTTCAGCCCATAAAGGGATTTGAGTAGTCTGCACACTTTGGACTCCCCCCGACTACCAATTCCTTGGGGTAGTGTCATGTAGACCTCCTCATCAAGATCCTCATTAAGGAATGCATTGTGCACATCTATTTGGAAGATAGGACAATGCTTCAGTGCAACAATAGCTATAACAGCCCTAACAATGGTAAGTTTGGCTACATGGGAGAAGGTATCATGAAAGTCTAGGCCCTCTTGCTGTGTGTACCCCTTAGCAACTAGTCTAGCCTTAAACCACTCCACTGAACCATCAATATTGTACTTAATCTTATATACCTACTTGCAACCAATTGGAACTTTCCCAGTAGGTAGATCTACAACCTCCCAAGTATGATTATCCTCTAGAGCCTTAATCTCATGTTTCATTACTTGAACCCATCTATCATCCTTGGATACTTGAGAGAAAGTGGAAGGTTCAGTATCAGTAGAAAAAGAGGCAATAAAGGATTGATAGTGTGGGTGCAAATAAGTATGGAAAACACAATGATGGATAGGATATGTGATATAATTAAAGGTAGACGGTAATGGAGGATGGACATAGTCTGTCAACTAAATAGATGGCTTGGATGTTCTGCCTGACCTTCTAAGAAGAGCAACATTACATGGAGGAATAGGTGAAGGAGTGGGAACTGAATTGGATGTATCAGCAGGAACTGCTGGAGACTGTAGGGTAGAGAGATCAGCAGATTGATCAGGTGACGATTGTATAGTAGGCTGAGGTGGTGAATGAGCAGGTGAAGTTGTATCAGGGAAGTCTATGGATGGTGAGTAGTTTAAATCTGGAGTTGCAAGAAATTTACTTTTAGGAAATTTGAAGGGAAAGATGTGTTCATGGAATATTACATCTCTACTTGGAAAAAACTTACTAGCTTCAATATCATATAGCCTATAGCCTTTTTGCGTAGATGAATACCCCATGAAGATTGCAGGAATAGATTTAGGAGTAAACTTGTCATTAAAATTAGGCTTTGTGGCATAGCAAAGGCATCCAAGAGTTCTCATATGGTCAATCTTGGGTGGCTGACCATGAAATAATTCATAGGGTGAATGACCCTTTAAGGTTGGACTGGGCAATCTATTTATGATGGATGTTGCTGTCAGAATACAATCCCCCCAGAATCTTAATGGTATGTGGGCTTGAAATCTTAATGCTCTTCCTATTTCAAGGATGTGTCTGTATTTTCTTTCTACCACCCCATTTTTTTGAGGAGTGTGAACACAAATTCTTTGGTGGACTATGCCTTTGGATCTTAATAGGTCAGAACATAGAGAATTGAAAAACTCATGTCCATTATCAGATCCAAAGACTTTAACAGAAGTAGAAAATTGATTGTGTACTAATTGAAGGAAATCAAGTAAGACAACATAGACATCACTTTTCAGTCTCAAGAGAAATGTTCAGGTCATCCTGGAGTAGTCATCAACAAGAGTAAGGAAGTATTTAAAACCATTATAAGTAAACACTCTATATGGACCCTAAATATCCATATGTACAAGACTAAATGGGGAATTTGATCTGGTTACACTAGTAGGAAATCGTAGTCTAACTTGTTTAGCTAATGGACATATAGAACAAGTATTAGGTGTTGATTTGGACACAAGATCCTTTATTGATGGTATTTTCTGCAATACTGCAACTGGAACATGACCAAGCCTTTGATGCCACAAGTCATCAGAATGATGTTGGACTGAAGAAGCTATATGGGTTGATGGAATAGAAGTAGATAGAGTAGCAGCATGTGTGAATAGATTGAGGATGTATAGGCCACCCCTGAGTCTACCAATACCCTTCACCATGCCACTGAAGAGATCCTGAAACCGGAAAAAATCAAGATAGAAATTAACTGAGCATTGTAATTCTCTTGTATATTTAGAAATAGAGAGAATGTTGTACTTAAAGTCAGGTACTTATAGCACATTTTGTATAGCTTGTGTAGGGAGAATGGAACAGGATCCAGTGTGAGTGATCTTAGTGTTGTTTCCATTTGGTAATTGCACATAGTTAGGTTGATGATTTGGTACATTCTTAGGATTTAATAGTAGGTTCAAGGATGAATCCATGTGATTTGAAGCACCAGAGTCAATAATCCAATAACCTTGAAAAGTATTAGATATACCTGTCATGTTTGCTGTTTCAGTTGGTTCATGTTCCTTGCTTAGCAACTTCAGAATATGTTGGTATTGTTCAGCAGTGAACACTGGCACAATTGGTGTAGCCATTTTCTTCAGATTTTCAAAATGCATTTCCCCTTTGTCATTCATACTTACGTTGTGAGCTGTATGCATTTGATTCTGGTTCTCAAAACCACCTCTTCTTCTGTTATCGAACCTAGAATTGGATAGATATCCAACTAGTTTGTAGCAATTCTCTCTCTTGTGACCCTTCATATGGCAATAGTCACAGTAGAGATTATTGTTACGCTTAGGCCTGCTGTTAGTTGCATTTGTTGCAGCTAAGGCACTACTGGTACCTTCCACAGGTCCACTTCCCAAAATACCACTCTGTAACATCGAAGTCCCACTCATTCTCTGACTATTTTCCTGTATGAGCATAGAATATGCTTGATCAAGTGCCGGAGTGGGGTTCATCATCAAAATCTGACTCCTTTGAGGTGCATATGTGTCATTTAGTCCCATCAAAAATTTCATTAGCTTCTGTTGGCGCAGGAATTCAACAAACAACCTAGATCTCGCACAATCATAACCATGATAGGGTATAATTGACTCAAATTCAGCCCACAAATCATTCAATTTCGAGTAATATATCGATATAATAGAGATTCCCTGCGTTAGACTACTTATTTTTGTGTTCATATGATAGATTTTTATTGCATTTACCTTATCAAAATGTTCTTTGAAGGCTTCCCATACCTTTTGTGTATTTGATAAATATACAATTCCTTTCCTCAGCTCTTGCGCTACAGAGCTCATTATCCATGGCTGGACGATGGCATTGCATCTCTCCCACTGATGAAATCGAAAACTATCTGCTATGTAGGTCTTTCTAGCACACGATCCATCTATAAATCTGATTTTATTCTTCACGAGCAGAGACATCTTCATCAATCGACTCTACTCTTAGTAGTTCTCCGTTCCAATAAGCATTGTGACACCAGCACCACACTTGGTGTATCTGACAGATGCACATAGAGTGGATCGTTACAATCAAGTTGTTGAGAGATTACATGTGAGGTTCCAGTAGTGTTCTGAGATGTATCGACTGGCATTTTTTGTTTTAATGAAGGATTTGGTACGGAATTTAGCAGAGGCGAGAATTAACTGAGAAGTTAGGGAAAATTGAATCTGAGAAGAGGAGAAATCAGATCTGAGCTTCTACGCGACTGTCGATATCGATCATTGTGAGCCTAGCTCTAATACCATGTTAAATTGAACATATCGGCATCCATTGACGCCATTGAAGCTCGTATGTTGAGAGATTAGAGGAGAGAAGATAAGAGAAAAAAGAGCAGTGTTTTGGAAAATTTCTATTCTATTTCTTCTCTCTAAAACTGTACAGTACTTATACACTATATATATATATATATCCACATATCAAGTAACCGACTCATCTCTACTATGCTTAACAATCTAACCACTTTACTAACAAATTATTCTTCTAGAAGAGTACTACTATAATTACATGATGTACAACTATGTACTTCAACACGATAGTTAGTTGTTGCATCAAGCAATGTAAAGTTGGACAATAGCTAGTTTCTTGAGTAAACTAGTTGATACCCAAATCATGGTGGATACTTTAATGATAATTTCATATAATTATTTCGTAATTAACAAAAACATTTAAATTATATCTGTTAAAAATGTTAGAGGTATTCATACGTTCAATGTAATTTGACATGTTTTCCACAACATTTATAGATTATTGATGTCGTGCGATAATTTCATATATTTTGTCATTATTTACCCTACCTGCTTGTTGTTTAAATGCTAATTTGTGTGACAATTGCGCTTAATAGAGCTTATTTCAAGTGTAGGAGTGCTTGGACATGAATTGGAGAAAAGTTGCACGAAATGGTACCTCAGAGTTACAAAATGGAACAATAAAAGAAAACATGCAAGGAAATGAAAAGTCATGCATATAGACAATGCAAGACATTTCCCAGGGCACTGCCATTGGTGCCCCAGACAGTGCCTCGCGCAGAAATAATTGTGCCCCAGACAGTGCCTCGGCCGACAATGCCATCCGAGCAAATTTTAATTCCTCACTAGTTTTGGACATGTAGATTTCGGTCCCTACCCTATAAATACCTTCTAAAGTTATTTTTTGAAGGGTTAGACATTATTAGAGAGGCAAAAGACTACAGAACACTCTAGAGCACGAATCACATGAGTTTTTCTCTCCGTTCTTCTTTAATTTGTAGTTTAATATTGTTGAATATTACTATGATTGTTTATACAATTATGAGTAGCTAAAATCGTTAATCTAGGGTTTGATGGAACCTTTTGGAGGATGAATTCTTGTTATGTTTTAATATAATTTTGTCTTTGAATATCCCTACTTGTTCAACTACGTGTTTATTGTTGTTGATTGAATGACTATCAATTGACTGTTCCTATTTATTATATATTTCTTGAGAAGACAAGTGAGACTTGCTCAGTTGGTAAAGCACCTCCACCCATGACCGTTAGGTCCTGGGTTCGAGTCACGCTTGAGGGGAAGTGTGGAAACACTATAGATCCTCCTAATTTTGGGAAGGATAAAAAGGAATATATATATATATATATATATATATATATATATATATATTGCTTGAGAAGGAGTGCATATTTAGTTTGTTGTCGAACAACGTCACTCCCAAGGTATATGAGAGATCAATCTGGTGGGTTTAAAAGTGGGATTAGAGATAACGAAGCTATGACGTGATCATAGTGAGCGATGAAAAAGTGCAAGCTAGCGTAATTCAAGAGAATATGACTAGTACATTATTGTAGTTTCTCGAGAGAGAATTATGATAAGTCGAGTGCTCAAGATCAGTTGAAAAAACTTAGGCAAAATTGTAGGAGATGTAGCGGGAAGGATTCCGATAGTTGGGAAAATCATAACTCTAGACTTTTCCAATCTTTTCTCCAACCCTTAGTTTCCCTAGTTGTTAATTTACAACTTTAATTTGTTAGTTAATTATTTAGACATAACAATCTTAGTATTTGTAACTTTGTAATTGTTCGAGCTTGTCTTTTTAGTGATATTGAAACCTTAGTTCTCTGTGGGATTTGACTCTGGACTTTTAGACCGAATTATATTTGCAGCGACCGCTTATCCTTTTTAGGACTAGAGTTGGGTGTGATCAAATTTTGACGCCGTTGCCGGGGAACTAATGGTGTAGCTGTAGATGTACATATTGATAAGTTTCAAGTTTGAACTTTTATTTTATTTTATTTTTGATTTGAGACACATGGCATCTTGGAACTATGAGATTTTTGATGTTGGTAATTCTACTTTTGATCCTCCTTATGCATATTATGGATGAAACTACCTATGGCAAAATTATCAAAATATTCATGAGATCGAATTATGTGCCCCAACTCAATCTTATATGTGGATTGTGTGGTGGTCAAGATGGTCACTTTCATGGTTGTGCTTATATTTCTTATCCTCCCCCAACCCTTTACTATGATGGTTCTACTTTTTCTTGTGAAATTAATAGGAACAAAGAACCTAGGGACGATGACCTAAAAGAGATCAAGGATATGCTAAGGTGCCTTATGGAAAAAAATAATAAGAAACAACTGCACATATAAAGGCAAGATGCTACTATTCGCAACATGGAGGCACACATGAGTCAATTGGTTGAAGCATTTAATGCTCAACAAGCCAATATTGGGGATAATGGCCAAGAAGAGCATGAAATAAATACTGAAATTGTGGTGCTAATGAAGGAGGTCAGAGAAGAACACGAACAATCTATCCAACTAGAATTTGAGGATGCCGATGTTGAATATGGAATACTAGAGTCAGCAAAGGACATTGAAGATACAAATTTAGTTGACTCTAGTGTGATTGGTGTTGAGGAGGTAGAAAAGTTTGAAGTTCAGGTATTTGAGCATGTCGGACCTCATTTCAAACACTTTTCTACATTATGTTCAGATGGTGAAATGAGAATTGATCTTTATGAGCATAAAAAAGAGTCAAGGGAAGAGGTAGATAAGTTTTATATTTTGAAATTTTCAAGGCCGTCTAGGCAAGGTGACACCCCTAGATCGAGAGCCAAAAGGTTCACGGGAGTTTACTTAATTTTTGGCTCACAAGAATTTGTACCGCCTCATGAGCATAATCATAAGCTTGAATTAAAACTTGGGGTTCAATTCATAAGTTCGAGGTGGAGGCAGTCACATCATACTCATCATACCGATCCGCAAGACTCTACTAGATACTTGCTCATGACTTGTAGAACCTATGAACCTAGAGTTCTGATACCAACCTGTCACGACCCAAAATACGATCAGTCGTGATGGCACCTTACCCGACCCGTTAGGTAAGCCAATTAACTACAATCCAATTTAATTAGGTTTATCGAGGAAAATAAATGATAAAATAACTGAACCTTTCTACTTTTCCCAAGGACTGGTAGTACAAATCATTAGCTTCTAAGTTTTAAAATTTGCAAAGCTGATATGAAATAAAATGCATCATATGTTTGGAATATACATGAACATATTAGTGATTCTAAAGTTACCAAGAATAAGAGGCAGCTCTGACCGGATTAGGAAAACATCTTCAATGCCAGTTCCCGCCATACACCGCAACATCAAAATAAAAAATCTGCACACAAGGTACAGAAATGTAGTATGAGTACGACCGACCCTATGTACACAGTAAGTATTTTGTCTAACCTCGTTGAAGTAGTGACGAGGATTTTTAGTAAGAAGATACTCACTGTTATAACCTGTGCAACATACTAACAATAGAAACAATTATAGAACATAACAAACAAGGGTATAATGAAACAACTATGTGAGGCAGCAAATGATTACTAGGAGAGACAATAGAAAATTCATAACTTTCATGATGTGAAAAATATATTCAAGATACCACATCAAATGACACGGTAACACCTTCGTGCATTTATCTCATTAAATTCATAACTTTCCTAGTATGAGGAATATATTCAAGATATCACATCGAATAGTACGGTAATACCTTCGTGCACTTGTCTCATTCTCACCCAATATATATATGTAGATCAAATTAATTGGCACGGTAACTCCCATTGTGCATTTATCTCTTTCTCACCGAGCATACATATAACAGTACCAACTAGGTGGGAGAAATACCAATAATAATAAAAGAAATAAAGTGGGAGGCACACAAGAAGCAACAACAACTACAAATCACATAGAAAATAAAGGTGCACAATAACAACTCAAGATAAAAGCATGAATATATACACAACGAAAAGATATCACAATATAATGTATGTCTTGTCGCGCCCCGTTTTTCTTGTGAAAGCGGGTTTCTACGTCGTGATAACTCTTTGTTTTTGAGTGGGAGATAGAGTGCTAAAAGAAAAGTCGCCACCTAACGATTTTTAAGGTGAGTTAGGGCACCTATTTTGCAGATAAATCTGTTTGACTAGTCAGTGTCACCAAAGATCGATTAAGGGCTCAAATTACCTCAAAGAGAATGTGTTAGGTACTCTTCGAGGTCCACAACTGCGGGTCCCGACCGAACTTAAAATTATGTGGATTAGGCTAAGTGATCAAATAGGCAAAAAGAATATAAAGGTCAAAGAATTTTATTACAAAAATCTTAATAAGACAATAGAGATACAACTATTCCAATTCTAATAGCAAACATAGAAAGGAAAAGGGGGGGGGGGGGCTAAGTTTTTTAGCCTAAAGGATCACCCCGTTTAACATAAATAATATTTCGCTACTCCCTTGGGGTAGGGAGTTACTCATATTATTCAGCGGGTACAAACTATTATCTTCTGCTACCCGATTACTATGTTAGAGTTGTTTACCTAAAAACGCTCTAATTCAATTCTAAGTTGAGCCCTTTGCGTGCATTACCAGTCCCATACCTATGGTCCAGGATGTTTTGGACCTCTATTTATGTAGTCCTAGACTTTACCTAGACTGTTCAAAATATTTAAAAGCTAAGCGACATAAAAAAAACACGTAGGGCTTCATATAAGGGCAGTTAAGGGGCTCACATTAGCCTCCACACTTAAGCAGCAAATGCACGCAGAACAAGTTCTTATATCAGGCATTTAGACAGTCTCAGGACTGAGACAGAATTAGAGATCATTAAGCCCTACAAATATGATTTCTAGATGACCATGGATTCAAACAGGCTGGCAGTTTATGGCGCCGCTTATAGACATGATTCCTAAATAATTACGGTTATCGCACGATGATTATTAAAGAAATAAATTATTAAACCTATTGACATTATTTCTAAGTGATTTTTGCAGTAGAGGACAATGAATAGATTGGAAAATATTTAGAATTGCTCGTGCTTTCTAACAGTAACATGGTGAAACGATAAACAACGTTTGAAGTGTTTAGTATTAAAACGAGTGGTGATATCCTATAGGCAGAATTTCTAAAGATTGGCGATTGGAACTAATTTCCTATATTTTTTCCCTATAGACATGTTTTCTAGGTGAGCATCATAATAGCAATGACAATTAACTAATTAACAAATCCTATAGGCATGATTTCTAACGTATTTGAAGCGGTTATGGAAATTGAAGGAGTGCTTACTTCCTATAGGTACGCTGTCCAGAAACACGTAGTAGTAGACATAAAAGTAGGTGAAGCATTTAAACTCATGTTTAATGGTAGACGAGTAGTATGTGTGTGTGTGATTATCCTAAGGACATGATTTCTAACAATGCACATAGTGATTGAATAACATATATAGCAAGTAAATCACTGAGTCCTATAGGCATATTGTCTACCCTTTTGTACACAAATATTAAGAATCTACCCATTCCCTTTTTACTAACACCCCAACTATTTTTACAAAGGTATTACAGACCCAATAATGAATTACAAGGAATTGTACAAACAATAACAGTAGATCTATAACAGGCCCAAAAGAAATACCCAGCATTGCCTGGGCCTCCAACAAAACTCATTTACCAAATTAGCACACCTCGATTAACAGGGACTACATCCACCAGCAAACCAAAGATCAAAGAGAAAACCCAAACCAAAACAAGACAGCCATAGATTGACTACATGACCAAACATCGAGTTACCCAGAAATCGTTTTAAACAACTTATATGCTCAACAGATAGAATGAAGAAAGAATTGGGTGTCTGGAATAACTCAGGTTTCAGAAGTAAAGAGAATGTCCAAAACAATCCTAAGTCCTAGTGTGTCGGAGTTAACAAGGGTCTCAAATGGACCCCGAGCAGTGCCCACACTAGGGAGGCCAGTAGTAAGAGCCTTGGCAGCCTTGGATTTCATCCGACTAAGAATGAGAGGTTCAGAATAGCATAGGTAACATATGATAGAGAGTGGACAATGGTTGAGTGACAGAAGTTGAGGAAATGCACTTATAGATTAAAGTAGACATAACAAAGATGAGTATACAAAGCAGCTAATCAAACATGTCACAAGACTTAGAAACAAGTTCAGCAGGATTTCAACACTTAGTAAAATAACAGATAAACAACCACATATTGAAAGAGTTAGGGGAGAAATAAGTTTGCGAGATTGACCGAGTGTAACGTTAATAGAGTTGTGCATAAAAGTAACCCAAAGACACATTAAGCCATAGATTTCAGAAGTGAGAGCACATGCAAATCAGAGACACATAAAAATGAAATTGTAAAAGGTTAAGCGACTTACCAGTTAAATGGACAACAATAAAGAACAAAAGATCCACAAGAACCCAGACTCTCAATGCGTCAAAGTTCCAAAGAGATTTAAAAGAACCCCGGGTAATGCACGCACCAAGAGAAAGTTCGAACAATAGAATCTTAGTGGCCTTGGCTTTCAGCCCGCCAAGAACAAAGTACAGAACAAGAGAATGAGGGAATCACAGAACATAGTTCCAATTTTAGTGAAAGTATATCGATTCAGGTCTCGTCCTAAAGGGGAATGGGGATGGGTTTATATAGTAGCAAAATTGGACAAATAAACAAGGAAACAATGTAAATAAAACATAAAATAAGAAAATAATAACATGCATAATCAATTAAAAAATCAGATTAGGGAAAAATTAGGTAGACCCTAATTGGCAGAAATCAGAAATTGGCTGGAGATCTTGGCTAATCGGACCCATATAGCATGGCCATGATGCACATGGATGAGATAACGTCCAGATTCAAGCGATTAAAGTTGAACGACCAGATTCTGAGAGATAGTACTTGCCATGTTTAGGCAAGTACTAAGTGATACCATGGTCTTGCAGATAATACTGAAATAATACATAAAGGCAAGAAAATCATGGATGGAATCCACGATTAAGAGGGATTCGGAGAAGAACGAGAGGGCGGCTAGGGTTTTTATGGGGGAGGGGGGAGTGTTTGAGGGCGGCTCCTGAAGAGAGAATTGGGATTAGGGTTTGGGTGAGGGGATATAAGGAAAGTGAGGGGAAATGTTGTGAGCCGTTGATCAATTTTGATCAACGGGTGGGATTAAAATAGGTTGGGTTTGGTTTTTTGACTGGGTTGGGGAATTGGGTCGTTTGGGCTGATGAGGTTGTTGGGCCAGGGGCTTATTTGGACCTTAATGGTCCGGAATTATTCCTAATTTTGGGCTAGGTTTAAAAAATAAAATATAAAATGCCCTTTATGAAAATTAATATTTTAAAACAATAGTAGAAGATTATGAAAATGTAAGATACTACTTCGACCTTGAATAAAATGACGAATGCAATAAAATTGTAAAATATAGGCTATTATTGCAAGATTGTGCAAATAGTTTAAAAATACTAATGTAATTATATAAAACGAAGAAAAAATATTTGAAACATTTATTATGGGTGCAAATAATAATTTTAGGTAATTAAGTCATCACAAAATAATTTGAAGGAGTAATTAATAGATATTCAAGTAACTTAAATGTATGAAAAATCAATTTTGAAGCTCTAAAATTATGGAAAATTATAAAAAATGCTTGTAAATTAAAAAAACAATGCAAATAATGATATTTTGAAAGTATATATCCTATTTGGGAAAATATGAGGGCAAAATTGGGTATCAACAGCTGTCCCTATTTATCCGGGAATGATGAAAGAGTTGTCGGGTAAAAATAATGATGACCAATTTTGGCCGAATTGAGTGAGGAATGATGTGATTTGAGAAAATGGAGGCGAAACCTGGTTTGTGAGTTGCCTACATATCCCTGGTGTTACAGGAATTAGGCCGTGTGTAGTTCTGAATCCAACGGTGAACGAAACCGATGGAATTTTTATAGGAATGGTCGTATGTTTCGGAAAGGGTTCTTTTGGGTAGGACAATGTCTGGTGAATTTATGCGGAGTCATCAATGTGAATCTGAAACATTATGAATGCATCATAGAGCGAATATCTGAACGGTCATAGAATAAAAGGCGGGTAATTGACGGTGGTTGGTTACGTTAAAACAATTGCAGGATGTGAACGATATAAATGGAAATCGGAGCAAAGATTGCTCCCATTTGAAGAACGGTTACTTCCTGATTACTTGAAAAACTTAAAACACGATGCATGCAAGTATATATGGATTATTACGAGAATTTAAACATGATGCAAATTCCCATTAGACCATGAAAGTTGTCTTTGGACGTTGAGGATGATGTCCTTAGACTATGACGTCCTGGGCCATGAATCGTGTGATTAGGGATTCATAGATCATGAAATGATGTCCTCGATCCATGAGGATGGTGCCTCAGGACTATGACGCCTTTGAATAATGGTGTGCACTTTTTAGAGATCCTTAGGCCATGAAATGGTGTCTTCCGGCTATGAGGATGATGCCTTCGGACTATGACGCCTTGGATAAAATGACGATGTTTCAGCCCATGCAAAGATATGATATTTGGTCATATGCAAAGATAAGACAAGACAAGGCTTAGTCTTGTGTAAAATGAGGGCATTGTTTAGCCCTAGGTGAGCAGAGGATAATTATAGGTCTTAGATGGCGTAGTGGAGATAGTATTTAATCTTATGCAAGGAAAAGGAAATGCTTAGCCTTATGCCAAAAGGGAAGACAATGCTTAGTCTTGTGCAGGGAAAGACAGTGCTTAGCCTTATGGAATTAGGGAGGGAATGCTTAGCCTCATGCAATTAGGGAGGCAATGATTAGCCTCATGCAAAGAGGAGACAATGCTTAGTCTCATGCAGGGAAAAGGCAGTGCTTAGCCTTATGCAATTAGGGAGAAAATGCTTAGCCTCATGCAAAGAGGAGACAATGCTTAGTCTCATGCAAGGAAAGGTAGTGCTTAGACTTATGTAATTAGGGAGGCAATGCTTAGCCTCATGCAAAATGGAGACAATGCTTAGTCTCATACAGGGAAAGGCAGTACTTAGCCTTATGCAATTAGGGAGGCAATGCTTAGCCTCATGCAAAGAGGAGACAATGCTTAGTCTCGTGCAGGGAAAGGCAGTTCTTAGCCTTATGCAATTAGGGAGGCAATGCTTAGCCTCATGCAAATAGGGGAGACACGGTCGATGTCAAATATAATAACCCAAATAGGTTGGGGTCGAATCCCACAGGGAATAGGTGTGAAAAGGTTACTTGAATAATGTAAAACTTGACTTAAATCGTAATTCTATTCCATTAGCTTAAACAAAGAGTGTTGTGATTATGTGTAATAAAGAAAACTATTGTATTGTGAGAATGTAATTAATTTGATTAAGGAAACCAAGGTTGTGTCCCCATCAATGGAATATAATGCTATCCGTGTTAATATGATATATTTCTAATGGGAGGCCCTTTGCTATGCAATTTGTTTCTAAGTGACTAGCCAATTCCCAATAGTTGGGTAATATTTTCTCTTTATAATTTTCCCAAATATAAAAGAGTTGCAATTAAGAATAACCAATTTATGCCAAATAGAACCCACTTATTCCTAGGTGATCCTATTAAATAAGGTTTAAAGCCTTAAGTTTTTGATATTCAATTCTACCAAGCCCTAACCCACTTTTTCAAGTAAAGAAAGGTGAAATGGAACTAGTTAATGTTTGCAACCACTAGCAATAAATGAAGCATAAGAAATGAATAAATATCAACAAACCATTATATATATATATTCAATGGTAAACACCAATTAACATTACACCCATTTAGGGTCCACAACCTTAGTATTTAAAAAACTCATACTAGAATCCAAGAACAAAGCATTAAATAAAGTCATAAATCTTACAAAGGTACACGATTCTCTCTTCACAAGCTTCCAAAATAATGGTGTATTCAATGCCTTCATTGTAGCTTCTTTTTTAGACAAGATGCCCCACAAAACCCTAATAAATATATTTATAATGGGCCAAAATTAGGGATCAAATTTAGACAAAAATGCCCCTGGAGAACACATCTGCGACCGCAGAATGGGTCACAGATCGCGTATACGGTCCGCAGAATTACATGGTCGCCGCATAATTGCATGTCCAGTTGCCCAGTTCCCCATCGCAGATCCATTATGCGGTCCACATATTGATTATGCGATCGCAGATTGTGTCATAAAAAAGGCTCTCGCAGAATCTCATTTGCACTTATGCGGTCGTTATGCAGTCCGCAGAAGCGTTATGCACAACACTTCTGTGGTCGCAGACCTGCAACATTTCTGTCATTCTGTAGGTTTTTGTTTTCTTTTCCGTGTTCTTGGTTCTTCGAGTATGGTACACTGCAAAAAACCAAAACTTGATAAAAAATAACTAAAAATGCTTTAAAAGACGAGTTAAAGTCCATGTAATTAGTATCAAAAGTGCCGAAATTCTACGGCACATCAACACCCTCAACTTAGACTTTTGCTTGTCCTCAAGCAACTAAAACAAAATAATCCTATCATACACTACTCTGTTTTCGATAGCTCACAAAACAGCAATGACTGTAGATGGTGCTGACTGTTAGCTAACAAGCATGCAACTTATTTTATTCACTCTTTGTGAAAGACAACGATCATCTAGCAATTCGGCCAATCAACTTGTAAACTTCGAGCCTCAAGCAAAATGATAGAATGCTATCCACAACTAAGTGCACGTGTATCCTACTTCAAGAACCTAACTTCTGCTAGATCTTGCAATTCATGCGTGCTCACAACAAAGAAAATCCCCAACTCACAAATATGTAGAGGGGATATAATCAAACACTCTTGCACTCAGAAAGAAAGCTAAATGCTACAAGTATCAGTCTATATGCTTGCCCTTATTTTAACTCGCTGCTATCTCAGGAATAATTGGTTGTAGATCACCAAGGACTTAGCACGGGTTGTAATATAGGCTTCGGGATGGGTTGGACGATCATTTAGGAATGTAATAGCTATACCGTTCTTAAACTCTACATACACTTTGCTTCTTTACCACATCGCACTTATTGACCTCGAGTTACCGACATAGAACCACCTCAAAGTATTTCTTTAGTTTTCACAAGACTCCTCTTCATTTCTCTTCTCTCTCTCTCTCTCTCTCTCTCTCTCTCTCTCTCTCTCTCTCTCTCTCTCTCTCTCTCTCTCTCTCTCTCTCTTTATTTATTTATTTTTTATTTACAATTTTTTTTCTTTTGTTATTCCTTTGGAGCTTGTGTATCTTTATATATACAACTTTGAGGCTTTTGTGTTTTTCTTATACACACATTAGGCAACCTTACCAATTTCCACTTAACGCTGACACCCCCAACTTAGTCTTTTAGCCTCATTCTTAACCGTTCAAGGATGGATGGGTTCAAAAAGAGGGAATTAATTTACAAAGGGGTAAAGGTTTGTAATGTGGTAGCCAAAAAAAGGTTAAAGGCTCAACGGGGGTAACTAAGGCAGTTGATGTACCAGGTAGTTCAATTTGGTCAAAATTAGCTAGCAATCACAAAGATAGCCTAAGATCATTTCAGCACCCAATCATTAACTTGAGAGTTGCATTAAGAAACAAATCGGGAAAGTTCTAGACATCACAAGTTAAGCATATGCATTAATTATACAAATCCTCACTTACTCACAACGCATGAACTGTTTGACTCAGCATAATTTCAGCCCTCAAGTGATTGCAAGGCAGCTCAAAGCTTCATCACATGATATTTGAGATTTTGAGTAAGCATAAAGTCAAAGAGCGAGCCTCGAGTTTACAAGAATGACTAACCATTTATTTACCAAATTAAAAGGGTACAATTTATTCAACAAAAACTTATCACATGCTTGAAGCTAGAACAACAACACCAAACAAGTCAAAAATGTTTGTGCTACCGCCATGGTTCTACTATTACAGACTTCATTGCTAACGAAAAATCTACAACATTAAACTAAAGAGTTTATATACAAGTGTCACACAAAAAACAATTTGACTACCCCACCCCCAACCAAGAAACATGCATTGTCCCCAATGCATTGAGAAAGTAAGAACAAAGTTTAGGGACTTCTTGGGGCGCACTAGGCGCTAGGAGTGGTTGAAACATCTGGGGTAGCGATGGGGTCAGATACTGGCACTATAGAGGCAACAAATGGAACCTCGGACTGTGTGGTGGTGTATGAGGCCAGAATAGGAAGCTTCACATGCTGTAAAGCTGGGTCTGGGACCTAGGAGCTACTAGCCTCACCCAGTGATGGCTGTGTGGTCGAGGTATTGGCCTTGGCAACCATGTCTGCAATGGAATATGCAATTGCTATCTGCACATTTGCTTCCTCCTCACCCTGTGTATCTGTAGAGACAACAATTTGTTTGCCTGTGCTGTCCCGTTGATCATTATTCTCCGCAACTAATGCCTCCTCATCAGTATCCTCCTCCTCCTCCTCCTCCTCCTCAGTGTCTCCCTCATCTTTCTCCCCCTCAGACTCTCAGGATTCCTCCTCTGAATGAGTATCAATATGCACAACGGAGTCCAGAGCTTTTAAAGTCTCAGTACCCTGGGCCTCCAGAGCTGTCATGAGGTTTGTGAAGTCAAGGTCCAGGCAGGGAATGTGGGAGGTACCAGTGCCCTTCTCTCCTCTCTCCGGAAGAAGGGAGGTCAAGTCAAACTCCAAATTTTGCATCTTATGCAGATCTGATTTCAACTCAGCGATATCCATTTGGAGTTGAGGCATATCTCTAGCTTCGCCTCGCTCGACCCTTTCAAGGCGCACATCAAAGTGCTTGAGCCGTTCTTCATAGGATTGATGCTGTTGTTGAAGAATGCTCACTGAGGCTTGGATAGGGGCAGTGCTTGCCGGATAAGAGCTGGAAGTTCTTTCATCAGTCTGTCTACTTTGGCATTAGCATGTTGTACCAGTAGACCAAGCTTCGATAGAGAAGGAAAGGAAGCAGGTGACTGGGTAGTGGTTGGTCTGGGAATGAATGTGGAAGTGGCTGGAGCTGAAGGAGTGTCAGTCATTGAGAGGGTAGCAGGTACTGCTGAGTCTAATGGAGCAGTGAGTGAAGTGTCTAGTGGGTTTTCTATCATCTTTTCTGCTACATCACTGATCCGGGTGATGTCAATCTCTTGGACAGCCTTTTCGATGCGGTCATGTTTGGGGATATGGGGCACTTCCCCAGCTTTACACAAAGCACTGATCAAATATAGGAAGGTGAGTGATGTTTCATTCTGATTCGCTCTGATCCCAATCTCCCGGAATATAATTTCTCCCACATAAACTTTGATGCCCGTCATGATGCATGCGATAAGGATTGCCTTTTTGATGCTTATGTCGGTTTCATTTCTTGTATGTATTAGAGGGTAGCAGAAAAAACTGAGCCAATACTGGCCTTCCTGGGTGAGATCCATTTTTTGAATTTTTTGGCGCGGAGCTATCCAGGAGGGGGTTCCCTTGGCTATAACGGAAGCAACCCAAGCACGCTCGGATTCCTTATTGGAAAGTTTGGCATCATATACAGCTGTGCCTGATGACTAATCCTCAAAATATCTATAGTTGATCGACGCGACATCACAAAGTAATTGGACCCTCAAACTTGGACAGACTGCAAGATTACACGGTTCTGCTTTTGCTCAGCATTCCTAGAGGTAGCATAAGCAGCATAGAATTTCCACACGAGCCTCTTGTTATATTCCCCCAGGACTTGAGTGAAGAACTCCTATTGCCTCTTTTTTATATTTTCAAGAACACGAGGGTAATGCTCTTTTAAACCATTCTGCCCTAGCTGCTTCTCTTCCATGATTTTTCTCTTGGCTAAGCCCTTTTTGTATAGGTTCCAAGAGCTGGGAACCCCAAACCGGATATCTTCACCACTTTTCCGCCTTGTTTCAGCATGGATATCAACAAATGGCATAAGATCAACATGT
Organism: Nicotiana tomentosiformis; assembly: GCF_000390325.3. Classification (NCBI taxonomy): domain Eukaryota; kingdom Viridiplantae; phylum Streptophyta; class Magnoliopsida; order Solanales; family Solanaceae; genus Nicotiana; species Nicotiana tomentosiformis. The sequence continues at coordinate 14,167,446 of NC_090815.1, read as the reverse complement.
GCCTCCTCCTCTTCAGACATGGAGGAGTGCACAAATGTGCTTTTGGCTATTTCAAGCCTTGGGCATTTCGATTGTTGTGCTTGTTGACTCAGGGCAACAACCCGTTTGTTTCCTCGAGCGGGAGGTGATCGTGATGCGAGAGACTTCTTTGGTGCCATTATTGTCAATGAATCAATGGGTGAGTGGTTGACATAACATTGGAAACAAATTGAGAGAATTTAAAAGAAGCAAGAAGCATCTGCAATGAGTTATGCAATCGCATAACAATTTTGCGAGCCGCAAACCCACCGCAAAACTACACCACTCAGAAGCCAAAGCAGAAATGCGATCGCGAAAGGGGCCGCAGAACAAGTTATGCGACCGCATAGTGGTCGCATTTTTGCTCACCAGATGTGGAGAATTAGCTGCCTTAGTCTGTGGCACTTTTGCGGTTCGCGAAATGAGTCTGCGATCGCGAACCCAACCATAGAAGTTCTTCTCTATTGGCTACCTAGGGCACCAAATGCGACGATTATGCGGACCATAAAAATTGTCATTCTTACTCAAAATGGAGACCCACTCAATTTACAGACCTTCCAACACCCAAATTCGGACATTGAACACCTATGACATGGAAAAAGTTTCCCACCTTGTTCTTTACTCCTATTATGCAGATTAAATTCTTAAAACCCAGTTTACCCCCAGTATCAATTTTCCCCCAAACAATGATTCTTACTCCAAGTATGCACACATTGATACCCACATAAAGGGATTGAGAATACGGGGAAAAGGAGATGCAAACACATGTTTTTCTTCAACTCAATTAAGTAAGAGAGGGAGGAATATTTACAGACCCGATATCTGAGCAGTTGAAGGATTTGTTCTGAGATACGAACCAGGTGACCTCTTTCTGTGCAATTCCGTTTTTATTTTTTTGATTTTTCGTAGTTAAGACGATGTTTTTGGTCTTTTCTTGCTCTTCTTTATTTTTTTTGTTTCATTGATCTCGTTTGTGTTGTGCAGTGCTTGTGTGCGAGTGATATAGAGGGTGTGCGATTGAAATACGGAGGGGTTTAGGGTTTAATACCTGGGAGTTATGCGGTGGAAAACAGGATCGCATAACATATTATGCAGTCGCATATGTGTTATGCGACGAGTTAGTGATAGCTTGGCTAAGATCCACTTCGCGACGCATTCTGCGGTCGCATAATTGTTGTGCGGGCCGCAAAAATAGAAATTCCATCGCATTTTGGAGGACCAAAATTGCATTTTCTTCTGAGTGTGTATGCGACTACTATGCGCTCCGCAAAACCATTATGCGACCGCATAGTTGCCGCAGACCACGTGTCCTTCTGTCCTTTATTCTTCTCAGTCCTTGCACCCTGTTTCATTATATTTGAGCTACATGCATTCTAACACACATGTCAAACTGCTCAACACTACTAATAAACCTACAGAAATTAAAATCTAACAAAAGGATGTTACCACACATGGGTTGCCTCCCAAGAAGCGCTTGATTTAACGTTACGACACGACAATGTTGACCCCATTTGGGCTAATCAGTGCTAGGGACTGGTGTAGGACTATCATGGAGTGCGAATTGTTCTACCAAGTGCCTTTCTCCTGTGGTACCGAGGTAATTCTTGACCCGCTGGATATTTACTTTGAAAGTTCGAGTCCCATCCTCCGACTCCAATTCAATATCGCCATAGGGGGGCACATTCGCAACTTTGAATGGGCTAGACCATTTGGATTTGAGTTTGCCCAGAAATAACTTGAGTCTTGAGTTGAAGAGTAAGACCAAGTCAGCGGATTTGAATTCCCTCTTCAAGATCTTCTTGTCATGAACAAACATCATTCTCTCCTTATACATGGTTGCACTCTCATAGGCGTGGAGACGGAATTCTTCCATCTCATTGAGTTATGTCATTCTTAGGTTAGTAGCTTCGGCCCAATCAAGATTCAACTTTTTCAATTCCCACATGGCTTTGTGTTCAAGATCCACTGGCAAGTGACACTCCTTTTAAAAAACCAACTGGTATGGTGAGTTGCCAATGGGAGTTTTAAATGCTGTGTGATATGCCCACAATGCATCATATAGCTTCCTTGACCATTCAGTCCTGTTTGCATTAATAGTTTTTGCTAGGATATTTATGATCTCCCTATTGGAAACTTCAACCTGGCCACTCGACTGAGAATGATAAGGGGTGGCCACCTTGTGCTTGACTCCATACTTTTCGAGCAGCCCAGTGAAGGCCTTGTTGCAAAAGTGAGAACCACAATCACTAAGGATGGCCCTGCGGGCACCAAACCGCGTAAATATGTTCTTCTTCAAGAAAACGGTCACACTCTTTGCCTCATTGTTGGGCAAGGCGATTGCTTCGAGTCATTTGGAGACATATTCCACAGCTACCAAGATACATTTCATGCAATAAGAGCTCACGAAGGGACCCATGAAGTCTATCCCACACACATCAAAGATCTCGACCTCCATTACAAAGTTCATAGGCATCTCATGTCTTCTAGAAATTGACCCTTGTCTTTGACATTGATCACATGCCTTGACCATTTGATTTGCGTCTTGGTAGATCGATGGCCAATAGTAGCCACATTCAAGTACTTTTGCTGCAGTACGGTTTCCACCATGATGGCCCCCAATCGGGGAGTCATGACATGCCTTGAGAATCTGCATTACCTTATCTTCCGGAACACAACGCCGAATGATGTTGTCGGCACAAATCTGGAACAAGAAGGGTTCCTCCAAATATTATTGCCTACATTCCCGCAAGAACTTTTTCTTTTGATAAGCTTTCAATCCGTCGGGAATAAGGTCACTAACCAAGAAGTTAGCGATGTCGGCATACCAAGGGGCGAAGGTGCTAGACAATGCCAATATGTGCTCATCTGGAAAGGCATCATTAATTTCAAGATCTTCTTTTGGTCTCCCTGCCTCTTCAAGCCTAGATAGGTGATCCGCAACTTGATTCTCTATCCCTTTTCGATCCTTGACTTCAAAGTCAAACTCTTGCAAAAAAAGGACCCACCTAATCAATCTTGGTTTAGCATCCTTCTTCGCCATAAGATAGCGGAGAGCAGCATGATCGGTGTAAACTGTCACTTTGGACCCCAACAAATAGGCCCGAAATTTTTCAAAAGCATAGACAATGGAAAGTAGTTCTTGCTCAGTCACAGTGTAAGTCATTTGTGCACCATTGAGTGTCTTGCTTGCATAGTAGACAGGATGAAGGATATTGTTATGCTGTTGACCGAGCACCACCCCAATACTACACCACTGGCATCACATATGAGTTCAAATGGAAGGGACCAATCAGGGGTGACAATAATAGGTGCCGTGGTGATCTTTGCTTTCAATTCCTCAAAAGCTTTGAGACACTTCTCATCAAATTCAAACTTTGCATCTTTTTCAAGGAGCTTGCACATGGGATTTGCAATTTGTGAAAAGTCCTTGATAAAACGCTTATAAAAACCGGCATGCCCCAAAATGCTTCGGACACCTTTTACTGAAGTGGGATGAGGAATCTTGGAAATGATTTTGATCTTTGCCCGATCAACCTCTATGCCTTACTTTGAAATTTTGTGGCCCAGAACAATGCCCTCGTCCACTAAGAAGTGGCAATTTTCCCAGTTTAGCACAAGGTTGGTTTCTTCACATCTTTTGAGCACTTGTCTAAGGTTGTCATGGTAGTGCTCAAAAGAATCACCAACTACAGAGAAATCATCCATAAACACCTCTAGGAAATCTTACACCATGTCCGAGAAGATTGACATCATGCACCGTTGAAAGGTAGCCGGGGCATTGCATAGCCCAAATGGCATGCGGCTAAAGGCAAAGGTCCCATACGGGCATGTGAAAGTTGTCTTCTCTTGATCTTCTATGGCGTTGTTGATTTGGTTATAGCCAGAATACCCATCCAAGAAGCAATATAATGACATTACCGCTAGCCGATCAAGCATTTGATCAATAAAAGGCATAGGAAAATGGTCCTTTCAAATAGCAATGTTTAGCTTCCGATAGTCCATGCAAACTCTCCATCCAGTCACTGTCCTCATTGGGATGAGCTCATTTTTGTCATTTTGAATCACTGTCATACCTCCTTTCTTTGGCACACATTGCACCGGACTCACCGAAGAACTATCGGCAATGAGGTTAACTACTCCGGCATCTAACCATTTTATGATTTCTTTCTTCACCACCTCCTGCATGGAAGGGTTTAACCTTCTTTGATGCTCTACGCTAGGTTTGCTCTCTTGCTCCAATTGTATCTCTTTCTCACAAATGCCAGCGGGAATCCCTCGTATGTCCGCTATTGTCCACCCAATGGCCTGTCGGTGCTCCCTCAGGGTTTTCAACAACTGTTTAACCTGCACATCATTCAACAAAGAAGAAACGATTATAGGTAGAGTTTCATTGGAGCCAAGAAATTCATACCTTAAGTGCAGTGTGGTGGAAGTGGCTTGAGCTCAAGTTGTGGCGGCTCGATAATTGAAGGCTTAGCGGGAGGAGTGACTCTATTATCTAAGTCAAGAGAAAGTTTCTTTGGTGCATAAGTGTAGAACCCAAGTCCTTCTAATGAATTTACCGATTGAATGTACCCTTCCATATCTTTACCATCAAAATTTACCAAAATAGCCGCCAACGCCTCACCAAGGCATTTTTCATCCATATTCATCTTGATTTCATCTTCTACCTCATTAACAACATCAATGATTGAGATGCTTTCATATGCATGTGGAAATTTCATACTCTTACTTGCTTGAAAGGTAACCTCTTCGTCATTAACTCGGAACTTGATCTCATTTCGTTCCGAATCTATGAGTTCTCTTCTGGTAGCAAGGAATGGTCTCCCCAAGAGGATATGAATTTCTTTATCAACAGCACAATCAAGGATAACAAAGTCGACAAGGAGGAGGAATGTCCCCACTTTCATAAGAACATCATCAACAATTCCCACCGGTCTTTTTATTTAACGGTTGACCATTTGAAACCTCATACTTCTAGGCCTCGGCATACCTAACCCTGATTTTATTTTAAATAGCAAGAGGCATTAAGTTGATGCTAGCCCTATATCACAAAGAGCTTGTGCAAAATTGCGCAACCCGATAGTGTATGGAATGGTAAAAGCTCCCGGGTCTTCTTTCTTTTGAACGGTGGTTGTTGCAATGATGGAGCTAACCCGGTGAGTCACATTCACCATTTCATTTTTTATGGTTTTATTCTTGGTGATTAAGTCCTTCAAGTACTTAGCAAAACCCGACATCTCTTGAAATACTTCCACAAATGGGACGTTCACCGATAATTGGTTGAGAATGTCATAGAATTTCTCGAGTTTTCTATCATTAACCCTCCTAGAAATTCTTTGAGGGAAAGAAGGGGGAGGTCTAGGAATTGGTGCTAGAGATTTTGGTGTCTCCTTTACCTTTTCCTTAACCTCTTCACGGATCACTTCTTGAATTTTTACCTCCTTTGGGAGTCTTTCAGCTTCAACAATAATTGGCACCTCAACTTGTGCCTCAACCTCTTGTTCCAGAGCTTCCACTTCGACCACTTGTTCATTCTCTCCTTGAAGTATTCTCCCACTTTGAGTTGTGATTACCATACAATGAGAAGTCGGACCATTCCCATTACCTTTTGGATTTGCTATGGTGTCACTTGGGAGTGTGCCCTTTTGCTTCGGATTTTGCTCTCTTGATAGATCTCTCATTTGCATTTCTAACTTTTGTATGGATGCGATGTGAGAACCCACAATCTTAGTCGTGTTCTTCATTGAAGTGTCGGATCTTTCTTGATTTTGCAACACTCTTTCAAGCATGTTCTCCAATTTGGACTCACTTGAAGAACTTTCTGTTACAACCCAAATTCGCATACCATAGATCACGCCGTAAGTTAGTCGACATAAATCCAAGAAGAGATTATCTTTGAGATGATAAGAAGTTAATCCTATTGGTCTTAAATGATACAAGGGTGTATAAGAGTGGTTAACAAGTATTTGAAGTTAAACGAATCAAGGATGTTGTAACCAGTATTTTCGGGTAACACTAGAGGTGATTTACTGTCCCAAGAGGTCTTGTTTTAATGTATTTGAATCATATAATATCCGCATCATAAGTCTTGAAGTCAAGCGAGTTATGAAATAAAAGTCGATAAAAGTTGTCGCAACTTAGGTTTATAATTTTACTTAAACTTTAGGTCAAATGTTACTGCATTTTACTCCCAATGTGCTTGGAATTATGGGTGATCTACCTATCAAATTGAAGATCTATGAGTCTAGTTTCCAACGCATTAAACCGTTCGTCGATACGATCTCGAAATAGAGAGATATTCGCGTTTTCGCGAGAGTGCGCCAAGCTGCTCTCTATGGGGCCCACAAAGGCGGTTTAAGACATATGGACATATATAAGATACCTCAACCCCGTTTTAAGTCATTATTTTTCAGTATATTCAGACCTTATAACCCTAAAAACATTCTCTCAAGGTTCTCTCATGATCCAAGACCCAAACAAAGGGCAAACAATACAAATCAAATGTCGGGAATCACGTGGTGCTAGTAAGTTTCTTGTTTTTCTTGTTGTTGCTGATTTTTGTGTTGTTCCAGCTCGTGTGGGAGGTTGTTTTAAGTGTTTTATGTTCTGTAAATACACCTTCAAGTTTTTAATATCAACCCTAGGTGATTTCAAGTCTTCTAAAGTAATTCTAGTGCCGAAAAACCCGAATTAATTGCTAGTTTCGCTTCCTTGTTCTTGTGGCAGAATTGAAGGGATATTTCGAGGAAAATTAAGGTCAAATTGGAGTTGTTCTTTCTGTTTAAAGGTAATGAACCTCTTACTCTATATATATTTAAGATTATCCAAGTTGCAGCTAAGTCGTTGAAGCTAGAACTTGTGAAATATATATCGAAAAGCTTGGTAGTAATGTTGTTGGTTGGTGGACTGTTTTGGAGGCTCAATATGATTATTAATGATGTTGTTTGGGCTGTTTGGTGATTGTATTGACTTGTGGGAAGTCATATAAATAGGGGAGGTGCTGTCCGTTTCATCGTAAAATAGGTTGTGGTCGATACATAATAGTTACGACGCTTAAACGATAATGATAGTGTCATTTGTCTTATTGTAGACTAAGGAGTCATGATATTTGCATAGCTTGAGGTTGGGCAGTATATACAAGGTATGTGAGGCTATCCCCTTCATTCTTTTGCACGACTCCGATTGTACATAATGTAATGAACGAGCTCCCAAAGATACTCTACTCTTAGAATCTAGCAGTACTTACATTGCTGCCCTTCTTATGAAACGATTGATATTGATGTTACTTCTCTTATTCTTATATTATCAATGTTGTTGGTAGTTCCTGATTCTTATAAGATTCTTGATGAAGAGTTAATCCTAATAACGTGTACGAAGGATACCGACCTTACGTCACTCCGAAAGGTTCAAATTATGATTCCAACGAGTCCAGCATGCATCATATATATGTATCTATTTTACTCTACCGAGCCGCGCTATAGTCGGCCGGGTATGGCACCTATTGTGCAACCACTGATCAGTTGGGTTTTACCGAGCTCCACGTGGCCGGGTACGATTCTACCGAGCCCTATGATGGCCGGGTACGTTTTACCGAGCCTATTATGGCCGGGTACGATATGATGATGATGATGCCCACAAAGGCATATGTTTTAAACGTTTATGTATATATATATGTATGTATCATGTATTTCATGTCAGTAGCCCTCAGAGGTACCCAGATGTCACAGGTTGTATATTCCCTATCACTGTTTACATTATTGTTCTTACTTATGCTATTCTGCCTTACATACTCAGTACTTTATTCGTACTGACGTCCTTTTTATTTGTGGACGCTGCATGTCGTGCTGCAGGTCCTGATAGATGGGTAGACGCAGCTCCCCCATCACAGTAGGCTATCCGGTTCAGCGTTATTGGCAAGATCCTTTCTCCGGACTTGCCGTGGTCTTGGTATGCATTTTTGTTATAGACCTTATGGGTATGTCGGGGCCCTGTTCCGGCAATGTTGTAGCACTTATGTTCTTTTAGAGGCTCATAGACAGGTGTCGACTCATGTATGGTTTGGAATGCCTTGTTCGGCTGATTTTTGTTGTATAGTCTTTCATGGTATCATGATAGCTCGTACCTTATATATAGTTTCTTGACAGTCTTGTCGTCCCATGTTATGTATGTTCATGACATTATCTTTCATTGTTGGATGTTCATGATCCATGTCTACTATTTATATTGATCTTGTCAGCCCTTAAAGATAATAAGGAAGGTTAGATAAAATGTACGTTGGTGCTCGGCAAGTATGGCCCGGGTGCTAGTCATGACCCTCCAGTTGGGTCGTGACAAACTTGGTATCAGAGCAAGTCTGTCCTAGGGGATGTCTATGAGCCGTGTCTAGTAGAGTTTTGATTATGGATGTGTAGCGCGCCACATTTATAATCAGGAGGCTACGTGACATCTAGGGTTGTTACCTTCTTCCTGAATCTAGATCGTGCGTAGAGTTGAGTAGTAAGTGTTCATATCTAATATTCACCTTGTTTTCTTTCAGCGATGCCTTCGACTAGGAAGCAAGCAATTAGTAAACGGCTTGATACAGCTGTGGGAGAGGGTAACATTCAGGTGCCTCCAGCCAGAGCAGGCCAAAGTGAGGCTCAGAGTGAGATGCCGTCTCATACCTCTCTGTCTCCTCCAGAGGATATTAGGAGGCACCCAGTACATCCAGTTCCTCCGTCTGGCACTACAGACCACGATATGCGCAGTGCAGTGCAGTTGTTGAGTAGCTTAGTAGCTGCTCAGGCTCAGAGGCAGAATACCGGTGCTGCTGATAAACCGGTTAGTGCAGGAGTTCGTGATTTTATTAATCTAGACCCTCCAGTGTTTACCGGATCAACCCCAAGGAGGACCCACAAACATTTATTGATCAGATTCATCGTACATTGCGGGTTATGCATGCTAGTGATACGGAGGCAGTAGAGTTGGCTTCTTATCGGTTACAGGATTTAGCGGTTTTCTGGTATGATAGTTGGGAGAGATCTAGGGGTCCGAACGCTCCTCCAGCCGTGTGGAAGGAATTTTCTGAGGCCTTTCTTCATCACTACTTACCAGCTGAGATACGATGAGCTAGAGCTGATAAGTTCTTGAACCTTCGACAGGGTAATATGAGTGCATGAGAGTATAGTATATAGTTTGATTCTTTATCAAGGTATACTCCCCATATGGTGGCCGAGATGAGTGATAGGGTGACCACATCTGATAAATGAGTGCACAACAGCCTCCTTGGTAGAGGGCATGGATATTTCCCGTATTCAGGCTTATGCCCAGACCCTTCAGGATCATAAGTTATATGCTAAGCTCTCTAAATGTGAATTCTTGCTGAACTCAGTAGCATTCCTTGGCCATGTGATATCTGATGCGGGTATTAGTGTCGACACTCAGAAGATCGATGCAGTGAAGAATTGGCCGAGACCTACAACACCGTCAGAAGTCCGCAGCTTCCTGGGGCTAGCAGGATATTATAGGCGATTTGTAGAAGGGTTTTCCTCTATATCAGCACCATTGACTAAGTTAACACAGAAAGCTACCAAGTTCCAGTGGTCTGATTTTTGTGAACATAGTTTTCAGGAGCTAAAGAATCGATTGACATCTGCGCCAGTGCTCACTCTCCCAGAAGGAACAGAAGGTTATGTGGTATATTGTGATGCCTCAGGTATAGGTTTGGGGTGCGCATTGATGCAACATGGGAAGGTGATTGCTTATGCATCAAGACAATTGAAGAAGCATGAAAAGAATTACCCGACTCATGATTTGGAATTGGCTGCAGTAATATATGCTTTGAAGATATGGCGGCACTACTTATACGGCGTCCATGTTGACATCTACACAGATCACAAGAGTTTACAATACATCTTCAAGCAGAAGGAGTTGAATTTGAGGCAGCGTAGGTGGCTTGAATTACTGAAAGACTACGATGTCGAGATATTGTACCATCCCGGTAAAGCTAATGTTGTGGCAGACGCTCTCAGCCGTAAGTCAATGGGAAGCTTAATACATATTGAGGCAGGTAGACAAGGGTTGACCAAAGAGCTTCACCAGCTGGCCAATATGAGAATCAGATTGTTGGACTCTGATGACGGAGGTGTTACTGTACAGAATACAGCAGAATCATCTTTGGTAGCCGAGGTAAAAGCACGGCAATATGAAGATCCTACCTTAGTAAGATTGAGAGAGGGAATTCAGCAGTGTAAGATTACAGCTTTCAAGATCGGAGGAGATGGGACACTGAGATACCAGGGCCGATTATGTGTGCCTAGTGTGGCAGGGTTGCGAGAGAAGATTATGATTGAGATTCATCAGTCCCGATATTCTATCCATCCTGGCTCGACAAAGATGTATCATGACGTTAAGGAGCAGTATTGGTAGGATAACATGAAGAAGTCTATTGCAGAATTTGTAGCCCAGTGTCCTAATTATCAACAAGTAAAGATCGAGCATCAGAAACCCAGTGGATTGATTCAGAATATAGAGATTCCGACCTACAAATGGGAGGTGATTAATATGGACTTCATTATTGGATTACCTCGCTCTTATCATAAGTTTGACTCCATCTGGGTGATAGTTGATCGACTTACAAAATCTGCCCATTTTCTACCAGTTAAGACAACTTACACGGCTGAAGATTATGCGAAGTTGTATATCAAGGAGATTGTTAGGCTTCATGGTGTGCCGATATCTATTATATCAGACCGAGGAGCTCAATTTACGGCTAACTTTTGGAGGTCTTTTCAGAAGGGTTTAGGCACACAAGTAAATCTCAGCACTACATTCCATCCGCAGACTGACGGACAGGCTGAACGTACCATCCAGACGCTTGAAGATATGCTACGAGCATGTGTTCTAGATTTCAAGGGGAATTGGGATGACCATCTGGCACTTATAGAATTTGCCTACAATAATAGCTACCATTCCAGTATTAAAATGGCCCCGTATGAGGCACTGTACGGGAGGAGATGTAGATCACCAGTTGGATGGTTCGAAGTCGGTGAGACAGAATTATATGGGCCAGATTTGATTTACCAAGCCATTGAGAAGGTGAAAGTGATACAAGAGCGACTGAGGACGGCACAAAGCAGGCAAAAGTCTTATTCCGACGTCCGACGTCGTGATCTGGAATTTGAGGTTGGTGATTGGGTTTTCCTGAAGATCTCGCCGATGAAGGGTGTTATGCGTTTTGGGAAGAAGGGTAAGTTGAGTCCGCGGTATATTGGGCCGTACAAAATTCTTCGACGAATTGGACAGGTTGCTTACGAGTTAGAATTGCCATCTGAATTGGAATTTGTCCACCCGGTATTCCATGTATCTATGTTGAGGAAATGTATTGGAGACCCTTCTCGGGTCATCCCTATCAAAGATGTACAAGTTACAAAGGATCTATCATATGATGAAGTGCCAGTGGCTATATTAGATCGACAAGTCCGCAAGCTGAGAACAAAGGATGTAGCTTCCGTGAAAGTATTATGGAGGAACAAGAATATAGAAGAAATGACATGGGAAGCAGAAGAGGAGATGAAGTCTAAATACCCTTACCTATTCCAGAGTGAAGATAACGAGGATGCCGGGGGAAAGAAGGACGCATTATAAGGTGAAACGGCTCTATGAGGTAAGCAATAGCTTGTGAATACTCTTTTTTTTAATACAAAATGGTAATATGCAGATAATGTACATATCCATAATGCTTTGTATAGTCTTGTAAGGCCATAGGTTAGGTTTAACTGCTTGCAAGTTTGGCTAGTGTCCATTTTATAGGGGAAACTCAGCCGGAAATCTCCGTCGGAATCCACAATGAGTTAGACACCCCATAAACCCTTACATTCGAGGACGAATGTTCCTAAGGGGGAGAGGGTGTTACAACCCAAATTCGCATACCATAGATCACGCCGTAAGTTAGTCGACATAAATCCAAGAAGAGATTATCTTTGAGATGATAAGAAGTTAATCCTACTGGTCTTAAATGATACAAGGGTGTATAAGAGTGGTTAACAAGTATTTGAAGTTAAACGAATCAAGGATGTTGTAACCAGTATTTTCGGGTAACACTAGAGGTGATTTACTGTCCCAAGAGGTCTTGTTTTAATGTATTTGAATCATATAATATCCGCATCATAAGTCTTGAAGTCAAGCGAGTTATGAAATAAAAGTCGATAAAAGTTATCGCAACTTAGGTTTATAATTTTACTTAAACTTTAGGTCAAATATTACTGCATTTTACTCCCAATGTGCTTAAAATTATGGGGTGATATACCTATCAAATTGAAGATCTATGAGTCTAGTTTCCAACTCATTAAACCATTCATCGATACGATCTCGGAATAGAGAGATATTCGCGTTTTCGCGAGAGTGCGCCAAGCTGCTCTCTATGGGGCCCACAAAGGCGGTTTAAGACATATGGACATATATAAGATACCTCAACCCCGTTTTAAGTCATTATTTTTCAGTATATTCAGACCTTATAACCCTAAAAACATTCTCTCAAGGTTCTCTCATGATCCAAGACCCAAACAAAGGGCAAACAACACAAATCAAATGTCGGGAATCCCGTGGTGCTAGTAAGTTTCTTGTTTTTCTTGTTGTTGCTGATTTTTGTGTTGTTCCAGCTCGTGTGGGAGGTTGTTTTAAGTGTTTTATGTTCTGTAAATACACCTTCAAGTTTTTAATATCAACCCTAGGTGATTTCAAGTCTTCTAAAGTAATTCTAGTGCCGAAAAACCCGAATTAATTGCTAGTTTCGCTTCCTTGTTCTTGTGGCAGAATTGAAGGGATATTTCGAGGAAAATTAAGGTCAAATTGGAGTTGTTCTTTCTGTTTAAAGGTAATGAACCTCTTACTCTATATATATTTAAGATTATCCAAGTTGCAGCTAAGTCGTTGAAGCTAGAACTTGTGAAATATATATCGAAAAGCTTGGTAGTAATGTTGTTGGTTGGTGGACTGTTTTGGAGGCTCAATATGATTATTAATGATGTTGTTTGGGCTGTTTGGTGATTGTATTGACTTGTGGGAAGTCATATAAATAGGGGAGGTGCTGTCCGTTTCATCGTAAAATAGGTTGTGGTCGATACATAATAGTTACGACGCTTAAACGATAATGATAGTGTCATTTGTCTTATTGTAGACTAAGGAGTCATGATATTTGCATAGCTTGAGGTTGGGCAGTATATACAAGGTATGTGAGGCTATCCCCTTCATTCTTTTGCACGACTCCGATTGTACATAATGTAATGAACGAGCTCCCAAAGATACTCTACTCTTAGAAGCTAGCAGTACTTATATTGCTGCCCTTCTTATGAAACGATTGATATTGATGTTACTTCTCTTATTCTTATATTATCAATGTTGTTGGTAGTTCCTGATTCTTATAAGATTCTTGATGAAGAGTTAATCCTAATAACGTGTACGAAGGATACCAACCTTACGTCACTCCGAAAGGTTCAAATTATGATTCCAACGAGTCCAGCATGCATCATATATATGTATCTATTTTACTCTACCGAGCCGCGCTATAGTCGGCCGGGTATGGCACCTATTGTGCAACCACTGATCAGTTGGGTTTTACCGAGCTCCACGTGGCCGGGTACGATTCTACCGAGCCCTATGATGGCCGGGTACGTTTTACCGAGCCTATTATGGCCGGGTACGATATGATGATGATGATGCCCACAAAGGCATATGTTTTAAACGTTTATGTATATATATATGTATGTATCATGTATTTCATGTCAGTAGCCCTCAGAGGTACCCAGATGTCACAGGTTGTATATTCCCTATCACTGTTTACATTATTGTTCTTACTTATGCTATTCTGCCTTACATACTCAGTACTTTATTCGTACTGACATCCTTTTTATTTGTGGACGCTGCATGTCGTGCTGCAGGTCCTGATAGACGGGTAGACGCAGCTCCCCCATCACATTAGGCTACCCGGTTCAGCGTTATTGGCAAGATCCTTTCTCCGGACTTGCCATGGTCTTGGTATGCATTTTTGTTATAGACCTTATGGGTATGTCGGGGCCCTGTTCCGGCAATGTTGTAGCACTTATGTTCTTTTAGAGGCTCATAGATAGGTGTCGACTCATGTATGGTTTAGAATGCCTTTTCGGCTGATTTTTGTTGTATAGTCTTTCATGGTATCATGATAGCTCGTACCTTATATATAGTTTCTTGACAGTCTTGTCGTCCCATGTTATGTATGTTCATGACATTATCTTTCATTGTTGGATGTTCATGATCCATGTCTACTATTTATATTGATCTTGTCAGCCCTTAAAGATAATAAGGAAGGTTAGATAAAATGTACGTTGGTGCTCGGCAAGTATGGTCCGGGTGCTAGTCATGACCCTCCAGTTGGGTCGTGACACTTTCCTTCCAATGCGCAGAGTTAGAGTGTTGCCCCTTTGGTGGAACATAGGGGTTTGAACTACGATTTGAATAGTTATTGTTGTTGTTGTTGTTATTACTCTAATTACCTTGATTTGAACTACCTTGATCATTTCACCACTGTTGACGGCCTTGACCTTGCAGGTTAGACCTCCATTGATTTTGTTGCCCACGACCTTGGTAGGGTTGTCTTTGATAACCGCCTTGAGCATTGTTGACATAATTTTCTTCCTCGTAATCCTCGTTTGACAAGGGTTGCACTTCTTCCACAACATTCACCTTTTTTGTTTGGCTTTCAGTAAACATATTGGTCAATACATTGATGTTGGTAGCAAGCCCAACAATTACTTGATCTCTTTCTTTGTTCTCCTTAATCATGTTGGTCAAGGAAGGAGTACCATATTCAATTCCACCCGTAGTGTCTTCCGAGTGCCAAGCTTGGTTATGTTTTGCCATCTTGTCAAGAATTTGTGTGACCCTTGAAAATGTTTTACACATAAAGGATCTATCAGCTGTATTTTTTGCTATGGATTGATTCAAAGGATCCAAGCCCATGTAAAACTTCTCCAACAAGATGTTGTCCGGGAAACCATGATTCGGCAAACTTACTAAATATAACTTGAATCGATCCCATGCCTCATGTAGATGTTTTCTCGGTAGTTGCTTAAAGAAGAAAATTTTATCCCAGAGCTCTGACTTCTTGCTTTGCGGGAACCATTTCGCGAGGAAAGCTCGAACGAGTTCGGGCCAAGTATGAATGGAATTAGGTGGTAGATTTTGGATCCATTTCCTTGCCTCTCTGGCTAGTGAATACTTGAACACCCTCAACCTTAGGGCATAATCTGAGAACGTGATTCTGCTTGTGCATCGCACATACACCCAAGAAGTTTCTAAGATGTTGTGTCAGATCATCATCGGTGGAATTTTTGAAAAACCCCTGTGCTTTGAGCATTAGGATTAGACCGTATTCCACCTTGAAGGTGGCAACATCAACTGTTGGAGGGACAATGGCATTTGTATCCTCAATATACTCAAATTGTAATTTCACACTAAATAGTAATTTCAAAACCGTATTCCCCTCCTTCGGCGCCAAAATTTGATACGCTCAAATCACACCTAAATAGATAGTGCAAGGCGATCAATGTCAAATATAATAACCCAACTAGGTTGGGGTAGAATCCCACATGGAATAGGTGTGAAAAAGTTAATTGAAAAGTGTGAAACCTGACTTAAATCGTAATTCTATTCCATTATCTTAAAAAAGAGTGTTGTGATTATAAGTAATAAGGAAAACTATTGTAGTGTATTCAATGCCTTCATTGTAGCTTCCTTTTCAGACAAGATGCCCAACAAAAAACTTCGTAAATCTATTTATAATGGGCCAAAAATTGGGGTCAAAGTTAGACAAAAATGCCCCTGCAGAACACATCTACGACCGTAGAATGTGTCGCAGATCATGTATGCGGTCCACAAAATTACAAGGTCACCGCATAATTGCATGTCCAGTTGCCCAGTTCCCCGTCACAGATCCATTATGCGGTCTGCATATTGCTTATGCGACCGCTGATTGCGTCGCAAAAAGGGCTCTTGCAGAATCTCATATGCACTTATACGGTCATTGTGCGATCCGCAGAAGTGTTATGCGACCGCATATTGGACCGCATATTTATCTCTTCAAGAGCTGAACCACCTGTTTCAGTCTGCGGTTGGTTTGCGGCTCGCACAACACTTCTGCGGTCGCAGACCTGCTGCATTTCTGTCCTTTTGTGGGTTTTAGTTTTCTTTTTCGTGTTCTTGGTTCTTCAAGTCTGGTAGAGTGCAAAACACCAAAACTTTATAAGAAATAACTAAAAATGCTTCAAAAGACGAGTTAAAGCTCATGTAATTAGTATCAAAAGTGCCAAAATTCTACGGCACATCAACAATGCTTAGTCTCATGCAAGGAAAGGCAATATTTAGCCTAATGCAAGAAGAGGAGACAATGCTTAGTATCTTGAAAGGAAAGGCAATGTTTAGCTTAATGTAAGAAGTGGGGACAATGCTTAGTCTTATGGAGACATAGCTTAGTCTCATGCAATTAGGGAGGCAATGCTTAGCCTCATACAAGAAGAAGAGACAATGCTTAGTCTCATGCAGGGAAAGGCATTGCTTAGACTTATGCAATTGGGGAGGCAATGCTTAGACTCATGCAAGAAGAAGAGACAATGCTTAGTCTCATGCGAAGAAAGGCAATTCTTGGCCTTATGCAAGAGAACGATGAGTGACGGTGAGAAAGTAAAGTATTTCTTAGCTGGAGGTGTTTGCGCTAGGTAATTTGTCGTCATGAAGGTAGTGACTTGATGTATCTGCGGATAATGTTGTTTTATTGTGCCTGCATCCAAAGAAAAATCATGAGTTATGTGGGGGAAGGTTGGTTCGTGGTTTTGTCTTCTTGCTCGACCGCTGCTCCTGTTTTTGGATCCTGTTTGAGTTACCCTGGACAACATCTTGCTGTCATAGAAACAAAATTTTCAAAAAACATTTTTGCATTTGATAAATTATTTGCAAAAAATATAGTTGTTTGAAATGTATTGCAGTATGTGATATCAAATAATATAGATGAACTGGTGACTGTGACACATTTAGAGACAATGCCACCACATTTAGGGTCCTCCTCAAAATTCTACCCCAGTTTAAATGCAACCCTTTGACGGTTCTGCGCATGATGAAGTTGGCTGTACTTGCTTTAGAATTTTGAGGGCCTTCCTCAAAATTCTGCCCTAGTTTCCGATCATGGTGAAAATGAGGATTTTATTAAGATGTGACCGAACCCACAGGTCTGCCTACGTATCCCCTCTTAAACGGGAATCAAGTCAAGCGTAGTTCAGTTACATCAAATGCAAAAATGTAAACAATCATAAACATAGTATCTCTTGACTGCGTCTGAGTTGATAGGTTTTAGACAAATCTCTCCGTCCATTTCTGCGAGTATAAGTTCTCCTTCTGTTAGTACTCGATGAACCATGTAGGGACCTTAACTTCCCCTTGGCTTCATCCTGATGTGGGAAGATACGCTTTAGCACCAATTGCCCCAGTGAGAATTGCCTTGGTCTGACCTTTTTGTTGAAAGCTCTTGCCATTTTGTTCTGGTAGAGTTAACCATGACATACTTCATTCATTCTCTTTCCATCAATTAGAGCTAGTGGCTCGTATCGGCTTTGTACCCATTCTCCATCGCTGAGCTCAGCTTCTTGTATAATTCTTAAAGAAGGGATCTCTACTTCGGCAGGAATAACCGCTTCAGTACCATAAACCAATAAGTAGGGAGTTGCCCCAGTTGATGTGCGAACCGTGGTAAGATACCCAAGCAGAGCAAATGGCAGCTTCTCGTTCCATTATTTGTAATTATCTTCCATTTTCCTCAGTATCTTCTTGATGTTCTTGTTGGCGACTTCTACAGCTCCATTCATTTGCGGTCTGTATGCTGTGGAGTTCTTATGCTTGATCTTGACCGTTTCACACTTGGCTTTCATCAAATCGCTATTTAAATTGGCCGAATCACTATCCTCATGTTGCGTTGTCTTATTACATGTCACAGTCGTAGGTTCATCGGGATATGTAATAATAATGCTAAAAAGAAAAATGTAAAAATAATAATAAATACAAAAAACAGTAATGCGTTAAAAAAAAAACTTAAAAACGTCAACAAGTACGGCTTGATGGCTCGAGCAATTATTTCAAAACAGAATACTGAAAAATGTCTCAAATGCTCAAAACTATTTTAAAAAGTAATTCATGCTAATTTGCCAGGCTACCCAGGAACTCGACGGGCCCTCGATGGTGCAACAGTCCAGTTCTTGAGAATAACTCTTTTCTCCACAGTCTGAATACTAAGGTACTCCTCCTCCTCCTCAACTATCGCACTGCAATCCATGCCTTCATCATCCAAAAATAGCTTCCTCATGTCGGCTAAGACTTCATCTTCCGTAGACCCCCACATCACTTCAGCTTGATGAAATGTCTGGTGCAAATATGGTACTGGTTGTTCCAGCGGATAATAAGGACCACGCCATGGCGGTGACCAATCCTCGTACTCTTTCTAAGTGTATTCATACCCAAGCCCGAAAGTTGTACCATGATGCCTTAGCTGGACCGGTTTGGTGATGCCTTAGAGATTCTTGCCGAGACCCTTGCCAGGCTCATACCCTGTCCATAGCAATATGCTTTCTATCTTGTTGCTCCACCATTTTTCTTTTTCAATTGCATTGACGCTCTAAATGCGATGGTATGTTTCTCCACCCAACTTCCTTATGTTCTCAATGACTGGAACAGTTTGATTGGTATAGATGGGATTACTATTGTCTCTATGGATGATCACTTTCTGATGATTCCATTCAAACTTCACAGCTTGATGTAGAGTAGAAGATGCGGCTCCTGCGGCATGTATCCACGGTCGCCCCAACCATAGATTGTAGGTAGCAGATATATCCAGCACTTGAAACTCGACCAGGTTGGGCCCATTTGTAGGCTGAGGTTGACCTCTCCAATTGTGTCCCTTTGGCATCTATCAAACGCCTTCACATTTATACTTCCTGCTCGTATCTCGTGCAAGCCTTTACCCAGCCTCTTGAGAGTAGTTAATGGACATATGTTGAGAGTCGAGCCCCCAACTATCAGGACTCTAGTGATGAATTTGTCCTCAAATTGCACGATGATATGTAGTGCCCTGTTGTGACTTAGTCTTTCCGGTGGTAGCTCGTTTTCATAAAAAGTGATTTTGTGGCTTTCCAATACCTGCCCCACCATATTAGCCATTTCCCAACTGGTGATGTTGGTGGGTACACATGCTTTACTTAGCACCTTCATTAGGGCATTCCTATGTGTCTCAGAGTTTTGTAGTAGTGATAAAATGGATATCTGAGTAGGAGTTTTGTTCAGATGGTCAACCACAGAGTATTCTCTCGCTTGCACCTTTCTCCAAAGGTCATCCGAGCCAGTGTCAATGACAAACAGCTTAGATGAAGCTTCTTTGCTTGTTCCTTCCAAGTGCTCGGGTGTGTAAACCCTACCAGTTCTGGTCATGCCTTGTGCTGCAAATGTTTCTTCCATTTTCAGTTTTCCTTTCCTTCTTGCTTCCGTAACATAATCCCATGGTATGGCATTAGACTTATAATATGGCATAGGTGTATGATTACAGTGAAGGGTGTGGTCACTTCGACTTCAAATGGCGTTTGTGCAGCTACCTCAACTTCAATCGGTGCCTAGGTTTGGACTACAATGGGCGTGAGGGTGACTGTTTTAGGATCACCCCCTTTCGAATGAGTCTAATTGACCCTTCTGGATCCCATTCTTCATCGGTCTCTATGATATTTACTCCCTCATTTCTGTGATCTGGGAGAGGATTATTACGAATATTTGGTGTAGTCTCCTTTGCCTGTATGACTTTGGTGTCAATTAATATCTGAATCTTGTCCTTCAAGTGCGACATTCATCAATGGTATGACCCTTCATACCTGAGTGATAGGCACATGTCTTGTTTTGGTTAAACTACTGAGAAGAGTTTTCCATAGCAACTTGAGTGACATAACCACCATGCTTCAGTCTCTCGTATAGTTGGTCTATGGGTTCAGCAATCGGAGTGTATTGTCTGGGTGGTCTGTGGTCGAAATTTGGTCTTGGTTTTTGGTAATTTTGGTGGGCTAGTGGTGAGTGGTAATATGCGGGTTGGGTGTTATAAGTGTGGTAGGTGCCAGCATGTTGTTGGTATCTGTGGGGGTGAAGGCTGGTATGTGTGTGGAGGTGTTTGGTATGTGAGAGGAGACTTTGGACCTTGGGCTACCATTACTACACCCAATTCTTTCTTCTTGGAGATACCTCATGTCTGCAAAGCTTTATTTGTGGCTTGGAGTGCTTCGAAATTTGTCACCATTTCTCTTTTGATCCCTTCTTCTATTATTTCTCCCAAATTGATGATGTTAGAAAATTTATGGTTTTCAATAACCATCAACCTTTTGTAGTATTGTAGGTCTTGAGCTCTGACAAAGAACTTATTCATCTATTCTTCTTCAAGTACTGGCCTTACTTTCGCGGCTTCAGACCTCCATTGAGTAGCATACTCGCAGAAGGTTTCCGTTGGTTTGTTCTTGAGATTTTGAATGTAGAAAATGTCTGGTGCATTTTCTGTGTTGAACCTGAACCGATCCATGAAATCTCACGCCATGCTCACCCAATTAACCCATTTCTTTGGGTTCTGACTGATGTACCAAGACAAAGCATCTCCAGTAAGGCTCCTCATAAACAACTTCATACGAATTCGTTCATCTTTGCCAACCCCCACAAGTTTGTCACCGTATGTTCTTAGATGCACTTTTAGATCACCAGTTCCGTCGAACATTTAAAATTTGGGAGGTTTGTACCACTCCGGCAGTTCTACATCTGGTTTAATGCACAAGTCCTCATAATTCAAACCTTTGATGCCTTTGCCACCTTCGACACTCTGAACTCTTCCAGTGAGCTTCTTGAGTTCTTCCGCCATGATCTTGATGAGCAGGTCCTTCTCGACAGATTTCGGTATATATAGGGTTTGTTGTGAGGTGTGGGGTAAAGTTTCCACATATATGGGATTGCTTTGGTGGACTCCGGGAATTTGGGCATAATGGTGGTCATTGGTTGAGTTTTGGGAATCAGGAGTAGGTTACAGTGCATTTTGGGGAGTGTGGTAAGTGGTGGTTTGTGGATATTGAGTTGGATGGTGATGGTGTTGTGGAGGAGTAGGTACCGGTCGAGGGTTATGGTTCTTAGGAGGTATGGCGAATTGATGTGGCGCGAGAGGGTTTGGCGGTCGATTTTGGTTATGTGTGTTTTGGGGAGGTGCTGGGGTTTGGGCGTTTGTGTTTTGTTGGTTGATATCAGGGATGTTTAGGGTGAGGGAAAGGTTTTCCAAGTTCCAGACCTGCTCAAGTTCTCCTTGTAGCTCCAATATTTTCTGTTCCAGGTGTAGGACTAATTCATTCTATGCCGGAGTACTCCGACCATCCGAAGTTTCAATGTTCTCTGCATTGTCCTTTCTGATACCACTTAAATTGTCCATCTTTCCTTTCCCTTTGCTTCTGCCTTTAGGATCACTTGGTGAAGGAGGAGGTGGAGGATCTCTGGATCTAGTATGATATGCGGATGATGCCAGTATGCACGAACCAACCTTTGGGGATGGGAATAATCAAAAGAAAGAAAAACAAAAGGTAACCAAGTGAGTAAGGGATATTAAAAGAATGCTTGCAATATTGAACATGCTTTGCAAAATTAATAAATTCGCGTTGTAATTTGGGGGACCTCGTTGTGCCCGAGGTAGGCCTAAGCGACACATAGACTTGGAGAAAATTGATGCCAATAATAGCGTCATCTTATTAATGCGAAAATGAATCAAATCCTTACTAAATCGATACTAATAAGAGAGTTACTAATGGCATTTGCCTTATTACAATCGAAATCTAAAACGAATCTAGAAAGTAGTAAAAAAATTTGTTTCCTAATCTACTTGGTCCTAGAAGGACCTTCCCCATGCCTGGCTCTTTTAGATCCATCAATCAGGTTTCCTAGGTTGCGCATATCCAACAGTAGGTAAGCCTTTGCTATATGCCATCCTTTATTGCCATCCGTGTTCTGACAATCTGAGAGTCTCTTCCTCATCTTTCCCTCAAGCTCCATCAACCCTTGCTTCAAATATTCCAATCTCTCGGTGGACTTAGTGGCGATTTCCTTCCATTCATTACTTGCCTCAATGTCCACTTTATGTTGTTCCAGATGTCTAGATTCAGACTCAAAAACCTTTTGCGAAGCCTTCTATACTTGACCTGTGCCTCGGCATCATCTTCAATGATCCTATTTTCCAAATTGACCCCTAGCTTGACGTGTCCTGCTATGTCGTCTACCAACCATGATGGGTAGAAGGTACACATGGCCGGCATGATACCTGTCCGGCTCGATAGTATCCTTTTCCACAATGACCTTCTGGTTCCACATGTGTTGTGCCTCGAACTTAAATGGGATGACGCCCCCTTTAAAATCTGCTTTGTACTAGACCATGTTGGAAACCCGAGGTATTACCTGTTTCCTTCCCTCTTGCCTTATTACCCTTATAGGAGCTTAACGATAAATTCCCCTCAACCCGATCAGTATTAGGTGAGTAGTCTCTCTTGACCTGATGATGAATTCACTGCTAGGGAACCATTCAAACATCCAATGTACCTTCTCGTCTGTCAGATTACTGAAGAAACGCACCCAGCTCATAGCATTTCCCGATTGTGCAAACCTGTCTGGGATAAATGTCATTCTCTTTGGGTGATGGTAAGCTATGTAGTCATTTAATGGTCATCGTAGAAGTTCCTGATGATACTCTCCCCTCTGAAAATATTCCAATGACTAAACTTGCAGTAACATATTACAACCCTCAAAGTGTCTAAACCCCTGCTTGCATAGATCTAGAGTGCGGTACATTTCAGCTAGGATGATGGGTATGATGGAATAAGTCTGTCCCTCGATTCCTTCCATTAGAGTCCTGGTGACCATGGCTAAGAAAGTGTGGATCCTTCCCCCTTTTATCAGAAATATTAGAAACCCCAAGAAGCAGACAATGAATACATAAACTCGACTGTACGTCCAACCTAAGGAATTAATGGCAAGTTCATCATGATGAAGGCGATATGACTTGTTGTGCCCATAACACTCATAAATGAATTCAAATGGGATGTATGACTTCTTCAAACAAAGGAACTCATCATTTTTCTATAAACCCAGCATTTTCAAAAATCCACGGGGAGTGCGATTCTCTAGCACTAATAAACCTAGACTATCCCATGGCAGCTTAGCGAAACCTCCCATTTCTTCTAAGAAAAGAGTCATTTCTATGTCACCAAAGCGGAAGACGACCCTTTTATCATCCCAAAACATAGTGGCGGCCTCAATCAAAGCTCTATTCAATCGGATGTCTAGCAAAGACGCTAAATTACCAAGGACCCTTCTCATGTGATTCTTGTCTCTAGGCGCTAGACTTTTCCACCAGACAAGCAACAGAGGTGGGATGTTTTGGACCATGCCAAACCTTGGGACTTCGTGCTTCATTCTCTGCAAACAAATACAGTTAGCCCTTTCCCCATACGGATTTGACTATTTACACACTAATTATCAACATATTGGCATATTTTCTCCATGTAATGCACATAATATGACGGTGTCTATTGGGATTGTGGAAATCCTGTCGGACTTTAGACAAGGCTTATCTAAGCGGGATATCACGTTAACAACGTTCTAAACCGTACTAGGTTTAACATGATGTATGTACATTTGATATTGGAGTAAGGTTTATAGGATGGCCTAGACTGGTACTCTCAAGTGGACAACTTGAGAGGGAAAGGCACGGGACCGTCGACTGGACCGCTGATCGACTAGTCTACGGCAAATAAGCCTTTCCAATTTAAAAAGGTAATTTTAGAAGAGCGTGGACATTCATCAAGCGCCGCTATGTTGATAATTGGCACGATTGGAGTATCATGTGGAGCATGCTTTATGCAGAGATAATAACACGTTGTCAAGTATTTGCATGGTAAATATGTAAAAGCGGTAAATACAATACTAAGGTAAAACATGAAAGGCATAAAAGAAAGACAAGGGAAGAAGTTAGTTCATATAATATATGAGAATGTAATAAAAGAAGCAAGGGAGTAGGAACATGAGAGGCATGATATAGCAGTCTTTAAATAAATGAAGAGCAGTTAGAGAAAAAAAGGGCGAACAGGGAAAGAGATGTGCATGTTATAACAAATTTAAGGAAATAAAGGTGGAGAAGGGAAGGGATGTGCATGTTATAACGGGTTTAAACAAGTAAAGGTGAAAGGGAAAGGGATGTGCATGTAATAGCAAGATTTAACATATAAAGATGGAAAAGGAATGTGCGTTTTATAACAAAGAAAACTAATCCACATAAGCCAAGTTTATTATGGTAAGAGCCTAAGTGTAAATCCCCAGCAGAGTCGCCATGCTGTCGCGCCCTGTTTTTCTCGCCAAAGAGGGTTTCGACGTCGTGACAACTCTTTTTTTTGAGTGGGAGATAGAGTGCTAAAAGAAGAGTCGTCACCTAATGAATTTTAAGGTGCGTTAGTGCACCTATTTTGCAGATAACTCTGTTTGACAAGTCAGCGTTCCCAAATATCGGGTAAGGGCTCAAATTACCTCTAAGAGAAGGTGTTAGGCACACTTCGAAGTCCACAACTGTGGATCCCGGCCGAACTTAAAATTATGTGAATTAGGCTAAGTGATCAAATAAGCAAAGAGAATATAAAGGTCAAAGAATTTAATTACAAAAATCTTAATATGAATATAGAGATACAACTATTCCAATTTTAATAGCAAACATAGAAAGGAAAGGGGGGGGGGGGGGTCCTAAGTTGTTTAGCCTAAAGGATCACCCCGTGTAACATAAATAATATTTCGCAACTCCCTTGGGGTAGGGATTTACTCATATTATTTAGCGGATACAGACTATCATTTCCTTCTACCCGATAACTTTATTAGAGTTGTTAACCTAAAAGCGCTCTAATTCAATGCTAAGTCGAGCTCTATGCATGCATTACTCGTCCCATAACTATGGTCCAGGAGGTCTTGGACCTCTATTTAGGTAGTCCTATACTTTACCTAGGCTGCTCAAAATATTTAAAAGCTAAGCGACATAAAAATAACATGTATGACTTCATATAAGGGTAGTTAAGGGGCTCACATTAGCCTCCACACTTAGGCAGCAAATGCACGCAGATCAATTTCTTATATCAGGCGTTTAGACAGTCTCAGGACTGAGACAAAATTAGAGATCATTAAGCCCTACAAACATGATTTCTAGATGACCATGGATTCAAATAGGAAGGCAGTTTATGGTGCCACTTATAGACATGATTCCTAAATAATTACGGTTATCGCACGCTGATTATTAAAGAAATAAATTATTAAACCTATTGACATGATTTCTAAGTGATTTTTGCAGTAGAGGACAATGAATAGATTGGAAAATATTTAGAATTGCTCGTGTTTTCTAACACTAACATAGTGAAACGATAAACAATGTTTGAAGTATTCAGTATTAAAACGAGTGGTGATATCCTATAGGCAGAATTTCTAAAGATTGGCGATTGGAACCGATTTCCTATATTTAGTCCCTATAGACATGTTTTCTATGTGAGCATCATAATAGCAATGACAATTAACTAATTAAAAATCCTACAGGTATGATTTCTAATGTATTTGAAACGGTTATGCAAATTGAAGGAGTGCTTACTTCCTATAGGCACGTTGTCCAGAAATACGTAGCAGTAGACATAGAAGTAGGTGAAGCATTTAAACTCATGTTGAATGGTAGACGAGTAGTGTGTGTGTGTGATTATCCTAAGGACATAATTTCTAACAGTGCACATAGTGATTGAGTAGCATATATAGTAAGTAAATCACTGAGTCCTATAGGCATATTGTCTACCCTTTTGTACGCAAATATTAAGAATCTATGCATTCCCCATTTTTACTAACACCCCAACTGTTTATACAAAGGTATTACAGGCCCAATAATGAATTACAAGGAATTGTACAAACAATAACACTGGATCTATAACAGGCCCAAAAGAAATACCCAGCATTGCCCGGGCCTCCAACAAAACTCCTTCACCAAATTAGCACACCCCTATTAACAGGGACTACATCCATTAGCAAACCAGAGATCAAAGGTAAAACCCAAACCAAAACAAGAAAGTCACAAATTGACTACATGATAAAACATCGAGTTACCTAGAAATCATTTTAAACAACTTATATGCTCAACAGATAGAATGAGGAAAGAATTGGGTGTCTGAGATAACTCAGGTTTCAGAAGTAAAGAGAATGGCCAAAAGACCCCAAGTCCTAGTGTGTCATAGTTCACAGGGGTCTCAAATGGACCCCGAGCAATGCTCACACTAGGGAGGTCAATAGTAAGAGCCTTGGCAGCCTAGGCTTTCAGCCGACTAAGAATGAGAGGTTCAGAATAGCATAGGTAACATATGAGGCAGAGTGGACAATGGTTGAGGGACAGGACTTGAGGAAATGCACTTATAGATTAAAGTAGACATAGCAAAGCTGAGCATACAGAGCATCTAATCAAACAGGTCACAGGACTTAGAAACAAGTTCAGCAGGATTTTAACACTTAGCAAAATAACAGATAAACAACCACATATTGAAAGAGTTAGGGGAGAAATAAGTTTACGAGATTGACAGAAGTTATCATACACAGGTGCATAATACCAACAAGTTTAAATAAGGCACTGACTTAGAGTTTTGAAGCCTAAAGATATTAATTATGTCAAATATGGCATGGAAACACAAGCTAAGATGGCCATTCTAAAGGTTTCAAACAGTCATTAAGGATATAAGACTAAGCAAAACAGGAACCTGCTGTGAAGGAATAGATCATAGTTGATAGAAAAGGTGTTAGCATAGATTAGAACACATTACATATGCAAGACTATCATTGCAAAGATTTAGAACTGAGTAAATTTCATGTCAAATAGCAAATGTAGGCATTCAGGTATTGACACAGTAGACTAATTAATTAAAGAAGGTCCAGCTTATGTTAGGGATTCATCGTAATATCATGAAACAGTTCAAAACATGGTAGGGAAAACTAGTTGAGGTGAGTGTTCTAAAACCTCAAATAATCACTAAAGGGGTATGGGATCAAGTGAGCATGATGAGTGACAAAAATAGAAGAGAAACAAGTCACATGTTATTACAAATGTGAGGCATTCACTATAGAGATTCAGGACAAAGTAGGTAAGAATATTCATGAACACTCAGGCATCAATACACTAGCTAAACGAGCTTAGGAAGGTTCAGGTTATCCAAGTTAAACATACACAATCTCAGAACTAGCAGCATTAGGAGAAGCTAAATGCTAAAGAGACTTAAAACGAGTGTAACGTTAACGGAGTTGTACATAAAAGTAACCCAGAGACACATTAAGCCATAGATTTCAGAAGTGAGAACACATGCAAATCAGAGACACATAAAAATGAAATTTCAAAAGGTCAAGTGACTTACAAGTTAAACGGACAACAATAAACAAGATCCTAGACTCTCAATGCATCAAAGTTCCCAAGAGCTTCAAAAGAACCCCGGGCAATGCTCACACCAAGAGAAATTTCAAACAATAGAATCTTAGTGGCCTTGGCTTTCAGCCGGCCAAGAACAAAGTACAGAACATGAGAATGAGGGAATCACAGAACAACATTCCAATTTTAGTGAAAATATATCGACTCTGGTCACGTCCTAAAGGGGAATGGGGAGGGGTTTGTATAGTAGAAAAATTGGAAGAATAAACAAGGAAACAAAGTAAATAAAACCTAAAATAAGGAAATAATAACATGCAGAATCAATAAAAAAAATCGGAGTAGGGAAAAATTAGGTAAACCCTAATTGACAGAAAGCAGAAATTGGCCGGAGATCTTGGCTAATCGAGCCCATATAGCATGGCCATGATGAACATGGACGAGATATCGTCCAGATTAAAGTTGAACTACCATATTCTGAGAGATAGTACTTGCCATGTTTAGGCAAGTACTAAGTGATACCATAGTTTTGCAGGTAATACTGAAATAATACATAAAATGCAAGAAAATCACGGAAGGAATCTATGATTGAGAGGGATTCGGAGAAGAATGAGAGAGCAGCTAGGGTTTTTCTGGGGAAGGGAGGAGTGTGTGAGGGCGGCTGGTGAATAGAGAATGGGGATTAGGTTTTGGGTGAGGGGATATAAGGAAAGTTGTGGGAAATGTTGTGAGCCGTTGATCAATTTTGATCAACGACTGAGATTAAAACAGGCTGGGGTTGGTTTTTGGATTGGGTTGGGGAATTGGGTCGTTTGGGCTGATGAGATTGTTGGGCCAGTGGTTTATTTGGACCTTAATGGTGCGAAATTAATCTTAATTTTGGGCCAGATTTAAAATGGGGAATTAAGGGGAAATAATTTAATAAAAAATATAAAAATGCACTTTATGAAAATTAATTTTTTAAAACAATAGTAGAAGATTATAAAAATGTAAGATACTACTTCGACCTTGAATAAAATGGCGAATGCAATGAAATTGTAAAATATAGGCTATTATTGCAGGATTTGCAAATAGTTTAAAAATACTAATGTAATTATATAAAACGAAGTAAAAATATTTGAAAAATATATTATGGGTGCAAATAATAATTTTAGATAATTAAGTCATCACAAAATAATTTGAAGGAGTAATTAATAGATATTCAAGTAATTTAAATGTAAGAAAAATCAATTTTGAAGTTCTACAATTATAGAAAATTATAAAAAAAAATACTTGCAAACTAAATAATGATGCAAAAACAAAATGATATTTTGAAAGTATATAAACTATTTGGGAAAATATAAGGGCAAAATTGGGTATTAACATGTTTGTTGTTCTCGCCTGCAGGGAAACACCCTTCGTGCCATAAACATATGATAATATAAAAATAATGGCACGACATCACCCTTCGTCCTTTTACTCTCATCCTCACATGATAATGTATATGAAATAGCACGACATTATCCTTTGTGCATATTAATGTATATGAATGGCACGACATCACCCTTCGTGCTTTATACTTTTTCTCACATGATAAAATATACGAAATGGCATGGAATTATCCTTCGTGCATAATAATGTATATGAATGGCACGACATCACCCTTCTTGCTTTACACTCAAATGAAATGGCACGACATCACCCTTCATGCTTTACTCACATGAAATGGCACGATATCACCCTTCGTGCTTTACACTCTCCCTCACATGATAGTATATATATACAATGGCATGGCATCACTCTTCATGCTTTACATTCTTCCTTACCAAGCACATATATATCATTAACAAGCAAGATAAAAAATATAAATAACATCAAGGATAGTGTTTAAACGAATGTTACAAATTGAACATCAATCACGACTTTCAAGCCAATAACAATTCAATAAACTTCAAGTACTTTATTATTCCAGTATTTCAACAAGTCTCAAAAAATGATCTTCAACTCATGTATAAAATTCAAAATATCTAGAATAACGATTGTAGAGTCATATTTGTGATTAAGTATAATAACGACCGGATTTAGCACCTCAATAATTTTCACAAAAGTTCGTCAGTTTTTTAATCAAATTATAATAAGCCAAATCAGGGTTTCTAGCATTTAATGTCATATTCATAGAAATCTAGAAGTCAAAGAAGACACGAAACAAGAGTGTCACATAATTCTACAAAGCACAGTAAAACGTATAATTTACCCCCGAGCATGATTAACCTTGGCACATGCATATATGCTCGTCACCTCATATATGTATCACCCCCGCATGTAACAAACAATGGCAATTAGTAGGAAAACTTTTCTCAACAAATTTAGGCAAAACATTTACCTCAAACAAGCCAATCCAATGCCGAGCAATCTAAACAATTGCTCCGGGAATTTCATTCCGCATGTATCTGCCTCTGAACGCCTTCCTATCTCGTCAATTCAAAGCCAACGACCCGAAACTGAATTTCACCCATTAACGACACTACAACGATCCACTACAGTAAGAAACTTTAATTTACAATATCAACATCCAATGGAACCAACATTAGTAACCAATTCAATAGTTTAAGCCATTTAGACACTTTATCAATCACCTAGTAGGCATAAGTCTCTACACCTCTTAACCATAGAATTAGTTCATCGAACTACTACCATTTACCAATAATTTATCCCACCATTATTATTTTACAATTTATACTCCCAACATCACATGCGTGACCACCATTCACATCCAACCAACAGAATTCCATCAAATAATCACTTTTCAATCTCTACATTAGTTATGCATTTAAATTGGAAACTTATGACTTCCAATCACCATCCCATGAGTTCCAATATTTAATTTATACTCATATTCCCATAATAAATCCATGCATGTAAGTCTAAGGGTGTAGGATTACCTTTTGGAAGAAATCTTGCCAAAACCCTCTTTTGAGTTCTTGAAGAAATTTCTTGAAGATATAAGGATTTCATGGATGATTGAGTTAGTTTTTGGGTGGAATTGATGGAATACAACACCAAATTAGTATGGATTACTCACCTTGAATATGGGGGGAGTTGAAGGTCTTGAGATAGTGGAGGAAACCCCCAAAATACAGCCAAGAGGAATGGGGAAAAATGAACCCCGAAATGAGTATATAATGTTTCGAGCGCCATAGGTAGCGTGGGGTGCTACCTGTGGCCCAGTTTCCAGAACATCAAAAATCCCAGCGCCAGGGCTAGCGCCCCACACTACCCTAGGTGTTGGCGACAGGAAATCTTTTCCGACACGAAAATGGGCATAACTCTCCCATACGATATCCGAATTTGACGATTCTTTTTGCTATGACTTCGTAATTTCAATATCTATCTAATGCTTCAATATAAACTGAATTTGGGGCTCCTTTGCTTAATGTTATACCACTTATGATTGAAGAAATGATGTGGAAACATTCTAGAAATATCCAGATTAAATTCTGAGCATACGCCCGAGTCCAAAATCACCACCCAGACCTAATGATATAATCAAAACTCCGATCCAAGGTCGAATACAAAAACTCAAACTGGGTCAAATCTTTCAACTAAAGGCTTCCAATATGAAATTCATTCTTCCGAACTAATCCCTAAATACTTGAAACCAATGCCGACAACACACACTACCATAATAAATCATATGAAGCTATTCAACACTTCAAATTGTTGAACGGGATGTAAATGCTCAAAACGACAGGTTGGGTCGTCACTGAAGTGCGAGATAATGGAAAGTCATGGCTATAGACAGTGCAAGGCATTGTCTAGGGCACTACCATTGGCGCCCCAGACAGTGCCTCGCGCATAAACAATGGTGCCATAGACAGTGCCTCAAGCAGAAATATTGGTGCCCTAGATAGTGTCTTGCGCCGACGATGCCATCCGAGCAGATTTTAATTCGTCACTAGTTTTGGACATGTAGATTTCGGCCCCTACCCTATAAATGCCTCTTAAAGTTAGTTTTTGAAGGGTTAGACATTATTGGAGAGGGAAAAGACTAGGAAACACTTTAGAGCACGAATAACAAGAGTTTTTCTCTCCGTTCTTCTTTAATCTGTAGTTTAATATTTTTAAATATTACTATGACTCTTTATACAATTATGAGTAGTTAAACTCGATAATCTAGGGTTTGATGGAACCTTTTGGAGGATGAATTCTTGTTACGTTTTAATATTATTTTGCTTTTGAATATCCATACTTGTTCAACTACGTGTTTATTATTTTTGATTGAATGACCATCAATTGACTGTTCCTATTTATTATGTATTGCTTGAGAAAGAGTGCCTATTTAGGTTGTTGTCGAATAACGTCATTCCCAAGGTATATAAAAGATTAATTTGGCGGGTTTAAAAGAGGGATTAGAGATAACAAAGCTTTGATGTGATAATAGTGAGTGGTGAAAAAGTGCAAGCTAGCATAATTCGAGAGAATATGACTAGTACATTATTGTAGTTGCTCGAGAGAGAATTACGATAAGTCGAGTGCTCATGATCAGTAGAGAAAACTTAGGAGAAATTGTAGGAGACGTAGTGGGAAGGATTTTGATCATTGGAGAAATCATAACTCTAGGCTTATCCAATCTTGTCTCCAACCCTTAGTATCCCTAGTTGTTAATTTACAACTTTAATTTGTTAGTTAATTAGTTAAACATAAGAATCTTAATATTTATAACTTTAAAATTGTTCGAGCTTGTCTTTTTAGTGATATTGAACAGTTATAGTGAAACCTTAGTTCTCTGTGGGATTAGACTCCGGACTTTTAGACTGGATTATATTTGTAGCGACCGTTTATCCTTTTTAGGACTAGAGTTGGACGTGATCAATTATCAATCCATATATATTATTTTTTGGGTTCCCACTCAGTAATCAATACCGGCTTTGGGCCCCAATTATATTTGAACTCGCGCCAGTAAGCGTTAAAATAGCACGGGCTAGCCAGTTTTCAGATTGGTAATTAAAAATAGATAGTGTTTGCAAAGTCATTGAAAAGTAGCCACTATTTTGTTGCAGCACAGAAAGTTCCAGCATAATATACTGGAGATTGGTGCACCTATGTATGAACTTCTAGCATATTATGCTGGAACTCCAGCACACGGAAAGTTCCAGCAAAATATACTAGAGACTGGAGCACATGTGTATGAATTTCCAACATATTATGCTGGACTAATATATTATTTTGGAACTCCAGTATATTATGCTGAAAGTTCACATGTAAAAAATTTGAACTCCAGCATATTATGCTGGAATATTTTTTGGATATTGATCAATATTTTCATTCAGATTTATCTTTACATGAAAAATGGCTAAATTTTGATCACTTCTGAAACTGTGGCTATTTTTCAATTACCACTTATAAATCTGGTTATTTTTGAATTTCACCCCAGTAAGCCCCACAATAAGGGGTAAAAAGCTCTTAAGAAGGGCGACTTTAAATTCAAAACTCAAATGAGAAACTGTGGTTAGGGATAAAGGATATCAACCCATACTTAATACAAAATCTTACTGCAATATAAGTTAGTTTGTTTTTATTGTTCTTTATGTTACATCTAAGTTTGAATGATGACAACTGTGAAAAACTAAATCCTATCTACATTAATTGTAGAAATCAAGACATCAATAGAAGGAAATGGAATCAAATCAAAGGAGATGATGCCAGGACAAAAAGGAAACTGAATCACAGAAGATTCAACAGAAACTCAAGCCAAGAAGACCAACAAGGATGAAAGGAAGGACGAAAGCAATAGGAAACAACTTGAGTGGGAAACACATCATAATGGGAGACAATTGGAAGTGTTGCTCCTTTCTTTGATAAAACATGAAGCACTCCTTTGGATTAATTAACCCACCCCACGGAGACAAATTGAAAAGCTGCCCATCTCCTCAATTAAGCATGGAGCATTTCGGTATGGAACAAGAGGGACACCTTTCTCGAAATACCAATACACAACAATACTCACCTATAAGAATACTGACAAGCTAAAGGATTGAAAGTACGCAACTACAAACATTGTCTTCTATGTCTCTCTAGTTCTCAATACAAACACTGTATTCTTAAGTCTATAAGTGTCATAAAAGATAGAAAGAGTTATAACACAAAAGAGAGTTGTGTCAACATCCAGAAATTATTGTTGCTAAACATCGTTGGTGGTGAACGAGCTAAAACCATCACTGTTGTAATTCTTTATCAAGATCTAAGAGAACCCTTGTGACCCAAGGGAAACTAGACGTAAGTATCACACCGGTACCGGACCAGTATAAAAACTGATGTGTCCTGTTTTACTTTAATTTCATTGTATTCATCTTTATCCTATTCGTGTGTTGTAAGAAAACTGGTCGACTAAACTCAAACTTAGTTGACTAAGTCTTAATAGCCCACAATTCACCCCTCCCCCCCCCCCCCCTTATACTTTTAATTGGTATTAGAGCGAGGCTCATAAACTTTGCTTAACAGCTAGTGAGAAAAAGATCATGGGATCAAACACAGTCATCGATGCATTATTTCAAGAAGGAACCTCTCAGGTACGACCTCCATATTTCAACGGACAACAGTTTTCTCACTGGAAAGTTCGTATGGAAACATACACTACGTCATATGACATCAAAGTTTAGCGTGTTATCAAAAAGAAAAATCTTCCAATTTTGCCAAAGAAAGATGCAGATGCCAAGTCATTGTATCAACCGATCCACTTGACATAGATGATTACGCTGATGAACAAGGTGCTGCTATAACTGTAAATGCCAAAGCAAAAAATCTACTGTATAATGCTATCAGTGGTGAAGAGTATGAAAATATTTCAAGCTGTGAAATAGTCAAGGAAATGTGGGATAAATTGGAGATCACATATGAAGGAACCAACAAGGTGAAGTAAACAAGAATCAATCTTCTAGTTCGTGACTATGAGCTATTTCAAATGAACGATGAAGAATCAGTGGAAGAAATGTTCACCAGGTTGAGCAAAATCCTTGGAGATCTAAAATCATTTGGTAGACCAATAAAAAGCGGAGAACAGGTCAGAAAAATCCTTAGAACTCTTCCCACAATTTGGCAGCCTAAGGTTATTGCTCTGGAATGTATCTAATTGCCTTTGATAAAACTAACGAGAAAAGAAAAAAATTGTAGCCTTTAAAGCAATTGTGGTTGAACCAAAAAATGAAGAGGAAGAGGAAGAAGGAGAACAGGATAAAAACATAGCCATGCTTTCCCAAATTGTAGCAAGCATGATGAGGGAGAAAAAATATAACAAAAAAGGGAAATCAAACTTCAGAAAAGGAAGGACAGATAATGAAAAATGATAAAAATGATGAAATATGATATGAATGTGGAAAACATGGACACATTCAAGCTGATTGTCCTGTACTGAAGAAGAAACTCAGCAGGTACTTTCAAAAGAAGAAGTCGTTTGGAGCCTGGAGTGATGAAGAAGAGTGACCATGAAGAAATTGCAAATATGTGTTTCAAGGCCACAAAAGAATATAACAATGAGGACCCAGGAGAGCTTGGTCTCATAACAAATGAATGAGCAGATGAAGAAGAAGACTCAGGTGAACTTGGTCTTATGGCAGACGAGGAAACTAGTGAGGTACGTCTTCCTACATGTCCCAACTGATATGAACTTCAATAATTTGTTGATATTGCTCTTGAAGATATTGAAAGAGTTTTAAATGAACTCAGAAAAATCCAAAGAGAAAAAAAAAGACTTGGCCTTGAAACAGGAAGTTTGTGAAATTGAGCGTGACATGATTCAGATGAAGTAAATGAACTTCAAGTTCAACTGAATGGATTACAAAAATCCACTAGTCATAGTTCTGTCAAATCAAATCAGACTACTCCTCAAAACTCTTTGATTAGAACTACAAACTTTCATACATGCTCTTACTGTGGTAAAAATAGTCACAATACTAACCAATGTAGGAACAAAATTAGAGTAGAAAAAGGCTCTAAAAATACCAACAATCCGTCGTGTTTTTATTGTGGAAAATATGGCCACACTTCTAACCATTGCAGTTTCAAGGACAACAGGAGATGGGTCTAGCGACCTAAATCCTCTAGTCAAGCTAACACTTAAAAATCTAACCATTCAGAACCCAAGCAGGCTTGGGTACCTAAAAACAAGTAATCTTATTTTGCAGGAACACCGCAAGAGGAATCGAAAAGAAAAATGGTATCTTGACAGCGCGTGTTCTAGGCATATGACTGGTGACAAACAATTGTTCAAAATAGTCACCAAACTAGATGGAGGAACAATTACCTTTGGAGATAAATCAAGAGGAAATGTAATTGGAGTTGAAAAAGTTGCTCTAAGCTCAACATGTGATGTGGATGAAGTATACCTGGTTGATGAATTCGGTTAAAATCTTCTTAGTATAAGTTAACTATGTGACAATGACTATGAGGTTAACTTTATGAAACATGGTTGGTTTATAGAAGACAAATCAGCTAAAGTTATTCTCTCAGGTAATAGAGACATGAATGTCTATACTATCAGTAATATAGATATTCTTGGTAATCAAATCTGTCTTGCTTCTGTGATTAATGACCCTTGGGTTTGGCATAGAAAGCTTGGACATTCTAGCATGCATACTATTCAAAAACTTTCTAATCATGATCTTGTCATTGGTCTTCCAAAGCTAGATTTTTTAAAAGATCATATTTGTGATGCATGTCAATTAGGAAAACAAACTCGCTCATCTTTCAAAATCAAAAACATTATTTCTACTACTAAACCACTTCAAATATTGCATATGGATTTGTTTGGTCCAAGTAGAACTCCTAGTATATGTGGTAGAAAATATGTTTTTGTCATTGTGAATGATTTTTCTCGATTTACGTGGGTTATTTTTCTAAGTCATAAAGATGAAGCCCTAAGAAATTTTGAAGTTTTCTGTAAGAAGGTCCAACGTGAAAAAGGATACTACATTTCCTCTATCAGAAGTGATCATGGAGGAGAATTTGAAAGCAGAGCCTTTGAAAACTTTTGCAATGACCAAGGAATCTCTCACAACTTCTCTTCACCAAGATCCCCTCAACAAAATGGAGTGGTAGAACGTAAAAATAGAACATTACAGGACATGGCAAGAACCATGATCGTGAAAAACTCTCTACCTCACCATTTCTGGGCAGAAGCTGTAAGCACAACATGTCATATAATCAACAGATGCTTAATTCGACCCATTCTTAAAAAGACTTCATATAAGCTATGGAATGGTAAGAAACCCAACATCGGTTACTTTCATCCTTTTGGATGCAAATGCTTCATTCACAATAATGGAAAGGACAATCTGGGTAAGTTTGATCCAAAAAGCGAAGAAGGTATATTCCTTGGATATTCTCTCTCAAGTAGAGCATATAGAGTTTACAATAAAAGAACCGTATGCATTGAAGAATCAATTCATGTTGTGTTTGTTGATATTAACCCTCACTCAAGGAATGAAAAACTTCCTGAATATGAGGAAATTTCTATTGTTCCAAAGTCTGTTGTTGTAGGAAAAGACTGCCAAAAGGAGTCAACTGGTCAGCGAAATCAGTCAACTGAGGAACATAATGAAATTCAACAATCTTTTTCAACAGAACAATCGACTACTGAGGAAAGGGAACCAACCACAAATATTCCAAATGAATGGAAAAGTGAACCTGGGTATCCTCACAAATTCATCATTGGAAATCCACAGGAAGGAATCACTATCAGAAGATCTCAAAAGCTCAACTCTCACATGGATCTAATTTCTCAACTTGAGCCAAAGAAAGTGGATGAAGCACTAAAAGACGTTTACTGGATCAGAGCAATGAAAGATGAACTTGATCAATTTGAAAGAAATAAAGTATGGAAACTGGTTCCAAAACCTTCAAGTACTTCTATTGTTGGAACCAAATGGGTTTACATAAATAAGCTAAATGAATCCGGACTAGTGGTACGAAATAAAGCACGGCTTGTTGCGCAAGGTTATTCTCAGCAAGAAGGAATCGACTACGATGAAACATTCGCACCTGTATGAAAATTGGAATCTATTCGAATATTACTTGCCTTCGTTAGTCATACATGATTCAAACTATTCCAAATGGATGTAAAAGGTGCATTTCTAAATGGATACATCACTGAAGAAGTTTACGTAAAGCAACCTCCCGGATTTGTAAATGATACTCTTCCTGATCATGTATACAAGTTGACTAAAGCTCTATACGGACTCAAGCAAGCTCCCTGAGCCTGGTATGAAAGATTAAGTTCCTTCATTCTAAATCAAGGTTTCAAATGAGGTAATATCGATACAACTCTAATTATAAAGCTCTTAAATTCAGGTAATCTTATCACTCAAATTTATGTTGACGATATTATTTTTGGAAGTCCTAACTTTGTTCTATGTGAAGAATTTGCTCAGTCTATGAAAGAAGAATTCGAAATGAGTATGATGGGAGAGCTAACTTACTTTCTTGGACTACAAATCAAACAATCTCTCAAAGGGATCTTTTTCAGTCAAACCAAGTACATCAAGGAGCTTATAAAGAAGTTTGGCATGGAGAATGCTAAGCCCATTGGGGCTCCAATGAGTCCAACAACTACGCTTGATGAAGATAATAATGGAAAAAGTATTGATGAAACTATGTATAGAGGAATGATTTGATCCTTATTATATCTCACTTCCAGTCGACCAGATATAATGTTCAGTGTGTGTAAATGTGCAAGGTTTCAGTCGGCTCCAAAGTAATCCCATCTTACTGCTATTAAACGCATTATAAGATATCTTATTGGGACCTCTGAATTAGGATTATGGTATGCTCACTCTAACAATTTTGTCTTGAAAGGTTTTTCAGATGCGGATTTTACAGGTGATAAGATCGACAGGAAAAGTACTAGTGGCACATGCCAAATGTTGGGAAATGCATTAGTTTCCTGGCATAGCAAGAAACAAAATTATGTTGCCCTGTCAACAACTGAAGCAGAATTTTTAGCTGTTGGAAGTTGATGTACAAAAGTTCTTTGGATCATGCATCAACTTCTCGACTATGATTTATCTCTCACCTCTACTCCTATATTTTGTGATAATACTAGTGCTATATGTTTGGCAAATAATTTTGTGCATCACTCTAGAGCAAAGCATATAGAAATCAAGCATCATTTTATCCGTGATCAACTTGCTGAATCTCAACTTGCTGATATTTTTACAAAACCTCTTTTAGAAGAAAGATTTTGTCTATTACGAAAAAAATTGGCATTATGTCTGTTTTCCAAATCTTTTGTATATGTCTAAACTATTTTATTTTATTTCTTATGTGTGTTTAATTTTACTTTGATGTAAGTGTAGTTATTATACCTCCATCAGTATCGCCGAAACATCTCCTCAAAAGAGTTACTTATTTCTGAATCCGTCATTTCCTTTAACCAATGCAACCCTTCAACCTTCCCAACGTCTATATAAAAACCCTCTTCTCTCCCTTTCACTCTTCATCCTTTCCAAAGAAATTGTCACCATGGCGAAAAGAAACCTTTCATTTTCCACTGCCACCATAAGAAGTAGAAAGTTTAAGAAAACCCTCAACCCTGAAGAAACTGTAGACTTGGAATCATCCATCGACTCAGATTTCCTCAAGACCGATAATGAAAGTATTAAATCTTCTGAGGACCTTCCCATCAGCCAGAAAAAGGTAGGAAAGAGGCTCATGGAGCAATGCCCCAAAATATCTGCATGCAAGAAAGGGAAAGTAAAAAGTATAAAATTTGGGCGAGAGGACAAATTAATCTTCTATGGACCAAGTGACAAATCAAGGTTTGAGTCCTATAAGTCAAAATCTATGGCTTATAGATGCACTGTAAGTCTCTCTTTTATGAAAAAATTACAATGTGAAGTGATTATTGTTATTGATTTTCAACGACTTTCCTCTCTGTTCTATACTATTGGGAGCTCCGTGTATGAAGAGCCTGTAAGAATGTTCTATGCAAATTTATTTGTGAATGATAAATAAGACTTGGAGTCCATGGTTCTAGGCACTCGAATTGTTCTTGACGCTTATCAATTTGAGAAGCTTTTTTTCTGCTAAGTTTAACGGGTATGAGGTTTTTGTGCAAAATTCCTGGCCAAAAGATTTTGAAGTTTCCCTAGAAGAAGTAAAAACCTTCCTGTTTGATAATCCTCCCGACAAGGGTCCAAAAAATCTAAAATTTGAACACCGGGTTTTGGACCACATGATAGCCACCACTTTACTTCCTAGAACTAGGTCCCTCGACACTTTGTCTAACAGGGATATCTTTGTTCTTTACTGTCTAGTGAATGACAAAAGACTCAACTGGTTTGTATAGATTCATCAATATATGATTGAGAGTATCAGGGATATATCCTCTTCTTTTTCTTGTCTACCCTATGGCCTGCTTATCTCACATATTCTTGGAGTAATGAAGGTGGATTTGGAACCCTTCACACCCAAGCATATTACCAGTACCTATGGCAAGGCAAACTTCTCTATGATGGGTTACACTTGAAGTGATGATGGATGGGTCAAGAGCGCTAAAGTTGAAAGTGTCCCAGTGCAAGTTGAAGCTCCCACTGAACCTCTAGAGTCTCAGTCAACTGCCTCTCAAAATTTTCAGCAGATTCAGCAATATCTAGATGATGTAAAACTCATGCTCGTTGAGATGAAAGAGCATGTACAAAAAATCAGGGAAGTCAACAAGTAAACAAGTACAGATGTGGCCAAGATTAAGATGGATATGGGAGCCACACGGAGACAAGGAACCAGGGCATTCAACTCCATGACTGAAAAAAAGGACAAGCTCGTCAAAGATGTTGAAACCTCCTATGACTCATTTTGTACCAAAGTGATTAATACCCTCAAGTACTTCTTGAGGAGAAATTAAGGCATGTTTGTGTGTGTTAAAAATAATCTTTTTTGTGCTTGCTTTTATTTTTAGACTTATTTTTGTACTGGTCTGTGTGAACCATCACTTTATGCCTCTACGGAAGGCATTACTTATGTTTGCCTAACTAGTATGCATATTATCTTTATATTATTTCCTATATTATATATACCGGGCTTACTTTTTTCCTCCTTTTTTTATTGATGTCAAGGGGGTAGAATATTATGGAGTAAATCAACAACTCATGGGGAGCATTAATGAGTACAACAACTCAGGGGGAGTAGGGCATCTCAAGTAATGAAAGAGAAGTATTCTTACTTTGAACATTATGGAGTAAATCAACAACTCATGGGGATCAGTAATGAGTACAACAACTCAGGGGAAGCATGGCATCTCAAGTGATGAAAGGGAAGTATACTTTGTTTACTCTCTCTTTTTGTCATCATCAAAAAGGGAAAGATTGTTACATCTAAGTTTCAATGATGACAATTGTGCAAAACTAAATCCTATCTACATTAATTGTAGGAATCAAGACATCAACAGAAGGAAATGGAATCAAATCAAAGGAGACGATGCGAGAACAAAAAGGAAACTGAATCACAGAAGATTCAGCAGAAACTCAAGCCACGAAGACCAAGAAGGACGAAAGGAAGGACAAAAGCAATAGGAAACAACTTGAGTGGGAAACACATCATAGTGGGAGACAATTGGAAGTGATGCTCCTTTCTTTGATAAAACATGAAGCACTCCTTTGGATTAATTAATCCACCCCACGGAGACAAATTGAAATGCCGCCCATCTCCTCAATTAAGCATGGAGCATTTCGGTATGGAACAAGAGCACTCCTTGGATGAATAAATCTAGCCCATCTCTCTTGAAGAGATGAAAGACACCTTTCTCGAAATACCAATACATAACAATACTCGCCTATAAGAATGCCGGCAAGCTCAAGGATTGAAAGTACATAACTACAAACACTGTCTTCTAAGTCTCTCTAGTTCTCAATACAAACAGTGTATTGTTAAGTCTACAAGTGTCATTAAATATAGAAAGAGTTAGAACACAAAAGAGAGTTGTGTCAACATCCAGAAATTATTGTTGTTAAATATCGTTGATGGTGAACGAGCTAAAACTATCACTGTTGTAATTCTTTATCAAGATCTAAGAGAACTCGTGTGACCCAAGAAAAACTGGACGTAAGTACCACATCGGTACCGAACCAGTATAAAAACTGTTGTATCCTATTTTACTTTAAATTCATTGTATTCATCTTTATCCTATTCGTGTGTTGTAAGAAAACTAGTCGACTAAACTCAAACTTAGTTGACTAAGTTTTAATAGTCCACAATTCACCCCCTCTTGCACTTTCACTTTACACCGCTAGTATAATTCAGTATTTGAAGACAATAACTTTTAAATTAGTTGCAATCTAGAACTACAATTACTAATTTAATTACAAATATGTTCCTCAAAGCCCTGGTTGAGTTTCCTTCGTTTTTCCCACAGGTGGTCCCCCAGTGTGAATACAAACAATATAATCTTCATAGTCAAAGGGCACTAGTAATTATGATAATTCTATTGTCATCTAATAAATTAATGATGATTAATCTCAACCTTTTCCGTTCCATATATTCAAAGACAGCAATCAGTTGGATGATTTTTCAGTCAACTATAAGTTTTGCAAACAATATTGTCCGTACGTTGTTAATTTGAATAGACTTGCAAGTCCTCGATAACAAAAATGTGAAAAGAGAAGTCTAGTCTGCCTAATTAATTCCAAAAGGTCAGATTTGCTTCGCCCAAATTCAGCACCACAGTTTTGAACAAGATTCTGTTTAGAAGGTAAAAGACGCATGTGGTTTAATCTTAAGAGAAGAGAACTTCAAAAAGGACGGTCCGATACACAATATGTATTCCGAGTTCACACAGAATTCAGGAAAGAGAAGAGAACTCTACAAGTCCTGTGAAATGTTAAACATTACTCTCCGTCTCGGTTTCAATTTATATGATGTAATTTTAAGTTG
Organism: Nicotiana tomentosiformis; assembly: GCF_000390325.3. Lineage (NCBI taxonomy): Eukaryota > Viridiplantae > Streptophyta > Magnoliopsida > Solanales > Solanaceae > Nicotiana > Nicotiana tomentosiformis. The sequence continues at coordinate 14,125,013 of NC_090815.1, read as the reverse complement.
AAACGAAGTCTAAGAAAGGGAAAAATGCTTTTAAAATTTGATGTATTAAACTTGTATACCAAAAACTTTTGAGATTTATGATTTCAAATATTTTATACTAACATTTAATTTGTGTTGATGATATGATAGGGTCACCCTACCACACGAAGTTTTAGTTTTTCTTAAAAACTAATATTTAATGTATTGTGTGGCTACAAGAATTTTGATGAAGTGTGAAATAAGAAGTATTTTAGTTAGTAAATTTTATTCAAATATAAAAATACTTCTTTTTAAAACGGACTAAGAAAATAATGTAACATAAATTGAAATAAGAAGATACATCCTAAGTAAAAAAGAAAATTATTTAGAAATTAAGAACTGGGCTACTCATCCAAAAATATCAAAAGTGGTTACTTTATAGCAAGTCTCGTCCTAGTTTTCGATTGTAACATTATTTATTTCCTTAAAACTAAACTAAACAAATTATTGCCTTCTTTTCCTTTTTAATAATTCAACACTAAATTGTGCCAAACTAAACCACATATAACATATCGGTATAATTTGGTATTTCGATTTATTTTGGTACTTCAGTTTGTCTTGAACAGTACTTTATTACAATAACTTTCATGTTTAAAGTTATAGAAAGTAATTACAATAATTGTTATTAAGTGATAATGCTATTTTGAGCATATGTAGGATTCAAGTGGCCGTGCATAGCACGGGTAAGTTCTATGTGGCTATGCATAATATTTATTAATTTATATGATCCTGAAATACCAAAAAACGACGTTCCTCGTCTCAAATGCATAGTCATGAACGGCAACATACGACAAATAGGAGTGAGAGCGTAGAAAGAGCAGCTATTAGATGCTAAGATCATACTGAAAACCTTGATGCTGTATATACTATATAGTACTCGTAGTTATAAATGAGCAAACAAGCAACGACGAAATTAGCGTATAGGCGAAGAATATAGGAAATTGAAATAGCAGACTGACAAGATATGAAGTCCCAACACTCCAAGAAGTAATGAAAGTGCCTCCAACATCTATAGGTGAGCATACAACACGAATCAAAAAGGTTAAAAAAAAGAAAAGACAGAGGTGCACAAAGCATTATCATTTACGCAAAGGTCCAAGGAAGGGCCGCACCCCAAAGCGTATAATGTTGACAATTTACCTTAATGCAAACAGGCTGTTTCCACGATTGAACATGTGACCTATAAGTCATACGTACACAACTTTACCATAGCACAAATAAAAAAGGTAGTTATCTTAGTTTGCATAAAGAAAGACTATAAAATCAGCAACATAACGTTTCATAAAATTTACATATTAGTATAAATTTTCACTATGCCCAATAAAAAACAAAAAGGCCAAAAATGAAATGAAATCAGCTAGTAATCTAGGTACATAAAAACTGATATGCCTCAGAAAGTTCATTCCAGAATAACTCATAATCAACATTACTATTATCAATCTCTTGAGGTAAAGGTTCTTTGGCACTTGAACTTGGAGGGGTTTTTCCAGTGAGTTGTTGAACAATGGTACGAAACTCGGTTGCATTTTTGGCATTAACCATCACTGGACTGTCTATATACTTCACCTTTATCGGCTCTGATCTTCCTTTACTACTGTTTATGGGCGGGTCGAAAACAGGTAATGCAGTTATAGTACTGCTTATTCTGCTAGTGTATTGCTTTTGCTCTTTCTTAGCATCCATGAATGTATGTTGGAGATACCTGCGCGCAGTTTATATTGTCAGTGAAACTTGAAACCGAGCTATTTATACATTGGAAGGGAGAGGGAGGGGAGGCAACATTATTACCATAGAAAGAAATTTCCAAGAAATAAACAGGTATGTATGGAATAAACAGACACATAAGCTAGCTTCCAGATGAAAAGACATGTTTTGAATGAATGAAAGATAGTCAAGGAAAGATTGTGACATGACCATGCAAAGATATTAAAGAGAGAGAGAGGTCTTAATTAATACCATAGGCTGAGCCACAGTGTTGTTTGAAGGTCAAGTGGAATCTAGTAGTTTCTGTTCAAACTTTTTGCTAACTCTGTTTCAACTTAAATGACATACTTTTCTTATTAGTCTGTTCCAAAAAAAATGACACATTTTGATATTTGGAAATAATTTAACTTTAAACTTTTTATTTTATCCACTTTACCTTTAATAAAAAAATTTTATAGCCACACAAATGTCATGACCCCACAAAACTTTTGCCCCTTAAGCTTTCAGGACCACATATTCAAAAATCTTTTTTTTTCTCTTAAACTTTGCGCTAAGTCAAATTATATTATCTAAATTGAAAGGAAGGAAGGAGTATTTGTATTAAGAAATCTAATGGATATGTACAAATTATTAATTTAGAACCCAATAACTTAAAAGGATTATAATCTCGAACCCATAAAGTCCAAATCCTAGTTCCGCCTCTGATTAATACGCCCTCCGTTTTAATTTATGTAAACCTATTTCCTTTTTAGTCTGTACAAAAAAGAATGACCCTTTTCCATATTTGAAAACAATTTACTCTTATACAATGATTTATAACCATAAAAAATATATGTGTCTCATTTAACATCACAAATTTAAAAGTTTTCTTTTTTACTTAAAGTTCGCGACAAGTCAAATAAGTTTACATAAATTGAAACGGAGGGAGTTAACACTTATCGAACGTCATACCAAAATTAAATCCTTGTCACGCTATCTTAATTAATTATGTACAATATCCAGATGTCCGACGTCATTGTTTGCTTACATGGTGGACCATTTTATCCAGCTTTTGATTAGAAGCTTCATCTGAGAGTCCATTAAATTGAAATATATATATATATATATATATATATATATATATATATATATATATATATATATGTATATATTGTAACGAATCGATTGGCCGTTTTGAATAATTGTGTCCGGTTCGACAGTTTGGGATCATAAGTAGCTTCACATAGTGTATTATGACTAGCGTGCATGGTTGACTTTGGCTTTTGAGTTATTCGGAATTTATTTTGAAGGATGACTCCCACTTGAGAAGCTTGAAGTTGAAAGAATTGCTCAAGTTTGACTTTTGAGTATTTGATCTCGGATCGGAGTTTCGATGGTTCCGATAGGTCCGAATGGTGATTTTAGACTTAGGCGCATGCCCAGATTTGCATTTGGAGATTTCTAGAAGGTTTCAGCACCATATGGCGGAAGTTAGCATTTTCAAGGTTTGGAATTTTTCTAAGTTTGGCCATGGTTTGACTTTAAGGCTATCAGGTTCAAATTTTGGTTTCAGGACTTGAAATAGGTCCGTTTCGTCATATGAAACTTGCATGCAAAAATTCGGTGTCATTTGGAGTTGATTTGATATGGTTCGGACGCTTGATTGCGATTCTTGAAGTTCATTATAATTTTCATACATTTTGGTGTCCAATTTGTGCTTCTAGGGGTTATTTTGATATTTCGATCACGCGAGCGAGTTCGTGTTATATTTTTGGACTGGTGTGGGTGTTTGGGCTGGAGCCTCGGGGGCTCGGGTGAGTTTCAGATTGGTTTCAGATTGATTTTGTTTAATTGTTGAGTGCTGGTACTGGTTCCATCGCATATGCGATGTTTTTCTCGCAAATGCGACTACCGCATTTACGAAATAGTCCTCACATTTGCGAACCTGGGCTGCTGGGGAAGGGACTCGCATTTGCGAAGATATGATCGCTTTTGCGAAGCCTGTAGAGTTCGCATTTACGACCTCTGTATCGCATTTGCGATGAAAGCCTGGGCTAGGTAGGGTCGCTTTTGCAACCAACCAGGCGCTTTTGCGAAGGTATCAGAACTGTTCAAGCTTCTCCTTTGCGAAGGATTCTTCGCTTTTGCAAGGGTCGTAATTGCGAACCCCGTGTCGCAAATGCGACATCTGCTACTTGCTTATAGCAGAGTATTCCGAGGCTTAGCTTCATTTTATCATGTTTTGAACCCTAACCTCGATTGAAGGTAATTTTGTGGAGGGGTTTTCATACCAAACTATTGTGTAAGTGATTTTAATCAATTTTTAATTATATTTCATAATTATATATTAGATTTAACATTAAATTCATGAGAATCTAAGAGAAAATTTGGAGATTTTTGTCAAAGTTTTGAAAAATGAAAATTTGGGATTTGAGAGTCGAATTGGACTCAGATTTGAAAACAAAATATATATATAGACTCGTGGGTCTATGAGTAGTCAAGACCTACCCTTGGACCCGGGTTTTGACCGGGCGAGCCCGGGGTTGACTTTTATTGACCTTTTGGAAATTGTATAAAGATCATAGCTTTGTTAATTGAAATTATTTTTTCTTGCATTGTTAGATGTATTTAAGTCATCTTTGGCTAGATTGAGCCGAGCGGAGGCAAATTTGAAAAGGAAAAACTAATTTGAGTATTGATTTGGCCAGACTGAGGTAAGTGTCTTGCATAACTTTGTTAGAAAAATATTTCCTACTAATTTTCATTATTTGCTACATGCGGGGATGATGCATATATGAGGTGGAGAGCGTATATGCATGTGCCAGGGTTAATCATGCTCGGGGGTAAATTATAAGATTGATTGTACCTTGTAGGATTATGTGACTTTCTTTCTTCGTATCTTACTTGACTTCTTGATTACTAAGAATATGAAATTAAATATTAGAAATCGAGATTTAGCTTATTATAACTTGATTAAAATTTGACGTACTTTTGTGAAACCATTGATATGTTGGATTCGGTCATCACTATGTTTAATCATTAATACATCGTTACGACCGTTATTCTTGAGATATTGGATTCTATACTTGAGTTAAAGATCATTTTTGGGACTTGTCGAAATACTTGAACAATAAAGTACTTGAGGTTTATTGAATTGTTATTGGCTTGAAAGTTGTAATTGATGGTCATTTGGAATATTCGCTTAAACACTCTCCTTGATGTTATTCATGCTTCCTACCTTACTTGTCATTGATATACATATGCTTGGTGAGGAAGAGTGTAAAGCACGAATGGTGATTCCGTGCCATTGCATATACATTATCATGTGAGGAAGAGTGTAAAGCACGAAGGGTGATGCCGTGCCATTTTATTTACATTATCATATGAGGATAAAAGTAAAAGCACGAAGGGTGATGCCGTGCCATCTCATTTACATTACCATGAGAGTAGAAGCACGAAGGGTGATGCCGTACCGTTTTATTTATATTATCGTGTTCTCATTTACATTATCATGTGAGCATGAGAGTCAAAGCAAGCAGGGTGATGCCGTACCATTTTATTTATATTATTAGATTTTTATACTATCATGAGTTCACGGCACGAAGGGTGTTTCCGTGCAGGCGAGGACGAGGGACATGCATTATGTTGTGATATATTTTCTTTGTGTACATGTTCATGCCTTTACCTTGAGCTGTTACTGTTATACCTATTTATTTTATGTGACTTGTCGTTGTTGTTCTGTCTTTGTCCTCTATCTCAATTGTTGTTGTGTTGCTGTTACAACCCATGTTTTCATACATACGAGTACGTCGTAAGTCAATTGATGTAAGCTAAAAAATAAAATCATATTTGAAAAGTTTACAAAGTAAGTTAATCATGTTACCTCGGAGGTTACAAATATTGAAGATCATGAACAACAAGTACAAAGATGGTTGGAAGGTTCAGAAGCTAAAGGAATTGAAAAAAAATAATATTTTGTCGAAAGTCGACAAATTGGGAATGTTATAACATGTACTTTTGGAGTGAGACCAGGGTGTTTAACATGATAAGTAGGTTATGTTATGAGTTCTGTTAGTCGTATGATAGTCGTGTGTTATGTTTTGAAGTCAAGCGAGTGGTGGAACAAAAGTCGATGAAAGTCATCACAAGTTACATTCATAAGTTTTACTGAAACTTTGGGTCAAATGTAACTGTCATTTTCTCCCAATATACGTAGATTTATGAGGTGTTCCAACCATCATATTAAATATCTATGAGTTTATTTTCCAACTCATTAAACCGTTTGTCAATACGATATCGGAGTAGAGAGATATGAGCGTTTTTCCGAGACTGCACAGACTGTCACCTACTTGCTTAAATGAGAATCCAAATATGGGCCTGTTCGGGTCGTCCAAAAATGGGCCTGTTCGGGTCATTTAAAGAGGCATTTTTAAAGGCCTATCCCCTTCATATATTAGGATGATAATAGGGTAAAATAACCAGACTTAATCTCTGCAAAACTCCTCCCAAAAATTTCCCCCAAACCCCAATTGATTTTCTCTCCCTTTCAAGTTCTAATTAGAGGTAAAGCCTAGAGTTTGAAGAACCAAGATAGGAGATGAGTTATCCAACAAATAAGGTAAGTTTACTTCTCTCTTTCATCCATTTTTTTCTGCTGTAGATGCATAGTAAGTCGTTCTATATTTGTAAGAACTCACGGGACGGTGATCGGAAGCCGTGAGTTCGAGTTATTTACTTGTAGTGGACTGTTTTGTGGTGCTGTTGGGATGCGTGTTTTACTACTATTTTGTGGAGCTTTGGAGGAGGAAGGGTGTGGAGAAACACAACATAAATGCAGGATGTTGGGCTGGTCGTTCGTCGTAATATTTTCGGGTTGTTGACAATACTACGATGGACGTTTTGTGTATGAAGAGATTGGGGTGTGTTGGGCTGTTTTGTAGTATTGTGTGGTTTACATAAGGTTGGAAAATAATGTATATATGATGTTATTGTTGTTTTTGGTATTGTTGGTGTTATCTTGAATTTGGAGGAAGTAAGGATTATAGGGGAGATGCTGTCCATTTTAATATAAAATAAGCTTGTCGTTCGTTGTGCGATAGTTGTACCTTTCGTAACTTAATGATAGTATTATTATCGTTGTTGTAGATTAAGATACGAAGAGGTGAGTTCAACTTGGTGATTGAAAATATTGTGATAAGGTATGTTAAGGCTAAACCTTTCCTTTATTTTGGCATGATCCCGTAACTATATATCTTTGACAACGAGACATAAAGAGAAGTTCGTATTCATGAAATTATTCACATTATCCTAGTCTTAGAAGTTACAATATTCTCCCGTATCGGGACTTTATATTCAGTTAAGTATTGTTTTCTTCCAGTCAAGAGATCAGGGGGTATATATATATATATATATATATATATATATATATATATCAAGATAGTAGAGGGTCTATATATATATATATATACAATATTACAGTATTTTCACCACCATCGAGCTATAATCGGTGGGCAGACCCCTATTGGGCAACCTCTGATCAGATGGTAAGTTATATACCGAGCCTATTGTGGCCGAGCGCCTATGAGCGAACCCAGAATGGACGAGATACAGAGCCTAGTATGGCCGAGCGCCTATGAGCGAGCCTACTACGGCAGGGCAGTTACACATACCGAGCCTTATAGGGCCGGACAACTATTTTACATACTATATGGAGAGAGTTGAGTCAGTATCAGCAGGTAAGCATATCTTCTGATTATTTTTGACTCCCAGTTACATTCAGTTATTATATTATCAGTTCAGTTTTGGCTTTCAGTTATTCTGTTGCCTTACATACTCGGTACATTATTTGTACTGATGTCCCTTTGCTGGGGACACTGTATTTTATGCCTGCAGGTCCTGATAGACATCTGGATAGACCTTCCCAGTAGACAGATCCAAATATCAGCTTGGTTGGTAAGCTCCACTTCCCAGAGTTACCAGGTCTAGACCTTGGAGTCCGATTTATATATACAAGTTTGATGGGTAGGTCGAGGCCCTGTCCCGTCCATGATATAGTTCAACTATCTCTAGAGGCTTGTAGACAAGTCCTGTATAGTTTGTATATCAGTAGATGTTCATGGCGGCCTCGTCAGCCTGCACATTTATATATATTTAAGTGTATATGAGTTTTTGGGTATGTTTACCAGATGAGAGAGACGATATTTTCAGATGATTTAGAATATGGCCTCATCAGCTTAGGAGGTTTACCCCTCTAGAGTTCAGAGTTACAGAGTGGTACGCTCGGTCTGAGTATAGTACCGGGTGCCGGCCACGCCCCTTCAGGTTTGGGGCGTGATAAACTTGGTATCAGAGCAGTTCTATCCTAGGGTGTCAACAAGCCGTGTCTAGTAGAGTCTTGTTTATGGGTGTGTTGTGCACCACACATATAAGCAGGAGGCTACAAGGCATTTAAGAGTGTGTTACCCTTCATTCAAATCCAAATCGTGCTATAGAGCTGAGTCATAAGAGTTCGAGCCAAAGCTTATGTTTGGTAATGATATAGAGATGCTTTCAATTAGAAAATTATAGCTAGCTAGAGGGCTAATACAATAGCATGTAAGGGCATTAGTAGAGAGAGAATTCTTGACTATGTGGCCCTGTTTGAGACCCTATTAGATCGTGCTTACCATATGTGCGAATTTCCCATTTACCCTAAGACGGGAATATCTAACATACCCGTGAATAGTAGGCCATGGGAGTATCATAAGGTAAAAGTATAAGTTTCAACAGGTAACAGAAGTAAGGTGAAGAAGGGTACTAGGTACCTAGTTAATGAAGACTGTCCGAATTTACACTTCAGGCAGAGAAATAAAAAGATTCTAAGTTACCTTCAACAGAAATAGAGGTATGTACAATTGGCCACACACATCTCAGTTATGCCCTATGGGAGCTAACATATATAGTTTAAGAGAAGGATGGCATATCAAGATCCAGCTTGGGTTAGAGTAACCCGAAATGGTGGATTGAGCCAGGGGAGCTAAAAGTGAAACAATGTTTTGTTGAAGTTTTCAGAATAATGCGATAAACAGAAGTATTAGCAGGAGAATAAGAAGAGAGTAAATGAAGTATTATGAGTAAGATGTGATAAATGGGTGATAACAGTAAATCAAAATATGATATGATGACAGAGTCTATAGTCAAGTAAAGGAAAAAATAAGAGGTGACAGGTCTTGAGACAATAAAAGAGTATAGGCCAAAAGTCATATCCTCATTTCGAGAAATGAGTTGGTGCGTCCAACGTGATTACCAAAACAAGTAATTTAGACCCCTGGAGTAATAGAAATCAGCATGGACTAATGAACAAGATTAACTGAACCTCAATTAGGGATCGAATGAGGTGATGATATTCGACATCAAGAGAATTCAAAGATCGCATTCCAGCAATAATACAATCGACAACAGAAGAATAACCTTTAAAGGTCACTCAGGAAGACGCTTCCCTAAAGCAAGCACTTTGAGCAAAGTTAATCTTAAGGGACTAAGTGTTCCAGTTACACTAGGTATCTGATACCATCGTGTGTAAGATATTCAATTATCCTTGGTACATAAGGGTTACTGCAAGGCGAGTAAGAGTCAATAAAGAGGTGAAAAGACATCGAAGATGAAGAGGTAAAATATTTATAAGTAAGTCTTTATAGCATTACATGTTAATACTCCCCTAAAGGGGGGAAGATGGTCTAATATGGTATTAAATTGGAGTTAAGTGGTTCAGGTAACTATGGAATAGTAATGGAAGAATGCAGTAAATGGCAAAAGGAATGATATTGCATTTATTCAGATCCTGCAGACATGATACGACTCTAGAACATTATGCAAGCACGACGCCGAGGAGAGGCAGTAAGGGTTCCCACACCATATGTTATTGATAAATAAGTGCGAATGAACACTTGATACATTAGGAGCCAGTGCAAAAGTTAAGTTAAGATAGAAGACATAACCCAAGAGAGGTTACCCAGAATGTAAATATGAGCATGGACTGACGAGTAGTTAGTAGTTCATTCAGGAATTCAGGAAGTGCCTAGTCATGGCTAGACAAGAGATCTCAGATAAATCAGTAGATCATGCAAGATAAACAAAGTGAAACCCAGCATAGGAAATTCGGTCTCGTAGATACGACATCGTAATCCTTGAGAAATATTCTGATAGGAGTTGGGGTAGTAAAAGGTACCGTATAAGTGTTATGGAAATAATAAAAATTTGAGTGGAGAAGTAACCCTACGAGCATAAGGGCGCAGAGATAAGTAACTAATGATAATTATTGGCGAGTCAGTACATCAAAATTTTCGTCGTGTATACAATGTAAAAAGCTCCCAGCTTTACAAGAGAAGTGCTACAACGAAAGACTAGCTGAGGAAATAAGGAAAAAGGTTTCAACATAAGCATAGTGACCTAAAAAAGAAATGATCTTGTAACAACAGTCTCACTACAATATTGTATACACTCCATAAGAAAGTGGCACCTATCGTGGCTAATGAAAGGGAAGTAAAAATAAAAAGTAATATGTGAGATCATATGAGTTGCACGAAATTCCAATAGGTGTGGGCACTAAGATAAGCCAAGTATTCATGCAACAAATGGCAGAACGATCAGGAGAAGTAATTGCGTACTTTTAAAGAAAACTGAGAAGGCATGAAAGAAATTATTCAATCAATGACCCAGAGTTAGTTACGTTATGACCGCACTGAACATTTCAGAGTATTATCCATGAAACATATATGTTGACATTCCTACAACTATAGGAGAATTCGGTATAAAGTTAAAAGAAAGAATTGAGTCCACCTCACAGACAAAGGCTTGAATTGTTAGAATATTATATTATGGATGTTCCATGGCGTCCACCAAAGGCGAAAGTAATAATACCCTGAGCAGTAGATCAGAAGATAGCTTAAGCCTACTTAAAGGCTGGGAGAGAAGAGGAAACTAACGAGTTACATCAGTTAAGTGAATCAGGAGTATGATTATTAGACCAATATAATTATAGAAATCACGATTCTGAACATTGCAAAATCACTCTTAAGATTAGAGGTACAAGAAAGATAGTACAACAGCCATATTCTATAATGGCTCTACAATAAAGCCGGATTAAAAAAAAAGTACCAGCCTCATAAGGAGTAAGTATGAAGCTCCCATCGGATTGTGTACGCACTAGAGGTGCAAGTTTATAGTAGAGCTTCAAGTTGTGGATGTGAATTCTACCTATGTGGAAGGGAGGTTATGAAAGAGAGAGAAGATATAATGCATGATTAAAAGCTAAGTAAGGTAGAGGTTAAGAAGGTACGAGATGCACAAGTGTAGAAGGTTGTGAATAGTCCATACATCATATAGAGGGCTAGAAGCGCCATAATTCAGTATCCATAAATGATAGTGGTGTTTTCAGTGACATATCTTCTAGCCTATAGTTTCCAAGTACCGAGAGGTCTAGTTAAGAGATAAAAGAAGAGTTAGAGATGATTTGATGTCTCGCTTGAAGTTCCAGAACAACATAAGGAAATGTATAGTGCTTGAAAGTTAAAGAAAGGTTGTGAATACTATAAATAGATATGTGTAGGTCGCAAGATAAAGTATGGTGGAGCAACAAGGTTTTAGGTGGACAGGAGTAAGGATAAGCAGAGGTGATTGAAAAGGTGACGAGAATAGGTAAGGCCTTAGAATTAAGCCCATCAAAACAAGAGAGTTGATGGTTTCCGTAAGTTATAAAAAAACTCAGTATAGCCTGAATGAACTTAGAGGAGTCTAAGACTATGAGCAATTTGAAGAGATGAAATGTTACCCTGGTAGTAGAATAAGGGTGTAATTGTGATAGATAAGAGGATGACGTTAAGGCCATTGATTGGTTAATGATTCAAAAAGAAAGGATTTCATGAATTGCATGAGATTAGAATACCCCTCATAAGAGAAATCACATTGGGATGCGATGAAATACGGTTATTGAAGTATAGTATCACCCCTAGGTGGATCGAGCAAATAACTTCAGATGTTCCCTGATGAGACGTGATCCCTAAGGACAATATATTACGTAAGAGGTTTCAATTTATCAGTGGTAGATTATATATCAACATTAAGGTGAATCAACAATAGGCAGATAAAAGTTCCAAAGTATGAGATGATATTAGGTCGTCATTCTTAAGATGAACAGTAATGAGGAAGAACTAAAGGACTTAGATTTATACATATAGGATAAGCAGCAAGAGGGTAACCTGGAGTTGGGTAGCAAACCTCGGCAATAATAAACCGAAGTAAGTGTGATGGTGTAGTATAACCTACCTAGATATAGTAAAGACATAAGGATGTATTTATTAAGCTACGAAACAAGATATCGCAACAGTCATAAGTTTGACAAAGTATCGAGTGAAGAACTTCACTACACCTATATACACTGGGAGAAACAACTTGTCATAGTTCTATATATGTTCCCAAAGTGAGGCCTAGAGATTGGCTAAAAGCTGGAGGAAAAGGAACAGAAGAGTCGCATAGGCACACATACAAGGACAAAGTCGTACATGATGCATGACAAAAGGTCGCAATAATTACGAGGTTGGAAGTATTCAGATAATAAGTCGTGGTGTCAGAAAGAGACCTAAAGAGGGGAATGCCCTGGCCTATGGATTTATTCATAGAACAGTTGCCTAGATGGAAAGGCCAGCAATAAAGTATTTATGAGAGCTATAGGTTATGAGACTGATAAGTGCACCAGTCAACATTCGAGGATGAATGTTCCAAAGGGGGGAATGATGTTACAACCCATGTTTTCGTACGTACGAGTACGTCGTAAGTCAATTGATATAAGCTCAAAACTGAAATCATATTTGAAAAGTTTACAATGTAAGTTAATCATGTTACCTCGGAGGTTACAAATATTGAAGATCATGAACAACAAGTACAAAGATGGTTGGAAGGTTCAAAAGCTAAAGGAATTGAAAAAAAATAATATTTTGTCGAAAGTCGACAAATTGGGAATGTTATAACATATACTTTTGGAGTGAGACCAGGGTGTTTAACATGATAAGGAGGTTATGTTATGAGTTATGTTAGTCGTATGATAGTCGTGTGTTATGTTTTGAAGTCAAGCGAGTGGTGGAACAAAAGTCGATGAAAGTCATCACAAGTTACGTTCATAAGTTTTATTGAAACTTTGGGTCAAATGTAACTGCCATTTTCTCCCAATATACGTAGAGTTATGGGGTGTTCCACCCATCATATTAAATATCTATGAGTCTATTTTCCAACGCATTAAACCGTTTATCAATATGATATCGGAGTAGAGAGATATGGGTAGTTTTCCGATACTGAGCAGACTGTCACCTACTTGCTTAAACGAGAATCCAAAAATGGGCCTATTCGGGTCGTCCAAAAATGGGCCTGTTCGGGTCGTTCAAAGAAGCATTTTTAAAGTCCTATCCCCTTCATATATTAGGATGATAATAGGGTAAAATAACCAGACTTAATCTCTGCAAAACGGCTCCCAAAAATTTCCCCCAAACTCCAATTGATTTTCTCTCCCTTTCAAGTTCTAATTGGAGATAAAGCCAAGAGTTTGAAGAACCAAGATAGGAGCTGAGTTATCCAACAAATAAGGTAAGTTTACTTCTCTCTTTCATCCATTTTCTTTTCTGCTGCAGATTCATAGTAAGTCATTCTATATTTGTAAGAACTCACAGGGCGGTGATCGGAAGCCGTGAGTTCGAGTTATTCACTTATAACGGACTATTTTGTGGTGCTGTTGGGCTGCGTGTTTTACTACTGTTTTGTGGAGTTTTAGAGGAGGAAGGGTGAAGAGAAACACAACATAAATGCAGGATGTTGGGCTGGTCGTTTGTCATAACATTTTCGGGTTGTTGACAATACTACGATGGTCGTTTTGTGTATGAAAAGATTGGGGTGTGTTGGGCTGTTTCGTAGTATTGTGTGGTGTACATAAGGTTGGAAAATAATGTATATATTATGTTATTGTTGTTTTTGGTATTTTTGGTGTTATCTTGAATTTGGAGGAAGTAAGGATTATAGGGGAGATGTTGTCCGTTTTAATACAAAATAAGCTTGTCGTTCGTTATGCGATAGTTGTACCTTTCGTAACTTAATGATAGTATTATTATCGTTGTTGTAGGTTAAGATACGAAGAGGCGAGTTCAACTTGGTGATTGGAAAGATTGTGATAAGGTATGTTAAGGCTAAACCTTTCCTTTATTTTGGCATGATCCCGTAACTACATATGTTTGACAACGAGACATAAAGAGAAGTTCGTATTCATGAATTTATTCACATTATTCTATTCTCAGAAGTTACAATATTCTCCCTTATCGGGACTTTATATTCAGTTAAGTATTCATTTCTTCCAGTAAAGAGAGCAGAGGGTCTATATATATATATATATATATATATATATATATATATATATATATATATATATATATATTACAATATTTTCACCACCATCGAGCTTTAATCGGTGGGCAGGCCCCTATTGGGCAACCTCTGATCAGATGGTAAGTTATATACCGAGCCTACTGTGGCCGAGCGCCTCTGAGCGAGCTCAGAATGGCCGAGATAGAGAGCCTAGTATGGCCGAGCGCCTATGAGCGAGCCTACTACGGCAGGGCAGTTACACATACCGAGCCTTATAGAGCCGGACATTTATTTTACATACTATATGGACAGAGTTGAGTCACTATCAACAGGTAAGCATATCTTCAGATTATTTTTGACTCCCAGTTACATTCAGTTATTATATCATCAGTTCAGTTTTGGCTTTCAGTTATTCTTTGCCTTACATACTCAGTACATTATTTGTACTGACGTGCCTTTGCTAGGGACGCTGCATTTCATGCCTACAGGTCCTGATAGACATCTGGATAGATCTTCCCAGTAGACAGAGCCAAATATCAGCTTGGTTGGTAAGCTCCACTTCCCTGGAGTTACCAGGTCTAGACCTTGGAGTCCGATTTATATATACAGGTTTGATGGGTAGATCGAGGCCCTCTCCCGACCATGATACAGTTTAACTATCTCTAGAGGCTTGTAGACAAGTCCTGTATAGTTTGTATATCAGTAGATGTTCATGGCGGCCTCGTCAGCCTGCACATTTATATATATATATTTAAGTGTATATGAGTTTTTGGGTATGTTTACCAGATGAGAGAGGCGATATTTTCTGATGATTCAGAATATGGCCTCATCGGCCTAGGTTGAGGTTTACCCCTCTAGAGTTCACAGTTACAGAGTGGTACACTCGGTCCGAGTATGGTACCGGGTGCCGGCCACGCCCCTTCAGGTTTGGGGCGTGACAGTTGCCCATGCCTTTTATTTGTTTAACTTGCAAATATCATGTTTCCTTCCTTGTCGTTATATCTACATCCATGCCGTTTCTCATTTGTTGCACTTTCGTATAAGATTTCTCTCATGTTAGTTATTCATGCCTTTTATTTGTTATCTTATAAAGATCATGCTTTCCCTCTTATTTGTTATATCTACACCCAGGACTTCTACCATGCTAGTTAGTGAAATTTATATTCTTCTTTCCCAATTACCATCATTACTTCTATGCCTTTTACCTAGTCTATTAGAGTTGTCCATATGTACTGCCTTGTTCATTATTGCTACATGTGTATTTTCCACTTTGTCAGTACTGTTATTGGCATTTCTTTTACCCAGTTGGTACATTTATACGTATACTTAGTGAGGATGAGATAAATGCACAAAGGGTGTTGACGTGCCATTGTCTTGATATCTTGAGTACATTCTCATGCTCTGAAAGTTATGGATTTACTATCGTGGTTTATTGGTTGTCGCTCTAAGGAAAGGATTGGTCGAGATATTGGGAAATATTAAATCGTTATTTCTTCTAGTAATAATTTACTACTTCGCATATTCGTTTCGTGTACTCTTTTATGTTATATTGTAGTATTGTTCTATTGCTAGTTTACTACACATGTTATATCAGTGAGTATCTTTTAACTAAAAAGCCTCGTCACTACTTCACCGAGGTTAGTCAAGATACTTACTAAGTACATGGGGTCGGTTGTACTCATACTACATTTTTGTACCTTGTGTACATATCTTGGATTGGAGCTACGATGGATGACATGAGGTGACTCTGGAGACGTTCGTTACTTCTGGGTGTGGCCACTATTTGTCCCCTTGTAGTTTTAGATCGAATCTTGTTTATTTACATTACGAACAGAAGTTGTATTTATTTCATATCAGTATTTTTGCAATAATCCAGTCTTAGTAGCTCATAACTTGTACTACCACCTAACGGGTTGGGTTAGGTTCCATCACGGAAAATAGATTTTGGGTCATGATAAGTTGGTATCAGAGTACTAGGTTCATAGGTTTTACGAGTCATGAGCAAGTTTCTAGTAGAGTCTTGCGAATCGGTATGATGACGTCCATACCTATCTTCGAGAGGCTATAGGTGTAACACCCCAGAAAAATTTCTAAGTGTTTTAAGACCATTAAGAAGATTGGCGGGTGCTAATTATATCAATTCGGATATGAACAAGACTGGTAATTTGAATGATATTAATTGATCATGATAATATATGTATGAGGTGCATTAAAACTGGTTTAGGGTCTAAGAAAAGCCCTAAGGCTAAGTCAAGTTGAAAATTATATGATGGGATAAAGTTTTAAGTGAGTTTGCACAAGATCTAACTTCAAATGAGCATAACTCTAAAGATATGATAAGTTATTTGGTGTATAACCTATCAAATTAAATCCCTTTGAGTCTAGTTTCCAATGCAATAAACCGTTCGTTAGTTGGAGATTTTTACAAGAAGTTATGACCTTTTTACTAAAGGGTGACAGAACAGCTACGCGAGCCTTGCGTAGCCTACACACCATTGTGTAGGCAAAATCAGCATGGAAGTGAAGGGGAGGGTTAAGCTACGTAGCCAATTAGTGTAGGCTACGCATCTAGCCTACACAGCTCATTTTCTATAAAATAGGGCAGGTTCGGGGAGAGAGAAAAAGATAACATTTTTGGCTAAGTTTTGGTTTCTAGAGAGAAGGTGGAGCATCCTCAACCCAAATACACATCAAAGGTGAGTTTTATGATATTTTATACTGGATTAACACTAGTTAAAGGTAGTATTAACATCTACATGGATTGAAATTCAAAGGGATTTCTCTAATCTTCAAGAACCATTCAAAAGGGTTCAAGTTAGGGTTTGAGCTGCAAGAGGTAAACTCTCCACTCTACACTTAAATACAACTATGGATTAAGTATTTGGAATGTATTGTGAAGTAGAAAGTATCAATTGGTTGAAGAATTATGCTAGTCCTTGAAATGAGTATTGTGAGTTAGGGTTCTTGAATGAAGAAGAAGATGAATATTGAATTTTTAAATCTTGTTAGGATGGTTGGTGATTCTAGTGCTTCAATAGCTTAATAATGATTAAATATTGAATCATATAACCTAGATTGGGGCTTAAAGGCCAAGGATGAAATCTATTAAGGATAAAAGGGATATGTATGGGTGAATTGGGCTTGTTGAAGACTTTAATTGAAGATTTGAGGGTCGAGTTGATGTCGGAATTTGGTGAAATTTGTATGGTTGGACTCGTGGTTGGATGGGCGTTCATATTTTGTAACTTTTGTCGGGTTCCGAGACGTGGGTCCCACGGTCGATTTTTGGATGAAATTTTGGATTTTTATGGAAAATAATTATATTTTCATATGAAATTAATTCCGACAAATTTTATTGACTAAATTAAATTATTTGTAGCTAGATTCGAGGCGTTTGGAGGCCAATACATGAGGCAAAGTCATAGCGGAATAAGATATTATACGGTTTGAGGTAAGTAACAGTTTTAAATTTGGACATAACGGTATGAAACCCAGGATCATCTGTTAGGTGATTGGTTTTGAGGTGACGCACATGCTAGGTGACGGGCGTATGGGCGTGCACCGTAGGAATTGTGACTTGATCAAATTTTATGGAACTGTGTAATTGAATTATCTGTTGATATCCGTACATTCTCTACGTGTTAGGAAAAATTGAGCCGAGACTCGTATTAAAAATCATGCTTAGACATATGGTGTTATTATCTGTACCAACTGGGGTCATTTCTGTGGTTGAATTATATGTTAAAATTGTAATTTCACACTCATTCATGTTTATTCATTTCATATCATATCTCAGTCTTTGTTGCTATTTATTAAAACATCATATTATCAATTTTGGGCTGATTTTTATCATGATTTCTCAGAGCCCGAGAAACTGGAGAGGTTGATGACTGAGTGAGGCCGAGGGCCTAATTGTGAGGATATTTATGGATCGGGTTGCATGCTGCAACATGTTTTATTGATTTATGCCATGATTGGCTTGATATAGCGCTTGGGCTGAAGGATCCCCTCTGGAGTCTGTACATACCCCAGTGAGCGCAGGTACCTACTGAGTGCGAGTGCCGAGTGCGAGTGATGAGTGACTTTGAGGAATGAGTGATTGTGAGGAAAGAGTGACTGTGAGGTTGGAGTGAATGGGAGGACTGAGTGACTGTTACTCTGAGAGGATGCATTGATTTCATTATTTGCTGCATTTCAGCTATCATATATCATTATTTTGAAAATATTAAAAAAAGATTATTTTCTGTTTCGGTCAAACTTGTTATGAAATTTTAGTGAAATCTTAAATGTTGAACTTGAGAGCATGCCTACCCTTTTTATGTTGGAAAGTACTGTATTTGGACTTAGCTGAAAAGCTCGTCACTACTTTCAGTTCCTTATTTATTATTGTTACTTGGTGAGTTAGTTGTACTCATACTACATCATGCACTTCGTGTGTAGATCCAGGTGATTTCGGATACAATGGGTGTTGATTCTTTCATACAGTTGATTTTTTCGGAGATTCAGAGGTAGCTGCCATGTTTCGCAGACCTTGTCTCTCCTTCCCTATCTTTTTGTTTATTGTATTTGGTCGCAGATTATTATAGACCATTTTTCCAGACTTGTAATGTATAGATGCTCATGTACTCAGTGACACCGGATTTTGGGAGTAAATTATATTCAGTATTGGTGGAATTTTCCCCCTTAAATTAATTATTATATTTCCAATATTTAAAAGAAATTGTAGGTTATTGATGTTGTCGGCTTGCCTAGTATCGGGATAGGCTCCATGACGACATGTGTGATTTTTGGGTCGTGACAAGTTGGTATCAGAGCCCAGGTTACATAGGTCTCATGAGTCATGAGCAGGTTTAGTAGAGTCTTGCGGATCGATACGGAGACGTCTGTACCTATCTTCGAGAGGCTGCCGAACCCTTAGGAAAATTTCACTTTCTTGTATTCTATCGTGCAGAATTGATTCAGCTTGAAACATAATTCTTTGAATTCCTTCCACGCATTCGTGTGCGCATGTGAGCACTCAGTATCAGATGTGTATCGCTGGCTTGTGATTCCATAAACGAGGTTCGAGATGAGTATTCTTTGTTTTGTTGATGGGCCAGTCTGGAGGACTTGAGGCCTGAGTTAGACCACAACTTATGCTCGGTAGTTTCGATTGTGAGAAATAGTGCAATTGGACTTATGCGTTCGTTAGTATTCCTATGAGTGGAATTTGTGGTTCGATGAGCGGGATGACTATATGATAAGTATGATGTGAATGCGGGATGTGTTTAGATGGATTGAATGAGACAAATAAATTTTACTTGTGACTCAAGAGTTTGCTATTGGATACTTGATTCCTATTTTGATATGAAGTACAGTCTTGAGTTATGAGTGCATTGAGGGATCTGTCATGATGTTTAATTATGGAGCGAAGTAGATCTTCATGTCGTGTTGATAATTTCAAACTCAGAAATATTAATTGATTCCGTGGTAATTGTGGCTGCGAAAGGGTATAACTATATGTCAATTTGAGGCTAAGCAGGTGGGTTATCTCCTGCGGAGTAATCTACGTAGGTGTGTTCCTTATAATATTTAGTAGAGAGTTTGTTTTCTACCAGCTAGGCGTATGTGTTGAGATTTGAATTTGAATCATGTTGAGAAAGTTGACTTGACTGTCACGAGAATAAATACAAACTTAGCGGATGATTGAGGTTTATTATGGTGAGTTTTGCGTAAGCTTGAGAAGAATTCTCATTGAATTGACTGCGGTATTATGGCAGTAATAAAGTATGATATTGTGAGTTATAGGGCGTTTTGTTGTATGGCTTTGAGCCAAGTGGGGGAGCCTGCTATTAACAATTCAATTTCATAGATATATGTTAAATTTTAGTTTTGGTCTGAGGCATACTTGTGGGTTAGTTATGGCTTGCAGAGGTGGAGATCGAGGATGACTCGGGTAAGGAAATTCCTGGATACGGGTTACATTGTACTTTATAAAAATATATAAATTATGGAATGATTAAGTTGTTATTTTGAAGGATGTAGTGCGCACGAATTATGAATTTGATTGGTCATGTTAAGGCAAGGTTACTTCTTTGAATGTTGAGTGTGCTAAAGGAACACATGTCTTTCGGCCCGTGTGGGCGGAGCAAATTAGATTTGAACAGAGTGGATGACTCTCGAGAGGGTTCTAATGGATTCAAAATGTATATGTGGCAATTGAAAGTTTTTCGAATTTGTATATCACTAGAATTAGTTACTTACACTGGATAGTATCAGGACGTGCGATAATTCTGTTTGACTATGGATTCTATATTTCAGTATAAGAAAGGAAATAGGAACAATTTTAAATTCACATAAGGTCCTTAAGAGTGGGTGTCTCGGTTGTGGTATTTATGGAGGTGCTTAAGAAGAATATAGTGAGCTTTGGGTAAGGATTGTAGTGTCCTGAGAAGGAGAAATGTCAACTTGAGGGTAATTCAGAAGAAACTCGAAGAAAAATAGGACAACTGGTAGTAGGCTAGACCAGTATGGTAATGGTATGTTCGGTTTTTTGGGATAATTATGATGTGGTGAGACTTTACAGATGTTTCAGTGGCAATATTCTTGGGTTTGGTGACCTGCATGGATTGGTCAGGTTAGAGTAATTCAGTTTTGATAGCTTGGTTATGTGCAAATGGATTTGAACGTGTTCTTGATGGTTTCTACTATGGTTTGAACTAGATATTTCTACCAGTGTGAGAGACATGTTGTGCATTGTGAATTCCTCATGGATGAGAGGAAATGGAAGGTTTCTAATTGATCGGGTATGTAATATGCTTGTGACTCAGAGTTAATAAGGAGATTCTCGTGCTTGTCACATGAGGGCATAATATATGCGGTGTGTTGTGCGAGATTAAGACTTACATGTACAAGGTGGCAATTCATTCTGGAAAGCAAAACCACGAATTATGGATAGAATGGTCAATTTTATATGTTTAGGTGGATATTATAACTACTCGGTAATCCCGGAGAAGGGTGTGCATTTCAAAAGGGGCATTGTGTTTTGATTTTCGGATGTCATCGGTATTGCGATACTCACATGGTTAATAGACTGTTGATATTCCAATTATTGCTATGTGGCATATGAGGAAATGTGGAAGTATTCCTTATGGGATGATCGTGCTTGAAAGATGTGTTAGTCATTCGAGTGCTGAAGTTGGGACTAGTCACAGCGATTCCTATGTTCTATGAATATGGAGACTGGGGGTTCTCAGAAGCAAATTGTTTCAGGGCTGCGGCCTATTTGAGTTGAGTATTTTATTTTAACTCAGTGGAGGCACTAGTTACCTTTCTGATGACTATGCGCTATGAATGCGTATATATATATATGTGAGGTTTGAGCCCATGTGCGGGCATCGGGGCAAGTATTCAGACTCTAGAAAATGTTTAGACTATGATATGCCTAGAGTTGACGTTTAAGCGTAAAGTTATGACGTTTCTCATATTCGTACCTTTGTTGAGAACTATCTGGGTTATACTTGAGGTTACAAAGAGGCTAATATCGTGAATAAACTGGGTACTTACTATTTCTGCGTTCACTTGCCGATTTGAGTTGTGATAGCGCACTTTGCACATGCCTACTCTATGGCGTGTTATTTATACCAGTCCAGGAGCATGTGAATTTTATTTTAATTATCATAGACATGTGTACTTATTTGGTTGCTCCTATATTATATGCTTGGACTGGAGGCCTGCGACCATGCCAGGCGGATTATGTTATTGACATGTGAGTTGTCCGTGCGGATTCATATATTGATACGATAGCATGTGAGTTGTCCGCGTGGGTTAATATTAATGTGAGCTCTAGGAGAGCTGGTTACCATTATTAGATTCGTGTGTCTTGGTTTTGCCATGTATGGTGAGCTCATAGCATATCAGTTGTAGAAGCGCTTGTTGAACTTGCGAAACGGTTCTCTTCTTTGAAATATTTTTCCATTTTTGGGTACACAGATTGCGCAGTTTGCGGATTGGATTAGATTGGTATGGCATATTTGTGGGATAGTTGTGTTTAATAATATATAGTCATTGAACCTAGAATGGGTACTATCAGGTTTGATTATGGTATATTTGGGAGGATGACATTAAAACTCGGCTTAGAAAGTGATTATGGTTCTGGTTGGGGCAAAATAACTCCATGACTTGTTGATCTGATAAGGGGTTATGAGATTCCACGTGTTTCTTTTATTATCATCAGTTTAGGAAAGTTTTGGAATGAGGTTTTGTGGGATGAAAGGTTTAATATAGTACTTGGTTGGTTTGGAGTAGTTACCGATATCAGAAATGGTGTTGCGAGTATGCGAGTTGTGTGATGTATCAAGTGATCACATCGTGAGTTATCACTATGTCTTAATATAGTTTGTTCGGACTTATACAGTGTGTGGATGTGAGATTCGGTTCTTGAAAAGAATTCTAGATGTTAGAAATGAGGCTCCAAGGTTTTTGGGCTAAGGTTAAATTAATGATTTTCAGTTATGTTGTGTTGTCGGGCCTATATAGAATATGATGATGTGGGATCACCCCCGAGTATGTGCATGGTAAGGTGGAATAGTGATTCAAAGGTTTAGGAACAACTCTTAGCACACAATTTACATCACAGTTTTGGATGGCAGTACAACGAGAATTAGGTACACAGGTTCAACTGAGTACAACATTTCACCCTCAGACGGACGGACAGTCCGAGCGCACTATTGAGATATTGGAAGATATGCTACGTGCTTGTGTTATAGATTTTGGGGGTTCTTGTGATCAAGTTCTACCACTGATAGAGTTTTCTTACAATAACAGGTACCAATCGAGCATTCAGATGGCTCCGTATGAGGCTTTAATATGGGAGACGATGTCGGTCTCCGGTGGGTTGGTTTGAGTCGGGTGAGACTTGACTATTGGAAACTGATTTGGTTTAGGATGCTTTGGAGAAGGTTAAATTAATTTAGGTGTTCGTGGTTGGGGAGAAGGTTCTGCTCAAGATTTCACCCATGAAGGGTGTGTTGAGGTTCGGGAAGAAGGGCAAGTTGAGCCCTCGGTATATTGGGCCTTTTGAAATACTTAAGAAGATTGGAGAGGTGGCTTATGAACTTGCATTGCCACCTAGTCTATCAGGTGTTCATGCAGTGTTCCATGTGTCCATGCTCCGAAAGTATGTTGGGAATCCGTCTCATATTTTGGATTTCAGTACAGTGCAGCTGAACGGTAATTTGACTTATGATGTGGAGCCGGTGGCCATTTTAGACCGATGGGTTCAAAAGTTGAGAAATAAAGAAATTGCTTCAGTGAAAGTGTTATGGCGAAACAAACAGGTTGAAGAGGCCACTTGGGAAGTCGGGGAGGAAATGAAGAAAAAGAACCCTCATTTGTTTGAATAGTCATGTATTTATAAAGTTGTGTTCTACGAAAATGCTAAGAGTTACCTTCTATGAATTATGTATCAACTGTATAGCTGATGTTAAAGGTGTTCCTTTTTGGTAGTATACTGCTCGTGAGGCCACGGTTGGCATTTTTTTTTAATGTTATGTTGCGTCGTTGTGTTCATGAATATGTTGTTAGGACTGATTTTGGTGATTCTCTGGCAGATGGTTAGGCCAACTGTAGAGGACACTCTGACGAAATTTCTGAAAAATTTGGGAGTTAGCCAAATTTTGGGGCCTTAAGGAAGTTGAAATGTTGGAAGAATATCTAAGATCTATATGAAGTCAAGAACGATTAGAGATGATGGTTAAGCTGAAAAGAGGATAATATTGTGCCTAATAATGACTTGGAAAACATTCGAGGACGAATGTTCTTAAGTGGGGGAGAATGTAACACCCCAGAATTGTTTTAAGTGTATTAAGACCATTAAAAAGATTGGCGGGTGCTAATTATATCAATTCGGGTATGAACAAGCCTGGTAATTTGAATGATATTAATTGATCATGATAATATATGTATGAGGTGCATTAAAACTGGTTTAGGGTCTAAGAAGAGCCCTAAGGCTAAGTCAAGTTGAAAATTATATGATGGGATAAAGTTTCAAGTGAGTTTGCACAAGATCTAACTTCAAATGAGCATAACTCTCAAGATATGAAGAGTTATACAGTGTATAACCTATCAAATTAAAGCCTTTGAGTCTAGTTTCCAATGCATCAAACCGTTCTTCATTTGGAGATTTGTACAAGAAGTTATTACCTTTTTACTAAAGGGTGAAAGAACAGATACGCGAATCTTGCGTAGCCTACGCACCATTGCATAGGCAAAATAAGCATGGAAGTAAAGGGGAGGGTTAAGTTGCGTAGCCAATCTGCGTAGGCTATGCAGCCAGCCCACGCAGCGCATTTTCTATAAAACATGGGAGGTTCGGGGAGAGAGAAAAAAAATAACATTTTTGGCTAAGTTTTGGGTTCTAGAGAGAAGGTGGAGCATCCTCAACCCAAATACACATCAAAGGTGAGTTTTATGGTATTTTATAATGGATTAACACTAGTTAATGGTAGTACTAACATCTACATGGATTGAAATTCATAGGGATTTCTCTAATCTTTAAGAATCATTCAAAAGGGTTCAAATTAGGGTTTTTGCTACAAGAGGTAAATTCTCCATCCTACACTTAAATACAACTATGGATTAAGTATTTGGAATGTATTATGAAGTAGAAAGTATCAATTGGTTGAAGAATTATGCTAGTCCTTGAAATGAGTATTGTGAGTTAGGGTTCTTGAATGAAGAAGAAGATGAATATTGAATTTTTAAATCTTGTTAGGATGGTTGGTGATTCTAGTGCTTCAATAGCTTAATAATGATTAAATATTGAATTATATAACCTAGATTGGGGCTTAAAGGCCAAGGATGAAATCTATTAAGGATAAAAGGGATATGTATGGGTGAATTGGACTTGTTGAAGACTTTAATTGAAGATTTGAGGGTCGAGTTGATGTTGGAATTTGGTGAAATTTGTATGGTTGGACTCGTGGTTGGATGGGCGTTCATAGTTTGTAACTTTTGTCGGGTTCCGAAACGTGGACCCCATAGATAATATTTGGATGAAATTTTGGATTTTTATGGAAACAATTGTATTTTCATATGGAATTAATTCCTACAATTTTAATTGACTGAATCGAATTATTTGTGGCTAGATTCGAGAAGTTTGGAGACCAATTCATGAGGCAATGGTATAGCGAAATAAGATATTACACGGTTTAAGGTAAGTAACAGTTTTAAATTTGGTCCTGAGGGTATGAAACCCCAGATCATGTGTTATGTGATTGGTTTTGAGGTGACGCACATGCTAGGTGACGGCCGTGTGGGAGTGCACCGTAGGAATTGTGACTTGGTCAAATTCCTTGGAACTGTGTAATTGAATTATCTGTTAATATTCGTACATTCTCTACGTGTTAGGGAAAATTGAGCTGAGACTCGTATTAAAAATTATGCTTAGACATATGCTGTTATTATTTGTACCCATTGGGGTCATTTATGTTGTTGAATTATATGTTCAAATTGTAATTTCATACTCAGTCATGTTTATTCATTTCATATCATATCTCAGTCTTTGTTGCTATTTATTAAAACATCATATTATTAATTTTGGGTTGATTATCATGATTTCTGAGAGCCCGAGATACTGGAGAGGTTGAAGACTGAGTGAGGCTGAGGACCTAGTTGTGAGGATATTTATGGACCGGGTTGCACGCCGCAACATGTTTTATTGATGTATGCCATGATTGGCTTGATATAGCACTTAGGCTGAAGGAGCCCCTCCGGAGTCTGTACATATCCCCAGTGAGCGCAGGTACCTACTGAGTGCGAGTGAAGAGCGATGAGTAACTGTGAGGATTGAGTGATTGTGAGGAAAGAATGAATGTGAGGTTGGAGTGAATGGGAGGACTGAGTGATTGTTACTCTGAGAGGATGTATTGATTTAATTATTTGTTGCATTGCAGCTGTCATATATTATTATTTTGAAAATTTAGGAAAAAACATTATTTTCTGTTTCGGTCAAACTTGTTATGAAATTTCAGTGAAATCTTAAATGTTGAATTTGAGAGCATGCCTACCCTTTTATGTTGGAAAGTACTGTATTGGACTTAGCCGAGAAGTTCATTAGTACTTTTAGTTCCTTATTTATTATTGTTACTTGCTGAGTTGGTTGTACTCATTCTACACCCTGCACTTGGTGTGCAGATCCAGGTGATCCCGGATACAGTGGGTGTTGATTCTTTCATATAGTTGATTTTTTCAGAGATTCAGAGGTAGCTGCCATGTTTCGCAGACCTTGTCTCTCCTTCCCTATATTTTTGTTTATTGTATTTGGTCTTAGATTATTATAGACTGTGTTTTCCAGACTTGTAATGTATAGATGCTCATGTACTCAGTGATACCGGGTTTTGGGATTAAATTATATTCAGTATTGGTGGGATTTTTCCCCTTAAATTAATTATTATGTTTCCAATATTTAAGAGAAATTGTGGGTAATTGATGTTGTCGGCTTTTCTAGTATCGGGATAGGCACCATTACGACATGCGTGATTTTTGGGTCATGACAATAGGGCATTTAGGAAAATTTCCCTTCTTTCTTTCCTCATAGTGTGGCCTTGTTTCAGCCGGAAACCTACGACTTTGATTCTTCCAATTCATTCGTATGCGATGTTGCGCACTCGGTATTCACTGTGCACCCACGGTTTGTGATATTGCGGATGGATTACGAAGGGTTTTGGATGCTTGACTATCATCGCGATGTGTTTTCTAGTCGTGGAGTAGATGCAGTGATAAATATTTCAGTCGTTCATTTGTGGTACGAGGCGGGTTATTATATATGGTGGGTAAGAACAAACTTGGAAAGGTTGGCTAGTGGCCTAGTTGTTCTGATTATGGTGGGTTCATGGTAAGGTGTTGATTTGAGTATAACCGGTTGGTTATCTCCTGCGTGATAAGTTTGGATCGTGTGTTTCGTACGAGGTTTCCATTGGTGGAATGCATATATTATCATTTCAGAGCATTTGGGGAAGTTGCTTGACTATTGCAAGGATGGGTAAGTGCTTGGCAAAGTCTTCAGAGTGTTCTATGACCAGTATTGCATTAGTTTTTGAAGTATTCAACTAAATAGCCGTACGGGATCGGGGCATGCTATAAAGATATGGTACTTTGGATTACCGATGATGTGTTCTATGGCTTTGAGCTAAGGGGGGAGTCCACTATCGACGATCAGATTGTAGGGTCATGTGTTATATCAGTTTTGTTGTGAGATGTATATATGTGGTATTGAAATATTCCCCGAAATTTGTATATGATTAAAATTAGAGATTTGCATGGGATAATGCTGGGACTTGCGGTATTTCTACGTCATTAATGAATTTATATTTCAGTATCAGAGAGATTAGAGAAGCAATTACAGATTCACATGAGGTCTCTTCAGCGTGGGTATCTCGGCTGCGTCATTATGGGGTGCTTCAGAGGAAATACGTTGGTTTATGAGCTTCTGGGCTACGTGGTTCATTCTAGGATTTTATGCATTGAGCTTTGGTTTTGGATTGTGGTGTATCGGCAGGAAGAAGTGTTACCCTAGAGGAAAGTCGAGGAGTATCCGAAGCAATGGGTCAGCTCAGTGGTGTTGAGTCAGCATAACAATGGAAGTAATTGGCCCTTTTTGGGTGGTGATTCTCTACCACTGTTTGTGGCTGTACTTTTGGGTTGGACGGTTTGTGTAACCTGGTTGAGTTGGGGAGATTCGGTCTTGATGGCTTAGTTATGTGCGGGCGGGTCTCGGAGAGTTCTCGATGGTGTCGGCCACAACTTGAGTCGGTTAGCTGCTGCGAGCATAAGGAATATGTTATGCATTATGGTTTTCTCCTAGATGGATATCTGATGTTAATAGAATGGTGGCATTATTGGATATCGCTTATGAAGAGCGTGCATTTTAGGAAGGCACCTTGTATTTTGGGTTGTGGATGCTTGGCTATGGTATGATGATTACCGGGTTTTGAGTCTTTTGAGGTCCGGATTTTGATACGTAGCATAGAAGACCGGCATGGGTGGTTTCGTAAGATGATTGAGTGTGAGTGATGTATCAACCATTTGAGTAGTGTAGTTGAGATCGGGCATGGAAATTCTGGTATTCATGCAGTTTCGGGGCAGGATGTCCTCGTAGACGGACTATTCCTTGATTGCGGATTGTGAAGGAATGTTGAGAATGGGATAACTAATGGCATATATTATGGATAGGTTGCTATGGACTTTTGAAAGGATACCTATCTTTTTGGGAATGATCGTAATTAGTGTGGGGGCTATTTGAAAGCCCAATGAGAATGTGTATTCTATATCAGATAAAGTTCGGATACTCTTATAAAATTGATATCCCGAGTTTAGTACCGGGCAGAATGGATGTTATCCGTGACTAGTCTGTGTTATGTGCTTCTCTCTTATGCTATGATGGGTTGTGAAGTTATATGATTATTCACGCATGTTGTAATTCCGTTCAGGCCTTATGGCGATATGGGCAAGATCCTCGCTGTGAAGGAAGACTGCCATTGTCAAGATTTGGACATTATCGCTCCCGACCTGGTGGAGCAGATAACTTTACCCAAGAAAGGCTATACATATTTTTACACGTATCCCTTTACTTTTGGAGCATTTTCTTTGAGCGGAGAGCTTGACTCCATCATTGTGGAGTTCTGCCTCCGCTATCAAGTGTGTTTGGCACAGGTAAGCCCTTCCATGTGGAGGATAATTGCTTGTCTTCGGCGCTTGTGCCAGGAGACGGGAGAAGAGCTATCCTTAGATCAAGTGATGAACCTTTATTCCCCCAAAATCTTCTGTGGGGGAATGATTAACTTCAGCAAGCGAGGTCACCATGCACTGCTATCAAACATGGATGATGATAATGACTGTGGGTGGATGGAACTATTCGTTTTAGTCGCACCAGTGACATCATCCCGGCCTCGGCTCTGGCTTTCCCGGAATTATGGAACCGCACTCGTAAGTCTATCACTTATTTCTTCTTCTGTTAAAGATCATTCCTCATCATTATTGACTTTTCTTCCTTTACCCATGTTAGCGACTCGGTGGGTTCCCAATAGGGTTGAGGTCTTAGGCCAATGGGTTCAGAACATTTTGGACGTTACTACGCTCGAAACCCACACATGGAAAGAGTTGTCCCTGAAATACGGGTGGAAGGCAAAAAATCATGGTAAGTTGAACTCATCTTGTTTTTACTTTTTCTCATAAGGAAGTTGTTTGACTCTTCTCTTTTGTTGAATATAGGTCTACCCCAGGACTCAGTTGTCGTCCACGAGGAGGATATTTTGGCTAATCTTGTTGATGCAGCGAAGCTACTACAGGAAGCTTTACATAGGTAGGAGTCTCCGAGTCTGCTTCTGGTGCGAGTGCTTCTTCTCGGAGTCCCCTGCCGAAGAACATGCATCCGAAAAGAAGGCGTTCCTCTACAGCCGGGGGTAAGAATAAGAGGGCGAAGAACGCTGCCCCCAAGTCATCTCTGGAAGTTGTGGTAACGATCCCCCCACCCGGGCCGACTATAGATATCGTGATGATTGACGATGATGGAGAAGCCAACGAGGTCTCTACACAGAAGACGATGACCTTCCTCAGCTCAACAGACTGCTCAATCTGTTGAGTTAGTTACACCAACCGAGGACGATGCCTCGGCGCTCTGGGGGAGTTTGAGATGGTGGAAAATTCCAACTCCTATTTTCGAATCCCAGACGCTGCACCCGGTACTATGAGGCTGAGTACCGGGTCCCTACCGTCTTCGGTTGATGAGCAACCAACACCCAGTGCTGCTCTTGCCGTAGCTACTTCTCATTATTCAACGCCATCAGCTTTCTCTCCTTCTTCACTGACTCTTCCACCAACAACTGCTACATCATCTCCACCAGATGCATCTGTCCGAGAAGAGGATATTCCTATCCCCCAGTCCCCAGTTCATGGGAATTTGGGGAAAAATTACGCTGCCCTCTCGGAAGATCCGCAAAGGAGGAAGAGCGTTACTCTCCCGATCTCTACCGGATGCAATCTGCTGTCCCAGACGGTGGAACTTTCTAACTATTTGAGGCCTTTGGCTTCAGAAAAAGATTGGGAAAAGATACAGGCTCTCTTAGGAGAATGTTTGTTGAACAATTCTATGCACAATGCCGCAGCGGTATACTCTTCATTTCCTTTGTCACTTCTTCTGTCTTTGATTTAGAAGTATTTTGAGTTTGCCTTTCTTGTTTCACAGGCCAATTTATTGCTTCAGAGGGTCTCCAAAGGTTGGTTCGGGAAAATGAGGAACTTACCTCCGAGCGGGATCAACTTTTGGTCGAGCGGGACCAAACTGCTACTTGCCTCTCAGAACTGGAAGCCAAAGCTGCTGAGGCTGTTGTGATGGAGGCTTGTTGCAGCAAAGCGAGCAAGAAGTATATACCCTTAGCCAAGAGATCGGCCCGCTGAGGGTTCAATTTGAAGAGGCTAGGGCAAAATAGGCTGAAGTCCATAGTGACATTCTTGCTGTATCCGATCGCGAGGCTGCCTCCGCTGAAAGAATAAATAATTTGGAGGTAGCCTTGAACTCCAAAACTGAAGAGCTTTCTGATGCAGGGGTGAAATATTCCCAATTGAAGGAGAAGTATAAGAGGACCATTGAGCATAACAGACTTTTCAGCTCTAGTGTCTGTGATCTCGATGTTAGCCTCCGATCCGTTAGATCCACACGGGAAAATCTTTCTGCCGAGGTTGACCAACTTAAAGAAGAACTCAAGCACCGAGTGGCTTCCCTCGATGTTTTTGTTATGTATAGCATGAGGAGAAAACCCTTTGAAGAGGCTAAAGCGGGTGTCATCGATTTTGATGTCGAAATTGCTAAAGTCTGTGAGCTGGAGTCAGCTGCTAAAAGGGGTCTTCCAACCAGGTCTAATGCTTCTGGTTTCGGTTTTGAATCCTCGGAAACTGTAGAGGAATCGGAAGGCGAAGATGTTGATGGCCAAAATGATGAGGGTCGAAATATCGAGCCGACGATGGATCTGCCCACTTCCCCTGGGGGCACGAATACTTCTCTTCTTCCGTGTTCCGAAGATGAAGCAACTTAGCTTTTCATTTCTTTCCCAACTTTTGTACTTGTGTCGTTTTTGCATATTTATTGTAAATAAAAATATCTTTTGCTCAAGTATTGCATGGGTCTTTCTACGCTCTTTTGTTTAAACATTTATGCAAGTTTAATCTTTGTGTTCTTTCTTTCTACAGTGTTTTGCACAAGTTTTACTGTTTGCGTCTGATTATGCAAGGCTTTGGGTGTATTTTCCCCCAAAAGCATTTGGATTTCGGGCACAAGTTCTTCCAAAATTAACCCTTTTATCGTGAGGATCTTCATAAGAGAGGGCCCTCTTATGTTTACGGTGCTATTGAAGAGAACGTCTCATGTTCATTATGACACTAGTATTTGAAGTACTTGTTTAACTTTCAAATGACAAAATCAATTCATTGTTCAAACAAGAAACAAGATAGAAATAAAAGGACTTTACTTTGTTCCTTCATTTTCAAAAAGTACATAAGTATTCATTATGAGAAAAAATAAATTGCCATTTCTTGTGGCTAACGTATACAACTTGTTTCTACGGGGCTGGCCACGCAGTCCCAGGTCCCAATGATACAACTATATTTTAGATTTTCGTATTTCGATCGATGTGGCAGTCATTATTGTCGTATCCTAATATCATCCCCCCAGTGTTCGAATGCAAAGAATGTGAATTTAACCACAGGAAATTTTTCACCTTCGAGGACTCCACTAATGAATTGCTAGATAATCTTCAATTCGGTAACAAACTTCACTTCCCCTTAGGAATTTATGCTATCGAGCCAACGACTATCTAACAATCCCCTAGTGGCTTGCACTTGTGAACGATCAGGTAACCTTTGTTCGATAGCAAACTTAACTTCCCGGTGGAAAATTTGCTACCGAGCAAAAGATTATCTAATCGCTCCGGAGTGGTTCTTCGCTTGTGGGCCTTGCTATTAAAAGGTCTTATTGTTGCTGTTGAAACCTTCTTCGTAGTATGCTTTCCATTGCTGCCTCATTAAAAACCTTGCTAGAAAAATCCAATTAGGACAAAATCTGGAAGAAGGTAAAAAGAGTGCAGCACATACTTTTAGTACATGTGATGTTCATCAGCAATAGTATCTCTTGGGGTGTGCCACGTTCCAGTTGATTGGCAACTTTTCTCCATCTTGATTCTCCAGCTCATATGAACCTTTCCCGGTGATAGCTGAAACCCGGTAGGGGCCTTCCCATGTTGGACCTAGCTTCCCTGCATTAAGTTCTTGGGTGTTTTGAGTTACTTTCCTTAGAACCAAGTCTCGCACTTTGAAATAATGGACGTTGGCTCTTTGATTATAATATCTTTCTATTCTCTGCTTTTGATCTACCATCTTTATATGCGCCAAGTCCCTACGCTCATCGAGCAATTCCAAATTGACTAACGTTGCTTCGTTGTTTACTTCTTCATTTACCTGGAGGTATCTCCATGTAGGTTTCCCCACTTCCATCGGGATAAAGGATTCTTCTACATACACAAGGGAGAATGAAGTCTCTCCTGTGCTCGATTTGGCCGTTGTTCGGTACACCCATAGTACTTTAGGCAGTTCCTCGGGCCATTTACCTTTAGCCGATTCCAATCTCTTTTTGAGATTTTATATAATCACTACGTTCATCGATTCCTCTTGACTGTTTGCGCTTGGATGATAGGGTGAAGATATGATCCTTTTGATTTTCAAGTCTTCAAGGAACTTTGTGACCTTTGTGCCTATAAATTATGGCTCGTTGTCGCAGGCTATCTCTTTTGGTATCCCAAATCTGTAAATTATGTTCTCCCACAGGAAATCCACCACTTCATGTTCGTCGATCTTCTGATAAGAACCTACTTCAACCCACTTAGAAAAATAGTCAGTTAAAATCAAAAGAAACCTTACCTTACCAGGGGCCGGCGGCAGTGGTCCGATGATATCCATCCCCCACTTCATGAATGACCATGGAAACAAAACTGAGTGTAATGGTTCAGCGGGTTGATGTACCAATGGTGCATAGCGTTGACACTTATCGCATATTTAAACAAAAGTTTTGGCGTCTTGTTCCATTCGGGGCCAGTAGTATCCCGCCCTTACCAACTTTAGTACTAGGGAACCTGTGCCCGAATAATTTCCACATATCCCTTGCCACGCCTGGAATCCACACCCTCGGGACCGTGATGGCGCCTAACATTTCACTTGCTAGGCAAGCCAACGTTAGAATAATTTTTAGTCATTTTTAACAAAACAAATTAACTGATACCAATTAAACTGAAATAACTGAAATAGAACTGAAATAAAGTGCGAAAAGTCATAACAACCGTATCTAGATACAACTCCAGATCTGGTGTCACAAGTGCACGAGCGACTAGAATAATACAGATAATGGTCTGAATGAGAGTAAAACTGTCTGAAAAGAAATAAACAGCTAGGATTAGGTAGAAGGGGATTCCAGGGCTGCAAACGCTAAACAATTGTACCTCAAGTCTCCGTCAGATGTCCGATTCGAGCAATCTACTGACTGCTGCTGGGACCGACTCCAAATTCCACACAAGAAGTGCAGAGTGTAGTAATAAGTTCAACCGACCCCATGTACTCCGTTAGTGCCGAGTCTAACCTCGATGAAGTAGTGACGAGGCAAAGGCAGGTCACTTACATTAACCTGTACGCAGTATAATAATAATAATGACAGGAAAGGAGATACAGAAAAATAAGGCAGTTAACTCATGAAAATAAACTCAATCCTTAAAAACTAGTAAAATCAGAAATACCAATCCTCAGAATCTCGTACAAAAACACCAAAGCCAATACAATACAATAAGGAATACAAAACACACAAACCGTTACGGCGTGCAACCCAATCCCACCATACAAACACGATCCTTCCTTATTTCACCATATCAATAAGAATAATAACAAGTAAAATCCGTTGCGGCGCACAACCCGATCCCACCATATAATCAGAATCAATATCATAATACTCCCTTATTTCACCATATTAATCCTCCCTTATTCCACTTGTTGCAGCGTGTAACCCGATCCCACCATATGAATATCAATTCTTCGTATTCCACCTGTTGAGGCGTGCAACCCAATCCATAAACATAAATCAATTCATTAACTCAAATCACAAGAATCTCTATGATTAACAAATATGAAAGAAGAACCATAAAGGAAATCTTGTACCAAATCAAGGATTGCTAAAATTAATACTAAGCGGCAAGACACGTCAAATAAATGACAACTAAAGGGTACAAGTAAACCAATTAAGGCAAGTAGCAGTTAATCATGGAAGCATGAGAGAAACTAACATTTTAATATGAGAATAATAAATTACAAGTAACAAATTAAGTCATAGGAAGCAATTAAAACATGTAACAGTTAAGACATGGAATAAAATAGTTAATGAAATACGAAAAAGCGTGGTAACAAGTATTTTGACGGTGTACATACACTCATCACCTCGCATATATGCCGCTACACAAGAATTTCACATAGCACATAACTCAAGGGTTCCTAATTACCTAAAATCAAGGTTAGACCCAACACTTACCTCGCTCCGCAATCAAATCAAAGCTCTACCAGGGCCTTTCCTCTAAAATCCGCCTCCAAACCAATCTAATCTAACCAAAATCGACTCAATAACGTCAAATAATGCTAGGGAAATAAATTACAATACATAAAGTTAAGATCTTTACATTTTCCCTAAAAAGTCAACAAAAGTCAACCCTAGGCTCGCTTGGTCAAAAACTCGAGATTCGGACCAAAACCCATTTACCCATTCACCTCCGAGTCCGAATATGTAATTAGTTTCGAATCCAACCTCAATTTGAAGTCAAAATCCCAAATTTGCAAAAACCCCCAATTCTTCCTAAATCCCTAACTTTCTACCATGAAGGAACATGGATTAAGGCTATAGATTAATGGGTGATGATGGAAATGGAAGCAGATAAGTTAAAGTATACTAACCTATGAAAGGGTGATGAAATTTCACCTCCAAATCGCCTCTAGGCCGAGCTCAAATGAAAAGATGGTGAAAAATGGGTGAAATCCCGACTTTAGGATATTTTAAATCACTAGCGCCGGGTCTTCTTCACGTTCGTGAAGGACCTGCCGCGTTCACGTAGCACCGTGGACCAAATGGCCTTCGTGTTCGCAAAATCTTCCTCGCGTTCGCGATGGCTCTTCCCCCTTGGCCATCGCGTTCGCGACCCAATGATCGCGGTCGTGAAGAACACAAGCCCAGCTCCCCGAGAATCCCACAACGATTCGCGTTCGCGGAGGAACAGTCGCATTCGCAAAGGGCAAGCCCCCCTTCACTTCCCGTTCGCGACCAGAACCTAGCGTTCACAAAGAACAACTCTTCCCCAGTCCTAAACTACTCTTAGCGATCGCGGGAGTATCTTCGCGATCGCGAAGAAGGACACACCAACTGATAGCAGAAATCAAAAGCAAAAATTTTTCCTAAGTTCAAATCATTCGTAGCCTATCCGAAACTTACCCTAACCCTCGGTGCTCCAAACCAAACATACACACAAGTCCAAAAATATCATACAAACTTGTTCGCGTGATAAAAACAACAAAATAATATCTAGAACTACGAATCAGACACCAAAACAAATGAAATTTTCAATGAAACTTAAAAGCATGCAACTTCTCAACCGGACGTCCGAATCACGTCAAATCAACTCCGTTTTGCACCAAATTTTGCACACAAGTCATAAATACTGAAACGAACCTATACCAAGTCCCGAAACCAAAAATCAAACCTAGTAGCAACAAAGTCAAACTACAGTTAAACTTATAAATTCATTAAACCTTTAAACTTCTAGTTTCAACAATTGATGATAAATCAATTTAGGGACTTCCGAATTCAATACCGGGTATATGCCCTAGGCCTAACGCACGATACGGACCCACCAAGACCGTCAAAATACTGATCTGGGTCCATTTATACAAAATGTTGACCGTATTCAACTCAAATGAGTTTTAAGGCATAATTTCAAATTTTATCAATTTCTCACAAAAACCTTCCGAAAAAAGGACACGAACTGTGCACACAAATCAAGGAAGGCTAAATGGAGCTATTCGATGTCTCAAAATGCAAAAATGAAGGGTAAAACTATAAATGACCTATCGGGTTATCAAATCCCTTTGTGGACTTCTCGCATAACATAATTAGCTTCGCAGGCTCCCAAGCATCAGGCCAACGGGCTTTGGAAAGATTTCCTGTACAATTGGCCTCCTTTGAAGCTATATCGTGCTGCTTTAGCGCGTAGCTTCCAGGATTCCTTGGGGTCTTCAGGCAACTTCACGTGCTCGAGATAATCAATGATCTCATTCCTCGAGTACCAGAGCATATTAGTCGTGTTTACCTCATAGTAGTTATCTGCATCCTAAACCGAGTGCGTGAGCTGTACTACCGTACCGAAATCTGATCCCTTTAATTCTGTTGATAAGCCAAGGTTAGCTAATGCGTCTGCTTCCGAGTTTTCTTCCCTTGGGATATGTGTAATTGACCACTCTTGGAATCGAGCAAGTAGAGCCTGAACCTTCACTACGTATTGTTGCATGCGCTCCTCTTTGGGTTCGAAGATCCCGTAGATCCAATTTACCACTAGTTGGGAGTTTGATAAGTGGGGATTTTGACTGCTTATTAGCACCTTTTAGCTTTTGTTTTAGTCCGAAAGTATTGGATTGTGTTCCCGAAACTAATAAAATTATGCAAATTGCAAGAATGCTGAAAGTTTGGTCTTCCGAGATGAAATCCAGCTAAAAATGAGTGTTCCGAAGCACAAGGCAATAAAGGGTGTAGAAGCACACTGTGCGGTCCGCATAAGGAATTCTACGGACGCAGAAGAAATTGCGGACCACAGAATTCCATATGTGACCGCAAACCAAGAAGAAAAATCTAACAGAACTTTCAATAATGTACGGACCGCACATGTATTATGCGGACGTAGAACTAGGCTTAAGAGTCAAAGATCAGTGAGTATGAAAATAGATCAGGTCCAGGAGCCTTTGTGAAGTGCGGACCGCACAAGAATTGTGCGGCCGCTGTCCATAAATGTGCGGCCGCAGAAGATTGTCTCGCGGCCGAAGTCTAAAAATGTGAGGCCGCGGAACTCACCTTCCTGTCAACTGAAGAAATCTGTGGACCACACATGGAATTGTGCGGCTGTAGAACCTCCCGAGGGGCATTTGTGTTCACGATTTTTGGCCCTGTATAAATAGATGAGTTTCACAAAATTAGGTCAAGTTTGAACATACAAAGCTGCTGTAGCCATTTCTCTTTGCTATTTTAGGAAGTTCTAGCTTATTTGAGTATTTTAACATTAGATTTCATTATTTTAATAATCCATTATGAGTTTAATTAGCTTTTAATCTTTATTTTCTTCAATTCCCATTATGAGTAGCTAGATTTTCACTAGGGTTGTGACCCAACCCTAGTGTGTAAACCTTATGGGTGATTAATTTTATGCTTGTTTATGATTGGGTGTTGATTATTTAGCTTAGTCCATGCTTCAATTTCAGAATTAGTGGTTGCAAACATTGATTCATAGTTTGCTTGCTTAGATAACTCATTTGCTTGCTTCAAATATATACTCCTAATACCCCTCATAACTCTCAGTGGATTCGACCTTGACTTATAGTTGGGTAATTATTATTGTATACGGCCGTATCATATCTCATATAAAGGTGTGTTGTGAACGTCATAAATTTTTGGCGCCGTTGTCAGGGAGTTAAAACGGTGTTAGCTACATATTTGGGTGTATTTTTGGAATATCTTCTTTTTCTTCCATGTTACTAACTTGTGTTAGAAATCGTAGGTACTACCATGGCGGACAATGAGCTTGGAAATTTTCCTTTGGGGGATGTGGACGTCGAGGATCAGCAAGTTGATGAGGTTCTTCTTGAACCTCAAGCCAATAGAAGAGCCTGAGTGCCTCATGACAATGTCCCCGCTCCACCCCCACCTCCACCACGAGCGTCTCCACACCGGATATTACCCAATGAAGGATATGCAAGTGCAATAGTCCCTC
Source organism: Nicotiana tomentosiformis (assembly GCF_000390325.3). Taxonomy (NCBI): domain Eukaryota; kingdom Viridiplantae; phylum Streptophyta; class Magnoliopsida; order Solanales; family Solanaceae; genus Nicotiana; species Nicotiana tomentosiformis. The sequence goes on along the minus strand of NC_090815.1, from coordinate 14,086,848 downwards.
CACATATTAGGGCGGGTAATATTCAAATCACCAATGTGATGCTCACTTTTCTTGAGCAACGGGGTTTCTTCACCGGTGCCAAACTCAAAATGTGTACAAACATCTAAAGGGGTTTGTGGATACTTGTTGGGGGAGCAAACAAACAAATGTCTCCGATGATGCATTTTTAGGCTAAGGCTTTTTACCTTCTCTTTACGGGGGAAAGCTTTAGATTGGTTGGAACGATTGCCGAACCATTCCATTCATACTTGGGATGAGCTGGCGGAAAAGTTTATTTCTAAGTTCTTCTCTCTGGGGCACATGGCTACACTTCGAGATAAGATTTTGGCATTCAATCAAGAGCCAAATGAACCACTACACGGGATATTGGGAATGCTATAAACAATGGTTAAGGAATGCCCCAACAACGATATGACGAAGAATATGATTCAACAAACTTTCTATCGTGGGATTAACACAACCAACCAATGTGTAGTGAATCACTTTGCCGGTGGGAATTTCATGACTACGACTTATACGGAGGCGTGTGAGATTTTGGATGAGATGGAGGAAACGTCATCGTCTTGGAAATCTCGGGCGAATGTTACACAAGGTGACCCAAATATGATTTACCTTCAAAAAGAATTGCAAGACCATGGGCGAGCCATTGCCGAGTTGACAACCACCATGACGTAACTAGCAAAGGCCCAACTAAATAAAGTGCAAAATCCTAAGAAAGTCAATGCCATGGAGGGAGTGAACATGATAGTGAACAAGAGGAGGACTAAAGGTCCACAAGTGCAAAATCGAGTGAAGAATTATGTGCAAGAAGATACTGGTTTTGATCAAGATGATTCTTATAATGAACAAGAAGAGGAGGTGCAATATGTGAACAACTTTCAAGGGCAAAGAAACAACTTCCAAGGCCCAAACCAACAACAATGGCGACCTCAAAACAATCAAGGCAATTGGAATTCTAACAACCAAGGAAATTGGAGTGGTGGCAAAAATCAAGGGAATTGGCATAACAACAACAATCATGGAAATTGGAGTGAAAATAATCAAGGAAATTAAGGGGGGGGGGGTAACAATCAAGGAGGATCGAACAACAATCAAAGCAACCGGGGGTCGGGCTTTCAAAGGCCCCCAATGTATCAACAACCGAACAACCCGCCTTTTTATCCTTCCCATGGTTCAAGTTCTTCAAACAACAAGATGGGGCGTATTGAAAACATGTTCAAGCAAATGATGGGAAAGAATGTCGATTCGGATGCCCAACTTGCCTCACACAATACATCAATCCACAACTTAGAAGTTTAAATGGGGCAAATCTCTCAAGCTCTAAATTCTCGTCCTAAGGGGGCACTACCACGTGACACGGTAGTAAACCCAAAGGGTGAAAACAACACGGGGCATGCCATGGCTGTTACTACATGATGTGGAAGAGGTGGGAATGCACCCATCTCAAGTCAAAGGTAATTTGTGGATGATGAGCAAGTGGTGCAAGAAAAAGAGATCCTGAGCAATTAGGTGCAACCTAATGATGAAGTCTGGATTGATATTGATGATAGTGTGGAAGATACTCAACAGGAGGTAAACCCATCTAGGGATCATTTTATTGACATACCGGAGCTGGTAGTGCAAAGGGATAAGGCACAATTGCCTAAGCCTCCATATCCTCACAGACTTGCCAAGCAAAATGGTGAAAACCAATTCAAAAAGTTTATTCAAATAATGAAGAGACTCTCAATCAATGAGCCATTAGTTGAAGCTTTGTAGCAAATGCCCGATTATTCAAAGTTCATAAAGGATCTAGTGACAAAGAAACGGTCAATGGATTTTGAAACGATCAAAGTCACTCATAAAGTGAGTGCAATTGTGCATTCAATGGCTCCTGAGTTGGAGGATCCCAGAGCTTTCACGATTCCTTGTACAATTGAAAGTGCCGAGTTTGATAAAGCTCTTTGTGATCTTGAGGAAAGTTTCAATTTGATACCCTATTCGGTTTTGAAGACTTTGGGGAATGGGCAACCAAGACCCACCTCTATGAGATTGCAAATGGCTGATCGTACCATGAAAAGACCCTTGTGAGTAATGAATATGTCTTGGTTCGTGTTGATAAATTCATTCTTCCGGCGGATTTTGTCATTCTAGATTGTGAAGTTAATTATGAGGTATCGATTATTCTTGGAAGACATTTCCTTGTTACGGGAAAGGCTCTTTGTTATGTTGAAGTCGGAGAACTTCCATTCTGGGTTGGTGATGAAAAAGTGGGTTTCCATGTGTGTAAGTCCATGCGGCAACCAAATAGCAATGAGGTGTGCTCTTTTGTGGACTTGGTGACCGATATTATTGTTGATGATACAAGTGCTACAATCAATGTTGGAGGCCTTCTTACTCAACTTTGATGATGACGAGATGGATGGCTTCATGTAATGTGTGAACGCTTTGTGAGGAATGGCGTCGTACAACTATGTACCCCGAATATTGTCCTTGGATCTTGAAAATAGGACAACTCCTTCTACAAAGCCTTCTATTGAAGAGCCTCCTACCTTGGAGTTGAAGCCATTGCCTCCACATCTTTGGTATGAATTTTTTGGTCCCTATTATACTTTACCGGTTATTCTTTCCTCTTGTTTGACTAGCGTGCAGGTAGATTCCACATTGGCGGTGCTACAAAGGAGGAAGAAGGCTATTGGGTGGGCATTGACCGATATTCGGGGGATAAGCCCCACCTTTTGCATGCATAAGATCAAGTTGGAGGATGGCGTGAAACCATCTATTGAACATCAAAGGAGATTCAATGAGGCTATGCAAAAAGTTGTCAAGAAGGAGATTATCAAGTAGTTGGAGGCCGGGATTGTCTACCCCATCTCCGATAGTTTGTGGACTTCTCCGGTTCAATGTGTCCCAAAGAAGGGAGCATGACGGTAGTCACCAATGACAAGAATGAGTTGATTCCTACAAGAATGGTGACCGGATGAAAGGTGTGTATGGACTATCGCAAGCTCAACAAAGTCATAAGGAAGGATCAATTTCCACTTCCTTTCTTAGATCAAATGCTTAATAGATTGGCCGGCCGTGCTTTCTATTGCTTTCTTGATGGGTATTCGGGCTATAACCAAATTCTTATTTCTCCAGAAGGTCAATAGAAAATAACCTTTACATGTCCCTATGTTACTTTTGCCTTCAAGTGGATGCCATTCGGTTTGTACAATGCACCGGCGACTTTTCAAAGGTGTATGATGGCTATCTTCACGGACATGGTGGAGGACTACCTTGAAGTTTTCATGGAAGACTTCTCGGTGGTTGGAGATTCTTTTGATGATTGCCTTGCAAATTTGGATAAAGTGTTGGCTAGATGTGAAGAAATAAATTTGGTGATTAATTGGGAGAAATGCCATTTCATGGTCGAGGAAGGCATTGTCCTTGGCCACGAAATCTCAAAGAATGGAATTGAAGTTGACAAGGAAAAGAGTGAGGTGACTTCTAAACTTCCACCTCCAACTTTGGTGAAAGGTGTGCGGAGTTTCTTAGGCCACGCGGGGTTTTACCGGTGTTTCATCAAAGATTTCTCTAAGGTGGTGAACCCGTTGTGCAAGCTTCTTGAGAAGGATGCTAAGTTCAACTTCAATGATGATTGCATAAGAGCATTTGAATTGTTGAAGTTCAAGTTGACAACTACTCCCATCATCACCGATCCAAATTGGAGTGTCCTTTTTGAACTCATATGTGATGCAAGTGACGTAGCAGTTGGGGCTGTTTTGGGGCAACACATCAGTAAAAATTTTCATATGGTGTACTATGCTAGTATGACCATGAATAGTGCCCAAGTCAACTATACTGTTACAGAGAAAGAGCTCCTTGCCATTGTGTTTGCAGTTGGGAAGTTCCGCCCGTACTTGATGGGTGTTGTAAGGACCCGTAAAAATTTAAACCAAAAGCTTGGGGTTTCGTGGTGCCAAGTTAGATTCCTGCGTTACTATAGTAGAAAATTCTTCTATAGTAAAGAAGTTCAGACTTTTTGGATTAAACAGTACCCTACAGACTGAGGGGAAAATATTTCACAGACGCACGCATTTTTGCGGCCGCATAATGGCCGCAGAGTGAAGCAGTAAGTTTGGCCAACTTGAGGTCATTTTTTCGGTCGATTATGCGACCGCATAATTGATATGCGGACCGCATATTGATCGTATAATCCCTCTTGAGTTTTTGCGAAGGGAGTTCTGCGGTGCATTATGCGACCGTAGAACGAGTATACGGACCGCATATTGGTCGCATACCTAGGCCATAAGTTCAGGACCTTGAGGGCCATTTATGCGGTCACTTTGCGGACCGCATAACCATTATGTGGTCGCATATGCGACCGCAGACCTGTGTCGGGGCACCATTTTTCTTAATTTAAAATCCGACCCCCATTCCGTTAAAACACCCCATTTAGTCTATTTTGAGCTCATTTCTGATATTTCTAGTGTGAGAGAGAGAGGGTTCTAGATGGAGGAACTAATTTTCATCAATCAATCTTCATCCATCATTCAAAGCTTGGAAATACTCAAGTAGAGCACTCAACTTCTTCATCCAAAAGGGTAAGACTTCATCACCCTAGCTCTTAATTTCAAACATAGCTATAATGGGGTATTAATTAGATGGTCCATGGGTATGAGGGTTGTTTATCTTGCATGCATGTGTGGTAAAAAGAGTGTGGAAAAGGGAACTAGAACCATGAATGTTTTCCTAATTTTGGGTTCAATTTGTATATTGCAAAAATAGATTGAGGTTGCTAAGGGTTCCGGATAATTGTAGAGTCTAAAGAAGCGCAATTGAGGTATGTATGGCTAACTCTCTTCTTCTTAGAATCGAACTCCTGGTGTCCAAATAATTGGTGTAAGTTCCAACCTGATTATACTAGAATTGTTTGCCTCAGTGCATTTGATCGAAAGATTCATGTTCCCTCATTATTTTAGATGGTTACCATGTCATCATGCTACTTGAGAACGTAATTATGATTTTCCAAGCTCCTTCCCTTATGTGTGAAATGCCTTATGTGATGGTACTTATCGACATGAATGATGATGTTATTCGAACAAATAAAAAGGGGAAAGTTTGAATTGTAAAATGTGCCTATGTGCCAAGAACTACTTAATAAATGAGGTTGTTTGTGAAATGTAATGGAGATGGGAAAGAAATGTGAATTGAGTGGACAATTAAAAGAGGTTATGTCTCAAGTGAGATGGCTTAGCCGATCGGGCCGAGATCGGATGCCATGCTATACACATGGTGGCATTTGTGTTGGAATAATTGATTCACATTGTGGATATGGATATGTCTCACTTGGGATGGCTTAGCCGGTCGGGCCGAGACCGGACTCCGTGTAAAAACACGGTGGCATTGTGAGTTGTGGCTTGGCACTAAAGATTATTAACCTAAAAAGATGAAAAGATTGAATTGGGAATTGTGTAATCCTTATTTGGTGTTTTCTTGTATTTTCATGAAGTACTTATTGATTATTGTGACTAGCTTCTCTTTGTTTCACTATTCATTCTACTGAGATTGGTGTTTGCCTTACATACTAGTACTATTCGACAGTACTAACATCCCTTTTGCCGAGGGCGCTACATCTTTGAATGGATGTAGGTGGTTCCAACGCAGATAGTGCCGATCGCAGATAGTGGTGCTCTCTTTCTCTCCTCACAGGAGTTTTGGTGAGCCCCATTTCTCCCAGGGGTCATGTAGTCATTCTTTTGTATAAGTTTTCATATTTTGAGGTATAGCCGGGGCCTTGTTGCCGGCATTGTCATGTTGCTCTTTTGTATCCTTAGAGGCTCCGTAGACGTTTATTTTGTGGGTCATGTATGTATGTTGGGGCGGTCGTTGGATCGAGTTGTATTTTGGAAACTTAACTATGGCATAATGCATATAATTAAAAAAATAAAATGAACTAGCAATGTTTATATAATTATATAACTGATCTCTCCCCTGTTTTGTAAATGGTGAAGCATTCCCTTTTTGGATCATGAGTGAGTCGGGTAGGAAAGGTTTACTAAGCTTGCTCGACCGGGTTCACTCGGTTGAACGCCAGTTGCGCTCCCCGAGGTTGGGGCATGACAGGTGCAAAATTTATTATCCACACGGCTCATGCAGCACTTTGTTATCTTATGAGCAAGAAGGACTCCAAAGATCGGTTGATGAGATGGGTTTCTTTTTTTGCAAGAGTTTGATATTGACATCCAAGATAGAAAATGGAGTGAAAACCAAGTGGCGGACAACTTGTCTCGTTTGGAGGAGGAGGGGAGGCCGCATGATGGCCTCAAAATCATGTCTCCTTCCTCGATGAGAAACTCTTGGCTATTTCAATGAAAAGTGTGCCATGGTTCGTGGATCTAGCAAATTTTCTTGTGTGTGGAATCATTCCGGATGAGTTCTCTTCAACCAAAGGAAGAAGCTCAAACGGGATTGTCAAGATTATTATTGGGATGAACCATACCTTTTCTGGATTTGTACGAATGGGGTGATTAGAATATGTGTAATGGAAAAAGAGCAAGGTAAAATTCTTGGGGCTTGTCATTCTTCGCAATATGGTGGTCATCATGGTAGAGCAAGAACAGCAGCCAAAGTGCTTAGTCGCGGGTTCTATTGGCCGATTCTTTACAGGGATGTAAGTGAACTAGTGAAAAGATGTGATGAATGTCAACGGGCCGATGGAATCTCAAAGAAGAATGAAATGCCTCTCACAACCATCTTGGAGATTGATATTTTCGATGTGTGGGGTATTTACTTCATGAGCCCTCCAGTGAGTTCTTATGGAAACACCTACATCTTGGTCGTGGTTGATTATGGGTCCAACTGGGTTGAAGCCGTTACTTTACCTAACAATGAGGCGAGAAGTGTGGTGGCTTTATTGAAGAAGAATATTTTTACACGGTTTGGTACTCCACGTGCTATTATAAGCGATGGGGGTCACATTTCTGCAACAAGGCTTTCGACACCTTGCCTAGCAAGTGTGGTGTTACTCACAAAATCACGATTCCTTATCACCCACAAGCTAGTGGGCAAGTGGAAGTTTTCAACCGGGAGATAAAGAGTACCTTGTCCAAAACGGTGAATGCTAATAAGACGAATTGGTCCAAGAAGCTTGATGATGCATTACGGGCTTATCAGACGGCTTACAAAACACCTATCGGAATGTCGCCATACCGGTTGGTGTTCGGAAAAGCTTGTCATCTTTTGGTAGAACTAGAGCACAAGGTCATGTGGGATCTAAAGAAGTTGAATCTTGATTGGGATGTAGCCGCTAACTTGAGGGTTGCACATTTAAATGAATTGGATGAGTTCCGGTACCATGCTTATGCAAGTTCGTTCTTGTACAAAGAAAAGATGAAATATCTTCATGAAAAATACATTTGGAACAAAGAGTTCAAGGTGGGTGATCTTGTATTGTTGTTTAACTCAAGGTTGAAGATGTTTCCCGGGAAGCTAAAGTCTAAATGGAGTGGTCCTTTTGAAATTGTGGGTGTGACACCTTTTGGTGCATTAGACTTAAGGAACAAAAACAATGAAGTATTCCGAGTCAATGGTCACCGGGTGAAGCACTATTTGGGAAATGTTGTAGATAGCCACGTCGTGGCGGTCATTCATTTAAATTGATGGTATTCTGTGTCGTGCCGCGACGTTAAATCAAGCGCTTCTTGGGAGGTAACCCAGGTTTCTTTTCCTTTTTTCTTTTCTAGTTAGGTGGTGTTTTTGTGCTAACTTGATTTGAAGTGTGCTACAGAGTTGAGTGTGACTTACAGGAATTGTAGACAGAAATCTGGCTAAGTGTTGCAAGGATTGCGGACCGCTGTTGATTTATGCGGACCGCACATTTATGGTTACTGCAACAAAAGTGCAATGCGGCCGCACAATTATCTTACGGACCACACAAATGAAAGGTTGAAAATGTCAACTCTCTGAAGTTTAGTCTATCAGAGAAAAGGTCGATGAGCAACCGCAAAAGGAAATCTACGGTCGCAACATGATATCTGCAGCCACACACAAAATTGTGCGGACTGCATATGAGATGCTGAGTTAAGGTCACCAGGTAACAGAGTGTGGACCACACATTAAATTGTGGGGCCGCACTCGCTCCTCTTTCCCTTAGCCAACCAACTAGTATAAATAGACGAACAGGGGCATTTGTTACGCTTTTCACTCTCTGAGCATAGAAATAGTGCCCTATTGAAATTTTTTGGTGATTTCATTTGTCCACACACACAACATCCTTGATCAGTCACTCATTACACTCATTCATCTGGTATGCTTCAATTTCTTGTTAATCGTTTTCTTTTAATTTGTAGATTTTTAGTTATTTTTAGGCCATTTGTCATTAGAATTCAATTGTGTATCCATGTGGGGGTAAATCTATATGGGTTAATGGGGACTGGGTTAACATATTTTCACGCTTCTATGATATTGCAATGTCAAATTGTGCACGAAATTGAAAAACCTAGAATGAAACAACTGAATTGTACGTAATTTTTGAATTTTGCGGCCGCACCTGAATTTGTGTGGTCCGCAGAAATTGATTTTAGGGCAGCATTAGTGAAGAAGGGATCTTCTGCCGCAAGGTAAAATGTGCGGACCACAGAACTCCTATTGCGACCGCAAAAATGCACTTTTACTGTCATCAGAGAGTCCCTACTTGGAGACTCCAATGTATGGCCGCAAGTTTAATTGTGCGGACCGCAGAAATTATGTTGCGGCCGCACATCAGCCAATTCTTTATCATCAGAGAGTTGGCATTTGTTGGGTCTCGGAGGTGCGGCCGCAAGTGAAATTTTGCGGACCGTGCTCGACTTTTGCGACCGCAAAAACAAATTGTGCGGTCCGCAAGTCATCATCTGCGGCCGCAAGAAAATTATGTGGACCACGGATCTGGTTTCCTGTAAGCATGCTTTGGCTATGTACCCTCATTGTGTATTCTGGTTTATATCTTACTTGTATGTCTTCTAGGTATGTTTGAACATTTAATTGCAACTAATGATCACCTTTGCTTGATAGCGATAATGGTTTGATCTAGGGGACAAGGCGACACATCTAAAGCGAGAGGTGAACCTTCTCGGGGTCGAGGCAAGAGTGACTTGCCCCTTGGCCAACAAAAGATAATTACAAAGAAAGCTACAGCCAGCAGGGGGAGAGGTGCAGATCTCTCCGACACAAGCTTATATGTCCCGTCTAGGGAAGCATCAGAGGGCAACTCAGCCTCTGTTCATGAGCAGTCAGCCGTACAGTCAATGCCGCCAGGGAGATACAAACTTAGGGACGATCCGTCCTCATCTCATAGCACTTCCGAGGAATCAGAGAGAGCTAGTCAAGCTTCTGAGCCATCAACTACACTTATCCCTGAAGAATATAATACACAAGTTCAGGATATCCCCGATGATGGCAGAGGGAGAGATGCTACAACAGCTGGTCTTGAAAGATCAAAGAAGAAAGAGTTTTGGGAGAGCCGCTTTGTCAACCTGGATGCTTTCACCAGCTTTCGTACATGGTGTCCAGTGAGGTTGCTAACTCTTGAGTGATAGTTTTAGTTGAAAGATTTGGAGATGTACAACCCAACAGTGTTGAGACAGTTCAGGGAACGCAAGGGGTGGATGTGGTTCACTCAAAGTGTAGTGGACGCCAAAGAGTACCTGGTCCGTGAATTCTATGCCAATGTGCCTCACATCAAAAAGGGGACAAAAGTGACTAAAGTACGTAACCTAAACGTGAGATTTAATCAGCATACACTCAACACGTATTTGGGCTTCGAAGGTGTTGAGACAAATGAATATTTAGAGAATTATGCATTAGGAGACGCATCTCTACCTTAGTTAGCGGAGATTCTAGCAGCACCAAGGCCACCACCACCACGGAGTGCCGCTGGGGTTCCTATCTACCGGAGCACTCTGCGTTTCGAGGCGAAGGGGTGGAAAACCTTTGTCTGCAGCAGACTGGACCCGAGCTAGAATGAGACTTACCTTCAGATTCCTCAGGTAGTTCTGGTTGCTTCTATTATGGCCGGGTACCCTATCAATGTGGGTGCCGTGATGTCGGCCAACATCTCAGTGATTGCTCGGCAAGATGACTCGTCCTACCCGTATCCCAACACTATTACAAAATATCTCACTGATGCAAGGGTAGAGCCGAGGGATTATGACACAAAGGTGAAGCCGAAGAAGCCTTTTACTTGGTATTCACTGATAGATGCGACTAATCTGAAGAAGTTTAGACTCCTACCACCGCGGGCCAGTCTGATGAGCCAAATATGGTAGTTGCTGAGGCAGTTGATGTTCCATCCACTTCGGCAGAACCTTCCTCCAGTGCCGCAGCTATGCCTCCGCCATCATCCATAACCCCTACTGCAATTCCTTCCATAGATCCCACCTCGGCTTTGAAGCCAATGCCTATGCCTATTGTCCCACTTTCTACGCTGCGAGTCTCCCACACATTGGCGAGCTTCAACAACTAAATGCAGATAGTTACTACAAAGCTGTCTGACTTATCCAGTAATGTTACAGCAGAGTCTTCTGTTTAGGTACCTCATTTTCCCCTTACAGTTGAAGAGACATTGAATAAGCTCCTAGAGAACCAGAACATTATTATGCCTACCTTGGTACAACACGGGTCAGTGAACGAAGAGCTGGGAAAAGAAATAAAGAAGATCAAAAAGTCCCAGGTAGCAAGAAGGCAGTTGACAAGATCCAGAGATAGGTGACCAGGCTTGCTACAGCCGGAGATCTCTCATTTGACATGCTGCTTGACCCAGACCATTCTGTCACAGATCCTACAACACCATATGTACCGGTGGCACCAGCTGGCCAGTCTGAAGAGCTAGACTTTGCTGCTGACATTGCTGAGGCAGTGCGTCAGATGTTTGCCAACCCAGCCATACCCAGAGTTGAGGATGATGAGATTCAATTGGCTGAGCCTGGGGGCGATGACATTGCTGGGGACACAGAGATGTCCAAGGAGCCATATGGAGTTTTCTTCACTCTTTCCCCTTTTTTACTCTTATTTTGTTAAGCATTATGGACAATGCTTATCTTTATTATGGGGGGTGGGGGGTGGAGTTTATTTATTATATTTGATACATTCTGAGACATTTGGCATGTAATAACTTGATATTATTCTCTCTTTTCTTATTATGTCTATATATTCTCTCTTTCTCTCATTATGTATATTCATTTTATCTTCAGTAGTTTTTGCTTATTAGCTTCTTTATTTTTGTTTCTTTATTAGTTCTTTATTTGATTTAGTAGCTTCTTTGTTTGATTTAGTAGCTTCTTCTTATGTTTTAGTAGATAATAAGTCTTTGCTTTTCTTAATTCCATGGTTCTTTCCAAAGGTAGTTGTTGTGTGAACCGGGTGACTCGTCCCAACAATGGAAGGCGTAACAACCTTCTTAAGGGAATGAGTCCGTTTTTTTGTGTTTAGGTAACAATAGTAGTAGTAATGAATAAAAATACCTAATTACGTCATGCTCGAAGAGTCAACCATGCTTCAATTGGCACCAACACACTTAACTACATGCTTATGGTTAGAAACAAGGTTTTTGAAAGAAATAGCTCTAGTTAGTGACTTTGCTACTCTTGTGTTGACTTTGGCAATCATCGAGTGGTTTAATTGGACCATAGTGATACTTAAACTTGAATGTGGTCATTGTGGGCCCTCGACTCTGTCCTATTTTACAATCTGGTTGCGTGAGGGGTGAGATGAATTGTTGTTAGTCCAAGTATCCATGCGAAGGGTCTAGAACTTTCCCGAATGTGTTTCAAGGCGAAATCCTAAGTTTTGCTTGGTTTGAGAAGTGATTGTAGGCTCTCCTTGGCCCATTTGAGTTTTCTATTGCCAACTAATGTCATTATCCCTAGTCAACCCCCTAGCCTTTCTCATTTGATAATCATGTTACAAGCCTTTACCCGTTTGGTCGCGACCCTCTCTTGGCACCCGAGCTTTCCTTAACATTCTTGTGAAATAAATGGCTTAAAATGTAAGTTTGGGGAAGAGATGAGGAACTTGAAAAAGGTATCAAGGCACAAAAAGAGAAAAAAAATGATCTCTATGAGAAGAAAAGGCAAGAAAAGAGAAGAACAAAAAGAAAGATGCAAAAAGTGAATAAGTGGAAGGGTTGAAGGGATTCAAAAAGAGGTAATGATCCCAAACATGGAGAAATCAAAATGGGGGGAAAATGAAATAATCAAGAAAGAGTGATGCTAAATCTCTCTAGTCCCCAATGAAAAGAAAGTTCCTCTAAGAATTGGCAAAGTGTGAGCCGAGAAATGGAAGATGGAGTGCTTAATGAATGGTATAACCACTTACCCATACGGTATCCTACCCTAACCCAAAATCCTTCATTACATCCCGAAAGAATTCTTACTTGATTTCAAACTGAGTGATCTTACATTAGTGGCGATCTACATGAGGGGCAAGCCTATGGTACTTGAAGCCGTACTTGTGACATTCTCTTGAGAGAGATGACCGAACCTTTCATAAATCTTTGGATTGAGTGCTAAATTTCTTAAGTGAGTTAGGCAAATAGAAAATAGAGGTGTCCACCATGATCTACATGATAGAGCAAGAGTCCTTGATGAGTAAAGTCAATTCTTTAAGTTCAAATGTCACATTAGAACTATATGTGCATGAATGTTTAGCTTGTTGCCTTGTTAATAATACATGAGTAATGTGGGTAATTGTTGGTCCCAACTGATGTGTGGATGGCTCACCTTTGACTAGCTGAAATGACCCTTAACTTTTGGAGGTGGGAACTAATTTAATTGCTTGAGGACAAACAAAGACTTAAGTTTGGGGGAGTTGATAAGTGGAGATTTTGACTACATATTAGCACCTTTTACCTTTTGTTTTAGTACGAAAATATTGAATTATGTTCCCGAAACTAATGAAATTGTGCAAATTGCAGGAATCCTGGAAGTTTGGTCTCCCGAGATTAAATCCGACTAAAAAGAAGTATTCCGAAGCACAAGGCAATAAAGGGCGTAGAAGCACAAGTGTGCGGTCCGCAGAAGAAATTGCGGACCTCAGAATTCCATCAGTGGCCGTAGAAGAAATTGCGGACCGCATAATTCTATCTGCGTCCGCAAACCAAGAAGAAAAATCTAACAGAACTTTTAGCAATGTGCGGACCGCACATGAATTGTGCGACCGCAGAACTGGGCTTTAGAGTCAAAGATCAGAGAGTATACAAAAATACCAGGTCCAGGAGCCTTTCTGAAGTGCGGACCGCACAAGAATAGTGTGGCCGCAGAAGATTGCCTCGCGGCCGCAGTCCATAAATGTGCGGCCGCAGAAGATTGCCTCGCGGCCGCAGTCTAAAAATGTGCTGCCGCAGAACTCACCTTCCTGCCAACAGAACAAATCTGCGGACTACACATGGAATTATGCGGCCGCAGAACCTCTTGAGGGGAATTTTCGTCTGCAATTTTTGGCATTGTATGAATAGACGAGTTTCACAAAATTAGGTCAAGTTTGGACATACAAATCTGTTGTAGCCGTTTCTCTTTGCTATTTTAGGAAGTTTTAGCTTATTTGGGTATTTTAACATTAGATTTCATCATTTTAATCTTTCATTATGAGTTTAATTAGCTTTTCATCTTTATTTTCTTCAAATCCCATTATGAGTAGCTAGATTTTTACTAGGGTTGTGATCCAACCCTAGTATGTAAACCCTTTATGATTGGGTGTTGATTATTTAGCTTAGTTCATGCTTTAATTTTAGAATTAATAGTTGCAAATATTGATTCATGCCTATTTGACTTAGTCTCTACTTGAGAAAGAGGGACCTAGTTTAGGATAACTTAGCTAACAAGGAATTGGGTTAATTTAGAGATTGATTAACCTAATTAAAGGGTTCAAATTAGAGATAGTAAGAACCCGACTTGAGCTCTTACCAATTGTTTTGGTTGATACCCATTTGGACTTGAGAAAGCCAAATTGGGCAAAATTACTCTTTGACCGAGAGGTATTAAGTGGGTAATATGGAGTTGAGAGCTATAATACACCCCAATCAACAAAACAAGTATAAACATCTTTATCTCATTAGGCAAACACCTAGGTTATAGTCACAACCCTAGGCCTTTAATCCAATTGGAAAAACCTCAAAAATATTTATCTATAATCTATTTTCTTTAGCTTGCATTCATTAGAGTAACAGTAAAATAGAAAACAAAACCTTGTTGTGGAAGTGCAATCTTAGATAACCCATTTGCTTACTTCAAATATATACTCCTAACACCCCTCATAACTCCTAGTGAATTCGACCCCGACTCATAGTTGGGTAAATATTATTGCATATGACCGTATCATATCTCCTATAGTGGTGTGTTGTGGACATGATCAGAGTCACATTTGATCTCTATGACCTCGGAATCTAGTCCCCGGGCCAATTCGAGTCCTGCAATCAAAGCTTCATACTCTGCTTCGTTGTTAGTCAAATGGACCGTTCTTATGGCCTTCCTTAGGGTTTCTCCCGAAGGCGTGGTTAATACTATGCCAATCCCGGACTCTTTTACATTGGAAGCTCCATCCGTAAATAGGGTTCAAACTCTTGATATAGATTCTGATACCATCACTGCTTCTTTGGTTGCCAGAGGTAGCAATCTCGGACTGAAATCGGCCACAAAGTCGGCCAAAACTTGTGACTTAATCGCAGTCCTAGGTATATATTTTATGTCAAATTCACTCATTTTGACGGCCCATTTGGCCAGCCTACCCGAGAGTTCGGTCTTATGAAGGATATTCCGCAGGGTAAAGGTGGTCACCATAGTTATCGGGTGACATTGGAAGTAAGGCCTTAGCTTCCGAGCGGCGACTACGAGAGCTAAGGCCAACTTCTCCAAATACGGGTAACGAGTTTCTGCTCCCGTTAAAATTCTACTAACGTAATAAATAGGAGATTGTGTACCTTAATCCTCACAGACTAAAACGACGCTTACCTCTACCTCCGAGATTTCTAGGTAGATTAACAATTTTTCGCCTTCCTCCGACTTTGATAGTAACGGAGGGCTTGACAAGTACCTTTTCAAATTCCCCAAATCCTGCTGGCATTCCGGGGTCCCTTCAAAGTTGTTCTTCTTTTTGAGTAGCGCAAAGAAATGGTGACATTTCTCTGATGACTAGGAAATAAACATGCTCAAAGTGGCCAATCTCCCTGTGAGCCTTTGAACCTCTTTTACGCTTGATAGCTGGTCCGGGATGTGTTCATTGGCTTTGATTTTATCGGGGTTAACCTCAATCCCATTTTGTGACACCAAAAATCCTAGAAACTTGCTGGAGCTGGACCCGGACGTGCACTTCTTGGGATTAAGCTTCATGTTATGCTTCCTTAGGATGTCAAAAGTTTCTTGCAAGTTTTAAAAAGATGATCACCTATGTTCAAAGACTTAACAAGCATATCGTCTATATAAACTCCTATGGTTTTCCCTATCTGTTTTTATAATATCTTATTTACGAGCCGCTGATAAGTGGCTCTAGCGTTCTTTAGCCTGAAAGGCATCACATTATAACAATATGTGCTGAGGAAACTTATTAACTCGTGCTTGACCGTTGCATCAATCATTTGATCAATTTTTGGCAGTGGGAACGAGTCCTTTAAGCACGCCTTATTCAAGTCCTTATAGTGTATGCACATGCAAAATTTATTGTTCTTCTTAGGAACTACTACTATGTTAGCTAGCCAGTTTGGATACTTTACCTCTCGGATCAAACCACTCTCAAGTAGGCAAGTTACCTCTTCTTTGAAGAATTTATTTCTGGCCTCGGCACAAGGACATTTATTTTGTCTTACCGGAGGGATGCTAGGATCCAAGCTTAGCTTGTGTACGGCCAGTTCCGTCGGGATACCTGTCATATCCGTATGCGACCATACAAAACAATCGGCATTAAATTTAAGAAATTTAATAAACCCATACCTGAGCTCGGGGTGCAGTCCTGTCCTCAAGTGGAATTTCCTCTTCAAGAACATTTCGAACAATACGACTTGCTCATGCTCTTCTATTGTGGAATTCTTTGCAGCCGTCTCTTTTGGTACCTAGAAATATCTTGGCACCTGATAAGGTTCCGATGCCTCTTTCCCCTGGTTGACTTCACTTGATTCAGGAGCAGGAGCCGGTTCTTGTAATTGCTATACCGCATGCTACTTCCCTTTGCTGTTGGAGACCAAAATCGCATTCATCTCCCTTATCGCCGGTTGATCGCCTTTTATGTGTTTAATCCCCTCGGGAGATAGGAATTTCAGTAACTGATGATACTCGATAGTACAACTTTCATCTCGTGCAATCACGGTCTTCCCAGGATAATGTTGTAGCCCATATCACCATCTACCACCTCGAAAAAGGTCGTCTTCATCACCCCCTCGGCATTTATGGGCAACAAGATCTCTCATCGGGTTGTCACGCTTGCAAGGTTAAACCCGACGAGGAGTTTTGGGGCCGGAATGATGCTTCCGGTAAGTTTTGTTTGTTCTAATACCCTCAATTATATAATATTGGCCGAACTCCCTAGATCTACCAAAACACGTTTGATTTTAAAATCTAATACATTTAAAGAAATTACCAATGCGTCATTGTGCGGTAGCAACAATCCATCTGTGTCGTCCCCCGTGTAAGTGATGTCATCTTCAGCGACTTCCTAGAGTCTCTTACTGTGGGTTACCGATACCTTTATCTTTTTTGTTGCCGAGAAGGTAACCCCGTTAATCTTGTTCCCCCCACCCCCTCCCCCCGAAAATCATGTTGATTTTCAGGCGCGGGGGATCGTCTCCTACTTTTGAGGGCTCTGTGTTGTCACGATTGCAATCATAATTATTTTTGGCCTGGTCACTTAAGAATTCCCTGAGATGGCCATTCTTTATCAGTGTCGCCACCTCTTAGCGCATATGTCGGCAGTCCCCGGTCCGGTGACCGTTCGTCCCGTGGTATTCACACTATAATTTAGGATCCCTCTGGCTGGGATCAGATCTCGTTGGCTTCGTGAACCGTGCTTCTTTAATGTTCCTCATAGCTGATACCAACTCTACTACACTGACGTTGAAGTTGTATTCTGATAGTCTGGGGTAGGAAGGATCTCGAGAACCTGACGTTTCCTTGTCCTATAATGATCTGTTGTTCCGGCCGCAATCAGATCTTCTATCGGTAACGAACCTGTCTGCCGACCAGAAACCTCTATCGCGTCCTTCGTCTCGTTCATATCTGTGTCGAAACCGTCTTTTGATTTCTTTGTATTCTTCTCCCGACCTTTAACCGATGCTGGGAAGCCAAGCTGATCATCCTCAATCTTAATCTTTGATTCGTACCGATTGTGAACATCCGCCCAAGTCGTCTCTTGGAACTCGAGCAAGCTTTCTTTCAACTTCCAAAAAGCATCGCAATTGAGTGTACTTCTTTGAGTCCGATCCTTTCAGCACCGGTGGTGCGCCCGGGATTTGGTCCATGCAGGCGTTCACTTCCCTCATAAACCGTATGAGTTCGCTTTTGAAGAAATCGCTCTTGTTGTTAGGATCGGATCCGCTCCCCCCCCCCCCCATCGGGGTGTTCTTGCCAACCCTCTGCGTTGTTTGATTTGCGGGAGCAGCGGGAGGAACTGGACCTCGCCCATTCGCGTTATTGGAAGCACCCGATAATGCATGTTTTAACTCTGTCATAACTTTATATTGCCATGTGATATGGCCTAGAATGGCCTCTTGTTGTTGATGCGGGACCCTTAATTCTTTAACGACGTGCTCTTCTTCCGTATCATCAGGAGTCGCATCCCGAACATGTCGCGGCTATTGCTTGCCGTGGTCCGGTGTGGCCTCGTTCCCCTCACTGCGGGTATCACTGATTATATCCTCATGTTGAGGCTGATTTCCTTGGGCCTCAAGATTGTATGTGTTATTAACGCCATTATCTTCCATTTTCTATAATTTTTTGCTAAAAACAAATAATCAAACACGTTAGTAAAAGAGGCAAGGACCAACTTAATTGCATAATTATCTAGGCCCCACGATGGGCGCCAAACTGCTTACCCGTAAAATGGTACAGTTGAATTTATACGTGGTGTCTTGACAAGTGAATTAATTTGATACTGAAGTAATCGATGAATTAGATTTAAAAAATATAGTACTGAGCCTTAAGATAGAGACGAAATAAAAAAAAATAGTGATTCTGAGAGCAGGGCTTCCTGGCACAACAGCAATGATATCAAAAAGCAAGAAAATAAAATTATATTAAGCTTTGGATAGTGTGTAGCGTATGTTTGCCAGAAAAATCGTGTCATTTACAATGATAATAGAGTTCATTATTTATAACTGCACCTAGGGAACAAGGCCCTAGGATCAAGCCATTCTTAATGCCAATTATGAGGGTCATTGAAGAATATATAACGGCGGGCATGAATGTTATATTCTTTGTAACGGGCAACATACTTAATGCTGTAGAATATTCTTCATTAGATGCTATCGGGTGGCAAGCATTTATTTCATCTTTATGAGTATCATTCCCTCTGGTAACAGACAGGATAGTTGCCTTCGGTTTCAGCTATCTTCTGTCTTCGACTCCACATGCCACTTCCTTATGCGATCATCTAATATTAACATATTTTATCTTATACATATATATATATATATATATATATATATATATATATATATATATATATATATATATATCCATCTGTTTTTTCCTCACTATGCAATATCTAGGTTTTGGGAGTTTGAATTTAGGAGAAGATAGAGAAGGATATATATGTATGCTATCCCATTACAACTACCCAAATATTTGAATCTTGAATTCAAACTATATTTGAATCTAATTCAAACACTACATATTGTCTGGTAACAGACAGGATAGTTGCCTTCGGTTTCAGCTATCTTCTGTCTTTGACTCCACATGCCACTTCCTTATGCGATCATCTAATATTAACATATTTTATCTTATACATACATACATACATATATATATATATATATATATATATATATATATATATATATATATATATACACACACATACATATATTATCTATATCCATCTGTTTTTTCCTCACTATGCAATATCTAGGTTTTGGGAGTTTGAATTTAGGAGGAGATAGAGAAGGATATATATGTATGCTATCCCATTACAACTACCCAAATATTTGAATCTTGAATTCAAACTATATTTGAATCTAATTCAAACACTACATATTGTCTGATGTTGTATTATTGCTAACAAATGCCAATGGGAAATGTAGTAATTGGTAAAGTCTGCAAAAAGATATAGACTACACTCTCGAGTAGTTTTTTTCTTAGTAGACTTTTAAGTGATAGAGATGTGAGAAATTCCGCAGCCTTCAAATATGCGATTTGCATATCTATTCAACAGTCCAGAATTTTGACTGAATATTTAGTTTTAAAATGGAGCACTTATTTAGGAAAGAACAACGAAGTAGTTCTCAAAAAAAGTCTAAAATGTTACTATCACAAGAGTTGCTTATAACGAGAACATCAATGTTAAGCATCAAATAACACTAATTAGTATAACTTATTTAATTTTCTTCCAATCTTATTTTACTTTTTAGCTGGATTCTTTTTCTTTATTCACTAATTAATCACTTAACTTGCAACCAAGAGTGTAGTCGAGTGTAGAGGCGGATTTAGGATTTTTAAATGGGTGCACCATTAAAAAAAGGAAAAATAAAAGTATTAAGTGGAAATTGATTCTTACCCCTCTAGGTAAATAACTTAGCATTCACTAGGTGCACCATTTAGCTTTTTTGGAGTGTGGGTGCAAGTAGGTAATATTAGATCAATTCTAAAAACATATGTATCTAAAATACTTAATTTGGCGAAGAGACCATGGGTTCCAGAGGCGGATCCAGGATTTCATGGCTGCGGGTGCCGCTCAATTTAAATTTATGCCAAACTACCCCCAGTCAAGGATATTAAAAAAGAGTGATGTTTGGTCGATTCATTATATTTTGAATATCTCGGTTCGGTTCGGTTCGATCTATCTTGAATTAATTCGATACGGCTTACAAAATTTTGATACATAAATAAATACGCAATCACCAAACTAAAAATATTTGGTCCAAATTGACATCAAGAAAAAAATAACACTAGATGAATAACAAAGGAAAATAATTAAAATTATATTCAAACAAAACTTAGGAGATCTAGAAAATGAAAAAGGAAGCAAATACATAATCTAAATAAATAATAAACTGGTGTTGTAACAAAGAGAGAAAATACAACGGTGACGAAAATAAAAACTAAGAAAAGAAGAAATAAGAGAAAAGGTCAAAAAGAACG
The DNA here is from genome assembly GCF_000390325.3 of Nicotiana tomentosiformis. Lineage (NCBI taxonomy): Eukaryota > Viridiplantae > Streptophyta > Magnoliopsida > Solanales > Solanaceae > Nicotiana > Nicotiana tomentosiformis. The sequence continues at coordinate 14,066,572 of NC_090815.1, read as the reverse complement.
AAAAAGAGAGACTACGTACAAAATGAGTTTCAATCCCGGGCTAAAGGCCTGAAAACTAGAGCTTTGACCATTGGCACCTACCGTCACTTTGTTACTATGGGTGGCACCCTTTATTTATATTCATTTTATTGTGTGAAATACAAATATATACATTAAATTTTACCCGAGCGTTCGGGTGGCGTGGCACTCCCTCTCCACTACATAGATTCGCCCCTGATGGGGTTCATGTGCCCCATACATTGAACTATAGATACTCCCCTGGTCGAGTGATTAAAGTTTAAGGAGAACCATGAGGACTGCAGTGACAAAAAATATTAGATAATTTTTTTTATCTGTCCAAGTCTTGATTGGTAGATTGATAAACTTATCTAGTATTTGTATTGGTTAGAAGTAGTAAATACTAGATTAAATAGTCAAGGTACATGCAAAGTGGTGCGATAAAAAGAAAAAAATTAATCACTTAAATCTATCTAATAACCCAACATATCATTTATTTATTTTCTCACGTAAGTCAAATGTTTCCCGTAGGTTCTTTCATTTCCAATAAGTATGTAAGTGACATGACAAGCAAAGTTTGATATTTGCAACATTTAATTCATTCAGTTTTGTATATCATAAAGTTAATATTTTTTTTTAAAAAAAATCCCTTGCCTATTTAGTCAGATTACGATAGTAATTAAATATTTTCATATTACCCCACCCCCCACACGCATATATATAGAGAGATAGACATATGTATATTTACTAAATATATTTAAGGCTTCTTATTAATGTTTGGTTCTATGCCACCAATGTTATAGAGCTGCCGTGAACAAAGTCACTCTGCAAGAAAATCAGCACTACTCATAACGAGAACAAGAAAATTATTGATGATGAAACTGAAATCGCGATAATTAAGCTCTCTGAAAGTTCTTTACATAAGTGATTCTCATTTCTAATTTATTAATGTCTCTCTGAGGAATATTGAACTCTAATTGAGCCATTTATATGAGAACTGCAGACACACTCGATCTGGATTAGGCAGAAACTTTTAAGAACTAAAAGGGCTGGTAGATATTCATAGACCATCAAAATATCAGTACGTACTTTCATTTTGATGAAATGTGAATCTGGTGTGGCATTGATTTTCTTGCAAAGTGGCAAAATATTTCCTATTTTAGAACTGTCATGTTGAATGGAGAATCTTAAGTTAGCCCAAAAAAAGAAAAAGAATAAATGATGAACGTAAAAAGAAGGGTTTAATTACACCCATAATCATCCAACTTATTATTTATTTCACAAAAGTCGGTAATGTAAAAAGAAGCTTCCACTATAGATAATGGAGTATTAGGTTATCTAGAATGGGCTTCGCGTTAAAACAAAAGGAAAAAAAAAGGAGAATAAAAAATAAAAAATGGAGGAGAAGAACTTTTGTCACGTCCCAAAATATCTCTTACACGTGACTGACACCCAACTAACACCATCCGCCAGGCGAACCAACTTATACCATACACTTAGCATTTATTCAAAACTCAACCGAAATAAATGTGAGTTCTAACATTTCGATAATTAAATGCGAATAATTAATATGAACACCTAATTTTTGATTATATTTGAATTTTTATCACCTTCTACTATGTAAATAGTTTTAGAAATTTAATATATATATTTTAGCTTTGTTACATTTTTTTATATAGGGTAAAAATTAAAAATAATTTAAAAGGTCAATTATTACTATTAGTATTTTTTATTTTATTTTTAAATAAAATAAATTTAAAAACAAAACCGAAAAAATTAAATATTTTTTTAAAAATTTCGAGTGGGAATAAAATAATAGAAAAATTAAAAGTATGGAATTAAAAAGTAAAAGTAAAAGTAGGTGAAAATTATTTAATAAAAAAGTAAAAGAAAGTGGAAAATTAAAAAAATAAAAGTAAAAGAATATGAAAATTTTAAAAATGAAAAGAAAAAGAAAGTTGGAATTAAAAAGGAAAGAAAAAGATAGTGGAAATTAAAAAACAAAAGTAAAATAAGTGGAAATTAAAAAAAAAAAGTAAAATAAGTGGAAATTTTAAAAAAAAAAAAGTAAAATAAGAGAAAAATAAAAAAAGAAAAGTAAAAAAAGTGGGAACTTAAAAAATAAAAGTAAAGGAAAGTGGGGAATTATTTTTTTTTTAAAAGAAAAAAATGGAAAGTGGGAAATGTTTTAATTAAAAAATAATAAAATAAAATAAAAATCTGAAAAAATTCCGAAAAGTTTTCTATAAATAGAAGAGAAATGTGAGGAGAAAATAAGAGAGAAAAAGAGAGAGAGAGAGAGAGAGAGAGAGAGAGAGAGAGAGAGGGAGGGGGAGAGAGAGAGAGAGAGGGGGGGAGGAGAGAATTGGAAAAAAAATTATTCTTTTGTGCTAAGGGAATTTCTACTCGTTTCATTCTTTCTTTCTCTTTATTTAAAAAAATTCAAGAATTCATCACCCTGTTTAAGACCCAAAAATACCTCAAATTCAAGCCTAAAAACACCTTGTGAAGCTTCGTTGGTAGTCACCTCTCTCACGCCAAAAACCAGCAACCTCACGAGGTACAGTAAAGTTTCGGTCCGGGCTCAAATTTTAGAAGGTTCGTCGCTAGATTTTCTGCTCATTTGCCGATTTGCCCTTGGTTTGTTGTACTTGTTTGGCTCAGAATTGTTTTTGCATTAATCAAATCTGAAGGAAATTTTTGCTTAAAGGTTCATTACTTATTCTCCCTTTGGTTAATTAATTTATTGTTTTGTGTGATCTTCTTATAGAAGTTCATGTGATAATTTTTTGTGCTGTTTTATTTATACACATTGTCATGTTGTAGTTTTTTTTTTTTTTTTTACATGTTTCAAGCTATTTGTCAACATATTATTTGAATATGATTTCATCTTAATGAGATTTGCTATTTAGAATTAAGAATGAAGATCTTGCCATATTAAGGGGTCATGCATTGGATTAATAATTAGTCCATCATTCCATAATAGATAAATGTCTCCTAATTTCAAAGATAGAGTAGTAAGTTATAAATATTTCTAAGTGTGGATAACTTGTCAATACTTTAAATAACTAAAATATTTTACCGACTTCCAAATAATTTCCTATCCATAAACTCTTGGTCTTACAATAATTTTAAATTAGTTTGGGAAAATAATACAAGTGCTCGTTCACGTGACTTGACCAATAACTTCGAATAATAATAAGTGTGTTATTGATTGTGTACACGTACATGTGACATGATTCTTGATGCCAAACAAAAACGAGTACATGTACACGTGACTTATTTCAAGATAATGTTCACAAATCTAATCAAGCAATAAAAGCGGACATAGGTAAAACATGAGAATCAATAAAACGCAGGTTATTCAAAAATAATATAAGCCAAATGTAATCAATAAAGCGACCGCGCTAGAACCACGGGACTCGGGAATTCCTTACTCGTACTTTGTTTTCGCAGACCAGTAATAATAGAGTCAAACCTTCCTTTGACTAGGGATTCAAATAAAAGGTGACTCGTAACACCCAAAAAATCAATTTCCAGTGGCATTCTATAAATAAAATAATCCCTACTCAAATTTGTCACTTTAATTGAAAAAACTCTTTAACCCACAACAATCCATAACCTTATATATATATATATATATATATATATATATATATATATATATATATATATATATATATATTAATTTGGGGGGGGGGGGGAGGGAGGTATAAAAGGGGTATGACAATTAATGATTCAAATTGTTCCATAAATATTTACGAATAATAACTACCAAAATAGAAGAACAACACTCTAGCCCAAATCCACTCTAGACCATGGAGCATCTAAGAGAATTACAAAAGACATTATAAGAATAAATGTAAAGACTCTTTTGGCAGCTTCCACAAATAAAGCGGTGGTTCACCTCAATAACTGGATTCACTTTAGCGAACTCGCCAGCTACTAGCTCTGTCGTCAGGAATAGTATCTGCATGGACATACAGATAAAGAGTGAATTATACGTGAATATAACCCAGTAAGATTCTCGACCTACCACTTTGAATACCCCTAGAACAAGTGTTAGAAAATACAAACACACCACAGCAAGAACGATATAATAAATACGATGATTATACAAAAACTCAATATATATATATGTATCAACAGAGTTAATAAGAATTAACCAACAAGAGTACACATTAACTAATTGACACAATTGCAGTGAAAGAAATTAACCAACACATCTACGAGTCCACAACGACACCACAATGCCTCAAATTTATATATGTAACGGAGCATACACAATGCTCATTGAAGCATACACAATGCCCCAAAATATATGAAGAAGCATACACATTGCTCAAGTGATGTACAAAGGCATACACAATGCCCCAACATCATGGCTCACAGTCGTATCAAACTATCAAAGTCAATATCATGGCTCACAGCTGCATCACGCCATCAAACAACTTATAAAATAATTATTTTTTGTATTTTTTATAAAATAATATATTTACGACTAGTCTAAGACCACTGATTCTGCCAAGCGCACGCTTATCCCAACACATGGACCAGGCAGAGAAAATATGTTTTCAAAACGGGTTCTAGAAAAGCAAGTATAAAGCTTAAAGTCTCACTTACCTCGCTAACGGAAAGTTCTCCAACCTTGTAACGTCAAGAACACCAACCAAACGGCCTCCAATAACGTCAATCTATTTAAAATATTAACTACCAAAATTAATTATGCTAGTCGAGATCAAATTTAAACCTCTCAAACTTTCAAGCTTAAAGGTAAATCTTAATATTTTATACCTAAATAAAAAGATATGTCCCAATATCTCAATCTCTAACACAATATTCAATTATGATTCTTATAAAGCAATACCTTCAATCTAAACTCAATATTTAATCTCACTTCTATAAATTAGTACTCGGATTTCACTGGTAAAATCCATAGACTGCTTCCACTCAAAAGCTTTCTTTAATTAAGAATGAAAATTCGCAACAATTGGGGTAATAGGGGTTCTCAGCAGTAGCTATCACATTAAAACTGCAATTTTACAAGTCTAATCCTAAAAGCCAATCATATGATAATCACTGCTCCACATCATTGACTTAATTACTATGTTTACTAAATTATGGCAAAGTAATTAATTCCTATAGTACATATATACTACTAGCTTCAATGTTTGACATACCACAATCATAAGGCTTACCAAGATTTAATATACCTGGAGGCTGGTGTTTTTCCCTTAGCCTCGTCCATCAACGAGTTAGCACACCAAATCCTTTGCTCTACAATTAATCTGTTACCAGTGATTATCAAAGAAAACTTCGTTGGCTCCACTTATCTAATGCACTATTCCACTATCTTAGTATTTGCTCCAATAGTTATAAATAAAATTAATTCTTCAATACCACAATTAATAAGCATACAAAAATATATTTCGAGTTATTACAACTTTAGTCAAAATATCAGTAATATATATTCTACGTTTCATATATAAACAGTTTGATTGGGTAGCGTAAGAATAATCTTAAATATATTGTAATATTTAAGTTAATTTGAAAAAATTGTCATTAAGAATAAAATTAAAAAGTTTAAATTAAATTATTTGAGAATTTAAAAAGCTAATAATCATTCTACAATGAATACTAATTAAAAAAAAAACGTCATGAATGCATGTAGGAAACAAGGGTAAGAAATTTACAACTCCCTTTGTCCCAATGTTATGCGACATACTTTTTTTTAATCTATCCCGATAAAATTGACACCATTTTACATTAAAAAATAATTTAACGTTATCTTTTATGACATAATTTTACAATTACCCAAACATTAATGACAATTTTCAATTCACATATTCAAAAACTTTTTTTTTTCTTAATTAAAATTTGCATTCAGTCAAATATTGTCGTCACATAAACTGAAAGCAATATGATACACATGACAAAAACGGAAACAGAAGAGCCAAAAGTGAAAAGACTAGTAATCTAGGTACCAAATATGCCCTCAGAAAATTCTTTCCAACATAACTCATAATCGACATTATTGTTATCAATCGTGTGATTCAAAGGTTCTTTGACACTTGAACTTGCAGGGTTTTTTCCAGTGAGTTGTTGAACAATGGTACGAAACTCGGTTGCATTTTTGGCATTTACCATCACTGGACTGTCTATGTACTTCACTTTTATCGGTTCTCTTCCTTTAGTACTACTGCTTATGGGCGGGTCGAAAGCGGGTAATTCAGTTGTACTGCTTATTCTGCCAGTGTACTGCTTTCGCTCTTTCTTGGAATCCATGAATATATAATCATACGTATATATCTCGGTTTTGTTTTTGATGTCTGCAGTTTATATATAGTGTAAGTGAATATTGAAACCTTAGTATTTATACATGGAAGGGAATGTGGAGGCAATAACTTGTCGAAATTTCCAAGAAATAAACAAGGAGAAAAGAGAAGACAAGCTTCCAGATGAAATGACATGTTTGAATGAATGAAGTAGATAGTCAAGGAAAGATTGTGACATGTCCATGCAGAAAAAGAGATCAATTTGATCATAATTAGAGGCGGAGTCAAGATTTTAATTTTATTTGGTTCTGAATTTAAAGTTGTACGTATCTTCAAGTGGTAATAACTAATTTTTTAAATTTAATATATATATATAATAACAAATATAATATTTAGACAAAAATTATAAGATTCGATCGAACCCGTATCTTGACTTTTACATTAGCCCTTGGTCTTAATATACTATCACTTATCAAGGTCTTACCAAATAAAATTCCTACAGTACGCAGATGTCTGGCGTCATTGCTTGCTAACATATAGTGGAATATTTTATCCTGCTTTTAGAAGAAGCTTCATCTTATAGTCCATCAAATTGAAGAATATTTAACAGTTGGACCAAAAAAAAAAGAATATTTAATCAACAAATTAATGATAAGGAAACGAATGTTAACGTGGCTTCTAAGAGCCCGTTTGGACGTAGTGGTGGAAATTTCAACCCACATTTGCTCAATCCGTCCAACCCGCCCGCAATAAACTCATATTCATCCCGCCCATTTTAAATATGGGTAAATATGGTTAACCCATATTCAACCCGTAATAAAATGGGCAAATACGGTTTGAATACGGGTCGAATGCGATTTTAAATTTGTTTTGATTTCCGGATTCCTTCATGAGGCCTAAAGCTATTACCCACAATTATTCTTTCTAAGAGATTTGCTTTGAGTAGAGTCTAATTTATTTGTTTTGCCACTTGTTATTACACTATTAGTCTTAGAATACGTGCTATACGCGTGTACTTTGTATCAATAAGAATAAGGTTTTTAAAAATAACATAAAATATATTCAAAAGACATGTTTGCATTATAAATATAAAAATTATTTTAAAAATATGAGCTTTTGAAAATGATAAATGTTAATCATGTTTGAGTTTGATTCCCTTTAATAAGTAAAATTTTATATTTTTAGTTGATTTTAAAGTGGTAAATTGAATTGTAACATGAAAAAATTAACAACTATGCCACGTTGCTAAAATAAACAAATAATTCATATAAGGTAATTTAAATCTAAATTAGTTTTAAAGTAAAAAAAAAAATCAATTAGCCCAAATGGTTTCCATGGTGTTCCCCTATATTTCTTACTACCATTGAACGTGCATGTGTTGGGTGAGTTTATTAAAGCGTTTAATTAATAGAATTTTACATGTTAAGAAATTAATATGGAATGATTACTGTTATATAAATAATTTAAATAAGAAAATAATTTAAATAAGGTAAAATCTTAATTGACTTTGAACTCTTAAATATTAGGACTTCATATATAATCCAAATAAGGAACTAATTCTTAAATATTAGGAAAATAAGTTGAATTACTATTTTGTCTAATGTGAACTTTATTTTTAAAGGGTAAAAAAGGCGAACGATATTTCGCTAAGGGCATTCGTGCTTTTAATATAGTATAGATTGGCATGTGTCACGACTCAATTTCACCTATAGGTCGTGATGGCGCCCAACACTACAGCTAGGCAAGCCAACTAATAAGTCAATCATACATTGGTTAAACTTTTATTCCAAAAAAATAATAAAATACCAACCTCTACCAATGTGTGTGCCAAGACCCGGTGTCACAAGTGCATGAACATCTAGTAGATTATACAAAACTCCAAATACTGTCTAAAATGAAATAGACAGAATATAAATATAAGAAGAGACACTAGTAGCTGCAGAACGGCTCAGAAAGGTAGCTCACCACTATGCCTCGGGATGACGTGGGTATGTGATGATAGGTCATCCACTAATACCTGTCTCAGATCCTGCACAAAAAGTGCAGCAAGTGTAGTATGAGTACGTAAACAACGTGTACTCAGTAAGTATCAAGCCTAATCTCGAAGTGGTAGAGACAAGATGGCCGACTTTGACACTCACTATGGGTCAATAATAATAACTGAAATAAAACTAGGATATTTAAATCAGCATAATTTATAGAATTTACAATAATTTATTTAATCAGCAGAAATAATCAAATTCCTTCAAATGTAACAATTCTCAATATATTAATTAAATTCCTTCAATTCAAATAATTTTCAATTTATCAATTAAACATCATTTACAGGAGTAACAATTAATTCCTTAACAAGCAAGAATAATAATTCATTAAATTTCAAGGATTTTTCAATTTATTAATTAGCTTCACAAGCTTAAATAAATTATTAAAGTATCGTGTAATTATTATTATTAAGCACGATTTCTGCCGAGGACGTACGACTCGATCCAGAGTATCGTGTACACTGCCGAGGGACGTGCAGCGCGATCCATAGATGCATCTATCCTGCCGAGGCATTCGGCCCGCTCCACAAGAAAGGAGGACATTTTCTTATGTGCCTCCGGAAGGAGAGTATATTTATTATAAGATAAATTTGGGAGGAGAATAATTTCTTTTAACAATTAATTGATTTAAACAAAAATTAAGCATATGAAAATTTTATATTTTTCTACTTTTCATAACAATTCACAATATATACATCAATTATTTTAATTAATAAAGAATACAATTCACACAAGTAATTTATGCTTTGATATATATCAATTATTTTAATTAATAAAGAATACAATTCACACAAGTAATTCATGCTTTGAGTCTTAAGCTACCCGGACTTTAGCATTAATAGTAGCTACGCACGGACTCTCGTCACCTCGTGCGTACGTAGCCCCCGCAATTAGCAACAATTATTCAATTTAATCTCTATGGGGTAATTTCCCCTCACAAGATTAGACAAGAGACTTACCTCGTCTTGCTCCAATTTAATCCACAATTTTGCCTTTTTCACGATTATCCAACTCTATCTGGCTCGAATCTAGCCAAAAATAATTCGATACAATCACTAAAAATTATAGGAAATAAATTCTATAAGGAAATACTACATTTTTAATAAAAATTCCGAAATAAATTAAAAATTCGCCCGCGGGGCCCACATCCCGGAATCCGGCGAAAGTTATGAAATCCGATAACCCATTCAATTACGAGTCCATCCATACCAGTTTCACTCAAATCCGACTCCGAATCGATACTGAAATCTCAAAATTTCGTTTCTATGAGATTTCTAAACATTTCCAAATTTCAATCTCAAAACACTAATTAAATTATGAAAACAATGATATATTTATGTTCATAGACCAAATCCAAGTTAGAATCACTTACTCCAATGTCTTTTTCTTGAAATCTATCAAAAATCGCCTCTACTCAAGCTCCAATTTGTTAAAAATGGCGAATGGGACGAATGCCCTCTTTTTATAAAACTGCCCAGCAGCCTTCGGAATAGATACTCGAACTGGACCTCGATCGCGGCTTCGATCACAGGCTCGAGCCTGGACCTCGGTCATGGCCTCGATCAGGGCATCGAGGTTGGGCCTTCGATCATAGCCTCAATCATGGCATCGAGCTTGATCCTTCGATTGTGACCCTCGATCTTAGGTCTCGATCCTGGCCCTCGAGCCTTGCCTTCGATCATGGCCCTCGAGCTGGACCTTCGATCATGGACCTCGAGTTGAACCTTCGATCATGGCTTCGATACACTAGCTCGAGCATGTACCTCGTCAACCCTGGGCTCGATACCTGGGCTTGATATCTGGCTCGATAGCTGGGCTCGATCACAGCCCAGAATGTCCAACAGAAGAGGAAAAATTGCACCAGCTTTTTAACTCCAATTTTTGATCCGTTAACCATCCGAAACTCACCCGAGGCCCTCGGGACCTCAACAAAATATACCAACAAGTCCCAAAACATCATACGAACTTAGTCGAACCTCTAAATCACATCAAACAATGCTAAAACCACGAATCATACCCCAATTCAAGCTTAAATAAAAATAAGAGTTTTCAACTTCTACATTCGATGTCGGAACCTATCAAATCAACTCCGATTGACCTCAAATTTTACACACAAGTCATAAATGACATAACGGAGCTATGAAAATTTTTAGAACTGGATTCCGACTCCGGTATCAAAAAGTCAACTCATCGTTCAAACTTCCAAACTTAAATTCTTGTTTTTAGCCATTTCAAGCCTAATTTAACTACAGACTTCCAAATAAAATTCCGAACACGTTCCTAAGTCAAAAATTATCATACGGAGCTATTGGAATCATAAAATTCTATTCAGGTGTCATTTTCTCAAAATGTTGACCGAAGTCAAACTTAGCACTTTAAGGCCAACTTAAGGAACCAAATGTTCCGGTTTCACCCCAAACACTTCCAAATCCCGAACTAACCATCCCCGCAAGTCATAAATCATTACAAGCACCTACGGGAAGTTTTATTTTAGGGAACGGGGTTCTAAAAGTTAAAATGACCGGTTGGGTCATTATATTCTCCACCTCTTAAACAAACGTTCGTCCTCGAACGGGTTTAGAATTATACCTGAAGTGCTGAATAAATCTGGATATCTACTCCGCATGTTTTCCTCGGCCTCCCAAGTCGCTTCCTCGACTGGTTGGCCCCTCCACTGGACTTTTACTACAGAAACCCTCTTGGACCTCAACTAGCGAACCTGTTTATCAACAATGGCAATTGGCTACTCTTCATAACCCAAGCTATTATCTAGCTGAACTGTGCTGAAGTCTAATACATGTGATAGGTCGGCACGATACTTCCGGAGCATAGATACGTAGAAAATCGGATGAATTCCAGATAGGCTGGGAGGCAATGCAAGCTCATAAGCAACCTCCTCAACTCGTTTCAACACCTCAAATGGGCCTATAAACCTTGGTCTCAACTTGCCCTTCTTCCCGAATCTCATAATTCCCTTCATCGGCGAAACCTTCAAGAGAACTTTTTCGCCTACCAAAAATGATAAATCACGCGCTTTCTGATCTGCGTAACTCTTCTGCCTAGACTGTGCTGTACGAAGTTGCTCCTGAATCAACTTTACCTTTTCCAAGGCATCCCTTACCAAATCAGTACCATATAACTTAGCCCCACCTGGCTCAAACCATCCGATAGGTGAACGATATCGCCGACCATATAAAGCCTCAAATGGAGCCATCTCGATGCTGGATTGGTAACTGTTATTATAAGCAAACTCGGCCAAAGGCAGGAAACGATCCCACTGACCTCCAAAGTCACTCACATATGCCCTGAGCATATCCTCCAAAATCTGAATTGTCCTCTCCGACTGTCCATCGGTCTGCGGATGAAAGGTTGTACTGAGCTCTACACGGGTCCCCAACTCACTATGTACTGCTCTCCAGAAATGTGAAGTAAACTGAGGACCTCTATCTGATATGATGGAAATTGGCACACCATGCAACCAAACTATCTCCTGAATATAAATCTGAGCTAACCTCTCTGAAGTATATGTAGTCACAACAGGAATAAAATGTGCCGACTTAGTCAACCTGTCAACAATCACCCAAACTGCATCAAACTTCCTTAAGGTCCGCGGCAACCCAACTACAAAATCCATAGTAATTCGTTCCCATTTCCACTCTGGTATGGTCATCTGCTGAAGTAGGCCACCTGGCCTCTGGTGCTCATATTTAACTTGCTGGAAATTTAGACACCGAGCTACATACTCAACTATGTCCTTTTTCATTCGTCGCCACCAATAATGCTGCCTCAAGTCACGATACATCTTCGTAGCACCTGGATGAATAGAATATCGAGAACTGTGTGCCTCCTCCACGATCTTTTTCTTCAGTTCATCCACATTAGGAACACACAGGCGATCCTGGAGTCGTAGAACACCATCTGCACCAATAGTGACTTCTTTGGCACCACCTCGTAGTACCATTTCACGAAGAACCACCAGGTGTGGGTCATCATACTGGCGAGCCTTGATCTGCTCAAATAGTGAAGATTGGGCCACAACACATGCAAGAACTCGGCTGGGCTCTGAAATATCCAGCCTCACAAGTCTGTTAGCCAAGGACTGAATATCTGAGGCTAATGGCCTTTCCTCTGCTGAAATGAAAGCCAAACTACCCATACTCTCTGCCTTTCTGCTCAAGGCATCTGCAACCACATTTGCTTTGCCCGGATGATACAAGATAGTAATATCATAATCTTTTAGTAACTCCAGCCATCTGCGCTATCTCAAATTTAGGTCCCTCTGCTTGAACAAATACTGCAAATTACGATGATCAGTGTAAGCTTCACAAGACACCCCATAAAGATAATGCCTCCAAATCTTAAGAGCGTGAACAATCGCAGCTAACTCCAAATCATGTACCGGATAATTTTTTTCATGGGGCTTCAGCTGACGTGAAGCATATGCAATAACTTGCCCTTCCTGCATCAATACACAACCCAAGCCAACGCGCGAAGCGTCACAATACACTGTATACATCCCCGAACCAGAAGGCAACACTAACACTGGTGTTGTAGTCAATGATGTCTTGAGCTTCTGAAAGCTCACCTCACAATCATCGGACCATCGGAATGGAGCACCCTTCTGGGTTAATTTGGTCAAAGGTGCTGCAATAGATGAAAAACCTTCCACGAACCGACGATAATAACCTGCCAAACCCAGAAAACTCCTGATCTCTGTCGCCGAAGTAGGACGATGCCAATTCTGAACTACCTCAATCTTTTTGGGATCAACTTTAATACCTTCGCCCGATACGATATGTCCCAAAAATGCTACAGACTCTAGCCAAAACTCACATTTAGAGAACTTAGCATATAGCTTTTGTACCCGCAATGTCTGAAGCACTAATCTCATATGCTGCTCATGTTCCTCCTTACTGCGCGAATAGATTAAGATGTCATCAATGAAGACAATGACAAACGAATCAAGATATGGCATGAATACTCTGTTCATCAGATCCATAAACACTGCCGGGGCATTAGTTAAACCAAAAGACATTACCAGAAACTCATAATGACCATATCTAGTACGGAAAGCACTCTTCGGAACATCCGAATCCCGAATCTTTAACGGATGGTACCCCGACCTCAAGTCGATCTTAGAGAATACCCTAGCACCCTGTAACTGGTCAAATAGATCATCAATACGCGGCAACGGGTACTTGTTATTAATAGTGAGTTTGTTCAATTGGCGATAATCAATACACATCTGCATTGTTCCATCCTTCTTTTTCACAAATAATACTGGTGCACCCCAAGGCGATACACTCGGTCTGACAAACCCTTTGGCTAGTAACTCTTCAAGTTGTTCCTTCAATTTTTTCAATTCTTTCGGAGCCTTGCGATACGGTGGGATAGATATAGGCTGGGTATCTGAAGCCAAGTCAATACAGAAATCAATATCACGATCAGGTGGCATACCTGGAAGATCTGACGGAAATACATCGGGGAACTCCCGAACTGCAGGCACTGAATCAATAGCCGGAGTCTCTGCAGTAGTATCCCGAACATAGGCTAGATAAGCCAAACAACCCTTCTCAACCATGTGTTGAGCCTTTATAAAAGAAATAACTCGATTAAATGAACTAACATGCGAACCCTTCCACTCCAGCTTAGGCAATGCTGGAATAGCCAAGGTAACAGTCTTGGCATGACAATCTAGAATAGCATGATATGGAGATAACCAGCCCATACCCAGAATAATTTCAAAATAGGTCATCTCAAGCAATAGGAGAACTGCTCTAGTTTCATAACCACAGAATGTAATAATACAGGACAGGTAGATCCGGTTCACAACAACAGAATTGCCCACAGGAGTGGACACATAAACAGGAGTACTCAAGGACTCACGAGAAACACCCAGGAATGGAGAAAATAGAGATGACACATATGAATACGTAGATCCTGGATCAAATAATACTGAGGCATCTTTGCCACAAACAGAAATAATACCTATAATCACGGCATCTGAGGCCTCTGTATCTGGTCTAGCCGGAAAAGCATAGAACCGAGCTGGAGAGCCAACTGTCTGGCCTCCGCTTGGTTGACCTCCACCTCTAGGATGGCCCCTACCCACCTGTCCTCCACCGCTGGGTGGTCGGACTACTGGTGGAGCAACTGGTCCGGTAAGCATAGGCTGCTGACCCTGCTGTACTGGTCTACCCCAAAGCCTGGGGCAAAACTTCCGCATGTGACTGGGATCCCCGCACTCGTAACAACTCTTCGGTGCGATGGGCTGCTGACTAAGTGTCTGGCCCTGGAGACCTGAATACCCACTGGGAGGACCCTGAATAGCTGGTGGGCGGTAAAAACTCTCTGGGATAACACTGAGATAAGGTCGCACTGGAGCACCTCGAGGAGGTGGTGGTGCTGGATATGGGGGTCTGCTGGACTGTCCCCTCACGAACTGACCTCTGCCCCCGGACAGAGCACCTCTGAACTCTCCAGAGTACCTGAACCGTTTATCTCTCATAATCTGCTCTCGGCTCCGCTGACGTACACCCTCAATCCTCCGGGCTATCTCCACAACTCGCTCATAAGAAGTACCCATCTCAACCTCTCGAGCCATAGTGGCCTGAATACCAGTATGTAAACCGGCTACAAACCTTTGCACTCTCTCCGCCTCAGTAGGGAGTATCATTAGTGCATGGCGAGATAATTCAGAAAACCTCGCCTCATAATCAGTCACTGACATCTGACCCTGCTGGAGCTGCTCAAACTGAAACCGCAACTCTTCCCTCTGGGAGGGTGGAATATACCTGTCCAAGAAGATACGGGTGAACCTGTCCCAAGTCATGGGAGGAGAATCTGCTGGTCTGCCAAGAGCATAAGACTGCCACCATCTACGGGCTCTAACCTCTAGCTGAAAAGTAGCGAAATCAACCCCATGGGATTCCAATATCCTCATGTTGTACAGTCTATCTTTGCAATGATCAATGAAATCCTATGGATCCTCATGTCGCCCACCCCCGAAGACAGGAGGATGTAGTCTAGTCCATCTGTCCAATAGTTTTTGAGGATCGGCGGCTATAGCTGGCCTGGGCTCAGGTGTAGCTGCTGCCACTGGATGGACTCCACCCACGGGTAGTGCACCCTGGGTCTGATATACAGCAGCTGCCTGTCCATGAGCCTGCGCGGTAGGGGTTTGTGCTCCCCCGCTCGCCTGAGATGTGGCTGGGTCTGCCGGAAATAAACTGGCCTGAGTCATATTTTCCATGAATCGCAGCATACGACCCATGACATCCTGAAATCCCGGTGCAGATGTGAAGTCCACCAGAGCTGGCTCTGCCACAGGCACCTCACCCTGCTCCTCAATAATGGGATTCTCTGTTGGATCCACTGGCGGCATAACCGGAATAGTCCTGGGACGTCCTCGCCCTCTACCATAGGCTTGAGCCCTCCTTCGGCCTCTGCCTCGGCCTCTAGCAACTGGGGGAGTAGCTCTTCCCTGGTCAGGAATCTCATTAGATCGTGTTCTCACCATCTGTGAGAGAATAAGAGAAGGATATTTAGTACTACATCAATTGCACGATGGAATATGAAGAAAGGTAGTTTCCTAACACCATATAGCCTCTCGAAGATAAGTACAGACGTCTCCGTACCGATCCGCAAGACTCTATTAGGTCTGCTCATAACTTGTGAGACCTACGTGAACCTAGTGCTCTGATACCATGTTTTCACGACCCAATTTCACCTATAGGCCATGATGGCGCCCAACACTACAGCTAGGCAAGCCAACTAATAAGTCAATCGTACATTGGTTAAACTTTTATTCCAAGAAAATAATAAAGTACCAACTTCTACCAATGTGTGTGCCAAGATCCGGTGTCACAAGTGCATAAGCATCTAGTAGATTATACAAAACTCCAAATACTGTCTGAAATAAAATAGACAGAATATAAATATAAGAAGAGACACTAGTAGCTGCAGAACGGCTCAGAAAGGTAGCTCACCACTATGCATCGGGATGACGTGGGTATGTGATGATAGGTCCTCCACTAATACCTGTCTCAGATCCTGCACAAAAAGTGCAGCAATTGTAGTATGAGTACGTAAACAACGTGTACCCAGCAAGTATCAAGCCTAATCTCGAAGTGGTAGAGACGAGATGGCCGACTTTGACACTCACTATGGGTCAATAATAATAACTGAAATAAAATTAGGATATTTAAATTAGCATGATTTACAGAATTTACAATAATTTATTTAATCAGCAGAAATAATCAAATTCCTTCAAATGTAACAATTCTCAATATATTAATTAAATTTCTTCAATTCAAATAATTTTTAATTTATCAATTAAACCTCATTTACAGGAGTAACAATTAATTCCTTAACAAGCAAGAATAATAATTCATTAAATTCTAAGGATTTTTCAATTTATTAATTAGCTTCACAAGCTTAAATAAATTATTAAAGTATCGTATAATTATTATTATTAAGCACGATTTCTGTCGAGGACGTACGGCCCGATCCAGAGTGTCGTGTACACTGCCGAGGGACGTGCGGCGCGATCCATAGATGCATCTATCCTGCCGAGGCATTCGGACCGCTCCACAAGAAAGGAGGACATTTTCTTATGTGCCTCCGGAAGGAGAGTATATTTATTATAAGATAAATTTGGGAGGAGAACAATTTCTTTTAACAATTAATTGATTTAAACAAAAATTAAGCATATGAAAATTTTATATTTTTTTACTTTTCATAACAATTCACAACAAAAATTAAGCATATGAAAATTTCATATTTTTCTACTTTTCATAACAATTCACAATATATATATCAATTATTTTAATTAATAAAGAATATAATTCACACAAGTAATTCATGCTTTGAGTCTTAAACTACCCGGACTTTAGCATTAATAGTAGCTACGCACGGACTCTCGTCACCTCGTGCATACGTAGCCCCCGTAGTTAGCAACAATTATTCAATTTAATCCCTATGGGGTAATTCCCCTCTCACAAGATTAGACAAGAGACTTACCTCGTCTTGCTCTAATTTAATCCACAATTTTGCCTTTTCCACGATTATCCAACTCTATCTGGCTCGAATCTAGCCAAAAATAATTCGATACAATCACTAAAAATTATAGGAAATAAATTCTATAATGAAATACTATATTTTTAATAAAAATCCCGAAATAAATTAAAAATTCCCCCGCGGGCCCACATCTCGAAATCCGGCGAAAATTATGAAATCCGATAACCCATTCAATTACGAGTCAAACTATACCAGTTTCACTCAAATCCGACTCCGAATCTATACCGAAATCTCAAAATTTCGTTTCTATGAGATTTCTAAACATTTCCAAATTTAAATCTCAAAACACTAATTAAATTATGAAAATAATGATATATTTATGTTTATAGACCAAATCCAAGTTAGAATCACTTACCCCCATGTCTTTTCCTTGAAAATCTATCAAAACTCGCCTCTGCTCAAGCTCCAATTTGTTAAAAATGGCGAATAGGACGAATGCCCTCTTTTTATAAAACTTCCCAGCAGCCTTCGGAACTGGTCCTCGAACTGGACCTCGATCGCGGCTTCGATCACAGGCTCCAGCCTGGACCTCGGTCATGGCCTCGATCAGGGCATCGAGGTTGGGCCTTCGATCATAGCCTCAATCATGGCATCGAGCTTGATCCTTCGATTGTGACCCTCGATCTTGGGTCTCGATCCTGGCCCTCGAGCCCCCTTCGATCATGGGCCTCGAGCTGGACCTTCGATCATGGCCCTCGAGTTGAACCTTCGATCATGGCTTCGATATACTAGCTCGAGCATGTACCTTGTCAACCCTGGGCTCGATACCTGGGCTCGATATCTGGCTCGATAGCTGGGCTCGATCACAGCCCAGAATGTCCAACAGAAGAGGAAAAATTGCACCAGCTTTTTAACTCCAATTTTTGATCCGTTAACCATCCGAAACTCACCCGAGGCCCTCGGGACCTCAATAAAATATACCAACAAGTCCTAAAATATCATACGAACTTAGTCGAACTTCTAAATCACATCAAACAATGATAAAACCACGAATCATACCCCAATTCAAGCTTAAATGAAAATAAGAGTTTTCAACTTCTACATTCTATGTCGGAACCTATCAAATCAACTCCGATTGACCTCAAATTTTACACACAAGTCATAAATGACATAACAGAGCTATAAAAATTTTCGAAACTGGATTCCGACTCCGGTATCAAAAAGTCAACTCATCGTTCAAACTTCCAAACTTAAATTCTTGTTTTTAGCCATTTCAAGCCTAATTTAACTATGGACTTCCAAATAAAATTCCGAACACGTTTCTAAGTAAATAATTACCATACGGAGCTGTTGGAATCATCAAAATTCTATTCTGAGATCGTTTTCTTAAAATATTGACCGAAGTCAAACTTAGCACTTTAAGGCCAACTTAAGGAACCAAATGTTTCGGTTTCACCCCAAACACTTCCAAATCCCGAACCAACCATCCCCGCAAGTTATAAATAATTACAAGCACCTACGGAAAATTTTATTTTAGGGAACGAGATTCTAAAAGTTAAAATGACCGGTTGGGTCATTACAGCATGCAATCAAGTAATGAGCTCAAGATTATTTGATATTCCTTCACCCAAATATAGATAAACTGGTTCATGTTTTCTACCTTCAAATTGTCTAAATTTACATTTAATTTGACATTAATTATTTCGTTTTGTTTTGTGATAGAAATTTGATAAGTTGATCCCAAGAAATGGCCGTAAATTTCTTTTTTGGTGAAAAAGTTATAGATAAAAAAAACTTTTCTTGACGTTCTATGTAGTACTAATAGTACTAATTAAGTGAAGTATGTTTTACTTTCTTATAAAAAAATTAAAAATTAAAGAAAAAATTAAGTTAAGTATTTTCCTGAAACAGAATTTTAGAGAAAAGTAGTTAAACCATTTACCCATGGAAATCTTGCAAAAAATGGCACCATTCTTTGCCAAGAATTACAAAATTCTCAATAGTAAATTATTACAAATTTATTAATCAATGAAACAGATTGCTAATGCATTTTGTTAGGCTAATTTTTTAAATTATAACAGGGTTAAAAGTTTTCCATGCGAACCATAAAATTCTTGGGCTTAAATAAGATGTTTAAAAGAACCTTTTTGTAGCCATTATAATGAAGTTCTATTTGAAAAGTTCAAGCACTAATAGAAGGGGCTTAATTAGCACATTTCTGAGATAATGAGGAATTGAAACACAATTTGAAATACAGATAATGAGAAATTGAAACACAATTTGATCTTCTTCTAAGAACTTGTAAACAATAATAGAGCAGAGAGTTAAAGTAGAGTAAAAATAAAATGGTTTTAGACAAAGTACAAAAATGGGTCAAACCCACTTTTTATCCAACCCATATTTTACCCAACCCACATTTTACCCTTATAAAAATGGACGGGTTGGGTTGCAACCCGTTTTTGTTCTACCCATTTTGCAATCCGTCCAAATCCAACTCAACCAGCCCATTTGCCGCCGCTATTTGGACATAAGAATTTTTTTTTCTTTTTTCCAAAAAAAAAATTACTTTTTTTCGAAATCAGCGTTTGTTCATAGAATTTTCAATTTTCACTTGAAGATGCATTTTTGGAAATTTTCGAAAATTTGAAAAACTCCAAAAAACTGTTTTTCAAAATTTTCACTCAAATCACTCACAAAACTTTAAAAACAACCCAAAATTATATTCATGTCCAAACACAACTCTAAATTTTAAATACCATTTTCACTTAAAAAAAATTTCCCCCTATTTTAAAATTTTACAATTCTTATGTCCAAAGGCCCACTAATTAAAAAAGAAAAGAAGGAAGAAAACCTTGGTCAAGAAGTAGGTGTATTTTATCAGCCTCTAGATCATCCAAATGGAGTAACCAATGCTGGATTTTGTATAAGTGGGTTTCAAAAAAAGATTGACATATATATTACTAATTAACCACAATATTGATAGTCGATGGTAAGAATACGCTTCATCCGTTTCAAAAAGAATAAACCTTTTATTATTTAGAGAGTCAAATAAAGTTTTGTTTGACTATATTTTTCGCAAATATTTTTTAAATATTTTAAATTGTTAGCTACAATGGCTTATAATACTTTATATGTAGTTTCTAAATATGTGAATTTTAGTTTAAAGACTCAAAGAATCTATCTCCGAATTCACACTAAAAATTAGTCAATTTAGCCCTCGCACTAACAATTTACAATGTTTTAGTTTAAGAAAGCTTAGCAATTATACATTTGACATATTAGCAAAGGACGGATGGTCCGTCATGCTTTTGAAGGTTCGTTACTATTCTTATTAGGTTAATAATTAATTTTTATATAACGATTTACTTGTAATTATCTTATATTTATCTTATGAATAATTTGATTGTGTAAATATCTTTTGCACCGTCAATGCATAAATTTAAACTCATATTATTTTTACTATGTGTTGTGATTTGTTCAATCCAAAAGCTATGAGTATATTGACATGCAAGGGTTTCCTCTTCCAGTCGAACATAGGAGTAATATAGGTTTTGGGCAGTCATTCAAATTATAATTATGGACTTTTGAATTGATATGTAAACCACATATTTGAAGTCTGGAATTTTGTCACCTGTATCCACTTGAAAGTCTACTCGATCAGTATTAAAATAATCAGAGGTGCAAACATCATGAATGATGTAAGCATCAAATATCTCTATCAATGTTAGATCTACTTATCTATCATGCATCTACGCAACCTTCACTACTTAAAAAAAAATAGGAATTAACAACTACAGACAAATTCTGTACCTAAACAAAAAATTTTGTCCCTAATTTTATTTAGTGATAGATTAGGGATATGTTATTAAAATATTTTGTTAGTTACGAACGATTTAATGTAAATTAGCGACGGAGTTCATAGCTAAAAAAAAATAAAATACAAACATCGACTGAAAAACCAAAAAATGTAACTGCTGGCCTTGATCTTGAGCCTTGACCAAAATGTCACAACATGGAATATGCCGACTCAATAGTCAACCTAAGACCTCGTGCTTGATGACTCGTGATGAGAAGAGTCTAAAACATACTGTCGTGGATTTCCCCCCCTTTTTTGGCATATTTATAATTTAGCATAGGCCGAATACATAAGCAGTCTTCTAACCTTGTCAAAATTGCACCAATCTTGGGTTTTGTTTTTCACTTTTAACCCGCGTCAGAAACTATTTATATTTAGTAGCCAAAAAAGTATATAAAATTTATATAATTTTTCTATATAACATATAGAATGTATATATATACAAAAAATATATATTTTTTCGACTTTTATTTTGAGAGTGACTATACAATATCATTTTTCCATCAATTTTCTAATTGGTGGGTTGGGCGCTGAAGACTTCTGCCAAGGCGAATTCAAGATTTTAAAGTCACCGATATTTTAATGCATCATTACAGCTATTAATGTAACCATCAAATATAAGCATACAACTATTTGAATCTTGATGGTAAACGCATTTAACATGTAAATTTTAATTAATATTCCCTAATACTTCTAAGAAAAAGAACGTGTATTCACAATTGTTCTTGGCCAACGATGAGTAATAACATCATTGCTTATACTAGATTTATTTCTAAAACAATATTTCAGTGCAATATTAGCCTTAGCTAGATTGAACATAAATTGAATATTTTGATTTATTTAGACAATTAAATATGTAAAATTTTACAAAATAGGAATTTAAACAAACCGTTGAAACGAACAAGGGGGAAAAAAGATCGCTAAAGCATGTCATGAAAAAAGAAAAGCTGTAGTTAAGTTTATTTTTTGTTGTAGAATATGGATGTCTGATAAAAAATGTTGTTATATGCCTTATAACTTTGCTATCATCTGCTTCTTGCTCTTACCGACAAGATCTTATATATATATTTGAAAAACATAAAATCATGTACATATATTTACCTACAATTCTGTGGGTTCCCATCCTACACATTTAGTTTGTTCCATTCCAGAAGTTATATTAATATTGATGATTCCTTCTTATAAATTGGAGTAATATATTTTACTATCTCGATCATTTCAGAAAAATAGAGGGACAAAGCAACACTATAGTCTATCATTTTGATTAATGTTTAAATTCCTTCTTTTCACATCTCATAAATGTTCTTTGTTGAACTTATGACACGTTTATCTAAGTCCGATGTAACTAATTGGGTAGAGAAAGGAGAAATCCTTGTTGTAATAAAGATAATGTGAAGAAAGAACTATGGTCACCCGAGGAAGACTATCACGACTCGGAATTCCCACCCTCGAGTCTATGATGACGCCTAACATTTCACTTGCTAGGCAAGCCAACGTTAGATATAGTTATTAGCCATTTTTAACAATTCAAATTAAATGAGAACCAATAAGATGAATAAACTGAAATAGAGTAAATAAACTAAAATAACAACGATAACCAGACACAATCACACAACTGGCGTCACAAGTAGACGAGCGACTAAAGTACTACAAATAACAGTCTCAATGAAAGTATAAATGTCTGATATGAAATAAACAGCTACAATAATGTAGAAGGGGACTTCAAGGCTGCGAACGTCGTGCAGTTGTACCTCAAGTCTCCGTCAAGCACCGGATCCGAGCAATCTACTGACCGCCACTAGGACCGACTCCAAGATCTGCACAAGAAGTGCAAAATATAGTATGAGTACAACCGACCCCATGTACTCTGTAAGTGTCGAGCCTAACCTCGATGAAGTAGTGACGAGGCTAATGCGGGTCACTTACAATAACCTGTACGTAATATAATAATAATAATAATAATAATAATAATAATAACAACAACAACAACAACAACAACAACAACAACAACAACAACAACAACAACAACAACAACAACAACAACAACAACAACAAAGGAAAAGGGGAAACGTAAGGCAATTGACTTATGAAAAAGAATTCAATTCTTGTAATCAAAGAACCCGGAATAACCGATCTCGCAATTTCATGTAACAACACTGGAAATCAACACAATAACAATAACGAATACAAAACACATGATCCGTTGCGGCGCGCAATCCGATCCCACCGTACACACACAATCTTCCCTTATTTCAACACATCAATATCAAAGAATCACATATAAAATTCGTTGTGGCGTGCGACCTGATCCCACTGTATCAATATCAAAATACTCCCTTATTCCACTGTATCAATATCATAATCACATATAAAATTTATTGCAGCGCGCAACCCGATTCCACCGTATCAATATCAAAATCCTCCCTTATTCCACCATATCAATACCATTGCAGCATATAACCCGATCCATAAACAAATTCAATAAATGTAATCAATCCAACAACTTGATTCACAAGAATCTCTACGATTAAAGAATATGAAAGCAAAGCAATAAAGGAACCCCGTACCAAATCGAGAAATACTACAATTAATACAAAAGCAATAATACAAGCCAAATATATGACAGCTAAAGTGTACATGTAAGACAATTAAGGCAAGTAGTAATTAATCATGGAGTCATGGAAGGAACGAACATTTCAATACAAAAATAATTAATGACAAGTAACAAGTTACGGCATAAAAAGCAATTAAGGCATGTAACCGTTAAGACATGGAATAAGATAATTCATGAAATACGAGAAAGCATGGAAACAATTATTTTGACAGCGTATATACAATAATTCACATAATATATAGTTCAAGGGTTCCTAATTCCCTCAATTCAAGGTTAGACTCAACACTTACCTCGCTCCGCAACTCAAGCAATCACTCAGCCACAGCCTTGCCGTTTGAACAAGCCTCCAAACTAACCAAATCTAGTAATTTATTGGCCAAACAATTCAAATTAAGTTTTAGAAACTACCCACAAATGAAAGTTAGATCATTTTTGAAAACGTCAACCCCCGGGTCCGCTTGGTCAAAACTAAGATTCGGACTAAAATCTGATTATACATTCCCCTTCGAGCCCGGTTATGTAATTTATTTCACAATTCGACCTCAATTCGAGGTCTAAATCCCCAAAATTACAAAAATCCCTAATTCTACCCAAATCCCTAATTTTTACCTTGAAAATCTTAAATTTGATGTTGAAATCTTATGAAATGCAATGGATAATTAAAAAGAAGTAGATTAAACTCACTTACCAATGAATTTAGAAAGAAAATCTCTTGGGAAAAAAGCCTCTAGGGTGTTTAGGGTTGAGAAAATATGAGAAATGAGCTAAGTCCCATTTTCTCCCTCTTTTACCCAGCTGCGGATGTTGCAATTGCGATATCTTGTTCGCAATTGCGAAGAGTGTAAATGTGAAGCACATGTTGCAAATGAGAACCATGCCTCAGAAGCTAGAAGTCTCAATTACGACAAATTGATCGCAAATGCAAACTGCCCTCCTTTGCAAACGCAACAAAACTCTTCGCAAATGCGAAGGATGCCCAACCCTACATAGCATCGCAAATGCGACTCTTTCCTCGCAAATGCGAGAACCCTAGTCCCCAGCCCGTGCTCGCAAATGCGATGAGGTGATTGCAACTGCGAGATCTGCAGTCCAACACAAGCAATAGCGGTGCACCAGCTAGTCCAACCTTAACCAAACTCATATGAAACACGTTCGAAACTCACCCGAGCCTCTCGGGCTCCAACCCAAACATGCACACAAGTATAGTAACATCATATGAACTCGATCGCGTGATCAAATCACCATAATAATATCTAAATCTATAAATCGAACCATAAAATGAAGGAAATTTCAAAGTGAAACTCACGAACACAAGAATCGCGTTTAAGCATCCGAATCATGTTAATCAATTCCGAATTGGACCAAATTTTGCAGACAAGTTTCAAATAGCAATACAGAACTATTCCAAGTTTTAACATTAAAATCCGAACCCGTTAGCTAAGAAGTCAACTTTTGGTCAAACCTTGAGATTCTTTAACTTTCAAAAAGGCTAGTTTTCGGCAAAATGAGTTAAAACAATCTAGGGACTACCGAATTAAAATTAGGGCATACGCCCAAGACCCAAATCACGATACGGATCTAGCGGGATCGTCAAACACATGAATCCGGGTCCGTTTATACAAAATATTGACCGTGGTCAACTCAAGTCATTTCAAAGACACAAATTCACATTTTTTGTCAAAATTTTCACCAATAAATTTTTCGGAAAAAGACTCGGACTGAGCACACAATTCGAGGAACGCTAAATGGAGCTATTCGAGGTCTCAAAATACAGTAATGAAGGCAAAAACTCAAAGTGACCTATCGGGTCATCACATTCTCCACCTCTAAAACAAACGTTCGTCCTCGAACCAAGATAGAAAGGTACCTGGACTGGTGAAAAGGTGTGGGTATCTACTCCGCATGTTAGACTCGGACTCCCACGTGGTTGTCTCGATCGGCTGACCTCTCCACTGTACTCTAACTGAAGGATAACTCTTAAACCTCAACTTCCTGCCGAGCTAGAATAGCCACTGGCTCCTCCTCATAAGTCAAATCCTTGTCCAATTGGACTGAGCTGAAATCTAACACATGGGACGGATCACCATGATACTTCCGGAGTATGGACACATGGAACACCAGATGGACTGCTGATAAACTGGGTGGCAATGCAAGCCTGTCGGCCACCTCACTCACTCTCTCTAGAATCTCAAAAGGTCTGATATACCTAGGGCTCAACTTACCCTTCTTTCCGAACCTCATCACACCCTTCATGGGTGAAACCCGGAGCAATACCCTCTCTCAAACCATGAATGCAACATCATGAACTCTACGATCGGAATAACTCTTCTGTCTAGATTGAGCTATGCTAAGTCGATCCTGAATCATCTTGACCTTGTCCAAGGCATCCTAAACCAAATCGGTACCCAACAATCGAGCCTTTCCCGGCTCAAACCACCCAACTAGAGAACGACATTGACTCCCGTACAATGCCTCATAGGGAGCCATCTGAATACTCGACTGGTAGCTGTTGTTGTAAGCAAACTCCGCAAGCGGCAAGAACTGATCCCAAGAACCCCTGAAATCCATAATGCAAGCGCGAAGCATATCCTCAAATATTTGAATGGTGCGCTCGAATTGTCCGTCTATCTGGGGGTGAAATTCTGTACTCAACTCAACATGTGTGCCTAACTCACATTGTACGGCCTCTAGAAATGTGAGGTGAACTGCGTACCTCGATCAGAAATGATGAACACGGGCACACCGTGAAGACGAACGATCTCGCGGATGTAGATCTCAGCTAACCTCTTTGAACAATAGGTAACTGCCACTAGAATGAAATGTGCCGACTTGGACAACCTGTCCACAATGACCCATACTAAAAAAGATTTTCTTATGAGTCCATGGGAGCCCAACAACAAAATCCATGGTAATACGCTCTCACTTCCACTCAGGAATATCAAGCCTCTGAAGCAAACCTACAAGTCTCTGATGCTAGTACTTTACTTGCTGACAATTCAGACACCGAGCTACATATGCAACTATATCCTTCTTCATACTCTTCCACCAATAATGCTTCCACAAATCCTGATACATCTTGGCGGCACCCAGATGAATGGAATACCGGGAATTGTGGGCCTCCTCAAGAAACAACCCACGAAGCCCATCCACATTGGGCACACAAATATGGCCATGCATCTGAAACACCCCATCATCACCAACAGTAACCTGCTTGGCACCTCCGTGTCACACTGTGTCCTTAAGGACAAGCAAATGGGGGTTATCATAGTGACGCTCTCTGATGCGCACATACAAAGAAGACCGAGAGACCGTGCAAACTAGAATACGACAGGGCTCCAAAACATCTAACCTCACGAACAGATTGGCCAAAGCTTGAACATCTGATGCCAGCGGCCTCTCACCAACTAGAATATATGCAAGGCTACCCATACTCACGACCTTTCTTCTCAAGGCATCGGCCACCACATTGGCTTTCCCCGAATGATACAAAATGGTGATATCATAGTCTTTTAATAACTCCAACCACCTCCTCTGCCTGAAGTTGAGATCCTTTTGCTTGAAAAAAATATTGTAGACTCCGATGATCCATGAATACCACACACGACACGCCGTAAAGATAGTGCCTCCAATTTTTCAGCGCATGAACAATGGCTGCCAACTCTAAGTCCTGAACAAGGTAATTAACTCAAGAACCTTCAATTGCCACGACTCATATGCAATCACCCTGCCTTCCTGCATCAATACTGCACCAAGCCCAATACAAGATGCATCACAATACACCGTGTAAGATCCTGAACATGTGGGTAACACCAACACTGACACCGTAGTCAAAGCAGTCTTGAGCTTTAGAAAGCTCAACTCACACTCATCTGACCACCTGAATGGAGCACTATTCTGGGTCAACCTAGTCAATGGGGCTTCTATGGATGGATACCCCTCCATGAACTGGCGATAATAACTCGCCAAACCTAGGAAACTCCGAACCTCTATAGCTGAAGTAGGTCTAGGCCAGTTCTGAAGTGCCTCAATCTTCTTAGGATCCACTTTTATGCCCTATGACGATATGCCATGCCCCAAAAAGGTGACTAAGTCTAACCAAAACTCGCACTTTGAAAACTTGGCATATAACTATCTCTCAGAGTCTAAAGTACAATCCAAAGATGCTGCTCATGCTCCTCTCGATTGCGGGAGTAGATCAAGATATCATAAATAAATATGATCACAAAAGAATCCAAATAGGGCTTTAATACCCGGTTCATCAAATCCATAAATGTTGATGGGCATTTGTCAGCCCAAATGACATCACTAGGAACTCATAATACCCATACCGATTTCGAAAAGCCGTCTTAGGGACATTCGATGCCCTAATCTTCAACTGATGATAGACAGACCTCAAATCAATCTTTGAAAACACCTTGGCACCTTGAAGCTGATCAAATAAGTCATCAATCCTCGGCAAAGGATACTTGTTCTTGATAGTGACCTTATTTAACTGTCGATAATCTATACGTATCCTCATCGAGCCATCCTTCTTCTTCACGAACAACAGGGGCCACCCCAAGGCAAGACACTAGGTCTAATGAATCCCTTATCAAGCACATCTGCAACTGATCCTTTAGTTCCTTCAACTCCAGCGGAGCCACACTGTATGGTTAGAATAGAAATGGGCTAAGTGCCCGGAGCCAAATCGATACAGAAGTCAATATCTCTATTGAGTGGCATCCCCGACAGATCTGTCGGAAATACCTCTGGAAACTCACGCACAACTAGTACTGAATCCATGGAAGGAACCTCCACACTAGAATCACAAATATAGGCCAGATAAGCTAGACATCCCTTCTCGACCATACGTCGAGCCTTGATATAAGAAATGACCTTGCTGGTAGAATGGCCAGGAGTCTCTCTCCACTCTAATCGAGGCAACCCTGGTATAGGTTAGGTCACCGTCTTGGCGTGATAATCTAATATGGCATGATAAGGTGACAAACAATCCATACCCAAGATAACATGAAAGTCTACCATATCAAGAAGTAGGGGATCTACACTAGTCTCAAGACTCCTAATGGTAATCACACACGAGCGATAGACACGATATACAATAATAGAATCTTCCACAGGCATGGACACGTACACATGAGCACTTAAAGAATTATGAGGCACAACCATATTTGAAGCAAACTAGGATGACACATAGGAATAAGTAGAGCCCAGATCAAATAGAATTGAAGCATCTATATGGAAAACTAGAACAATACCTATGATAATGGCGTCAGATGACTCGGCCTCAAGTTTTGCTGGGAAAGAATAAAATTGGGGCTGGCCCCCACCACTCTGGCCTACGTATCTCTGACGGCCTCTCACTGGCTGGCCTCCTCCTCTACCGACTTGACCTCCACCTCTGGTTGTCTGGCCACTACCTCTAGCTGGTTGAGAGGGCGATAGAGCAACCGGTGCCAGGACCATGGCACGAGAACTCTATTGTGGTATGTTGCTCAACAATCTCGGACAGAACCTCCTAATGTGATCTGTACACCCACACTCAAAACACCCATCATGTTGTTGTGGCTGCTGATAAGTGTGGATTTTGACCACTTATTAGTACCTTTTTACTTTTGTTTCAGTTTGAAAGTATTAATTTATGTTCCCAAAACTAATAAAAGTGTGCAAATTGTAGGAATGTTGGAAATTTGGGCTTATATAAAGAAATCTGACTAATAAAGGAGTGTTCCGACTCACATGGCAAGAAAGGGCACACCATACTAGAAGTGCGGTCCGTAGAAGCAAGTGCTGACCGTAGAACTAATGAAGAATCCCAGCACTACTTGAAGCAGAAGTGCGGACCGCACACAATTTGTGCGGCCGCAGAACATGGTCCGTACTGACAAGAATTCAAAAATTCAGAGAGTGTGAAACTGACCAAGAGTTGAGGCCTTGCCTGAAGTGCGGACCACACATGAATTGTGCGGCCGCAGAATCTAAATCGCAGCCGCAAACCAAATTGTGCGGCTGCAGAATCCAGTCCCTTGCAAACTCAAGAAATATGCGGACCGCACATGGAATTGTGCAATCGCAGAACCTCTCGAGGGGCACTTTTGTTAGCAAATTTTGGGCCACTATAAATAGACGGGAATCACATTTTTAGGTCAAGTTTTGAAGTTCTAGCAGTTGTAGCCGTTGTAGTTTTCTATTTTAGAAAATTTGTGATACTTTTGGGATAAAAACATCATAGTTTATCATTTTAATCTTATATTATGGGTTTAATTAGTATTTTTTCTTTGTTTTCTTCATTTTCTACTATGTGTAGCTAGACTTTTACTAGGGTTGTGATCCAACCCTAGTGTGTAAACGTTATGGGTATTTAATTTAATGCTTGTTTATGATTGGGTGTTTGTTATTTAGCCTTGTTCATGCTTTAATTATAGAATTAATGGTTGCAAATATTGATTCATAATTTTTTGACTTGGTCTTTACTTGAGAAAAAGGGACCTAGTCTATGAAAACGTGGCTAATAAGAAATTGGGCTAGTTAAGGATTTGACTAGCCTAGTTAAAGAGTTTGAACTAGAGATAGAAAAAACCCGACTTGAGCTCATATCAACTACTTAGCTTGATACCCATTTGGTCTTGAGGAAGCCAAATTGAGCAAAATCACTCTATGACCGAGAGGTATTGAGTGGGTAATGAGTTGAGAGATATAATACATCCCGATTAATAAAACAAGTGTTAACGTGCTTAACTCATTAGGCGAACACCTAGGTGAAGGTTACATCCCTAGGCCTTTTAACCATTTGGTAATAACAACAAAAACAATTACTCGCATTCTAGTTTCTTCTCATTAGTTTACAATTGTTAGTGTTAATTTAGAAGGAGAAAACAAAATCCCTTGTTTGGAAGCTCAATTGAGTTATTTAATTTACTCTCATCAAGTGTACACCTGAACACCCATATTAAAATCCCTATGGAAATCGACCCCGACTCTTGTTGGGTACTATTATTCCAATGACCGTTTTCACTCACTATTGAGTACGGATTGGACGTGGATCAATTTGTGCGTCATTGCCGGGGAGTTAAAATGGTGTTATCTACATATTTGAATGTGTTTTTAGAATATCTTATTTCCCTTCCGTGTTACCAATTTGTTTAAGAAATTAAACATGGCGAACAATGAGCTCAAAAATTTGCCTTTGGGGGAACTGGACAGCGAGGAGGAACAAGTAGAATAGGTACCTCAAGAGCCACAAGCCAATCATAGAGGTCGGGTAGCTCATGACAATGTTCCCATTCCACCCATGCCTCCACCACGAGCGGCTCCACACCGGGTATTGCCCAACGAATGTTGTGCGAGTGAAATAGTCCCTCCCCGTATTAGGGCGAGAAACTTTCAAATCACAAATGTGATGCTCATTCTGCTTGAGCAACAGGGTTTCTTTACCGGTACACCAACTCAGAATGCTTACAAGCATTTGAAGGGCTTTGTGGATACATGTTGGGGGAGCAAGCAAACTAATGTTTCCGTTGATTCATTGACGCTAAGGATTTTTCCCTTCTCTCTACGGGGGAAAGCTTTAGATTGGTTGGAGCGATTTTCGAACCATTTAATTCATACTTGGGATGAGTTGGCGGAAAAGTTCATTGCTAAGTTTTTCTCTCTCTGGCACATGGCTACACTTTGAGATGAGATCTTGGCTTACAAGAAAGAGCTGAATGAACCACTACACGAGATATGGGAGGGCTATAGAACAATGGTTAAGGAATGTCCCAACAACGATATGACGAAAAACATAATACAATAAACTTTTTATCGTGGGATTAACCCAACCAACCAATGTATAGTGAATCAACTAGCCAGTGGAAACTTTATGACTACGCTTTATGCGGAGACGTGTGAAACCTTAGATGAGATGGCGAAAACATTGTCGGCTTGGAAATCCCGGGCCAATGTTCCATAATGTGATCCGAACATGATCCACCTCCATAAAGAATTGCTTGACCATGGGCAAGCCATTGCCGAATTGACCACTACCATGAATCAACTAGCAAAAGCTCAACTTAGTCAAGTGCAAGCCCCTAAGCAAGTTCATGCTATGGAGGGAGTGAATGTTTTGGTGAACAAGAAGAGGACTAAGGGTCCACAAGTGCAAACTCGAGTGGAGAACTATGTGCAAGACGATGGTAGTTTTGATCAAGATGATTCTTATAATGAGCAAGAGGAGGAAGTGCAATATGTGAATAATTTTCAAGGGCAAAGAAATAATTTCCAAGGCCCAAACCAACAACAATGGCGGCCACAAAATAGTCATGGCAATTGGAATTCTAATAATTAATAGAATTGGCATAATAACAATAATCAAGGAAATTAGAGTGGAAACAACAATCAAGGAAATTGGAGTGGAGACAACCAAGGAAATTGGGGAGGCAACAACCAAGGTGGTTGGAGTAACAATCAACGCAACCGGGGGTTGGGTTTTCAAAGTCCCCCAATGTATCAACAACCGAGCAACCACCTTCTTATCCTTCCCATGGGTCAAGTTCTTCAAACAATGATATGGGACGTATTAAGAATATGTTCAAACAAATAATGGAAAAGAATGTCGATTCAGATGCCCTACTTGCCTCACACAACACATCAATCCTAAATCTAGAAGTTCATATGGGGGAAGTCTCTCAAGCTCTAAATTCTCGTCTTAAGGGTGCATTACCAAGTGATACAGTGGTGAACCCAAATGATGGTAACAATACGGGGCATGCTATGGCGGTTATCACAAGAAGTGGAAGATGAGGGAATGTACCCACCTCAAGTGGAAGGCGACTTGTTGATAATGATCAAGTGATGCAAGAAGAAGAGATCCCGAACAATGTTGTTCAACCTAATGAGGAAGTTCGGATTGATATTGATGATAGTCTGGAAGAGACTCAAGAGGAGTTAAACTCGTCTAGGGAACACATTATTGACATACCAGAGCCGGTATTACAAAAGTCAAAGGCACCATTGCCTAAGCCTCCACCTCTATACCCTCAAATACTTTCCAATAAAAATGTTGAGAATCAATTCAAGATGTTCATTCAAATGATGAAGAGTCTTTGAATCAATGTGACATTGGTCGAAGCTTTGGAACAAATGCCTGATTATGCAAAGTTTATGAAATATCTTGTGACAAAGAAGCGATCAATGAATTTTGAGACCATAAAAGTCACTCATCAAGTGAGTGCAATTGTCCATTCAATAGCTCCTAAGTTGGAGGATCCCGGTGCTTTCACAATTTCTTGTACAATTGGAAGTGCCGAGTTTACTAAACCTCTTTGTGATCTTGGGGCAAGTATAAATTTGATGTGATTTTCAAGACTTTGGGAATTGGGAAACCAAGACCCACTTCGATGAGATTGCAAATGGCTGATCGTACCATGAAAAGGTTGTTGGGTGTGATTAAAGATATTTTGGTCCGGGTTGATAAATTCATTCTTCCGGCGGATTTTGTCATTCTAGATTATGAGGTTAATTATGAGGTGTCAATTATTCTTAGGAGACCTTTCCTTGCTACGAGTAAGGCTTTTTGTGATATTAAAGTCGTATAACTCACTTTCCAGGTTGGTGATAAAAAAGTGGTATTCCATGTGTGTAAGTCCACGAGACAACCAAATAGCAATGAGGTGTGTTCTCTTGTGGATTTAGTGACTGATGTCATTTTTGATGATACAAGTGCTACAATCAATGTTGGTGACATGTTGGAGGCCATCTTGCTCAACTTTGGCGATGCCGAGATGGATGGCTTCATGGAATGTGTTAACTCTTTGCAAGGAATGGGGTCGTATAACTATGCACCCTGTAAATTGATCTTGGATCTTGAAAATAAGAAGACTCATCCTACAAAGCCTTCTATTGAAGAGCCACCTACTTTGGAGTTGAAGCCATTGCCTCCACATCTTCGGTATAAATATTTTGGCCCTTGTTCAACTTTATCGGATGTCCTTTCCTCTTGTTTGACTAACGTGTAGGTAGATTCCACATTGGGTGCTACAAAATAGGAAGAAGGTTATTGGGTGGACCTTGGTGAATATTAAAGGTATAAGCCCCGCCTTTTGCATGCATAAGATCAAGTTGGAGGATAGTGCTAAACTATCTATTGAACATCAAAGAAGACTCAATAAGGCTATGCAAGAAGTTGTTAAGAAGGAGATTATCAAGTGGCTGGATGTCGGGGTTATCTTCCCCATCTCCGATAGTTCATGGACTTCTCTGGTTCAATGTGTCCCAAAGAAGGAGTCATGATGGTGGTCACCAATGACAAGAATAAATTGATTCCTACAAGAACGGTGACCGGTTGGAAGGTGTGTATGGATTATCGCAAGCTCAATAAAGTAACAAGAAAGGATCACTTTCCACTTCCTTTCTTAGATCAAATACTCGATAGATTGGCCGTCTGTTCTTTCTATTATTTTCTTGATGGGTACTCGGGCTACAACCAAATTCTCATTACTCTGAAAGATCAAGATAAAACAACCTTTACATGTCCCTGTGGCACTTTTTCTTTCAAGCGGATGCCATTTAGTTTGTGCAATGCATGAGCGACTTTTCAATGGTGTATGATGGCTATTTTTACAGACATGGTGGAAGACTACCTTAAAGTTTTCATGGATGATTTATTGGTGGTTGGGGATTCTTTTGATGATTGTCTTGCAAATTTGGACAAAGTGTTGGCTAGATGTGAAGAAACCAATTTGGTACTCAATTGAGATAAATGTCATTTCATGGTTGATGAAGGTATTGTCCTTGGCCATAAAATCTCAAGGAATGTGATTGAAGTTGACAAGGCAAAGATTGAGGTGATTTCTAAGCTTTCACCCCCAACTTCGGTGAAGGGTGTGCGGAGTTTCTTAGGCCATGCGAGTTTTTACGGGAACTTTATCAATGATTTTTCTAAAGTAGTGAACCCGTTGTGCAAGATTCTTGAAAAGGATGCCAACTTTAATTTCAATGATGAGTGCATGTGAGCTTTTGAATTGTTCAAGCTCAAGTTGATAACTACTCCTATCATCACCGCTCCAAATTGGAGTGTGCCTTTTGAACTTATGTGTGATGCAAGTGACGTAGCGGTTGGGGCTATTTTGGGGCAACGTATCAACAATATTTTCCATCTGGTCTACTATGCTAGTAAGACCATAAATAGTTCACAAGTCAACTATACCATTACGGAGAAAGAGCTCCTTGCTATTGTGTTTGCAATTGAGAAGTTACGCCCGTACTTGATGGGTGCAAAAATTATTGTCCATACGGATCATGCGTCATTTCGCTATCTTATGAGAAAAAAGGACTCCAAAGCTCGGTTGATGAGATGGGTACTCTTTTTACAAAAAATTGATATTGACATCCAAGATAAGAAAGGTAGTGAAAACCAAGTGGCGAATCACTTATCTCGTTTGGAGGAGGAGGGGAGGCCGCATGATGGCCTTGAAATCAATGACCCCTTCCCCGATGAGCAACTTTTGGCAATTGTAATTAAAGAGGTGCCATGGTTCGCGGACTTAGAAAATTTTTTTGTATTTGGAATCATTCCGGATGAGTTCTCTTCAAGCCAAAAGAAGAATCTCAAAAGGGATTGTCAAGATTATTATTGGGATGAATCATGCCTTTTCCGGATTTGTACGGATGGGGTGATTAGTAGGTGTGTACCAGAAGAAGAGCAAGGTGATATTCTTGGTTCTTGTTATTCTTTGCCACATGGTGGTCATCATGGTGGAGCAAGAACGGCAGCAAAAGTGCTTAGTTGTGATTTCTATTGGCCTACTCTTTACAAGGATTCTAGCGAGTTGGTGAGAAGATGTGATGAATATCAACGGGCCGGTGGAATCTCAAAGAAAAATGAAATGCCTCTCACAACCATCTTGGAGATTGATATTTTTGATGTTTGGGGCATTCATTTCATGGGCCCTTTTGTGAGTTCTTGTAGAAACACCTACATCTTGGTTGCGGTGGATTATGTGTCCAAATGGGTTGAGGCCGTCGCTTTACCCAACAATGAGGCGAGAAGTGTAGTGGACTTCTTGAAGAAGAATATCTTCACAAGGTTTGGTACTCCACGTGCAATCATAAGCGATGGGGGTCACACTTTTGCCACAAAACTTTTGACACTTTACTTAGAAAGTATGGTGTTACTCGCAAAGTCACGACTCCCTATCACCCACAAGCTAGTGGGCAAGTGGAAGTCTCCAATCGGGAAATAAAGAGTATCTTGTCTAAAATCGTGAATGCTAATCGGACGGATTGGTCCAAGAAGCTTGATGATGTGTTATGGGCGTATCAGACAACTTACAAAATACCTACCGGAATGTCGCCATACCGATTGGTGTTCGGAAAATCTTGTCATCTTCCAGTGGAACTAGAGAACAAGGCAATGTGGGCTCCAAAGAAGTTGAATCTTGATTGGGATGTAGCCGCTAACTTGAGGGCTGCACATTTGAATGAATTGGATGAGTTTCGGTACCATGCTTATGCGAGTTTGTCCTTGTACAAAGAAAAGATAAAATATCTTCATGACAAATACATTTGGAACGAAGAGTTCAAGATAGGTGATCCTGTATTGTTGTTTAACTCAAGGTTGAGAATGTTTCCCGGGAAGCTAAAATCCAAGTGGAGTGGTCCTTTTGAAATTGTTGGTGTAACATCTTTTGGTGCATTAGACTTGAAGAACAAATATAATAAAGTATTTTGAGTGAATGGTCACCGGGTGAACCACTACTTGGGCAAGGTTGGAGATAGCAATGTGGTGGCGGTCATTCACTTCACTTGAGGGCATTTTACGTCGTGCCGCGACGTTAAATCAGATGCTTCTTGGGAGGCAACCCATGTTATTTTCCATTTTTCTTTTGCAGTTAGGTGTTATTTGTATTCTAACTTGATTTGAATGTGCTACATGGATAAGTGTGACTTGCAAGAAAGGTGAACAAAAATCTTGCTAAGTGTTCAAATGATCTGCAGACCGCACTTTATTTGTGCGGACCGCACAATTATGTGTGCCACAGTAGAAGGGATTAGCGGCCGCACATTTCTCATGCGGACCACACATTTGGAATATTAAAAAAGTGTCAAAATGTTAACTCTTTAAAGTTTGAGCTTGTTAGTGCGGAGGCCGATCTGCGACCTCTCGTGAAATCTGTAGTCGTACATGAAAATATGTGGATCGCACATGAAAATGTGCGGCCGTACTTAACTCTTTTCCCTTTTTCAATCACTTGGTATAAATAGGAGAATAGATATCATTTTACACTTTTCACTCTCTTACCAAAAATTACTGCTCGGTTGATTTTCTTGAGAGATTTTAACTATCCCCACACACAATCACCTATGATTATTCACCAATTGCACTCACTCTATCTGGTATGCTTCAATTCCTGTTAAATTTTTGTGTTAGTTTAATTTTTAGAAGTTTAGTTTCTTTTTAGGTCATCTGTTATTAGAATTTATCCATGTGTCCATGTGGGGTAGATCTGAACTGGATAAACATAATACATGCTCTAATGGGATTGGGTTAGTTAAATTTTATGTGTTTACCATGTTGCCATGTATGTTTGTGCAAGAAATTGAAAAAAAATTCTAAGTAGAAAAAATGTGACTGTATGTAAATTTTAAAATCTGCGTCCGCACTTGAATTTGTGCGGACCGCAAATGTTTCCTGTGGCCGCAAATCGGCCATCACACTGTCTTTAGAGCCCCTGAACTTTGAGAGTCTGAAGTGCGGCAGCCCTTGCAATTGTGCGGACCGTACTTTCTTTCTGGGGCCGCACATCAAAATTTTGCGGACTGCAAAACCCAATACCTGCAAAACCTGTGTTTTTATCATAATCCCGCTATGTCCCCATGTTTCTCTCTTGCCTACCTAAGTCCTGAATATGTTGAATGATGATTTGCAACTAGCAATCTTCTTTGCTTTGATACAGACAATGGTTCGATCGCGAGGCCGAGGCGACGCCTCAAAGGGAAAAGGTGAATACTGTAGGACTCAAGGTAGAGGTACCTTACCCTTTAGCCAGCCTAAGACCATAAAAACAAAGCCACATCAGGCATAGGGAGAGTTATAGACCTCTCAGAGTCTAGTTCCTATGTCTCGCCTAGGGAAGCTTCAGAGGGCAACTTAGCCTCTATTCAGGAGGAGCAACCAACCACACAGTCGAGTCCACAGGGGAGATACCAGCTCAGGGATGAGCCCTCTTCATCTCACAGCACCTTCGAGGGGTTAGAGAGTGCTATCCAGACCTCTGACCCAGTAGCTACACCAGCCAAAGAGACACAGACGGAACAGGATATCCCTGATGATGGTAGAGGGGGATATGGTACATCCACAAGTGTGGAGAGATTAAAGAAGAAGGAGATCTGGGAGGATAGGTTTGTCAGCTTGGAGGCCTTAACTCATTTTCGTATGTGGTGGCCAGTGCGATCCTTGACACTTGAGCGGCAGTTCCTATTGAAGGATTTAGATTAATGCAACCCGGCGATCTTGAGGCAGTTCAGAGCAAGAAAGGTTTGGATGTGGTTTATGGAGAGAGTTGAGGATGCCAAGGAGTACCTCATTTGAGAGTTCTATGCAAATGTTTCTCACATCAAGGTGACCAAAGTACGCAACCTCAAGGTGAGGTTTGATCAGCATACGCTAAACACGTACTTGGGATTTGAGGACTTGGAGCCAAAGGAGTATCTGGAAAAATGTGCAATGAAGTAAAAGTCCGACCTTGGATGGCTGAGATTCTAGCACCACCGAGGCCACCACCACCATGGATTACCGCCGGAGTTCCCATTAAGCGGAACACATTGAGCTTCGAGGCGAAGGGGTGACAAAACTTTGTTTGCAGCAGACTTGATCTGTGCCAGAAAGAGACTCATCTACCTCTCCCTCGGGCTATTCTTGTGGCTTCTATCATGGTCAGGTACCCAATTAATATGGGTGCCGTGATGTTAGCCAACATTTCATTGATAACACAACAGGCTAGCTCGGCCTACCCTTATCCCAACACTATCACAGAGTACCTCACCGATGCAAAGGTAGAGCCGAGATCATTCAACACCAAGGTGAAACCGAAGAAGCCATTTGACTGGTAATCATTGATGGATGAGACCAACCCAAAGAAGAGAGCCCAGAATTCTACCACCACAGGCCAGTCTGATGAGCCGGCAGTGGTAGTGCTG
Organism: Nicotiana tomentosiformis; assembly: GCF_000390325.3. Classification (NCBI taxonomy): domain Eukaryota; kingdom Viridiplantae; phylum Streptophyta; class Magnoliopsida; order Solanales; family Solanaceae; genus Nicotiana; species Nicotiana tomentosiformis. The sequence goes on along the minus strand of NC_090815.1, from coordinate 14,027,596 downwards.
AGATTTCCACCACCTCTGCTGAGCCCTCTTCTAGTGCTAATGTTATGCCTCTGAGGATAGTGCCTATGCCTACAGCTCCATTATCTGCTCTGTGAGTCTCCCAGACATTGGCGAGTCTCAACAACTGGATGGAGACAACTACTTCAAAGTTGTCTGACTTATCTAGTACAGTTGTAGCGCAGTCTACTAAACAGGCACCATAGGCCTCCTCTGACATTGATGAGATGCTCAAAAAGTTCTGGACAACCAAAAGATGATAATGGATACCTTGTACAGCACGGGTCGATTATTGAGGAGTTGGGAAAAGAAGTGAAGAAGATGAGGAAGTCCCAGGCAAGAAAGAAATCAGTTGACAAGCTCAGAAAGGAGGTGACCAGACTTGCGACAATTGGGTACCTACCTTTTGATATGATACTTGACCTACACCAGTCAGCCCCAGATCCAGTGGCACCATCCGTACTGGTTGCACCAGCTGGCCAATTCAAACCAAGCTGCCGACACTGCTAAGGCAGTGCGTGCGATGTTCACCACTCCGGCCACGCCCAGATTTGATGATGGTGAGATACAGTTGGCTGACCCGGCAGGAGATGATATTGCTGGGTACACTGAGATGTCCAAGGATCCTTAGGGAGTTTCTCTTCACCCTCTCGTCTTTCACTCTTATTTTGTTAATCATTGGGGACAATGCTTACTTTTATTCAGGGGGTGAAGTTTATTTGATTTGACATTGACACATTTACATTTGGACTGTAATAATTTGATGATTCTATTCCTTTTCTTATTTGTAGGTATCTATCTTTAGTAGTTATTGTTCATTAGCTTCTTTATTTTTTCACTTTAGTTCTTGTTTTGTTAGTAGCTTTTTTTATGCTTTCGTAGATAATAAGCCTTTGATTTTCTTAACGCCATGGTTCTTTCCAAAGAAAGTTTTTGTGTAAATTGGGTGACTCGTCCCAATGATGGATGGCGTGACAACCTTCTTAAGGGAATGAGTCCATTTTGTGTTTAGGTAATAATAATAGTATTAGTAATCCATAAAAGGCCCAATCATGTTTTTCCCTAAAAAGAGTTATTCATGATTCAGTTAGTACCAACACATTTAACTATGTTCTTATGGTTTGAAACAAGGTTTTTGAAAGAAAATAGCTCTAGTTAGTGATTTTGATACTTTTGAGTTGACTTTGGCAATCATCGAGTGGTTTATTGGACCATAGTGATCTTTAAACTTGAGTGTGGTTGTTGTAGACTCTCGACTCTATCGTCTTTTATGGTCTAGTTGCGTGAAGGGTGAGATGATTTGTTTCTAGTCCAAGTATCCATGTGAATGGTCTAGAACTTGCCCCGAAGGTGCTTCAAGGCGAAATCCTAAGTTTTTCTTGGTTTGAGAAATGAGTGTAGGCTTTCCTTGACCCGTTTGAGCTTTCTATTGCCAACCAATGTCGTTATCCCTAGTCAACCTCCTTTGAGCCTCCAGCCTTTTCTCATTTGATAACCATGTTATAAGCCATTACCCATTTTGTCGTGATCCTCTCTTGGCACCCGAACTTTTCTTAACACTCTTGTGAAATAAGTGGCTTAAAGAATAAGTTTGGGGGAGAGATGAGGGAATTTGAAAAATGTATCAAGGCATAAAAAGAGAAAAGAAATGATCTCTATAAAAAGAGAAGGCAAAAAAAGAAAAAGAACAAAAAGAAAAATACAAAAAAAGAGAATAAGTGGAAGGATTGATGGATTCAAAAAGAGGTAATGATCCCTAACATGAGCATCAAGGGAGAAAAAGAATGAAATGAACAAGAAAGGGTGATGTCAAGTCTCTATAGCTCCCAATAAAAAAAGAGAATGCCTCTAAGGATTGGTAATTGTGAGCCGAGAAATAAAAATGTGGAGTGCTTAAGGAAAGGTGTAACCACTTACCCATATGGTATCCTACCATAATCCAAAAGCCTTCATTACAACTCAAAAGAAGTCCTACTTGATTTCGAACCGAGTGAGCTTACATTAGTGGTGATCTACATGAGGGGCAAGCTTATGGTACTTGAAGTCGTACTTGTGACATTCTCTTGTGAGAGAAGAGTGAACCTTTCATGAATCTTAAGATTAAGTGCTAACTTTTAAGTGAGCTTGGCAAATGGAAGGTATATGAGGAAGAGTTTGGAGTCCACCATGACCTACATAATAGAACAAGAGTCCTTGATGAGTAAAGTCAATTCTTGAAGATCAGATGTCACAATAGAACTATATGTGCATGAATATTTGATTTTTCACCTTGTTGATAATGCATGAGTAATGTGGGTAATTGTTAGTCTCAAATGAGTATGAATTGCTCACCATTGACTCACTAAAATGACATTTCACTTTGAGGAGGTGGTAACTAATCTATTTGCATGAGAACAAACAAAGATTTAAGTTTGGAGGAGTTAATAAGTGCGGATTTTGACCACTTGTTAGTATCTTTTTACTTTTGTTTTAGTCCGAAAGTATTGATTTATGTTCCCCAAAACTAATGAAAGTGTGCAAATTGCATAAATGTTGGAAATTTGGGCTTTTATGAAGAAATCTGACTCAAAAAGGAGTGTTCCGACTCACAAGGCAAGAAGGGGCATAACATACTATCAGTGTAGTCCGTAAAAGCAAGTGTGGACTGCAGAATTCTCTCTGTGACCACAGAACTGATGAAGAAACCTAGCAGTACTTGAAGCAAAACATGGGCACTGACAAAAATTCAAATGGTTCAGAGAGTGTGCAACTGACCAAGACTTGAAGCCTTGCATGAAGTGTGGACCGCACATGAATTATGCGGCCGCAGAAGCTAAATCGCAGCCACAGACCAAATTGTGCGGCTACAGAATCCAGTCCCCTGCAAACTCAAGCAATATGCATACCGTACATGGAATTTTGCAGCCACAGAACCTCCTGAGGGGTATTTTTGTCAGTGAATTTTGGGCCACTATAAATAGACAGAAATCACATTTTAGGTCACGTTTTGAAGTTCTAGCAGCTGTAGCCATAGTAGTTTTCTATTTTAGGAACTTTTTGATCATTTTGGGATAAAAACATCATAGTTTATCATTTTAATATTATATTATGGGTTTAATTATATTTCTTCTTTGTTTTCTTCATTTTATACTATGAGTAGCTAAACTTTTACTTGGGTTGTGACCCAACCCTAGTGTGTAAACCTTATGAGTATTTAATTTAATGATTATTTATGATTAGGTGTTTGTTATTTAGCCTTGCTCATGCTTAAATTATAGAATTAATGATTGCAAACATTGATTCATGCCTTTTTGACTTGGTCTTTACTTGAGAAAGATGGACCTAGTCTAGAAAAACTTGGCTAAAAAGAAATTGGGCTAGTTAAGAATTTGACTAGCCTAGTTAAAGGGTTTGAACTAGAGATAGGGAAAACCCGGCTTGAGATCATATCAACTACTTAGCTTGATACCAATTTGGGCTTGAGGAAACCAAATTGAGCAAAATCACTCTATGACCGAGAGGTATTGAGTGGGTAACGAGTTGAGAGCTATAATACACCTCGATCAAAAAACCAAGTGTTAACATGCTTAACCTATTAGGCGAACACCTAGGTGAAGGTTAGATCCCTAGGCCTTTTAACCATTTGGTTAAAACAACAACAATTACTACTCGCTTTCTAGTTTCTTCTCATTAGTTTACAATTTTTAGTGTTAATTTAGAAGTAGAAAACAAAATCCCATGTTTGTAAGTGAAATTGAGTTATTTCATTTTCTCTCATCAAGTGTACACCCTAACACCCATATTAAATACCCTGTGGAAATCGACCCCGACTCTTGTTGGGTACTATTCTTCCAACGACCGTTTCCACTCACTATTGAGTGTGGATTGGACGTGGATCAGCTACTAAAGCTGGAACTGGCCTGAATGGGCATGATAACCATGGTGGTAGCTCTGGATCGAAGGCGCACTAATAGGAGCTGATGGTGCACTGTAAGTTGGCTGCCTCGAATGGGTTACAGAAAGATCATAACTCCCTGAAGCACTGTGAGATGCCTGAAGCGCTAACAGAAATATCTTGGGGAGATGGCCTCTACCAAAAGTTCCCCTACTCCAGATGAGGCACCGCTGAAACTACTGGAATGGCGAGACCTCTTATCAGACACTGGCCCCCTCTCCTGATCACGAACTATCTCGATCTGTCTAGTAATATCTACGGCCTTCTGGAAAGTAATATCATCTCCAGTCTCCTTGGCCATCTGTATCCTAATAGTGAAAGTGAGTCCATCAATGAATCTCCTCACTCTCTCCCTCTCAGTAGGGAGAAAGATAATGTCATGGCAAGCTAGGTCCACAAATCGAGTCTCATACTGGGTAACAGTCATACTACCCTACTGAAACGCTCAAACTGCCTACGGTAGTCCTCTCTCAAAGTGACCGGAATAAACTTCTCTAGAAATAGCTGTGAAAACTGATCCCAGGTAAGTGCAGGCGAATCAGCTGGTCTAGTCAACATATAATCTCGCCACTATCTCTTGGTAGAACCAGTCATCTGAAACACTGCAAACTCGACCCCATTTGTCTCAACTATACCCATGTTGCGCAACATCTCATGGCAACGGTCCAGATAATCTTGTGGGTCCTCAGAAGATGCACCACTGAAATGAATAGGGAAGAGCTTAGTAAACTCATCCAACATCAACAAAGCCTCGGAAGATATAGCGGGCCTATCATCGGCCTGTGCCGTGACAACCGGCTGAACTACTCCAACTGGAGGGGCTGTTGGAGTCTGATACAATGGAGCCACCTGCTCCGGGGTGTGAGTAGTGGGAGTCTATGCTCCTCCCCAAGCCCGAGGGATGGATGGTGCCACCGGAAATGTACCGGTCTGGGCCACATTTTCCATAAGTCCCACCAAGCGGACTAGAGTATACATAAGCACTGCAGTGGCTATGAACCCCTCCGGGACCTGAGCTGGTCTGATGGGTGCAGTCAAAGCTGGGACATAATCCATTTGAGGGTTCACTGCAGGTGCTGCTGCCCAAGATTTAGGCTGAGCTCTACCTCTGGCTCGACCTCGGACTCGGTCTCTGCCCCTGGTGGTAGCTGCCACAATGGGCTACACTCATATCCTGTAGTAGATGTTGTGCGTGTTCTCTCCATCTGCGAGAGAACAAGAATAGAATGGTTCAATTATCAATGATAAAATCACACGATAGAGAAGGAAAGAAGTGAAATTGTTCCTAAACTCCATAGCCTCTAGAAGATAAGTACAGACGTCTCTGTACCGATCCTCCAGACTCTACTAAGCTTGATCATGACTCGTGAGACCTAGGCAACTTATTGCTCTTGTACCAACTTGTCACGACCCAGAATTCCCACCCTCAGGACTGTGATGGCGCTTAATATTTCACTTGCTAGGCAAACTAACGTTAGATGTAGTTATTAGCCATTTTTAATAATTCAAATTAAATAAAAACCAATAAACTGAATAAACTGAAATAGAGTGAATAAAATAAAATAACAGCGATAATCAGATACAATCCCAGAACTGGTGTCACAAGTACACGAGCTACTGGAGTACTACAAATAATAGTCTAAATGAAAGTATAATTGTCTGAAATGAAATAAACAACTAGAATAATGTAGAAGGGGACTTAAGGGCTGTGAATGTGTAACGACCCGGCCGTTCGTTTTGAGAGTAATATCCCCGATCCCCTATTTACTATTTCCTCCGTACCTTTTTCTGCTTAGGTGACTTGTCGGGAGGTTTTGTTTTTGGTTACGGAGTGTTTTGAGACACTTAGTCCCTAAATAGAGGTTTAAGCCTTATGATTTGGACCATGGTCGGAACTATGTGAAGACGACTCCGGAATGAAATTTTGTCAGTTCCGTTAGCTCCGTTAGGTGATTTTGGGTTTACTGGTGTGCCCGGATTGTGTTTTGGAGGTTCGTAGCTCATTTAGGCTTGAAATAACGAAAGTCGAATTTTTGGAATTTTGGGCCGGTAGTGGAAATTTTGATATCGGGGTCGGATTCCGATTCTGGAAGTTGGAGTAGGTCCGCAATGTTGAATATGACTTGTGTGCAAAATTTGGGGTCAATCGGATGTGGTTTGGTTTGTTTCGGCATCGATTGTCAAATTTGGAAGTTCCAAGTTCTTTAAGTTTGAATCATAGGATGATTTGTAATTTAAGCATTGTTTGATATAGTTTGAGGATTCGACTAAGTTCTTATGGTATTTTAGGATTGGCTGGTATGTTTGGTTGAGGTCTCGGGGGCCTCGGGTGAGTTTCAGACGCCAAACGGATCAATTTTTGGACTTAGGAGGTTGCTGAAGTTTTCTGGTGTCTGAGTTTTGGTTTCCTTATACGTGATCGGGAGGGGTGATACTCGATCGTGGAGGCTTAGCTGGGCAGAGAATGGAATTGTTTTTCGCGTTCACGGACATAGGCATGTGAACGCGTAGTGATGTGAGGTGGTGCTTCGCGAACGCAGAGACAAGGTCGCGATCGCGTAGGGTTAAGTAGACCAAAGTTGGGCCACGCGCTTTGCTCATCACGATCGTGTGAGGACATTCACAATCGCGTGAGTATGGGAGCTAGAGCATCACATTCGCGTGGTGTTTTATGCGATCGCGTAGGGTTAATTTCTGGGGCAGCAAAGTTGTTCTCCGCGATCGCGATTAAGGAATCACTAGGCAGTGTTAAAGTTTCCAAAAACAGGGGTTTTGCCATTTTTATCAAAAACTTGAGTTGGGAGCTCGGAATTTGGACGAGGTATTGAGGGATTTTCAAAGATATCGATTGGGTAACGATTCTTAACTCTTTTAAGGTTATATTCCACTAATCTAGGTTGATTTCATCATTTAATTTTGGATTTTGGGGTTGAAATTGGGAAAACTTTGGAAGAACTTCTTCAACAAAGATTTCGAGTTTTGAAAGGGGATTTGTGATCAGATTTGAGTAATTTCTATATGGTTAGATTCGTGAGTGAATGGGTGTTCGTATTTTGTGACTTTTACTCGATTCCGAGACATGGTCCCGACGACCTTTTTGGACGAATTTCAGAATATTTATTAAAATCTTGATTTCATTAATTAGACTAGTCTATTATAGTTGTATTTATCATATGTAATTATTTTTGGCTAGATTTGGTCCATTCAGAGTCGAATATTCGTGGAAAGGGCATTGTCACCGATTGATTGAGCTTGGTTCGAGGTAAGTAGCTTGTCTAACTTTGTGGGGGGGAGGGGGGGAGACTCCCCGTAGGATTTGTACTATTTTTGATATGTGAGCGTTGTGTACGTGAGGTGACGAGTACGTACACTGGCTAATTGTGTAAAACCTCGATTTTCTACTAAGTAATAACATGATTTCCTTCTTATTTGAGTTTCATCAGTATGTGTAGTATCCTGCTAGATTAGAATAGCATGTCTACTTGCCTTAACTATTTACTTGAACTATGTGCAACAAGTTTAGTGAATTTACATATTTTTCCTTAACTGGTACTTAGGTTAAACTGTAGAATTTCGTGCCGTGACTATTGAATTCTATTGTTCAGCCGCATATTTACTTTGGGACTACGGAATGGTATTCCGGGAGATCCCCGTGTACTGCATATTTACTTTGGGACTACGGAACGGTATTTCGAGAGATCCCCCTGTACTAGATATTCACTTTGGGACTACGGAATGGTATTCCGGGAGATCCCCCTACACTTTTACGTTTGGAACTACGAGACGGTATCTCGGGAGATTCCCAGTTATTATCTCTGTGTACTGAGCCGTTGTCTTCTATGAATTCATTCTTTGTTAAATTTCAGCACTTATTTTACTGTAATATTTTATTCTCCCGTAGTTTATTATTTATATACCAGTAGGACCCTGACCTGATCTCGTCACTACTCGACCGAGGTTAGGCTTGGCACTTACTAGGTACCGTTATGGTGTACTCATGCTACTCTTCTGCACATGTTTTGTGTGCAGATCCAGGTACTTCCTATTAGCCCCGCTACTAGCTGAGAGTGCTTGTTGTTGTACGGACACTTCAAGGTATATCGGCCGCGTCCGCAGACCTTGGAGTCCCCCTCTATTCCCTCCTATGCCATTTACCTTCCTTACTTCTGTTATTAGATTCTGGTATATAGAGATACTAGTTTCCTTCTGTAGCTTGTGACTTATGATGTTCCAGGTTTTGGGATTTCTGTGTATTTTTGAATAGTTGGTTATTGTACATGCTAGGCGGCATGGTACCCAGTTATGTTGTTACTGTTGCAGTTAGTTGTTAGATTTATGCTTTCTTTTCATTATTCCGCAAATGTTAGGCTTACCTAGTCGTAGAGACTATGTGCCGTCAAGACGTCATACGGAGGTGAAATTTGGGTCGTGACAAGTTGGAATCAGAGCTCTAGGTTCGTTGGTGTCGTGAGTCACAAGCCCGTTTAAAGTGTCGCGGATTGGTATGGAGACGTCTGTACTTATCTTCGGGAGGCCATGGAACTGTTAGGAAAATTTCACTACCTTGATTCCTTATCGTGCGAAAACTGTTGACTTCAAAAAAAATCTAAACTTATGTATTCTATTCTCTCACAGATGGTGAGGACACGTACAAGATGAGCTGATAACCAAGTACCCGCGCCCCCTGCTAGAGCCACGAGAGGCCGAGACCGGGGTAGAGGCCGAGGACGTCCACGTGATGCAGCTAGGGCATCCGCACGAGCTGCTACAGAGGAGCCCCCAGTAGCTCCAGCTGGAGGGCAGACACCTGAGGTACATGTTCCTGCACCAGCCCTCTAGGAGACTCTAGCCCAGTTTCTGAGCATGTTCAGCACCTTAGCTCGGGCTGGATTGATTCCACTTGCTCCTGCCACATCTCAGACTGGGGGAGGAGCATAGAATCCCATCGCTGATACTCCAGAGCATCGGGTTCAGGTCGACTAGGTTCCAAAGATTTTACCAATACAGCCGGTAGCTCCAGCTCAGCCCGAGGTTAGGGCGGCAGCTTCTGAGGTGGAGTAGCTCAAACTTGAGAGGTACAAAAAGTACCACCCACCTACCTTCAACGGATTGACTACATATGATGCTCAGGGTTTTCTGGAGGAGTGTCATCGTATTCTCCGTACTATGGGCATAGCAGAGAAGAGTGGGGTTTCTTTTACTACATTCCAGCTTAGAGGAGCAGCCTATCACCTCGAGAGACTGGTTATTATTCTGGAGCTCGTGTCCTAGCAGCTCGCCATGGTAGGGGTTATGTGAGTCACCCCGTTCATTCAGCTCTTTCAGCCGCCAGTGGTGTTCTAGCTCCTTCTAGGCCTCAGGAGCCTTATTATGCACCGCCAGTATCTAGTGTGCCTCCTGCACGGGGTGTTCCTAGCGGCCAGTCTAGCAGACCTGTCCCGAGCAAGTCACAGCAGCCACGCCCTCCTAGATCTTGTTTTGAGTGTGGCGACACTCGCCATATGGTGAGGGATTGCCCCAGATTTAGGAGGGGTGCACCTCCACAGACTTCTCAGCCACAGCATGCTTCGCCGGTCCTCAGGCTATGATTACAGCACCAGCTGTCACCCCACCTGCTCAGCCAGCCCAAGGTGGAGGTCGGGGAGGTAGAGGTCGCCCTAGAGGGGGAAGCCAGGCCAGATAATATGTCCTTCATACTCGTACAGAGGCAGTCGCTTATGATTCTGTCATTACAGGTATTGTCACGGTCTGTCATAGAGATGCGTCGGTATTATTTGACCCAGCCTGTACATATTCTTATGTGTCCTCTTATTTTGCCCCATATTTGGGCGTATCTTGGGATTCTTTGAGTTCCCCTCTTTATGTGTCTACTCCTGTGGGAGATTCTCTTATTGCTGACCGCGTGTATCCGTCGTGTTTGATTTCTCTTAGTGGTTTTGAGACCAGAGCCGATTTATTATTGCTCAGCATAGTGGACTTTGATATTATTTTAGGCATGGACTGGTTGTCGCCCCATTATGATATTCTTGATTGTCACGCTAAAACCATGACGCTGGCTATGCCAGGTTTACCGTGGTTAGAGTGGAGAGGTACCTTAGAGTATACTCCCAACAGGGTTATTTCATTTCTTAAAGCTCAACGAATGGTTGAGAAGGGGTGTGGCGCGTATCTAGCTTATGTGAGAGATATCAGTATTGATACCCCCATAGTTAAGTCAGTTCCAGTAGTGAGGGACTTTCCAGATGTGTTCCCAGTTGATCTTCCGGGAATGCCGCCCGACAGAGATACTGATTTTGGCATTGATTTGTTGCCGGGCAATCAGCCTATATCTATTCCTCCATATCGTATGGCTCCTCTTGAGTTTATGGAGTTGAAAGAGCAATTACAGGAATTGCTTGATAAGGGCTTTATTCGGCCTAGTGTGTCACCTTGGGGTGCTCCTGTCTTATTTGTGAAGAAGAAGGATGGTTCTATGCGGATGTGTATTGATTATCGCCAGTTGAACAAAGTCAAAGGGAAGAACATGTATCTATTGCCTCGTATTGATGACTTATTTGATCAGTTAAAGGGTGCCAGAGTGTTTTCCAAGATTGCCTTGCGTTCAGGTTATCATCAATTGAAGATTCGGGAGCCAGATATCCCGAAGACTGCTTTCAGGACCAGATATGGTCACTGTGAGTTTCTTGTTATGTCTTTTAGGCTGACCAATAACCAAGAAGCTTTTATGCACTTGATGCACAATGTGTTCTGGCCTTATCTTGACTCGTTCGTCATTATGTTTATTGATGACATTCCGGTGTACTCTCGGACTCGGGAAGATCATGAGCAACACCTGAGGACTGCACTTCACACCTTGAGAGAAAAGAAGTTATATGCAAAATTTTCAAAGCGTGAGTTTTGGCTAGACTCAGTGGCATTCTTGGGTCATATAGTATCGAATGAGGGGATCCAGGTGGATTCGAAGAATATTGAAGCAGTGTAGAGTTGGCCCAGACCGTCCTCAACTACAGAGATCCGGAGTTTCCTTGGTTTGGTGTGGTATTACCGTCGCTTTATAGAGGGATTCTCATTTATTGCAGTACCTATGACCAGGCTGACCTAGAAGGGTGCTCCCGTTTAGGTGGATAGAGGAATGTGAGGAGAGCTTTCAGAAGCTCAAGACAACTTTGACTACAACCCCAATATTGGTATTGCCTACAGGTTCGGGATCTTATACTATATATTGTGATGCATTGCGGATTGGCCTCGGCGTAGTGTTGATGCAGGACGGTAGGGTGATTGCCTACGCATCCAGACAACTGAAGGTGCATGAAAAGAACTATCCTATCCACGACCTTGAGTTAGCAGCTATTGTTCATGCCTTGAAGATTTGGCAACATTATTTGTACGGTATTCCTTGTGAGATTTACACCGATCATCGGAGTTTGCAGCATTTGTTCAAGAAAAAAGATCTTAACTTGCGTCAGCGGAGGTGGTTGGAGCTGCTTAAGGATTATGATATCACCATTTTGTACCACCCTGGGAAGGCCAATGTGGTGGCCGATGCTTTGAGTCGTGGGGCAGAGAGTTTGGGGAGCTTAGCATATCTACCAGTAGCAGAGAGGCCCATGTCGTTGGATGTTCAGGCCTTAGCCAGCCAGTTTGTGTGATAGATTTTGTTTGTGCTTGGGATCAGTTCTTTCCATTTATGGAGTTTGCTTACAACAACAGTTATCAGTCCAGCATTCAGATGGCAGCGTTTGAGGCTTTGTATGGTAGGCGGTGTCGGTCCCCAGTGGGTTCGTTCGAGCTGGGCGAGGCCAGATTATTGGGTACGGACTTGGTTCGGGATGCCTTGGAAAAGGTTAAGGTGATTCAGGATAGAATTCGCACAGCCTAGTCCAGACAGAAGAGTTACGCAGATCGAAAGGTTCGCGATGTTGCATTCATGGTTAGAGAGCGGGTCTTGCTCCGGGTTTCGCCTATGAAGGGCGTTATGAGATTCAGAAAGAAGGGAAAGTTGAGCCCAAGGTTCATTAGTCCTTTTGAGGTATTGCGGCATGTTGGGGAGGTTGCTTATGAGCTTGCCTTACCTCCCAGTGTAGCAGGAGTTCATCCGGTATTTCATGTTTTGATGCTCTGGAAGTACCACGGTGATCCAGCTCACGTATTGGATTTCAGCTCAGTCCAGTTAGACAGGGATCTATCTTATGTTGAGGAGCCAATGTCTATTTTAGACAGGCAGGTCAGAAAGCTAAGGTAAAAGAACATTGCTTCTATGAAGGTTCAGTGGAGGGGACAATCGGTCGAGGAGGCGACTTGGGAGACCTAGCAGGATATGCGCAGCCGTTATCCTTATTTTTTCACCACTTCAGGTATATCTCTATGCTCGTTCGATGATGAATGATTGTTTAAAGAGGGGGAGGATATAACGAACCGGCCGGTCGTTTTGAGAGTAATAGCCTCGATCCCCTATTTACTGTTTCCCCCGTACCTTTTTCTGCTTAGGTGACTTGCCGGGAGGTTTTGTTTTTGGTTTCGGAGTATTTTGGGACACTTATTCCCTAAATGGAGGTTTAAGCCTTAGGATTTGGACCGTAGTCGGAACTATGTGAAGACAACTCCGGAATGAAATTCTATCAATTCCGTTAGATCCGTTAGGTGATTTTGGGTTTAGGGGTGTGTTCGGATTGTGTTTTGGAGGTCAGTAGCTCATTTAGGCTTGAAATGACGAAAGTCGGATTTTTTTGGAGTTTTGGGCCGGTAGTGAAAATTTTGATATCGGGGTCGGATTCTGATTTCGGAAGTTGGAGTAGGTCCGTAATGTTGAATATGACTTGTGTACACAATTTGGGGTCAATCGGACGTGGTTTGGTTAGTTTCGGCATCGGTTGTCGAATTTGAAAGTTTCAAGTTCTTTAAGTTTGAATCGGAGAATGATTTGTGATTTTAGCATTATTTGATATGGTTTGAGGATTCTACTAAGTTCGTATGGTGTTTTAGGATTGGTTGTTATGTTTGGTTGATGTCCCTAGGGCCTCGAGTGAGTTTCGAACGCCCAACGGATCGATTTTTGGACTTAGGAGGTTGCTGAAGTTTTCTAGTCTCTGAGTTCTGGTTTCCTTATACGCGATCGCGAGGGGTGATCCGCGATCGCGTAGGCTTAGCTCTGCAGAGGATGGAATTGTTCTTCGCGTTCGCGGATATGGGCATGCGAACGCGTAGTGATGTGAGGTGGTACTTCCCGAACGCAGAGACAAGGTCGTGATCGCGTAGAGTTAAGTGGACCAAAGTTGGGCCACGCGCTTTGCTCATTGCGTGAGGACGTTCGCGATCGCGTGAGTATGGGATCCAGAGCATCGCATTCACGTGGTGTTTTACGCGGTCACGTAGGGTTAATTTCTCGGGCAGCAAAGTTGTTCTTCGCGATCGCGAGGCTATTTCCGCGATCGCGATTAAGGAATCACTGGGCAGTGTTAAAGTTTACAAAAACGGGAGTTTTGCCATTTTTATCAAAATCTTGAGTTGATTTTGGACGAGGTATTGAGGGATTTTCAAAGATATCGATTGGGTAATGATTCTTAACCCCTTTATGTTTATATTCCACTAATCTATGGTTGATTTCATCATTTAATTTCGGATTTTGGGGTTGAAATTGGGAAAATTTTGGAAGAACTTCTTAAACAAAGATTTCTAGTTTTGAAAGGGGATTTGTGGTCGGATTTGAGTAATTTTATATGGTTAGACTCGTGAGTGAATGGGTGTTCATATTTTGTTACTTTTACTCGATTCCGAGACGTGGGCCTGGTCGACTTTTTTGGACGAATTTCAGAATTTTTATTAAAATCTTGATTTCATTAATTAGACTAGTCTATTGTAGTTGTATTTATGATATGTAATTATTTTTGGCTAGATTTGGGCCATTCAGACTCGAATATTCGTGGAAAGGGCATTGTGACCGATTGATTTAGCTTTGTTCGAGGTAAGTGGCTAGCCTAACTTTGTGGGGGGGGAACTCCCTGTAGGATTTGTACTGTTTTTGATATGTGAGCGCCATGTACGTGAGGTGACGAGTATGTACACGGGCTAATTGTATAAAAACCCGATTTTCTACTAAGTAATAACCTGATTTCCTTCTTATTTGAGTTTCATCAGCATGTGTAGTATCTTTCTAGATTAGAATAGCATGTCTACTTGCCTTAACTGTTTACTTGAACTACGTGCAGCATGTTTAGTGAATTTACTTATTTTTCCTTAACTGGTACTTAGGTTGAACTGTAGAATTCCGTGCCGTGACTATTGAATTCTATTGTTCAGCCGCATATTTACTTTGGGACTACGGAACGGTATTCCGGGAGAGCCCCCTGCAGTGTATATTTACTTTGGGACTACGGAACAGTATTTAGGGAGATCCCCATGTACTGCATATTTATTTTGGAACTACGGAACGGTATTCCGGGAGATCCCCATGTATTGGATATTTACTTTGGGACTACGGAACGGTATTTCGGGAGATCCCCCTACACTTTTACATTTGAAATTACGAGACGGTATCTCGGGAGATTCCATGTTGTGATCTCTGTGTACTGAGCTGTTGTCTTCTATGAATTCATTCTTTGTTAAATTGCAGCACTTATTTTTCTATAATATTTCTTTTTGTCGTAGTTTATTATTTATATACCAGTAGGGCTTTGACTTGATCTTGTCACTACTCGACCGAGGTTAGGCTTGGCACTTACTGGGTACCGTTGTGGTGTACTCATGCTACTCTTCTGCACATGTTTTGTGTGCAGATCTAGGTACTTCTTATCAGCCCCGCTACTAGCAGAGAGTGCTTGTTGTTGTACGGAGACTTCAAGGTATATCTGCCGCGTCCGCAGACCTTAGAGTCCCCCTCTATTCCCTCATATGTCATTACCCTTCCTTACCTCTGTTATTAGATTCTGGTGTATAGAGATACTAATTTCCTTCTGTAGCTTGTGACTTATGATGTTCCGAGTTTTGGGATTTCTGTATATTTTTGAATAGTTGGTTATTGTACATGCCAGGCGGCATGGTACCCAGTTATGTTGTTACTGCTCCAGTTAGTTGTTAGATTTATGTTTTCTTTTCATTATTCCGCAAATATTAGGTTTACCTAGTCGTAGAGATTAGGTGTCGTCACGACGTCATACGGAGGGAAAATTTGGGTCGTGACAGAATGTCGTGCTGCTGTACCTCAAGTCTCCATCAAGCACCAGATCCAAGCAATCTACTGATTGCCGCTAGGACCGACTCCAAAATCTTCACAAGAAGTACAGAGTGTAGTATGAGCACAACCGACCTCTTGTAATCTGTAAGTGCCGAGCCTAATCTCGACGAAGTAGTGGCGAAGATAAGGTGGATCATTTACAATAACCTGTATGTAGTATAAAAATAATAATAACAAGAAAGGAAAACGGGAAAAGAAAGGCAGTTGACTTATGAAAAAGAACTCAATTCTTGTAATCAAAGAATCCAGAATAACCGATCTCGCAATCAGTGTTTTAAAAGACGTAAGGCGAGGCGTTTTACATAAGCCTCAGCGGGGCCCCATAGGTATTTAATTTTTAATATTTTATAATATAATATAATGACAGTAAATATTTATAAACAGGTAAAATTGCATAAAAATTGAAGAAAACTATATATATGTGTGCTCCATCCACACAAAAAACTAATCAAAACAATCTATTATACGTTACTTACAAGCACAAATAATTTGAGTCTAAAAGAATAAAGTTTTCTATATGGAGGAACAAAAATGATGATTAACCTGCAATTTGAACTTTGAATTTGCTGCTATGAAGAAGAATGTAGCTCTCTTTGTATTTGTAAAAAATAATTAAATATTCGTTGCTTTTGGGAGATATTAGCAGACTAACGGACAAGATAACAAATTGGAAAAACCATGAATTAGGGCTTAAATCAATAAAAAGGTCTTTACTTTTAAATTTAATACATTTGAGTTCCTTTTTAAACCTTTTGAGTAATTACCAAACTAACTTTTGAGAATTTGGGTATTATATGAATGACTAGTTCAACAAATTTTATTTTAATTTGAAAAAGTCTATGGGGCTTACTCCTTACTAAAAGAACGTGCCTCGAACGCCCGGTCGTACGCCCCAAATTGCGGGGTGTACGCCTCTTGAGACTTTCTCCCCATACCATTGCCCCGAGGCATTTTTGGTACGCCTCGCCCCGGGGCTCGCCCCAAAAATGCCTTTTAAAATTGTGCTCGCAATTTCATGTAACAACACTGGAAATCAACACAATAACAATAATGAATACAGAACACACAAGCTAGTTTTTGGCAAAATGAGTTAAAACAAGTTAGGAACTTCTGAATTAAATTTGGGGCATACGCCCAAGTCTCAAATCACGATATGGGTCCACCAGGATTTTTAAAATACGGATTCGGATCCGTTTACATAAAATATTAATCGTGGTCAACTCAAGTCATTTCAAAGAGTCAGACTGTGCACGCAATTCGAGAAATACTAAATAGAGTTATTCGAGGTCTCAAAACTCAGAAATGAAGGCCAAAATTCAAAGTGACCTATCAGATCATCATAGAGACATCAATCTCTAATATTTTACAGGAAAATAAGAAATCGAATATTTTTTCTTATTTTTATCTTACTTGATTACCTAATTTTTATTAGCTAGATAAAATGTCTGGCAATTTAATATCACTTATTAGATTTGAACTCTAACACTATATATGATAAAGCTGGAGATTGTGTATGACATGCACATTAAAATAGAAAAGGAGATATTTGAGTATTCCAGAAAAGAGCAATCAATCTTAAAAACGACAATTATTTCAAGACGCAATTGAAAGCGCTATGGTTGAAGGATATAGAGAAGATAAAGTTGATCAATAAATGCTTCTTCCAACAACGTCAGAGCAATCAAATTTCAAAAGGAAGATATACTAAAGTTTAATTGATAGTGTGATGGCTAAAAGAATGGAGATTGAGTTTGTTAGAGAGTATGCCTATTGACTTTCTTTATAAAAAGTCTTAAGATTATACAAAAATGTTAGCTTTTGTTATATTTAAATTGTAACTTATAACTAAATCAAATATTATTCAAATATATATGTATATAATATTTTTATTATCTATATTTTATAAAAAATAGTATGAAATACACGTGCAACGCACGTACATAGAGACTAATTATACCAAAAAAATAATGATAAACTAAAAGGTTGTTAAGGGCTTCAGGACTCAACTGCAAGAAGAAATAAATTAATCTAGTGTAAACAGCTCCACAAGAACATAATTATCTCATATATGCATGATAAACACTAAATGATTATAGGGGCTAAGCAAAATTAAAGTTGCACTGAATATTTTGCCTTGAATCATATATAATGGCCATTAGAAGGTTCAACTTCAGCAGTTTGGTTTTCCCGACCGTCGGTCATGTGTAGATGGCATTACAAAATTTTTAATTTATTTTTTTCTCTTAGATAATATTAAAATTTGTAAAACAAATATGAAACTCTTATAAAAAAGAAAGAGAGGAAGAAAGATTGTCTTCTTCTCAGAATAGAAACATTTAGAATTGTGAATCAAGCTCTAAGTCTTCGTATTAGTAAATAATATTTTTTATAATAATATCCAATGTAATGTATTGTAAATACACGATGGCTAGTATCTTTGTTTTGTAAAGTTATTGCAAGTTAAAATGACACATGGCAAGTATCTTATTAACCTGAATTAATTTTTACTAATATAATAATAATAGTATTATTTATATGAAGTTAAAGGCTTAATGTCTTTTAACACTACCATCTTATAAATAAAAAGCTAAAGAAATAAAGAAAGAAAGGCAACATTAGCTTTTTAATATATTCAATTAAAAAGTTTAAGGTCGTCTTATTAAATTTGACTTTAGGCCTCTTTTTGTGCATTAAGATGGTTGTACATACTTTTTCTTTTATGTTTTCTTTTTCTCTCTTTTCATTTCTCTTAACTAGTGACTTTTTGTTTCGTTGATTTCATTTTCCTCCGGACCGGATGAAATCATGACTGATCATCACCCATGGTGTAGTTGAATACGGGTAGCTTGTAATTTTATAAGCGATCCATTCTATTCGGATTTTCGGATTTCGGATTTCCGAACGGATTTTGGATTGGAATTCGGTTAGATTTTTTAAAAGTTCGGATATTTGGATCGGATTCAGATTGATATAATTTTAATCCAATTCGACCCGAAATTCGAATTATATGAATATATATAAATATTAGTCTTACATTTTAGGGTCAAGTTTTCTCATTTCATCCGCCTCTCTTTAGACTCTTCTTTTTCTTAGTTTATATCGAAGTCTCTCTCTAAGGGATATATACTTCACCATGATGGGTTCTCTTCCTTTTTAAAGATTTTCTTCTCTACTTGTTTGTTGGCCGTTTCTTGTACAGACGTTCTAGAATTCGTTTTCATTAATTTCTTGTGAAGTGGAAAATTTCCTATTTTAGAAGTTTCCTTGTTTGTGTTTCTCAAGTCGATCATCGTCACTACAGAATCAGTGTATGATTTTATATAATATACGGTAATAAGCAACATCATGACTAATCTAATGACTTAAAATATTCGAACTTATGAATATTTAAAAATAGAATTAAGTAATCCCTCCTGTACGATTTATAGTCAATAAATGTTTTGAGTTTTTATTACGTACTAATTGTTTAGCGTTATTTAACTTAACCAAATTTAGTGACGATTATAATGAGAGGGAATATATAATTGACTAGCATGTATATTGTATACCACGAGGAGCTTTTTGAGTTTTATATTTCTCCAGATGACTGATGTCTCCCTATCGAGTTGTATCCTCCATTACATATATTTTAAAGAACTTACTTTACCATACTCTTCATGTCAATTCCAATTTTATTGGAAACAATCTCTTACTCACTAGGTAGGGAGATAAGGTCTGCGTGGGAATATACCGGATTTGTTGTTGTTTCCGGACTAAGGAGGATAATCGACGAAAGCAAAACAACTTCTAAAGTACATATCGAGAGCAAAGTTCTCCGTTTCGTTAGGTAAATTTACTGTCATAACAAATCTCAAACTATAGTAAATACACGAAGGCGACAACCCAATGACCAAGAGGGAGTGGGGGGCTACGCCTAATCTAGATCTTGGTTTGGGCTGTTCCACCATCAACTCCCTCGGTCCAATTTCATGTGACACTTTTCTTTTTAGTATATCTAAAAAAGAATGACATTTTTCTATATTTAGAAACAATTTAAATCTAAATTATCCACTCCGCCCTTGATAACATGATTTTATAGCCATATAAACGTCATGACATGCATGCTTAAAATCCCAAGTTCCAAATATCTGTCTTTCTTTCTTAAACTTCGTGTACAATCAAACACCTTCACATAATATGAGATGGAGGGAGTAAGCTCTACGTTTATAGAGGTAGATTCAGATGGGTTACGCGCCATGTGATCCTTTACATTTCATATAAAGGTCATTCAAAACTCTGAGACAACAAAATTTACAACCTAATCAAGAAAAAGATGCTACCTCTGCATCTCTACAAATCTAGATCTAGACTAGAAATAAAGAGGACTAATGTGTACATTGCATCTACTCTGAATCCACAGAAATGGTATCATCAGCAGGAAACTTACGGAAACGAGCAAATACCCGGGAATATGGCAATTGCCTACTAGTTGGAACTATTGACCTCTTTTGTCTCGAGGTAAATCCTTGCCCAGAAATTGCCTGAGACAACTCGTCCATATTCTTTTTCTCCCGGTCCCTGCTACTTTCATCAGCAAACCTGTAAGATGAAATAGTAATTTCATGAAGGAAATAAACCCTAAATTTATAAAGGGCGGTCAATATGCATCCCGTACTTCTAAAAGAACTGAACCTTTGAAAAGAGTTGTGAGAGCAAACAAGCTTTTTTTCATAGCTTAACGCCTGAACCCAAGTTCATGTGGCCTCTTCTAGTTTCACGCAAAAACTACAAGGATAAGTAAAGGGAACTTATTGTCTAATAGATTATTCTAAGGCCGTCCTGCGTAGATCGATACAGTCCCTTTCTCTTTAAAAATCATGATTCAATGAAAACTACATAAATATTTTAATCTGAAATTAATGTGTAAGTCAACAACGTAGGCAGAGGAAAGTTGAGGAGGACAGCAAGCATCATAGGCTTTCCACCATTTTCTCTTCTTTTTTTGTTTTTCTTTTGCCTTCTACTTTCATCCACCTCATTAACCAATAGGCCACAACTTTGAGCAATTGTATTTTTTTTTATTTTAGTTTCAACTCCAAAAGCATGATCAAAGAAAATCAAAAGGGAAGAAAGTATTCATTTTATAATAAACTACACTTTCTTCCCCAACTAATTCTTACTGAAATGAAGCTCAGTAAGAAAGAGATTGCAATGACTTGACTCCTAATTACAATCACAATAAACCATAACAAGAACCATGAAATATTCAGTAAAAGGAAATAAATCCTTACCGTTCACGGATGATCTTAAATGCTTCTTTAGTTGCATAAGGAAGCCCAGTCTTTGGGTCACGATACCTGAACATTATCAATGATGAAAATAACACTTAATCAGTACTACAATTAATATCCAAATTAAGACTATTATATGCGATAGAGAGATGACAATACATCAACTACAGCATCACACACGGAGGGTCATGTACACATATGTAATCTCTCTGCCCTTTTTAGGCAATACATAAGTGAAGCTTCAAGAAACACAGACAAATTATACGAGAGAACAAAGTATAGAGCCCTAATATTAGATTCAGTGTGTCTCTATGTGTGTGTGTGAGAGAGAAAGAGAGAGGACGAGAGAGAATCAATGTAAGAAGAAACAAGGAAGCTGAGAAAAAATAAAACACGTTCAAGAGAACGAAAATGGAGGTGTACCCGGTTCATGCCTATATCATTACAGGAGAGATGGCAGTTTGGAGACAAACAAAAGGAATTAATAGCCCGTTTGGCCAAGCTGCAAAAATCAGCTTATTTTGAGAAGTGCTTTTTCTCAAAAATGCTTTTGGTGAGAGGCAGTTTGTGTTTGGCTAATTAATTTGAAAAGCACTTCTAAGCAGCAATTAGTGTTTGGCCAATCTTTTAAAAACTGCTTCTAAGTGTATTTTTCTCAAGAGTGCTTTTCAAAAAAGTGTTTTTGGAGAGAAGCTACTTTTTTCTGCTTCTCAAAAGCACTTTTTTTCTTCCAAAAGCTTGGCCAAACACTTAAACTTTGAAATAAAAAAGTGTTTCTAGGATTGGAGAAGCTTGTCCAAACAGGCTATAAGCCAGAACAGGCTAGAACTACAAGTTATTTTTTTAAATGGAAACTTTGCAGCAGTACCGTCTAAGTTGCTCTGACACGGCAGTTTAAGTGCCGCACCCGTGTCGACATGATACCGGTATGGGTGTGGGTATGGGATCCGTACCGGATCTGGTCAAACAATTTAGGGTACTTTCACCAGAACAGACAGAAAAACTCGAGACGAGATACAATTTGATTCCCGAAATCAAAACCAAAACTAGGGTAAATTTGAAGAAAATGGTATATCTTATCTAGGAAATCAATCTTTTTACTTATCTACAACTTGAATAAAAAAGAAATCCACACTTTACAAGCTATACGTAGGTATTCCACAAAATTTCTCATAATTTAGAAATATTTTTATTTTTTTGAATTATTTTTAGTTGGATCCCTGCACCCATATCTGCACTAGGATCCGTATCCCCGAATCTTAGAATTTACATCTCGAAGGATCTGACCTCTAGATTTGCACCCGTGTCGGACACCCACACCCGTGTCTGAGCAACTTAAAGTACCGTAACAGATAGTTTGAAGACTAGCATACATGTATACTTCGAATGTTTTTGGTAAAAAAATGGGATATTAGTTCATATAGAAAGATATCTTCTAGAGTATACTGGGCAAAAATTAGTATATATATCGCCAAAATGGTAAGAAAATCTTGGTAGCTTCCAAGTTGAAGGAGATGGAGGAATATTCATCTGGACTGAGAGAAGAAGCTTTCTAAGCAAGATAGAATGATATGATCCTGGATAGCACGGAGCACCTTATGGATCCCGAACAGTCAAAATAACCATTGACTCGTTCTAAGAACAAGAGCGTCCAAGAATTGCATATCAAGGAGCTACACGATCTTCTAGAGATGGTTAGAAAATGCTTGGAGAGCCGTTTTGAAGATTCATGCAAAGCATACCATGTTTTGGAGGCTCGAGCATTGCTTGGAAGAGGCCGAAAATGAAGCTGCTTGATGGTGAAGCACGCCGTGATGGTTTAGTATGTCGAGCTGGAAGCACTGAGGTTGGATGTGTCACACTGAGAAATGAGAAGATAAATGGGCTGGAAAATACAACTTAGTGCGATGAACTGAGCTTAAAGAATTGGTCTAGTGCGCCAAGCTTGCCTGTCGAATTGAGAGATTTTTACTTTGGGCCAAAACAAATTCCCCGGACGTAGGTGTTAACTACATCAATAGTTGTAACTCAAATTAGACAGTAGTTTGGCATATTTTTAGATTGATCAACATCTTTGTGAGGTTGGGAACTTTTTTATTCGGATTAAACGTCGAAATTACTTTCAAGTTTGATTCTTGACGGTAATT
The DNA here is from genome assembly GCF_000390325.3 of Nicotiana tomentosiformis. Lineage (NCBI taxonomy): Eukaryota > Viridiplantae > Streptophyta > Magnoliopsida > Solanales > Solanaceae > Nicotiana > Nicotiana tomentosiformis. The sequence continues at coordinate 14,005,018 of NC_090815.1, read as the reverse complement.
CTTTCTTATTTAAATCTTTATACACTTCGTTCTTGTTTGTCCTTCTTTGGGATGAATGATTCCATATATCATTAGTTACCATAGACGTTCAGTTAGGGTATGAGATTCTTTATGTTCTTCAATTCGTGGGGAATTTATATTTTTGTTATTTTTATGAATCAATTTTTTGATTATTCAGCTTGCGAGCATCCCAAATGGGTTGGTATCAAAGCTTTGGTTCGAGCTTATTCCTATAAACGTCCGTTCCTTAGTTCATGTATTAATCCAAAAGTCAATCTTTTAATCTATTTTGAGTATTGTTCATACTCAGATTCGAGAAGAACTATCAGTAAAAATCACAAAAAAATGTCTAAGTATTGGATAGTTTGAAGTTTTCTATTGTTGGGTAGATCGAGATCTTCCGCTGTTGGTTAACATTTGATATTCTTGTTTAGAATGACCTAGTGCTAGTTCGCATTAAAACGTTCTTAATATTTGAATTCAATTACCATTCGTGCCAATTCCTTTGTGTAATCTCGTTTATTTCGTTGAATTTCATTGATCCAAGTCTGTTAGCTAATGGTCCTTCTTTGTTTGCATCAATTCCTTTCTAGAAATTGCCTCAGGAAATTCGTTACTTGTTGGTGATTTCAATGAGTTGAAACAAACTTCGAGGATTCCAATGGAGTGGAAACATGTACATGAGATTATTTTTAATGCCATCCAAGAGCGGAAAACGAGGATTATGAGGATCATTATACTTTCAACCTATTTTTTCTGATAAGGTACTTTCACTCTATTATTTTTGAGATGTCAAAATCAGGTGTTAACGACAATTCAAGTGAAGCTAAGACTACAGAGGAGATTGAGGATACTAATGCCTTGCTGCACACACTTGCACAGAAAATTAATAAGATGCATTTGCAGTTTCAAAAAGTGCATGGTGATCTCCATAATATGAACCAAACAATGGATCAAAATGAGGAGCAAATGGATAATATTGAGAGGAGAGATCATTCAGTATCACTACCCATTCCACCTTAAGATGTGAGGAGGAATGGAGCATCAGTCCAAGTACAATCGTAGAATGAAGCTTTGATGACCTCGGAGAGAATTTTTAGATATGTGGAGTATGGCAGACAAGGTTTGGGGGTGGGGGGTGGGGGTGGGGGGGATAGATGGGCGAGGTATGACAGGGAAGCTGGTACTAGACATACCAGCCTTGCAGTTTTTGGGTAATTTGGTAAGGAAAAGAATCAGAGATGTTTGAGGGGAAAAAGAACTTGACATAGTACAAAAACAGATGTTAGTATTTTTTAGTGTTTTTGAGAAGCATGTTTAATGTACATGACATAGATGCTTTGCAAAATTTCCTAGCTACTTCTTACATGAGAACTTTGAGTTTTTGTATTGTAGATACTTCATGCCTGCTGTGTGCCCTTTATGGAATGCATGTTTATTTATCAAAAGAGTAGGTTAGAACTACAAGTTTTACTGATGATTGCTAGAATTCAGACACTTAATAAAAATAAACATCAGTAAGAGAATGGGGAAATAGCATGTTACCGTGCAGGCAACCCAGTAACTGTACAAATTGCCTTCTCGGGGTCTGTAAAGATGAAACCAGTCAATAATCATAAGCTGTCAGTGGTTGAAACACGTGAAAGAACTTAACTGCAAAAATGATAAGACCAACAATCTTAGAAGCTCATATAGTTACTCGAAACAGAAACAAAAATAGTGAACTTATGTGCCAGAAAGCTAGTCTAAGATAACCAATGTAAACACCAGTTCCATTTATGAGGGGAAACTACTAAGCTAATGTCCAGGAAGATTGGCAAATAGAGCAAATAAGGTGGAACTTCACCTAATAAATCCAGGATAACGGCACCACAGTTAGAAGTATAAGCATTTTTTAATCCTTGCTTTCAAATGCAAGACCTTGCCCAGGATAAAAATTTACTTCTATTTGGTTTGTTTTAGGACGTTCCCTAACTGCTAAGATGAGTGGTAATTAGCTATCACTGCAAACTTTTGGTATTTGATTGTTCAGACCTCATACTGATAAAAAGCAAGATAAGTGCTCAAACTCGAAAGAAATGTACAAAAATTGTCATCTCTTACCAAAAAACATTCATAATTTTTCTTTTAGTTTAAACTTTCTGACAACTAAGACTTCACAAAGTTCATAGTTGATACGGTTTTGACTGTGAAGAGAAAAATAAGAACAATTTTTCATTAGAGAAGTTAGAGCTAGAAAAGTTTCTACTTTAAAAACTATGACTTGAACCAACGACTCCTTTCCCTTCACTTATATTATCAGATGAAAAAAGCATAACATTTACTCATAAGGCTTTCATACAGCAAACACATCTTCCTAATACCAATCAGAGAGACTTCATGTGGCCACAGTATTGTTTTCTAGGAGAATTCTGAAGGATTACATGTTTCAATAAATCCCATAAACACAGGGCAATTAGACCCTTACAATTAATTCCACTTGGGCAAGCACTTAGGTAACAATAATAACAACTAGGTAACCAGAAAGCTAACAGCAAGCAGTAACAGAACATTTACCTAAGAAAATCAGATTTTATCATAACGGAGTAAATAGTGATAAATAACATCTAAAAATACATTAGCAACGTGGAATCCCATAAGACTATGATGCTGATTGCTAGGGCTATGTAAACTTAGAGAGGAATGGAGTATATCAAGACTTGTAATTACATGGAGTGGAAGTTGTTGAAATCTGTGAATTGAAAGATGCTCCATTGACAAACTCTAGATAGGAAGAACCTGCAGAGAGCAAGACAACCTTAACATGCATGGTTCAGAACGATAGCAAACAACTGAGTTTTCAAATAAATATCCAACAAAACTATTTCAAGTGGAAGCAGCTTAGTATATGAATGTTTTATTATATAGAGAAGAGAGTAAAGTTTTAGGGATCCTAAATTATGGTAAGGTACTTGCCATCTCTGGATAGGTATCGTATCTGAGGGCCAGTGTAAACTGCTTTATGCACAATGGCTTTTTTCTTGACTTCTTCTTCCCTTGCTAAAACACGCTCCAAATTCCTCAGATTCATGACCTCTGCAGTTTTTCCCAAAGACAGGTTACATATAATTAGTGGAAAATGCACAGATAAAAACTGAAAGTAATTCTATTGAGTAAAGAAATGTATCCAAACCTGTTTGAGCTGCTTCAAGAAGCATCTCTTCTTGAGTCATCTTTTTTTCTTCACCTTCCTTTTTTCTTTTTATGGGCTGAAGGATCAGAAGCATAATCAGAAGTACAAACCAAATAGTGGTAGAAAATAAAAACAAACTCTAATTTCAGTGTCCATGTAATGATTTCTGAAATCAAGAAAAACCAGCACGTGACACTGGATTACAAACTAAATAAACATACAAGAATAAAAGGGTCTTGTCCTAAATCCAGAAAATAATTGATGTGTTGGAGCTAACAATCCCTCTTTTGTACCTTTTGCGTCTTCATGATGTCTTTTAATAAAACATCTTACTTCATCAAAAAAAGAAAAAAGTGTGCTATGTAAAAAATTATAGTTAGTATTATTATGACAAATAGCATAGTACTGCAAGCACCAAACCTTCATTGTCGCCTGCAAGGCTGCACGTATGGCTTCTCTTTCAGCTTGCTTTACAATGACAGCTGTTCTTGTTGATTTCCTAATTGTTCTTTCTTCTTCAATATCATCATGAGCATCATGATGTTCAGAAGGAGTAGACGGATCTGGAGCTTTTTCATTTTCTTGGGGTGCCTTTTCTGACTTGGTAAGGTTTTTCTTTTTCTTTTTCTTTCTTGCAGATGGTTTTCCTGGAAAAATCAATCGCTTTTTGGTCCGTGTCCTGCCATAGAAAAGAGAAGAGTTATAACCTAACGACTGTCCATATGAAACAAAAAGGACACTTCCCATCAACTTGAATGTGTGAAACCTGTCATCTGGTTCATTTTCTCCTTCTTCATCAGGCTCAGGTTCCTGAGACCAACAATAGGTCACTCATTTTCAGCAGAGGTCACACAATAACAGAATTATCCATATAAACATACCCTTCCAAACTAGAGCTGCTAGTTCATCTGACCAAGCAGTCACTATAATCTGTGTAATGAAAAGGTCAGTGATGAGAAATGGAACACTCTGGACTTACATCTTCATCAAAGTCACTATCGAAAACATCAACAGCTTCCCCTTCCTCTTCATATTCTATGTCATTCTCTTCCTGAGATGCAACCAAACAAAAGCTCATTAAATTCAATTACCAAATTGGCCAAACAAGCACAAACCAAGTATTTTATGGAAGTTGCGTGGCTCTTGATTGCCAAATCAATTAAGAACTTAAAACTTGCAGGCCCGATATCCAACCATGGATCGGAGATGTCAAGACCTAAGATTTGAGTCAAAGATTGCACTCCAATTGGTGTTGCTGGGCATAATGGAGGCTGCAGCTACTATAATTATCATTATTATTTTAGAAAAGTAGAGTGCAGAGGCTGCAGTTATTCCAGAGAAACAAACTTTCCACTGTTATTTTCTTTCTAGAAGCACAATTAAACCTATATCTCAGAAAATTCGGTTTTCATCATTTTTTTTCCTGCTCCAATGCTATTTTTTGACTTGCCAGAGAAAGCAAAGACACCTAAATCTCTAAAAGCCGGTAGCAGTTGCACTTCACTCTGCCTCTACAATTACCAATAAACACGCATAGGATACTAACGCTTTTGGTTTCTTAGTTCTCAAATTTTCCACCCGATAATCCATTTCATTGATTCATAAAGGTGATCATTTTGAGCCTTACAACGAGTTGGATAGGCATGTTCTATGGAAACAACAAGGGAACCCCAAATGGAAAAACCTCCAAGATAATTAAGAATGTGTTTTTTATGACATCGGTGTCAGGGTCAGCTTGTACGCAACTCGACTCTTCTACCAGGAACCTGCTATCTCCCAAGTCCCACCAGGACAGGTACCGGGTAACTCTACCGACCAAGACTTAGACGGAAATGAAATCACCTAGTAGTATTTTTTTTGCCTTTTTGGGATTTGAACCTAGGACATCACAGTTCTTATCCCACTTCGTTGACCACTACGCCACACACTAGGGTGCTAAAAAATGATCTTTTCATAAAATTAAATAAATGTCTTGTACACACAAACATTAAGCATAAGCTGCTACCTACTGGCTATAATTTGAAAGAGACACAGAAAAAATGTACTAACATGTTAGTGAAACAACAGATACCTACATCCTTAAGAGCTTCCTGATTCCAGAAAAGTTCATCCTCTTCCAATTCGTCATCCAACAATTTGGTCATCCTGTAACATAAATCCCATTTTGAACAGGCAAATAAACTTAATTACACTCAAATTGTAGAAAAATAAACACAACAAACACTCCAAAAAAAGAGAAAAAAATAATTGAAATTGGGATTCTTGATTTACCGTTTGCCTCTGGTAGCTCGAGAAGAACGATCGAGAAAAACAGCATTTTCCTCTTTATTGGTCTCCTCCATATTTCTGTTTCTTCGAATAAATTTGCTGGTGGGGATTTCAGAATCTTGGTTTTGCTTATCAAGTTAAAACCTTTACAGACGTTTTGTCGAACAATTGGTGTTCGTTAAGCTATCAGATTCAGAAGTAGCGGAGAAAGTACAATTTCCCTCTCTTTCCTTTATTTATTCAGCAACGAAGTGTTAAAAATCAAATGCAATTGGTTTCTGGGCTGTTTGGCCAACCTTCTAAATTCCGCTTATTGTGAGGCTAGTTTGGTAAGTTTATTTTTGTCTAATTAATTTGAAAAGCACTTTTGAGCATTAATTAATGTTTGGCTAAATTTTTGAAAATTGCTTCTAAATATATTTTTCTTAAAAGTTCTTCTCACAAAATTGCTTTCGAATAGAAGCTATTTTTTTCTACTTCTCAAAAACTATTTCTGCTTCTTCAAAAGCACTTTAACTCTTTCCAAAAACTTGGCCAAACAAAAAAAAAAATATTTGCGGACAATATAGAATGGAAATTATGTCAACCCTAATGAGGACAATATAGAATGGAACCGAAGTAATAAAAACTAAAAATAATTTCTTCTGTCAAGGAGATTGTGCATAGACCTTCCGCTTAAGTAAAAAATATTTTTTCCTTCTGTTGTTAATAAAAAATTTATGCTTAACCAATTGATTTTTCACTTGAAGGAAAAATTATCTTGACTCTTGAGCTTCAAAATAAAAATGAGAGAATGTTAAATGGTAAAAGTTATTTTTTGAACTTTCCAAAGTTTGTGATGAAATATTTTCAGTTTTTTGCTACTTTTTGTCATTGAATTTCATAATTTTTTCTCTCTTACCATATAAACTATAAGAAAATATCATGTAGTCACAATGTCAAAGAGAAAAATTTAAAATGTCACTTCAAGTTTGAGGACTATCTCATAAGCTAAAAATTTGCTTAAATCACAATTACCACAATTAAAAAACAATAATTTAAATTTTTAACATATACTATTGGTTATATTGGAATTTGAAAAGAAGTCTAATATTTCTAAATTCATCATAATTCATACAACATTTACGTACAGAGTTTTAAACCGGCTCGGTTAAACTTAACATGCCACCCCGGTTCAGATAACTCTCCCCAACCGTAAAGAAAAAGGTTCAAATAACATCCCTGATCTAAACTCTCTACCCGAAAAAAGGGGAAAACGAGTTTCACAATTGGAGTAGCTTGGAAATTGAAATCCCAGTGAAGAAAAGAAAGGAAATGGTGAGCTTCAATCTTTTCAGAAATGGCATTTGTTATTAAAAACTTAGAATTGCCTCCGATCTCTGCTTCTTAGTTCATAAAAATTGCTTCTTTTTCAGTAATTGTCAGCTAGCTATACCGGAGTTCTTTCCCTGATTGGGAAGTAATACAGATTCATTTTTTATAAGGATTTAAGTTATATACACGGACTGTATAGTGAAATTCTACCCTAGTAGCTTACTTACCAATTATTCTAGGTTACTGATCAAATGCTTATTAATCAGAGTTACTTGCAATTACCTTTTTAAGTGACCTGATTGTGTAAAAAAGATTCAGTTTTGATAAGTATTTTAGTCATATATACACTGACAATGTAGTAATTTTTACACCATCATTATAGTAGGTTAGTTATCATTTATTATTGGTTACCGGTCAATGCTTATTTTGATTAGAGTTACTTGCAATTACCTTTTAAGTGAGCTGATTATGTAAATATGTTTTACACCGTCAGTGGGTAGAACTTAAACCCGATTGATGAATATATGTTTTTGTACCAAATTAATATCCACCATAATAGTGTGCGCAATGAGACTCTGCACCCACTTGCTTAAATTTGTGTTATTGTTCATGGTCAATGTGCATATATGTATTCAAGACCAAAAAAGAATTTTTTTATTTTTAAATGAGTCATGGATTTTAGGCTATGTTGTTCGGACTCTCCAAATATGTTGCCACACTCGTGTCGGCTCCTCCAACAGTGTACTATTTTTGGGGGATCCGACGCACACCCATCAACATTTTTGAAGAGTCGTGGCTACATAGGTTTTAGGCAACAAATGGAAATGTTGCGTCAATTGAGACATATTCAAGGGCATTCTTACAAAGCGATAGAGAATGATCCAATGATGAAATTACATTAGTGTCGTTTATCTGTAGTTCAGAGGCGGAGTAAGTGCAGAAGTGCACCCAGTACTCCTATGGAACAATGGGAGCATAAATAGTATTAATGAATTTAACTCTACATATAGCTTGAGCTGCATTCGTTGCTGAAAAGGTAGATTCGCCTATGTATGTATGTCAGATTGTGAATAGCACAATCACAGAGTTCCAATCGTAATTTGCGTGTAAGATCCATCATAACATATTTACACACTCTTGGTGTTTTTCTTACGTTTGGTTAGTGTTTTGATGCTAGACAGCTGCTATTCTGGGATTCGGGTTATTCATTGAAGTCAGCTGCATGTTTAGTTGCACTTCTGCATACACAACTTGAGGTCTAAGATTGCATTGATAGTCTGATACAGCAACATTTTTGTTAATCAATACATATATATTTTCTTTTCAAGAAAGATGATGTACATTGCATTTTAGTTGGAATCCTCTGATCATCTGATGCTTGGTACAGAAAAATTGCTCTTCATGATTAACACTAATTCGGAATCAAGAATACTGGAAAGGAACTTACTCAGCATATTCAGCTTTGCTTCCAATTTACAACTGCATTGCGTTCCCATCTTCTGTTATTGTTAACCAAATTAGGCTGAATTTGCAATTGTTAATATACTGATACATCTCATTAAGCTAGCATATGAATTCTCCAGAGATTTGGCAGCGAGCAAATGGCCTGAAGATCAATAGTTCAGTAAATGCATTGAAAAATCTTTGATTTTTGCCAATTAAATCTAGAATTTTTGAGTTTGCATCTTCCAGTTATTAATCCCTGTGGAAGGAGAAGAAGAGAGAAAATTCTTATTTGAATTGTTGATTAAAAACATACAAGAGGGTTCCTTATGTAGGAGTTTTTTTTATATTTTTTTATAATGGTAACAAATTTTATAAATGAGTAAAATATTTACAAGAGATAGTGTGAGCCACAATCAGACCCCAAAAGATCTGAGACTACGTAGCCTATTCTGTTCGATTACATTTCTTCTAGCAAATCTAGTAAAGAAAGCACATCCTCCCTGTAACTCTCTTTGTACCAAAAATGAAATAACAAAAACCAATTTAGTTTAATTTTCTGGTAAGAGCTAGGTCTGTCTTCAAAAACTCTGGCATTCCTTTCCTTCCATATGACCCACCAGATGCAAGCAAGAACTACTTTCCACCATTTCTTCTGTTTAATATTTGCCCCTCCATTGTTCCAGCTATTGAGAAGAGATGCAGTGTTATTGGGCATTGTCCAGGAGATTCCAGCCAAATTAAGATAGAAATGCCAAAGTTGAGTAGTGACTGGACAGTGTATAAAGAGATGGGAAACTGACTCCCCATCTTTGCCATATAGACTACACCTAGCATGTAGTTGAATTCCTCTCCTAATAAGATTATCCTAAGTTAGAACAGCTTCCCTTGCTACTAACCATGTGAAGCATAAGACTTTTGTGGGCGCCCTGACCCTCCAGATTTGTTTCCATGGCCATCCATGAGTAGGATTAGGAGTATTGTTGATGAAATGATAAGCAGATTTCACTAAAAGGATCCTGATTTGTGACCCTTCCACATTAAGGTATCTTCCTTTTCTATGAGACCTTGGAAGGCTTCTAAGGTCTCCCAGAAATCTGTCACACTTTGCAACTCCCAGTCATTTAAGTGCCTTCTGAAAACAATATTCCACCCATGTGTGGATTTTGCTTCTGCTACTGAAATTCTTGGATTCGCAGCAATGTTATATAAGTCTGGGAACTGATCTTTCAGAGTGTGCCCAAACCATGTGTCACACCAGAAGAGAGCTCTTCTTCCATTTGCGACCTTGATACTAGAATGATCAGCAATGAACCTCCATTGTCCCCTAATTATTTTCCATACACCAACTCCATGTGGGGATGATACTGGTTTGGTGCACCAAGGTCCTCCATGGCCATACTTGTCTTGTATCACCCTTTTCCATAAAGCTGTTTTCTCTAAATTATACCTCCATAACCATTTTGCAAGGAGATTGTTGTTATGCGCCTTTAGGTTTCTGATACCTAAACCACTTGCCTGCTTAGAACACAAAAGAGTATCCCATTTGACTAAGTGAATAGTCTTTTTCTCACTATTTCCTTGTTCTTCTTAGGGAATCAATCTTTTTCCTCACCTTAGTTGGTATTGGGAATAAGGACATCACATAGGAGAGCAGTGCATCTAAGACACTATTCACCTGAGTCACCATGCCTCCAAGTGACAAGTATTGACTCTTCCATCTTGAAAGTCGTTTTTCACTCCTTTCAATCACCCCTTGCCAGATTTCTTGCGACTTGTTTTTGGAGCCTAAAGGAAGATCTAGATATTTAGTAGGTAGGTTCTCTATTCCACATTCCAGGATATTAGCTAAATTCTGTATGTTTGGAACATCATTGACCTGATATAGCTTACTCTTTCCCTAGTTAACATGTAAGCCTGCAACAGCTTCAAAGGTTGTTAATATCAGTCTGAGATGAAGCATCTCTTCTGGTTGAGTTCCCATGAAAATGATAGAGTCATCTGCATACAAGAGATGTGAAATCTCTAAGCTACAATTTTCTCTGTTATACACCTTGAACCCCTTGATCCAGCCATTTGACTTTGCAGTGTTGATTATCTGATTCAGCCCTTCCATTGCCATCAGAAACAAAAAGGGGATAAAGGATCCCCTTGCCTTAACCTCCTTTCTGAAGAGAAAAAACCTTGGGATGAGCCATTAATCAAGATAGAGAATTTTACAGTGCTAAGATAGAAACGGATCCAGTTGATCCATTTAGTTCCAAAGCCCATATCAAACATTAATTTTAGAATGAACTTCCAGTTGACATGGTCGTAGGCCTTCTCTATATCCAGCTTGCATAGAACACCTGGAGTTTTACTTTTGAGTCTAGAGTCAACCACCTCATTAGCAATAAGAGAAGCATCCATGATTTGTCTTCCTTTTATGAAGGCCATTTGATGACCTTCAATGAGCTTGTTAATTACAGTCTTTAGCCTCTTAGTTAGGACTTTGGCTATAATTTTGTAAACACTTCCAATCAAGCTAATTGGCCTAAATTCTTTAAGTTAACTGGCCTCATTCTTCTTTGGGATAAGAGCCACATAGGATGCATTTAAACTCTTCTCAAAGTAATCATTAGAGTGAAAATTCTTCAGGGTCAACATGACATCTTCCTTGACTGTTGGCCAGCATTTCTGGAAAAAACCCATGGTGAAGCCATCAGGTCCTAGTGCTTTGTCTGAAGCACGGGACTTGAGGCATTCCACCACTTCCTATTCTTCAAACTCTCTTTGTAACCATACACTTTCCTCCACTGTTAAAAAGTTCCCCCTAGCAAGATTGTAGTTTGGCCTTCATATTTCAGGTTCAGCATACAACTTCTGATAGAAGTCTATGATTTCCTTCTTGATTTCTTCAGAGTTTGTGGTAGTTTGACCTTGCACCTCCAGCTTATCAATGTGATTGTATCTCTTATGTGCATTAGCCATTTTGTGGAAGAACTTCGTATTCTTGTCCCTTGTTTCAGCCATAAGGTTCTGGACCTTTGCCTCCATGTTGTCTCCTCATGCTTGGCTAACTCCTGAATTTCTAACATGAGGCCAGCCTTTTCCAATAATTCTCCTTTTGTGAGCCTTCTGCTTTCTTGAATCTGTTCAAAGATTGAGATGTTACTGAGAATTGTCTTCTTCCTTTTCTCTAGACTGTCATACTCCTCCTTATTCCACTCTTTTAGCTTAGTTTTGAGGAGCTTTAATTTGGTGGTTAGCAAATGAATTCCACCAAGTTTGCACTTTTGAGGGAGACTTGGTGGAATGCCTCAAGTCCTGTGCTTGTTGGAATTCATTACAGAAGGAATCAAGATTTGAAATTTCAATGGAGGCGCCACTAGATGAATTATTTCTAGCTGTCAAAATCTTGGTGAGCTGACTAATTTGTTCTCTGTGCTGGTGCGAGGTTGCAAACACCCGATGTTTTAGATGAGGTGTGTGCAAAGTGGTTATAGACACTACCATTATAAAAGAAAGAAACTAATTCCTGGGTTCCCTATTTATTACAACTTAATCATTAGGAATGCTACAAAATATTATTAATGATTCTATTGACTTTACCCTTTACTTTCAATGCATCATCTCAAACTCAAGATGGTGGAACAAATGAATTTGCTACTCAATACTGCAAAGTCAAGATATCGGGAAAAGTTACTTTGAAGGAGAAATTATTAGAATTTTATTCAGTTTAGTCAGCTAAGGAGGTCAAAGGGAGTAATATTGACCAATGTATGAGTTTGACAGGACACTTTGCTCATTACAGAAGCATGTTTTTTATACTGTTATTACATAGGAGTATATAATTTGTTTTTGATAACCGTAGTATCCGAGCCAGCTCACGCACCTCGACTAATTCCACGAAGTACCTTGCTACCTCCCACCAACACAGAAACCGCGTAGCTCTGTTTTTTGATACTGTTATAATTTGTCTATAAAATTCTCAAGGCCTCATGTGATGCCATTATCTGAGTCAAACTGGTACAACTAGCTTTGGAGCTTGATGATACAAGCTGATTTGTGTTAAAAATATGCAAAAGTTCCTTGTGTACATATTAGCTTATTAAATGAGGTAGAGAGTTTCTTTTATTTTATTTTTTATAACCGAGAAATCTGCTGTTTCTATGTTCAAATCTCAGTAGATAACGAGCATGCCCCTCTATTCTTCTCCACTTAAATGAGATAGAAAGTTCAATTGGCTAATTCCATCATAGTTTTTCTCTTTCTCTGTTTTATGTTGTTTGTTTGCAAATGTAATCCTCACAAGTCTTCAAGGTAATGCCTTTTACTTATGTAGCCATTCTTTGGTACTTTTGGCAAGCTATCATCCTCTGTGTAAATGAGAGGTGGCATTATTATTATTTGCAGAAATTTGTCTCCTGACCTTTAACAATATTACCTAATATCTGGATCTTTCTGTTTACGGAATGAGATAACAGGATTGCAATTTGCAACCAAACCTCAAAATAGGCCCTAGGTGTTAGGCTTGACCTAAATTATATAGTTAATGTACTTTAGCAAATTAATAGCCTATACAATTTGTAGAGGATTTTCGTATTAAATAAACTCAAGTTCAGCATTATGCAAATAGTTTAGTTAACATCCTAGCATAATAATTTTAAGCCACTTGTTCCATCAATTTTTAGTAAATTTGACACTCTCCCTCACCTCCCAAAATGCACAGATATGGCAGAAAACTACAAAGAGGATAAGGCCAACTTAGAATAATGGTGATTCAAAGAGCTTAAAGTACAAAAAAAAAAAATAAACACGTTGCCTATCTATCCTTGAATTTCCTTGCTATTTGCTACCTTCTCTGCTTTGTGCCATTATTTCTTACAGATGCCTCATTTTCCCGTGTTGAATTCACCTATTTGGATCTTTGAACAGGAAAAGGAAGCAAAGAAAGAGGCTTTCAGAAAGTATCTGGAGGCCAGTGGAGTTCTTGATGCTCTAACCAAAGGTTGTGACTTACTTCCTAAATTAGTGTCGATAGTCATCATTCTTTCTTTGTTAATTTTTCTCTGAAACAGTTCCTTCTGATTTTGTGTGTTTTCCTGTCATTCTAGTCCTTGTCGCACTGTACGAACAGAATGACAAACCTTCTTCAGCTCTTGAGTAAGTATTTGTTAGGAAACTACCAAACTCATTCCCTAAAAGATCCCATGATACAAGCTGCACGTTGTTTTGATTTGTACTGTGTCTATGTGAAACTTGTCTTTCAAAGCAAAATGCTATAGATGATTAACAACATTGCTTGTGACGCAATAGTGGGGTTGGCTGGAAAACTTATCACGTTATGTTTTTTCTCAAAAATTCACATGGTTATGAAAAGGCACAAAGCTTTTGCTTAAATGTGTTTTTGTCATCTCATGGTTGTGCTGATTATTCTTTTATGATCTTTCTTTTCAGAGAACTTATATGAAATAATCGTTTAGTTTTTGATCTCTCAGATTTGTTCAGCAAAAATTAGGTGGTCCAACGGTGTCCGAATATGAAAAGCTACAAGCTGAGTTATCAGATTTGCAAATCAGATATGACGAACTGCTAAAAGAGCACCAAGAAAGATGCAGGGAGGTATGACTTTGGTTCACTGTAATTTCTTAAGCTGTCCAGAAGAGCAGATAATTGTTTTTGTTGTGGTAGTTTTATCTTTTCCGTTATTCTTCCCTCTCACTCTTTTTCCCCCCCTTCTGGTAATCCTTGTGTGGCCAATTGAATTTACCTTTCGTATCAGTTAGTTACCCTCCCTGTGTCTATTTATTGTTTTGGTTATGAAGACAGTAATACCATTATCAAGTTGAAGTCTGATAATGAGTGGTAATACCACACAAAAATTCAGGGCTTTCTTCATCATGGAACAAACTTAGTGTTATCTTCTATTGTTGTTGCAGTTAGAGGAATTGAAACAAACACAAGTAGAAGCATCAACTAAGGAGCCTCATGTCGAAAATGCTCATGATGAAGAACTCAAGAGTACAGTCGAATGTAGTAAAGAGTTTAAAAATGCTCAATTCTTTTGAATACTGGAGCTGTTGTATCTCATTTGTTTATGAGAGTTTGTTCTGTAGTTTCTTTCAAATTTCACACTAACAAATTCATAACATATGTAAAATCATAGTTCAAATATGCTCGTCAGATGAGGTATTACATAAATAGATCCTAATGAAAATATAAGAAACTAAACTACAAATCATTACACAAAATTGGCGAACATTTAGCACAAATGTTTGTTTCAAAGATCGAAATAGAAGTTCCAAGTGACTCATGGGCTAGCTCTTTGACTTTAGCTCGTGTTATGTAACATATCAATTATTGGTAGATGGAGTCAAGCTAGAATTCTCATTTATCAAGATTTCTATGATACCATCTTCTAATTCTTGAGCATTGTCAAAGCTAGAATTCTCATTTGTCAAGACTTCTACAACACCATCTTCGAATTTTTGAGCGGTGTCAAAGCCAGAATTCTCATTTGTCAAGACTTCTATGGTTCCAGCTTCTGACTGTTGAGCACTGTCAATAGTGATGTGAAAATATGGTTGATGTGCATACCAGCTGCACACGAACCAGCAGAAAAGAAAGTTAAGGAATGTAGGAGCCATTAACATAGCATAGTACTTGTCCAGACGACTTGTGTTTACGTCCTCCTTGAACCAGGATCCGAATATAAGAATGAAGATCACACTGAAGAATTTGCCAATACCAGTAATGAATTCGATAAACTCTGGCTCATACCCTTTCATTGAGTCAGTAACTTTAGTTTCAAAGATATCTTTAAGCCCACTCGATGAAAGTCCATCCATAAGGCCAACCAAGACGAACTGAGGTATTAGCCAAAAAACACTCATTTCATTAACGTAAAACTCCACATTATCCTCGTCAACCCATATCTCCATATCATCATGTCTGTATTTTTCTACCCACCAAGCAGCTAGGCAACAAAGAAAAGAGCAAAACATTCCAAGTATAGTTCTGAACAAAGGAGGACTTCGTGTAGTTCTTACGGCGTTTTTGAGCGATTGACATATGATTGATATAATGGAACTTGTGAAGGTTTTGATAATAACAAAAATTACAATTGGAACATGTGATATTTTTCCAAGATGGTCATCCATGACATTAGCTTGTTCGTAAAAGAAAGTGTTTGCTGTAGCCCCTACGAGACTGCATACAAGAAAAGTTGACCAAAGAGGAAACATACTCAGCACACGTTTCACATACTTCACCTTTGCTACCTCAAAAATGTCGCAGTTTCAGCTTGCTCTATTGCTACTGGACAAGGAGGTGATGGTTCCAAAATGGCAGCTTTGTCTAACCATCTGCAATATGGTTAACTTAAGTACAGTTTATTGAGATACTGACTTGTCAAACTTATGGTCTAAATATGTCATAACATTTGTGTGGCTATAAGACTTTGTGACACTGGAGGTATATGCTCGTAATAATTGTTTCAACTTGAAAGAGTATGTTATATAAAGGGCAGCCCGGTGCACGAAGCACCTGCTATGCGCGGGGTCAAGGGAAGGACCGGACCACAAGAGTCTATTGTACACAGCCTTACCCTGCAACTCGAGGGAGTACGGGTATCAAAGTAGTATGGGGAGAGTAAGTAGTACCTGAGGAGTGCAATATTAGGAAGAATCTTTGTATCACTTGTGTTATTCATGAACAACTGACTAGGAGAAACTGGGTAATCAAGATGAATCTTTGATAGTGCCGCTTTAACGACCTTGAAAACATCAAGGATAGGACTAGGAGATGGTTTCTTGCGTTCATAGAATGGGATGCCTAACAAGAACAGAGAAAATCCTGCTACCATTGCGATTGTAGATATCTTTGCAAGCACCTCCCACTCTGTATTTGAGAGCCATACAGTTGCTATAATTATACCAAAAATCCAACAAACTCTCCAAATAATTTTTCGACATGTCTCTATAAGATTTTCATTCTCTTCGTTTGTTTCTTCGTTAGATTTCGATAGTTGATCAGCTAGAAATGCTTTCAAAGTGACATCTCGCCCAGCTTTACCAAAGAGTTAACAATGCCAGTGCCCCAAACAATGCTTTAATACTTAGCCGGTGAGTCTCATACCATAGCATCCCCAATCCCTGTCCAAAGGATAAAACGATTTTGCTCAAAGAAAACTTTATGGAAACACAAGCATTCATTTTGTTTTTGTTTTTTGTTTCTTGCAAGTAGTTGCAATCATACAGACCATGAGCACATTATCCATCGGGTTAGCGGACTTACTCCTCTCCCTCCTATAGATACTTTCATATTAGATCTTAATTTACGGATGGGAAAAGGGGCAGCCCGTACAAAGCATCTCACATTCACGCATGGCTCGGGAAAAGGCTACACTCCAAATGGTATGATGTAGATAGTCGTTTATCCTAATGCAAGCATTAGTGGCCTTCCATGGCTCGAACCTCTAACTTATAGGTGATACAGAGACATCTTTATTATTGCTCCAACATTCCCCTTCTTAATTTATAGATATGAGTCTGCCTAATTTCTAATGCACCATATGACAAGTCGGCAGGGGGAAAAATGCTAGGCTAAACTTGATTAAAAAATACGAGTTCGTTACTCACATGGTCATCCAACTTTCCGAAATTATGTACCAAAGTCATCTTTCTTTCGTTTGTAACAGCAAAGTCACTTAACTACGTCTATAACACTCAGAATGTCAGTCAACTAGATTTATCAAACTTTTGATCGCCAAATACCTATTTTACCTTCTAAATTATCAACTTTTATCTTATGTTATTTTTTTGATTTTTTAATATTATGATTTTTTCTCTTTTTAATCAACATTATGGACTTACCTACATAACAAAAATATTTTATATAAAAATTAAAAATAAAAAAAATATTTTTCTAGCATATATAGTGTCAAAATAATAATATAATTGAACATAATATTCAAGAATATGTAATGTATATTACAAAAATACCTTTATTTTTAATAATTATTTTCTATAGTACGTGGAATATATATTTTAAAACTTTTATTTTCTTTCATTCTCAATTGTGTAAATAACTTTTTGAGTTTTTTTTTGTTAATATCAAAATTATTATTACGAACTAATTGTTCTAATTAACTTTCTACTATGCGCAATATTTTACTATTCTAACATTATATATGCTTAAATACTATTTTATTTTTTAATTTATAAATAAAATTTATTTATTTTAAGGTAAGTCCATAATATGTATTAAAATGAGAAAAAAATTATTGTATTAAAAAGCTAACAAAAATAAAAAGAAGATAAAAGTTGATAATTTAGAGGGTAAAACAGGTATTTGACTATCAAAAATTGAGAAATCTAGTTGAGTGACCTTCTGAGTGCTATTGACATAGTTAAGTGACTTTGTTGTTACGAACGAAAGAAAGATTACTTTGGTAGATGATTTCGGATAGTTGAGTGATCATCTGAGTAATGGACTCTAAAATATACTTTTAACACGATGTCATAGTGTCCGCTTTGAATCAAGCCGCCCGGTTTTTCTCGGAAGATCTCACACTATTAAGGGCATCTCCAACCTTTACCCCCATTTTGGGGACAACTTACTCCAACCATTCCCCCATTTTCCCCCCAAAAGAGAATATTCTCTTTTATATTCTTCTCTCTATTCTATATTATATTATTATCTTTCATTTTAATTTTAATTTTTAATTTCCATTAAACAAATTCCATCTTTTATTTTCATTAATTTGTAATTTCCATTAAAATAATTCCATAAAATTTTAAATAATATACTTTGCAAGCAATTATTATAGATTAACTAATAATTCAAATAAAAGTGAAGTTATTGCGATACAAGATTAATTAAATACATATTACATAACGATAAATTTCATTCGTAATACTACATAAATATTCGATTTCAACCTCTAGTATTCTCCCATAAATGATATATTAATGCATTACGAAGTGCAAAATGAGCATCTTTGTCCTTAATTCTTCTATGTCGAGATAAAAATTCTTGAAATCGTTGATTTTCATCTACTGCCATTTCTACTGTTGGAGGTGGACCTTCCAAATCATCTTGAATTGGTGCATTAAGATCACGCTCATTCTCGATTATCATGTTGTGCAATATAATACATATAGTCATTATATCATGTAGCACTTCTTTTTTCCAAAAACGTGATGGTCCTGCAACAATTGCAAAACGTTGTTGCAAAACTCTGAATGTACGTTCAACATCTTTTCGACATGATTCTTGTTTCATCGCAAAATATTTCTTCTTTGTCGAACATGGCTCACAAATAGTTTGTACAAGGGTTGACCATTTTGGATATATACCATCAGCTAAATAATAACCCATATTATATTCTTGTCCTTGAATAACATAATGGGCGGGAGGAGCAGTACCTGCAGCAAGATCGGAAAACAAATATGATGACTCTAAAACATTAATGTCATTATTGGTGCCGGGCATACCAAAATATGCATGCCATATCCAAAGGTCATAATCAGCCACAGCTTCAAGAATAATTGTTAGGGATCCACTACGACCTGCATATTGTCCAACCCATGCTGTTGGATAATTTTTCCATTTCCAATGCATGCAGTCTAGACTGCCTAGTATTCCTGGAAAGCCACGTTGTTCACCGATGTGTAGAAGCCTTGCAGCATCATTAGGTGTTGGTGATCTCAAATACTGCTCGCCAAAAACCTCTACGACAGCTCGGCAAAATCTCTTCAGGCTCTCAATTGCAGTCAACTCTCCAATTTTCACATATTCATCAGTGGCATCCGCTGGAAACTTTATGCCAACATTCTAAATACGGCTGTAATTATTTGCAGAGTAGATAATACAAATCTACCCATAGCATCGGCATGTTGTACAAAGTACATATCATGAGCTTTAACTTCATCAACTATTCGGAGGAACAAATTACGGGACATCCGATATCTACGACGAAACTGACGATCATTATAGCGTGGACTTTCTGAAAAATAATCAAGAAATAAATTATTATCAGCACCTTCACGATCTCGATTGAGTACCACATGACCAGGAACAGAGCCAACTCTGATAGCATCATTATTTTGATCGTGCAAATACTGCAACACATAATTGTTCATCTGAAATGCTTGCATGCACAATTGCATGTGAGCTTCAAGGCCATGTGACTGTAATTCTTCTGAAGACGATGACGATGATGAAGAGGAATTTGAATCATTATTATTAGATGAACCTCCCATATAGAAATTTATTTTTAGATGATAAATAATAATTTTTAGTTACTTTTGAAATGATTTGGAAATCTGATGTTATACTTCCAAAATAATGTTCCTTTTTATAGAGCTTTTTATTTAGTAAAGATGTCTAGAGATATTTATTTAGTAAAGATAATATAGAGATAAGAATGAAATCCAACGGACGGTTGAGATTAATACGAAATCTACTCGACGGCTTAGATCAAAATAAATCTTATCCTATTGGGGTCTATTAAATTATTGTGTATGGTGAGTTGTCTATTGAATAACGTGTAGAGATATTTATTTAGTAAAGATAAGATAGAGATAAGGATGGAATCCAATGGACAGTTGAGATTAGGACGAAATCTACTTGACGGCTTAAATCAAAATAAATCTTATCCTATTGGGGTCTATTAAATTATTGCGTCTGGTGAGTTATCTATTGAATAACGTGTAGAGATATTTATTTAGTAAAGATAAGATAGAGATCTAACGGACGGTTGAGATTAGGACGAAATTCACTCGACGACTTAGATCAAAATAAATCTTATCCTATTGGGGTCTATTAATTTGTAGTGTCTACATTTATCTCTCTATATATATTTATGGTGTTAGCATATCCTTCCATAACCATGAGTGCCTTTTATTTTTCTTTAACCATATAATTCACTTTTCCTCTAATCACTTGAAAAACAAATGTCCATTCGATCTGTAGGACACTCTGTAGATGAAGATCTTCTATTATGTCAAATGTATTTAGATATTTCTCAAGATCTAATAACGGGAGTCTATCAATTTAGAGATCAATTTTGGTCTCGAGTTGTAGATGCATACAATAATGCAAAGGTATTTAATTGGGAGATTCGCAACAAAAAATCACTACAACATCGATTTGCAAATATTGAGAAGGCAGTAAAAAAATTAAATAGATGTGTACGTCAAGTAGAAATGCTGCGTCCTAGTGGTGCTTCAGAGCAAGACATTGTGAGTATTTATTTTGTAGTTACTTAAATTTTATTTGTATATATTTACTTATTGTTTTTCTTATCTTTTTTTAAACATTGCAGCTTACACAAGCAAAAGTTTTATTTATGCAAGTTCCAAACTTCAAAAAAGGATTTAAATTTGATCATGTGTGGGCTCTAAGGAAGGATTTTGAGAAGTTTAACGATGGCAATGTTGAAAGAAAAAAAACAAGAAAGCAAAACGATGCTAATATATCATCGGACTCTGAGGCTCGTGCCCCTGATTCACCCTGTGTATCATCTCCTAGCTTATCATTTTCAGTAAATTTAAATGAGGATGTTGCAGATGATTCCACGCCATCACAACGACCAAGTGGGGTGAAGAAAGCAAAAATGAAGAGAAAAATCGATGATGGTTATATGAAGATAGTCGAATCACAAAATAATCGAATTGTTGAGGTGATGAATAGTGCAACTGAGAGACAAAAAGAAACAAATGACATTGAAAGAGAAAAAATGAGACTAAAAGAATTGAAATATGATCGTAAAATTATGTCCATGGATGTAGATTCTGTTTTGGATCCAGTTCGTCGTGAATATTTCCGGCAAGAACAACAATAAATAATGTATAAAAGAAATCAACAACCACAACAGTCACAACCACAACAATCATCTGCCTCATTCACTCAGTACTATAATAATTTTGGTGTACCTGAAAACAACATGTCTCGGTACTAAATTATTATGTTATTTAACGTAGTTTCAATTTTAATGTATTTTAATTTAATGTATTTTCAATTTTAATATATTTCAAATATTTTATATTTGCACCTTTCATTTTTTGTGATGGTTATATCTTTTTCATACAATTATAACTCATAATAAAATTACCGATTTTACATTAAAAAAAAAATAGATGCACGATAATTTATTTTTCAAAATTATACGTCAAAGTTAAGATAAAAATTTAATTAGGTAAATATATTATATAAACATAATTAGGTATATATAAAAAGATAAATTAAAAGATTAAATAATACAAATAATAATATTTTATCTTTTCTACTTTTTATATGTAACATGAACCACACCCAAAAAAAAAAAAAAAAAAATAAGACTTACCAAAATGAAAGTTGTATTGGTGAAGAGAATTACGTATAAGCGACCAAAGAAGCAGTCAGAGAGTTGTGAAACCACAATGACAAGAATGGATGAGAGTCCTTCTTGCACATTCACCATTTGAGCTGCCTTTGGTAAGTTCACTGCCCAGTCATTCGTCAGATGAGTTATAAAAATTGATAGCATACTGTATTCTACTACACCATGGATGATGATCAGTCCTGATTTGATTCAGTTCAGTGGGAAAAAGAAATTAACAAAACGAAAAGTCAGTAGTTAGGAGAGGTGAAAAGAGGGGGGAAAAACATATAAAAGAAAAAGCACATCCACCTGAGAAGAAGATAGGTGCTTTAGAAGGGAAAGCAACTTTACGATACCATTCAATGGCTAATTTGCTTATATCTAGAAAACATAATGATTCAAGATAACAAAAACATGTAAAACCAGTTATTTAGCTTTCCAATTATATGGTTGTCGAGCGAGCCTTAAGAGATTTTTTAGTGCTTCTTATAGTTGATCTCTTAAATGCCTTTTAAAGAGAAATACATTCGTTTTCTATTTTCTCGCTCCGTGGAAAAGGAATCGTGTTCACATGGATCAGTTTTAGCCTTTTCGTCAAACATGACGGCAAGAGTATGATCTAATCACACTGACAAGTGTATGATATAATAAAGACAGTATATGTGTTTACGATTGTCATTCCGGTTCTTATAGTTAATAAAATTTACACTAATAATTGTTTAAAATCAGTATTTTAAACCTCTCTAACTATTACTAAACTTGACAAAATATGTGTATTTCATGCGTATAAGGAATATAAAAAACTAAAAAAAAAAATGACTAAAATAAGGGAAAAAAGAATAAGAAAAAGAAAAATACAAAAATCAAATTAGAGAAAAGAAAGAAAAGCAAAGTTTGCTTTTTCTCTTTCACCTAACTTCTGCTCCCCCCTCCCCCACACAACATCACACCCAAATTCCATTTTTCTCTATCTCCCTCCTTTTTCACGTTTTTCCTCCTCCCCATTTTAACCCAAAAACCCATTGCAATAGCCCTCCCCACCCCCTTTTCAGCTAGCAGTGCCATCCCTCATTGCTAACATATCCAAAACTTCTTGTTAGCCAGTTGACCTTGGTTTTTCCAGCCATTTCAAGAATACCAAGCTTGGTAACCTTTGAATTAGAATAATTGTGGCCAAAAATTGAATGGATTTAAAATTGTACTCACAATTTATTCTTTTTGGTGACTTGCTCTGTGGAGACAATGAACAGAAAGTGGAAAGAAGCTAAAGATGTGATTTTTTTTCTTCCTTAAGAGAATTTTGGAATATTCTTAATTGATGACGTAGGGACTAATACAAAGTGAGTTTTTCGGCCGGTGATGTTGCTTGTTGTTCTATATCCCTGGTCCGCTCGTTGTTTTGGTTTTGGACGAGGAGATCGGCGACCAATGGTTGAAGGGAGGCGGAAGCAGAGGAAAAGAAACCATAGAGGGTGGTGGTTGAATGTGCAAGAGGAAGAGTAAAAATAATATTTTATAAAAATAAATAATGACGTGGTTTAATTTAGCTGTAGTTGATCTGTTATGTCCTCCATGTCAACTCGAGTGAGCAACACGTAGTGTTAGAAGTGTTTAAAATATATGTTTTGATCAAGTTCAGGTGTCTGGTTGAAACTCATAAAGTAGGAGGATCGAGATGTCAAACCTGAACAAGTAAAAGTGTTTATTAGGTTATTCTTCCTATAATAAAAGATAGAAGTATAGTGTATTTTGGAGAAATGTTTTTCTTTTAGTATTATTTTAATTTATGTATATGGATATTCGGTCGAGTCGGGTCGGGTCAGATTGGATTAGGTCATTCTTATTTTAATTGGGTTATTATTTTCTAGACTAAAAATAAAAAACAAAAAAAAACTGTGGAATACTACCGAAAAGTTGTGTCTTCCGGCCACTATGATATTTTTATGAGTCAGTAAAGTTGCATAAAAGTTTAGATATTAACATTAGTACTGAATTTTATGCTATTTATTCCTATTGGAGTGTTAGAATCTAATTAGAATTTATTTAAAGTTTTAATTATTAGGACTTCCTGCCTAATCCAAATAAGGAAGGGTTCAACAAACAAAGTTTAGTTGATTTCAAAATTCTAATAATTAGGAAAGTAATTTGTTTAGTATGAAATTTATTATTAAAGGGTAAAAAAAGGCGAACGATATTTTACTAAGGGGCTTTGTGCTTTTAATATAATATAGATATAAATATATATTGATAGATTCGTATTTTTAATATAATATAAATATAGATAGATAAATTGTTATGTCAAAGTCACTTGATGGAATTTTTCTATAAAATCAGAAAATGACATGATGAATTAGTATAGTGACATTGATTTTAATACATGTAAAACTTTATAATATATCATAACTATGACATGTTGACTATCGGGTAGTCTCACTGGACGATGTTTTTATTAGAATTCTACATAAATTAATTTCAATCATTTGTTCGGTAGTATTTTACAAGTTGAGTTCGTATTAGTTATACTATTAGTATATAAGGTAAAGGTCTGAATTGATTTTAATTTCGAAATAGTAAGAATTTCTATATAGTTCAAATAAGGAAGTACTTAGTATATAAAATATCAGTTGATTTCGAAATCCTAAATATTAGAAAAATAATTAAATAATTATTTGTAAATATTAAGAAATTAATTTAATGACTATTTTGTCCAGTGTGAACTCTATTTTAAAAGAATAAAAAGGCGAACGATATTTCGTTAACGTCATTCATGCTTTTATAATAATATAGATTATTGTTAAAACAACACATCATGCCCATTGATCAGAAGGTTGCAACATCAGAATATTTTACTTTGATTACGACATTGATATATAACTAAGACCTGAAAATCCAGGGTCAATATTGTTTAGATTAATGATTGAACCTAAATAAGGAGAGCAAATTGAATATTGATATTACAGTTCAATTTGAAGATGCTACAGTGTTAATTCAATTTAGACTACACTTGTTAGAGCCCGTTTGGACATAAAATTTGATGGAAGTTTTTTTAAAATTTTCAATTTTCACTTGAAGATGCATTTTGAAAATTTTCGAAAATTTGAAAAACTCCAAAAGGCTGTTTTTCAAAATTTTCACTCAAATCACTCACAAAACTTCAAAAACTACCCAAACTGAAATTTATGTCCAAACAGAACTCTAAATTTTAAATACCATTTTCACATGAAAAAAATTTTCACAATTTTTTCGAATTTTACAATTCTTATGTCCAAACGCCTACTTATACACAAGAATGGGGTTGAGTTGTGTCTTGTGGTCTTGCCTGATTTTCGCATTTTCAAAGAGCATGATTGTTTGAACTAGTTCAGCACACTCAAATAGAATAATTTTGGAAAAGTAATCAACACAAAGATTTTTACGTGGAAAACCTCCTTGCTCAAGGGAGTAAAAACCACGGCCCATCCAGAAGGATTTTCCTCAAATCTCCACTAACTTCAAAGAATAATTTTTTAGGTTACAACTCAATAGGGACTAACTCTAATACTCTAACACCTACAATCCACCCAATTATAGCAACCCATTTCCAGACTAACTCTAGCCTAGAAAGCTAACAAAAACAAAGTCTCAATAATAACCTATTACAAAACTTCTATGAAAGCATATATGTTACAAATCAGAACAAAAGACTCAACCTAATAACTAAAGAAATCAAGCAACTTCATCATGAAGAACCTGTTCTTCAGTTAATGATTGAGTTGGATCTTCAGAAGTACATTATTGCTTTGCTTGCTATTGTCAGAAGTATTCTCACGATTTCTCTCAATAGCAGTAGTCTTGAAATTGTGGCAAAATGTCTTCTTTCATAGGTGCAAGGTTGGCCGAACGTTTTCTTCAATTAATGCTCCAAAACCCAAAATATTTCGACTAAGGAAATCCTTTCCTGTATAGGCTAAGTTTTCTTATTTGACTCCAACTTGCATCCTTATTGATTCCCATGAGTATTTTTCATATATGCATATTCCTTTTATTACACGGAGTCCTCCAAATACGTACTCCTTTTTGGACACGGACAGAATCTTCTAGGAATCCCTACTCACATGGGAATGCAGGTCTTCCGCGTCTGACTTGGTGACATTAGCTAGCCTGCTGTAAACCTGGTTCTTTTGAATTTTAATATACTCACCTTGTCACATCTTCACAGCAGTCTTGCAACATACCAGACTAGACCCTGAAGCCTGGTTCTTATCAAAGTTTGTTAATCATCAAAACACAATTTGTTCTCGGCTCAACATACAACTAATCAAATTGCGAAGATGACAGTCATGTAACCAATTTGATCATTAGCTCTAGCATATTCAAATTGAACCGCCCTATCAATATTCAATTTTCCTTCATTATTTAGGTTTAATCATTAAGATTTAAGTCTACAATAATCATTAATCTAAACAATAGAGACCCACAATTTTCGCGTCTTATTATTATCGGAAAAGGGTCAAAACTGCCCCTGAATTATAGGCTTAGGGCCAAATATACCCTCCGTCCACCTATTGCGCTAAAATTGCTCCCGGCGTTTTCTTTTCGGCTCAAGCCTACCCTTCGGACTAACAATTATTTCCACCAAAAAAATATATTTATTTAATAATGATGTGGCAGCTACACATGTTCCCATTAAAAAGACCCATCCATATGTACCTATTTTCGGACTAACCCGCCCCAAACTGCACTAACCCGGCATGAAGTGCCTAATATTTTATTACCAAATCAAAAACAAAACAAAAAAAAATCAGAAAATTAAAATATAGTATCACTATTTGATCAAATACACTTGAGTTCATGCTTTGTTTGTGAGTTTACAAATTTCATTGGTATGAGCATTTGAAAATACAACTGGGTTCATTGGTGCAATTGAGAAAAGATGATCCTTTGCTGAATTGAAGAGTTTTAGTTCTTAAAACTTTCCTTGATCACTCTACTGATTAGGATCTTTGGTAGGCCAAATTCGTGGCTTGAAATTGTCAAAGTTGTTGAGAGAGTTTGGTTTTGAAAGTCGAGATTGTTGCTTGGAACCTGCTGATTGTTATTATTTGAAGCTAAAGTCAACTTTATCTACTGTCTCGGTTGCTCGAAAATGCAAGTAACAAAGTTGTCCGCCATTGAAGCTAGTCAAAATATTCAGATATGAAATTTTAGAAGGTATTTAGTGATTTGTGGATGTTTGTTTATGTCCAAAATTTGTAGTTCTCTACAGATTTGAACTGATTTTCTTGTGGAATAAGCTAAAAGTTTTATTGCAGCCATTGACACGACTCTTCTTTCTTTGAAGAGCCCTAATTTGAAGAAAATGCACTTAGAAAAGAAAGAAGAAGAGTCCCGTGGAGGTGGGGGTTCCCTTTTTTCTGTTAGATTTTTGGTTCGGGGTGGGTTATTATGAAAATGGTACATATGGGTGGGTCGTTTTAATGGGGACAAGTGTTTTAAATTCAACGAATGAGAAGCTGCCACATTATTATTAAATAAATCTTTTTTTTTGGAAATGACCGTTAGTCATAAGGGTAGACTTGAGCTGAAAAGAAAACGTCGAGAGCAATTTTAGCACAATAGGTGAACGGAGGGCATATTTGACCCTAAACCTATAGTTCGAGGGTAGTTTTGATCCTTTTCCGTATTATTATCGATGATGCAACCTTGTGATGAGCATGAAGTCTTTTTCATCATATAATAGTAGGAGGCGAACGCCCGTGCTCATATAATAGTTGTATAGTTCTCCTTTGACAAATGAAAAAACTCTAAAGATAGGGGTCATGAGAACGTGCGTAAATGCATAAAAATTTAAGTACTATGTGCAGATGTAGTCAGTTTGATGAGATCACTCTCTTGGCGTCATGTTTTTCCACGATTCTTGAAGCACAAGCACTGATAGGTTGGCATAATAATTAATAAGTCACCTCCACCTGCCAAAGAGAGAAACTGATAAAGAAACTCTTCAAGTACTAGTATTAATTTATCATTTGACCTAAATAAAACAGTGGATCCATTTATACAAGATCCCATTTTCACGGAGCGAGAAGTAGAAAGCAAAATTTATTTCTCCAAACTCGATGATTAATGCATAAAAAGCAAAATATAAACAAAAAAATGTCGTTTAGCTAGGGTGGCTATAAGAAGAACTAAAATTTTCAACTGTAATAAAATGCTCAACATACATAGAAAGCAAAAAAATAAACAAAAAATAATGTCGTTAAGTGCATTTTTTTCCAAATAAAAGAAGAAATTGAAGAGGGGATTAAAAGATGGAGAATGAGACCTTACTAATAATAGAGTCCGAAACCTAATTGTGGTATTTTTGGACTCAAGCGATCAAAATAGGTTAAAAAAAAGACTGGCACCATTATATATATAGCGAGGTTATTCACTGCGCTATACCTTAACGGTGCATTTGTCCGTTAAGGTATAACGCAGTGAATAGCCGCGCTATAGGTAGAGCGCGCATATGTACTGCACTATACATAAATGTTGGGCCCACCAATAATTTTTCTGCACTTAACTGACACACCAATAATTCATAGGGGTATAGCATGTATATTTAAGGCGCTATACATCAAATAATTGTACCCCAGACTGGTTTTTTCCTTATTTAAGGAGTTTTGGAATTTTGTAAAAATCCATTAAGGATCCTTCAAGTCTTTCGAAATCCGAAGAGCGAAAAATTAGGGTTTCATTATATTGGGGGAGGGGGGAGGTGAGGTTGTGGTGGAGAATAACTCAGTACGCTATAGTTGTTCTCCACAGTGTCATGTTAAGTTGCCACTTACAATAGAGTACGATACATTGATATCGTTGTTATGTAAAAAAATGAGTGTGAGCAAACGTTCGATGAATATTAAAGTAACCGGGAGATATTCGTATTCTGTTACTCCGCAAGGGGTTGCTTGCTATGCTGAGTTTAACATCTAAGACGATAAAACTCTGAAAGATTTTTTGAGGACTCCGGATGAACACCGAGAACTTCTTGTGATAAAAATATTGGAAATGTACGTCAAGGCGGAAAACGTTCGCAATGATGAGGTTTCGCAAAGTAGGGATATCCCTCAATCATCGGGTAGTTATTTTGGAGCAGTTTTAGTCGAACAGGTTCGGGTGAAAGAGTTTGGCCTGATCTAAACTTTTCTCCGGGGGCGAATAAGGAGTGAGGAAATAGTTTCTCCCCTAGTTTACATAATCCACAAGCCGAGTGGTAAACTTCAATTTTCTTTTGTATTACGATGTTTATTTTTATGAATTGAATTTGTATTAATACTCATATATTCCACAGGGGGTACCAGTCAGATATGAATTTTACAAGTTATGAACCAACGACCAGTTGGAATATACCTAGTTTTGGTGTGTTGGATCATGGTGGTCTATCCGGAAGTCATCATCAACAGGATATTGTGCATCATGGGATATCAACACATTATGATTTGTAAGTAAAGTGATAAAGTGTATATGTAAAGTTTGGATGAATTTGAGAAACTTATTATTTTATTAGTTGTGTAGTGAAAACGAGCAACTTAAAGGTCCTATCCTTACTCAATTTCCCGAAGACGATATATTTAATCGGGATCTGGCAGATGCGCAGAGTCAGGAATAGAATAGTGATTATGACAACAATGTTGATGAGTCTGGAGATGACACACCCTTCCCCGATGAGGTTGATGATGATGAGGACGAGAATGCTGAACCTGATTTGATGAGAGAGCATGCTCCACCTCCCGTTAGACCAAGAGTGTACGAGTCCCATGTGCCGTTTCATTCAAGGGAAATTCCTTACCTTGATCATTTTCCAAGTATACTGAATGTGGATGCCCTCACAAGGGATCTTGACGAAATTCGGACAACAATGTGGGATGAATCTAGAGCAACGGTGCTGTCAAAGGGCATGCTTTTTGCTGATAAAGCATGCCTAAGCAAGGCGCTGCAAATGTACAACATAAAAGAGTGTCGTGAGATCATGGTTCATGAGTCATCTTCGGAAGTATACAAGGTTATTTGTCGTAGATGGTTTCAAGGTTGTAATTGGATGCTGCGTGCGAGGAAGCTGAAAACAAATATGTGGGTTGTGGGTAAATACATTGACACCCACAATTGTTAAATGGACACATTCAGTGGGAATCATTTTAACTCGAATGTTGACTTGATTTCTCTTGTCTTGATTCCACACATTGAAGCATCCATAAGGTACAATATCAAAGAGTGTATAATTACGAGCGCAAAACACACACTTAAATTATGCTCGCTAGTCAAAGATACTATAGTATAATTATCGTCTCCACAGGGATTGGATTTAAATCGTATTCTCGTAGTTCGTTAGCTCGATTGCTATCCAGGAGGATCAACAATGGATATTTATAC
This sequence comes from Nicotiana tomentosiformis, assembly GCF_000390325.3. Taxonomy (NCBI): domain Eukaryota; kingdom Viridiplantae; phylum Streptophyta; class Magnoliopsida; order Solanales; family Solanaceae; genus Nicotiana; species Nicotiana tomentosiformis. Next base: position 13,975,085 of record NC_090815.1, on the reverse strand, counting down.
AATTAAGAATTGAAACTAAATAAGAACCTAAACTATTGACTAATGACAATCTCAACAAAGGTAAGCAAGGAAGTTATCAATGGGAGAAAATATGGGTTGATAGGATAGGTACAAGATAATTTTTCGGAATCTAACTCTAGATAATTCACTTTTAATGTTTAAGTGAATCTCTCTAATTCACTTAATTATTAGTACAAATGTTTAGTAGAAACTCCTCTCTCGATTAAGTTTCAACATCATAATATGAACCAATTTAAGCTCGGTGAAGATATACAAGAATTCGTAATGGATTGGTCTTTAGGAGTACCTCTTTCGATTATCCTCGTAACTAGGTTTAATCAAGGATTCAACTAGCCTCTTTCTATTACTTAGAAGAATCTACGAACTCAACCAACAACATAGTGCAAGTATATCACAAATTATGCCTCTTTCGATTACAAGAACAAGTGAACATAGATGCAATAATTAAATCTTCCAAAAACGATTTAAATACATAAACATAGAGATATAATCCACAAACAACCATCAATACACCAAATCCATCAAAACTCAAATGGTTCAACTCCATAGACATGGAGGAGTTCTTCACAAATGAAACAAAAATAGAGGAAAACATAAATACAATCCAAACCGGGATTTGAGTGAGGAAGAAAAGATGAAATCCTTGTGTTCTTACTTCTCCTTTTTCTCGTAAGCTTCCCAAGGTCTAAGGTATGTCAAAAGTCCTTCTAAAATGGTGTTTTGGGGTATTTAATCCGCCCCCAAAATAAACGGATGAAACTACCCTTTTCTTAGCGAAATAGAACTTTTCCCAGACAGGACATGCGCGGTCGCGCACCTAGGGACCTACTCGCGCACTTGGTCGCACATTTTGCACAACGTTCTGCCCCAAGTGTACGCCTAGTGCGTGAACGCACACTTGGTCGCACACCTGGGTGGCATCAGTTGGGAATTTGGGAAAGTGTAAAACATGAAAGTTGTAGCCCTTTTAAATAGCTTTCCAACGATATATTGTGGAGCCCAAATGGATTTCTGAGCTAAATGTTATATACATTTTACTGGATAATGCCCAGTATGCCTGCTCGATTCTTCGTTGCGTTCTTAAAGTGCACTATCATCCGTTGATCCCCGAACACGATCCCAACTTAATCCTTGGGCTTTTACTCAGACTTTAAAGCTCCAGAATAGCATGAATTCATTCCACAACATCTACATAGATCGGAATCACTCCTACAAGGCATATGTCACGACCCAAACTCCCTCCGTGAAACGTCGTGACAACACCTAGTCTCTACGACTAGGTAAGCCTAACAATTTACGGAAAATAACAAAAAAAAACGAAAGTAAAACATTAACAACTAACTGCAGCAGGTAACTAAATAACTGGTAGCAATGACGCTCGGTATGTACAATAACCAACACTTTAGTAATACACATTATTCCCAAAACCTAGAACATCATAAGTTACAAGGTACATAAGGAAAACTAGTATCTCTATACACCAAAGTCTAATAAAAGAAATACAGAAGATAATTGACATAGGGGAGAATAAGGGGGACTTCGAGGTCTGCAGACGCGACATATATAATTTGAAGACTCCAACTGTCACTGCTCACTGATGACGTGGCTGATAAGGAGCACCTGGATCTGCACACAAAACATATGCAGAAGTATAGCATGAGTACACCACAACGGTACTCAGTAAGTGCCAAGCCTAACCTCGGTCGAGTAATGACGAGGTCAGGTCAGGGCCCACCGGTATATAATAAATAGAGCAGGAGAATGTAGCAATATAATAAGAGACTGGAATTTAACAAAAAGGAAAATATAGCAAAATAAAAGTACAGTACACAGGGTTAAGCAGTAGGGGATCTCCCGAGTTACTATCTCGTAGTCCCAAAGTAAATATGCAAAGAGAACTCTCGAGGTACCGCCTCGTAGTTTTAAAAGTAAATATGCAGGGAGAACTCCCGAGGTACCGCCTCGTAGTCTCAAAAGTAAATATGGAGGGAGAACTCCCGAGGTACCACCTCGTAGTCTCAAAAGTAAACACACAGCTCAAACCGATAAATACAATAATTAACAACAAGAATTCTACAGTTAAGACTGATAAAGATCAAGGAAAAGCAGGAAATCAATTAGACATGCTGCACAGAGTTCAAATGAGCAGTTAAAGTATGTAGACATGGGATATTAGACTAAACACGATAACTACACATGCTAGTATAAATCAATTAAGATAAAAACAGGTCACTACTCGGTAAAAATCGGGTTTTACAACAAATAGCTTATGTACACACTCGTCACCTCACGTACACGACGCTCACATATCACAACAGTACCAAATCCTAAGGGAATTTTCCTCACACAAGGTTAGGTAAGCCATTTATCTCGAACCAAGCTCAAATCAATCCGTAAGAATGCTTTTTCCTCGATTGTCCGACTCCGAATGACCCAAATCTAGCCGAACACAATTACATTTCATAAATACAACTATGATAGACTAAGCTAATTAATGAAATCAAGAGTTTAACAAGAATTTCGAAAATCACCCTAAAAGGCCTCCCTAGGCCCATGTCTCGGAATCGGGTAAAAGTCACAAAATATGAACACCCATTCACTCACGAGTTCACTCATACCAAAATTATCCAAATCCGATATCAAAATCCCAATCAAAACTCAAAAATTTAGTTGAAGAACTTCTCCCATTTTCCTCCAAATTTCTCAAATATATTCCTTAATTGAATGATGAAATCAACTATACATTAGTGGAATATAACCATAAATGAGTTAAGAATCATTACCCCAAAGTTCTCTCTGAAAAATCCTTGAATTATCGCCTCAATCCGAGCTCTCAAAGTCCTAAAATTGAAATTGGGATAAAACCCTCGAACTTGGCCCTTTTCTGCCTAAAGATTTCGCTTCTGCGGGCTTCCAGTCGCACCTGCGAAGCCACACCTGCTGAATTTCCTTCTCAGGTGCGGAAATGACTTAAGAGGGCTGGGTCTTCTTCTGCGATAAAAGGGCCGCACCTGCGAGTGTGCGCCTGCGAACTACTGTCCGCTTCTGCGGTCTTCTCCGCTCATGCTGTTCCATAAGCGTATCCGCGGGCATCGCAGATGCGGCATTTTTCTCGCACCTGTGACCCCTGACCACATATCCCAAATCCGCTTCTACGCTTGACCTCACACACGTGTGATCCCGCACCTACGGGCTCCCCACCGTAGGTGCGACAACATCAGAAGCCTGAAGGCTTCAGTAATAAACACAAGTCCCATTTCGATCCGTTAAGTATCCGAAATCAACCCGAGGCCCCCGAGACCTCAACCAAACATACTGACAAGTCCTAAAACACCATACGAACATAGTCGAGCCCTCAATTCACATCAAACAACGCTAAAGACACGAATTGCCTTCCAATTCAAACTTTATGAACTTTGAAACTTCAAACTTCCACAACCGATGCCGAAACCTATCAAACCACGCCCGATTGACCTCAAATTTTGCACACAAGTCATATTCGACATTACGGACATATTCTAACTTCCAGAATCAGAATCTGACCCCGATATCAAAAAGTTCACTGCCGGTCAAACTTTCCAAAAATTCAACTTTTGCCATTTCAAGCCTAATTTAGCAACAGATCTCCAAAACATAATCCGAATACGCTCCTAGTCCAAAATCACCTGAAGGAGCTAACGAAACCGACGAAACTCCATTCCTGAGTCGTCTTCACACAGTTCCAACTACGATAAAAAATCCTAGAACTTAAGTTTCGTTTTAGGGACTAAGTGTCCCAAATCACCCCGAAACCACAAACAGAACCTCCCGACAAGTCACATAAGCATAAAAAGATACGGGGGAAGCAATAAACAGGGGATCAGGGCTATTACTCTCAAAATGACCGGCCGGTCGTTACATCCTCATGCTCTTATAATAATTGTTCGTCCTCGAGTAGATGAGGATAAAGGCTACGCATATCATGCTCAGTCTCCCAAGTCGCCTCCTCGACCGACTAACCCCTCCACTGAACCTTCATTTTGATGTTGTTCGATGTGATTTGAGGCCTCGAGTAGGTCCGTGTTATGTTATGGGACTGGATGGTGTGATTGGACGGGGTCCCGAGGGGCTCAGGTGAGTTTCGGGGTGGTTTCGGACCATTTCTAGGCCATTTATAGCTGCTGGTTTTTGGCTACAGCAGTGTGCTATGCGATCGCGTGGAATTGGCCGCGATCGCGAAGCACAAAATGGGGGAAAATGGCCAGTGAATCACGATCGCGGAAGGCCTTTCGCGATCGTGTAGAGGAAATCTTCTGCTGCACTAACCCGACTTTGGAAGCTTATATCTCGCAATCTATAAAGAATTTGGAGATGAACCAAAAATGGCAGTTGTAGCACTTTGTGTCTAGTTTTCAGAAAGGTAAAACGTTTGTCATTTTGAGTTGTGTACAAAAGGTTATGATAGATATACTACAGGCTATCCGCGAAGAGTTTTGAAATCTCTGTTGCATAGGGATGAGTTTGGAAGCTTATATCTCAAAATATATAAGGAATTTGGAGATGAGCAACAAAAGAAAATTATAGTCCTTGGAATCCAGTTTTCATAAAGTTAACCATTTATCATTTGGAGGTTTGTACAAAACGTTATGACCATTATACTAGAGACTGTCCGGAAGAGTTGGGGAGTTTGTTCTTCGCGATCGCAATTGGTTTTCCGCTATCGCGAAGAGCAATTTTGGGGCTGAAAAATTTTGTGCTTCGCGATCGCGAAGCATTTTCCGTGATCGCGAAGAGTAAATACCTGGGCAGTAGCTATATTTTGAGATTTCAGCCATTTTTAATATATTTGGAGCGATGGAGCTCGGATTAATGCGATTTTTGAGGCGAGTTTTACCATATAGATTGGGGTAAGTGTTCTATATCCTAAAGTGATTATAATTCATGATTATATGGTTATATTCATCATTTATTTCAGATTTCAATGGAAGAAATCAAGAATTTTGCAAAATCTTCCAAAAACGAAAATTTAAGATTTGGAGGTCGAGTTGTTATCGAAATTTGATAAAATTGGTATGGTTGAACTTGTATCAGAATAGGTGTTCGGATTTCATGAAAATTATATCGGGTTTCGAGGGGCGGGTCCCGTGTTGACTTTTGTTGACTTTTTGGAATAAATTTTTAAGTCGACGTATTATTATCCGGAATTATTTCCGATGAATTTTAATGGAGTTATACAATTAATTTTGATAGATTTGGGCGGTCTGATGGTCAATTCAAGAAAGGATGCGATTTTGGAATATCGGCATAATTTCAAAAAGATAAGTGTCTTGCTTAACCTCGAGTGGGGGAAATACCCCTTAGGCATCGAGTCTTATGTGCCATTTGTGAACTGTGAAGCCGAGTACGCGAGGTGACGAGTACGTACTCGGGCTTATATGTGCAAAGTTTATTGGTTTAAAGTTTTAGGCATTCTTATGTATTAAAATAGATAATTGTTGGCATTAGTAAATCTTTGAATTATCACGCCTCATTCCTTATTTGTCAAATTTGTATTTTATATAATAAATTTAGTGTTATTGTCACTTGTATTTTTCGTGAATTCCGTGTATTTATTGATTTGATATTTTCTTGGAATTAAATCCATGATGGAACCCTTATCTGCAAATATTTATTAATAAGTTTAAATTGAGGAGTTAATATAATTATCAAGAATTTGGAATAATGAAGGTGTTGCCCTATATTGAGTATTTTTCACCTCTGTTGATTGTTTTGAGGTTTATTATACGTTGTGTTGAGCCTTGGGCTATTTGTTGACAAATTTATTGATTCTGCTACATATTTGGAATTTGGTTGTGGTCAGTGGAAATTGCGATATGAATTGTTGTGTTGTGTTGTGGTATAAACACTCTCCTTGATGTTATTTATGCTTCCTACCTTGCTTGTTAATGATATACATGTACTTGGTAAGGAAGAGTGTAAAGCACGAAGGGTGATGCCGTGCCATTTGAGAGTGTAAAGCACGAAGGGTGATGCCGTGCCATTTGAGAGTGTAAAGCACGAAGGGTGATGTCGTGCCATTGAGAGTGTAAAGCACGAAGGGTGATGCCGTGCTATTTTATTTATATTATCAGGTGAGGATGAGAGTAAAAGCACGAAGGGTGATGCCACGCAATTATTTTTATGTTATCATATATTCATGGCACGAAGGGTGTTTCCGTGCAGGCGAGGGCGAGAGACATATATTATATTGTGATATCGTTTTGTTGTGTATACATTCATGCCTTTATCTTGAGATGTTATTGTGCACCTATATTTTCTGTGTGACTTGTAATCGTTGTCGCTTCATGTGTGCCATCACGACGCCTGTGGTGGGATCTTGAGTCGTGACAAGAATAGTCGAATTTGGACATCGTATGAGGAAGTTATGCTCATTTTAGTGTCAGGGAATAGAGTTGGTGTTGGTGCTTCGCAGATGCAAAGTTGGGTCCGCATCTGCACCCCCGCAGGTGCAAAAATTGGTCCGTAAAAGCGTATATTACAGCTGAAAATGCGCAGGTGCGGATGTTTTGTCGCAAAAGCGAAAATCCCTCGGTATAAAAATCAGACCGTGTTATTTTGGTATTTTGGGCATATCTTGAGTTCTAAAGCTCCGTTTGAGGTGATTTTCACGGCGTTGTTCTCGTATCAACAAGGGGGTAAATATCTGACCTTTTAGTTTGATGTTTCTCTATTATTATTTCCGTTGGTTATTATTTTTATTCGTATTTGAATTGTAAAAATTGAGATTTTGAGCCCCAAAGTTGAAAAATGGTAAATCCATGATTTGAGGGTCGATTCATGGATGAAATTGGATGATTTTCTGGATATAGACCATATGAGTTATGAGTAATATTTATTTTCAAAACTTTTCGGAATCCGGGCATGTGAGTCAATTTTATTGACTTTTCGAGCGGGGTTTGGGATTGTTATAAATTGATTTATTATGAGTACTAGAGTATATTTTTATTGGTTTGCACATTATTTGACTAGTTTTGTAGCGACGGACATTGATTTGAGGTGTTAGAGTGGCGTTGGAGCCGGTTATGGAACTTCAGAGCGAGGTAAGTCTCTTGTCTAACCTTGTGAGGGGGAAACCACCCCTAGGTGATGTAATTGTTATGTGCTACTAGTTGTGGGTGCTACGTACGTACGAGGTGATGAGAGTTCGTACGTAGATATATTCATGTTATTGTTCGGGTAGACTTAGGGTCACACCATGCTATAACTGTGCTATTTGAACAGTCTCTTGCCTATTAAATTCCTTTATTTTTTTTGTTACGACTTGAGACTAGACTTGTGTAGAGTGGTAGACTCGTTACTGTAGAGATCAGATGAACTTTATGAATTGCCACAAAATAATTGTACTCCTACGAATTTCCCCCGCGTTACGCATTCTCATCGAAGGGCTTTCCCCAAAGCTTTCCTAAAACTCGCATGTCCCTTCATGAGTGGGGTCAAGGACCCATCAAATATTTCTTATTCTAATGGGATCGGGCCGTTCGCCTCGGCAAGATAGATACATCTATGGTTCGTGCTCTTCGACCCTCGGCAGTGCGCACACTTTATGGGATCGGGTTGTGCACCTCGGCAGGATTATGTACCACACTCTCATGGGAGCGGGTCGTTCGCCTTGGAAATATATATAATAGATGTATCTATGGTTATATACCAGATGATAATGGGATCGGGCCGTTCGCCTCGGCAAGATAGATATATCTATAGTTCGTGCTCTTCGACCCTCGGCAGTGCGCACACTTTATGGGATCGGGTTGTGCACCTCGGCAGGATTATGTACCACACTCTCATGGGAGCGGGTCGTTCGCCTTGGCAATATATATAATAGATGTATCTATGGTTATATACCAGATGATAATGGGATCGGGCCGTACGCCTTGACATTTCTATAAAATTCCTTCTATGGAATCGTGCGTATTAATTGTACAAAAGGCCAGTGTATCTGGGAGTTTTCCTGATTTGAATTATGGCGACCCATCTGGTGAGGTCCATTATATATATATATATAAGAGGGAGGAGGTGACTGCTAATCGAGAGTTGAGTTTATTGTTGAGAGGAAGATTGTACCACATATTTATATTTGTTTAATTCGCGCATTTATTCTGCCCCATATATGTTTTACTTCTTACTGTATTTGCCTTATTGGACCACTAGTAAGCGTCAATGTTGACCCCTCGTCACTACTTCTCTGGGGTTAGGCTAGATACTTACTGGGTACTCGTTGATTTACGTACTCATGCTACACTTGATGCATATTTTTTTGCAGGTACTTATATGTCTGGCGGTCTTCTGGGTGCAGAGGTGCGGATGTTGCGGGGACTTACCGTGAGCTGCATTTTATGTTATAATCTGCAACCTACAGAGTCTCCATCAGAGTTATTTATACTCTCATGTCTAATTTGTATTCCAGACAGAGGTTGAATTATATTATATTTCCTAGTTGATGCTCATGTACTTGTGACACCGGGTTTTGGGGGTGCTTGTGGGTGGTTCATTGTTGTAGTCGTGAACATATTATCAGTTACCATGTAAAATTCTATTTCTTACTAATTTATTGATGAAATTTTGATTTCAAAAATATTAAAATGAGTAATTTAGTTAATCATCCACTGTTGGCTTGCCTGACGGGGGTGTTAGGCGCCATCACAACCTCTAGTGGATTTTGGGTCGTGACATTGAATATATATTTATATACATACACATACACACATATATAGACACACACACACACACACACACACATACACATATATATCAGTCAAGCAAATCACATTTTGGTTTTATTGGTATACCGAAATCGGTCAGTATTATTGGTAAAAATGGTCAAACACACACACACACACATATACACACACATACACACACACACACACACATATGTGTATGTGTGTGTGTATAGTCGGTATTATTGGTGTCTGTGTGTGTATATATGTATAGTCGGTATTATTGGTCAAAATGGTCAAACAAATACACACACACACACACACGCATATATATATATATATATATATATATATATATATATATATATATATATATGTGTGTGTGTGTGTGTGTATGTGTGTGTGTGTGTATGTCTATGTGTGTGTGTTATAACCCGAAATTCTCACCTTCGGTACCGTGATGGCGCCTAACATTTCACTTGCTAGGCAAGCCAACGTTAGAATAATTTAAACCATTTTTTAAATAATTTTAGATTTCTTAATAACAAAGAAACAAGTGCGGAAATAAAGTCTAAAATAAAGTGAATAATCTATAATAATAGCGATGTCTAAATATCATCCTAGAACTGGAGTCACAAGTGCACGAGCTTCTAGAATAATACAAATAAGGGTCTGAATAAAATAAAGTTGTCTGAAAGAAAGCACACAACTAAAATATAGTAGAAGGGGACTTCAGAACTGCGAACGCCGTGCTACTATACCTCAAGTCTCCACTGGTAGCTGAATCCGAGCACAATCTACAATACGCTGCTAGGACCAACTCCGGAATCTGCACAAGAAGTGCAGAGTATAGTATGAGTATAACCGATCCTATGTATTCTATAAGTGTTGAGCGTAACTTCGACGAAGCAGTGACGAGGCTAAGGCAGGTCACTTACATTGACCTATATGCAATAATAGTAATAACAACAACAATAGAAATAAAACAAGTAACTCATTTCAATAGTTGAAGCCAACTCGGTAGTCATAACCAACTATTATTTCAATCAATTTCCGTTGCAGCGTGCAACCCGCTCCAACAATATAAACATAAAATATAATCTGTTGAGGCGTGCAACCCGATCCCCCAATATATTCCTTTTCATTTCCGTTGCTGCGTGGAACCCGCTCCAACAATATAATTTAACAACTATTATATATATAAAACAAACTCCAATAAATACCACATTTAGTAAGAAATTATTAGGAAATAATGCACATAATATTTATAAATTATTTAGGAACAAGTAATGAGAAGTAGCATTTAATTGTGGAAATTAAGGAGAAAATAGGCAATTTAATTTCTAATATACTAAATGTCAAGTAACAATTAAGTCACATAAGTGAAATAACATATAACAATTATAGCATGGATTCAAGGCATAATATCTAGCAAGGAATATGAGAGAAATAATTAATATAATAAATAATTCATGTCTTAAAATAATTTATGATTTCAAATAATTATGCAAACAATTAATTTGACAACGTATAGATACTCGTCACCTCGCCTATACGTCGTTCACATGAATTTCATATAACAAATCATTCAAGGGTTCTATTCCCTCAAGTCAAGGTTAACCACGACACTTACCTCGCTTCACAACCAAATTCAAGATTCCAATAAACCCTTGCCTCGCGAATTAGTGTCTGAAAGCCTCAAATATAGTCATAAACAATTCAATATACTCAATACAAATCGTAGAAATTAATTCCATATGAATTTACTAATTTTCCGGATTAAAATCCGAAATTCATTTTAAAAATTGGTAGTGGAACTCATGTCTCGAATCCCAGAAAAACTCACAAAATCTGAACACTCGTTCTGATACGAGTTCAACCATACAAACATTATCGAATTCCGACATCGGATTGACCTTCAAATCTTCATTTTAAATTTTTGGAAGATTTTATAAAAATCTGATTTTTCTTCCATAAATTCACGGATTCATGATGTAAATGAGTATTGAATCATAAAATATAATCAATATAGGATAAGGAACACTTACCCCAATGTTTTCCCGTGAAAATCGCCCAAAAGTCGTTTTACCCGAGCTCGAAATCGTGAGAAGTAACTAATGGGATGAAATCCCATTTCGAGAACTTAAGTTCTGTTGACCAGTTATTTACCCTATGCGATCACGGCCAAACTCCTGCGATCGTGAAGCACAAAAATTTTCCAGCATTCTTTTACTCTATGCGATCGCGACCATTCTCCCGCGATCGCGAAGAACAAATTTTTCCAACAGCCTTCTCCAACACTTTCGGATAGCCTCTAGTATAATAGTTATAACCTTTTGTACAAAACTCCAAATAAGAAATGGTTTATATTTTTGAAAACTAGACACTAAGGTCTACAATTTTCATGTTTTGGTCATCTCCTAATTCCTTATACATTTTGAGATATAAGCTGTCAAAGCCAGCCGTGTGCAACACAAATTTCTTCTTAACGATTTCCAAACATCTTCCCGGACATCCTATAGTGTACCAACCATAACCTTTTCTATACAACTCCAAATACCAAATGGTTTCCTATTTTGAAAACTAGAGACAAATAGCTACAACTTTCATTTTTGGATCATCTCCAAATTCTATATTGATTGCGAGATATAAGCTTCCAAAGTCGGGTTAGTGCAACAGAAGTTTCCTCTACGCGATCGCGAAAGGTCATCCGCGATCGCGAAGCACTGGTCAATTTCTCCCATTTTACTCATCGCGATCACGGACAATTACCTACTATCGCATTGCACACTGCTGTAGCCAAAAACCAGCAGCTAAAAATGGCCTAGAAATGGTCTGAAACCACCCTGAAACTCACTCGAGCCCCTCGGGACCCTGTCCGAATATTCCAAAAAAGTCCTGAAACACAATATATCCTTACTCGGGGTTTCAAATCATGCCAAACACCATCGAAATTACAATTCACACCTCGATTCAGACTTATGAGTTTCAAACTTATGAGTTTCAAACTTTTCAATTTACAAAACTTGTGCCGAAACATGTTAAATGAATCTGGAATGATATCAAATTTGACACCCAAGTCATAAATGACATAACAGAGCTATTCCAATTTTTGAAATCTCAATCCGAGTTGAATAACAATAAAGTCAACTCCGCAATCAAACTTTGGAAATCTTTAGCCTTTATATTTCTAGTTTTTCGTTAAATGGCGATAATTTGAGCTAGGGACCTCCAAATTCAATTTCGGGCATATGCCCAAGTCCCAAATCACGATACCGACCTACCGGAGCTGTCAAAATAATGATCCGGGTCCGTTTGCTAAAACTGTTGACCAAAGTCAACTTAAGTGAGTTTTAAAGCTCTATTTTGTATTTTAATTCATTTTTCACATAAAAACTTTCCGAAAAATTATACGGACTACGCACGCAAGTCGAAGAATAATGAATAGTGCTATTTGAGGTCTCATAACATAGAAATAATTTATTAAATTTAAAAATGACATATTGAACCATCAAATTCTCCACCTCTAAAACAAACATTCGTCCTCGAACGAAATTAGAAAATTACCTAAGCTGGTGAAAAAGGTATAGATATCTACTCCGCATGTCCGACTCGGACTCCTAGGTAGCTGTCTCAATCGACTGACCTTTCCATTGCACCTGAACTGAAGGATAACTCTTAGACCTCAAATGTCGGACTTGTCGGGCTAGAATAGCTACCGACTCCTCTTCATAAGTCAAATCCTTGTCCAATTGGACTGAGCTGAAATCTAATACATGGGACGGATCACCATGATATTTCCGTAGCATAGACACAGGGAACACCGGATGAACTTCTGATAAACAAGGTGGTAGCACAAGCATGTAGGCTACTTCACCCACCCTTTCAAGAATTTCAAAGGGCTCGATATACCTAGGTCTCAATTTGCCCTTCTATCCGAATCTTATTACGCCCTTCATAGATGAAACCCGGGGCAATACTCTTTCTCCCACCATGAATGCAATATCATGAACTTTACAGTCGGCATAAATCTTTTGCCTTAGACTGAGCTGTGCGAAGTCGATCCTGAATAATCTTGATCTTATCCAAGGCATCGTGCACCGAATCGGTACCCAACAACCGAGCCTCTCCCGGTTCAAACTAGCCAATAGGCGAACGACATCGTCTCCCGTATAATGATTCATATGGAGCCATCTGAATGCCAGACTGATAGATGTTATTATATACAAACTCCGCAAGTGGCAAGAACTAATCCCAAGAACCTCCAAAGTCTATAACACAAGCGCGAAACATATCTTCCAATATTTGAATAATGCGCTCTGACTGTCCGTCTATCTGTGGATGAAATATTGTACTCAATTCAACCCGCGTGCCTAACTCACGTTGTACCCCCTCCAAAAGTGTGAGGTAAACTATGTACCTTGATCTAAAATAATAGACACAGGCACACCGTGAAGGCAGACAATCTCACAAATGTAAATTTCAGCTAACCGCTCTGAAGAATAGGTAACTGCCACTGGAATGAAATATGCTGACTTGGTCAACCTATCCACAATGACCCAAACTGCGTCGAATTTTCTCTGAATCCGTGGGAGCCCAACAACAAAATCCATAGTGATACGCTCCCACTTTCACTCAGGAATTTCTAACTTCTGAAGCAAACCACCAGGTCTTTGATGCTCGTACTTGACTTGTTGACAATTTAGACACTGATCTACATATGCCACTATATCCTTTTTCATTATCCTCCACCAATAATATTGCCGCAAATCTTGATACATTTTGGCGGCACCTGGATGAATAGAATACCTAAAACTATATGCCTCTTCAAGAATAAATTCACGAAGCCCATTCACATTAGGCACACAAATACGACCCTACATCCGCATAACTCCATCTTCCCCTACAATAACCTGTTTGGCACCACCGTGTCCTTAAGGACAAGGAAATGAGGATCATCATACTGTTGCTGTCTAATATGCTCATATAAAGAAGACCGAGTAACTGTACAAGCTAGAAACCGACTTGGCTCTAAAACATCTAACCTCACAAACTGATTGGCCAAAGTCTGACCATTTGCAGCTAGTGGCCTCTCACCAACTGGAATATATGCAAGGCTGCCCATACTCACAGCCTTTCTACTCAAAGTATCGGCCACCATATTGGCCTTTCCAAGGTGATACAAAATGGTGATATCATAGTCTTTCAACAACTCCAACCATCTTCTCTGCCTCAAATTAAGATCTTTTTGTCTGAATAGATACCGTAGACTACGATGATCTGTGAATACTTCACATGACACGCCGTAGAGGTAGTGTCTCCAAATCTTCATCACATGAACAATGGCTGCCAATTCTAAGTCATGAACAGGATAATTCTTCTCATGGACTTTCAACTGCCGTGACGCATAAGCAATCACTCTGCCATCTTGCATAAATACTGCACCAAGTCCAATACGAGATGCATCACAATACACCGTGTAAGACCCCGAACCTGTAAGTAATACTAATACTGGGGCAGTAGTCAAAGCTATCTTGAGCTTTTGAAAGCTCTCCTCACACTATTCGGCCCACCTGAACGGGGCACCCTTCTGGGTCAATCTGGTCTTAATAGTTGTTCATAATCAATTACAGAATCGTCAATTAACTTCATGTTAACAAAAATCTTGTTTCAAACCTTCACAATACTGATAACGAGATACGAGGCATGAAGACCTCATAATTATTTACCCTAATTAACGAGTCATATTTAACGCCACCTGGGTGGGCACTACCTCGTAGGTTAAAACTCAATAATTACAACACGAAGTTGGCAAATATGCACAGAGAGTTTCATACAAGAATTTTCAAATAAGACTAACATGTATGACTCCCTATTAGTACTATAGTACAAATTTAATTTCACAATGGAGAGCTTAAACACAAGAATTTTCATCACAAGGATCTCGTCCTTATATAACTTCCACCGCAGCTCATAGCCTAGTTTAAACATATCAATTTATATTAAAATGCGAGTATCTTGTCCTCAGTTCTGAATCACAAGTAATATGCACATCGTGCCAATCGAAACTTTTCATTTTCTCCTTTAAAATAATTTCCGTTTAACAAAATCACAACACATAATGAACCCCACACCGGTAGGGCATATAATTCACAATTTGTAATTAATTATCCAGAAATTACATCAAAACTTATCGAAATGAGTAACAGAAAGCCACCTTTAGCCTCACAGCTCTTATTAGTGACCAACACAGAATGATAGGCGTAGTTATCTCCATAGAATCTCCCAACATGAGTAAGCACATAAATAGATTATAGAATTACGAAGCTCACTCATAAGTGGAGCACAATAGGAGGACTCGTCTCGATACTCAGAACCGAATCAAGTTAAGGAAATTATTCCTTTATATTAAATCGAGGTCGTACCTGTAATGACACCATCTGATGTAGAGACCTTAGCCCTACCATAAAACACATTATATCAATGGCTGGGCCTCCCCCTCTAGGACTCCCTCTACCTGCCCGTCCTCCACCC
Source organism: Nicotiana tomentosiformis (assembly GCF_000390325.3). Taxonomy (NCBI): domain Eukaryota; kingdom Viridiplantae; phylum Streptophyta; class Magnoliopsida; order Solanales; family Solanaceae; genus Nicotiana; species Nicotiana tomentosiformis. The sequence continues at coordinate 13,959,834 of NC_090815.1, read as the reverse complement.
CTAACTGGTCGTGTAGGTGGTGTAGTAACTGCAATGGGGCACGTAGCCTGAGTGCTTTGATGAAATATGTCTCTCCTAAGTCTGGGACAATTTTCTCATGATGTGCCTAGTATCACCGCATTCATAACAAACCCTTTGCGGGTTTGGCTGTTCATACTGAGTCTGTGCCAGATAACTAGAATAACCATTGTAGGAAACTCATGTCGGTGGTGCATTAAAAGAACTTACTGGAGCATCCTGAGTAATTCGATGTGCAAATTGGGCTGGCCAACTGCCCGAGCCCCCACCGTAATGATTCATACATGCAGAGTAGAATCCACTGAATCCTCCAGAACCTCGAGACCTCTTGGTTTCCTTAGTTTCCTTTTTCCTCACCCCGAACACGTTCTAATATCTTGGCAATTTCTACCACTAGCGGAAATGAAGTATCAACCTGTAGCTCCCGAGTCGTACAAAATTTTACGATCATAATTGAGTCCTTTAATGAGTCTGTGGACTCACTCTCTGGCTGTAGGAACCAAAGTAGGAGTATGACGGGCTAACTTATTTAACCTGATGGCATATTTTGACACTGTCAGGGTGACCTGACACAACCGTTCAAACCCTATGCGCCATGCATTACGGAGCGTCCAGGAAATAAACTCTTTCAAAAGCATTTCTGAGAACTGAGCCAAGTGGGCGGTGTTGCATTGGCTTGTCTGTCCCCTTTATAGGCTTGCCACAAACACCAGTGGAGAATTATCTCTCCGAAGGCCAATTTCTTCTTTTGTTATGCTGACGCAACACTGCTGAGCTGACCTATTTCTTAACATACTCTTCGATTCTTCTTTGGGGTAACCCTTACCCCTATTTATACACAACGATCATAAAAGTAGAGCTCTATACAGACAAATCTTGGCACGAACCACATAGTCTAGAATCTCGTCAACCACTGTACTTCCTCCGAAGCACCCCAAAATCCACAACCGTGATGTCTACGCAGAGTAGACCTTCTGTAAATTTAAAGTTGTTTCTCTAACTCTTTTGGTACAGAAGTATTTGATTATTAAGGAGGAAGACATACCGTAAGTCCCAACCTTATCCTTTACAAAATCTGAGGCCTTAAACATGTGTAAATTTTGGGGAACCTTTTAGTACCACATATATACATTTTAGGCCAAACCTGATATAACACATTACCCCGTAATCCATCCATTGATAGTGTACTCCCCCACTCGGCGTGAAGTCATAGGTCACAACGTCCGATGATCCACAATATTAAACTTCACATCTCATATAAATCAACAAGATGCCAAGGTCCATTGCACCCCCACATGATTAATTGGGTGATCTCTCAATACGTCTGCATCTTCAGTCGGAACCACATGTTGAGGCAATGTTTGAGCATCTCTAACTCCCTCGTAGTCCATCTGTGGCATCACGAACCATTGACGCATAACTGATACCGAGTGCGCAATGTAATACACTATATGTTTCAAGCTAAATCAATGTCATACGATAAGGAATGAAATAAGTGAAATTTTTCCTAAACTCTGTAGCCTCTGGAAGATAAGTACAGACGTCTTCGTACCGATCCTTCAGACTCTACTAAGCTTGTTCTTGACTCGTGAGACCTAGGTAACCTAGTGCTCTGATACCAACTTGTCATAACCAGAATAATTTCACTTGCTAGGCAAGCCAACTTTAGAATAATTTAAACCATTTTTTTAACAATTTAAGATTTCTTAATAACAAAGAAACAAGTGCGGAAATAAAGTGAATAATCCATAATAATAGCGATGTCTAAATACCATCCCAGAACTGGAGTCACAAGTGCACGAGCTTCTAGAATAATACAAACAAGGGTCTGAATAAAATAATATTGTCTGAAAGAAAGCACACAGCTAAAATAAAGTAGAAGGGGACTTCAGAATTGCGAACGCCGTGCAGCTATACCTCAAGTCTACACTGGTAGCTGAATCTGAGCACAATCTACAGTACGCCGCTAGGACCAACTCCGGAATCTGCACAAGAAGTGAAGAGTGTAGTATGAGTACAACCGACCCCATGTACTCTGTAAGTGTTGAGCCTAACCTCGACGAAGTAGTGACAAGGCTAAGGCAGGTCACTTACATTAACATGTACATAAAAATAGTAATAACAACAATAATAGAAATAAAACAAGTAACCCATTTCAACAGTTGAAGCCAACTCGACAGTCATAACCAACTATTATTTCAATCAATTTCTGTTGCGGCGTGTATCTCATTCCAACAATATAATTATTCAACAAATTTTTGTTGCAGCATGCAACCCGCTCCAACAATATAAACTTAAAATATAATCCTTTTCATTTCCGTTGCGGCTTGCAACCCGCTCCAACAATATAATTTAACAACTCTTAAATATTAAAAAAAATACTCCAATAAATACCACATTCAGTAAGAAATTATTAGGCAACAATGCACACAATATTTATAAATTATTTAGGAACAAGTAATGACAAGTAGCATTTAATTGTGGAAATCAGGGAGAAAATAGGCAATTTAATTTCTAATACATGAATCACATATGTCAAATAACATGTAACAGCTATAGCATGGATTCAAGGCATAATATTGAGCAAGGAATATGAGAGAAACAATTAATATAATAATTAATTCATGTCTTAAAACAATTTATGATTTCAAATAATTATGCAAACAATTAATTTGTTGACATATAGACACTCATCACCTCGCCTATACGTCGTTCACATGAATTTCATATAACAAATCATTCAAGTGTTCTATTCCCTCAAGTCAAGGTTAACCACGACACTTACCTCTCTTCGCAACCAAATTCAAGATTCCAGTAAACCCTTGCCTCGCGAATTAGTGTCTGAAAGTCTCAAATTTAGTCATAAATAATTCAATATACTCAATACAAATCGTAGGAATTAATTCCATTTGAATTTGCTAATTTTTCGGAATAAAATTTGAAATTCATTTTAAAAATCGATAGGAGGACCCACGTCTCGAATCCCGAAAAAACTCACCCGTTTAGATACGAGTTCAACTATACAAAAATTATCGAATTCTGACATCAGATTGACCTTCAAATCTTCATTTTATATTTTTGGAAGATTTTATAAAAATTTGATTTTTCTTCCATAAATTCACGGATTCATGATGTAAATGAGTATGGAATAATGAAATATAATCAATATAGGATAAGGAACACCTACCCTAATATTTTCCCGTGAAAATCGCCCAAAAATCGTCATACCCGAGCTCAAAATCATGAGAAGTGAAAAATGGGATGAAATCCCATTTCCAGAACTTAAGTTCTGTTGCCCAGTCATTTACCCTATGTGATCACGACCAAACTCCCGGACAACCTTCTCCAACTCTTCCGGATAGCCTCTAGTATAATGGTCATAACCTTTTGAACAAAACTCCAAATAAGAAATGGATTATCTTTCTAAAAACTAGACACCAAGATCTACAACTTTAATGTTTTGGTCATCTCCTAATTCCTTATACAGTTCGAGATATAAGTTGTCAAAATCAGCCCTTTGCAACACAAATTTCTTCTTCGCGATTTCCAAACATCTTCCCGGACAGCCTATAGTGTACCAATCAAAACTTTTTGTACACAACTCCAAATACAAAATGGTTTGATTTTATGCAAACTAGACACAAAGGGTTACAACTTTCATTTTTGGATCATCTCCAAATTCCTTATAGTTTGCGAGATATAAGCTTCCAAAGTCAGGTCAGTGCAACCGAAGTTTCCTCTATGCGATCGCGAAAGGTCATCTGCGATCGCGAAGCACTGGTCAATTTCTCCCATTTTACTTATCGCGATCGCAGAAAATTACCCGCTATCGCATAGCACACTGCTGTATCCAAAACCCAGTAGCTAACAATAGCCTAGAAACGGTCCGAAACCACCCCGTAACTCACCCGAGCCCCTCGGGACCCCGTCCGAATATTCCAACAAGTCCCGAAATATAATACAGACTTACTCGGGGTTTCAAATCACGTCAAACACCATCGAAATTACAATTCATACCTCGATTCGGACTTATAAGTGTCAAACTTTTTAATTTACAAAACTTGTGCCGAAACATGTTAAATGAATCCGGAATGACTTCAAATTTGACACACAAGTCATAAATGACATAACAGAGCTATTCCAATTTTTGGAATCTCTATCCGAGTCCAATAACAATAGAGTCAACTCCGCGGTCAAACTTTGGAAATCTTTAACCTTTATATTTCTAGTTTTTCGTTAAATGGCGATAATTTGAGCTAGGGACCTCCGAATTTAATTTCGGGCATACGCCCAAATCCCAAATCTTGATACAGACCTACTGGAGCTGTCAAAACACTAATCTATGCCCATTTGCTAAACATGTTGACCGAAGTCAACTTAAGTGAGTTTTAAAGCTCTATTTCATATTTTAATTTATTTTTCACATAAAAACTTTCCGAAAAATTATACTGATTGCGCACGCAAGTCGAGGAATAATGAATAGTGCTATTTGAGCTCTCAGAATACAAATATAATTTATTAAATTTAAACATGACCTATCGGGTCATCACAATATATATATATATATATATATATATATATATATATATATATATATATATATACACACACACACACACAACAATAACATATACTCGGTTAAATCACACGATTGGAGAATACACACACACACACACACACATATACATATATATATAAAACTTAAATATTAAATATTATAAATTGACAAAAACCGACAGACTTCGGTCGGTTTTATAATTAAATTACTTTTAAAAATAATTTAAAAATCAATTACTGATCGATTTCGGTCGGTTATGTGTAGTCAAACGGTCAAAATTAACTTAATATTACCGACCGAATATTCCGACCAACTTCGGTCAAAATTTCTATTTAAGGGAAAAGAGCACGAGTTTCTTTCCCATTTTTCTCTTTACTCTTTTTCTCACTCTTTCTTCCACATCCGAAAATCCTTCCCAAATCCCACCCAAATCACCTCACCACTCCCTTCTCACCCAAAATCAAACCCCCCACTTCGTCTCTCCTGCGCCACCACTGCTTCTTCGCCACCACTGCTCCTTCGCCACTGCCGCACCACTCCCAAAATCATACCCCTCTCCTCTCTCTGAAGGTTAGTTATCCACATTTGTTAATTTTAGTTATATAAATTCTTTCAATTGTATAAACTAGGGTTTACAATTTGGGATTTTTGGGATATTAATGTATTTGTTTTTTATGCAGATGGAATATCATAGTTGGACTTTTAGGGAACATTAAATTACGATTTAGGATTTATTAATTATGATTAATAGTAACTGAGTTAGTCTAATTGAATGGCTTAACTAATTCAATATTCTAGTATTTGACTATGTTGTATTTTGTAACTAAAGTTTATTATGTAACTTAATTCTATAAATTAATTTGAATTATGATTAATATAAATATAATATAATTTTTTTTGATGTAGATGGAATATCGTAGTTGGATGTACAATAAAAATTATCCTAATCGTCGGTTTTTGAGGGAGGAATTTATAGAAGAGGTTAAGGAATTTATTAGGCATGCAATGTTACTTGAACCGTTTCAAATCGGAGGGATGATTCGGTGTCCTTGTGTGAAGTGCAAGTGTTTGCATATTTTTGGATCGGAGGATGTTAAGACTTGTCTTTATAAAAAGGGTTTTATGAAAAATTATTTTGTGTGGACTAGTCATGGAGAGGTTGATGGTAGTGATGGTATATTTTATAACATAGTTGTTGGTGAAAGTAGTAGGTCGGTGGGGAATACCGTTCAACATCCTAGATACCATGAAATGGTTGTGGATGCTTTTGGGATGCACTTCGAGTTTGAACCCCATGAAAGTGTTGAACAAGCTCCTAACGAAGAGGCAAAACATTTTTATAAACAGTTAGAGGCCGCTAGTCATCCACTAAGTGAAGGGAGTATGCACTCTCAGTTGTCTGTTGCGTTTAGATTATTAAGTATCACATCAGATATCAATATTTCTCAAGCGGGAATGGATTCTATCATTGGCCTTATGAGTGCACTAGTTGACCCAACTTTCAACATACTTGAAGATTTCTATAAGGCTAAAAGATTGATTTCTAAGTTAGGACTCTCATCTATGAGAATCGATTATTGTGAAGATGGTTGCATGTTGTATTATAAGGGTGATGCAGATTTAGAAAGTTGTAAATTTTGTGAAACACCTCGTTTTAAGCAGGTTTCCAACGGGAAGAAGGTTGTTGTGAAGTCGATGCATTACTTACCTCTTACTCCTAGAATAAAGAGGTTGTACGCATCGATGAGTTTTGCTCCTCATATGAGATGGCACTATGAAAATAGAAGGCCGCCGGAGTGTTATGTGTCATCCTTCAGATGGGGAAGCTTGGAAGCATTTTGATAGGACGTATCCGGATTATGCTAGTGAATCAAGGAATGCTCGGTTGGGATTTGTAATGACCCAGCCGGTCGTTTTGAGAATTGAAGTCTCGTTCGGTGACATAAGGCCCTGAGCAGATTCGTATTATGTGTATTGACTAGCATGTGTGGTTGAATTCAATTACCAGATGATTCGGAGTGATTTGGGACACTTAATGCCTTAAACGGAAGCTTAAGCCTTAGGATTTTGACCGTTGTCAGAACTATGTGAAGACGACTCCGAAATGGAGTTTTGTCAGTTCCGTTAGCTCTGTTGGGTGATTTTGGACTTAGGGGCGTGTCCGGATTGTGTTTTGGATGTCTGTAGCTCATGTAGGCTTGAAATGGCGAAAGTCGATTTTTTGGAGATTTTGACCGGTAGTGGACATTTTGATATCAGGGTCGGAATCTGATTCTGGAAGTTGGAGTAGGTCCGTAATGTTGAATATGACTGTGTTTTGGTTGAGAAATTTGGGAAAAGGTTAGAAGGTTCTTCAAATAAATTTTTGTGTTTTGATTCGGATTTTGATATCGGATTTGGATAATTTTGGTACGAGTGAACTCGTGGTAGATTGGGTGTTCGTATTTTGTGACTTATACCCGATTTCGAGACATGGGCCCGGGTCGACCTTCTAAGCCGAATTTTTGATTCTTTGCTAAAGTCATAGATTTATTATTTAAATTAGTTTCTTGTAATTTTATTCATGATATGTAATTGTGTTTGGCTAAATTTGGGCCATTCAGAGTCGGATAATCGTGGAAAGGGCATTCTTACTGATTGATTGAGCTTGGTGCGAGGTAAGTATCTTGACTAACTTCGTGTGGGGGAACTACCCCTTAGGATTTGAGTCTTCTATGCTAATTGTAATCCGTGTACGCGAGGTGACAAGTACGTGCTCGGACTTATTTGTAGAAAGTTGGCCTTTTAGGCTTCTTAGGTCCTTGTATTCACTGATTATGCAGTTGTTATGTTATGAATACGTCTCTTAATTACTAGTTTCATCTCTACCTGCTTTAATTAGAATTAATTGCTTCATGATCCGCCCTTGATGCTTATTTGAGTCATCTGTGCCTTAACTGAAATGGTTATCTCTTCTATTGCCATGTTATCTTTCCCCTAACTGCTTAACTTTATTTGAAGTTATAATTATCTCTTTTGTAATTGATTATCCCTAATTGAGGCTATGATTATGTTTCTGCTGCTTATCCCTAATTAAATTTGTCCTTATTTGGAATTATTCGCCTTGTGTCAGCTCCCTCGTTGTAGAACTGTACATCATGGACCGTTGTTACATAATATTTCCTTTTCTTGTTGAGCTATTTTTATTATGACTAGCATTCTCTATTGTGTCCACTTCGCGTGAATTAATTCCTCCGTTCCTTTGAGTTCTGGAATTTCTGAGTTCATTTATTTGTCGTACCCTTGTATTAGTATTATTGTTGATGTTGTACTTGTTGTTCTTGCATATTTACTTTGGGACTACAAGGCGGTACCTCGGGAGATCCCCCTGTCTCGCATATTTACTTTGGGACTTGGAGGCGGTACCTCGGGAGATCCCCCTATCTTGCATATTTACTTTTGGGACTACGAGGTGGTACCTCGGGAGATCCCCTGTTGAGCATTTACTTTTGGGACCACGAGACGGTATTTCGGGAGTTCCCTTTGTTGACATCTCTTTGTTATGGGGTTTCATGAGGTTTTTGTCGTGCTGATGTTACTATTGATATTTGCACATGCGGCGTGACAAGGCGGTATATATATGTGGATTGCGCATGTGGCGAGACAAGGTGGGAATATTATTATGCATGTGTGGCGAGACAAGGCGGGCATTTACTTTACTATTGCACACATGGCGAGACAAGGTGGGCTATCTCAGGGATTGATTTGTGAAGATTTGTGATGGCCTGGGGGCATTCTTATTGTTGATATTTGTGTAGTGGTACACTTACCTGTGTGAGTTTTATCTTGTGAAAGTTGTGAGAAAACATTCTACGTGTTGTCCGTTCTTTTCCTTATGCTCACTAGCTGGTATGAACTATGTTATGACACTTGCACAAGTATACACGTAGTTAAGAACTCTTATCGGATAAGAGGTTGTCTTGATATTGTTGAGTATAAATGCATACCCTTGCTTACTTGCCTTCTTGTGAGAATGACTCTATTTGGCACGCGAGTCATTAGTGCAGTTATGAGGTGTAATGAGGGCACGAGATGACAAGTGTTAGGGTTCAGGTATTGAGACCCGTGAGTTGTGATTTGTCTGAGGTTCGGTACCTCGTGGAGTTTGTTAACTAAAACCTGATGTGAAAGCGGTCGTTGTTGTTGAGTTATTATTTGTTCTTAATGTATCTGTGATTTCAGATTTAGGTTGTGTTTACGTTCACCCTTCTGTGTCATTATTATGGTATTCCCCTGATACATGTTGTTGCCCTTTCCTATTGCAATTACTGTATTGTTAGTCATATCGCGTAGTCTTTATGTAGATATTATACCTTGTTGTTTTTATACTTATACTTTGTTCGGGTCATTTAGTCCAGTAGGTGTCTTGGCTGTTCCTCGTCACTACTCCACCGAGGTTAGCCTTGATACTTGCTGGGTACCACCGTGGTGTACTGATACTACACTTCTGCACATTGATATGCATATCCAGGTATTTCGAAGTTAGTTGATCATTAGCTAGCTGTGCGGATTGTTGCTGTGAAGACTTATGGTAAACCTGCTGTGTTCGCAGGCTTTAGAGTCACATTCTGATTTGTATTCATACTGTTATTTTATTTTAAATAGTTGTATTTAGAAGAATTGTAGCAAACTCTGTAGAGCTTATAACTTCTACTACCGGTTTTGGAAATTCTAAATTTTATAGAAATTTCTATTTCAAAAGTAGTTAGATGTTATTTATTATTGTTGTTATTCAGTAAATGTTAGGCTTACTTAGTCCCTAAGACTAGGTGCCATCACGATACCCAAGGGAGGGGAAATTGGGTCGTGACAAGTTGGTATCAGAGCCCTAGGTTCATAGGTGCTACGAGACATAAGCGAGTTTAGTAGAGTCTTGCGGATCGGTACAGAGACGTCTGTACTTATCTTCGAGAGGCTACGGAACTATTAGGACAGTTTCACTTCCTTCATTCCTATCGTGCAAGTTCATTGATATCAAAGTTTGAACTTTTATCATTTCATTCTCTCACAGATGGTGAGAGCACGAGATGCAGTCACTGATGACGTTACCCCCGGAACAGATGTCGCCAGGGGCGGAGGCAGAGGCCGACGAGGAGAACGTGTCGCAGCTAAGGCACCTACTAGAGCAGCAGTTGAGGAGGGTCCAGTAGTTCCAGTTTGGGGGGAGGTACCAGAGGCGCCTGCTGTTACCCCGGACTTCAGGAGACCTTATCACAGTTCCTGAGCAAGTTTGGTAGATTTGCTCAGGTGGGGTTGATTCCGGTTGCACCAGCTATTTGACAGACTGGGGGAGGAGCTCAGACTCCTGCTGCCCACACTCTAGAGTAGCGAGTTCATGCTGGTCAGGTTCCAGGTGTCATGGCGACACATCCTGTGGTCCCAGCTCAACCCTTGGTTAGGTCAACAACATCTGAGGAAGAACAACTTAGAGTTGAGAGGTACAAGAAGTACCACCCTCCTACCTTCAGTGGATTGGCGACAGATGATGCCTAGGGTTTCCTGGAAGAGTGTCACCACATTCTCTGTACCATGGGTATTGTGGAGATGAGCGGGGCTGCTTTACTACGTTCCAGCTCAGGGGAGCGACTTATCAGTGGTGGTGGGCATACGAGTTGGGTAGCCCAGTCCAGTCAGCTTCACTTATATGGGTTCAGTTTTCAGAGATGTTCCTGAGAGAGTTTGTACCTTAGTCCCTTCGAGATGCATGGCGCGCGGAGTTTGAGCGGCTGCGCCAGGGCACTATGTCAGTGTTAGAGTATGCCGTTAGATTCAGTGATTTGGCTAGACATGCGCCTCTTTTGGTCGCTACAGTTAGAGAGCGTGTCTATAGATTCATTAAGGGGATCAGGCATGATATTCGGTTCAGCATGACTCGGGAGTTAGAGTCGGATGTTTCATTTTAGCAGGTAGTAGGGATCGCTAGCCGAGTAGAGGGCATGTGAGATTAGGATAGATGATACATGTGGGGCCATGAGAGAGACGTCCCTTTTTTTCCATAACTTCTGCCGCTTCCAACTCCAACGTAAAATTGATAATTTAGTTCCACTAATTTTGTTAGAATTTGCATCAATTTAATTGCTTAATCTGTTTATAAGACATATTTGGTGATAAATTGGTAGAAAGAGATTTTCTTAAATTATTTTATTCGTAATTCTTGATAAATTTAATATTTAAACAATTGAGGGTATTTTAGTAAACTTATCAGTTACAATACAGTACGATACAGTCAAACAAAATAACAAAATATTATTTAACAACAACAAACAATGCAATCTATCCAAACATTGTATTTATAAAATCATACAATACAATACAATACAATACAATACAATCCATTATAAAACGATGGCCAGCAATCATCCAAACAAGCTGTTAGTGAAAATATCTAATGCTTTTTGATCTCTAGTTGGCACATAACTTGTAGCAATCCCATATTTAGTGCTATGCTTATCTACAGGATATCTCAAGTACAAACTGATACATATAAGTACGTATCAATAATTGAGGATATCAAATAGAAAAATAGAAAGGAAAAAGAAACAGTAAAAACAGAGGATTCTTCATTTACACATCCCCATCTTTCTGATGCAAACTTTCGAATTTTGAATCAGTGATAATTGGAGAAACAAAGTGCTGCACAATCTACAGAAATAACCATCCATTTTCAAGCTTATTTTTTTAATACAACAGTGATACAATATTGAAAGCATATATATAAACTCTACTTAGAAAAAATTCCTAGAGTCTTAAATGGAGAAGTGAAGGGCGAGCTCCAAGTCCTTTGGAGTTGTAGTAGGAAACATAGTCTCTCACTGTTGTTTCCTTGTACTTAGGAGGATTTTCATCTGACAACAATTCCTTTATTGGTCCATAGAGTCTGTCAAATGGCTGAAATTGAGTTGTGAAAAAACATGCAACTGAAATCCTTGGCCCAATTTGTTTCGACAATACTCTGTGCTCAGCACTTTTGAACTTGTCATTTGAGAGAAGCTGCAATATTGCAGAAAAAATGATGTTAACAATGAACAAATGGGCAGTCCGGTGCATTAAGCTCTCGTTATGTGCAGAGTCCGGGGAAGAGCCGGATCACAAGGTCTATTGTATGCAGCCTTACCCTGCATTTCTGCAAAAGGCTGTTTTCACGTCTCGAACCCGTGACCTCCTGATCGCATGGCAACAACTTTATCAATTACGCCAAGGATCACCTTCTTAACAATTAACAAATGATTGTCTGAAATGTTTTGTGAATTTAGTTATAGTTTCCAAACGAAAACTGTTTCTTGACAACAAATCTCAACATGGATCCTGCTTACAAAAAAACGAGCTTTAAACAACTTCCAAAACTTTCCAAACACCAAAAAATTCTTGGTTTCCTTTCCAGTGTCTAGTGCCCGCGTTGGACATCCGATTAAATCGGATTCGTGTCGCGTAAGCATTCCCTGATTATTTCTATTCCGAGGGCTCAAACCCAAAAAACTCTAGTTAAAGATGGAGAGATATTCTATCTATCTCACCACAACCGTTGGCGGTAAATATAGCCTAAAAGTTATCATTATTTGTTTACTTTTCACATGATTAACAGAGAGTGGGAAAGTCCACTTTAGGTGCAAAAGTCACAAGGTTACTGATATTTCACTTGTATACTGCAGTTCATGTTTGTAACCTTTGGCTATAATTAGACTGTCCCCTTGAAACAAAAGCTGTCCTTACTTCAAGTGGAGAAAGAAAATCCAACACTATAAAAATACTTACAGATTAAAAGATAGAGGTATTTTCAGAATTCAAACATAACCGGTTCAAAATCTTAGTTCCTTTTGTTAAGAGGGGAAATCCGAAGCACTATGTGGTGAGCACTTTGTGCGCACGGGGTAAATCCCGTGTAATAACCTGCAAACCACACAGGGGATGTAAACCGCACTAGGCAAGTCCCGTGCGACAAGCTCAACCCAGAAGACATTGAGGGGGGAATCGATCCCATGTCATCCATATGGATGACCGCCCTCCAAGCCAACTGGACAACCCCGAAGGGTTTCAAAATCTTAGTTCCTTAAAAACTTAGCATTTATATACTTTTCAGCTATGTTGTTCGGACTCTTCAAAATTATTGCCGCACCTGTGTTATATCCTTAAAAATGCACTACTTTTGGAGGACCCGACACGCACCCTACAATATTTTTAAAGAGTTCGAGCAACATAACTTTTCAGGGGTTCTCACACATATCTACAATTTTTATTGAAAAAATGTGTTCGATTGAACTCACTCCTAACACTCAAGATCCGCCTCGAGTAAGGGTCACTAGACTAATATAATTTGTTTTAGGTATACTTGCCTGCAAAAGGTCTCCAAGATTGATTACTAGCGCGCCGGTCACCGGATGAATATCAATCCAGTGATTTTGGTGATTAATTTGAAGGCCACCAATGTGATCTTGTAAAAGAATGGTGAAGAAATCTGGATCAGTATGCTTTGTAATTCCAAGAGTCTTGTTTGGCTCAGGACAAGGTGGATAGTAATGACTGAGAATGAAATGCCCTTTTGCACACTCCATTTCCAACAAGTGATTAGGCTTCAGCCCAAGTGCCTCTGCTAGTAACTCAAATATTGTATGGCCCAACTTTCTAACATGCTCAGAATATTCAAGTAATTCCTTCCTAACATAGAAGAAAAACACAACAAAGTCACACATTTATAGTAAAACACAATAGAGAAAAGTTGCATAGTAAAAACATATTGGTAACATGACCAATCATATATTTCCTATCTGAGATAATAGAAAAATGAATTTCCGGATATTTTTGCTGTTTGAAAGAGTAATTTCTCATTGGAAGTGAAGCAATAGAAGCAAAAGTGGATTCAGAATCTAACTTTAATGGGTTCAACTTCTAAGATTTTTAGTATAGAACTCATTGTACTGTTAAAATAATGAGTTCAGATATAATATTTGTCAAAATTTTAGTAAATTTTTACATAAATATATATATTTATTCTCTGTGTCGAAAGTTATGGATTCAGATGAACCCATAGCTAAAGGGCTACGTCCGCCCCTAAGCAGAAGCCTTAGAAATGAACACTACTAGTAACACACTTACTATACCCCACTACAACCTCGCTTTATCCTTTCGTTAACTAACCTACCTTACTTTTTAACTACAAATAGAAAATCACTGAAGTAAATAGCTCATTTTATCATGGATCACTGTCCCTAATCAATTTTGATCACTAAAAAAGACCTAACAGAACCTTCACCCAAAACACAAAATCAAAGACACAACAGTCAATTATTTAGCACAAAAAGGCTAAAGGGAAAGACACCTTGATTTGGAAACTCAAGAAAGATTTGTCTCTCTTTCATACAAAATTCTCCACCAAACTAAAAGCCCCCCCAAAAAAGGAACCATTTTCTTCCTTCATAAGTTTTGGAAGATTTTTTTCAAAACAAAATTCAAATATGTGTTTGTTTATAGAATTAATCAAGTTTTTTTGGGGAGATTTTGAAAATCAAAAATTCAAATCCCAAATATAGTTTAAGACCTCTTTTTGGGCTAAATCATGATCATTCGAGATTTTTTAGCCGGAAAAAAAAAAAGATTTTTTAGCATGTCAAAACTTACCCCAAAATTAATGTTCAAACACGTTTTCAATTTCAAATCAAATTTCACCCAAATCAACTTTTTCAAAAAATATTTGAGAATCTATATCCAAACGGGTCCTTCATCTCGGGTCGCTCTTTCCTTCACAAAATTCTGCACTACCTAAACGAACCCTATGTGGTATAGTTCATAAGTTGTATTAAAACAACTACAACTTTTACAGCAAAATTAAAAAGGGTGTTAGCAAAAAATTTAATTGCATAAAAAATAACCTGCACGTTACTGGTAATTCATCACTACGAGGAGGATTAGGAGCCATGACACAAGCTAGTGTATCTCTCCAATTTGCAGCCTTAGACTGATAAAGATCAAAATTGCTATTAAACTTCACCTTCTTCAAATTATCCCTAGAATAAAACTCCATCTTTTGCTCATTTGGTTGCTCGTTAAATCTTTGAACTCCTTTGATCATCTCATCCATTACATGTTGAGGGATACCATGGTTCAAAACTTGAAAAAATCCCCAAGTCTCACATGCCTCTCGAATTTGTTCAACGATTTTTCTACGTTGAAAATCATTTTCCTTCATGTTCTTGAAATCTATAACTGGAATTTGAGCATTAACGTCCGAGCATAAATTAATATTTTTAGCATTGAACTCATTTTCTGCTCCCGGTGTGACGAAGAACTCGGGGATGTGAACAACTCCAGTATCAAGGAGTCCTTTTACGCCGGCCTTTGTGTTGTCGAAGGCTTTGAGCTCTTTTGCTCGGTCATATTCAGCCATTTTTATAAGAAGAGTATGTTTTTCAATCTATTAAGAATTTGCTTCTCCTTTAGATTTGATATACTGTAGAAGATAAGGGACAAAAGAAAGGACAAAGCATGTGACTGATGTATATTTCGTTAAGTTGACTGACACCTACCACGAAATCCTTGTAATCGGTAAAACCCAATTAAGTGGGCGTTTGGAGTTTGGACATAAGAATTGTAAAATTTCGAAAATAAATGAAAAACAAATTTTAGTAAAAATGGTATTTGAAAATTAGAGTTGTATTTGGACATGAATATAATTTTGGATTGTTTTTGAATTTTTGTGAGTGATCTGAAGTGAAAATTTTGAAAAATAGCTTTTTGAAGTTTTTCAATTTTTCGAAAAAAATTAAAATTCATCTTCAGGTGAAAA
Source organism: Nicotiana tomentosiformis (assembly GCF_000390325.3). Taxonomy (NCBI): domain Eukaryota; kingdom Viridiplantae; phylum Streptophyta; class Magnoliopsida; order Solanales; family Solanaceae; genus Nicotiana; species Nicotiana tomentosiformis. The sequence continues at coordinate 13,944,442 of NC_090815.1, read as the reverse complement.
ACGAAAAATTTATGGCCAAACACTAATTTTGAAAAAAGGAAAACAAATTCGAAAAAAAGGAATTTTTTTTTATGGCCAAACGAACCCTAAAAGTCCAAAACTAAAGAGTTAATTTCTTGCATGATCTGCGAGCTTTACCCATTGTATGAGCAATAAAGTTATAGAACTTTACCTGTTATATCAATAAAGTAAGAAAATTATATTTTTTATCATTGAAATTACTAAAAATTATTTGTTGTATCAGTAAAATTACAAAATTATTTCAAAAAATACGATTAACTGAAAAGTCAAATAAATAACATGTTAATTAATTAAAAAGTTTTTAACTTATGATTACCATAATTTAATAAAACAACAATTTTTTTTTAATTAAAACTGAAAATAGTTTTTAAAAAATTAATTCAAACTCCACCATTTTGGTGAGGGTTAAGCAAACCCACCAATATATTACCATCACAAAATAACAGAACATGAAGGAAGATATAAACCATAAGCTCCATTACAATGTGAAGATTAGTTTAGTTAGAACTAATCTTTTAGTATATCATTTTGTTCAAAAGAAACTAATATATGAGAGGTGTGTAAGATCTCCCATATAAGGTTAGTAACTAACACAAATTAAGTCCAAAGAAGACTTATGTACAAGTCACTTTATGTAACAAATAATCAAAGTTCTCACTATATTAATAAGAACTAGAATACGATTACAACTTTGGGATAGCAACTGCAACACTCAACTACTGAATTACAATGAAAAATACTACTAAAATAATAAGTAACTAAGAATAGAAATAAGAATGAGGATGAGAAGCACATATTCTGAGAAAGGAAAAACACCCTTATTTGCTTTGTTCTGAAATTTGGCCATCCCTTTTGTTCATGTGGAAAAAATATTTTATGTTAGAAACTGTTAGATTGAATAATGTCAGACGTGGCCAACAATTTGCCCTTTCATATTGGAATTTGTTGGCAATAAATGGCCTTGTATTTTGAGAGAATATGACCAATTATTGGTCAAGCATGTCTTTCCAAATTTCTTATCAAATGAGCACTCTTAGCTCATTCCCAAAAGCACCAACAATATATGAGTTGTTCATTTCTTGTTTCTTCTTCTCCTCCTTTAGTATTTTAGAGTATTTTATAAGAAAGTTGAGTGTCGGGAAACACTTGTGTGAATCCTTCTCGAGAGTGATCTTGTGAGGATATTCTCTTGGGATATTTTGGGTTGATTAGAGTATTTACTCTAATTTTGTACTCTCTTTTGTATTCTTACTAATATAGTGAAATTGCTCTTCTCCGCTCGTGGACGTAGGTCACACTGACTGAACCACGTTAAATTGGTGCCTTCTTATATGCTTTAATTACCATTATTATCAACTTGCATTGTCTTTGTTATTGTTATTATAACATTGTTTGGCTAAATTTCACACTAACTGGATTCCCGAACCTAACAAATTGGTATCAGAGCCGGATCTAACCGGATTAGTTTCAATAGCCAAAATGACTCTAACAAAGACCTATGTTGAGAAATTTGATCGAAGTGCAAACTTAAGAATATGGTAATTAAAGATAGAAGTTATCCTAATTCAGGATGGTTTAGATTTGGCACTGCAAGGAAAGGAGAAGAAGACGGATAAAATGACGGACTAGGAGTTTGCCTTCATAGACAAAAAGGCAAAAGCATGTATTATTTTAAATCTCTCAAATGAGGTTTTGCGTGAAGTTGCTGCAGAAAGCTCAGCCAAAGGCATATGGGAAAAATTGAAAGCCCTATGTATGAAAAGGACAGTAGAAAATAGGCTTTACCTAAAGCAAAAACTCTACACTTTTCGTATGGCTAAAGGTACCTCTATACTTACACATCTTGATACTTTTGATTCCCTTCTTATGGATTTAAGTAACATAGATGCTGAAATCAAAGATGAGGATCAAACCGTATTATTACTTATTTTCTTACCCCAGTCATTTAAGCATATAAGACATACTATGCTTTATGGAAAAGATAATATATCTTATAAAGATATCAAATCTATTTTAAAATAAAAAAAATAAATAGATAGAGATATTACTTAGGAAAAAATTGGTGGGAAGCAAGGGGAAGACTTGTTTATAAGAAATAGATCCAATAAGAAAGATTCAAGTAGTGAGAGACCTAAATCAGGGTCAAAATTCAGATACAGAAATGTCATGTGCAAATAATGTCATAAGAAAGGCCACATTATTTCTGAATGCTTTAAGTTGAAAAACACAGAAAAACATATATAAAAGAAAAATGAGCACAAAAATACTAACACTGTCGAAGCAAGTGTAGTTGCTGATGAGACCCAGAGAATTATTTTCTTGGCAACTAATAATAGTGTCACGACCCAAAATTCATAACGATCGTGATGGCGTCGGATACCACTGTCAGGCAAGCCAACAATAATTACTTAATTGGGTTCTCATTCTATTATTTTTGAAATCATATTTTTCCTTCAATTTAAATAGTAAAGAATGGGGATTTACAGAGTAAATAATAATACTTTTAACAAATTCAATACAGATAACCCATAATCATCCCAAAATCCGGTGTCACAAGTGCATGAGTATCAACTAGGAATATAAAATAAAATACAATATCTGTCCGAAATACAAATTTGGACAGGAGAAATATAAATACTCTGAAGGAGACTCTGCCGGCTGCGGGTCGTAATGTGGAATGCAGCTCACGCAAGTCCCCGTATGCATATACGCCTCTGCTTTCTCAATGCCACTAGTCACATATGTACCTGCACAAAATATATAACAAGTGTAGCATGAGTACATAAGCAACATGTACCCAGTAAGTATCTAGCTTAAACCCATAGAACTAGTGACGAGGGGTCGACATCGACGCTTACTAGTGGTCCAATAAGGCCAATACAGTAAGAAGTAAAATAGATATGGGGCAGAATAAACAGATGGGTCGCCATAATTCAAATCAGGAAAACACCCAGATACACTGGCCCTTTGTACAATTAATACGCACGATTCCCTAGAAGAATTTTTATAGAAATGCCGATGCATACAACCCGATCCCATCATAATATGGTATATAACCATAGATACATCTATTATATATATTGCCGATGCGATCGGCCCGCTCCCATGAGAGTGTGGTACATAATCCTGTCGAGGCGAACGACCCGATCCCATAAAGTGTGCGCACTACCGAGGGTCAAACATCACGAACCATAGATGTATCTATCATGCCGAGGAGAATGACCAGCTCCCATTAGAATAAGAAAGCTTTGACGGGTCCTTGACCCAACTCACGAAGGGACAAGTGAGTTTTAGAAAAGCTTTGGGGAAAGTTTTTTGATGAGAACGCGTAATGCAGGGGAAATTCGTAAAATGAGTACAATTATTACGTGGCAAGTCATAAAGTTCATCTGATCTCTACAATAACGAGTCTACCGCTCTACACAAGTCTAGTCTCAAATTTTAACATGTAATAAGAAACTAATGGGCAAGAGACAACTCAAATAGTACAGTTATAGCATGGCATGAACCTGAGTCTACCCGGATAATAACATGAATATAGCTACGTATGGACTCTCGTAACCTCGTGCGTACGTAGCCCCCGCAACAAGTAGCAAAAATTAATTACAACACCTAGAAGGGATAGTTTCCCCCTCAGAGAGTTAGACAGGAGACTTACATCGCTCCGAAGTTCCATAATCGGCTCCAACGCCGCTCTAACACCTCAAACCGATGACCGACGATCCAAAACTAGTCAAATAAGAAGCAACCCAATCAAACTATACTCTAATACTCATAATTAATTAATTTATAACAATTTTCAACTCTGCTCAAAAAATCGATAAAGCAACCCTCGGGCCCACGAGCCCGAATTCCGAAAATATTCGAAGATAAACACTACCCATAGCATTACGAATTCCAATATATAATTTATTCTCAATTTCATGCCCAAATTCGTGATCAAATTCCAAGAATACCAATTTCTAGATTTTTCTTCAAAATCCCAAATTTCTACAAATTTTCATGCTTGAATCAATGTAAAACCCATGTATTTAACTCACAATGTGAAGAAATCACTTACCTCATTATAGTTGATGAAGATGGCACTCCAAAAGTGCTCCAAAATCGGCTCCCATGGACGAAATAAAGTGAAAATGAGCCAAAACCCATTTTATAAAACCTCACTGCCCAACGATCCTCGCACCTGCGGTGCAATAGCCGCTTCTGTGGCTCACCTGCGGAAAATTTCATCGCAGGTGCGGTTCAAGCTCAGCCCAACACTCCCGCATCTGCGCTCCATGTAGCGCATCTGCGCGTCCGCTTCTGCGGTCCATGCGCTGCATCTGCGCCCATCGCCCATCGCCCACTCCTGCGTTGCCCACTTCGCACCTGCGCCTTTGCAGTTGCTGACCAGCCTCCTATCCTTCGCACCTGCGACTCGTGGCTCGCACCTACGGCCCTTTTCACGCAGGTGCGATTGCGCCATGTATCAGCTGCCTCAGCATTTCATCCAAGTCCAAACTCGATCCGTTTATCATCCGGAATCCACCCGAGGTCCTCGGGACATCAACCAAATATACCAACACGTCCCAAAATACATCATGAACTTAGTCGAGCCTTTAAATCACATCAAACAATGCTAAAAGTACGAATCACCCTCCAATTTAAAGTTAGTGAACTTTGAAACTTCAACTTCTACAATCGATGCCGAAACCTATCAAATCACGTCCGATTGACCTCAAATTTTGCGCACAAGTCTTAATTGATATTACGGACCTACTCCAACTTTCAGAATCGAAATTCGACCCCGATATCAAAAAGTCCACTTCCGGTCAAACTTCTCAAAATCCTTCAAAGTTCCAACTTTCGCCAAATGACCCCTAAATGACCTACGGACCTCCAAATCCACATCTGGACACGCTTCCAATACCAGAATCACCATACATAGCTATTCCCAGACTCAGAAATTCCCAACGGACATCGATAGCATTTAAATGCACTCCAACCTAAATTTATGAAATCTTTCCAAAATGCCAACTTCCACAATAGGTGCCAAAACGTTCCTGGGTCATCCAAAACCTGATCTGAACATACGTCCAAGTCCAAAATAATCATACAAACCTGTTGGAACCTTCAAATCCTGATTCCGAGGTCGTTTACTCAAAAATCACCCTTTAGTCAATTCCTCGAACTTAAAGTTTTCAAAATTAGAATTTTCTTTCCAAATCAACTTCGAACTTCCCGAAATTAAATTCCGACCACGCGTACAAGTCATAATACCTGAAGTGAAGCTGCTAAGGGTCTCAAACCGCTGAATGACATGCTAGAGCTCAAAACAGCCGGTCGGGTCATTACATTCTCTCCCACTTAAACATACGTTCGTCCGCGAACGTGCTAAGAACTGCTATAGAGTTGTCTGAAATCGCTGTTTAACACCTCATGCACCTACCCATGCTACCATAACCATGTTGAGAACATTTGCTCGAGCAAACTTGAAAATCCTCCCTTTTATCTAGTCAAATAAGCCTTAGAGCCAAATTCCAGCATCTGAAATCCTCTACCAGGTCTATTTCCAACATACTAACACCGTATTAATCACTACACGATGCACCAATACATGTTTGCATACCTTCGCGGAATCCACACCATGTACCGCATAATTCACATGACCATAATAACATCCCCTGATAACAACAACCAAAATCCCACGAATCCGATGCTCGCAACACGACTCATGACCCATATAAGTCATGTCCCAACTCTTGCAATATTGCCACGACAGAGAAGATGTGTAGAACTTATAACCACCTGCCGAATCATAATTTATGGAGTCTCTCCTCCCAACAAGAACCATTACCTCATTCTGGACAGAATAACAATATTTACTCTTCAATATGCTTCATATAAATCTGATCGCACTGATCTCTCGTCTCACCCAGTACAAGCTACTCAGACAATAAGCCACCTCAGACACTGCAAAAAAATCTCGTATGATGCCACAATGTGCCAACAAGCTAAAGTCTCGAAGGCGATACATAAGGAAAAATAAACTCGGGAAAGAACTACTCAACACACGTAACTAATTAAACAACCGAAAGGATGTTATGAACTTTTCTCAGGAAATGAGAAGCAAAACACGCAATAATAGATATGGGAAACTGTACTCAATAACACACTGTTAAGGCGTATAACCCGATCCACACATGATACTATTGCGGCGTGCAACCCAATCCAACCATGATACCCGTGGCGGCGTGCCACTCGATCCAATCAACATATCCGTGGAGGCGTGTCGCCCGATCCAACCATATACCCATGGCGGCGTGCCACCCGATCCACATATAATAATCTAAAGAAAACACACATCGAGCCATAACGCTCATACACACGAAATGCCCGAATATCAACCATAAGCATGCCAAGTGCATAATACAAATCCTACGGAGACGGGTAGCGTCACGCGCTACAAAACTCAAGCACTACTAAGGTGCGATATATGACCTGCATCTCGAGAGCCATCCTGCTCACATAATACCACAAACCATACGGGATCTCAATACGAGTGCGAATAATTAAACCACCTCACAACCCACTTGGTATAATAGATTACACAGAATGGATGACGACAAGAATAATATCCAAGGCCCGAAGACCCTTCCGAAAACAACGCTATGCTGAGAAGAGCACATCCGGCCTGATATAGAGCCCACATTCATATTTAGATCCATCCACGGACCTCAAACCGATTTTGATCATACCATGCTTGGATATATAGCCCTTCAAGGACCCACAATGATCTATTCACGATACATAAGAACAACCGTCTAATCCGGAACAAACTTCCACATTCCATAACCAAATAAACCGAGCGCCCTTCAGGCATAAATTCTCACATTAGCGATAGTACCACAATCTCCATACTTGGTTTTAAATCTTTAATCAATCAAGTGATTACATGTCACACTTATACAATCTTTCTGTGGGATACACTCCCACGACCCTCCGCATCAGGTAACAAGTCTGCACATCCATACCACCGGTCACACTAATGCTGTAAAGTAAATTAAGAAGCCGCAAATCAGTACACAAAGAGTCTTACACAGGACACCGATCTCAGGTGACGCTAAAGAAAATACCAGCTTACTCTAAACATTCGAATTCTTCCCTGATCATCCGAGCTCGTGACATTCTTGTCAACACCGAACCGCAACCTTGATCCTCAGCTTCCAATTTCCCATGCCGCTCACTGCACCTAACATGCCAATACGTGAGAGTACCAGAATTCCATAATAACCCCTGATCCACTAATAGGATAAACACTTCATCATATAGAAACCTTTTACTTAGCTTATTTCGGAATAACCAATGTAACATGCAACCTAATTCCTAAACCGCAGAAAATACAACCTCATGTCGTAATCTAAACTGCCATAACTCTTTCGAAAATCCCTTTACATAACAAAGACATACGAATCGAATACCTCCCAAATCAACCAAGTTGTGGCGGCACTCAAGCCCAAGTGTACAACTACAAACTACATATATAACTTCACATTGGAGAAACTGGCCATTGCCATAATCGTGTTGATTCAACCATTACCAACCGAGCCACTTCTTCTAATTTACTTGGGACTTGCCCTAGAAATAATGATAGCTCCATTCAAAACATCATGAACCCAAATCCGTACTCATCCTGAGTGACCTTATTTCACGAGACTACGCTGTCTCCAAAACCCACGAACCATCTCATACCCTCCTTATGCGCATATTTGCATCTTCAACTGGCACACCCATTCTGAAAACCCCTCTATGAATACGAAGTTATTTTCTCCCATTACTCAAATGCCACACCGTAGATAGATGATAATGTAGAACACTCCAAGCCACCTTTCATAATCCACTGCAAAAGCTCAAATACTTAACCATACTACTGGATCAAAATCCTTAGGCACCACACTTTTAAATAATTTTTTTTTGGAACCTACTAGGACCATTGTTGAGAGTCACTCACTTAGGCTTGTTCCCAATTATGATTAAACTCCAAGGCCCTGCTAGCACATGAACACTTTCTCAAGAAGCAACCGGTTGAATTCATTTCCTTATACATCGCATCCACACAAAACATAGACTCTGAGTCTACCCAATACCTGAACATGAACCGATAAGGCCAAAGATAGCACACATTCCTCAAATCCTTTGCTCAAGTTACCATTGATGTCTTCTTTCCTTTTTCGTAATAACCCATCAATACACCGATAACCAGAAATCGCACAAGTTGACAACTACGCAATCCAATCATAGGCGGTGAGGCTCTTCCACTTAGCCATCCGGAATCCACCGTTAACCATGCAGAGCTATTCCCAGACTCAGAAGTCCCAAACAGACATTGATAGCATTGAAATGCACTCCAACCCAAATTTATGAAATCCTTCCAAAATGCCAACTTCCACATTAGGCTCCGAAACATTCCCGGGCCATCCAAAACCTGATTCGGACATACGTCCAAGTCCAAAATTATCATACGAACCTGTTGGAATCTTCAAATCCTGATTCCGAGGTAGTTTACTAAAAAATCATCCTTTAGTCAATTCCTCCCACTTAAAGCTTCCGAAATTAGAAATTTCTTTCCAAATCAAGTCCGAACTTCCCAAAATTAAATTTTGTCCACACGTACAAGTCATAATACCTGAAGTGAAGCTGCTCAGGATCTCAAACCACTGAATGGCACACTATAGCTCAAAACGACCGATCGGGTTGTTACAAATAGTTTCAAATCTAACAGTGAGTGGATTTTAGATTTGGGTTGTTCTTATCATATGTGTCTCAATCGGGATTTATTTACCATATATGAATCTGTTGAAGGTGGAGTTGTCTTGATGGGTAACAATGATGCCTGCAACGTTATTGGTAAAGGTACAGTCCGAATCAGAATGTACGATGGTGCGGTGAGAACTCTCACCGATGTTAGACATATTCCCGACTTAAATAAAAATCTCATCTTTTTGGGCACTCTAAAATCTCCTGGGTACAAGTACACAAGTGAATGTGGAGTTCTGAAAATTTCTCATGGTGCTCTTATGGTTATAAAAGCACGCAGATCTGATACGTTGTACACTCTATTGGGATCTACTGTTACAGGTGTTGCTGCAGTTTCAATATCAGATAAATCAGATTCTGACTTTACCATATTGTGGCATATACGATTGGGGCATATGAGTGAAAAAGCTCTTTCCATCCTCAGCAAAAGAGGTCTCTTGTGTGGTCAAAATATCGGAAATATGGAGTTTTTTGAACATTGTGTGTTCGGGAAGTAGAAAAGTGTTAGCTTCAAATCTCTAGCAATTCATAGAACAAAAGGCACTTTGGATTACATTCATTCAGATCTTTGGGGTCCTTCACGTACCCCGTCAAAAGGTGGTGCCAGGTATATGTTAACTTTTATTGATGATTATTCAAGGAAAGTTTGGGTTTATTTCCTGAAAAATAAAAATGATGTTTTCTTAACTTTCAAACAACAGAAAGTTTTAATTGAGAAGCAAACAGGAAAACAGGTTAAGCGGCTTAGAACAGATAATGGCTTGAAATTTTGTAATGATGAATTCAATTAATTTTGCAAGAATGAAGGGCTTGCTCGACACTGTACTGTGAGAATGACACCTCACCAAAATGGTGTGGCAGAAGGGACAAATAGAACTCTTTTGGAAAAGGCTCGTTGCATGATTTCAAATGCTGGGTTGACAAATGCCTTTTGGATAGAAGCTATCTCTACAGTTTGTTATATTGTCAACCGTGCTCCTTCTACACCCTTAAACTTTAAGACTCCAGAGGAAATGTGGTCAGATACTCCTGCTAATTATTCTGATTTAAAGATATTTGGTTGCCCTGCATACATGCATGTAAATGATGAAATATTAGAACCAAGGGCTAAAAAGTGCATTTTTCTTGGATATGCATCTGGGGTAAAGGGATACCGACTATAGTATCCTAATCCCATGGTACTAAAATTTATAATCAGCAGAGATATAACCTTTGATGAATCCTCTACGTTACATTCTAGAAAAGAGTCTTCTAGTTCTTGTAATACAGATGAAGAAAAGAGTACACATAAGCAGGTGGAGGTTGAAATTGGCATTCCTTGTGAGCCAAGCTCATCAACTTTGGAGCAAAATACAGTTGAAACTCTTGAAGTTGAGCCAGAAGCTGAAATTCCTGAAGTTGAGACTCCTGAAGTTGAACTGGAAGAAGAGGAGTATTCTATAGCCAAACATAGAGAAAGTAAACAACCATTAAGGTTTGGAGATTATGTTGCATTTACTTTTTTAGCTGCACGGGAAACTGAAGAAATTGGAGAACCATCAAAATATTCAGAAGCAGTTTCTGGTGCTGAGTCAGCCAAGTGGCTGATTGCAATGAATGAAGAAATTGAGTCTCTCCACAAGAATGGTACTTGGTCTCTTGTGAAGCCTCCATCTGAATAAAGAATTTGTTGGTTGTAAATGGGTCTTTGAGGAAAAAATGGCATTTCAAGGGTCGAAGATGTGAGGTATAAAGCACGATTAGTTAAAAAGGGTTATGTCAGGTACAAGGAGTTGATTTTAATGATATTTTCTCACCTGTTGTTAAACATATCTCTATTCGTGTTTTTCTTTCCTTAGTTGCCATGTATGATTTGGAATTAGAAAAACTTGATGTTAAGATAACTTTCTTACATGGCGAACTTGAGGAACAAATATACATGCATCAACCCAAAGGATTTGAAATTGAAGGTAAAGAAGATCACGTTTGCTTGTTGAAGAAATCCTTGTATGGATTAAAACAGTCTCCAAGACAATGGTACAAAAGGTTTGATTCGTTTATGTTGGGTCATGGTTATTCGAAGAGCATGTATGATAGTTGTGTTTACTTCCAGAAGTTAAATGATGGTTCATTTGTGTACCTATTATTATATGTTGATGACATGCTCATTTTTGCTAAGGATTTGACAGAAATTCACAATTTGAAAAGTCAGCTATAAAGTGAATTTGAGATGAAAGATTTAGGAGCAGCTAAGAAAATCCTTGACATGGAGATCAAAAGAGATCGAGGAGCCAACATGCTATTCCTGACCCAGAAAAAGTACTTGGAGAAAGTCTTGGAGAGGTTTGGCATGAAAGATACTAAACTAGTGAGTACCCCTCTTGCTGCTCATTTTAAGATTTTAGCTACTCAGTCCCCGCAATTATAGGAAGAAGAGAGGTATATGGCACATGTACCTTATTTCAGTGCAATCGGCAGTATTATGTATGCAATTATTTGTACACATCTAGATATTTCACAAGCAGTGAGCTTGGTAAGCCGGTATATGGCTTGCCCTGATAAAGCACATTGGCAGGCTGTGAAATAAATTCTCAGATACTTGCGAGGTAATTCAAACACATGTTTGGAGTTTGGGAGAAACACTAACACTATGGTTGGTTTTGTTGACTCAGATTATGCAGTTGACCTTGATAAAAGAAGATCACTGACCGGCTATGTATTTTGCATTGGTGGTTGCGCTATCAGTTAGAAAGCTACGTTACAACATGTAGTAGCTTTATCTACTACCGAAACAGAATATATGGCAATGACCGAGGCAATCAAAGAAGCCTTATGGTTAAAGGGTCTATTTGCGGACTCAGTTCACACCAAAGTGGTATTATCATTTTCTGTGATAGTCAAAATGCCATTCACTTGACTAAAGATCAGATGTATCATGAGAGAACGAAGCACATTGATATAAAGTATTATTTTATCCAAGAAACCATTGTTGAAGGAAAAGTCTCTGTTCATAAGATCAGCACTAAAGACAATCCTGCTGACATGTTCACGAAACCTTTTCCAGTGTCCACATTCAAGCTTTGCCTGAACTTGATTGGCATTTATAAAGAATGATTTTGCCCATTGGGGCTTTTGCGGAGAAGGCGGAGCAAGTTTACTATATCAACTAAAGTTTGGCTAAGGTGAAAATTTGTCAGACATGGCGAACAATTTGCCCTTTCATATTGGACCTTGTTGGCCAATAAATGGCCTTGTATTTTGAGAGAATGTGGCCAATTATTGGCCAAGCATGTCTTTCCAAATTTCCTATAAAACGAGCACTCTCAGCTCATTCCCAAAAGCACCAACAATATATGAGTTGTTCATTTCTTGTTTCTTTTCCTCCTCCTTTAGTATTTGAGAGTATTTTGTAAGAGATTTGAGTGTCGGGAAACACTTGTGTGAACCCTTCTCGGGAGTGATCTTGTGAGGATATTATCTTAGTATATTTTGGTTGATTAGAGTATTTACTCTAATTTTGTACTCTCTTTTGTACTCTTACTAATATATTGAAATTGATCTTCTCCCCTTGTGGACGTAGGTCACACTGACCGAACCACGTTAAATTGGTGCCTTATTTATATGCTTTAATTACCGTCATTATCAACTTGCATTGTCTTTGTTATTATCATTATAACATTGTTTGGCTAAATTTCGGACTAACAGGGTTCTCGATCCTAACAAATAAATTGGTCTTTTCTTTGATTTGACAATTTCAAACTTACAAGTTCTAACTGATATTAGCATAATGGTTGAGAATCATGTGTGCCAAAGTTCACATAAGCACTATGTCTATATTGTCACATTTTAATTTGTACATGAATTTGGTCTGAAACCTTAGTAGTTTTAGAGTTTTACTTTTTTTATTTTAACAGAAAGCAAAGTACAGATCGAACTTCGAAGTGCAGCACATGCAGAGCTACTGTTAAGTACAGGCAATAATAACAAAGTCTAATATCTTTGGGAGAAGGTCTAACTTCTCTCTAAGCTCTTCATCTTCTACAAACTCCCGTTTCCAAGAATTATGACTAACCTTTCACACTCCACCAATTAAATTTTTTAGATTCCTCCTAAACCACCAGACATTAACCATGATAACAAAGACATTAATAATAACGATATTGCAGGGACTCATTCACAGCCTACTACATTTTTCCCACCTCCCCAAAAACCTACACCCTCCTTCAAGGATATGCTGCTAGTGAATTCAGAAGAAATTCACATATCCATGCAGCCTGAGGAATCCCACACACAACCCATGCCAATCGCCCCCCCCCCCCCAATGGATGACTTAATACATGCTCGCCCACATACGCAAGAGATGGAAGCAATCAGTGAGAAATTACAAATCAACCTATCAATGGATGATCTCCAACGTATTTACCAGCCTTGAAAATATTCACTCATCATTAAATTTATGGGCAAACACATCTTCCATAACTGCATAAAAGGAAAAATACAAGAGCTATAGAAGCCTACTGAAAATTTTACACTCATGGATCTTGGAGCAGACTATTTTATAGTAAAATTTAACAAGGAAGAAAATATGATTAGAGCCTTAAATAACGGTCCATGGTTCATTAATGGATTCTTTCTATCATTCAAAAAATGGGAGCCTCAATTTGTGGCAAGTGAAGCCAAACAATTATTCTCAGCGGCATGAATTCGATTGCATCAACTCCCAACAAAGTTTTATGATGGTGTCATACTACAAAAAAATGGGAATAAAATAGGCAAATTACTGCGGATTGATGCCTGCACGTCATCAACACTAAGAGATCGATAGGCAAGGTTATGTGTCGGGGGTGGGTCCAATGGATTTACCTGTTAAACCATTCATTTTTATTGGGACCTATAAACAACAAATACTATATGAAGGAGAAACATTTTTGTGCAAAAACTGTGGAAGATTAGGTCATAATCTCATCAATTGTCAATACTAAAAATGCAAGCTACCAGGTTCAACTCGCAGAAAGAAGATCAAACCTCCAGAGCACGGGACATAGGTGTAGTGGAATGGAAGACATTATTCTTAACCAAAAAAAGGTACCTAGTACACGTTTAACATCATCAACTAATTCAGTAACAGCTGGTATAAATGCAAAAATATTTGCTGCTGACACAGGTAAGTATCTGAACACCCAAAAACTTAGGTACATTGAAAAGGAGACTATTAATATTTCTGACCCTGACAAGATAATCAAGCATGCTCCTTCCAAGCCAATTAATTCTTCCAAACAGACCCTAGACACTACCAACAAATTTGCTCACCTAATGGATTTACCCACAGTTTGTAATAAAACTACTATTCCAATACTAGATGGATTATAATACCGTCAATGCATGCAAACGGTAATGAACATTCCTAATGAAATGTCCTTACACGTGGAAGCAACTGGTGAAACCTTGGAAATTGAAACCCAATCATTGGAAAACAATTTATTAAACCAAAAAATATTAATATTAGTAAAATAAATTTGCATACACAATTATCCAATACACTATCCAAAAATACTAGTTACACTACTAATCATAATGAGTCCAAAAAATACTTGGCTTTGCATGCAAAAGCCGGCTGCCATATATAGAAGAAATAATAGAACATGTGGCAAAAGACAAATCTACCAATGATCTTGTTAAATCCCATACGTTACTCCACTCAAGGTCCATGCAAATAGATCCTACTACGAAAAGCAGTAACCCTACATTCCCATCATTACCTCCTAACCAAAATCAAAATATAAGCGCATTCATTAACAAAACTGCCGAGGCTACCGTTCACTGCAAGAAGGATATTCAGATTAGTACATGTCCTCCATCAACAGAGGAACCAAATCATGGACAACCTACCATCACTCCCACCTCACCTACCAAATCAACCCCTCTTCTTCACATCTCCTCCTCCACCATAAAATTACCAACCAACTTCTTGGCTAGAAGCAGGTCTTTTGGGACATGCCATCACCTTCAACATCCAAATCAATGGGCAAGAGATGGTGATAATAATCTAAAACACACGTTATCTAGCCCAACTAATCTCGGAGGGAATGCACTTAGCTATGAAAAATTACATATACCAAGTGTGGATCAACAACATACTCAATCCCTTAGCTTCCAACATGAACCACACACTGATACAAATAATGCAAAATCAGTGGAACCTTCCACAAATTACCAACCCATACATTCCACTAAACCTACCGATAAACCTCCTCTTCTTTCCACCAGAGGAGAACACGAATCTAAATCCAATATTCATGCCCTGGAACCTGCATACAAATCAGGAACAAGCACAACGTATAAACAACAATCCAATCAACATGCACCCCAATCCCCAACACATTGTACAATAATCAAATCAGAATCCAGTAGGGGAAGAAGAAGAACTCCCACAATAAGGTATGGAGCCGAGTGTGGAGTTTTCAAGCCTAAACGAAGTAAAAATAGTAGTCTTCCCAGATCTGTGGAGCAAGAAGTATATTTTCAGCTGCCCCAGCACAATGTACAAATGCTCAATGCACATACGACCATCACTAGATCCAACTGCGGAAAAACAAGCAGTGATACTAGTGCCATCAAGGAGGAAGAACCACGACTCTGTGGAATAAGAGGTGAACACCAACCAACATCAACCAATAAAAATGAACAGGGCCACTAGTATTATTTTCAGGAATGTTAGAGGGGCAAACAACGATGATTTCCGTAGAAACTTCAGGGAACTCATTGACACCCATAGACCATGCATGATAACTTTACTAGAAACTAGGATGACAGCCCATGCAAAATTGCTCAATGACTTTAACTTCTCAGAATTAATAGAGGTGCTAACATGTGGTATGGCTATCCTCTACAACCATAACCTCATCACAGTCTAACATTTTACTAGGAGGGGTCAAGAAATCCATGCAATGCTTCATGTACGACCTTATAAAACCTAATGGCTATTTAGTTCTATATATGCTAGCACTAAGATTAATTATAGGGATACAATGTGGGAAAACCTTGTTTCCATCTATAAAAGTTATAAGGGACCTTGGATGATAGGTGAAAATTTTAATGATATCATAAACAATGTGAAAAGTTGGGAGGAAGACCTATGAAAACAGCTAGGTCATCTAAAGTTTGGAACTACATTAATAAGTGTAATCTAATTATTCTAGGCTTTAAAGGTTACAAATTTACGTGGTCAAACCATAGGAGAAGAAACAAAGGACTTATCATGGAGAGATTTGATAGAATTCTTGCAAATGAGCAATGGTTAAAAATATTCTCAAATGCCACAGTCACCCACCTTCCCAAGACCTACTCGGATCATAACCCTATATTAGTCGAACTAAATAATTCCTACAATAATTCCAAATAGCCCTTTAGGTTAAAAAATATTTGGTGTACTCACCCAGATTTTCCAAATGTGGTAGCCTCAAACTGGAAAAATAGAACTCCTAGATGCTACAAATACTTTACCAAAAATATTCAACTACAGGGGAAATTAACTTTTGGTAACATTTAAAAAAAATAAATTCTGCCACGTTTAAATGGTATCCAAAATTCAATTAATCATGGACATAATCAATTCTTACAAGACCTAGAATAATCCCTAATAAAAGAATACAACAATATTTTAAAATTGGAAGAAGATTATTTAAAACTCAGATCTTGCATTAATTGGCTTAATGATGGGGATACAAACACTAGGTTTTTCCACATCTCAGCATCCAATAGGAAAAGACAAAACCATATTAGCTTCTTCAATAAAGCACAAGGAAATTGGATTGACAACCAAAAAGACTCCTTATCTTATACACACGACCACTTCAACACTATGTTCACTACTAATCATATTTTAACAAATTGGTCTAACATTCAATCAAGCATCACTAGTTTTGATAACGTAGACTTATCAGCTCTAGATAGGCCTCTACTAGATAGTGAAATTAATTCAACCATTTTCTCCTTTAAATGTGTCACGACCCAATTTCTCCTATATACCGTGATGGCGCCCAACGTTACCGCTAGGCAAGCCAACAGTGTGTTAACCATGTGACTGTTTATTTTAGCAATTTAGAAATAGTTGATTTTTAACTATTGAATAAATAAGAAGCGCAAAATTTAATAAAATGAGGAACGAACAATTTTAAGAGCAAGTGAGGCGAAGTAAATAATCAAAATTGTCAAGTGTCTACTAACATAATCTCCAAGACCTGGTGTCACGGGTGTATGAGCTACTAATAGAATATACAAAAAATACTAAACTACTATCTGAAATAAGGTAGACAGAAAGTAAATGCTAAGAAAGACTTCGGGTGCTGCAGAACGGGCTCAGAGGGCAGCTCACCGCAAAGTCTCAGGGTATTAGGAGTGCGCGCCGGGATGATAAACTGATACACCTGCCTCAGATCCTGCACGGTTAATGTAAAAGTATAGCGTGAGTACATAAACAACATATACCTAATAAGTATCTAGTCTAACGTCGAATAAGTAGTGACGAGGGGTCGACTTCGACACTCACTATGGTCTGACAATAAAGTACCGAGATTCTAAATAAGCATGGTCTATGAAAATGATAATAAAAACTCAATAACAAGAAATAAATAAATAATTCTTTCACCGATAGTAAATCCCAAATCCATTTCCATCATTTAACAATTTAACCTCTCGAGCCAATAAAACGATATCAAGTATAATTGGGCTCCAAGTATTATTATGCACGAATTATGCCGAGGTCGTACGACCCGATTCAAAAATACATATACATATACTGTGTGCACTGTCAAGGGTCAAAGGATACGAACCAAATATGCATCTATTAACCTGCCGAGGCAAACGACCCGCTCCCATGAGAGTAAAGGAATTTACCTCGCTAGGGAAAATGCTTGCGATGCGAGTGATTCATAGATTTCTTAAGTCATTATAAAGTTCTTCAATTCTTTCCGAAAATAAGAAGTCTAAACTGGAGACTTTAAATCTTAACATCTTCAATCTCAGCTCTATTTAAGACAATCAAATAACGGTGCCAGCAAAAATATGATGTAAATCTAAGACTACCCGATCATCACATGGAATATAGCTACGTACATACTCTCGTCACCTAGTGCATACGTAGCTCCCCGCATAAGTAATTAACAACAAAACACACCTAAGGGGATGAGTTTCCTCTTACAAGGTTAGGCAAGAGACTTACCTTGTTCTTAAGTTCACTTTCGATCCACAAATATGCTTTAAATCCTCAACTCGGTGCCAAACAACTCGAAACTAGTCAAATGTTATATAAATTAATCAATAAAATATTCAAAATTTCATACTCCAACTATTAATGATTACCCAATCCCAATTGAAAAATTCTTAAAATTTATTCCCGGGCTTACGTGCTCGGATTCCGAAAATTTTTAAAAAAAGTTGTTACCCACAATCTCACGAACTCAAATATATAATTTTCACTACATTTCATAACTATTTTCGTGGTTAAATCTAATTTTTATCAAAACCTAGGTTTTTCATCTAAACCCATGATTTCATAAATTTTACATGTTAAATCTACCCATAGTCTATGTAATTAACTCACATTGCGTAGAAATTACTTACCTCAAAGTGTTAGGTGAAAACCCGTCTCTAAGACCTCTAAAAATCGCCCAAGGAATGAAATAAATGAGCTCAAAATGCTTAAGTCCCGACTTAAATGAAGGTTCTTCCTTCTGCAATTTTCGCATCTGCAGTCAGTGGGCCACATTTGCGGTACCTCTTCTGCGGCGCCAAGCCCGCTTCTGCGGAACTTCATAGGACCAACGCTGGCCGCATATGCGGACGTGTTTCCACTTTTGCGCTCTCGCTTCTGCGGCTTCTCATCGCAGAAGCGGGGTCACTTCTGCGCACACCCCTTCTCTCCTTCAGACCACTGGCCAAGGCTCCAAGCCTCTTCTGCGAAAAAAATGGCACATGCGGGCTCGCACCTGCGGTCAAAAGCTTGCAGGTGCAGGAACACCAGAACTGGTGCACCAGTAGCCCTTTTGAGTCTTAACTTAATCCACGCATTGTCCGAACGGCATCCGGGGCCCCTGAGGCCCCGTCTAAACATACCAAAAAGTCCTGAATCATAAAACGGACTCATTCGCGCTCTCGGAACGCGGAAAACAACATCAAAACTAAGAATCACATCCCAAACCAAATTGAATCAACTTATGAACTTCAAGTTTTTCCAACTTACTCCGAACGCACCAAAACATACTTAAACTACTCGAATTGACACCAAATTATGCGTGCAAGTCTTAAATTACCATACAGAACTATTCCCGATCTCGGAATCTCGATTGGACCTCGATAACACAAAATCCTACCTCTAACCAAATTGAAAGAACTTTAAAACCTTCGAGGTACAAACTATCAATATTAAGCGTCGAAACGCTCCCGGGTCATCCAAAACCCGATCTGAAGATACGCCCAAGTCCGAAATCACCATATGAACCTATTGAAACCATCAAATCCCGGTTCCGAGGCCGTTTACCCAAAATGTTGACCAAAGTCAAACTTAGCCCTTTTTGCTAACCTTGAGGAACCAAGTGTTCCGATTCCAACCCGAACCCTTTCAAATCCCGAACTAACATTCCCCGCAAGTCATAAAACAGCAAAAGCATATACGTGAAGTCTTATTTAGGGGAACGGAGTTCTAGAAAGCAAAACGACCGGTCGGATCATTACAAAACCCTTTAAATCACCAGGACCAGACGGATTGCACCCTTTTTTAATAAAAAATATTGGCCTATTATAGAAAAATCTGTTCGAGCCCAAAAGTATTCACTGAAAACACAATCCCTCCTAAAATAAATACCACGTACTTGTGTCTAATTCCAAAATTCCCCAACGCGAAAAATCTGAATAATTTCTGGCCAATAGGCCCATGCAACACTATTTACAAAACAATCACAAAAATAATAGCCAATAGACTAAAGTCATTTCTTGACAAGCTAATTATCCCATCCCAATCAAGTTTCAATAAAAACAGAAGAGCAAGTGATAATGATATTATCATTCAGGAAGTTATTAACCAATTTAAAAAAATAGTGGTAAGATTGGTAATATGTTTGTCAAAATCGATTTGGAAAAAGCTTTCGATAGATTGGAATGGTCCTTTATTTATCGAACATTATTATACTTTAAGTTCCCTACTAAGATTTCTAAGCCAATAATATCATGTATTACTACAAGTTCCACAACAGTTCTAGTAAACAGATCCAGAACAAACTTCGTCTACCCTAGTAGAGGTATTAGGCAAGTGACCTTATGTCGCCATATCTTTTTATCATATGTATGGAGATGCTGATTAGGTATATAAATCATCAGGTTGACATCAGGGAATGAGCTACCATTAAATTAAGTTCTAAAGGTCCCCCCTTGTCACACTTAACTTTTGAAGATGACCTAGTTTTAATGGGGAAAGCAAACAATAAAACTTGCTCCACAATTCGTAAGGGTCTTGATTTTTTGTGTGAAATATCGGGACAAAATATCAACTGTAATAAATCAATAATTGTTTTCTCCAAAAATTGTACTAAAGCATGTATTACTAACATCTCCGACTGCCTATGCATCAAAAGTAATAATTCCTTTGGGAAATACCTAGGTTTTTCAATAGTTAATGGAATCCTACTTATAAAGACTACCAACACATCATTGATAACATGCGTACTAAACTTTCGAGCTGGAACAAACTGTATGAACTTAGCTGGGAAATCCACACTCATTTCATCGACCCTTTCAAGTTTACCAGCCTACTACATGCAATATACTTTCCTACCCTAAAAAACACTCAAAACAATTGATAAAATACAAAGAACTTTCCTATGGAGTACTACTGAGACTAAAAAGAAATTACATCTTATTAGTTGGGATTTGATAACAAATAAAAAGGAGAATGGTGGATTGGTCATAAAGAAAGCTAGATAAAAAAACTTAGTCCTGCTGGCTGGCCTGACATGAAGATTAACTAATAATCCGCTGAACCTTTGGGCAAACATTATCATCAACAAATACAGTAATCATACCAAATACAATACTTCCTTTATTTGGAAGAGCTTTATCAAAGGATGGTCAATCTGCCAACAAGGGGTAGCATGGTCTATCCACCAAAGATCTCCCCTAAATATTTGGGAAACTAAGTGGATTCCTAACTGTAATAGTCTTAGAAGTTATTGTTGATACCCAATTTTTCCATCATATTTTTATAAAGGTTATATATGCTTTTAAAATATCATTCCTTTATCATCACCAATTTACAAGAGTCATACAAGTATTTTTTTTTATAGTTTTCCATAATGTTTAAAACTTTAAAATTGATTTCTTGCATTTAAATTATTTGAATATGTATTAATTACCCCTTTAAATTATTTTTGTGATGACTTAATCATACAAATTTATTATTTGCACCAAAATATATGTTTCATAATATTTTACCTTATCTTTATATAATTATATTTGTATTTTAAAGTTATTTACATAATTTTTGCAATAATAGCATATATGCCATGCACAATTGCATTTTATTACATTATTTGTGCCCAAACAATATTTTTATATTTTTATACCATTAAATTATTATTTTAAAGCATCTTACTACATAAATAATATTTTTATTATTTATTAAATATTTCTTATAAATTAGTTTTTATAATTTTCGTGTATTTAAAAAACTTTGGCCCAATTTTGAGTTAATTTCGGACCCAGAACCTTAGCCCAATTCCCATGGCCCAACCAAACGACCTTTTAACAAATCCGGTCGCAACCCACTTCAAACGACCTACCCCGACTATTCTTTAATCCAGACCATTGATCTCTCAAGATAAACGATCCACGATAACCTTACCCTTTTTAATTATATCCTCCCAGACCCTAGCCCCATTCTACTGAGACGACCACCCTTGAACCCTCTCTACTCTCTTCTCTTCTCAAACCCTAGTAGCCGCCTCCTCTATCCTCCCTAACTCTGGTTCTATTATGGAATCTCTCCATGACTTTCCTTCCATATATGCTCGATCTCTCCGTTATTTACACGATTTTAGTATCACATAATACTTGCCTATCTTTGGCAAGTATACGAGCCTAAATCAAGCACATTAATATCCAGAACCTCAAGATCTTGAAGGGTTTTTGTCTATATGCAACATGGCAAGGTTATATGATGCCGATTCACCTAGATCTTTGGTGGATTCTTTGATATCTGTCAAACTAGGGCTTGAAATTTTAATTTTTTCTTTACCGGTTCCATTATCGATTGTATGCGATATTTTCTTTCCTTATTTGTGTTTGATTAATTATTTTCCATGTTTTCTTTGTTCGATTTCTACCACTATATAACCCTTCCCCAATTTCCCCTTTAGACATACCTTAATCACTGAAATTACTACTACTCTCTCATTCTTACTCCTCTAATACTACTATGAGGCTCAATCTCTTGGCCGACTGAAAGCCAAGACCACCAAAATTCAATTATCGAATCTTTCTCAGTGTGAGCACTGGCCGGGGTTCATTCAAAAACCTTGGAAACTTTGACGCACTGATATTCCTGGGTTCTACTATTCGTTTTGCTATTGAGATTAAAGTATTGCTGAAATTATTCCTCTTGTTTACTTGTTCATTAATCTGTAACGGGTAAGTACCTATGACTCTTGCAATTTTATTTTTATTTTCGTTTGAGTTCCTGCTCTACATATCTATGTCTCTGAGATTTTTATGAATCAACATGCTATTGTCTGCTCTGAAGCTATTCTTGAGGCTCTATACCTTCTAGTGATCGAACTTACCTATTTGTTGCCTTAGTTATATTTTCTTAAGTCTGTTTGCTCTAATTTGTGTGCTCGAATGCTTATCTCTATTGCTTAGTCTGATTTTAGCTTCTTTCCTTAGTCTATACTTTTGTAATGAGCCGAGTCATGCCCAGAACCTGTTCTAATTCTTGTTGAGTCACTCATGTGCAACTTAATATTTTCCCTAGAGTTAACTCCTGATCATGTTATTAACCCAAATATTTTTCCCTGCTACTTGTGAATTAGTGCATGTTCCCTTCCTGGTTCGGTATCTTTGTGATCAATCAATGCACGTGTTTCAGACCTTGTTAAGTCATTCCTGTCCAACCTGCTAAATTCCTAATATTGGACATAATTTGTGGAATGATTTACTATCATGTCACTCTTAAACTTTGTTTCTAGCATTATACGCATAAACCTTCCTTGTACGTGCCTTGCAATTTAGCCTGGTTCTATTTATATGTCTTGGCTAGAGCTGTTGTTAGCTACAACTCTAAGAACTAACTGTTTAAGTTGTTTAGTTAATTCTATGAGTATTCTATCACATGTATGGCTGATTTTGGCATGGTTTGGGTAAAGATTATTCGTTAAGCCTAGTGTTGGGCCTTACATGTTGGGTTTGAGCATGGAACTCAGGTTGCTATGATAAATGGTGTATGGGTTTGCTGTGGTGCGAAGATTAAGACCTTTGAAGGCCTAGGGACATCCCTAGATTGTTCTGCATTGGGCATATGTTTGTTCTATTGGGCTTATATTGTTTCATCATGTAACTAGTCATATTTAGGTTTATACTATGTCATTAGGGCCTGTAATAATTTGTAATAATGAATAATGGAGAGATTAATGAAAGGGGGTTGGGGTATTCTAACATTTGCATGAAAAGGTAGAAAATATGCATATAAGGTCTACATGCTTTATATGCTACTTTGTTTAACTTGCTTTATATCTTCACATCAATAGAAATCATGTATATAGGAATCATGCACACCTCACTTGTACACTGTTCAAACAAGTCAGTTCAAGTATTTACCATACTCGATTCTATGTTACTAGTGTGCATTTGGACAGCATGCCTATAGGATGAATAACATATGCTTTTGTTAACCTAGATACATGCCTATATGACTTCAAATAATCAATTGGTCGATTGCTTCTATTACTTTTAGTGTACTGCCCATCTAGATATCATGACTATAAGACACTAATCTTTTAAACAACTACTTTTGTTGTTTTCATTACACTGCCCTGCCTAGATGACATGCCTATAGGAATAAGGTGTAATAAGATTCAATAATGATTGTCAATTATTAGAAATCCTACCTATAGGATGTTGTCACTCGCTTAAAAATTATTTATGAGATCAACGTTGTTAATACTGGACTCTCAAAGTCGTTTCACTTCTTAATCATGCAACTATTAGAAATCATGCCTATAGGACAATGTCGCCTGCCTAAGACGCATATTTACAGAATCAACGCTAATAATTCTGAGTCTGCAAACAGTTTAATGCCTCCTCGCCTAAGACATTTAGAACAATAACATTTCATATACGATGCTGTAATTCAGAATCACCTAGAAATAGAGGCGGATGTAGCTTAGTGGCTACGGGTTCAACTGAACCCATAACTTTCGACGCGGAGTAAAAATTTATATGTAAAAATTCATTAAAATTGCAAAAATAGTAGATATGAACCCATAACTTTAAAAATATAATGGATTCAATATTAAAAATCTTAAAATTGAATCCATAGGATTTAAATTCTGGATCCGCCTCTGCCTAGAAACCATGCCCATAGGACTCTAAGTTTTTAATTCTGAAATCATTTACTCCCTATCTACCACATGCATTTGTTGTCAATGTGTGGAGGCTAACTTGGGCCTTTAATTGTATTTACGCAAAGTCCTATCTGTTTTGAATGTCGCCTAACTTTCTCATTTTGAGCAACCTAAGTTGAGTTTAGAACCACCTCATAGTAGGTCCAAAGCCTCCTGGACCATAGGTATGGGACGGGTAGGGCACACATAGTATAGAGTTTAGAACTGAATTAGAGCACCTTTAAGTAGCAACTTCAACATAGTAATTGGGTAGCAGGAGATAATAGTCTGTGCTCGCTGAATAATATGAGCAACCCCTACCTTAAGGGAGTTACGAAGTATTATTTATGTTGCACGGGGTGATCCTTTAGGCTAAAAAACTTAGGACCCCTCCATTTTTCTATATATGCTTGTTATTTATGCTTAGTTATTTAACATAGACCAATGCAGTTATACACTTGTAATCTTTAAGACTTGTACCGATTATTTATTCTTATGTGTTATAATAAGAGTCTTCAATTTCTATATTTTTTATTGGTTGTTTGATCACCTAGCTTAATTACATAATTCACATAGTTTAAAATTCGGCCAGGACCCACAGTTGTGGACCTCGAAGAGTGCCTAACACCTTCTCTTTGAGATAATTTGAGCTCTTACCTAATCTTTGGTGACACGGACTAGTTAAAATATAGTTATTTGCAAATAGGTGTCATAACGCACCTTAAAATCGTTAGGTACAGACTCTTCTCTTTTAATACCTCATTTAAAAGAGTTGTCACACGTCGAAACCCGCTTTCGCGAGAAAATGGGGCGTGACAGTTATGTGACAGGACCTCTCAACAAACATGAGACAACTCTTAGAGTTAGAAATATTTGAACAAACAATATGTGGAATCTGGGGAAAATATCCTTAAATATTCCTACTGAAATACAAGAAAAGAACACATCCATTATCTTCGATCCAGGAGCTAAGAATGATACTCTAATATGGGATATTAGCAATAAAGGTACATTCACAACAAATTCATGTTATGACCTCATTGACAAGAACCCTCTTATACAAATGTTTTTTAAATGGATGTGGAAACTCCAATGGCCTAACAAAATTAAGTACTTCCTTTGGCTTAGTTACCATAATAGATTACCACGCAGATACCATCTAGCACACATAGGAATGAATATTAATGATTTGTACACAATTTGTCGTAAGAAGGCTGAAGATATTAGCCATATATTTTTGGGATGCTCCGTGGCAAAAATATTGTGGCAACAATTAGACATATATATTAAGTGCCACCACCCCAATAAGGACAACTGGCTAACCTTCCTTAGATAACTAGCTCCAAACATAACCAATAACCATATCTCATGGAGTGATGTATTCCCTTTCATAATATGGAATATCTGGATAAATAGAAACAACAATAACATAAACAACACATCGAAAGAAATCTCCTTAACTTTTATACTAAACCAAGCCACTCAGTACCGTAATGATTCGATCGGTCATTTTGAGCTCTAGCACGTCGTTGGGCAGTTTGAGGCCATGAGCAGCTTCACTTCAGGAGTTATGACTTGTACGTGTGGTCGGAATTGAATTTCGGGGCGTTCAGAGTTAATTTTAAAAGAAAATTCTCATTTCGGAAGCTTTAAGTTGGAGAAATTGACTAAGGTGTGATTTTTGAGTAAACAACCTCGGAATCAGGATTTGAAAGTCCAAACAGGTTCTTATAATGATTTTGGACTTGGGCATATGTCCGGATCGGGTTTTGGATGACCCGGGAACGTTTCAGCGCATATTATGGAAGTTGACATTTTGGAATGATTTCATAAATTTGGGTTGAGGTGCATTTCAATGTTATCGATGTCCGTTTGGGATTTCGAGTGTGGGAATAGCTCCGTATGGTGATTATGGTAATGGGAGCGCGTCCGGATGAGGATTTGGAGGTCCGTAGGTCATTTCGGGGTCATTTGGCGAAAGTTGGAAATTTGAAGGTTTTTGAGATATTTGACCGGGAGTGGACTTTTTGATATCTGGGTCATATTATGATTTCAGAAGTTGGAGTAGGTCTGTAATGTCGAATGTGACTTGTGTGCAAAATTTGAGATCAATCGGACATGATTTGATAGGTTTCGGCATCGAATGTAGAAGTTTGAAGTTCTAAATTTCATTAAGTTTGAATTGGAGGGTGATTCGTAGTTTTGATGTTGTTTGGCATGATTTGAGGCATCTATTAAGTTCGTAATGTATTTTGGGATGTGCTGGTATATTTGGTTGAGGTCCCTAGGGCCTCGAGTGGATTCCGGATGGTTAACGGATTAAGTTGAAGCTTCAAGGATGGCTGAAGCGCACCAGTTCTGGTGAAATCGCACCTGCGCAAATTTGACCGCATGTGTGTGACCGCAAAAGCAAGGAAATGGTTGCAGGTATGGTTTAGGTGAAGCTGGGCAGTGACCGAAGGTGCGAAGGGTTGTCCGCACTTGCGAGGTCACAGATGCGGAGGTACGTCGCAGGTGCGAGAATGAGAGAAAGCCTGGGGGCACAGGCGCGGAAGCATATCCGTAGATGCGCATCCGCATCTGCGGATGGGAGACCGCATATGCGAAAATGGGCTAAAAGCCCTGGATCGCAGAAGCGATGGGAGATCCGTAGAGGCGGGACCGCAAATGCGGTCAAGTAATCCGCAGAAGCAGAAACTGGGCAGAACATAAGGGATCGAACTTGGTCATTTCTTCATTTTCATTTGGGATTTTTGGAGCTCGGTTCTTGGGCGATTTTGAGGAGTCTTCATCATGTAACATAAGGTAAATATTTTCTTACTTGTTGTCAGCTAAATATAAAGTTTATATGTGGATTTAAGAAGGAAAACTTTGGGAAAATTGTGCGATTTTTGGTAGAAAACCTAGAATATTTATTTTGACCATGCATTTGGGCATGAAATTGGAAATAAATTATATATTTGAGTTCGTGAGGTTATGGGTAATGGTTATCT
This sequence comes from Nicotiana tomentosiformis, assembly GCF_000390325.3. Classification (NCBI taxonomy): domain Eukaryota; kingdom Viridiplantae; phylum Streptophyta; class Magnoliopsida; order Solanales; family Solanaceae; genus Nicotiana; species Nicotiana tomentosiformis. The sequence continues at coordinate 13,917,006 of NC_090815.1, read as the reverse complement.
TCGAAAATTTTTTGAGTCCGGGCATATGGGCATGAGGGTGAATTTTATCGACTTTTCACGTGGAATTGGGAATTTGTCTAAATTTATTTGTTATGAGTATTAGAGTATATTCTTATTGGTTTGCATATTGTTTGACTAGTTTTGGAGCGGCGGGCACAGGTTTGAGGTGTTAGAGCGGCGTTGGAGGCGGTTACGAAACTTCGAAGCGAGGTAAGTCTCCTGTCTAACTCTGTGAGGGGGAAACTACCCCTAGGTGATATATTTATTATGTGTAACTTATTGCGGGGATTACCTACGTACGAGGTGACGAGAGTCCGTACGTAGTTAGATTCATGTTATTGTCCGGGTAGACTTAGGTTTACATCATGTTGTACTTGTACAATAGAGATTATCCTTGCTCGTCTAATTCTTTATTTCGCATTATGACTTGAGACTAGACATGCGTAGAGAGATGGACTTGCTATTGTAGAGTTTTCGCGAGTTTTATGATCAACCACGAAATAATGGTGTTCCTCTTACCGATTTCTCACGCGTTATGCGTTGTCATTGAATAATTTTCCTTAAAACTTATAACTCACATGTTCATTCGTGAGTGGGGGTCAAGGACCAGTTTAAACTTCTTATTCTAATGGGATCGGGCTGTTCGCTTCGGCAGGATTTATTTACCACTCTCATGGGAGTGGGCCGTTCGCCTCGGCAGTTTAATAGATACTTCTATGGTTCATGCCGTTCGACCCTTGGCAGTGCACATTTTAATATTTATGTTGGATCGGGTCGTACGCCTCGACATTTCTATAAAAATATCCTCATGGAATTGTGCGTAATCTTTGGCAAGAAGCCAGAGTATCTGTGAGTCTTTCCCCAATTCGAATCATAACAACCTATTTGGTGAGGTCCATTATACATATACATATATATATATATATATATATATATATATATATATATATATATATATATATATATATATATATGTGTGTGTGTGTGTGTGTGTGTGCTCCGGTTGAGGAGGAATTGCTAATTAAGAGCTTGAGTTTATCGTAAGGAGGATAATTGTACCATAGATTTACACTTGTTTATTTCATTCATTTACTTTGCCTCATATTTGTTCACTTTCTTACTGTACCTGGTATTATTGGACCACTAGTGAGTGTCGATGTTGACTCCTCATCACTACTCCTCCGAGGTTAGGCTAGATACTTACTAGGTACACGTAGATTTACGTACTCATACTGCACTTGCTGCACATGTTGTGTAGGTAATTTTATGTCCGGTGGTCCTTTGGGCACGGAGGCACGGATGATGCGGGGATTTGGCATGATCCATATTTCATGTTACGATCCGCAGCTAGCAGAGTCTTCTCCAAGGTTATTTGTATTTTCCTGTATAATTTGTATTCAGGACAGATGCTGTATTTTATTTTACTTCGTAATTGATGCTCATGCACTTGTGACATTGGGTTTTGGAGGTACTTATGAGTTGTTCAGTATTGTAGTTGGGAAAATATTATCATTTACTATGTAACTTTTATTTCTGATTATTTAATTGAAGGAAAATTTTGATTTCAAAAATACTAAAAATGAATAATCGAGTTAATCAACTATTGTTGGCTTGCCTGACAGCGGTGTTTGGCGCCATCACAACTATTAATGGATTTTGGGTCGTGACAACATGGTATCAGAGCACTAGGTTCACTTAGGTCTCACGAGTTATGAGCAAGTCTAGTAGAGTTTTGCGGATCGGTGCGGAGAGGTATGTACTTATCTTCGAGAGACTACAGGGCTGTTAGGAGCACTTCCCTTCTTGATTCCTCATCATGCGACTTGATTCATTTGAGGCTTATGCTTTCATTTCCTTCCTATTCAATCTTATGCCATGTGGAGCGCTTGCTATCAATTGGGAATCGAGAAATTTTAATGGTACTGTAGAGGTGGTGCAGGATGTTTCTCCCTGCGTATTCGATTGGGTTAATGTCGTCGCCTTGCGAAAGGATGTTCTGTCATTTCAGCTCGGTAGTTGTATTTCCGATGGTCTTGAGGCTATGCATAGATTACTATGATGTTCATGAGTTGTTATCGCATAGTATTAAAGTAATGGTAGGATACTTATCTATGTGTATGGGAAGTGAATGATTTGAAAGAAAGTTTTTCTCAATACATGATTCAGAGGTTCAGTGTTTTATTTCCAGCGGAGGAAAGGGAATCGGGCTAAGAATGTTGAGGTTTGGGTTGATGGAGTAACGAGAATTGATATTTTCGAGCGTAGTGGAATCTTCATCCGTGATGTGGTGTCGTCGTCCTTGATTGAATGTGTTATGTTTGCCGGTGTGATGGACTTCTTCAAATCGCCTTTGGGGAAGAGTATTATGAATGGTTCCTGGGAAGCGGCTGCCATAGGTCGCAGTGTGTTATGGTTCAGAATCGAATCGGTAATCCTAATGTTGATGGTTCTAGGAAGATGATCTTCGGGGAGGTTTAGAGTTGGCGGCAATCTGTTGGTTCAGGTAGTTTTGATTTAGGCAACAATTGGGCAGCGAAGGATGAAGAAGGACATGTGGAAGGTGTCTTGCATTGGTTAAACTTCTAGAAGGACAAGTATAAGGAAACAGAAGTCGAGTAGTTACTTAAAGGAGAGGGTTTGACCAAAGTGGGAGAGTGGCAGAGTATCAGATGGGTTCTATGGTAGGATAGCTACACGCGTTGAGGAAAGTTTTGAGAGATTTGGAACTCATAGTGGACAGTGACTAAGTCTACGAACTTAATTTGGAATATTGGATGCTATACGAAGAAGGGTTGGATACGACAGGAAGGAGTTGCTTGATATGAAGAGAGATGCAACATGACTTCGGATTGGAATGTATTGTCGCACCTGTAGTTGATGTCAATGGGGAGTGAACGGACTTTCACAGCTGGTGGAGGAGCACGAGCTCAGAATGGTTTATTGATTTCGTAGTAATTGTATCCAGAGCAACGTCGTTGGAAGATGTCGGAATGGAATTTTCCACAGGTGGATTATCTGATGTGAGCAGGTTAGCGGTTGCGTGGTGTTGACGAAGCTTCTGCAAAGAATTTTACTGGCTATCCGGTAAGAGGTCGAATATGTAAATGTGTCTAGTGATTCAGAGTGTTCATGAAATGGTTAACATGAAGATTTCAAGATTTTGGCGAGTCGATTGTGCGAGGTCATGTCAATGAAGAATAAGAAATCTTGGTAGGTTCCAGGATTATGAAATTGTAGATTCAAGCTAAGTGGGAGAGCCCCACCGTCTATGATTGGATTGCATGGTTATCAGCATATTGGTGAGTTATTACGACTAAGGAAAGAAAAATATCAGTTGTAATTTGAGCAAAGGATTTGGGGAATGTGTGCTATATTTGGCCTTATTGATCCATGTTCATGCTCTGGGAAGACTCAGAGTTTATGCTTCATGTAGATGTGATGTACAAGGAAAGTGAGTCAGCCGAGTGCTTATTTGAGAAGGTGTTCATGTGCTAGCAAGGCCTTGGATTTTAATCATAATTGGGAACAAGTCAGAGTGGGTGACTCTCAACAATGGTCTTAGTGGATTCAAAAATATAAAGTGCGGTGCCTAAGGATTTCGAGTCCGTAGTATGGTTAAGTATCGAGCATTGCAGCAGATTACGAAAAAGGGGCCTGGAGTGTTCTTTGTTATCATCGGTCTGCGGTGTAGCACTGGAGGAATGGGAGAAAATAACTTCGGATTCATAAAGGAAATATCATAATGGGTTTACCAGTTGAAGATGTGAATATGCGCACAAGGAGGGTATGAGATGGTTTGTGGGTTTTGAGACAACGTGGCCTCGAGCAATGAGGTCACTCCGGATAAGTGCAGATTTGGGTTCGTTATGTTTGAAATGGAGCTACTATAATTCCTAAGGCAAGTCCAGAGTAAATTAGGAGAAGTCTGATCGGTTAGCAATGGTTTAATTGGTATGGTGGTGGCAACGATTAGTTTCTTCAGCGTGTTAAGTTATGCACGTGATTTGTGGCGGTACGTGCGAGGCTTGACGGCCGCCGTAAATTGATTTATTTGGAGGCATTCGATTATTAAGGCCTGTTATGTATAGATGGATCCCGGAAGTGTTATGGTGGTTTAGACCACAACTTGAGGTTTGTATTTTCTGCGGTTATGGGAATTCAGTCGCGTGTTACAATGGTCCTCCTGAAATGAGTTAAGTGAAAGGTTTCTATATGATGAAGTGTTTATTGTATTAATGGTTCAGGAGTTATGATGAAATTCTTGTACTCTCGCGTAGTGGCATGTTAAGTGCAGTGAGCGGTAGTGGAATTGGAAGCTGAGGATCAAGGCTGCAGTTCGGTGTTGACAAGAATGTCACGAGTTCGGAAAGCAGGAAAGAATTCAGATGTTTATAGTAAGCTGGTATTGTCCTTAGCGTCACCTAAGGTCGGTGCCATGTGGAAGAGGCCTTGTGTATTAACTTGCGGATTTTTGATTCACTTTACAAAATTATAACGGTTGGCGGTATGGATGTGCGGACTTTGCTACCTGAGTGGAATGGTCATGGGAACATGCCCCACGGGGAGGATTGTATAAGTGTGACATGTAGTCACTTGATTGATTAAATATTGGAACGAAGTACGCAGATTGTGGTACTATCGCTAATGTGAAAATTTGTGCCTGAAGAGCGCTCTATTCAATTTAGTTGTGAATTGTGGAAGTTTGTTCTGGATTTGATAGCTATTCTTAGGGGTGGATCCTTGAAAGGTCATTAGCTCAGTACAGTACGATCAGAATCGGCTTGAGGTCCGTGAATGGATCTAAATATGAATGTGGGCTCTATATCAAGCCGGATGTGTTCATTTCAGCATAGCGTTGCTTATGGAGGGGTCTTCGGACCTTGGATGTTATTTCTATCTTCAGCCATTCCGTGTAATCTCTATTGTGCCATGTGGGTTATGAGGCGGTTTGATTATTCACACTCGTGTTGAGATCCCGTGTAATTTGTGGTATTGTGAGAGTAGGATGGATCTCAATATACAGGTCATTTATTGCACCTTAGTTGTTCTTGAGCTTCGTAGCATATGGTGCTATCTGTCTCCCCAGGATTTGTATTATGCGCTTCGCGTGCTTGTGGTTGATATTTAGGTATTTCGTAGATATGAGCATTTTAGCTCGTAAGTATTTCCTTATAGAATATTATGTGTGGATCGGGTGGCACGCCGCCATGGGTATGTTGTTTGGATCTGGTGGCATGTCGTCACATGTATCATGGTTGGATCGGGTTGCACACCACAACGGTATCATGTGTGGATCTGGTTGCACACCGCAATAGTGTGATATTCAGTACAGTTTCCCCATATCTATTATTGTGTGTTTTGTTTCTCATTTTCTGAGGAGGGTTCATAACATCCTTTCGGTTATTTAATTAGTTACGTGGGTGGAGTAGTTCTTTCCAGAGTTCATTTTTCGTTATGTATCATATGTGAGTTTGTAACTTGTTGGCACATGGTGGCATCATATGAGACTTTTGACAGTGTCTGAGATGGCTTATTTCCTGAACAGCTTATACTGGGTGAGACGAGATCATTAGACCTGGGATTAGTGCGATCAGATTTATATGAGGCACATTAAAGAGTAAATATCGATATTCAGTCCAGAATGAGGTAATGGATTTTGTCGAGAGGAGAGACTCCATGAGTTGTGATTCGGCAGGTAGTTATGAGTTTCTACACATCTCTTATGTCGTGGAAGTATTGCGAGAGCGAAAATGAGACTTATATGCTTCATAAGGTGTGTTGTGGGTATCAGATTTATGGGATTTCGGTTATTGTTATCAGGGGATGTCATTATGGTCATGTGAATAATGCGGTGCATGGTGTGAATTCGGTAAAAGTATACAATCAGGTATTGGTATATTGTGTAGTGATAGATACGGTGTTCGTATGTTGGGAATAGACCTGGTACAGAATTTCAGATGTTGGGATTTGGCTCTAAGGCTAACTTGACTGAAAAAAGGGAGAATCTTCATATTTGCTCGAGCTAATATGCTCAACTGGGTTGTGGTAGCACGGGTAAGTGCACGAGGTGTTGACCAGTGATTTCGGACAACTCTAGAGCAGTTCTTAGCACGTTCGAGGACGAACGTATGTTCAAGTGGGAGAGAATGTAACAACATGATCGGTCGTTTTTAGCTCTAGCACGTCGTTCGGCGGTTTGAGGCCATGAGTAGCTTCACTTTAAGTGTATGACTTGTATGTATGGTCGGAATTGAATTTCGGGGAGTTCGGAGTTAATTTGAAAAAAAAATTCTCATTTCGGAAGCTTTAAGTTGGAGAAAATGACTAAGGTGTGATTTTTGAATAAACGACCTCGGAATCAGGATTTGAAGGTCCCAAAAGGTTCTTATAATGATTTTGGAATTGGGCGTATGTCCGGATCGGGTTTTGGATGTCCTGGGAATGTTTCAACGCCTATTGTAGCAATTGGCATTTTGGAATGATTTCATAAATTTGGGTTGAAGTTCATTTCAATGTTATCGATGTCCGTTTGGGATTTCAAGTCTAGGAATAGCTCCCTATGGTGATTCTGGTATTGGGAGCGCGTCCGGATGTGGATTTGGAGGTCCGTAGGTCATTTCGGGGTCATTTGGCGAAAGTTGTAAATTTGAAGGTTTTTGAGAAGTTTGACGGGGAGTTGAATTTTTGATATCGGGGTCGGATTTCAATTCCGGAAGTTGGAGTAGGTTCGTAATTTCAAATGTGACTTGTGTGCAAAATTTGAGGTCAATCGGACGTGATTTGATAGGTTTCGGCATCGAATGTAGAAGTTTGAAGTTTTAAAGTTCATTAAGTTTGAATTAGAGGGTGATTCATAGTTTTGATGTTGTTTGGCATTATTTGAGGCCTCGATTAAGTTTGTAATATATTTTGGGAAGTGTTGGTATATTTGGTTGAGGTCCCGAGGGCCTTGGGTGGATTCCGGATGGTTAGCGGATCAAGTTGAAGCTTCAAGGATGGCTAAAGTGCACCCGTTCTGGTGTAATCGCACCTGCGCAAATTTGACCGCAGGTGCGTGACCGCAAAAGCGAGGAAATGGTCGCAGGTGTGGTTTGGCCGAAGCTGGGCAGTGACCGCAGGGGCAAAGGGTTGTCCGCACCTGCGAGGTCGCAGATGCGGAGGTGCGTCGCAGGTGCGAGAATGAGAGAAAGCCTGGGGGCTCAGGTGAGGAAGCATATCCGCATCTGCGGATGGGATACCGCATATGCAGAAATGGGCTGAAAGCCCTGGATCGTGGAAGCGATGGGAGATCCGCAAAAGAGGGACCGCAAATGCGGTCAAGTAATCCGCAGAAGCGAAAACTGGGCAGAACATAAGGGATCGAACTTGGTCATTTCTTCACTTTTCATTTGGGATTTTTGGAGCTCGGTTCTTGGGCGATTTTGAGGAGTATTCATCATGTAACACAAGGTAAGTAGTTTCGTACTTGTTGTGAGCTAAATGTAAAGTTTATATGTGGATTTAAGGAGGAAACATTTGGGAAAATTGTGGGATTTTTGGTAGAAAATCTAGAATTGGTATTTTTGAATTTTGACCACGAATTTGGGCATGGAATTAGAAATAAATTATATATTTGAGTTCGTGAGGTTATGGGTAATGGTTATCTTCAAAAAAATTTGGAATCCGGGCACGTGGGCCGGAGGGTGATTTTTATCGACTTTTCGAGCTGAGTTAAGAATTTGTCTAAATTGATTTGTTATGAGTATTAGAGTATATTCTTATTGGTTTGTACATTGTTTGACTAATTTTGGAGCGACATGCACCAGTTTGAGGTGTTAGAGCGGCGTTGGAGCCGGTTACGAAAATTCGGAGCAAGGTAAGTCTCATGTCTAACTCTGTGAGGGGGAAACTACCCCTAGGTGATATATTTAATATATGTAACTTGTTTCGGGGACTACGTACGCACGAGGTGACACGAGTCCGTACCTAATTAGATTCATGTTATTGTCCGGATAGACTTAGGTTTACATTATATTGTACTTGTACCATAGGGATTATCCTTGCTCGTCTAATTCTTTTATTTCACATTATGATTTGAGACTAGACATGCATAGAGTAATGGACTTGTTATTGTAGAGTTTTCGCGAGTTTTATGATCCGCCACGAAATAATGATGTTCCTCTTACGGATTTTTCGCACGCTATGCGTTGTCATCGAATAATTTTTCTTAAAAATTATAACTCACATGTTCATTCGTGAGTGGGGGTCAAGGACCTGTTTAAACTTCTTATTCTAATGGGATCAGACCGTTCGCCTCTGCAGGATTTATGTACCACACTTTCATGGGAGCGGGCCGTTCGTCTCGGTAATTTAATAGATGCATCTATGGTTTGTGTCGTTCGACCCTCGGCAGTGCACAATTTAATATTTATGTTGGATCGGACCGTACGCCTCGGCATTTCTATAAAAATATCCTAATGGAATCGTGTGTAATATTTGGCAAGAAGCCAGAGTATCTGTGAGTCTTTCCCCGATTCGAATCATAACAACCTATTTGGTGAGGTCCATTATACATATATATATATATATATATATGTGCTCCGGTTAAGGAGGAATTGCTAATTAAGAGTTTGAGTTTATCGTAAGGAAGATAATTGTACCACTGATTTACACTTGTTTATTTCATTTATTTACTTTGTCTCATATTTGTTCACCTCCTTACTGTACCTGGTATTATTGGACCTCTAGTGAATGTCGATGTCGACCCCTCGTCACTACTCCTACAAGGTTAGGCTAGATACTTACTGGGTACACGTAGATTTACGTACTCATACTGCACTTGCTGCACATTTTGTGCAGATAATTTTATGTCCGGTGGTCCTTTGGGCACGGAGGCACGGATAATGCGGGGACTTGCCGCGAGCCGCATTTCAGGTTACAATCTGCAGCCAGCAGAGTCTCCTCCAGGGTTATTTGTATTTTTCTTATCTAATTTATATTCCAGACAGATGTTGTATTTTATTTTACTTCCTAGTTGATGCTCATGCACATGTGATACCGGGTTTTGGAGGTACTTATGAGTTGTTCAGTATTGTAGTTGGGAAAATATTATCATTTACTCTGTAAATTTTATTTCTGATTATTTAATTGAAATGAAATTTTAATTTCAGAATACTAAAAATGAATAATCGAGCTAATCAACTATTGTTGACTTGCCTGACAGCTGTGTTAGGCGCTATCACGACCATTAATAGATTTTGGGTCGTGACAAGTACAAATTATTGACTGATCGGGAGATAAATCTAGATAGGCAGATTCTCGTTAAATTTAGTTGGTCAACACCATGTAGAGGTTGGTACAAACTAAATATAGACGGAGCCTTCAAAAGGGGAGATACACATGGAGGAGTAGGGGAGTATTTAGGAACTCCAATGGAGATTGGGTTCTAGGATTCCGAATGAGATCTTACTCAAGAGCACCAATTGAAACCGAACTACAAGCCCTCCACCAAGGACTACATCTTGCTCATGAAATGAAGCTATATCCTTTAGAGGTGGAAACGGATGCCACACAGGTAATTTTCTACATTAACAATAGCTGTATAAATTATGACTCTATCATTAATATATGCAGGTGGTTAATCTCCAGAATGGGCATGGTAGTGATCCAGCATAACTTTCGTCAAGGCAATAAAGTGGCTCACCTTTTGGCAAAGCATGCATCTATGATTTCTAGTGTCAATAAACTCTGCTGCCTAGTTATTCCTCCAACCTATGTCATGACTAGGATGCTGGCTGACAAAGTTGGAGATGGTTATGTAAAATCTGTTTCTATTAATGGTTGCAGGCATCTAGCAAAACTTGGTAATTAACATGTTATGCATGGGTTATCTTCTTTATGTAATGATCCACAGGATCAGAACTGTTGTAGTGTGTAATTTCTAATAAATAAATTCCAAGTTTATCAAAAAAAAAGTTTTACTTTTTTTATTCAATCCATCCATCCAGGATTTCATCTCATGTGGTGGTGGGGGTTTGGCCTAGACCCCTACCTTATACATTAATAAAGGAAAAATTAGTACAATCAAACCTCTCTATAACAGTTTCGTTGTTCCGAATATTTTTGAATGTTATAGCGAAGTGTTGTTATAGAGAACACATATATGGAAATTGGTTTCAGAGAAAACTTAGCTTTTATAGTAAAATGTTGTTATATAAGAATGATATTATAGAGGGGTCTGACTGTACAACAAAGGGGAGATATGAGACCTAACCTCCATAGAACCTAGTTAATTTAAACCAACAAGGAAAAATTAATATGGGTGAGACCGTGAGAGAGGCTCAAACTCTAGACCTCATGATCACTGGAAGCTACGAGACCTACGCGCTAGCCATGTGCGCCACCACCCCGTGGTTGTTTTAAAGGTTTACTTTATGTCCCTAATTGGTTAAATTTGAATTACTTTTCAAATCGTGTTTGACTTTTCTATATATTTACAATTTTTTAGACCATACATTTTTTACGCGCATAAAACGAAACTTTTATAAAGCTGTGAATCGGATGACACCCATATTATTAAAGGATGTCTTTGCGACTAGTTCAAAAGGAAAAAACATGGCATGCAGTAGAGCATTAACCCTAAAACTTTCGAGCGATTTTCCTGAAAAAGATATCTTAAATTATAAAGAAATAAAAAAGCAAGAAAAAAGAGATATGGTTAACCAGAACAAGTATCAGATAGACAGGCGGATGTTGTTCATTAATGTGGGACTCATTACTTTTAACGATTTAGGTATAAAATTCACTAAAATTACAATACAAAATAGATATAAACTCATAATTTTAAATATACAATGAGTTCAATACTAAGAACCTTCAAGACTAAACCTATAAAGTTTAAACTTTGGACCCGCCTCTGCATATAGATGGTGCGGCACTAGGGGTAAGGTGCTGGTGGCGTTACACATTAAGAGGGTGGTGGCGGTGGCAGCGGCGGTGGCGATGGCGGTGGTGTAAGGAAAGGACGTACTGGTGGATTAGGCTTCGGAGAAGGTGGTGGCCGCTGAAGCGGTCTGCGACCAAACACAACCGCAGGACCCAAAGGCTTCTGGTTTATGTTGCATAATCCCAATGAATAAGCAAACTCCTGAATCAAAAGAAGCAGAAGAAAGTGGAGAATTATTTTCATGAGCGCATTTCACGAATCTTAACGACTAATGAGTTGGGCTTTCCCCTTTTTCTTTTCTTTCCTTTTTTGGGTAAGGATACGAAGTAGAAGTCAACCTCAACACCCAAACTATCTATAGTGAATGTTGATGAGTTGGATTTTTATTCTTTTGGTTTTTTTTATCACTTTTGAGACATTGATGTTTACGTTGAAATTAATAGCTTTTGTTCAAGTATTACCTTTTAAAAAATTCATATAATATATATAAACAATTTATTCAGAACCTATTTTTCTAAAATTCAAACTATCAAAATTTGAATATCAGCGTTAAATAATGCCAGATCTAAATAAAGGGCTTGGCGTTTTCTACTCTTGATGATGGTTTTCTTAGGTCATCCCTTTAACTCTTTTTAAAAATTTGTTTGACGAATTGTACAACTTTGTTTAATGGGTTTTGATAGCAAGTAGCATTGTATACATATTTATTTTTTTATAAATACTCCTAACATCATATCAGCAACATATGAACAAATGGGGGTTTTCCGTCCTTTCCACCCAGCACCAGAATTTCTTCAGAAAACAGAATATCAGATCTTGCTTCCCTTATAATGAAATCTCGATTTTTAACTCCTTCATAGGAAACTCCATTAACATTAATCCAAAAACTAAAGTATATCATTTTTGACTCCTCCTCCCTTAAAAGAAGCTCCAAACATTAAACTCAAACAACACCCTCTCTTAAGAGCCCGTTTGAACATATTTTTTTTTTTTTTTAGAAAAATTCACTTTTTTCCGAAATCAGTGTTTTGCCATAAAATTTTCAATTTTCACTTGAAAATAAATTTTGAGATTTTTTAAAAATTTTAAAAACTGCAAAAATCTATTTTTCAAAAATTTCACTCAAATCACTCACAAAACTTCAAAAACAACCCAAAATAATATTCATGTTCAAATACAACTCTAATTTTCAAATAACATTTTCACTTGAATTTTTTTTTCACTTATTTTTTGAATTTTACAATTCTTATGTCTAAAGTCTAAACGCAGCACTAAGTTTGTAAACCCTGCAATCAAAAGCTTAACCTAATCTAAAAATCATTAGTATAATTGGAAATATAAACCAAACAATCAAAGATTAAACTAAATTTAACCAATTTCATTTTGCAACGTACTGAAAAGTCCATCTCTAAACGAAAGGTTGGGTAAAAAGAATTTCCAAAAGAAAGGTAGGTGCAAAATTTACACCCGCAAAATCTCACGGCCAAATTGTTTTGCATAATGTTTATTAGAACTATTATTCCGTTCGACATTTGATTTAATATTGCTCTATCAGTGCTAACTTTTTTGCTTTGGTTTAAACATAGTCGATGGAAAGGAGGAGGAATTATGACAGTAAATATGTATACAATGCTAACCTACTATAACCCGGTAGTAGGTTAGCAAAACCTTTGTTTAATAATAACAATATCTCTTAAAACCTGAATGTACACTTGGATTGCCGAGTTATTTTACCGAGCAGAAGAAAAAAAATAGTTTGTTAAAAAAAACATCATACTTTCTTATTTAACGACGAATTAATATTAGACTTTCAATTTTATACTTAATATGATGATTTATAGTTACACAAATGTTTATGACTTCTTTTAAATTACAAATTTAAAAAATCTTTCATTTTTTTGTTTTACTCTATGTACAGTCCAAGCACATTCAAATAAATGAGACAGAGGTAGTTGCATAACCTTAAATGCTTCCCAAGTGATCATTTTTTCCTCAAATCCCAATTGTAATTCTTGATTAGCTTTCCAATAATAATTGCCAAACTTTCCAAATTGAAGCAACCAATACTGTTTTTTCCAATAGGTCGTAAACCTGCTCCCAATATCCTACTATCTAAGACCTATTTCCTATCCCTTAGGTATCCGAAGCAACCAATACTGTTTTTTGACGAATAAGGATATCAATTTTCTTATGGATATACAAAAACCATTTTCTTATGGATCTTATTGCATTTGATCTAACTTTGATATTAATTATGCAAATTTGATAAATATAAAAAGTTTCTTTATGCTTTTCTATGTCAAAGTTACGTTGTCTTCACATGATCTGAAAAAAGAGATACATTATATACTATTTTTGCACCTAGAAATGTTTGCATCTAGAAATGTTTTCTCAATTAAAAATATCTTTACTTTCCTCTTGAAAATATAGGAGTACTATATTCCACTTTCGGGAAATCAAAGTCCACTGTCTTAAAATAACTCTAATTTTTCAAGGCTTTACTAGCACAAAATTCAACTTATGCGGCAAAACTAGAAGTTCCAAACTTTACGACAAAAACAAAAAACAAAAAAAAAAAAAATTAAGTTGACTTTAACTCCTCTGCTAGGTCACTTTCAGTTTACTACGTACAATAATTTAGGTCTTACTTTCTTTTCTTTTTTTTTTAGCCTTCCTCTTATTTATATTGCGCTAAATTTCCAAGATATTATTGTATCCGAGTCGATTCTTTAAAATTATATTACTTTTGGAGAGATTTGACATGCACCACTGACATTTACTAAGAGTTCGATCAATATAGCCTCTAGTGACGACTCTAGACTAATAGAAACTCTAAACTAGTCAGGATTTAAAAAAAAAGAAGACATAAACAAAGTTCCAATCTTTACGGAAATGGTGTGAAATGAAGAATGATAAAGAAGATTGAGTTTCACTATATGTAAATCAAAAGTCAAATACATAAGAAATTTGTTGGACTAATTCCATTAAACAAGAAAGAATAACGCGTTATTTTGACGATCTCGAAAAATCCACAGGAAAACAAAAAACATTGTAGACAAAAAATATTCACAAGTTGTAATAACTAAAATGGCTAAATACTACAAGTGAACCAAGGGACATCCCTTTAAATTGCTTGTCTTCTCAACCATTCCATTCTTCAGAATCTGAAACAATGAAGCCATATTTAATTTCATGTTTACTAATATGTTTACTCATTAGTTCAAGCCTTTGTGTGGAAGCAAGATCCCTACAATATTATTCCAACAAGGAATTATTTTCTCAACTCAAGGTTGCCAGAGAGCTAAGAAGTTTAAACAGGAAAAAGGGAAGAAGCAGATCAACACCGCCACCACCAAAACCTAATTTGATTATTCATTGGAGCCCCCCTCCTCCCCGTCAGCTACCACCACCACCACCATCACCGCCAGAATCATCAAATAAATATCCATGATTTATATAGGTATTTTTGTGTGCGCGCGCGCATGCGTGTGTCCAAAATAAGAAATAACAGGTAAGTAGATCGAGCTTGAGGAGAGTTTGGTTTTGTGTTGGTTCTGTTTTTGGGTTTGTTTTTCTTCTTAGGTGTTTGGACTTGGTTTTGGAAGAATTGATTTGGGATTATTCTGTAACACTTGTATTATTTAAGTTTATGTTACGTTATTTCAGTTTTTGTTTGTTTCAAATAAAATGGTTCCTTTCTAATTAACTTACACTTTTAACGTTATCCTTACGGTCAAGCTTTTATAACAACAAATATATATTAGCCCATAAAATTCAAAAGCTTTTCCTTTTTACACTATTTATCCAATCAAATAGGTGGACATGGAATGAAATAGGGTGTAATTACTTTGCGTTTTGATTGTTCTGCTTCTTTTTTTTCTCAAATTAATGTATATATGCCTCCCCCACTCGGATCTAGGATTTATGGAACATGGGTGCACCACTAATAAAAAAAAGGAAGAAAAGTTTTAAGTAAAAATCAATTCTTGATACTTCGGGTAAATAACTCAGCACTAAACCAAGTACATCATTTAGTTTTTTTGGAGCATGTGTGCCAATAAATAATAGTATTAGATCAATTCTAAAAAATATGTACATATATAAAATATTTAGTGGGCGTTTGGACATAAGAATTGTAAAATTCCGGGAAAAAAATGATTTTTTTCTTCAAGTGAAAATGGTATTTGAAAATTAGAGTTGTGTTTGGACATGAATATAATTTTGGGTTATTTTTAAAGTTTTGTGAGTGATCTGAGTGAAAATTTTGAAAAAAAGCTTTTTGGAGCTTTTCATAAATTTTCGAAAAATTACAAAATCCATCTTCAAGCGAAAATTTAAAAATTTATGGCCAAACATTGATTTCGGGAAAAAGTAAAAAGAATTCGAATAAAATTGAAGTTTTTTTTTTAATGTCCAAACGGGCTCTTAGTTTGACGGACAGACCATGAGTTCACGTCTCGGTCAATATAACATTAAATCTGCCCCCACCCCCAATAAAGGTAACAACAGTGTTGGCAGCATGGGTGTCAATAGATATTCGAAAACCGATTAAATCGACCAAACCGTACCGTACCGAAACGATTTTTAGGTTTCTTTTTAAGAAATCATAGGTTTTTATATAAATCTATAATCGCACATATAATTAAGTAGGTTTTTTATTTTATAAAAATAAACTGAAAAAATACCGAACCGTACCGAATAAATTTTACATGTGAAAAATATATTTATCTAGTAAGTTTAAAAATAATAATGCATTAAATTTTTCTTTGGACCTTGAAATTATGAAAACTATTACAAGCCAACAAGTAATTAAACTCAAAATACTAATTCCTAAAATTTATTAGCAAGACACAAAGTATTCTAGCGATAATGAGTAGCAAACTACAATATATTGAATATGTAATGACCCAACCGGTCATTTTGAATTTTAGAACCCCGTTTCCCTAAATAAAAATTATTGTATGTATTTTTATTAATTTATCACTTGCGGGGATGGTTGGTTCGGGATTTAAAAGTGTTCGGGTTGAAATTAGAACACTTAGTTCCTTAAGTTGGCCTTAAAATGCTAAGTTTGACTTCGGTCAACATTTCTAGAAAATGACACCGGAAAAGAATTTTGATGATTTCAACAACTCTGTATGGTGATTTTGGACTTAGGAGCGTGTTCGAAATTTTATTTGGAAGTTCGTAGTTAAATTAGGCTTGAAATGGCTAAAATAGAAATTTAAGTTTGGAAGTTTGACCGGGGAGTCGACTTTTTGATATTGGAGTCGAAATCCAGTTCTGAAAATTTTCATAGCTCTGTTATGTCATTTATGACTTGTGTGCAAAATTTGATGTCAATCGGACATGATTTGATAGGTTTCGACATCGAATGTAGAAGTTGGAAATTTTAAGTTTCATTAAGCTTGAATTGGAGCATAATTCGTGGTTTTAGCGTCCTTTTATATGATTTGAGGTTTCAAATAAGTTCGTATGATGTTTTAGGACTTGTTGGTATATTTGGTTGAGGTCCCGAGGGTCATGATCGAAGGCCCATGCTCGAGAGCCATAATCAAAGACAAAGGCTCGAGGGCCATGATCGAAGCCACGATCGAGGCCGAGGATCGAGGTCATGATCGAACCCCGAGGATCGAGGTCATGATCGAACCACGATCGAGGACGAGGATCGAGGTCATGATCGAGGGCTACCTGGGAAGAATTATAAAGGAGGGCATTCGTCCCATTCGCCATTTTAACAAATTGGAGCTTGAGCAGAGGCGATGTTTGATAGATTTTCAAGGAAAAGACATTGAGGCAAGTGATTCTAACTCGGATTTGGTCAATATACACTAATATATCATTGTTTTCACCATTTAATTAGTGTTTTGAGATTGAAATTTGGGAAATTTTTAGAAATATCATAGAAACAAAATTTTGAGATTTCGGTATATATTCAGAGTCGGATATGAGTGAAACTAGTATGGTTGGACTCGTAATTGAATGAGTTTTCGGATTTCGTAACTTTTGCCGGATTCCGTGACGATGGCCCCACAAACGAATTTTTAATTAATTTTGGAATTTTTATTGAAAATGTAGTATTTTCTTATGAAATTGATTCTATAATTTTTGGTGACTGTATCGAATTAATTTTGGTTAGATACGAGCCATTCAGAGTTAGATAATCGAGGAAAGGGTTTACTAGTAGATTAAATTGGAGCAAGACGAGGTAAGTCTCTTGTCTAATCTTGTAAGGGAGAAATTACCCCATAGGTAATTAAAGTAATAATTGTTGCTAATTGTGGGGGCTACGTACACACGAGGTGACGAGAGTCCGTGCGTAGCTACTATTAATGCTAAAGTCCGGGTAGTTTAGGACTCAAAGTATGAATTACTTGTGTAAATTGTATTCTTTGTTTAATTAATATTATTTGATATATATTGTGAATTGTTAGATAAAAATATTAAAGGATGAAAATCTCATATATATATATATGTGAATTGTTAGATAAAAATATTAAAGGATGAAAATTTCATATACTTGATTTTCTGTTTAAAGTAATTAATTGTTAAGAGAAATTATTCCTCCTCCCAAATTTATCTTATAATAAATATACTCTCCTTCCGGAGGTACATAAGAAAATATCCTCCTTTCTTGTGAAGCGGCGGAATGCATTGGCAGGATAGATGCATCTATGGATCGCGCTGCACGTCCCTCGGCAGTGTACACAACACTCTGGATCAGGCCGTACGACTTCGGCAGAAATCGTGCTTAATAATAATAATTACACGATATTTGGATAGTTTATTGCAGCTTGTGAAACTAATTGATAAATGGCAGAAATTGTGCTTAATAATAATAATTACACGATATTTGGATAGTTTATTGTAGCTTGTGTAGTTAATTGATAAATTGGAAATCATTGGAATTTAAAGAATTAATTATCTCTGCATGTTAAGGAATTATTTTTATCCCTGTAAATGAGGCTAATTAATAGTTTGAAAATTATTGCATTTGAAGGAAGTTAATTATTTCTGCTGGTTAAATAAATTATTGTTAACTCTGTGAATCATGTTGATTTAGATATTCTAGTTTTATTACAATTATTATTATTGACCCATAGTAAGTGTCAAAGTCGGCTATCTCGTCTCTACCACTTCGAGATTAGGCTTGATACTTACTGGGTACACGTTGTTTACGTACTCATGCTACACTTGTTGTACTTTTTGTGCATGATCTGAGGCAGATACTAGTGGAGGACCTATCATCGCACATCCATGTTATTCAGAGGCGTAGTGGTGAGCTGCCTTTCTGAGCCGTTCTGCAGCTACCAATGTCTCTTCTTGTATTTACATTATGTCTATTTTATTTCAGACAGTATTTGAAGTTTTGTATAATCTACTAGATGCTCATACACTTGTGACACCACGTCTTGGCACACATATTGGTAGAATTGGGAGTTGATTATTTATCTTGGATTTAAATTAATTGGTATCTTTTCTATTTGCATTAATATTGCTAGGAAAAAAATAGAATTACTTGGAGAGTGTTTAAAGAATGATTGATATACGTTTAATTTATTAGTTAGCTTGCCTAGATGTATTGTTGGGCGCCATCAAAACCTATAGGTGAAATTGGGTTCGTGACAACATGGTATCAGAGCACTAGGTTCACGCAGGTCTCACGAGTTATGAGCAGACCTAATAGAGTCTTGCGGATCGGTACGGAGATGTCTGTACTTATCTTCGAGAGGCTATAGGGTGTTAGGAAACTACCTTTCTTCATATTCCATCGTGCAATTAATGTAGTACTAAATATTCTTCTCTTATTCTCTCACAGATGGTGAGAACGCGCTCTAATGAGGTTCCAGACCAGGGAAGAACTACTCCCCCATTTACTAGATGCTAAGGTTGAGGAAAAAGGAGGGATCTCCCCGTGGTAGGGGGCGAGGACGTTCCAGGACTGTTATAGTTGTGCCGCCAGTGGGTCCAGCAGAGAACTCCATTGTTGAGGAACATGGTGAGGTGCCGGTACCGGTGGCAGAGCCAGCTCCGGTAGATTTCACATATGCACTAAGATTTCAGGATGTCATGGGTCGTATGCTGCGGTTCATGGACAATATGACTCAGGTCGGTTTATTTCCAGCAGACCCAGCCATATCTCAGGCGGGCGGGGGAGCACAGACCCCTACCGCTTAGGCTCATGGACAGGCAACTACTGTATATTAGACCCAGGGTGACTACCTGTGGGTGGAGCCCAGCCAATGGCAGCAACTACACTTGAGCCTAGGCCAGCTGCAGCCGCTGATCCTCAAAAACTATTGGACAGATGGACTAGAATACATCCTCCTGTCTTTGGGGGTGAGCGACATGAGGATCCCCAAGATTTCATTGATCGGTGCAAGTATAGACTGTACAACATGAGGATATTGGAGTCTCATGGGTAGACTTTGCTACTTTTCAGCTAGAGGGCAGATCCCGTAGATGGTGGCAGTCTTATTTTCTTGGCAGACCAGCAGATTCTCCTCCCATGACATGGGACAGGTTCACCCGTATCTTCCTGGACAGGTATATTCCACCCTCCTAGAGGGAAGAGTTGCGATTTTAGTTTGAGCAGCTCCAGAAGGGTTAGATGTCAGTGACCGATTATGAGGCGAGGTTCTCTGAGTTATCTCGCCATGCACTTATGATACTCCCTACTAAGGTAGAGAGAGTGCGGAGGTTTGTTGCGGGTTTACATATTGGCATTCAGGCCACTATGGCCCGAGAGGTTGAGATGGGGACTTCTTATGAGTTGGTCGTAGAGATAGCCTGGAGGATTGAGGGTGTGCGTCAGCGGAGCCGAGAGCAGGTTATGAGAGATAAAACAGTTTAGATATTCTGGAGAGTTCAGAGGTGCTCCGTCTGGGGGTAGAGGTCAGTTCGGGAGAGGGAAGTCCAGCAGACCCCCATATCCACCACCACCGCCTCTTCGGGGTGCTCTAGTGCGACCTTATTTCAGTGCTATGCCGGAGAGTTCTTATCGCCCACCAGCTATACAGGGTCCTTCCAGTGGGTATTCTGGTTCCCAGGGTCAGACTTCTAGTTAGCAGCTTATCGCACCAAAAAGTTGTTATGAGTGCGGGATCCTAGTCACATACAGAGATTCTTCCCCAGGCTGCGGGGTAGACTAGTGCATCAGAGTCAGCAACCTATGATTACCGCACTAGTTGCTCCACCAGTCATCCGACCACCAAGAGGTGGAGGACAGGTGGGTAGAGGCCGTCCTAGAGGTGGAGGTCAGCCATGTGGAGGCCAGCTAGTTGGCGCTCCAACTCGGTTCTATGCTTTTCCGGTCAGGCCAGATGCAGATGCCTCAGATACCGTGATTACAAGTGTTATTTCTGTTTGCGGGAAAGATGCCTCAGTATTATTTGATCCAGGATCTACGTATTCATATGTGTCATCTCTATTTGCTCATTTTCTAGGTGTTTCTTGTAAGTCCTTGAGTACTCTTGTTTATGTGTCCACTCTTGTGGGCGATGCTATTGTTGTGAATCGAATCTACCGGACCTGTATTATTACATTCTGTGATTATGAAACTAGAGCAGATCTCATATTGCTTGAGATAACCGACTTTGAAATCATCCTAGTCATGGACTGGTTATCTCCATATCATGTTAT
This sequence comes from Nicotiana tomentosiformis, assembly GCF_000390325.3. Lineage (NCBI taxonomy): Eukaryota > Viridiplantae > Streptophyta > Magnoliopsida > Solanales > Solanaceae > Nicotiana > Nicotiana tomentosiformis. Next base: position 13,896,440 of record NC_090815.1, on the reverse strand, counting down.
TCTAGATTGTCATTCCAAGACTGTTACCTTGGCTATTCCAGCGTTGCCTAGGCTGGAGTGGAAAGGTTCGCCTGTTAGTGCATTTAATCGAGTTATTTATTTTATAAAGGCTCAACACATGGTTGAGAAGGGTTGTTTAGCTTATCTAGCCTATGTTCGGGATACTACTGCAGAGACTCCGGCAATTGATTCAGTGCCTGTAGTTCGGGAGTTCTCCGATGTATTTTCTTCAGATCTTCCAGGTATGCCACCTGATCGTTATATTGATTTTTGTATTGACTTGGCTCCAGATACCCAACCTATATTTGTCCCACCGTATCGCATAGATCAGAAAGAATTGAAAGAACAGCTTGAGGAGTTACTAGCCAAAGGGTTCGTCAAATCGAGCGTATCGCCTTGGGGTAAACCGGTATTATTTGTGAAGAAGAAGGATGGAACAATGCGGATGTGTATTACTTATTGCCAATTGAACAAAGTCACTACTAAGAACAAGTACTCGTTGTCGCGTATTGATGATCTATTTGACCAGTTGCAGGGTGCCAGGGTGTTCTCTAAGATCGACTTGAGGTCGGGGTGCCATCAGTTGAAGATACGGGATTCAGATGTTCTGAAGACTGCTTTCCGGACTAGATATGGTCATTATGAGTTTCTGGTGATGTCCTTTGGTTTAACTAACGCCTCGTCAGCGTTTATGGATTTGATGAACAAGGTACTCATGCCATATATTGATTCGTTTTTCATTGTCTTCATTGATGACATCTTAATCTACTCGCGCAGTAAGGAGGAGCACGAGCAACATATGAAAGTGGTGCTTCAGACGCTGCGGGAACAAAATCTATATGCTAAGTTCTCTAAATGTGAGTTTTGGCTAGAGTCTGTAGCATTTTTGGGGCATATTGTATCGGGCGAGGGCATTAAAGTTGATCCCAAAAAGAATGAGGCAGTTCAGAATTGGCATCGTCCCACTTCGGCAACTAAGATCAGGAGTTTTCTGGGTTTAGCAGGTTATTATCGTCGGTTCGTGGAGGTTTTTTCATCTGTTGCAGCACCTTTGACCAAATTAACCCAAAAGGGTGCTCCGTTCCGATGGTCCGATGATTGTGAGGTGAGCTTTCAGAAGCTCAAGACAGCATTGACCACAACACTAGTGTTAGTGTTGCATGCCGGTTCGGGGATGTATACATTGTATTGTGACGCTTCACGCATTGGCTTGGGTTGTGTATTGATACAGGAAGGGCGAGTTATTGCATATGCTTCACGTTAGCTGATGCCCCACGAGAAGAATTATCCGGTACATGATTTGAAGTTAGCTGCGATTGTTTACGCTCTTAAGATTTGGAGGCATTATCTTTATGGGGTGTCTTGTGAGGTTTACACTGACCATCGCAACTTGCAACATTTATTCAAGCAGAGGGACCTAAATTTGAGACAACGCAAGTGGCTTGAGTTACTAAAATATTATGATATTACTATCCTATATCATCCGGGCAAAGCAAATGTGGTTGCAGACGCCTTGAGTAGAAAGGCGGAGAGTATGGGTAGTTTGGCTTTCATTTCAGCAGAGGAGAGGCCATTGGCTTTAGATATTCAGTTCTTGGCCAATAGACTTGTGCGGCTGGATATTTTAGAGCCCAGCCAAGTTCTTGCATGTGTTGTAGCTCAGTCTTCACTATTTGAACATATCAAGGCTCGCCAGTATGATGATCCACACTTAATGGATCTTCGAGAAACGGTACTACGGGGTGGTGCCAAGGAAGTTACTATTGGAGCGGATGGTGTTCTGTGACTCCATTATCGTCTATGTTTTCCTAATGTGGATGGAATGAGGAAAAAGATCCTAGAGGAAGCACACAGTTCCCGGTATTCTATTCATCCAGGTGCTACGAAGATGTATCGTGATTTGAGGCAACATTATTGGTGGAGGCGAATGAAAAAGGACATAGTTGAGTATGTAGCTAGGTGTCTAAATTTACAGCAAGTCAAATATGAGCACCAGAAGCTAGGCGGCCTACTTCAGCAGATGACTATACCAGAGTGGAAATGGGAATGCATCACTATGGACTTTGTCGTTGGGTTGCCGCGGACCTTACGGAAGTTTGATGCAGTTTGGGTCATTGTCGACAGGTTGACCAAGTTGGCACACTTTATTCGTGTTGTGACTACGTACACTTGAGAGAGATTGGCCCAAATTTATATTCAGGAGATAGTTCGGTTGCACGATGTGCCAATTTCCATCATATCAGATAGAGGTCCTCAGTTTACTTCATATTTTCGGAGAGCAGTACAGAGTGAGTTGGGGACCCGTGTAGAGCTCAGCACAGCCTTTCATCCGCAGACCGACGGGCAGTTAGAGCGGACAAATTCAGATTTTGGAGGATATGCTCAAGGCATATGTGTTTGACTTTGGAGGCCAGTGGGATCGTTTCTTGCCTTTGGCCGAGTTGGCTTATAATAACAGTTACCAACCCAACATCGAGATGGCTCCATTTGAGGCTTTATATGGTCGGCGACGCCGTTCGCCCATCGGATGGTTTGAGGCCGGTGAGTCTAAGTTATATGGTACTGATTTGGTGAAAGATGCCTTGGAAAAGGTAAAGTTGATTTAGGACCGACTTTGTACAACATAGTCCAGACAGAAGAGTTACGCGAATCAGAAAGCGCGTGACTTATCTTTTATGGTAGGTGAAAAAGTTCTCTTGAAAGTTTCGCCGATGAAGGGAATCATGAGATTTGGGAAAATGGGAAAATTGGGCCCAAATTTTATAGGCCCATTTGAGGTGTTGAGACGAGTTGGGGAGGTTGCTTATGAGCTTACATTGCCTCCCGGAATATCATGCCGGCCTATCACATGTGTTAGACTTCAACACAGTTCAACTAGATAAATAGGTTCGCCAATTGAGGTCCAAGAGGATTTCTGTAGTAAAAGACCAGTGGAGGGGCCAACCAGTCGAGGAAGCCATTTGGGAGGCCAAGGAAAACATGCGGAGCAGATATCCACACTTATTCAGCACTCCAGGTACAATTCTAAACCCGTTCGAGGATGAACGTTTGTTTAAGATGTGGAGAATGTAATGACCAACCCGGTTATTTTGACTTTTAGAACCCAATTTCCCTAAATAAAACTCCTTGTATGTGTTTTTATTAATTTATGACTTGCGGGGATGGTTGGTTCGGGATTTTAAAGTGTTCGGGTTAAAATAGGAATACTTGGTTCCTTAAGTTGGCCTTAAAATACTAAGTTTGAGTTCGGTCAACATTTCTAGAAAATGACCCGAAAAAGAATTTTGATGATTCCAAAACATAGGAGCGTGTTCGGAATTTTATTTGGAAGTCTGTAGTTAAATTTGGCTTGAAATGGCTAAAATAGGAATTTAAGTTTGGAAGTTTGATCGGGGAGTTGACTTTTTGATATCGGAGTTGGAGTCCAGGTCTGAAAATTTTCGTAGCTCCGTTATGTCATTTATGACTTGTGTGCAAAATTTGAGGTCAATCGGACTTGATTTCTCAGGTTTCGACATCGAATGTAGAAGTTGGAAATTTTAAGTTTCATTAAGCTTGAATTGGAGCATAATTCGTGGTTTTAGCGTCGTTTTATCGGATTTGAGGTTTCAAATAAGTTCGTATGATGTTTTAGGACTTGTTGGTATATTTGGTTGAGGTCCCGAGGGCCTCGGGTGAGTTTCAAATGGTTAACAGATCAAAAGTTGGACTTAAAACAACTGCTGCAATATTTCCTTTATACTAGAAATTCTGGGTTGTGATCGAGCCCAAGATCGAGGCCCAGGATCGAGACCCAAAATCTAGGCCATGGTAAGGGTCATGATCGAAGGCCCATGCTCGAGAGCCATGATAGAAGACAAAGGCTGGAGAGCCATGATCGAAGACAAAGGCTCGAGGGCCATGATCGAAGCCACGATCGAGGCCGAGGATCGAGGTCATGATCGAACCCCGAGGATCGGGGTCATGATCGAACCACGATCGAGGCCGAGGATCGAGGTCATGATCGAGGGTTGCCTGGGAAGAATTATAAGGAGGGCATTCGTCCCATTCGCTATTTTTAACAAATTGGAGCTTGAGCAGAGACAATTTTTGATAGGTTTTCAAGGAAAAGATATTTGGGTAAGTGATTCTAACTCGGATTTGGTCAATATACACGAATATATTATTATTTTCACCATTTAATTAGTGTTTTGAGATTCAAATTTGAATCTTTTTTAGAAATCTCATAGAAACGATTTTTTGAGATTTTGGTATTGATTCAGAGTCCGATTTGAGTGAAACTGGTATGGTTGGACACATAATTGAATGGGTTTTCGGATTTCATAACTTTTACCGAATTCCGAGACGTGTGCCCCACAAACGAATTTTTAATTCATTTCGAATTTTTTATTGAAAATGTAGTATTTTATTATGAAATTGATTCTATAATTTTTGGTGACTGTATCAAATTATTTTTGGTTAGATTCGAGCCATTTCGAGTTGGATAATCGAGGAAAGGGTCTACTAGTAGATTAAATTGGAGCAACACGAGGTAAGTCTCTTGTCTAATCTTGTGAGGGAGAAATTACCCCATAGGTAATTAAAGTAATAATTGTTGCTAATTGTAGGGGCTACGTACACACGAGGTGACGAGAGTCCGTGCGTAATTACTATTAATGCTAAAGTCCGGGTAGTGTAGGACTCAAAGCATGAATTATTTGTGTAAATTATATTCTTTGTTTAATTAATATTATTTGATATATATATATATATATATATTGTGAATTGTTAGATAAAAATATTAAAATATGAAAATCTCATACACTTGATTTTCTGTTTAAAGTAATTAATTATTTAGAGAAATTGTTCTTCCTCCCGAATTTATCTTATAATAAATATACTCTCCTTCCGGAGGTACATAAGAAAATATCCTCCTTTCTTGTGGAGCGGGCCGAACGCCTCGGCGGGATAGATGCATTTATGGATCACGCCGCACGTCCCTCGGCAGTGTACACAACACTCTGGATCGGATCGCACGACCTCGACAGAAATTGTGCTTAATAATAATAATTACACGATATTTGGATAGTTTATTACAGCTTGTGAAGCTAATTGATAAATGGCATAAATCGTGCTTAATAATAATAATTACACGATATTTGAATAGTTTATTGCAGCTTGTGAAGCTAATTGATAAATTGGAAATCTTTGGAGTTTAAAGAATTAATTATCTTTGCATGTTAAGGAATTATTGTTATCCCCGTAAATGAGGCTAATTAATAGTTTGAAAATTGTTGCATTTGAAGGCAGTTAATTTTTTCTGCTGGTTAAATAAATTATTGTTAACTCTATGAATCATGTTGATTTAGATATTCTAGTTTTATTTCATTTATTATTATTGACCCATAGTGAGTGTCAAAGTCGGTCATCTCGTCTCTAACACTTCGAGATTAGGCTTGATACTCACTGGGTACACGTTATTTACGTACTCATGCTATACTTGCTGAAATTTTTGTGCATGATCTGAGGCAGATACTAGTGGAGGACCTATCATCGTACATCCACGTTATCTAGAGGCGTAGTGGTGAGCTGCCTTTCTGAGCCGTTCTGCAGCTACCAGTGTCTCTTCTTGTATTTACATTCTATCTATTTTATTTTAGACAGTATTTGAAGTTTTGTATAATTTATTAGATGCTCATACACTTATGTCACGAGGTCTTGGCACACACATTGGTAGAATTGGGAGTTGATTATTTATCTTGGATTTAAATTAATCGGTATCTTTTCTATTTTTATTAATATTGCTAGGAAAAAGAACAGAATTACTTGAAAATTTTTGAAAGAATGATTGATATATGTTTAATTTATTAGTTAGCTTGCCTAGCTGTAATGTGGGCGCCATCACGACTTATAGGTGAAATTGGGTCGTGACTGAATATGTTTCCTTTCATATAATTTAGATTTATCTTTTTGAATATTTAATCTTTTATAAACTTTATTCTTGAGTCCCAACTTGGTTAATATCTTTTCACTCGTGTGATTTATACTTTTCTTGCGTTTGCTTGGTTTCTTTTACATTGTTGTAGAATAATTGATAGATCTATATCCAAGTCGTCTTTCATTTTTTTATTTATTTCATCACCCTTTAAACAGTAAGATTGTCTAGAGAGGTTTGCTAAATCCTATAAAAGAACGTATGTTATTGCATTCTACTTCTATTTGGTAAATTTTACATGATATTTATAAAAATATCGACAATTAACCGAACCATACCGATACCGAAGAAAAATCGACATGATTAAGACGGTTTCGAAAAGTCTAATTTTGGTTATACTTAATAAAACAATCAAAAAATTAGTATGATACAAATTTTATAAAATAACTGCCGAACCGAACCATTGACACCACTGGTTGGAAGACCATAGATTTTAATGCTCGCTTTGCTGGAATTATATATCAAGCATTTACTTCAGCCAAGTAAACGATCGAGTTCCATTCTCCTGCTCAAAGTTGAACTTGTAATAATATATTTTTTATTTTTAATCTGTGAAGATTGAATTTGTTGTTCAAATTAGAACCATAATCCCGCTTTTTGAGATCTCTCTCTCTTTTTCCTGTTTTCCTTTTCTCCTCCCTTCTATTTTAAGGGACCTGCCTCTCTTGAATATTGATAAAACACTCTATTTTAACAAGCAGAATGCTAAAGACTTTAGAGTCAAACCGTCCACTTTTCAAAAACGAGTTGCTAATAATAGTCGTGGGACCAGACTAAAGCATTTGATTAGTTCGGGAAAGTGATGGAATGACCAAATACATATTTAATTATTTAGTTAGAAAAAATATTTTCCAAAACTCTTTTTTAACTTTTTCTATCCTTTTTCTCATCCTCACCAACCCTTTCCCACCTACCCCACCTATAAACCACCCCTACCCACCCACCCCAACTCCCACCCCCCCACCACACCAAAACCCCACCCCTACTCACCCAACCTCGCCCACCACCCACCCTAAATAGAATTATTATTAAAAAGACATTCTTTTCATATTGTAGATAGAGTTTTTTTTTCTTTCAACAAAATGAGTATATTCTTTTCATGATGCAGCAAAAATATTTTCTTTCATTTCAACAAAACAAGTACTTTTTTTCATGATGTAGAAAAATTATTTTCTTTTATTTCAACAAACTAAGTAAATTCTGGTCACGAACATGTGACAGGTGTTGTGTGAGTTCCGAAGACGCTGGACTCGGGGACAAGTTTGAAAGGAAGATATTGGTTGGAGAAAGCAGCATTCAATGAGCAGTTGTAACAAAGAATCTATGCATTTATACTCAATCGTTATGCAGCCATCAAGAGGGGTCTTTGTTCATATTAAAGAAGATCTTGATTTGGGGATCTTGTCTCCCTGAATTGAGTTATAAATAGAAAAATTTGCACTCATTGTAGACACGAAAGATTTGTACGCAAAAAAGACTAAACTTATTCTTATTCTATTAACAATATTCTTTCTTTCTGGTGTATACATTGTTCTTATTCTTACTTCCGGAGAAGCTCATTTCATGTCAGGCTTGTATCTTCTTCAAGTTTCTTTAATTAATTTATTTATGTCCTTAGTTATTTTATATTTTTTGATCAATTTAATTCATGTGTCTATAAACCACGTAACAAATTCAATTGTACCATTTTATGGGTAAACAATAATATTATCACTTAAAACTTGAATGCATAGTCGGATTGCCCAGTCATTGTGCAGATAGAATGAAAGATTAGCATAAAAGTACTATTTCTTCTACGTCAATTTATGTGACTTGTTTCACTTAGTAAGAGTTAATTTGGCAACTTTTTAAAACTAAGTTGGATTTGATATCTGACAAAATTGGAGATCAGAAGCATCGAAATATCTCCATTAATGAACCAAGCTGAGCTTGTGAGAGAAGGTTCTAGATGACAAGGGAATTGGGGGAAATGAACTCAGTGTTTCATTTCTGTAAAGTGTATACATACACGTGTGTAAGAGTGTAAGAGAAAAGTAGAGAAGTATCCTAATTACAAATCTGTCACTCTAACTAATTCAACTACATTAACCAATATTGATTAATCAACTACACAACTAACTCTACACAACAGATATACACATAAATATCACATCAATCATTCTCAATATCCCCCTCAAGTTGGAGGTGAGGGACTCACTGCCAACTTGCTGAGAAGATTAGAATGTTTAATCCCTGTAAGTGTCTTTGTCAGGATATCAGCCAATTGGGCAGAAGTGGAAATGTGATGTATGTAGTGTGACTAGCCCATAATATATCTTGTCTCGCACAAAGTGACAATCCAATTCGATATGATTTTTCCTCTTATGGAATACAGGGTTCCTTGCAATATGAACAACTAATTGACTATCACAAAACACACGTATGAGATTGGTGCACATAACTGTCAATTCTTCTAGAAATCTCTGTATCCATACTAATTCACCAACAACTTTCCTGATTGACATATACTCTACTTCTACAGAAGATAATGAGACAGTGGTTTGTTTCTTTGACTTCCAACTAATAGGGCTATTCCCAAGCATCACAATATACCCACTGGCAGATTTTCTTGAATCAGGGGAAGCAGCCCAATCCGAGTCACAATATGCATTGATGGCATAGCTGGGATCATTGGACAGAAATATCCCCAAAGTAGGATCTTTCTTCAAGTATCTAAGAACATATATGTAACGACCCGATCGGTCATTTTGAGTATTTGTACTTTGCTCGGTAGTTTACAGGCGCGAGTAGCTCCGTATGATGTATTTTAACTTGTGTGAATCATCGGTTTTGATTTTCAGGTTATTTAGAATCGAATTGGAAGAAAGAATTTCATTGTTGAACATTTAAATTAGGAGAGTTAACCAAGTTTAACTTTTAGCATTTGACATCAGATTGGAATTTTGATGGTTCCGTTAGCTCCGTTGGGTGATTTTGGACTCAGGAGCGCATCCGGCTTGTGATTTGGAGGTCCGTGATTGAATTTGGCTCGAAATGGCGAAAGTTAAAATTTTGAAAAGTTTGACGGGAGTGGAACTTTTGATAATGAGGTCGGATTCCGATTTCAGAAGTTGAAACAGGTCCATAATGTCAAATGTGACCTGTGTGCAAAATTTGAGGTCAATCGGACGTGATTTGATAGGTTTCGGCATCGGTTATCTAAGTTTGAAGTTTCAAAGTTCATTAATTTTGATTTGAGGTATGATTCATCGTTTTGATGTTGTTATGTGTGTTTTGAGGTCTCGAGTAGGTCCGTGTTATGTTATGGGACTTGTCGGTATATTTGGACGGGGTCCCGAATGGCTCGGGTGAGTTTCAGACGAGGTTCAGATCAATTTCGTTGCATATTGCATTGTTGAAGGTTGCTGGTTCTGGTGTTTTCCCACCTGCGGAAATGGGCTCGCTGGTGCGATGGTCGCATATGCTGTAAATGTGTCACAGATGCGTTATGAGAGCTGGATGAGGAGGCCCGCAGAAGCGGGGGTGCATATGCGCAGAAGCGGCCAATGCGCGCAAAAGTGCGACCGCAATTGCGATCCTAGGCGTCGCAGAAGAGATCATGGCTGGCCAAGTTGTTCGCACAGAAGCGAGATTGTTCCCGCTGAAGCGAGGGTCGCAGATGCGACCTCTTGTTCACAGGTGCGGATTGACTAGACAAAACCCTTTAAGTTCGAGGGTTCGTGATATTTCACCCATTTTCGGATTTTGGAGCACGGTTTAGGCGACTTTTGGAGCAATTTTCATCACAAGGATTGGGATAAGTGTTCTGCACTTGGTTTTGATCTTATTCCATGAATCTACCTTCGTTTTTGGTAATTGGATTGTGAATTTTAAAGAGGAAATTGGGGGTTTTAGCCTAAAATTTCATAATATGAATTTTTGAGTTTTGAACATCGAATTGGAGTTGGATTTGAGTGAAACTAGTATGATTTGACTCGTAATTGAATGGGTTGTTGGATTTTGTAAATTTTTTCGGGTTCCAACGTGTGGGCTCGGGTTGGGCTTTTGGCCGATTTTGGGCTTTTGATTCAAGATTTAATCTTTTTCGATCGGGATTGGTTCCTTTAGCATTATTTGATATACTTGAGTTGTTTTTGGTTAGTTTCGAGCTGTTCAGAGGTCAAAACGCGCGGGATGGCATTTTTGGAGCACCGCTTGGCTTGCTCGATATTGGTATTGGCTTGTTCGAGGTAAGTAACTCTTGTAATCTTGGAGATGAGGGTATGAAACCATGAAATACGTGTTATATGATTTGTGTTGAAGTGACGCACATGCTAGGTGACAGGCGTGTGGGCGTGCACCATGTGAATTGGGACTCTGTTGTTTCCATGGCACTGAATAATGGCCCTATTTTGTTGATATCCGTGTTTTCATCATGTGATAAAGTAATTGAGCTATTAATCATGCTAGATATCATGTTTAGGCTTTATGCCGATACTGTTGGGGACCCATTTTGGTCGTTTCTTACTGTCATCTCACTGATTTCATTGATATTTTGTACTCAGTCATATTCATGCATTCATATCATATCTCAGTATCAATTGTTATTTATTGATACATCATATCATTGTTGTCGGCCTAGTTTCATGACATTATGAACCCGTGAGTGAGACTGGAGAGATTGATGACTGAGTGAGGCCGAGAGCCTGATTATGAGTGATAATTATTGGATCGGGCTGCACACCGCAACATGCTATATTGATTTATGCCTGGATCTGGCTTATGATAGCGCTTGGGCTTTAGGATCCCCTCCAGAGTCTGCACACCCATAGTGAGCGCGGTTGATTATATTGAGGGATGGATCTTCCCTGGACATGGATCTTGTCTGAAGCATTTATATACCTGGAGATGGATCTTCTCCATGGGGCCGAATTGGCCTTCCTCGGTACTGAGTGACTGATGGTCAGTGATGTATATATTCCGGGATGGATCTTCCCTGGGCCGTATGGTCCATTTACAATACCGAGTGGTTAAGCATGATGAGTGAAAAGTGTGAGACAGTGAGATTGAGTACTCTACGAGTGTGAGTACATGATTCATCTCTGAGATACATGGCATTGGCATGCACACATGACATACAGGCATAGAGATGCATTTTTCCTCATGCTATACGGTATCATGTCATCCATGACTTTGTTTTTACACACATTGATATGTGGGCATAGAGATGTATTTCACACTTGCTATCTGGAAAGAAAATGAAACATATTAATTATCGTGGAAAGGATATTTGGAAAAATTACAGTTTTCAAACTTACTCGTATTTTTGGCATTTTCAGTAAAAGATGTGGGTTTTCACTAAGATACTTGAAAAGCATGACTATTTTCTGGAACTGTGAACGAGCTGAGCATTTTATTTCTGAGATACATCTTTTATTACTTGTATTATGCTGTTATGAACTGTTGTGGGATATTGGTATTGGACCCGACCTTGTGTTAGTTCGTCACTACTTTTAACCTAAGGTTAGGTTTGTTACTTATTAAGTACATGGTGTCGGTTGTACTCATACTACACTTCTGCACCTTGCGTGCAAATGTTGGCTGCTGATGTTGCTGTGATCAATGGGAGCTAGATTGAAGATGTACCCGCGTCCCGGTTGTAGCTGCCTCTTGTTCGTGGTAGCTTTAGCTCTGTAAAACTTTGTTTATATACTTTTCAAACATATGATGTATTTATTTCATTTCAGCTGCGCAAATTCTATTCTTAGAAGCTCATGATTTGTATTACCAGTTGTTGGGGGAAATGTATTAGTTTCATATATTTTCTTTTAATTAATTGCCTTATTAAATTTCATTGGAATTGGAAAGTTGATGATTGGTTTACCTAGCGGGTTGGGTTAGGTGCCATCACGACCAGGTGGATTTCGGGTCGTGATAAAGTATAACATCCTTTAGATGAGGTTCCCTTGGTGCCTGCATAAACTAGCTCAAATGTTGGACAATATAGGCTATATCCAGTCTTGTGTTTGTTAGGAAGTTCAATTTTCCAACTAGCTTCCTGTAATACCCTGGATCAGACAACAAGGTTCCTTCTTCACTCCTCAATTTTATGGTAGAATCAAGTGGAGAGCTAACATTAGAGTATGTCAAGCAATCATACTCCTTTAGAAGGTCCATATTAAATTTTCCTTGACAAATCAGTACTCCATCAGCCTTATACAACATCTTTAGCCCCAATAAGTAGTGTAATTTTCCAAGATATTTTATCCTGAATTGATTGTGCAGGAAAACCTTCAATTATTTAATTTCCTCCAAGTTGGTACCAGTAAGAATCACATCATCTACATATACAGCCACAAAGACTGCTGAGTTCCCTTGGTTCTTGTAAAACAAAGAGTGATCGCTAGCTGAATGTTTGAAACCCCTAGAATGCAGGGACTCTGCCAACTTGTCATACAATTGTCTGCTAGCTTGTTTTAAACCATATAATGACTTCCTAAGTTTGCACACTAGGTTTCAATTAGGAACCATTAGACCTCATGGAACCTCCATGTACACTTCTTCATGTAGATCCCCATGAAGAAATGCATTATTTACATCTAGTTAATAAAGATCCCATCCTCTTTTTAATTCAATGTTGATTAGTGTTCTGACTGTGGTCATCTTCACCACTGGTGAAATTTTTTATGTGTAATCAATTCCTGCTTCTTGTGTGTATCCCTTCACTACAAGTCTTGCTTTGAATCTTTCTACACTTTCATCTGCCTTGTGTTTGATCTTGTATACCCATTTACAACCTATAGCTTTCTATCCTGAAGGTAATTCAACTAAATCCCCCAAGTATGGTTAGCATATGGTAACATCCAAATCCACTACTAAAAGGTAAATGGACACAGTCGTATGCAATATAATTTATGAAACTATGAGTCGGGGTCGAATCCCACAGAGAACAATATGTAGGCGATTAGGCGTGTAACAGAATTATCACTTATTATGCTAAGCCAAATACTTTAAAAAGTTTTGAGAAAATATTTATAACTAATTGCAAAAATATAAACTAACCTAGAAAGCAAGTAAAATGATCAATGGCTACAAATATGAATGCAATGTGAATTACACTCAGGTAACGATCCAATGTAATTCACGATTTTACAAACACGAGTAAGTTTATGTTTATTAGCCTCAGGTAATAATTCTATATTAGCTTCTTCCGATGACTAACAAGACGTCCTAATTGAATTATCCCTAAAATAATTATGAGATTAAGCACACCCGAATATGGGTACAAGTAGTTCAATCCTTTCCCTAGGTAGAATCTATAAAGTGAGGGTTAAAGCCTCAAGTTCTTGTTAATTAATCTTTTCCAACCCCAAATTATCTTTTCTAAAATTAATTCGAAGTTAATGGGCGAGTCCTAGGGTTAGCTATTCCCTTTGGAAACATTAAAGAACAAGAATAATTAAAGAAACAATAACTCACTTCAATATAAATAAAAATCGTTCAATACATAAGCACAACAAGATATTTAATCCACACTTAGATTCAAACTACACACTTAGATATTTAATACAAAGCAAGGAAATGAAGAAATGAACATAAATGGGTAACAAATTCTCAACCAAAAGTTTCAAATCTTCAAGACCCAAGTGTGTGTGCAAGAACCCTAACTCCCAAACTTGTGTTCTCTAGTCAAGAGACTGAAAAATAAGCCAAAGATGTCTAGAGATCGACCAAAGATTTTCAGATATCGGCCAAAGATATTTTACAAATGATCTAGGTCGTGTATTTGTGGTTTTGGGATAGAGAAAATGTGAAATGCCAAGACTATCCATACCTGAAGCCCGTTGACCACACTTGCAGAAAATCATCACAGGTGCGGCTCCGCAAAGCAGACACTCTTTTGCAAATGCACAACCTCGTGGAGAACTTCCTGCTCCGCAGATGCGGACATGTCGCCGCAGATGCGGATTGTCAACCACAGATGCAATCCCAGTGGATGATTGGTAGTTACGCAGATACGGCCCTCTACTCGCAGATGCGAGCTCACAGAAGCGAAAAGTGTTTCGCAAATGCGAAATCACAAAAGGATTTTGCACTATTTAACTCTCTTTTGCTTAATTCCACTTCATTTGATTTCAATTCTCTTCAAGACTTCAATTACCTGAAAATCTAGCAATACACACCATAAACAACCTCATATTATAATTAAAGGACACAAAATATAAATAAAATAGACTAAAATAAATGGTAAAATCACTACTCATCAACATCCCAACTTAAAGCTTTTGCTTGTCCTCAAGCAAATCAAAACCAATTACTCAATGAGGCTCTACCATTTAAAGCTTAATTAACATCGCTATCATCTTCAAATCACATTCTCCAATTAAGCACAACACCTATAGTTTTGGTTGGTACTAATAATTAGGCTCAAGCATGTGAACTTCAACCAAACAACTCCCTCATTTAAAACAATCTTAAGAATGCAATGGAGTTTCATAATAATCAAGTGACAACAACCGAACCTCAAGAAGTGACTCAAAAGCACTAGTCTACTACAGATGCTCAATTTATTCAATTCAGAATATATCAATGTCACCAATCCATGATAATCCATATGCCCTCACAAGAAAGAAAGTCCAAAATTACTATATTTACAATAACAACATAAGGGACAAATGCACTAAGACACTCATTCTCAACAAAGAATTTCAAGTGTTAGAAAATATCATGCCACAAGCTTGCCCTTATTTAATTCGCCGCCTATTCAAGAACATTCGGTTGGAGATCCCATAAGGACTTTTTAAGCTTGTAACGTAGGCTTAAGAAAGGGTAGGATAAGCATTTGGGATACAAGTGACTACACCCTCCTTGAACACTACTCACATTTGTCTTTCTTTTTGCATTTTGCTTCTTTTTAAATCACATAGCCCTTATTGACGTCTAGTTACCAACATAGAGCCACCTTAAAGTACCTCTCTAATTTTCTTTAGACTCCAAATATTTTTTTAAATATATATATATATACATATATTTTTTTTTGCTTTTCTTTTGGAGCTTGAGTATCTTCATATAAACAACTATGAGGTATATGCTTCTACACACAATGTACATCTTCACCATTTCCCAATTAACACCAATGCCCCCAACTTAGGCTTTTAGCCTCATTCCTAACATTCAAGGAGGGACGTGTTCAAAAGAGGGAATTATTTCACAAAGGGTAAATATTTGTAATGTGTTAGCCAAAGAAAAGGTTAAAGGTCAAATAGGGTTAACTAGTGATAATATTTATGCAATGGTAGGCTCGAAAGGCTAAAATAGCTTTTTCAAAGATCACAAAGAATGACTACGGTAATCCCTCCAACCAAACGTAATTAACATTAGCATTGAAAGACCAACCGGGCAAGTTCTAGACGGAACACAAGAGTTATTTTTAACAAAAACTAACACACATGGCACATGAACTAATCAAGACGGATCAATTTCACTTCTTAATAAGAACAATTAGAGCAATATCGTGCCGGCTAGTTGTCAAAGAGTCACAAAATGATCCAAAAAGTTATCACAAAAATTATTCTTCCCCATGCAACTTACTTTTTCCATTTACAACCAAAATTCGGAGGGGTATTATTAATTCACCCATCACATACAAGAGATTAATTTTATTAGTAGAACACAATCCAAAAGTCTCCACATAACATAACAAGACTAATTCCTTTAAGAAAGTTATCAAGCCATCCATATAGGGAAAAGTCACCCGGTTCAACACAAAAATATTCATCGGTAAAGAACCGTAGCATAAAGAAAATCCAAGAAAATTTATTGAAAAGTATATTACTACTTAAAGAGATAAAATTAAAATAACTAAAAACTACTAAAGAAAATAAAATAACAAAAGGA
Organism: Nicotiana tomentosiformis; assembly: GCF_000390325.3. Lineage (NCBI taxonomy): Eukaryota > Viridiplantae > Streptophyta > Magnoliopsida > Solanales > Solanaceae > Nicotiana > Nicotiana tomentosiformis. The sequence goes on along the minus strand of NC_090815.1, from coordinate 13,880,590 downwards.
ATAAAAATAAAATAACTAAAAACTACTAAAGAAAATAAAATAACAAAAGCAACTAATACTAAAGGAATAAAAATAACATAATCTAAACACTACTAAAGAAAATAAATAAATAAAGTAAAACAAAATAGAATAACAAAAGCGACCAATCCGTAAATATATCACCAATTCACAAACCATGCACGGCAAGAGCAGATGATAAACAATAATAAAACAATCCCAACAAGGGCACACAATATCCATACAAAGTATAAGCACGACAAGGGCACAAGTCAAGCATCATTGTACAAATAAACTTACTCCCTAAAGCCACCCCAAATAGACTTATTACAGTGTCCTCACTGTACAATATTAGAATAAAATAAGAGTAGTTTGAGGATCTCCCTGAGGTCTACATCAGACTAGCAGACTGCGGGAAAAGGCTCATCACTCCCGTATAGAGCTCTCGGCCTCATCATCATCATCATCAACAACATTAGACAAGAATGAATACTCTTCACTTTCATCTTTGTCCTCGACCGGTACCTTCATGTTCGGCTTCCCCCATTTGAAGATGGCCTTGATGCCTCTCCACATCTTTACCATTAACTTGACTTCTTATTTCTCTCTTTCTTCTTCTGGAAGTCTGCCTGAAGATCAACATGTGCCTTGGCCATTGTCACGACCCAAAATCCAACTAGTCGTGATGGCACCTAACCCAACTCGCTAGATAAGTCAATAACCAACTATCCAATTTAATGAGTTTTATTAAGAGAAGAAAAGATAATACAACTGCTTTTATACAAGAATTTTCCAAGGATAGGCAGTACAAATCATGAGTTTCTAAGATTTAGATTTTTACAAAACTGAATTGAAATAAGTACAACATCTGATTGAAATATAAATGAATAGAATTTGAATCTAATGCTACCAAGGACAAGTGATAGCCATAACAGGAATGCAGGTACATTTTCAAATCCCGCTCCCGTCGTACGCAACAATATCAATATCTAACATCTGCACGCAAGGTATAAAAGTATACTATGAGTAAAACCGACTCCATGTACTCAATAAGTAACTAACCTAGCCCTAGGTTGAAAGTAGTGACGAGCTGGGACAAGGGTCAGAGTCCGACTCTAATAACCAACAACAATTCATAATAATATAATAAAGATGGTACAAGAAAATAACTCAGAGGTAAGATGCTAAACTCATTCATAGTTACGGATAAATAGCCATGCTTTTCAAGTATAACAGTAAATCCCAAATCTTTCACCGAAAACACCAAAAGCATATGAGTAAGTTGGAAAACTGTGATTTTCCCAAAATATTTTTCAACAATAAATAAGATGTTTCATTTTCAGATAGCATGAGGAACATACATCTTTATACCTACATGTCAATATACAGGCAAAATCATGAAAGACACCAAAACCGGGTAGCAGAAGGAAATGCATCTCCATGCATGTATCTCAAGTACGCATGTCAAATGCGATGTATCTCAGTGATGAACTGTAACGACCCGACTTGTCGTTTTAAGAATTAATGCCCCATTCAGCGACTTAAGGTCTCGAGCAACTTCATAATAAGTATTATGACCTGCGGGTGTGGTCAAGTTTGATTTTTCGGAAGATTCGGAATTATTCAAAAGAAACAATCCTTAATTTGAAGCTTAAATGGAAAGAGTTTACCGGAGAGTTGGCTTTTGAGCAAGCGACTTCGAAATGGAATTTTGATGATGTCAATAGCTCCATATGATGATTTTGTACTTAGGAGCGTGTCCAAAAAATTATTTGGAGGTCCGTAGTGAAATTAGGCTTGAAATGCCGAAAGTTGAATTTTTGGGAAGTTTGACCTGGGGGTTGACTTTTTGATATCGATGTCGGAATCCGATTCTGGAAATTGGAATAGTTCTGTTATTTTATTAATGACTTGTGTGAAAAAATTGAAGTCATTCCGAATTGATTTGATGTGTTTCAGCACAAGATATAGAATTTGAAAGTTCAAAGTTTATAGATTTTGATTTGAGGTGCGATTCGTCGTTATGATATTTTCTGATGTGATTTAAGAATTTTACTAAGTTAGTATGATATTTTAGGACTTGATGGTATATTTGGTTGAGGTCCTGGGAATCTTCGGGTGAGTTCGGATGCCTAACAGATCGAATTTGGATTTGGAGGAGGTGCTGAAGCAGCTGGGCATCTGGTATGATCGTACCTGCGCGAAAAAGGGCCGCAAGTGCGATCTCGCGGATGCGAAGCATTAGTCGCAGAAGAAGAAATGCATGGGCAGGTCAGGTACCATGGGTGCGAAGAATATTTTCGCGAGTGCGAAGACCGCAGGCACGAAGAAATCATCGCAGGTGCGGACACCGCATGCGCAAGAGTTTTGCCGCGGGTGCGAAGACCGCATGCGCGAAGAAATCATTGCAGACGCGAGAGTTTTGCCGCGGGTGCGAAGACCGCAGGTGTAAAAACCCCTGGGCAATACAAAAACAGAGGGGTTCCGAGCTTTTGCCCTTTTTGGGCATTTCAAGCTCGGGTTGGGCGATTTTTGAGCAAGGTTTTAACGGGAAAACTTGAGGTAAGTCCCTTGTGATAATTTATACTCCATAATATTGTATTATCATTAAATAATACGATTAGATTACATGTTTTTGAGGTGTAAATAGGGGTTTGAACTTAGGGATTTAAAAACAAAAATTTAAGATTTGGAGGTTGAGTTGTTATTGGAATTCAATAAAATTGGTATGGTCGAACTCGTATCGGAATGGGTATTTGGATTTCATGAACATTATGTCGGGTTTTGAGGGGTGAGCCCGCATTGACTTTTGTTGACTTTTTGGAATAAATTTTTAAGTCGACGTATTATTATCCGAAATTGTTTCTGATGAATTTTAATGAAGTTATACAATTAATTTGGATAGAGTTTAGCAGTCCGGAGGTCAATTTAAGCAAGAAGGCGATTTTGGAATATCAACATAACTTCAAAAAGGTAAGTGTCTTGCTTAACCTCGAGTGAGGGAATTACCCCTTAGGCATCGAGTCTTATATGCCAGTTGTGAAATGTGAAAAGCCGTGTACGCGAGGTGACGAGTACGTACTCGGGCTTATATGTGCAAAATTCATTGAGTTGAAGTCTTGGACAATTGTGTAGTAATTTGAATAATTGTTAGTACTTATTAAATCATTTATTTGCCATGCCAAAATCTTTGTTGTTGAATTTGTTTTTATATGACAATTCGATGTGATTGTTACTTGAAAATTTATGTAATTTCGTGAGTATTGTTGGTTTGATATTTCTTGGAATTTAATTTCAATATGAATTTTTCCTATGCAAATAATTAATTAAGCAAGGTTAAGAAGAAGTGTTAATATAATTATCTAAATTTGGATTAATGAAGGCTTTTCTTTATGATGAGTAATTTCTAACTCTATTGATTGTTTTTGGGTGTTATACACATAGTGTGGGGACTTTAGCTATTTGTTGTGAAATTAATTGATTTGGTTGTATCTTTGAAATTTTGGTTGTATCCATTGTGAAAATTGTGATATGAATTGATTTTATTATGTTGTCATGATAATTTTCCGTGTAAACTGTTGTGTTGTGTGAGTTATTATTTTGGGGAGATAAGGGTGGCATTTTACCGTTGATATTATGTAGATATAAGGGTGAAATTTCACTGTTGTTGTGTTTGTTGGAATATTGTCTGGGCGGAGTGATAAGGGTGGCTATTGATATTGTCTGGGCAGAGCGATAAGGGTGGCTATAAGAGTGATAAGGGTGGCAATATGAGCGATAAGGGTTGCTATTGTCAGGGACGATATGTGATGATGTGGAGTTGTGGTGTTGGTGATTTTCATGTGATGTTGTGATTTTCTTGTGTTTATATTTATACCTTGTGCAATTTGTCTTGTTGTTGGTAAATTTATAACAATCTGATTTATGTTGAAATTGAGAGCCTGTGGCTATTGCCAGGCGGATTATAAAATGAAATATGGGCACGAGGTGCCGTGAGTAAATAATGAGGATATTGGCACGTGAATTATCCGTGCAGTTTGTGATATGAAATGTGGGCACGGGGTGCTGTGATTAAATAATAATGATATTTGGCACATGAATTGTCCATGCAGTTGTGATATGAAATGAGGGCACGAGGTGTCGGGAAATATGAAGATTTAATTATGGGCACGAGGTGCCGTGAAAATATGAAAAACGGGTTGAGGCCCGTATTTACGAAAAATATGAAAAATGGGCCGAGACCCGTATTTTATGATAATAAAATGAGGTGTCACATGATGACTTTTTAATTGAAAGAATTATATTCAAAATATTTATTTGAGGAAATTATATTTGAAGAGATTTATTGAAAGAAGTATATTTGAAAGATAATTATTTGAGAAAATTATATTTAAAAGAGAGTTATTTGGAAGAATTATATGTGAAAGATATTTATTTGAAGGACTTGATTTAATTGAGTGTAATTGTATTTATTTATGGTGTTCTTGTTGTCTTGCTGTGCATATCACTGGTTGTTTTATGTTGCCCTTATTATTATTATCTATTTTCTATTATTTTGTATATTATATTGCACAAGCTATTAGATTAGTGAGTGTCTTGACTATGCCTCGTCTCTACTCCACTGAGGTTAGTCTTGATACTTATTGGGTACCGACCGTGGTGTACTCATACTATACTTCTGCATATTTTTGTACAGAGCCAGGTATTGGAGATATTGGACTTGAGCAGTGTTAAAGCGGAATCGTAAGGATTCAAGGTAGAGGTGCTTGGTCGTCGCAGTCCCTTGGAGTCTTTTCATTTCATTGTACTATTAATTTTTAATCAAACAGTATTGTATATTCGGTCCTCGTGATCATTCCATGTATCCAGTTAGAGTTCGTAACCCAGTACTACCAGTCTTGGGAGATTGTATATTCATATTTGTTATGCTGTTAGTTTTAATTAATTATTTATTTTAAAATAAAACTTGCTTCAAAATGTAATTGAAATCGGCTTACCTAGTCTTAGAGACTAGGTGCCATCACGACGCCTGTGGTGGGATTTTGGGTCGTGATATGAACTCTTGCACGCACACTCTCAGAGTACTCAACATCACTGTCTCGTATTCTCACTCTTCATGCTCAATACTCAGCACACTCAGTCACTCAGTACTGTACAAGGCAGATCCATCCCATATGCAAAAAATAATAACCAGGGCAGATCCTGCCCAATACAAATGAACCAAAATACAAATAAACTAGGGAAGATCCTGCCCAATGCAGATAAACGAAAATGCAAATAAACCAGGGCATATCCAGCCAAATACAGATGAACCAGGGCAAATCCAGTCCAAAACATAAATGATTCCTAGTAATTGCGCCCACTGTAGATGTGCAGACTTCGGAGGGGCCGATCCAGCCGAAGCACTATAATAAGTCAAATCATGGCATGAATTAATAAAGCCTTCTGCAGCGTACAACCCGATCACATAAATATCACTCACAACAGGCCCTCGGCCTCACTCAGTCATCAATCTCTCCAGTCTCTCGGGCTCACAACACTCATGCTAAGCAACCCTAATCAATGATACGAGATGTGACAATATACAATAAAAGAGACTGAGATGTGATATGAAATGATGAATGCGACTGAGTACATAACTGCAATTAAGCAAATAACTCAACAACAAAGAACAACCATTGTGGGTCCCAATAGTTCCAGCATATAGCCTAAACATGATTTCTAGCAAAAATTACAGCTCAAATATTCTAACACACAGAGTACAGTAGAGATGTTCAGATAAAATAGCTACAGAGTTCCATGGAATCGACTAAATCACAATTCACACAGTGTACGCCCACAAACCTGTCACCTAGCATGCGCATCACCTCAACATCAATCACATAACACGTAATTCGGGGTTTCATACCCTCCTTACCCAATTTAGAAGTGTTACTTACCTCGAACAAGCCAAATCCTATACCGAGCAAGCCAAATGATGCTCTAAAAATGCCATCCCGCGCGTACCGGCCTCCGAACGGCTCAAAACTAGCCAAAAGCAATTCAAATACATCAAATAATGCCTAAGGAAACAATTCCAAAATGATAAAGGTCGAATCCTTAATTCAAAAATCCCAAAATCGACCAAAATGTCAAACCTGGGTCCGCACCTCAAAACCCGACGAAATTTATAAAATTTGACAACCCATTCAATTACGAGTCCAACCATACTAGTTTCACCCAAATCCGACTTTGAATCGATATTCAAAACTCAAAAACTCGCTATATAAAACTTTAGGCTAAAACCCCCAATTTCTCTTTATAATTCATAATCCAAATGCCAAAATCGAAGATAAATTCATGAAATATGATCAAAAGCGAATAGAGGACACTTACCCCAATCCACGGGATGCAAAATCACTTCAACAATCGCCTCAATCTGAGCCCCAAATCTCAAAATAAGTTAAAAGAACCAAAAACTCGATTTATAGGTTCTGCCCAACGGTTTTTGCATTTGCGAACAGAATTTCCGCTTCTGCGGACACACACATGTAGCCCAATCTTCGCTTCTGCAAACAAACCAAACTTAGCAGCCATCGCATCTGCGGAACATCACTTCGCACCTGCGGAGACCTGCTCCCAGTTCCATTTCCGCTCCTGCGACTCTTTTGTCACTTTTGCGGCTCCGCACATGCGCCCATAACTCCGTAGGTACGGGCATACCCAAACCAGCAGCCTCAACAATTTGCAACATGCGACAAAATAATTTGAACCTCGTCCGAAGCTCATCCGAGCCCCTCGGGACCTCGTCCAAATATGCCAACAAGTCCCATAACATAACACGGACCTACTCGTGGCCTCAAATCACGCATAAGAACATCGGAACGACGAATCGTACCTCAAATAAAACTTAATGAATTTTCAACTTCCAAAACTTGCGGCGAAACATATAAAATCAACTTAGAATGAACTCAAAATTTTCACACAAGTCTCAAATGACATATCAAAGCTATTCTAATTCCAGGAACCACAATCCGAATCCGATATCCTTAAAGGCAACTTTCCAAACCTTCAAATTTTCAACTTTCGCCAATTAGTGTCGAATCCTTCTAGAAATATCCAATTGCAAATCTGGGCATACGCCCGAGTCCAAAATCACCATCCGGACTTAACAGAACCATCAATTCGGGGTTAAATTCACAAAAGTCACACTTGGTTAAATCTTCCAACTTAAAACTTCAATAATGAAATTTATTCTTTCAAATCAATTCCGAATGACGTGAAAACCAAAATCGACGATTCACACAAGTCATAATACATCATACGTAGCTATTCATGCCCTAAAACTACAGAGCAAAACGCAAATGCTCAAAACGACCGGTGAGGTTGTTACATTCTCCCCCACTTAAACATATGTTCGTCCTCAAACGTGCCGAGAGTCGTTCCAAATCCATCAAACCACCGTGCAACCTTACCATGCACATACCCAGGGGTGATCCCATGTCACCCTGATCCATATAAGCCTGAAGACACAACCTAACTGAAGATCCTTAATTCACTTTAGCCCATAAACCTTAGAATCCAATTTTTCACATCCGGAATTTCTATAAGACCCGAATCTCACATCTACACATTGTATAGGCCTGAATAAGCTACATCAAGCCATAACCGTAACCCAAGACACAATCACATGATATTCCACATAACTCCAATACTTATAGCAATAACTTCCGATCACAGTAGCTTCTCAAGACAACCAAATACCGGTAATAAACCTCATATCGAACAAAACTCAGTTCTATAACCTTCGCACACTGCCGATGATGAAAGAAACACACCGAAACTCATATCCACTTATCAGATCAACGAGTTATAGAGCTCCCTCTCCTTCAACAAGAATTATAGCCAAATTTCTAAGTTGACTCCCGATATTATCCTTCCAAATATACCGCAATCAAATCCGATAACACCCATTCTAGGTTCAATGACAGCATCTTATCAAATACAGATGCCCTACTAGCATGCCACACCAATACAAACTTAAGCCACAAACCGTGCAATTCGTATACCAATACGCAACAATTTAAGTGGGCTCAAACATAAAAAATGACTCAAATGAGAGAATCGCCCTGCAAGCTCAACAAGTACCGCCACAAGCGCAATGCTACGAACCCATCATACATAGTATAACCAAAACACACGAATCTAACACAATGGATCATATCCCAACATAACTCCACTGCAATGCGTGACCTCATCCAAACAGTGATCCGTATGAAATACCTCAAGACACCATGCTCAAAATCAACAACTACACGTAATTCGATATCAAATACACGGAGTGTATGACCATAACCACGGAGAAGCAACTAGCACAATATACCACAGTCCAGTTAGAACATAACCAAGGCACAATCAACAATTCGACACCCCAATAACCATCTCGCTCAAATCCCGCTAAAAGACCCAACATAACCATACCATGTGTGCCTATAACCAACAAATGACAACCCCTCGTAGCATAGAAGGGTAACACATAGATCATATTAGAACACAAATAAGCTCAACTCTATCGAATGGAACATCCCTAAAAAATAGCAGCATAGATTCAACCAATCCGACCTGGTGTAGAATACACATCCTCATTGGGTCTACCAAATGGCCCTAAATGAACTCTAGTAATCCACAAATAGATAAATAACCATACGAAGGTCCATAATGACCTAACCATAACACATACTATCATCTGGCTAGCTTTATCCACACCTTCACAGTCCATAACCACGAAACAATCTACTTCTGAGAATTCCCGGTCTCCAAATCCATCGAACACACGACTCACTATATCTGATCCTAACTCCATCGCCCGATGTCTAACACATCTCTCATACACGATCATCCTATGAGGAATACTTCTAAAATTCTCCCATGCCACATAGCAAAAATCTGAATATCAGCAGTCAATCAACTAGGCGAGTACCACAATACTAATGAAATATCCGTAAGTCATCACACAGTGCGCCTTCGGAAATGCGCACCCTTCTCAAGAATTACTAAGTAGTTATAACATTCATCTAACTATCTGAAACTATCCATACTGTCCAAAATTCATGACCTTCCCTCCAATTTCGGACCGTGGACCTTGCACAAGCAAATCTCAACCCCACACAGCACACCGCATCTATCATGCCATCATATAAAAAGTATGATAATCTCATAATCAACTCTGAGTCCAGCAGAATACATACCCGATCAGTCAAAAACCTTTCATTTGATCCCATCCAGGAGAAAATAACAATATGATACATGTTCCTCGCGCCGGTAGGAAATATCCATCTCAAACCATGGTAAAAACCATTGAGAACCCTTCGAATCCCATTTGCACCTAACCAAGCCATCAAAACTGAATATTTATAACTCAGCCAAGCCACGCAGGTCGCCAAACCCAAGATTATTTACACAAAACATCCGTAGGGACTCACCATATCATAGGTACCCAAGGAACCGATCATACCCATTACCGTACTGATCCAACCTACTACCAAGCTGTCTTATTTCTCCTAGTTCCTTCTGAATTACCCTCAATTGACACTCCTTCTCGCCAAAATACCCTGATCCTCAACCAAAACTCACCCCACAAGATCCTAGAACAAAACCACTCCGCCCTAAGGCCTATAAGCCACTGTTTTCCCTCTTAAGCACCCCCAAAGTACCACAACCGAGACACCCACTTAGAAGAGACATTTCATGAATATAAATACATTTCTTTCACCTTTCTGATGCTGAAATGTAGAATCCATAATGATATAGAAATACCACAAGTCTCGACACCACCCAACTTTAATCTCAGATTCTAGTCATATACAATTCCGCACAATTCTCGATTGCTACTTATAAATCTCGAATCCATTAGAACCTTCTCGAGAGTCACCCAATCTACTTAAATATGAATTGCACCGCCCCACTCGAACAAACGAACTGTGCCTCATTAGCATGACAATACCCAAATAAGTAACCCCCACCTCTCAATAACCGAGTGAACCCCTATTCCATGCACACCACATCCGTCACGAATAAAAAACTCAAATCATTCCATGGTTTCCATATACCCCTAAAGTGTAATACATCATGCATCCAAAAGTTTCCTTGATGAAGTCATCCTCAAAACCAGACTCTGCAAGTCATAACCGATTCACAAGTATGCCTCAAATCGAAACCAACACAACACATAACCATGCAATCAAATCGGTGATAGAAGACTCCCCTACTTGGCTCAAAGCCATAGATCATAACACTTGATAACTCGCAATACCCATATTCTATTACTACCATAATACTGCAAGGAGATTCAACTAAATCCTTCATAAGTTCACATAACACAAACCATATAGTACCTCAACTCATCTACTAAGCTCGCATAAATCATAAATATAACCCACTGGTAGAAAAGAAAGCCTCCACACAACATCATAAGGATCACACAACCGTAGATTACCCCATAGGTGATAACCCACCGGCTTAGCTTCAAACTGACATCTCTCTATAACCTTTCACAGCCACAACTACTACGCTATCACATAATCTTTCTGAGCCTAATCTCACAACAAGACATGGAAATCTACTTTGTTCCACAATTAAACAACATAAAACAAATCTTTCAACACACTCATTACTCGAGACTATACGTAACATCAAGACAGAAAACAAGCACCCAATAGTCCTTTCCATATCCCAAGAAAACTCTTCTCATCACATTCAAACCATCTGAACATATCCCGCAAACACGTTATGCTCATTATATAGCCATACAGCCACTCGTCGAGCCACAAATTCCACTCATAGGGACACTACCAGTCATATAAGTCCAAAAGCACGTGATCACACAACCGAAATCTCCGTGCTCAAGCTACAGTCAAAACCTAGCCTCAAGTCCACCAGAATGACCCATCATCATCACACAGAAATCATATCTCGCACCTCATCTATGGAATCACAAGCCGTCGTTGCACAACTGATACCAAGCGCCTATATGAGCATACGAATGCGTAGAAAGAATTCAAAGAGTTACGCTTCAAGCTAAATCAATATCGCACGATAAGGAAAGAAAGATGGGAAGTTTATCATAAATGACTTGTAGCCACTCGAAGATAGGTATAGACGTCATCATACCGATCCACAAGACTCTAGTAGACACTTGATCATGACTTGTAGAGCCTATATACCTAGGGCTCTGATACCAACTTGTCACGACCCAAAACCCAACTTGTCGTGATGGCACCTAACCCAACCTGCTAAGTAAGCCAATAACCAACTATCCGATTTAATGAGTTTTATTAAGAGAAGTAATGATAATATAACTGCTTTTATACAAGAATTTCCCAAGGACATGTAGTACAAATCAAGAGCTTCTAAGATTTAAATTTTTACAAAACTGAATTGAAATAAGTACAACATCAATTTGAAATAAAAATGAATAGAATTCGAATCTAATGCTACTAAGGACAAGTGATAGCCATAACTGGAATGCAGGTACATCTTCAAATCCAGCTCCCACCGTATGTAGCAACATCAGCATCCAACATCTGCACGCAAGGTACAGAAGTGTAGTATGAGTACAACCGACCCCATGTACTCAATAAGTAACAAACCTAACCTTAGGTTAAAAGTAGTGATGAACTGGGACAAGGGTTAGAGTCTGACTCCAATAACCAACAACAATTCATAACAATATAATAAAGATGATTCAAGAAAATAACTCAGAGGTAAGATGTTCAACTCGTTAACACTTACGGAAACATAGGCATGCTTTTCAAGTCTAACAGTAAATCTCAAATCTTTCACCGAAAACACCAAAAACACCAAAAACATATGAGTAAGTTTGAAAACTGTGATTTTTCCCAAAAAACCCTTTCAACAATAAATAAGATGTTTCATTTTCAGATAGCATGAAGATAATACATCTTTATACCTACATGTCAATATATAATACATCCCATTGTGGATGTGCAGACTCCGAAGGGGCCGATCCAGCCCAAGCACTATAATAAGCAAAATCCTAGCATGAATCAATAAAGTTTTTTGCAGTGTGTAGCCTGATCCCATAAATATGACTCACAACAGGCCCTTAGCGTCACTCAGTCATCAATCTCTCCAGTCTCTCAAGCTCATAACACTCATGCTAAGCAGCCCTAATTGATGATACGAGATGCGACATTATACGATAACATAGACTGAGATATGATATGAAATGATGAATGCGACTAAGTACATAACTGCAATTAAGCAAATAACGCAACAGCAAAGAACGACTATTGTGGGTCCCAATAGTTCCAACATATAGCCTAAATATGATTTCTAGCAAAAATTACAGCTCAAGTGATCTAACACACAAAGTACAGTAGAGATGTTCAGATAAAATAACTACAGAGTTCCATGGAATCGACTAAATCACAATTCACACGGTGCGCGCCCACACGCCCATCACCTAGCATACACGTCACCCAACATCAATCCCATAACACGTAATTTGGGGTTTTGTACAGTTAGCACCAAGTTTAAAAGTGTTACTTACCTCGAACAAGCCAAATCTGATATCGAGCAAGCCAAATGATACTCCAAAAATTCCATCCCATGCGTGCTGACCTCCGAATAGCTTGAAACTAGCTAAAAGAAAATCAGATAATGCCTAAGGAAATAATTCCAAATGATAAAGGTCGAATCCTTAATTCAAAAAACCTCAAATCGACCAAAAATTAAAACCCGGGCCCGTACCTCAGAACCTGACGAAACTTATAAATCCAATAACCCATTGAATTAAAGGTCCAACCATACTACTTTAACCTAAATCCGACTCCGAATTGATGTTCAAAACTCAAAAACTCACTCTATGAAACTTTAGGCTAAAACCCCTAATTTCTCTTTACTATTCATAATCCAAAGGCCAAAATCGAAGATAAATTTATGAAATATGATCAAAAGCGAATAGAGGACACTTACCCCAATCCACATGGTGAAAATCATTTCAAGAATTGCCTCAATCTGAGCCCCAAATCTCAAAATATGATTAAAGAACCAAAACCTCGATTAATAGGTTATGCCGAGCGGTTTTCGCATTTGCGAACCACATTTCCTCTTCTACGGAGCCCTGCTCCCAGTTCCACTTCCTCTCCTGCTACTCTTTTTCTGCTTTTGCAGCTCTGCACCTGTTCCCATAATTACGCTAGTGCGGGCACACCAGAACAACCAGCCTTAGCAATTTGCAACACGCAACAAAATAATTCGAACCTCGTCCGAAGCTATCCCGATCATCTCGAGACCCCATCCAAATATACCAACAAGTCCCATGACATAACACAGACCTACTCGAGGCCTCAAATCATGTATAACAACATCAAAACGACGAATCGTACCTCAAATCAAACTTAATAAACTTTTGAACTTTCAACTTCTAAAACTCGTGCCGAAACATATCTAATCAACTCAGAATGAACTCAAGTTTTGCACAGAAGTCCCATATGACATATCGAAGCTATTCCAATTCCCAAAACCACAATCCGAATCTGATATCCTCAAAGTTAAATTCCTTTTAAACTTATGAACTTTCCAAACCTTTAAATTTCTAATGTTCGCTAATTAGTGTTGAATCCTTTTAGAAATATCCAATTGCAAATCCGGGCATTCGCCCGAGTCCAAAATCATCATCCGGACCTAACGGAACTAGCAAAACTCATTTACGGGGTCAAATTCACAAAAGTCAAACTTGATTAACTCTTTCAACTTAAAGCTTCAACAATGAAATTTATTCTTCCAAATCAATTTCGAATAACTTGAAAACAAAAACCGATGATTCACACAAATCATAATACATCATACGGATCTACTCATGCCCTCAAACTATCGAGCGAAGTGCAAATGCTCAAAACAACCGGTCGGGTCATTACAACCATATTGCCATAGGCTGCCTCTAGCCTACTAATAGAATCTGCCAATTTCTCCTGAGACTCTGCCTGCTTCTTATGGGCCTCCAAGTAGGTCTTCATTTCTTCCCTAGTATAATACTCAGACATAGACTGGGAGTGTGAGGGCCCACTCTAAATGGGTAAAAGGTTTTGTCTGCCGGTATCAAATGATATCCATCTCATTCGTCAACCTGCGCATGCCAGCACAACTCTGTAATCAATGATGGAAATATCATTGTCGAGCCACCTTGTAACATATACTCCTTCAGCTCCTGAATGATGTAGTAACTGACATTCACTGAAATGCCATCAAGGATGCAAGAAATTATTAGGGCCCTAGTAAATGTGACATCAGACACGTTCCCACAAGGAGACACTCTGTTCGCAATGATATACAACCACATTTTTGCTTCAGTTGTGAAATCACCACATTTGATGCCCTTTTTCATTTTAGCCCAAGTCACTCTTTGACCTCTAGGTCAAAGCTTTGAGACTATCCAATCACCATTGTTGCATGTATCTCTTTCTTGTATTGGCTCGAGCGGATGATTTTGAAGCCCATAGATATCATTTATCTCTTCAAGTCCAAATTTCACAATCTTTCCCCTTATAATAAGTTCATGGTTATGGAAATGTGTAGGATTTAAGTTTGCGTAAATTTCTCTCACCCATTCCTCATTGGCGTTGCATGGAGTGTGGATGAAGCAGGTCCAGCCGCTTGAAACTAGCCGGCCATGAAAATTCGGAAGGAGCTCAGTCACTTTGTCATCGACAATTCCTTTCTCAAGTTTGAGTTTATTTGTGAGGAGATTTTCATAATACCGATTTTGACAACCAGAAGACATGAATCTCTTTTCTTCAATTTCATGATCAAGCGCAGCATTTTCATTCATGTTTGGGTCCATTTTAAGTTCAAAGGACTTAGAAACATCAAAACAAAGTTAGTCTGGAATTAGAGTTATGTTAAGCAATTAAAAGCATATAAACTAGGACAAAGAACCGAGCCAAACGGGCTCCGGATGCTCCAGTTGCAAAGCTACTGGAATTGCACAATTTTGCCAGTCGTCGCACCTGTAGAATATTCAATGCAGGTGCATCTCCACTTCTGCGAAAGATATGTCGCTTATGCGAACTTTCACTTCTGAACAAAAGTCGCACCTACGGAAGAGGCATCACAGGTACGCGGCCGCATCTGTGGTGTTTATCAGGGGGTTCAAAAGCCAGAAGCTGCTGACTCTTTTTAATTCCAGATATGATTTTGGCCTATAATTTATACTCACGACTTCAAAATTGGTGCACTAAAGGATTAGGAGACTTAGTTACACTTGATTTCAAGGCCAATGGCAAAAATATTTCACTTTGACAATTCGTCGAACACATGAAAAACATAGGGTGTATTGAATTTTCTTAAAAACGTACCAAGAAACACACTACACTCAACCAATTTCTCTCACCCTTAAAGCTTACAATGATAAAGAAGGTAAAATAAGGGCTGCAGGAAAACGGCCATGGAAACTCACAAATGAAGATGAAGAAGAGGAAGAAAAGAGAAGGAGAGTAGAGATAAAGATTATACCTGAGTTGTCTTGTGCGAGAGCAATAAAGTGCACGAGCAGTGGAGATGAATATGAGAGATGAGGGGAGTTAGATTTTGGGGAAGGAGGGTTTTGAATTTTTAAAATTGCCCGACAAGTCGCATCTGCGAATTTTCGACCGCTTCTGCACCTATGCTTTTGTGGCGCTTATGCGATGTTTCCACATCTGCACTTCATTTGACGCTTTTGCGAGGGTGCATCTGGGAGCAAAGTTTCACAAATGTGGTTACACTAGATAACTGATGCACAGACTGGGCAACCACTATTTTGTTCACTCCAACACTTCAAACCCCTCAATTCAACTCCAAAACATCTGAAACTTTTCCGATTAGTCAAAAACAATATAATAAACTATTCAAAAAAACGAAAATTTAAAAAATGACTTCAAAATTTGAAAATGATGGGTGTGTGCTTGGCTAATATGCGACCGCATTTTTGGTTGCATAACCATTGTGCGGTCCACATAATTTGCGTTCCACCACATTTTTGAGCGACCATAGCTTACGAACTTCTGACTCATTCCGCGACTAATATGCGATCGCATTATTTTTCCGCAGAAAAGCAAGCTTAGCCACTTTTTCTTCACTTTCCCTGCACTCTAAGACACACACACATCAAAATGTTCAACCAAAATAAATAATCTACAAAAATAAAAATCTAACAACAACATTTGAAAATGATGTGTTTCCTCCCACCAAGCGCCGCATTTAACGTTGTGGTACGACGCGAATCAACTTTACTACTTTTCTCTTCACTTGGAAGATATGAATTGGGCACCTAACTTGGAATCAATCTTGTGATCACGAGCGACGGGGGTGGTAACTAGATGATCAAACCACAAGCCATTTGCTTCATTTTGCATTTCTTGGCTTTCATGTGAGGAATGTCATTTTGCCTTCTTGTACCTTCAAATTGTAAGATGTATGCCCCTTGCCTCTCCTCTTCGCAATCCCTCATTTACTCGTGTAGTTCATTTTCCGTATCACCACACAATTCCAATGTTGAGAAATGCTTGGAATGTGATATCAAGCCTCCAAATTTTAATTCTTTCCAGATTTTGACATCCTCTTTGTCCCTCGAACTAGAGTCAAACTCAACCATCTTTTCAACTATACCGGTTGACTCTAATTTTATTTTTTTCTCAGAAACACCAACAAGTACGAAGTCGGTTGGCGGATGTTCAATTCTTGATTCATCAAAATAAAGATCACTTTCTGTCACGACCCAAAATCCAACTAGTCGTGATGGCACCTAACCCAACCCATCAAGTAAGCCAATTAACAACTATCCAATTTAATGAGATTTATTAAGAAAAGAAATGATAATACAACTGCTTTATACAAGAATTTTTCAAGGACTGGTAGTACAAATCATGAGCTTCTAAGAGTTAGATTTTTACAAAAACTGAATCAAAATAAGTACAACATCTCTTTGAAATGTAAACGAACAGAATTTCAAATCTAATGCTACCAAGGACAAGTGATAGCCATAACTGGAAAATATGTACATCTTGAAATACAGCTCCCGCCTTACACAACAACATCAACATCCAACAGTTGCACGCAAGGTGTATAAGTGTAGTATGAGTACAACCGATCCCATGTACTCAATAAGTAACAAACCTAACCTTAGGTTGAAAGTAGTGACGAAATGGGACAAGGGTCAAAGTCCAACTCCAATAACCAACGATAGTTCATAACAATATAATAAAAGGGTACATGAAAATAACTCAGAGGTAAGGTGCCCAACTCGTTCACAGTTACGGAAAAATAGACATGCTTTTCAAGTATAACAGTAAATCTCAAATCTTTCATCAAAAACCCCAAAAAATAACAAGGACCTACTCGAGGCCTCAAATCACACATAACAAAATCGAAACGATGAATCACACCTCAATTCGAACTTAAATAAACTTTGAACTTTTGACTTCCAAAACTTGCACCGAAACATATCCAATACTTGGAATGAACTCAAATTTTGCACAAAAGTCTCAAATGACATAACAAAGCTATTCCAATTCCCGGAACTACAATCTGAATCCGATATAATCAAAGTCATCTCCCGATCAAACTTATGAACTTTCCAAACCTTCAAATTTCCAATTTTCGCCAATTAGTGTTGAATCCTTCTAGAAGTATCCAAATGCAAATCCGGGCATAGGCGAGTCTAAAATCACCGTCCAGACCTAACAGAACCGTCAAGACTATGAAATTCACAAAGTCAAACTTGGTCAACTCTTCCAACTTAAAGCTTCAACAACGAAATTTATTCTTCCAAACAAGTTCCGAAACACCTAAAAACCAACGTCGACAATTCACATAAGTCATAATACACCATACGGAGCTACTTGTGCCCCCAAACTATCGAGAGAAGTGCAATTGCTAAAAATGACATGTCGGGTCACTGTAGCTGCTCGATAACCAACCCAATACCGGCAACAAACCTCATATCAAACAAAACCTCGCTCTAAAACCTTTGTACACTGCCGATGATGAAAGAAACACGCAGAATCTCATAACCACTTATCAGCTCAACAAGTTATGGAACTCTCCCTCATCCGACAAGAACTATAACCAATTTCTAAGCCGACTTTCGATATTATCCTTCGAATTATACCGCAATCAGTACCGATAGCACCCATTCTAGGTCCAATAATCTTACCTCATCAAGCAAAACTATTCTATTTACATGCCACACCAATACAACCTGAAGTCACAACAATGCAATCCGTGCACCAATAAGAAACAATTCAAAGGTACCTAAAATAGAAAATGACTCAAATGAGAGAACTGTCCCGCAAACTCAACAAGCACCGCCACAACCGCAATGCTATGAACCCATCATACATAGTAGAACCAAGACACACGAATCAATAACAAAGGATCATATCTCAACATAACTCCGTTGCAATGCGCGACCCCATCCAAACACTCGTCCGTATGCAACACCCCAAGCCACAACTCTCCAAATCAACAACCTCATGCAAATTTGACATCAAGTACCCAAGGTGCATGACCATAACCACGGAGGGACCAATAACACAATACCACAGTCTGGAAAGAACATAACTAATGCGAAAGAGCCATTCACACCATAATATCCATCTTGCTCAAATTTCTCCATAAGGCCTAAATAAAACTGCACCATGTGTGCATGTAACCAACGAATCACAACCCCTCGCAGCATAGAAGAGTCCACAATGACACATGTAACCAACGAATCATAACACATAGATCATATCAGAACATGAATAAGCTCAACTCTAACAGAATGACACACCCCTTAACAATAACAGTTCTGAGCCAACAAATACGACCCAGTGTAGGATACACACCTCATTAGGCCTACCAATGGCCCCCAGATCAACCTTGGTCATCCAAAAATAGATAAATAACCATCCAAAAGTCCACAATGACTGAACCATAACACATACTATAGTCTAGGTAGCTTTAGCCATATCTTCACAGTCCATTACCACGAAACACTCGGCTTCTGAGAATTCCCAGTCTCTAAATCCACAAAACACATGAATCCCTATAGCCGATCCCAACTCCACCGCCTGAATGTCTAACACATATTTCACACACGATCATCCCACGAGGAATACGTCCATAATTCTTTCGTGCCACATAGCAAAATCTAAATATCAACAGTCGATCAACCAAGCGAATACCGCAATATCAATGAAGCAGCCATGCCCTTCTGAGATGCGCACACTTCTCGGGCAATACCAAGTAGTTATAACATTCATCTTAACATCAAAAACTATCCATACTGACTAAGAATTTATGTTATTCCCTTCAAAATCGACCCGTGACCTTGTACATGCAAATATCAACCCCATACACCGCACCGCAACTATCATGCCATCATATGAAAAGTACGAGAATCTCATAATCAACCCTGAGTCACAAGTAGAATACATATCCGATCAGTCAGAAACCTTCCATTTGATCTCATCCAGTAAAAAATCACAATACTCAACATGATCCTCACGCCGGTAGGAAACATCCATCTCAAACCGTGGTAGAAACCATCTAGAACACTTCGAGGTCCGTTTGCACATAACCAAGCCATCGAAACTGAATCTCTCTAACTCAACCAAGCTATGCGGATCACCAAAAACTCAAGAGTATTGCCACAAATCACCCGTAGGGACTCACCACATCATAAGAACCCAAAAGGACCAAGCATACCAGTACCATACTGATCGAACCTATTGCCAAGTTGTCCTACTTCTCCGAGTTTCTTCTGAATTTCCTTCAAGTTGATACTTCTCCTTGATAAAACACCACAATCCTTACCCAAACTCACCACAAGAGGTCCTAACATAAACCACATGCCCTAAAGCCCATAAGCCGCTATATTCCCTCTTAAGCACCCGAAAAGTACCACAAACGAGATATTCACTCTAAAGAGACCTTATGTGAATCTAAAGTCATTTTCTTCACCTTTCTAATACCGAAATGTAAAATCCATAATGCTATAGAAATACCGAGAACCTCGATGCCAACCAATGTAAATCTCATATTCTAGCCATATACAAATTCGAAATATTCTCAATTGCTACATATAAATCTTGAACCCAATAGAACCTTCTCGAGAGTTATCCACTCTGCACAAATCTCAATTGCACCACCCAAAAGGGCTAAACGACCTATGCCCCATTAGCATGGCAATACCTAAAGAAGTAACTATCGCCTCTAACAACCGTGCAAACCCACACCTTCTCTATGCACACTACATCCGTCACGGATAATAAACTCAAATCATTCTACAATTTCCATATACCCATAAGGTGTAATACATCATGCATCCAGATATTTCCTTGCTTAAGTCATCCTCAAAACCAGACGCTGCAAGTTGTAACCGATCCACAAGTATGCCTCAGGCCAAAACCAATACAACACATAACCATGCATTCAAATCGTCGATAGCAGACTCCCTCACTTGGCTCAAAGCCATATAACAAAACACTCGATAACTCATACTGCCCCTACTCTATTACTGACACGCACTGAAATTCAACTTAATCCTTCATAAGCTAATGTAACACAAACCCTCTAATACCTCAAATCATCTGCAAACCTCGCATTTCATCTTTGTGACGGTCAGGTCAACTATTATAACCGATCCAAACTCAGATCCCACAAATATAACCCACTGGTAGAAAAGAAAGCCTCCACACAACATCATAAGGGTCAAATATCCGTAGATTACCTCGCAGGTTATAAGCCACCTGCTTAGCCTCAAACTGACATATCTTTATACCCTTTCACAGCCACAACTACTACGTCATCATTTAAATCTTCCTGAGTTTGAACTCGTCAACAAAACATAAGAATCTACTTCACCCCACAATGAACAACGTGAAACTTCCCTCAACACGCTCATAACTCGAGACTATATGTGACATCAAGACAGAAATCAAGCACCTAATAGTCCTTTCTTCATCTCAAGCAAACTCCTCTCGTCACATTTAACCCATCTGAATGCATCCCGCAATCACATCATATATCCATATAACAACTCATCAATCCACAAATTCCACTAATAGGGACACTACCGGACTTATAAGTCCAAAAGCACGTGCTCGCACAACTGAAATCCCCATGCTCAAGCTACAACCACAACCCGGCCTTACGCCCTTCAGACTAAACCATCATCAGCACACAGAAATCACATCTTACACCTCATCTATGGAATTGCAAGTCGTCGATGCACAACCGATATCGAGCGCTCACATGCGCAAAGAGTTACGCTTCAAGCTGAATCAATGATGTACGATAAGAAAAAATAGATGGGAAGTTGATCCTAAATGCCCTGTAGCCTCTCGAATATAGGTATGGATGACATCATACCAATCCGAAAGACTCTACTAGGCACTTGCTCAAGACTCGTAGAACTTATGAACCTAAAGCTCTGATACCAACTTGTCACGACCCAAAATCCAACTAGTCGTGATGGCACCTAACCCAACCCGTCAGGTAAGCCAATTAACAACTATCTAATTTAATGAGATTTATTAAGAAAATAAATGATAATACAACTGCTTTATACAAGAATTTTCCAAGGAGTGGTGGTACAAATCATGAGCTGCTAAGAGTTAAATTTTTACGAAAACTAAATCAAAATATGTACAACATCTGTTTGAAATGTAAATGAACAGAATTTCGAATCTAATGCTACCAAGGACAAGTGATAGCCACAACTGGAACGCATGTACATCTTAAAATCTAACTCCCGCCGTACACAGCAACATCAACATCCAACATCTGCACGCAAGGTGCAGAAGTGTAATATGAGTACAAACGACCTCATGTACTCAATAAGTAACAAACATAGCCTTAGGTTGAAAGTAATGATGAGCTGGGACAAGGGTCAGAGTCCAGCTCCATTAACCAGCAACGGTTCATAACAATATAATAAAAGGGTACATGAAAATAACTCAATTCTAAGATGCCCAACTCGTCCACAGTTACGGGAAAATAGACATGCTTTTAAAGTATAACAATAAATCCCAAATCTTTCACCGAAAACCCCAGAAGCATATGAGTAAGTTTGAAAACTGTGATTTCTCCAAAAACCTTTCAAAAATAAATAAGATGTTTTATTTTCAGATAGCATGAGGAAAATACATCTCTATGCCTACATGACAATATACAGGTGAAATCATGAACGTCACCAAAGCAGGGAAGCAGAAGGGAATGCATCTCAAGTATGCTTGTCAAATGCAATGTATCTCAGTGATGAACTCATGTACTCACACTCTTAGAGTACTCAATCTCCATTAACCAGCAAGGGTCAGAGTCCAAATCTATTAACCAGCAACAGTTCATAACAATATAATAAAAAAGTTCATGAATATAACTTAGTGGTAAGATGCCCAACTCGTCCACAGTTACGGAAAAATAGGCATGTTTTTAAAGTATAACAATAAATCCCAAATCTTTCACCAAAAACCCCAAAAGCATACGAGTAAGTTTGAAAACTGTGATTTCTCCGAAAACCTTTCAACAATAAATAAGATGTTTCATTTTCAGATAGCATGAGAAAAAGACATCTCTATGCCTACATGTCAATATAATGGTGAAATCATGAACGTCACCAAAACTGGGTAGCAGAAGGAAATGCATCTCTATGCATGTATCTCAAGTGCGCATGTCAAATGCAATGTATCTCAGTGATGAACTCATGTACTCACACTCTCAGAGTACTCAATCTCACTGTCTCATATTCTCTCTCACCATGCTCAATACTCAGCACACTCAGTCACTCAGTACTGTACAATA
The DNA here is from genome assembly GCF_000390325.3 of Nicotiana tomentosiformis. Lineage (NCBI taxonomy): Eukaryota > Viridiplantae > Streptophyta > Magnoliopsida > Solanales > Solanaceae > Nicotiana > Nicotiana tomentosiformis. The sequence continues at coordinate 13,857,769 of NC_090815.1, read as the reverse complement.
CCTGTTGTGGCGTGCAGCCCGATCCATATATAGCCATAAAGCCTGTTGCGGTGTGCAACCCGATCCACATATATATAGCCATAAGGCTTATTGTGGCATGTAACCCGATCCATATATATATATATATATATATATATATATATATATATATATATATATATATATATATATATATATATATATATCCATAAGGCTTGTTGCGGCGTGCAACTCGATCCATATATATATAGCCATAAGGCTTGTTGCAGCGTGAAACCTGATCCACATATATATAGCCATAAGGCTTGTTGTGGCGTGCAACCTGATACATATATATATAGCCATAAGGCCTGTTGCAGTATGCATATATATATATATATATATATATATATATATATATATATATATATGATACAAGATGTGACAATATACAATAACAAAGACTGAAATATGATATGAAATGATGAATGCAACTGAGTACATAATTGCAATTAAGAAAATAACTGAACAGCGAAGAACGACCACCGTAGGTCCCAATAGTGCCAACAAATAGTCTAAACATAATTTCTAGCATAAATTACAGCTCAAGTGCTCTAACACATAGTGTACAGTAAAAATGTTCAGATAAGATGGCTACACAATTCCATGGAATCGACTAAATCACAATTCACACGGTGCACTCCCACACGCCCGTCACCTAGCATGCGCGTTACCTCAACATCAATCACATAACACATAATTCAGGGTTTCATACCCTCAGCACCAAGTTTAGAAGTGTTACTTACTTCGAACAAGCCAAATCCAATACCGAGCAAGCCAAACGATACTCCAAAAATGGCGTATTGCACGTACTGACCTCCGGAGAACTCAAAACTAGCCAAAAGCAACCCAAATGCATCAAATGAAGCCCAAGGAAACAATTCCAAATGATAAAGGTCGAATCTTTAATCAAATCCCAAAGATAACCAAAACATCAAACCTGATCCCGCACCTCGGAACTCGACAAAACTCACCAAATCCGATGATCCATTCAATTACGAGTCCAACCGTACTAGTTTCACTCAAATCCGACTCCGTATCGATGTTCAAAACTCAAAATTTTACTTTATGAAATTTTAGACAAAACCCAATAATTTCTCTTTTGAAATCATCAACCAATTGCCAAACATGAAGACAGATTAGTGAAATATAATCAAAATCGAGTGTAGAACACTTACCCCAATCCACGTGATAAACATTTCTTCAAAACGCGCCTCAATTCGAGCCCCAAATCTCAAAAAATGATAAAAGAACCAAAAACCTCGATTTTATAGCTTCAGCCCAGCAAATCCTGCTTATGCGGTCACATTGTTGCATCTGCGACCTCCGCTTCTACAGAACAATTTCGCTTCTACGAAGCCTCTGTGAAGACCTGCCTTTCGTACCTATGTGAATTTCCCCGCTTCTGCGCACACGCAGGTGCGGTTCAAAATCCCGCGTCTGCGCTCAATCTCGCTTCTTCGCCCATAGACATCGCTTCTGCGTGACCGCAGATGCGCCTTAAGCTATGCATCTGCGATGACTCTCAAACTCAGCTCTTTTTGCAGCTGCGATCACCTCTCCGCTTCTGCGACCACCGCACTTGCGCAAAATCTGCCGCAGGTACACAACATCATTACCAACAATTGCCAGCCATAACATATGAATGGAAAATAGTTTGAGAAATATCAAATCAACTCGGAATGATATCAAATCAACCTGCCAGCAGAACAATGGCTCGAACTTAAATTAACTTTCAACTTCCAAAACTTGCACCGAAACATATCAAATCAACTCGGAATGAACTCAAATTTTGCACAAAAGTCCAAATGATATAACGAAGCTATTCCAATTTTCAGAACCACAATCTGAATCTGATATCATTAAAGTCAACTCTCGGTCTAACTTATGAACTTTCTAAACCTTCAAATTTCCAACTTTCGCTAATAGGTGTTGAATCCTTCTGGAAGTATCCAAATGCAAATCCGGGCATATGCCCGAGTCCAAAGTCATCATCCAGACCTAACAGAACCATCAAAACTCCGTTCCGAGGCCAAATTCATAAAAGTCAAACTTGGTCAGCTCTTCCAACCTAAACCTTTGACTATGAAATTCATTCTTCCAAATAAGTTTCGAAACACCTGAAAACCAATGCCGACAATTCACACAAGTCATAATACATTATACGGAGCTATTTGTGCCCCCAAACTACCGAGCGAAGTACAATTGCTAAAAATAACCTGTCGGGTCATTACACTTTCTTCCTCGAAGTTGGTCTTTTCTTGAACTCTTTCCACACTCTTAAGTTGGTGAGCATAATGAGCTTCAACCAATATTTTTATTTGATCTTCCAAGGTGCGAATATTCTCATCACTTTTAGTTAGTACTTGCTTGAAGTCCTCAAGTGCCATGTTGTGCTTCTCCTCATTTTGAAGAATGGCCTCCAACATGAGCATCATCCTCTCATTTTGAGCATTTGAGAGTTCTTCTTGATTTGGATCAAGTGACAAAGAAGGATTTTCAAATTCAACCTCTAAGGAAGGTTCTTGGCTAACATTCAATTCCGAGGCTTTTTGGACCTCTAAAGCTTCAAGCGCCCAATCATTTTGGAGACTGTTTTTCAAAAGCTCCTCTAAGGCATTTTGCTCTTTTTTTCCTCCTTCAAGTAGGCATTTCATCATGAGCTTGAACTCTCCATTTTGACCATGCTTAATTTCTTCCACTTCCATATCCCTATACTTGTTATCACAAAAAGTAGAATCATCATAATGGGCATTCGGGGAAGGGTAGGACAAATAAGCACAATTAACCCAATGGCCATTTTGACCACCACACTAATCACAAATACTCCACTTATGGGTTTGAGATTGTGCGCACAATCCGCCCCCGGAAGAATTTGAACAATTTTGCCACTAGTGTGGTCCTCGACAATAAGGACAAGGGTCATCAAAGTATGAACAACTATCATCCGACCAATTTTCATTACATGATGCCATTTTTTAAAAAACTAAGAAAATTAACTAGAAACAACAAGAAAAATAAAAAAATATAGAAATATAATTACACAAATATTCACACATTTGGACCAAAGCACGTACGCTTACTTCTCAAGTAACCTAAATACGCCAAATTATTTCCCGGAAACGACGCTAAATTTAGTGACGTCCAAATCCACTACTAAAAAGTAAATGAACATGGTCGCATGCAATATAATTTACCCAACTATGAGTCGGGGTCGAATCCCACAGAGAACAATATATAGACGATTAGGCGTGTAAGAGAATTATAACTTATTATGCTAAGACAAATACTTAGAAAGATTTTGAAAAAATATTTATAACTAATTGCGAAAATATAAACTAACCTAGAAAGCAAGTAAAATGATCAACGGCCACAAGCATGGATGCAACGGGAATTACGCTCAAGTAACGATCCAATGTATTTCACGATTTTACAAATATGAGCGAGTTTATGTTATATAGCCTCGGGTAATAATTCTATTTAGCTTCTTCCGAAGTCTAACAAGACTTCCTAATTGAATTATCCTTAAAATTATTAAGAGATTAAGTACACCCGAATATGGCTACAACTAGTTCAATCCTATCCATAAGTAGAATCTATGAAGTGAGGGTTAACGCCTCAAGTTCTTGTTAATTAATCTTTCCCAACCCCAAATTATCTTTTTCAAAATTAATTCGATATTAATTCGAAGTTAGATAATCCCTTTGGAAACATTAAAGAACAAGAATAATTAAAGAAAAAATAACTCACTCCAATATAAATAAAAATCGTTCAATACATAAGCACAACAAGATATTTAATTCATACTTTAAATATGAATATTACCATAAATAATATTCAAGTGTTGAAAAAAATACGACACACTTAGATATTCAATACAAAGCAAGAAAATAAAGAAATAAACATAAATGGGAAACAAATTATCAACCAAAAGCTTCAAATCTTCAAGACCCACATGTGTGTGCAAGAACCCTAGCTCCCAAATGCTAAGACTGTCCATAGCTGAAGCCCCTTGATCGCACATGCGAAAAATCATTGCAGGTGCGGCTCCGCAAAAGCGGACACTCTTTCGCATATGCGCAACCTCATGGAGAACTGCCTACTCTGCAGATGCGAACATGTTGCAGCAGAAGCGGTTACGCAGATGCAGATTGTCAACCACAAATGCGATCCTAGTGGATGATTGGTAGTTACACAGATGTGGCCCTCTACTCGCAGAAGCGAAAAGTGTTTCACATATGCGAAATCACTGAAGGATTTTGCACTATTTCGCTCTCTTTTGCTTAATTCCACTTCATTTGATTTCAATTCTCTTCAACACTTCATTTACCTAAAAATCTAGCAATACACACCATAAAAAACCTCATATTATAATTAAATGTTACAAAATCTAATGAAAAAAGACTAAAATAAATGGTAAAATCACCACACATCAGCATATAAAGCTTCCAATTCCTCGAATGTTCAGGTGAAACTTCAAAAGAAAAAATATTTCTAGATATATGTATTCTCTTTGTGGCTAAGTCTAGGACCTTATAACCCTTTGTACCAAAGGGCTAACCTACAAACACATAGGGCGTTGCTCTTGGTTCAAACTTGTCTTTGTGAGTCTTTAGTGTACAAGGGTAGCATAAGCAACCAAAACTTTTAAGTTGTGAATATTTTAGCTTTTTGTTATACATGAGTTGAAAATGGCTTTTTTATTAAGAATAGTGGATGTGAGCTTGTTTATCAGGTAGGTGGCTATTAGAATGCACTCCCCCAATACCTTATCGGAAGTTTGGACTGGTAAAGTAAGGCCTTTGTTGCTTCAAGTAGGTATTTGTATTTTTTTTCCACCACACCATTTTGTTGTGGTGTGTATGGACAAGATTTCTGATGTACTATGGCTTTTTCTTGGAAGTATGTCATGGTTTCATTGTTGACAAATTCTAGACCATTATTAGATCTAATGGTCTTAACTGAGGTACCAAACTGATTTTCAATCATAGACAAAAAAGCTTTAATGGCATGAAATGTGTTGCTTTTGCATCTTAAGAGGTGATTCCAGGTTGACCTACTAAAATCATCAACCATGGTGAGGAAATATCTGTAATTATCATGTGTGGATATGTGGTAGAGGGCCCATAGGTCTACATGGAGTACTTCAAGAATTTTGGTGGATGAAGTGGTCCTTTCAGGGAATGGTAGCCTTGTCTGGCTGGCCATAGTGCAAATTGAACAAATAAAGGGTTTTTTAGAAGCAAAATTAGATGGTATAGTAGATATTTTCCTCATTTTTACTAAGGGTACATGACCTAGCCTATTGTGCCACAAGTAGTCAACGTTATTTTCAGAAGATTCAGACCATATAAGAGAAGAATTCACAGTAAAAGGATCAGTTTTATTGCATGAATGGATACTATTTATATTTCTCAGTGGATGAGATGACTTATTTACAGTTGACAATAAATGAAATGGATGAGGTTGATCTTTTTTCTTGCTAGCATTGTTATCAGGAATGGAAAAACAGGAATGAGGCAAATTAGAAATTGAAGTAGTGGATGGACTCAACTCTGAACAATTATGACACTTTGAACAAAGAAAATACAATCCACTCCTTGCCTTACTAATCTGAAGAGGCCTCTTCATTGAAGGGGTCTGCATTAGACAAAGATATTTGTTGAAATTAACCATGCAATTAAGATTCACTGTTAATGAGTGGATTGAAATAAGATTGTATTTGAAGGTAGGTACATATAGAACTCTAACTAGAGTTAGTCTAGGACTAAGAAAAGCATCACCAATTTCTGTCACTTTCACATTATATCCATTAGGTAAGGTGACAAGGAAGGGGTAAGTTAGGGTTCTAATACTAGTGAGAAAAGACTTTCTAAGTGTCATATGGTTTGAAGCTCCACTGTCTAAAATCCATAGGTCAGCAATTGAATTTGAACATTTACATGTGGTTGTTTCAGCTATCTCTTTATAAGTAAACAAGCTAGAATACTTGCAAATTTCACAGCTCCACTGGTGATGATGTTTGAGTTTTTCCCTGCACTGCTAGCCTTAAAGTTGTCCAACAAATTCAGCAACTGGTTGTATTGTTCCTTCGTCAGGTTCTGAAGATTTTGGTTGTGGTTCCTACTATCAACATCTCCACTGTTTCAAGCTTGTATCTCTTCACACTGATCATGTAAATTTTGTAGCAGATCTTATGTTTCTTCCCTTTGTAAACTTGAAGTCTTGTGGAGATCCATGTCGCCTATAGCAATTCTCTCTGTTGTGCCCCAACTTTCTGCAGTTGTCACAATACAATTTAGATATATTAGGGGGGAAATTAGGTTTATACGAGTTCTGTCCTGCAATGTTTCCTTGTGGAGTATAATTGGTTCTGAATTTGTTATTTTATGGTGCATTCACATTCAAAGAAGTGGATTCCATGACTAGGCAACTACTTAGCCTAAATTCTCACCGGTTCTCCTCCTGAATAAGGATGGAAAAGGCATGTGCAATTCTACGCAGGGGATTCATCATTAGAATGCTTCCCCTAACTATTGTGTAGACTTCATTGAGTCCCATTACAAACTAAATTAAACTTCGATCTTGCTCTGCCTTGTGCATATTTACTTTGGCACCACAGGTGCATTGGCAGCCACATTGTGCATGTATATTCAAGGTATTGAGCTCCTCCCAGAGCTTCTTCATTTTTGTGTAGTATCCAGTTATATCTAGGGTTCCTTGATTTAGGTAATTGGTTTCCTTGATAAAGTTTTGCCCCATTCATTTGATCGTACCTATCCTCAAGCTCTTGCCATAACTCCTTTGCATCATTCACATATTATAGACTATCAGCTAAATCCTTTGAGAGTGAGTTCAGAATCCATGATGTTACTATATCATCGCATCGTGCCCATTGATCCTAGGTCGCTTCTCCAACATTCGGTTTCTTACACTTTCCTGTGATGAATCTGACTTGTTTTTCATAGAGAGAGCACTGAGAATGCCTCTCCTCAGGGATCTATAGCCGGCGCCATCAAATGCTACAGGTACCAGCACCGTCCTAGCCCTTTCTGATGGGTGCATGTATCGCGGGTTGGTCGAATCCAAAATTGTGGTAGTATCCTAAGTATCCTTGTCTCCAGCCTAGGATTGAAGCATAAAATGTCAGAAATTTGAGTCAATTGACGATTGAGAGTGTGCGAACCAGTGATTCCCAGATGAAATCACGAACTGAGAACTTCCGATTTGCGATTTCAAATCGGGTGAAAACAACAAAGAAAAGAAGAGAAGATGAACTAGATGTAGATCGGAAATTACGAGCTAAGCTATGATACCATGACGAAATTGGAGATAAGAACCATCGAAATATCTCCATTGATGAACCTAGCTGAGCTTGTGAGAGAATGTTCTAGATGACAGAGGAATTGGGGGAAATGACCTTAGTGTTATTTACATTTCTATAAAGTATATATATACACGTGTGTAAGAGTGTAAGAGAAAAATAGATAAATATCCTAATTACAAAACTGCCGCTCTAACTAATTGAACTACATTGACCAATATTGACTAATCAACTACACAACTTAGTCTATACAACTGATATACACATAAATATCACAACAACCATCCTCAATAATATCAAAGTCCACTTTCTTAAAAAATCTCTAAATTTTAATGTCTTTACTAGCTCAAATCCAGCTTATGTTGCAAAATTAGAAGATCCAAACTTTTTTAATAAGTAATAAGGAAGTTGACTTTCTCTGGTAAAATAGTATATGACACGTGGCCGACTTAAAGTAGGACACGTGGAATCCAAGATACGATGGTTGAGGACTGAACGCAGCCAATGGGCTTGTCACCAGAATGAATAACGCTCATAAAAGTGTATTAAATGCTTTTCGCCCGGTAGCATGTACTAAGGAATATTCTACATCATTAAGAGCAACGGTCCGTTACAGAGAATTTGACATTTATGCTCAATGTTACACCTTCATCAATGACCCTCATAATTGGCATTAAATGAGCGCATAATCCTAGAACCCTTTTCTCCTTGGCATAGCTATAAATAGTGAGCTCATTTACCATTGTAAATGAGACGAATTTTTTTGCAAGAATATATACTATATTCCATACAAAGCTTTATACAATTTCACTTTCTTTCTTTTTCATCTTATCATTGTTATGTTCGGAAACCATGTTCACAGAATCACCATCTTTGCTATTTCATCTACATTCTAAGGCTAAGTATTGTGTATTTCTTCGATTATTATATTATTTCAGGATCAAATTAGTTCACTTGTCTAGAAACTACATATAAATTCAACTGTACCATTTTAAGGGTAAATAGTTTGGCGCCCATCATGGGGCCTAGACAGCCGTGTAATTAAATTAATCCTTGGTTTTTTTACTAACGTGTTTTGACTATTTTGTCTTAGAAAAAATTGCAAAAATGGCAGATAACACTATTAACGATGAACGCAACCCTAAATTTGTAGGGGATCATCCTCATTTCGAGGACTCAATCAGTGACACTAGCAATGAGGGGAATGATGCCACGTTGGTAGATGACAGATGGTACCCTCGACATGTTCGGGAGACAACTCCCGATGATGCTGACGAGGAACAAGTAGCGGATGCTGTGAGGATCCTGCAAAAGCAACATGTAATCATTCTAGGCCATCTCACGTGGTTGGATCAGGTTATGACGGAACTAAATCAGGCACGATCTGGTGCTTCGAAAAATGCAAACAGGTGCGATCCACTTCCCCCCGTTGTTCCCATAGACCAAACAACGGAGAGAGTCGATAACACCACTCCCAGGGGTGAAGTTGGCTCTGATGAGGATGGGGGGAGTAGATCAGGTCTTGACAACGAGAACGATTCATTTAAAGATGAGCTTTTACGGTTCATGAGGCAAGTAAACTCCCACATGGATCAAATCCCAGGGACGGACCACCAGTATTGAAAGTACCGAACTCGGAGAAGTATGTTCAATTACCGTACAAGTCAAGTGCGACACAAGAACTAATCCCAAAGCATTTCAAAATGCTTGAAGTTCAAAAGTATGATGGAACTTCAGACCGACAAGAACATATTACCATCGACATAACAACGGTGAAAGGAAATGATCTAGCTCATCACGAAATTGAATCTGTGTTGCTAAAGAAATTCGGCGAAACTCTCACGAAGGGAGCCCTAACATGGTATTCATTACTGCCCGAGCATTCCATAGATTCCTTTGAGATGTTCGCAGATTCTTTCATTAAAGCTCACGCCGGGGCCAGAAAGGTGCAAGCCCGAAAGGACGACATATTCAGAATTCCACAAGGAGAATCTGAATTTCTACGAGAGTTTGTTACCCGATTCCAAAAAGAAAGAATGTTTCTCCCTACCGTACCGGATGAATGGGCAGCTGAAGCATTCACCAAAGGATTGAATTCGAGAAGTTCAAACGCTTCGCGGAAGATGAAGGACAGCCTGCTCGAGTTTCAAACAACAACCTCGGTAGAGGTTCACAATCGGTAGGAGTAAAAGATAAGGATTAAAGATGATCAAGTTGGTTCTATATCATCGGCCAAACGACGGGAGAAGAACAGATAAAAAACAAAGGATGACTACGATGCGGATAGGCGGACAACGATGGGTCAGTTTTTGCCCTACGAGCGTACCGAAGGCCATGGCAGAGACCTTTCTTAGCCCAGGTTGTTAGAATATAACTTCAATGTCAGTGTAGTGGAACTGGTGTCAGCCATGAGGAATATTAAAGAAGCACAATTCCTGAGATCTATGAGGTCCGATTCCAGCCAGAGAGATCCCAACTTATGGTGCAATTACGACATGACGAACGGTCACTAGACAAGGGACTGTCGACATCTTCGGGAGGAGGTAGCAACACTATTGAAGAATAGTCATCTCCGAGAATTCTTGAGTGATCGAGCTAAGAACAATTACGATGGCAATGGAGACAATGTCTATCTTCAAAAGCATGAGAAGAAGCCCCACGCCAGACGATCAACATGATCTTTGGGGGGAACAAAATTAACGGGGTCACCTTTTCGGCGGCAAAGAAGACTAAAGTATCAGTAACTCATAGAAAAAGACTCCGGGAGAATCCGGGAGACTAGAGACGGATATTTCCATTACTCAGAGAATCAAGAAGATAAAAGGTGACCAACCAGCAGTCAGGGAGATGAATGCAATCTCAGTTTCTAGTAGCAAAGTGAAGGAGTGCACAACATAGCAATTACAGGAACCAACGCCTACTCCCGAGTTAGAAGAGGTTATTCCAGGGGCAAAGTCGTTAGAAAAGTACCAGGTGCCGAGATATTTCCATGTTCCGGAAGAGATAGACACAATAAAATCCACGGCAGAGGAACTATAGCAAGTGGCATTGTTCGAAGAATTCTTAGAAAGAAAATTTCACTTGGGGACAGGACTGCATCCCGAGCTCAGGTCTGGTTTTATTGAATTCCTTAAAATAAATGTTGATTGTTTTGCATGGTCGCACGAGGATATGATAGGTATCCCGACAGAAAAAGCCATGCACAAGTTGAGTTTGGATCCCAACGTACCACCGGTACAACATAACAAGTGCCCTATTGCCAAGGCCAGGAATAAATTCGTCAAATAAGAGGTAACCCGCTTGCTTAAAATCAGTTCGGTCAGAGAGGTAAGATATCCAGACTGGCTAGCCAATGTAGTAGTAGTCCCTAAGAAGAAGAATAAATTTCGTATGTGTGTAGACTATAAAGATCTTTATAAGACGTGCCCAAAAGATTCATTTCCAATGCCAAATATCGATCAAATGATTGATGCCACGGCTGAGCACGTGTTAATGATTTTTCTTGCTACTTATTCCGGGTATATGTTTGAAAATCAAATAGGCAAGACCATGGAAGTTTATATAGACGATATGCTTGTTAAGTCTTTGAATGCAGGTGACCACCTTAAGCATTTGAATGAAACATTCAATATCTTGAGGAAGCATAACATGAAACTTAACCCCGAAAAGTGCACGTTCGGGGTCAGCTCCGGTAAATTTCTGGTCTCGCAAAGGGGAATTGAAGTAAAACCCGACAAAATCAAGGCCACAGATGATATCCCGGATCAATTATCAAACGTGAAGGAAGTCCAAAGACTCATAGGAAGGACAGCAACTTTAAGCAAGTTAATTTCCCGATTGTCGGAGAAGTGTCATCGCTTCTTTACATTGCTAAAAAAGAAGAACAATTTCGAATGGACGCCGGAGTGCCAGCAGGATTTGAGGGATATGAAGAATTACTTATCAAGCCCTCTATTTCTCTCAAAACGAAAATAAGGAGAAACGTTGCTAGTCTACCTCGAGGTTTCAGAAGTTGCGGTAAGTGCGGTTTTAGTCCGGGAGGACGAAGGTACGCATTTTACTTTTTATTAAGTTAGCAAAATTTAAATGGGAGCAAAAACTCGCTACCCACATTTAGAAAACCTGGCCTTAGCTCTCGTAGTCGCCGCTCAGAAGCTGAGGCCATATTTTCAATGCCACCCAATAGTTGTGGTGATTACTTTCCTTTGCGGAACATCATTCATAAACCCGATCTCTTGGGTAGACTGTCCAAATGGGCTGTCGAAACAAGTGAATTCGACATAGAATATAAATCGAGGACTGCAATTAAGTCACAAGTCTTGGCTGACTTTGTGGCCGATTTTGATCCGGGACTGCTGCCTCTAGAAACCAAAGAAGCAGTAATGGTGACAAAATTGACATTAGGGGTTTGGACTTTCTTTACAGATGGAGCCTCCAACGTAAAAGGGTCCGGGCTCGGAATAGTTTTAATCACGCCTCCGGGGGAAACCTTAATGCAAGCCATCAGTTTGATCCCTTTAACTAATAATGGTCCGAGGAGTATGAAGCATTGATTGCAGGGCTCGAATTGGCCCAGGATTTGATTCCGACGTTATCGAAATCAAATGCGACTCACATCTGGTGGTAAATCAGGTTTACATCTGGTGGTAAATCAAGTTTACGTGATCTTTGATACCAAAGAAGAACGTATGCAACATTACATGGTAAAGGTCCACGCTCTTTTGGAATCATTCTGTGAGTGGTCAATAACTCATATCCCGAGAGAGGATAATGCAGAAGCGGATACACCTTGGTTCATCGGCGAAAATAAAGGGATCGGAGTTTGGTATGGTGGTACAACTGATGAGCTCAGTCCTTGATACGGATGATTACTACGAGGTGAATTCGGCTAGTCTCGTCTGGGAGTGGAGGAACAAAATAATCATCTACCTCGAGCACGGAAAGTTTCCTGACGATCCCAAAGCATCATGGGCATAACGCACCAAAGATGCACATTATAGCTTCAGGAAAGGCCAATTGCATAGAAAACATTTTCAAGGGCCGCTAGCCCGGTTCTTGGGAGCTTCGGAAGCTGACTATGTCATGAGAGAAATACACAAAGGGATATACGGCAATCACTCAGGCGTAGAGCCTTTGGTTCTTTACGGGAAAGATATTACTAGCCTCGCATGGAACAAGACGCCAAAGATTTCGTAAGAAAATGTGATAAGTGCCAACACTACGCATCATTAGTACATCAACTGACAGAACCCTTACATTCGGTTAAGTCCCCATGGGCGTTCATGAAATGGGGGATGGACATCTTCGGACCGCTGCCACCGTCTCCCCAAAAGGTAAGATTTCTTTTAATTTTCATTGATTATTTTTCTAAATTGATGGAAGCAGGTTCTTATCAGAAGATCGGAGAATGTGAAATGGTCGATTTCCTGTTGGAAAATATAATATGCAGGTTCGAAATACCAAAAAGGGATAGCATGCGACAATGGGCCACAATTTCTTGGTGCAAAAGTTACAAAGTTCCTCAAAGACTTGAAAATAAAGAGAATCACATCTCCGCCTTATCATCTGAGCGCAAACGGTCAAGCGGAGTCGACAAACAAAGTGATCATTCAAAACCTCAAGAAAAGGTTGGAAGCAGCGAAAGGCAAATGGCCCGAAAAATTGCCCGAAGTTCTATGGGCCTACCGAACAACGACCAAATCAAGTACAGGAGAAACGCCTTTTCCCCTCGTGTACGCTGTTGAAGCCCTAATCCCGGTTGAAGTGGAAGAACCCACTTTGAGATATTTTCAGACAAACGAAGAATTGAATGACGAAGCAATGCTAATCAACTTAGAACTGCTCGAGGGACGCAGGGACTTGGCATATATAATAATGGCAGCTCAAAAGCAGAGGATGGAGCGATATTACAATCAGAGAGCCAACTTCCATTTTTTCAAAGTAGGAGACTTGGTTCTAAGGAAAGTAACACAAAATAGCCGGAAGCTCAACACGGGAAAACTAGGTCCAACGTGGGAAGGTCCTTACCGTATTTAAGCTGTCACTGAGAAATATTCATACGAGTTGGATAACCAGAATGGGGACAAGTTGCCCAGCAACTGGAACGTGGCACACCTTAAAAGATATTATTGTTGATGAACAACACTTAAGCAGAAAGTATGTGTTGCACTCTTTTTCCCTTCGTTCAGTTTTTGTCCCAATTGGGTTTTTCTAGCAATGTTTTTAACGAAGTAGCGACATGAAATATACTACGAAGACAACAACAATAAGACCTTTGATGGCAAGGAAAACCAACAAGCTTCCACCCGGGGATGATTAGGTAATCTCTGTTTTGATAGCAAATTCCCACCGGGAAGTTAAGTTTGCTACCGAACATAGGTTGCCCGACCGTTCACGGGCACAAACCGCTAGAGAAATGTTAGGTATTCTTTCGCTCGATAGCATGGATTCCTAAGGGGAAACAAGATATGTTTCCAAGTGAAGGATTACCTAGCAATTCATTGGTGGGACCTTCGAATATACAAGACTTTCAGTGTTTAAATTCACATTATTCACATTCAAACACTAGGGAGGAATGATATGAGGATACAGAAACAATGATTTCCATGTCAACCGGGAACGAAAATCCGAAAACAATTGTGCCATCGGGACCGAGGACTGCGCAGCCAACCCCGTAGAAATAAGTTGTACAATCTAGCCACAAGTAATGGCAATTTCTTTTCTGCATAGCACAATACTTATGTAATTTCTGAAAATAGAAGGAATAAAATGAAATCCTTTTGCTTTTATCTTGTTTCTTGTCTGAACGATGAGCTGATTTTAATATTTGAAAGTTAAACAGATACTTCAAATGTTAGTGCCGTAATGAATAAGAGACGCCCGCTTCAAGAGTACCGTAAACATAAGAGGGCCATCTCTTATTAAAACCCTCACGTTAAAGGGTTGGTTTTGGAAAAATCAATGCCCGAAATCCAAAATGCCATCGGGGAAAAATACACCCGAAGCCGCATATGAAAAGGACGCAAAAAGTAAACTTGCGCAAATTTTCATAGAAACCCTCAAGTAAAAGGGAAACTTGCGCAAATATTCATAGAAACCCTGGAAACTTGCCCAAAAATTCATATAAACCCTCACATAAAAGGGATAATACTCGGAACCAAAATGGTTCGAAGAAAAGGCATCCAAGACTACATATAGTAAAGTGAGAATTGAACAACATGTGCGGAATGCTTGAGCAAATGAAAAAGATAAAAGCTTGCATGGATATTCAAACGAAAGTAAGACTCAAATGATATTTGAACAAAAAGTATATCTTCATTCACAAGAACAGGCCAAAACGTTACAAGTACAAAATGAGAAAAGAAAGAAAAATCTAAACTGCAGGGCCTCCGGAACCAGGAGGAAGAGAAGTATCCGCATTGCTAGGAAGAGTAGGTGGTTCCACCGATGGCTCAACGCTTTCCCTAGTTTGGTCTTTGGCCTCATCGCCTTCCGATCCTTCTTCAGTTTTCGAAAATTTAGAACCAAAATCAGAAGAACTTGGAGCATCAGACTGCGTCGGGAGTCTATTTTTTCCAGTTAACCCAAGCTCTTGGGCCTTAGCAATTTCGGCATCAACATCAATGATACCAACTTTGGCCTCTTCCAAGGTTTTTCTCCTCACGCTATACATGGAATAAGTGTTTTCAATAATGAGGGAAGTCGCTCGACGCTTAAGTTCTTCTTGGAGTTGAGTAACCTCGACGGAAAGATTTTCTCGGGCGGATCTAGTAGATTTGAGGCTGACGTCGAGCTTACGGACAGTTGAACTAAAGAGCCTATTATGCTCAATACTTTTCCTGTACTTCTTTATTAGATGGGCATGTTTCACCTCTACATCAGCAAGCTCTTCACTTTTGGAGTTCAAAGCTGTCTCCAAGTTAATCACTCTTTCAGCGGAGGCAGCCTCACGGTCGGTTGCAGCAAGAACGACGTTCTAGACTTCTACCCATTTGGCCTTGGCCTCATCTAATTTAACCCTCAGTGGCCTAATTTCTTGGCTAAGGGTGACCACTTCTTGCTCGCTTTGCTGCAATTGAGCCTCCAAAGCAACGGCCTCAATAGCTTTAGTTTCTAGTTCCTAGAGGCGGAGAACAGTCTGGTTCCATTTCGCCAAAAGCTAATCCCGTTCAGAAGTTAGTTCTTCATTCTCACGAATCAACCTTTGAAGGCTCTTAGAAGCAAGAAAGTTGGCCTACAAAACAAGAAGAAGTAGAACGCAGAAAACATTCATACTAAAGTAGAAGAAGTGACGAAGGAAGAAAAACATGTACCACATCGGCGTTGTGCATGATATTGTTCAACAAGAAATCTCCCGAGAGTGCCTGAATCTTTTCCCAATCCTTTTCTGAAGCCAAAGGCTTCAGATAATTAGCAAGCTTCACTGGATCGGATAGCAAGTTGCATCCGGTAAAGACAAAAGAGTAACGGTCCTCCTTCTTTGTGGATCTTCACAAGGGGCAGCATAATTTTGCCCCAAATTCCCATGAACTGGGAAGTGTGGAAGAGGAAAACCTTCTTCACGGTCAAGTGCGGCTGATGGAGGTGATGTAGCAAATTCTGGTGGAAGAGTAGATGGAGATGGAAGTGATGTAGCAGTTGCTGGTGTTCGTGAAGGTGGAGATGAAGCTGATGGAGTTGAAGAATGATAAACAACTGCATCAAATGCAATGTCGGTTGTTGAATGCTCGCCAACCAAAGATGGTTACAGCAATTGGGGCCTAAAAACGAGAGTTGGCATATTCTACTAAATCGGATTCTCCCCAAAGTGCTGAGACGTCGCCTTCAGTTGGTGCAATTATCTCATTAGGTCGAGCATCCTGTTGAGATGATGAGGATCGTCGCCTTCTATGTAAAGAAGCTCCCTCATGACCAGCTTTTTCATCATCATCGATCATCACAGTGTCTATGACCGGCCCGGAAGGAGGACTAGTCATCATCGCCACCGGAGATGACTCGGGGGCATCAATCTTTTGTCCTTTTATTCGTTTCCCCGGCTGCGGAGGAACGTCTTCTCTTTGTTTGTTTATCCTCCGGACGGGGACTCTATAAAGAAGTATTTGCACCCGAAACAGGCCCGGAGATACCTGTTCGAGTAAGTGCTTCCTGAAGCAGCTTCGCTGTATCAGCATGATCAACCAGAAATTCCTCCTCGGGGACAACAATAGAGCCTGCAGGTAGATCTAATTCCATAAACAAAGTGAGAAGGGTTCAACCAAGTTCTTCATATACAAAAATGAAAGCAAGGTAAATTAAAGTTACCATGATTTTTGGCCTTCCGCCCGTATTTAAGGCCAGTTCTTTCCACAAATGAGATTCGGGCGTTGTGACGTCCAATATCTTCTGAACCTACCGATGTGAGCCATCGAGTTGCTGAAACATGAGAAGGGTGAAGAAATGGTACGACCATAGAAGAATATCTAGTTAGAGGAATATTATACAAAGAACTTACGAGTGCGGTTCCAAGCAACCAGAAAGGATGAATCAGTTGTCGGAATAATGTCGTTGGTGGCAACTGCAACGAACCGTTTCATCCAATGACAGTCGTTGTCATCATCCATGCTAGACAAAAAAGCATGGTAGCCACGCTTGCAAAGGTTTATCATTCCCCCACGGAAGATTTTGGAGGAATAGAGATTCATCACATGAGCTAAGGTTAGCTCCTTTCCAGTTTCTTGGCACAAACATCGGAGGCAAGCGTTCGTCTTCCACACTGAAGGACTTACCTGTGCCAAACATACCTGGTAGTGAAGGCAAAACTTCACAATCACGGAATCAAGCTCTTCGCTCTAAGAAAATGCACCCAAAGTAAAGGGATACATGAAAAAGTATGTAAAACCTTCCTTGGGAAGGGTCACCTGCTCCCATAGATCAGGAGAGATAATTTCCAACTCATTGCAGCAGCAGTCCTCCTTCACAACAGGAATGCTTGAAGGACGAATGGAAGAAGGGTACTTACTAACAGCCCATGTACGAGGGTTAGCAGTAGGAAATTTCTCTTCAAAATCCTTCGAAGTACTAATCCTTCTTGGGATGATGGAATCCACTGTTGGAGGAACGAAATCCTCGGTTTTGTTCTTATTCTTTGTAGAACCACAATGTTTGGAGGAAGAAGCCATTGAAAAAGAAGAAGGTAATGAGTTTGTGCTTGAAGAAAATTAGAAAAAGGATAGAAAACAAGGATGCAAATCAGAAGCTCAAGCAATTGTAAAACGCAAAGGAAAAGAAAGTTGCATATAAGTAAAATTCCGGCTGCTAAATTCATGGCCATGATTACCTCAATAATCGGCAAAACCTGTGCTGAATCATGGGATGACACGTGTTTGGGACATTAAATGCGGAGAGACGTGCGTCTAATCAACTGCCAGAGACCTTCAGATGGAATTATAGTAATTTCCGCCAAAAAGGTACTTCTACCAACTTCTCGGTAACATAAAGTTATGTCACGGAAATCAGGGAAACTATCTGTACAGGGTAAAATATGATATGACACGTGGCTAACTAAAAGGAGGACACGTGGAATCCAAGATGGGATGGCTGAGGACCGAACACAACCACTTTGCTTGTCACCGGAATGCATAACATTCATAAAAGTGTATTAATTGCTCTGCGCCTGGTAGCATTTACTAAGGAATATTCTACAACATTATGAGCGACGGTCCGTTATAGAGAATTTGACATTTATGCTCAACGTTACATCTTCATCAATGACCCTCACAATTGGCATTGAAGGAGGGCATGATCCTTGGACCCTTTTTCCCTAGGCATAGCTATAAATAGTGAATTCAGTTACCGTTGTAAAGAAGACGAATTTTCTGGCAAGAACATATACTATATTCCATACAAAACTTTATACAATTTCACCTTCTTACTTTTTGATTTCAACATTGTTGTGTTCGTAAACCGTGTTCACGGAATCACTATCTTTGCTATTTCATCTACATTCTAAGGCTAAGTATTGTGTATTTCTTCGATTATTAGTATATTATTTCAGGATCAAATTAGTTCACTTGTATAGAAATTATGTATAAATTCAAGTGTACCATTTTACGGGTAAACAACTTTGTCCCCACCGTTAGGTGAATTCCAGTTTACGACGTAAAATAATTTAGTTTAACTCTTACGACTCTGATAACCATTCTTGACTTAGTAGAAAGCCTATACTAGTCATGTACCGGGGGGGAGGGGGGGATCTATCACACGGCGAAATCAAAAATGATAAAGAAGAGTGGTATGTTAAGTCATTAGATGTCAAATGCAAAAGATATTTGTGGGACTAATTCCTTTTAAAATTAAAAAAGAAAGAATAACGCGGTATCTTGACAATCTCGAAAAGATACACAGGAAAACAAACAAAAGTATAGACCAAAATATTCACAAGTTGTAATAACTAAAATAGCTAAAAGAGAAGAAATGCTACAATTGAGCTTAGGGGCATCCCTTTATATTGTTTGTCTTCTCATCAACCCTTTGTATTTTTTGTCTTCTCATCAACTTATCCATTCATAATTCTCAGTTTCTCACTTCAGCTTTCAGAAAACTCATTAATTAGTTCCATACATCATAATTTGAAATATAATTATGAGGTCAAATATAATTTCATGTCTACTGATATTTTTGTTCGTCCATGAATTAGTGATGGTGAACAAGTATTCTAGCCTTTGTGTGGAAGCAAGGTCCCTGCAATATTATTACTACAAGCAATTGTTTTCTGAACTCAAGGTTGCTAGAGAATTAAGAAGTTCAAACAGGAATAAGGGCAGAGGCAACCCCACAATGTCACCACCAAAGCCTAATTGGAATATTCACTTTAAGTTTCCTCCTCCTCGTCCACCACCACCACCGTCAAACTATCCATGAATCTCTCTTTTATTTCTTCACCTCCTTAAAAGAAGTGGAAATAGATTTCTGAAAGGAAAACATACGTACATGTAGGTTAGCAAAACACAGGTAGTTCAAGCTTGTGGAGCTAGTGTTTTTGGACTCAAAACAGGTTGGTTTAGTGTTTGTTTTATTTTCGGGTTTTTTCCTTTTTTATGTGTTTGGATTTTTGTTTTGGGAGAATTATTTTGGGATTATTGTGAGGGAATTATGTTGCATTTTGATTGTTCTTTTTTCTTTTTAATTATAGAAAAACCTTGGCACAACAGTAAAAGTTGCTAGGAAATCAACATTTTATAGAAATATTAAGTAAGGATGCATCCCTAAAACTTAAAGTCATCCATAAAATGAAAACAAATGCTTAAAACAAAAATGGGAACAATAGTATTGTCCGGAGGCGGAACCAAGATTTCAGATAACAGGTAATGCATGTAGCAGTTAACGCATAAATTCAACAAATAATTACAATCATCAATTAGCATATAAGGATAAACTTCACCACGAAAGATGGAACATGTACTAACAACTTCAAGTAAGGCACGTAAGAGCAATCCTAACGATAAAGATATAACATGAAACGGTAACCACAATTATTTGTATGAAAGAAGCCTAACGGTCTAATCCGGTCAAATACCATATATAAGTCAGTGTACACACTCGACACCTTGTGTAACACGCCTTCCACATAATTCAAACATTACCATCAGTCCAAAATCTAAGGGGTAGTTTCCCCCACACAAAGTTAGGCAAGATACTTACCTTTAAGAAGTTAGACAGATATTCCAAAATAGCCTTCTCGCGTGAAACGACCTCTGGACGGCTCAAATCTAGCTAAATTAATTCCATAACATCGTTAAAATTCATCGAAAATAATTTCGGAGAATAAAACGTCGACTTATAATTTTACATTAAAAAGTCAACCCGGGGCCCACATCTCGGAACCCGATAAAATTTTATGAAATTCGAACACCCATTCCGATACGAGTTCAACCATACCAAAATTATCCAATTCCGATAACAAATCGTCCTCCAAATCCTAAATTTTCGTGTTTGAAAAGTTTTACAATTTTTCTCAATTTCTTCAATTTGATTCACTAATAATTGATGAAAATAACTAAAGAATCATGAAGTATAATAACTTTCGGATATAGAATACATACCCAAGACCAAGTCGTGAAGAACTCCTCCAAAATCACCAAAAACCCGAGCTTCAAACCCCAAAATGAAATGAATAAATGACCAATTCTGATCCCTTATGTTTATGCCCAGTTTCACACCTGCGAAACACATTTGCGTGCCTGCGATGTTGCTTCTGCAACACAAGCGTCGCTTCTGCAAAGCACACTCGTCAACAACCCTTTCGCACATGCAGAATTTCTTCCGCTTCTGTACAATCGCAGGTGCAACATGTCATCGCGCATTTTCCCGTACCTGCGGGAGTGGCCTCGCTTTTGCGCACACGCAGGTGCCCTGCTCTTCTCCACTTCTGAGACCACACGTCCAACTCTTCCCATGTCGCTTCTGCGATGAGCATCTCGCTTCTGCAATGTCGCTTTTGCGACCAAGACTTGGCAAAAGCGGTTGCACTAGCAAACAGGATTTTTCAGTATTTCCTTGAGTCCAAAATCTGATCCGCTAACCACCCGAAATCCACCCGAGGCCCCCTTGGGACCTCAACCAAATATACCAACGCGTCCTAAAACAAAATACGAACTTAGTCGAGGTCTCAAACCATATCATACAATGTCAAAATTATAAATCGCGCCTCGAATCGAATTATGAGTTTCCAAATCTTCCAACTTCTATAGTTTGCGCCGAAACATATTAATTCAATCCGGAATGACCCAAAATTTTGCGCACAAGTCATAAATGACATAACGTGGCTATTTCAATTTTTGGAATCAAAATCCGATCTCGATATCAACAAAGTCAACTCGCGGTCAAAATTATGAATATTTCTAAACTCCAACTTTCCGATTTTAGACAAAATGCTTCAAATTATCCTACGGACCTCCAAATCCAAATTCGGACATACGCCTAAGTCCAAAATCACCATACGAAACTATTGAAATCATCAAAATACCATTCTAGAGTTGTCTACATAAAAGTCGTATCTCCAGTCAACTCTTTTTACTTAAACTTCTAAAACCCGAACTCGACCACATACGCAAGTCATAATATATTATATAAAGTTGCTCGAGGTCTTAAGCCACCGAACGAGATTCTAATTCTCAAAATTACTTGTCGGGTCATTACATGAATCAATCTACGATTCTTTCTGAGAACAACTTCCTCGTGTTTGCAATCTCTCAAGATTCACATGACATGAAGCCTCACGAAGTATAAATACCTACTGCACCAGCTTTGAAGAAACATACTTTGAACGAACCACACTCTTTTTGTTCTACTCCAAACAAGCATTATAGTTCTCTTTAGATCTACTGCGTAATTAGTGAGAGAAGAAAAAGAGATAAACATTGGTGAGGCATTGTATCAAGAAGAGAGAAGTGACATAGTGACTAAGATGTTGGTGTAAAGCTACATCAACTCTCTTGTAATCGAGGAACTTCAATACTGAAAGAGAGCACCATTGTAACCCAAGAGGATTGGACGTAGGATTCACATTAAATCCGAACTAGTATAAAACTTCTGGTGTCTTTAATTCCTGTACTTTATTTCTGCTTTACTTATAATTGTTTCTTATCTTTAGTCGACTAATTGGTAAACTAGTCAACTACTTAGAATACAAAAAAGAAAAATCTATAATTCACCCCTAATGTACTTTCAATTCCAAACTTTATAGTAATAATTGTTTTTAAAAAAAAGTTGACTTGTCTCTAGTGTTGGGCCAATTTCAGTATACGACGTATAATAATTTAACTCTTACGACTTTGATAACTATTCTTGACTCGTATTAACCTATGTTGCACGGACTCTTCAAATGTTGTCATAACCGTATCAAATTCTTTAAAAATGCACTATTGTTAGTGAATCCAATATACACCCGACAATATTTTGGGAGAGTATGAGCAACATAGTAACTAGTAAGCCTAAATTAGTCAGAAAAGATAGAGAAATAAAAAAAAACATAAACAAGGTGCCAATCTATAAAGGAAATAGTGTGAAATAAAAAATGAGAAAGAATATTGAGTGACTATATAATTCATCAGAGAAATCAAATGCAAAGAAAATTAGTGGGACTAGTTCCTATAGAAAAGAAAGGAAAATGCGGTATCTTGACAATCTCGAGATATCCACCGGAAAACAAACAAAAATGGAGACAAATATATTCACAAGTGAGCTAAGAGACATTTCTTTAAATTGCTCGTCTTCTAAACCATTCATAATTGTCACTTCAGTTTTCACAAAACTCATTAGTTCCATACATTATCACTACTAAAAATCTCCCAAATTTCGACCACCAATACCAATCGATATCGGTCGAAATTAAAGGAAAAACGACCGATTTTCGACCGCTTTTAATTCGTCGGAAGAATAATAGTCGCTAAGGCTTTGCGACCGACGATTGTCGAAATTTTTTGACCGATTCGGTCGGTTAATTCAACCGTTGGTTGACCATATTGACTGACAAAAATAATTATACCGACCGAAATCGGTTGAAATTATTTAAATTTTTATTTATTTATTTTTCAAATTATCAACCGACTTCGGTCGGAATTATAAATATGTAATAATTTTAATTTTAATAAACCGACCGAAGTCGGTCGGAAACTAAAATAATAATTAAATAAAAACATTTATTTCTGACCGACCACGGTCGAAAATTTCAATTTCTGCAGATTTCAAATTGCAATTTCCGACCGACGTCGGTTGGAAACTATGAATTTCTAGGTTTTTTGTATGATAATTCCGACCGAAATCGATCGATTTTCTGGGTAAAAACCAGGCAGAATATACCTGCTTTTAAGCTACACCACCTGCCAATTACAATCAATATTCATCCTATAATGGCAGCATTATATTGATTCCATTCAACCATAATTAATCAACAACAATTAACCAACAATAACAATTAATCAACAACCACAACAACAACAACAATCAAGCAACACCAACCACAACAACACCTATACAAATGTTCAATAACAAAATAATATCAACAATACAATCAACATTCAAAACTATTCCCAACTAAATATTCACAAGTTCAAAAATGTGTTTAGCAATACACGCCATATAATGAGTGTTTTGTATTGCATCATATCCATCTTCACTACTAGAAGCTTCATCATCGGCATGGTTTGAAGGATCACGACGAGAAGAATTAGCATCTGAGGAAGGCTCACGAGACCGGGGAATGGGGAAAGGACCACTAGCAAGAAGATTGGCCAGCTGACCTTGAAGGAGATTAAATTGTTGGTCCCTCCTTTCTAGCTGAACTTGAAGGGTATCAAATTGTTCAATCTCTCTTTTGTTCTCTAGCCTTTGTCTCTTCAAGCTTTGCTGTCAGCTTTGCGATCTTCTTCTCCATAGACGAGAGAGTCGACATATTAATTGCCTCGCCTTGGGCAGAAGTCCCCATACCTTGTAATCCAACCATGTAGCGCCGAAATGATCTCTCTGGAAGGCCGTATGATATCCCCTCTTTAGGACCACCGACAACATCCAACCATATATTCTGCGCTTCTTCGTCGGAAATAGGTGGTTGCTCGCCTTGCTCATTCGGTGGCAAGCTCTGAATGTACTCCTCCACATTAATCTTGTAGCGACCCTTTATTTAGAAGATAGAAAATTATTAACTATATAATATTATAAACATTAATTTCAAGTTATGAAACTTACATATGTAGTCTCTGCCCCATACTCGACCCATCTACTTGGATTTGTCGGTGTCTTCTTCTTCCGGATATGAGTCTCCATGATGAACTCATCATGAGTCATCTTCCTCCAATATGTTTTTCCTACAAATATAATAAAACATGCCAAATAAATTAAAATATATAAATATAGTTCGATAAAAATAGAATTAAATATTTTAAGAAATTACTAGTAGTCTCCTCGCAGTCCCCATGCTCCTTGGGCCCACACAGTGCAAGGAGCTACCCTTCTTAGATGCTCAGGCCTTCTTTCCTTGTTCACTCTTCTTCTCGAACTTCTCAGTGGACCACTGCCTCAGTAGACCCTCCCATATGTGCGATAGAATCCATGAAGGCTTCTTGGTCTTCTTTCGAGCACAATAGAAGGAATCAGATATTCTCTTACAGCATTTGAACTCAAAATTTATAAGAATGGCACTGTTATGCCGGTCCTCTCAAGGCACACTTAGTCTGAAAATGAAATGTGTAACGTTAGATGAAAATATTATTAATATAATTCTTAAATAGATAAGAATTATATTAAAACCTTAAATTGGTTGAAAATTTACTGCACGAGCTCCGGTGGAAAGTCACTCCAAGTCACATAGGGTGCATCATACAACCGGCCAAGAGCTTCAGAGATTATCTTTGTAGTCTGATGATTAGGTATGAACTTGCAAAATAGAAATTACATTAAATAAACAAGACTAGCTATTATAATTTAGCAAAGACAAAGAAGTAATAAATAAATCTTACCCATTGCCCTCAAGAATGATGATCATCCTATGATAACGATCATACCGCACTTTCTCTGGATCATTTTCCTCCAATGAATCTGAAGCGTGCGCAGAAGCGGAGGCATCTGGCTCAGCGCTACTATCCCGAAGGAAAAATCTAGAAATGCTAGGAGACGAACTCCGTGAAGAGGGAGACGGGGTCGCTGATGAAGATGGCTGCAATCCACACCCCTGCAATGATCTAGACCCCTGCTGCGATCCAGACCACTGCTGCGATCCAGCTGGCTGAAATCTAGATGAATGCGATCCGGCTGGTGATGAAACAAATAGAGTAGATGGCGGGCGTATCACCATATGGCCCTATGACTGCTGACTCGATGTACCCATGTAACTATATGCAGGATCATTGTCACGACCCAAAATCCATTAAAGGCCGTGATGGCTCCTAACACCGCTGTCAGGCAAGCCAACAATAATTAATTAACTTAATTGCTCATTTTAGTATTTTCAAATCATAATTTGGTTCAATTAAATAATAAAAGATAGAACTTACAGAGTAAATGATAATATTTTTGCAACTAAAATGCTGAACAACCCATAACCACTCCCAAAACCCGGTGTCACAAGTACATGAGCATTGACTAGGTAGTAAAATAAAATACAACATCTGTCCGGAATACAAACTAGACATTAAAAATATAAATAACTCTGAAGGAGACTCTGCTGGCTGCGGATCATAATATAGAATGCAGCTCATCTAAATCTCCGCATTAACCATACCTCTGCGCCCATAACGCCACTAGACATATATGTACCTGCATTAAAATGTGCAGTAAGTGTAGTAAGAGTACATAAATCAACGCGTACCCAGTAAGTATCCAGTCTAACCTCGAAGAAGTAGTGACGAGGGGTTGACTCTGATACTTACTATAGTCTAACAATAAGATACCGATATTATAATTAAACATGGATTGTATAAAACAACTGAAAACCCGATAACAAGAGGTAAGCAAACAATTCCTTTAATAATAGGAAGTTTCCAAATTTATTTTTTGTCATTTAAAAATTTATATCTCAAACCAATGAAGCAATATCAATTATTATTAGTTCCAAAGATTCATCATTCGCAAATCATGCCGAGGTCGTACGGCCTGATCCAACATATAATATTTAAGATGTGCACTGTAGAGGGTTGAACGACGCGAACCATAGATGCATCTATTTGCTATCGAGGCATTCGGCACGCTCTACAAAAAAGAGAAAAATACATTAAAACAACCAATTCAAGATTTATTAAGGGGTAAATGTTCAAAGAATTACCAATTCTCATTAACAGTCACATAAAATAAGTTTAATCGGTTACGATTACTTTGTTAAGTTTCAATATGATTTAAGCAAGTAAATAAACATGTAGGGTGTAAACATCGCAAGTATAACACAACTTGGGTCCTAGACTACCCGAACATAAGAAATATTTGTAGCTACGTACGGACTCTCGTCACCTAGTGCGTACGCAGCCCCCACAAATAGGAGCACATAATAATTTGATTCACCTATGGGGTTAATTCCCTCTTACAAGGTTAGAAAAGAGACTTACCTCGCTCATAAATTCCATAATCGGGTCCAAATCCTTTCCAACGACTCAAACTAATGCCCATCACTCCAAAACTAGTCAATAAATGTGCAAATCCATAAATATATACCCAATTCCATGTCCAATTTCGTGGTCAAATTCTAAAAATACCAAATTTTTTGTTTTCTACCAAAATCTTCCAATTTCCACTTTCCATGTTAATATATATATATATATATATATATTAAAATCTATATATAATCCAAGTATTTAACTCAAAATGAGAAAAAGTCACTTACCCCATAATAGAGTATGAAGATGGCACTCCAAACTTGCTCCAAAATCAGCTCCCATGGACGAAATGAAGTGGAATTGAGCCAAAACTCCGCTTTAAAAGACCACTCTGCCCAGCCGTCCTCCGCACCTGCGCTCACTGGACTACTCCTGCGGTTCCGTAGGTGCGGCAAAAATTTCGCTTCTGCGGAGATGCCCCCAGCTGCCCAGCCCGCTTCTACGCTCAACCACCCGTAGGTGCGAATCCGCTTCTGCGGCAAATCATCCGCACATGCGGACTGCCAGTCTCTCACTCCCTTTCTGCTTCTGCGATCTCGAGGATGCTTCTGCGGGCGCGCACCTGCAGCCCTCTTCACGTAGGTGCGATCGCACTAGATTCCCAGTTGTTTCAGCTCTTCATCCAAATCCAAATTTGATCTGTTGACCATCCAGAATCCACCCGAGGCCCCGTCCAATTACAACAACAGGTCCCATAGCATAAAACAAAACTTGCTCGAGGGCTCAAATCACATCAAACAACGTCAAAACCATTAATCGCACCCCAATTCAAGATTAATGAACTTTAGAACTTCAAACTTGTACATTCGATGCCGAAACCTATCAAATCACGTCCGATTGACCTCAACAGTCACATTTTACATTACGGACCTACTCCAACTTCCAGAATCAGAATCCGACTCCGATATCAAAAAGTCCACTCCCGGTCAAACGTCCCAAAAATCTTCAACTTCCCAACTTTCGCTAAATGACTCTGAAATGACCTACGGACCTCCAAATCCACATCCGGACACGCTCCTAAGACCAGAATCACCATACGGAGCTATTCCCAATCTCAAAATTCCAAACGGACATCGATAACATTAAAATACACTTCAATCCAAATTTATGAATTCCTTCCAAATGCCAACTTTCCACAATAGGTGCCAAAACGCTCTCGGGACATCCAAAACCCGATCCGGACATACGCCCAAGTCCAAAATCATCATATGAGACTATTAGAACCTTCAAATCCTGATTCTGAGGTCATTTATAAACATTCCAAACCTTAGTAAGTTTTCCAACTTAAAGCTTCCAAAATGAGAATTTTCCATCTAAGTCAGCCCTGAACTTCCCCAAATTCAATTC
Organism: Nicotiana tomentosiformis; assembly: GCF_000390325.3. Taxonomy (NCBI): domain Eukaryota; kingdom Viridiplantae; phylum Streptophyta; class Magnoliopsida; order Solanales; family Solanaceae; genus Nicotiana; species Nicotiana tomentosiformis. Next base: position 13,829,962 of record NC_090815.1, on the reverse strand, counting down.
CGATCATACTTGCAAGTCATAATACCTGAAGTAAAGCTACTCATACCCTTAAACCATCGAACGACATGCTAGGGATAAAAACTACCGGTCGGATCATTACAATCATGTGGAGGAAGGGGTAATAACCCTATGGTGGAGAATGGTAAGAATATTGCTGGGAGGGCGAATGGTAGGTAGTCTGATGAATACATGGATGTGGTGGAATAGATATGTGCCTAGAAGATTGTTGTCGGCCATCAGTAGCGAAGGGATGCAGGTGTGGAGTGGAAGGAAGCGAGGGTGTAGCACCATCATCCTGATCAATAGGCCTCTTATCCTTCCTAGACCTACCTCGACCCTACCGGTCATCAGTATAAATTAAAGAAAATGTTAGAATTGAGAATATAAATCTATATAAGTTGAGAGCGCTTGAAAATACTAACATGCTAGTCGTCTTCGAAGTATCCTTCCTCATCCTAAAATTCCTCCTCTTCACTTATTTCATTTTTATTAGGTGATTCTTCATCCTTATTTTCTATGATTGTTATTTCCTCCATATCAACTTCTTCTAATATGCGTTGAGGATGCTCCAAGTCATTTTCTAACTGATCATCTACCATTTGGTTAACATTTGAGGTATAAGCAGCATCTAGCACATTCTCAACTTCCACCCTACCAACATGCTTAGTTTTTATTACAATCAACCAATCAGACTTATCCCTCAGCAATGGATATGGAGCATAATACACTTGCCTAACTTTCTACAATTATAAAAGGATCATAGCGATCATACTCCCTCTTTTTGTTAACCTCAATTATGTTGTACTGCGAGTGTACATTTGTAGCTCTTCTAGGTGTTGGGTCAAACCACTTGCATCAGAAAAGTATGATCTTCTTATTGGGTCAACCTGAATATGATAATTGTTGAATCTCTTTGATCACACCATAATAATCATTTTCCCCATCCTAATTGCCTTCACCACTTTTGACATATACCTGGAACGACTCGACTTGTCATTTTGAGAATTTATGTTCCGTTCAGTGACTTAAGGTCCTGAGCAGCTTTGCAATATAAATTATGACTTGCGTCTGTGGTCGAGTTTGGTTTATGGAAGATTCAGAATTTAATTAAAAGAACAATTCTTATTTTTAAAGCTTAAATGGAAAGAGTTGATCGTAGTTTGATTTTTGAGAAAAACAACTCCGGAATGAAAATTTGATGATGTCAATAGCTTTGTATGGTGATTTAGGACATAGGAGTAAGTCTGGATTTGGATTTGGAAGTCCGTAGGACAATTCGACGCATTTTGGCGAAAGTTAAAAAATGGAAGTTTTTTAGAAAGTTTGACCGGGGAGTTGACTTTTGGATATCTCGGTCAAAATCCAGTTCTGAAAATTTTCATAAGTCTGTTATGTCATTTAAGACTTGTGTAAAATATTTGAGGTCAATCGGACTCGATTTGATAGGGTTCGGCATCGAATGTAGAAGTTGGAATTAGTTCGTTTTATTAGGATTGAATTGGGGTATGATTCATGTTTTTAGCATTGTTTGATGTGATTTGAGGCCTCGACTAAGTCTGTAATATGTTTTGAGACTTGTTGGTATGTTCGTACTGGATCCCGAGGGGCTCAGCTGAGTTTCGAAGTGGTTTCGGACCATTTCTAGGGTGAGTTTCGAAGTGGTTTCGGACAATTTCTAGGCCATTTTTAACTGCTGGTTTTTGGCTACAGCAGTGTGCATCGCAGAAATTTCTGTTGCACAGGGCTGACTTTCGAAGCTTATATCTCGTAATCTGCAAGGAATTTGGAGATGATCCAAAAATGAAAGTTGTAGCCCTTTGAGTCTAGTTTCCAGAAATGTAACCATTCATTATTTGGACATTTTTACAGAAAGTTATGATCCACTAACCAAAGCCTGGTACTATAATTATTTTTTCTGATAGTGTGCATCACAGAAATTTCTGCTGCACATGCTGTCTTTGGAAGCTTATATCTCATAATCTATAAGGAATTTGGCAATGATCCAAATATTAAAGTTGTAGCCCTTTGTATCTAGTTTTCATAAATTTAAATCGTTTGGCAGTTGGAGTTGGGTACAAAATGCTATGGTTGATCCACTATAGGCTGTCTGGAAAGAGTTTTTGGATGAGTTTGGTGTTTTAAGCATAAACATGTAATGATCCAAAGGTCCATTTTTAGTTCTAGAGATCGAAAATCGATTTTGAGACTTCCAGGAGTTTGCTAATGAATTATTGGAGTGATCTGGAATGTTTGGTCTAATTTCATCAAGTCGTGATTGGGTTTTTAGAGCGAAACATGAGTTAATTTTTTAACGAGCAAAATTGTTATCGCATTGAGCAAATGAGCTCTGAATTGAGTTTCGATTGAATGAGTAGGTTCGTATTATTATTATTATTATTATTATTATTATTTGTGAATCATAGGAACAAGAATCGTCGAATTTCGAATTCGTATGAAGGTGTTAGAGTCTTTTTAGTGAAACATAAACTGCTGGAGTAAACAGTTTTGGTGCGCACCTTTAGCGACCAAATTTGGTTGTAGCAACAAGAATTGGACTTTTAGCGACCGGAATAGTATTTTTTTGGGAAGAAACTTAAGGACCAAAAATGGTCATTTCCTTCATTTCGTTTTGGATTTTTGGACCACGGTTCTTGGGCGATTTTGAGGATTTCTTCAAGACTTCAACTTGGGTAAGTGTCCTATATCCATAAGTGAATATATGTCATAAATCCATGGTTATATTCAGCATTTAATTCAGATTTAAAGGGAAGATATTGGGATTTTTGCAAAATTTTTCAAAAAAGGAAAATTTAGATTTGGAGGCCGAGTTATTATCGGAATGTAATAAAATTGGTATGGTTGAACTCGTATCGGAATGGGTGTTCAGATTTCATAAAGATTCTGATGAGTTCCGAGATGCGAGCCCCGCATTGACTTTGGTTGACTTTTTAAATGTGAAATTCTAAGTCGACATTTTAGTATCCGGAATTATTTCCTATGAATTTTAATGAAGTTATACAATTAATTTTGATAGATTTGAGATGTCCAGAGGTTAAATCAAGCAAGAAGGACTTCAAAAAGGTAAGTATCTTGCCTAACCTTGAGTGGGGGAATTACCCCTTAGGCATTGAGTCTTATGTGGATATTGCGTGATTGAAAGCCGTGTACACGTGGTGGCGAGTACGTACTTGGTTTATATGTGCAAATTGTATCGGTTGAAATTCGTAGATGCCCTTATGTATTAAATTGGAAAATTGTTGGAACTTAGTAAGTCCCTGAATTGTCATGCCCCATTCGTTGTTTGTCGAATTTATATTTTATATTATAATTTGGTGTTATTGTCATTTGGATTTTATGTGAACTCTGTGTGTTGTTGATTTGATATTCTTCTTGGAATTAAATTCATTATGGAATCCTTATCTGCAAATAATTATTAAATAAGTTAAAATTGAGGCATTAATTTAAATTTATTAAAATTTGGATTAATGAAGGCGTTGTCCTATGCTGAGTTACTTTTCCATCTCTGTTGTTGTTTTGAGGTTTTATATACGTTGTGTGGAGCCTTGGGCTATTTGTTGAGAAATTTATTAATTTGCTATATCTTTGGAATTGGTTGTGGTCATTGGAAACATTGTGATATGAATTGATTGTGTTGTGTTGTCGTGATAATAGCTCGTGTAAATTATTGTGTGATTTGAGTTATTATTATGAGGATATAAGGGTGGCATTCCACTGTTGATATTATGTGGGTATAAGGGTGGCATTTCACTGTGGTTATATGTGATGGGATATTGTCTGGGTGGAGTGATAAGGGTGGCCATTATACGGAGCGATAAGGGCAGCTATAGGAGCGATAAGGGTGGCTATGGGAGCAATAAGGGTGGCTATAGGAGAGATAAGGGTGGCTATTGTCAAGGATGATATGTGATGATGTGGGATTATTGTGTTGGTGATTTTTATGTGATGTTGTGATTTTCCTTGTGTTTATCCTTATATCTTGTGCAACTTGTCTTGTTGTTTCAGTAAACTTGATAATAGTCTCATCTATGTTGAAATCGTGAGCCTGTGGCTATTGCCGGGTAGATAATATTATATGGGATCGGGTTGCACGCCGCAACATATATGATTAATGTTATATGGGATCGGGTTGCACGCCGCAAAAGATATGATTAGTGTTATATGGGATTGGGTTGCACGCCGCAACAAATATGAAATGTTGACACGAGGTGTCGGGGGAAAATATGATGGTTTTATTATTGGCACATGAATGGTCCATGCAGATGATGATTTAAATATGGACACGAGGTGCCGTGAAAATATGAAAGTAGGCTAAGACCCGCGTTAAGAAAAATATGAAAGTGGGCTAAGACCCGTATTTTATGAGTATGAAATGAGGTGTCACAGGGTAACATTTATTTGAAAGAATGTTATATATAAAATATATTTATTTGAAAGAATTATATTCGAAAGATATCTATTTGAAAGATATTTATTTGAAGGAAGTATATTCGAAATATATTTATTGGAAAGGATTATATTCTAGAGATTTTTATTAAAAAACTTATAGATGAAATGTGTATATTTTGAAGGGCTTGATTATTGATTGTACTTGTGTCCATTATCTGTTTGAGCAATATTTATGGAATTCTTGCTGCTTTGCTGTTTACATCACTAGTTGATTATTGTTGCTATTACTGCTATCTGTTTTCTACTCCCTCCATTCCAGTTTATGTGGAATTGTTTTCTATTTGAGCAATGAGAATCCTTTATAACCACACAAATACTCTGGGCCCTTTTTGAATTGTTTAGGACCACAAATTTCAAAAGTCTTTATTTTTTCTTAACTTCGTGCCCAGTCAAACGGATTCACATAAATTGGAACGGAGGTAGTATTACTTTTGTATACTATATTGCACAGATTATTAGACTAGTGAGCGTCTTGACTGTACCTCGTCACTACTCAACCTAGGTTAGTCTTGATACTTACTGGTTACCGACTTTGGTGTACTCATACTATATTTTTGCACATTTTTGTGCAGATTCAGGTATCGTAGATATCGGACTCGGACAAAGTTAGAGTGTGATCGCAAGGACTTAAGGTAGAGCTACTTGGTCGTCACAGTCCCTTTGAGTCTTTCCATTTTTATTGTACTGTTAATTTCTTATTCGAACGGTATTGTATATTCGGTCCTTGAGATCATTCCATGTATTCAGTTAGAGTTCGTGTCCCAGTATTACCAATCTTGGGAGGTTGTTTGAATATTTTCGCTGTTAGTTTTGATACTTGTATTAAATTATATGTTTAAAAAAAATGGCTAGAATTGTTATTATAATCGGCTTACCTAGTCTTAGAGACTAAGTGCCATCACGACGCCTGTGGTGGGATTTTGGATCGTGACGAGTTGGTATCAGAGCTCTAGGTTTATAGGTTCTATGAGTCACGAACGAGTTTAGTAAAGTCTTGCGGATCGGTATGGAGACGTCTGTACTTATCTTCGAAAGGCTACAGAACTCTTAGGAAATTTCCACTTCTTTCATTACTGTCGTGCGGAATTTGTTGAATTTGGATTTGAGCCTTTGTATATCTATTCTCTCACAGATGGTGAGGACACGTGATACCTAGTCAGCTGAGCAGACACTCGCGTATACAGCTAGGGCCTCAAGAGGCTAGGGTCAAGGTAGAGGCCAAGGAAATGAACGTGTCACAGCTAGAACATCGGTCAGAGGAGCAGTTCAGGAGCCACTAGTAGCTCCAGTTGGGGGACAGGCACCAGAGACACCTGTTGTTACCCCCGAACTTCAGGAGACTTTAGCACAGTTCCTGAACATGTTTGGTACTATAACGACCCGACCAGTCGTTTTGCTTTCTAGAACCCCATTTCCCTAAATAAGACTTCCCGTACTTTATTTTACTGATTTATAACTTGCGGGGATGGTTGATTCGGGATTTAGAAGAGTTTGGGTTGAAATCGGAATACTTAGTTCCTTAAGGTTGGCTTGAAAGGTCAAGTTTAACTTTGGTCAACATTTTTAGTAAACGACCTCAAAATCGGGATTTGACGGCTCCAATAGGTTTGTGTGATCATTTTGGACTTGGGCATATGTTCGGATTGAGTTTTGGGGAACCGAGGAGTGTTTTGGCGCCTAATAGTGAAAGTTGGTTCTTAAAGGTTTTTGAAGTTCTTTAAATTTGGTTTGGTGTAGGTTTTGGTGATACCGAGGTCTGAATGGAATTCCGAGATTGGGAATAGTTCTGTAATGTCATTTAAGACTTGCACGCAAAATTTGGTGTCATTCCAAGTTGATTTGATAGGAATCGGATGAGCAGAAGTCTTTTTAGAAGTTTTTGAATTCATAAGTCAATTCATGCATTTTGGCGTCTGATTCTTGGTTTTTGATATTATTTCCTGGTTTTGATCGCTCGAGCGAGTTTATATGAGGTTATTAGACTTGTGTGGATAGTTGGTGTGGAGCCCTGAGGGCTCGGGTGAGTTTTGGACGTTCAGAAGGAATGAAAACACATCAGTTTTTTGGTGTTTCTTGGCAGCAGTTGCAGGTCTCGCAAATGCGAGAAATTGTACGCAAATGCAAACCTTGCATTTGCGAGAAGGGCTTCGCAATTGCGAAGAAGACCGACCTAGGCATTGTTCGCATTTGCGACATATTTGCTGCATTTGCGATCCCATCAGAGTTCGCATTTGCGACCCTAACAGCTGAAGGCCAAGCTTCGCATTTGCGAGAGTTGTGTCGCATTTGCGAACCTAGTGTCGCAAATGCAACATCAGAGGCATGTGCCCAGCACATTTAATGTGCGACTTAGGCCATTTATCTCACATTTCTTTTCATCTCTTGGGCGATTCTTGGAGCTTTTGGAAAAAGGTTTTCACCTAGCACTTTGAGGTAAGTAATTCCTACACAACATGAGTTAAATACATAGATTATGGGTAGATTATAACATGTAAATCAGTAAAAACCATGGATTTAGGTGGAAACCTAGGTGTTTGACAAAAATGAGATTTAACCAGGAAATGTTTTTACGGAACTTAGTAAAAATCATATATTTATGTTCCTAGGGTTATGGGTAACAACTTTCTTTAATGATTTCCGGAATCCGAGCTTGTGGGCCCGGGGGTGAATTTTAGGAATCTTGCAATTTAGGTTGGGCAATCACTTAAATGGTGGAATTATGAACTTTTGAGCATAGATTGATTAGTTTATGTAATGTTTGACTAGCTTTGAGTCGTTTGGCGTCAAACTTGGAGGTTTGAGCGCATTCTTGAATTGGGAAGTAGGATTTGAGACGAGGTATGTCTCCTTTCTAACCTTGTAGAGGGAATTAACCCCATATGTGAATTAAATAAATGTGTGTACTTAATTGTGGGGGGCTACGTACATACGAAGTGACGAGAGTCCGTACGTAGCTACTATTATGCTATTGTCCGGGTCGTTCGGGACCCGTATCATGTTATACTTGGAATGTTTGGGCCCTTACTTGCTAATATAATCACTTAAATCATGATAGAAATGGATAAAAGAATTTTATAAGGTTAAATTCACTTACTTGAAGGTTTGTATGAGATACTTGACTGTAAATGAGAAACATGTGTGTTCTTGAAAATAATTGTTATTTGTGAATCGGGACGAGCGCCTCGGTAGTAAATAGATGCATCTATGGTTCACACCGTTCGACCCTCCGGCAGTGCACAGTTTAAATATTTTGTTGGATCGGGTCGTACGACCTCGGCATAATTGCGCATGCTAATTATTTATAAATTCTCCATGATTTATTCTACTTAAATGCCTTGAAATGTAAGTTGCTAAGTAGTATTACTGAAATTTATGTTATAATTGTGAAAGAAGGACTTATCTCTTCCTGTTGTTGAACTGACAGCATCATTCATGATATCCATGCTTAGCATAGTACTTTAATTATATTATTTTTGGCCTAGTAAGTGTCAAGTCGGCCCCCCGTCACTACTTATTCGAGGTTAGGTGGGATACTTATTGGGTACATATTGTTTGTGTACCCATACTACACTTATGTACTTAATTGTACAAGATCTGAGGTTGGTGCATCTAGTTACCCGCCCGGCGCGCATACTTGATATTGGACCGAGACTTTACGGTGAGTTGCCCCTTTCTGAGCCGTTCAGCAGCATGCCGGAGTTTCTCTTTTATTTTTATCTGTCTATTTTGTTTCAGACAGTAGGATAGTAATCTTTTGTATATTCTACTAGTTGCCCACATACTTGTGACACCAGATCTTGGCACGTATTAGTAGACTTTGGTTTTTGGGTTGTAATCCAATAGTTATAACTACTTTTACATGTTTTCGTTTGTTTGCCTTAAAAATCCTTTATTTACCAAATATTTTAAAATAAGAAAAGCCAAAGGGGAAATCACTAAGTTGTTCACTGTTGGCTTGTCCAGCAACGGTGCTGGACGCCATCACAGCCTGACATGGAGTTGGGTCGTGGCAATATGGTATCAGAGCACTAGGTTCACGTAGGTCTCACAAGTTATGGGCTGGCCTAGTAGAGTCTTGCCGATCGTTGCCGAGACGTCCGTGCTTATCTTCGAGAGGCTATGGGGTGTTAAGAAACTACTCATTTTTCATCTCATATCGTGCAAATGATGGTATACTAAATTTCCTTCTGGTATTCTCTCACAGATGGTGAGGACGCGTATGTCAGACATTCCAGACCCAGGGGGGCTGCTCCCCCCGTTGCTAGAGGCCTAGGTAGAGGCCGAGGGAGGGCACCAACCCGAGGTAGGGGACGAAGGCATCCCAGAGCTACCCCAGTAGCACCCCCAGCAGATCCAGTGAAGGATCCCATTATTGAGGAGCAGGGCGAGGTGCCTGCCGCAGAGCCAATCCCGGTAGATTTCATGACAGCACCAGGCTTTCAGGAGGTCATGGGCCGTATGATATGGTTCATGGATTCTATGACTCAGGTTAGTTTATTTCGAGAAGAACCAACCACATCTCAGGCGGGAGGGGGAGCACAGACCCCTACTGCCCAGGCTCCAGGGCATACAACTGCAGTGTATCAGACTCTTGGTACATTACCCGCGGATGGGGCCCAGCCAGTTACAGCAGTGGCACCTAAGCCTAGATCGACTGCGGATGGCGATATGCAGAAGTTATTAGACAGATAGACTAGGTTACACCCTCCTGTCTTCGGAAGCGAGCGTCATGGGGATGCCCAGGATTTCATTGATAGGTGCCGGGATAGACTGTATAACATGAGGATACTGGAATCTCATGGGGTTGATTTCACTACTTTCCAGCTGGAGGGCAGGGCCCGTAGGAGGTGGCAATCTTATCTTCTTGGCAGACTAGCGGGTTATCCTCCCATGACTTTGAGCCAATTCACATAGCTTTTCCTGGATTGGTATATTCTACCCTCCGAGAGGGAAGAGTTGTTGTATCAGTTTGAGTAGCTTGAGCAAGGTCAGATGTCAGTGACCGACTATGAGGCAAGGTTTTCTGAGTTTTCTCGCCATGCACTTATGATACTTCCTACGGACGCAGAGAGAGTGTGAGGTTTGTTGCGGGACTGCACTCCGGTATTAGGTCCAATATGGCCCAAAAGGTTGGGATGGAGACTTCTTACCAGCTGGTAGTGGAGATTGCTCGGAGGATTGAAGGCTATCCGTGAGAGGGGGAGAAAGCAGATGCAGCAGGATAAGAGGGCCCGTTTCTCTGGAGAGTTTAGAGGTGCCTCGGCTAGGGGCAGAAGTCAGTTTGTGAGGGGTGAGCCTTGCAGTCCCCCATATTCATCACCACCACCTCCTCGAGGTCCTCTAGCGCGCCCCTATTTCAGCGCCATGCCAGAGAGTTCTTACCGCCCACCAGCCATCCAGGGTTCTTCCAGTGGGTACTCAGGTCACCAGGGTTCATCCAGCTCATATTTTAGTACCATGCCAGAGAGTTCATACCAGCCATCGGCTATTCAGGCTTTTTCCAGTGGGTTGACAGGCATCAGAGTCAGACATCAGGCCTACAGATCACCGCATCGAGGGGTTATTTCGAGTGCGGAGATTTCGGTCACATGAGGAGATTCTGCCCCAGGCTTTAAGGCAAGGTAGTGCAGTAGGGCCAGCAGCCCACGATTTCAGCACCAGCTATCCGGCCATCCAGGGATGGGAGGGCAGGCTGGTAGGGGCCATCCTAGAGGTAGAGGCTAGGTAGGGGGAGGCCAGTCAACTACTGTTCAGTTAGGCGGGGGCCAGCCCCCGGCGCTCCAGCCAGATTCTATGCTTTTCCGGCCAGACTAGATGCATTGGCCTCAGATGCCGGGATCGCATGTATTATTTCTATATGCAGTAGGGATGCTTCATTATTATTTGATCCAGGTTCTACCTATTCATATGTGTCATCTTTGTTTGCTCATTTCCTGGTTATTTCTCGTGAGTCCTTGGGTACTCCTGTTTATGTGTTCACTCATGTGGGCGATTCTGTGGTTGTGGATTGGATCTATCGGTCCTGTGTGGTCATATTATGTGGTTACGAGACTAGAGCGGACCTTCCGCTACTTGATATGATCGACTTTAAGGTAATCCTAGGCATGGACTGGTTATCTCTATATCACGTCATCCTTGATTGTGATGCCAAGACTATTACCTTAGCGATGCTAGAATTACTAAGATTGGAGTGGAAGGGTTCCTCATTTAGTACAGCTAGTCGGGTCATCTCTTTTCTGAAGGCTCGACATAAGGACGAGAAGGGTTGTTTGGCTTATCTAGCTTATGTTCGGGACACCATCGCAGAGTCTCCATCGATTGATTCAGTGCCAGTAGTTCGGGAGTTCGCCGATGTGTTTCCTTCTGACCTTCCAGGCATGCCGCCAGATCATGATATTGATTTCTGTATTGATTTGGATCCAGGCACCCAACCTATATCTATCCCACCATACCGTATGACTCCGAAAGAGTTGAAGGAGTTGAAGTAGCAGCTTGAGGAGTTGTTAGCAAAGCGGTTTGTGAGACCAAGTGTATCATCTTAGGGTGCACTAGTGTTATTTGTGAAGAAGAAAGATGGTACTATGCGGATGTGCATTGATTACCGCCTGTTGAACAAGGTTACCATCAAGAACAAGTACTTGTTGCCGTGTATCGATGATTTGTTTGACCAGTTGCAGGGTGCTAGGGTGTTTTTTTAAGATCGACTTGAGATCGGGGTACCATCAGTTGAAGATTCGGGACTCAGATGTTCCGAAAACTACCTTCCATACCAGATATGGTTATTATGAGTTTCTAGTGATGTCCTTCGGCTTGACTAATGCCCCAGCGGCATTTATGGATCTGATGAACCGGGTGTTCAGGCCCTATATTGATTCCTTTGTTATTGTCTTCATTGATGACATCTCGATTTACTCACGTAGCCTGGGGGAGCACAAGCAACATTTGAGAGTGGTACTTTAGACGTTGCGAGAACAGAAGCTATATGCTAAATTCTCCAAGTGTGAGTTTTGGCTAGAGTCTATGGCATTCTTGGGGCATATTGTATCAGGAGAAGGTATTAAGGTGGATCCCAAGAAGATTGAGGCAGTTCAGAGTTGGCCTCGTCCCACTTCGGTGACTGAGATTAGGAGTTTCCTAGGGTTAGTAGGTTATTATTGCCGATTTGTGCAGGGTTTCTTATCCATTGCAGCACCTTTGACTAGATTGACCCAGAAGGGTGCCCCTTTACGTTGGTCTGATGGTTGTTAGGCGAGCTTTCAAAAGCTCAAGACAGCCTTGACTACAACACCAGTTTTAGTGTTGCCTTTCGGTTCGGGGATGTATATTGTGTATTGCAAAACTTCACGCGTTGGCTTGGGTTGTGTATTGATGCAGAAGGGCCGAGTTATTTCATACGCTTCACGTTAGCTAAAGTTCCATGAGAAGAATTATCATGCGCATGATTTAGAGTTAGCCGCGATTGTTTATGCTCTTTAGATATGGAGGCATTATCTGTATGGGGTATCATGTGAGGTTTATACTGATCATCGTAGCTTACAACATTTGTTCAAGCAAAGGGATCTCAATTTGATGCAGCGTAGATAGCTTGAGTTACTGAAGGATTATGATATCACCATTCTTTATCATCCGGGTAAGGCAAATGTGGTCGTGGATGCCTTAAGCAGGAAGGCAGAGAGTATGGGTAGCTTGGCATTTATTTCAGCGAAGGAGAGGCCACTAGCTATGGACATTTAGTCCTTGGCTAACAGACTTGTGAGGTTCGATATTTCAGAGCCCAGTGGAGTTCTTGCATGTGTTGTTGCTCAGCCTTCATTATTGGGGCAGATCAAGGCCCGACAGTTTGATGATCCGCAATTAGTAGTTATTAGAAAGACGGTACTACAGGATGGTGCTGAAGAAGTTTCTATTGGCGGGGATGGTGTTTTGTGACTCTAGAGTCGTCTATGTGTTCCTAATGTTGATGGCTTGAGGGAGAGGATTCTAGAGGAGGCACACAGATCTCGGTATTCTATTCACCCAGGTGCTACAAAGATGTATCGTGACCTGACACAGCATTATTGGTGGCGGCGGATGAAGAGAGACATAGAGGAGTATGTAGCTAGGTGTCTAAATTGCCAGCAGGTCAAGTATGAGCACCAAAGGCCAGGTGGCCTACTTCAGCAGGTGACTATACCTGAGTAGAAATGGGAGCGCATCACTATGGACTTCGTAGCTGGATTGCCGTAGACCTTGCGAAAGTTTGATGCAGTTTGGGTCACTGTCGACAAATTGACCAAGTCGGCACACTTCAGTCCGGTTGTGACTACCTATACTTCAGAGAAATTGGCCCAGATTTATATTAGGGAAGTAGTTCGGTTGCACGGTGTGCATGTTTCCATCATATCAGATATTGGAGGACATGCTGGGGAGTCGTACAGAGTGAGTTGAAGACTTGTATAGAGCTCAGCACAGAGTTTCATCCACAGACCAATTGGCAGTCAGAGCGGACAATTCAGATATTGGAGGACATGCTGAGAGCATGTGTGATTGACTTTGGGGGACAGTGGGATCAGTTATTGCCATTGGCCGAGTTTGCTTACAACAACAGTTATCAGTCCAGCATCAAGATGGCCCCATTTGAGGCTTTATATGGTCGACAATGTCGTTCTCCCATCGGGTGGTTTGAGCCCGGCGAGACTAGGTTATATGGTACTGATCTGGTGAAGGATGCCTTGATAAAGGTAAAGTACAAGATAAAGTTGATTCAGGAGCGACTTCGCACAGCACGGTCCAGACAGAAGAGTTACGCGGATCAGAAGGCGCGTGATGTATCATTTATGGTAGGCGAGAAGGTTCTCTTGAAAGTCTTGCCGATGAAGGGTATTATGAGATTCGGAAAGAAGGGCAAGTTGAGCCCAAGGTTTATAGGCCCATTTGAGGTGTTGAGGCGAGTTGGGGAGGTTTCTTATGAGCTTGACTTACCTCCTAGCCTATCAGGGGTTCATCCGGTTTGTCACGTGTCTATGCTCCGGAGGTATCATGCCGACCTGTCACATGTGTTAGACTTCAGCACTATTCAGCTTTATGAGAGCTTGGGTTATGAGGAGGAGCCAGTTGCCATTGTTATTAGACAGGATCGCCAGTTGAGATCCAAGAGGATTTTTGCGGTAAAGGTTCAGTGGAGGGGCCAACCAGTCGAGCAGGCGACGTGGGATTCCGAGGATGAACGTTTGTTTAAGAGGTGGAGAATGTAATGACCCGACCGGTCGTTTTTCCTTCTAGAACCCCATTTAACTAAATAAGACTTCCCGTACTTGCTTTTACTGATTTATGACTTGCGGGGATGGTTGGTTCTGGATTTAGAAGAGTTTGGGTTGAAATCCGAACACTTAGTTCCTTAAGGTCGGCTTGAAAGGCGAAATTTGACTTTGGTCAATATTTTTAGTAAACGACCTCGAAATCAGGATTTGACGGTTCTAATAGGCTCGTGTGGTGATTTCGGACTTGGGTGTATGTTCGGATTGAGTTTTGGGGGACCCGGGAACGTTTTGATGCCTAATAGTGAAAATTGGTTCTTGAAAGTTTTTGAAGTTCTTTAAATTTGGTTTAAAGTACATTTTGGTAATACCGAGGCCCGAATGGAGTTGCGAGATCGGGAATAGTTCCATAATGTCATTTAAGACTTGCACACAAAATTTGGTATAATTCCGAGTTGATTTGATAGGAATCAGACAAGCAGAAGGCTTTTTAGAAGTTTTTGAATTCATAAGTCAATTCATGCGTTTTGGCATTCAATTCTTGGTTTTTGATGTTATATTTGGGTTTTGATCGCTCGAGCGAGTTTATATAAGGTTATTAGACTTGTGTGGATAGTTGGTGTGGAGGCCCGAGGGCTCGGGTAAGTTTTGTACGTTCGGAAGGAATGAAAACACATCAGTTTCTCGTGTTTCTTAGTAGCAGTTGCAGGTCTCGCAAATGCGAGAAACTGTTCGCAAATACAAATCGCGCATTTGCGAGGGCTTCGCAATTGCGAAGAAGACCAACCTAGGCAGTGTTCGCATTTGCGACACATTTGCTGCATTTGCGATCCCAACAGAGTTCGCATTTTCGACCCTCGTATTTACGAACCTGGTGTCGCAAATGCGACATCAGAGGCCTGTGCCCAGCTCATTTAATGCGCGACTTAGGCCATTTATCTCACTTTTATTTCATCTCTTGGATGATTCTTGGAGCTTTTAGAAGAGGGTTTTCACCTAGCACTTTGAGGTAAGTAATTCCTACACAACATGAGTTAAATAGATAGATTATGGGTAGATTATAACATGTAAATTAGTAAAAACCATGGATTTAGGTGAAAACCTAGGTGTTTGACAAAAATGAGATTTAACCACGAAATGTTTTTACGGAACATAGTAAAAATCATATATTTATGTTCCTAGGGTTTTGGGTAACAACTTTCTTTAAAGATTTTCGGAATCCGAGCTTGTGGGCCCAGGGGTGAATTTTAGGAATCTTGCAATTTAGGTTGGGCAATCACTTAAATGGTGGAATTGTGAACTTTTGAGCATAGATTGATTAGTTTATGTAATGTTTGACTAGCTTCGAGTCGTTTGGCGTCAAATTTGGAGGTTTGAGCGCGTTCTTGAATTGGGAAGTAGTATTTGAGACGAGGTATGTCTCCTTTCTAACCTTGTAGAGGGAATTAAACCCATAGTTGAATTAAATAAATTTGTGTACCTAATTGTGGGGGGATACGTACGTACAAAGTGACGAGAATCCACACGTAGCTACTATTATGCTATTGTCCTGGTAGTTTGGGACCCGTATCATGCTATACTAGGAATATAATCACTTAAGTCATGATAGAAATCACTTAAGTCATGATAGAAATGGATAAAAGAATTTTATAAGGTTAAATTCACTTACTTGAAGGTTTGTATGAGATATTTGACTGTAAATGAGAAACATGTGTTTTCTTAAAAATAATTGTTATTTGTGGATCGGGTCGAGCGCCTCGGTAGTAAATAGATGCAGCTATGGTTCGCGTCGTTCGACCCTCCGGCAATGTACAGTTTAAATATTTTGTTGGATCGGGCCGTACGACCTCGGCATAATTGCGCATGCTAATTATTTATAAATTCTCCATGATTTATTCTACTTAAATGCCTTGAAATGTAAGTTGCTAAATAGTATTACTGAAATTTATGTTATAATTGTGAAAGAAGGACTTATCTCTTCATGTTGTTGAACTGACAGCATAATTCATGATATCCATGCTTAACATTGTACTTTAATTATATTATTATTGGCCTAGTAAGTGTCAAGTCGACCCCTCGACACTATTTCTTCGAGGCTAGGCGGGATACTTATTGGGTAAATATTGTTTATGTACTCATACTATACTTATGTACTTAATTGTACAAGATCTGAGGCTGGTGCATCTAGTTACCCGCCCGGCGCGCATACTTGATCTTGGACCGAGACTTCACGGTGAGTTGCCCCTTTCTGATCCATTCAGCAGCATGCCGGAGATTCTTTTTTTTTATTTGTCTATTTTGTTTCAGACAGTAGGATAGTTATCTTTTGTATATTCTACTAGTTTTCGACATACTTGTGACACCAGATCTTGGCACGTATTAGTAGACTTTGGTTTTTGGGTTGTAATCCAATAGTTATAACTGCTTTTACTTGTTTTCGTTTATTTGCCTTAAAATCCTTTATTTACCAAATATTTTAAAATAAGAAAAGCCAAAGGGGAAATCACAAAGTTGTTCACTATTGGCTTGTCCAGCAACGGTGTTGGACGCCTTCACGGCCTGACATGGAGTAAGGTCGTAATAGGTACATTAACTTGGGCGGGATTGATATCTGTTGCACCAAATATTTCACAGATTGGGGGAGTAGCTCAGACTCTTACAACCCGTACTCCAAAACAACAGATTCACATTGGTCAGGTTCCGGGTATGGTACTGATATATCATATTATCCTGGTTTAGCGCGAGGTCAGGCCAGAGGCATCAGAAGAAGAACTAAAGATACTTGAGAGATTTAAGAGGTGTAGTCCACCTACCTTCAGTGGCACGGCTATCGAGGATACTAAGGGATTTCTAGAAAGGTGTCACTGTATTCTCCGCACCATGGGTATTGTGGAAGTGAGCGGAGTTGCCTTTACTACATTTTAGTTGTCAGGAGCAGCGTATCGATGGTGGCAAGCTTATGAAAAGGGCAGACCAGCCGATACAACACCGCCAACTTGGGCTCAGTTTTCGAAAATATTTTTGAAAGAGTTTGTTCCCCGGACTATCCGGGATGCGTGGCGCACAGAGTTTGAATGGTTGCGTCAGGGCACGATGACGGTGTCAGAATATGCTATCAAGTTCATTGAGTTAGCCCATCATGCATCTATATTGGTTCCTACAGTTAGAGAGTGAGTCTGCAGATTCATTGAAGGGCTCGATTATGATTTTAAAATAAGCATGGCTCAAGAGTTGCAGACTTACATTCCATTTCAGCAAGTAGTAGATATTTCCAGAATATTAGAACATGTTTGAAGTGAGGAAAATGAGTCTAAGGAGGACAAAAGATCTTGGAACTCTGGAGGATTTAATGGATTCTACTCTGCAGCTATAACTCATCATGGCGGAGGCTCAGGCAGTCGGTCAGCCCAGTCCGCAATTCAAAGTACTCGGAGTGCTCCAATTAATATTTATAGTGTACCACTGGCACGAGGTTCTTACAATGGTTATTCCAGTTTTCCGACACAGACTCAGTATGAGCAGTCGTGACCTCTGAGGGGTTGTTATGAGTGTGGTGATACTAGGCATATTATGAGAGATTGTCCCAAACTTGGGAGATGCAAATTTCATCAAGACACTCAGATTACATGCTTTATTCCAATTAATACACCACATGCACAGCCAGTTAGGGGTGGAGGACAAACGGGTAGAGGGCGCCTAAGAGGGGGAGGCCTGTCCCATTGATATAATTGCTATGAACTGGCTAAGGCCAATACACCAAATGGTATCGTCATAGGTATGAATTAATTTATAATAAATGGAGCACTATTCATATTTTGATTCGATCCTGATTATCGAGGTGGGAACTCCTATCATGCTCCTTATATGGTGGATTTGTGAATTTGTACTCCACTCCGGTGTTTATCCCTGTTGGGAGACTTGATGGTGTTAGCCCGTGTCTATCATTTTTGTTTTGTACATTATTGTGGGCTATGAGTCCAAAAGGTGACTTTTTATTACTCACTACAGTGAGTTTTGATGTAATTTCGGGATAATTGATTACAATTTTATGAATTATATGCCCTACCGGTATGGGGGTTCATTATGTATTGTGAAATTGTTTCACTAAATT
Source organism: Nicotiana tomentosiformis (assembly GCF_000390325.3). Lineage (NCBI taxonomy): Eukaryota > Viridiplantae > Streptophyta > Magnoliopsida > Solanales > Solanaceae > Nicotiana > Nicotiana tomentosiformis. Next base: position 13,812,148 of record NC_090815.1, on the reverse strand, counting down.
TATTTAAAGAGAAGAAATGGAAAATTTCAGTTGGCACAATGTGCAAAGTACTTGTGATTCAAAGTTGAGGGCGAGATCCTCGCATTTTTATATGATGTGAAATATTTAAACCGGGCAACAAGCCGCGGTGGAAGTTATATAAGGACGAGGTCCTTGTGATGAAAATTGTGTTTAAATTCTCCCTTGTGAAATTAAATTTGTACTATAGTACTAATAGGGAGTCATGCCTGTTAGGCTTATTTGATAATTCTTGTATGTGTTTTTCTCTGCATATTTAGCCATTTCGTGCTATAATTATTGAGTTTTAGCCTACGAGGTGAGTTCCCAGGTGGCGTTAAATATGACTCACTAATTCAGGTAAATAATTATGAGGTCTTCATACCTCGCGTGTTACTGGCAGTGATGTGGAAATTTGAAATGAGGTTTTGGATAATGTGAGGTTAATTGACGATGCTGTAATTAATTATGAACAACTATTACGACCATAGATGTGGTTATGGGTATACGTATGATGTGTGCGTAGGCACGAAATTGCTACAACCGGTTGAGACTAATACCGTGTGTTGATGTGAAAATTAGGCCTTTTGAAAATGTTTGGAGTATAAGAAATTTGTTTTAAAATTTATAAATGTGGATAAAAGAAATAATCTTAACTGAGATGGTGTTGTCAGACCATGTTAAAATTTTGGTGACGTAGAATCATTGCAAGTAGGTGTGTAATAGTACACTCAGTAATTTAATATCCTCAGAATAATTCTTGGCACGTTCGAGGACAAACGTATGTGTTAAGAGGAGGAGAATGTAACGACCCGGCTTGTCGTTTTGAGAATTTACGTTCCGTTCAGTGACTTAACGTCCCGAGCAGCTTTGTAATGTGCATTATGACTTGCGTATGTGATCGAATTTTGTTTTTGGAAGATTTAGAATTTAATTGAAAGAACAATTCTTATTTTTGAAGCTTGAGTGGAAATAGTTGACCGGAGTTTGACTTTTGAGAAAAATGACTTTGGAATGGAAATTTGATGATGTCAATAGCTTCGTATAGTGATTTAGGACTTAGGCATATGACCGGATTTAGATTTGGAAGTCCGTAGGACAATTCGACGCATTTTTGGCAAAAGTTGGAAAATGGAAGATTTTTAGAATGTTTGACAGGAGAGTTGACTTTTCAATATCAGGGTCGAAATCTAGTTCTGAAAATTTCTATAGGTCCGTTATGTCATTTATGATTTTTGTGCAAAATTTGAGTACAATCGGACTCGATTTGATAGGTTTCGGCATCAAATATAGAAGTTGGAATTTGTTTGTTTCATTATGCTTGAATTGGGGTATGATTAGGGTTTTTAGCGTTGTTTGATTTGATTTGATGCCTCGACTAAGTCCGTAATATGTTTTGAGACTTGTTGATATGTTTGGACAGGGTCCCGAGGGGCTCGGGTGAGTTTCGAAGTGGTTTCGGACCATTTCTAGGCCATTTTTAACTGCTGGGTTTTGGCTACAGCAGTGTGCATCACAGACATTTCTACTGCACATGGCTGACTTTGAAAGCTTATATCTCGTAATATGTAAGGAATTTGGAGATGATCCAAAAATGAAAGTTGTAGCCCTTTAAGTTTAGTTTCCAAAAATATAAACCATTCATTATTTGGACATTTGTACAGAAAGTTATAATCGACTAACCGAAGCCTGGTATTGTAGTTGTTTTGTCTGACAGTGTGCATCGTAGAAATTTATGTTGCACATGGCTGACTTTGGAAGCTTATATCTCGTAATTTATAAGGAATTTGGCAATGATCCAAAAATTAAAGTTGTAGCCCTTTGCATCTAGTCTTCATAAATTTAAACCGTTTGGCAGTTGGAGTTGGGTACAAAAAGTTATGGTTGACACACTACAAGCTGTCTGGGAAGAGTTTTTGGAAGAGTTTGGTGTTTTGAGCATAAGCATGTAATGATTGAAAGGTCCATTTTTAGTTCTATAGATCGAAAATCAATTTCGAGACTTCTGGGAGTTTGCTAATGAATTATAGGAATGATCTGGAATGTTTGGTCTAATTTCATCAAGTAGCGATTGGGTTTTTAGAGCGAAACATGAGTTAATTGTTTAACGAGCGAAATTGGTATCGTATTGAGAAAATAAGCTCCAAATTGAGTTTTGATTGAATGAGTAGATGTTTATTATTATTTGTGACTCATAGGAACAAGAATCGTCGAATTTCGAGTTCATATGAAGGAGTTAGAGCCTTTTTAGTGAAACATAAACTATTGGTGGTTCTGGTGCGTACCTTTAGTGACCTGATTTGGCACTTTTAGTGACGGGAATTGGACTTTTAGCGACCATAATAGTGTTTTTATTGGGCAGAAACTTAAGGACCAAAAATGGTCATTTCCTTCAATTCATTTTGGATTTTTGGAGCACAGTTCTTGGTCAATTTTGAGGATTTCTTCAAGACTTCAACTTGGGTAAGTGTCCTATATCCAAAAGTGATTATATTTCATAAATCTATGATTATATTCATCATTTAATTTGGATTTAAATGGATAAAATTGGGATTTTTGCAAAATATTTCAAAAAACGGAAAATTAAGATTTGGAGGCCGAGTTGTTATCAAAATTTCATAAAATTGGTATTGTTGAACTCGTATCACAATAGGAGTTCGGATTTCGTACAATTTCTGATGGGTTCCGAGACCCGAGCCTCGCATTGACTTTGGTTGACTTTTTAAATGTGAAATTCTAAGTCGATGTTTTAGTATCCGGATTTATTTTCGATGAATTTTAATGAAGTTATACAATTAATTTTGATAGATTTGAGCTGTTTGGAGGTCAATTCAAGCAAGAAGACAATTTTGGAATATCGGTCTAACTTCAAAAAGGTAAGTATCTTGCCTAACTTTGAGCGGGGGGAATTACCCCGTAAGCATTGAGTCTTATGTGGATATTGTGTGATTGGAAGCCGTGTACGCGAGGTGGCGAGTACGTACTTGGTTTATATGTGTAAATTATATCGGTTGAAATTCGTAGACCCCCTTATGTATTAAATTGGAAAATTGCTGGAACTTAGTAAGTCCCTGAATTGTCATGCCCCATTCCTTGTTTGACAAATTTGTATTTTATATAATAATTTGGTGTTATTGACACTTAGATTTTTATGTGAATTCTGTGTGTTGTTGATTTGATATTTTTCTTGGAATTAAATTCATTATGGAATCCTTATCTGCAAATAATTATTAAATAAGTTTAAAATGAGGCATTAATTTAAATTTATTAAAATTTTGGATTAATGAAGGCGTTGTCCTATGCTGAGTTACTTTTCCATCTCTGATGTTGTTTTAAGGTTTTATATACGTTGTGTGAAGCATTGGGCTATTTGTTGAGAAATTTATTGATTTGCTATATCTTTGGAATTGGTTGTGGTTATTGGGCAAATTGTGATATGAATTGACTGTGTCGTGTTGTCGTGATAAAGGTGGCATTCTCTATGAGGATATTATGAGGATATAAGGGTGGCATTCCACTGTTGATATTATGTGGGTATAAGGGTGGCATTTCACTGTGGTTATGTGTGCTGGGATATTGTCTGGGCAGAGTGATAAGGGTGGCTATTATACGGAGTGATAAGGGCGACTATAGGAGTGATAAGGGCGGCTATAGGAGCGATAAGGGAAGCTGTGGGAGCAATAAGGGTGGCTATAGGAGAGATAAGGGTGGCTATTGTCAGGGATGATATGTGATGATGTGGGATTATTGTGTTGGTGATTTTTATGTGATGTTGTGATTTTCCTTGTGTTTATCCTTATATCTTGTGCAACTTGTCTTATTGTTTCGGTAAACTTGATAATAGTCTGATCTATGTTGAAATCGTGAGCCTGTGGCTATTGCCAGGCAGATAATATTATATGGGATCGGGTTGCATGCCGCAACAGATATGATTGATGTTATATGGGATCGGGTTGCACGCCGCAACAAATATGATTAATGTTATATGGTATCGGGTTGCACGCCGCAACAAATATGATTAATGTTATATGGTATCTGGTTGCACGTCGCAACAGATATGATTAATGTTTTATGGGATCGGGTTGCACGCTGCAACAAATATGAAATGTGGGCACGAGGTGTCGGGGAAAAATATGATGGTTTTTATTATTGGCACGTGAACTGTCCATTCAGATGATGATTTAAATATAGGCACGAGGTGCCGTGGAAGTATGAAAGTGGGCTGAGACCCGTGTTACAAAAAATATGAAAGTGGGCTGAGACCCGTATTTTATGATTATGAAATGAGGTGTCACATGATGACTTTTATTTGAAAGAATGTTATATTCAAGATATCTATTTGAAAGATATTTATTTGAAGGAAGTATATTCGAAATATATTTATTTGAAAGGATTATATTCTAGAGATTTTTATTGAAAAACTTATAGATGAAAGGTGTATATTTTGAAGGGCTTGATTATTGGTTGCACTTGTGTTCATTATCTGTTTGAGCAATATTTATGGAGTTCTTGCTGCTTTGATGTTTACATCACTAGTTGATTATTGTTGCTATCACTACTATTTATTTTTTATTACTTTTGTATACTATAATGCACAGGTTATTAGACTAGTGAAGGTCTTGACTGTACCTTGTCACTACTCCACCGAGGTTAGTCTTGATACTTACTGGTTACCGACTGTGGTGTACTAATACTACACTATTGCATATTTTTGTGCAGAGCCAGGAATTGAAGACATCGGACTCGGACAAAGTTAGAGTGTGATCGCAAGAACTTAAGATAGAGCTACTTGGTCGTCGCAGTCCCTTGGAGTCTTTCCATTTTTATTGTACTGTTAATTTCTTATTCGAACAGTATTATATATCCGGTCGTCGAGATCATTCCATGTTTTCGGTTAGAGTTCGTGACACAGTATTACTAGTCTTGGGAGGTTGTTTGAATATTTTCGTTGTTGGTTTTGACACTTTTATTAAATTATATGTTTCAAAAAAGATTGGCTTGAATTGTTATTATAATCGGCTTACCTAGTCTTAGAGACTAAGTGTCATCACGACGCCTCTGTTGGGATTTTGGGTCGTGAGAAGTTGGTATCAGAGCTCTAGGTTCATAGGTTCTACGAGTCGCGAACGAGTTTAGTAGAGTCTTGCGGATCGGTATGAAGACGTCTGTACTTATCTTCGAGAGGCTACAGAACCATGCCTCAAATGTAGAATATACAACATCATGGCCAAATTGACTCACAAAGTCACTAAGCGACACATTGAAAATTTGGTTAGTTGCATCAACCAAATTAAATATTAGTCCATGTAAATATATCTTACATCAACACTTACTTAAGAAAGGGTTGAACTTCAGGACAATTTAGCAACACATGATTTGAATCTGATTTGTACTCCATACTACTTAGACCCCTTTTTGTTCGATCTTTAGAACCTCGGCCTGGTTGATTGAATGTGTACATTGGTGGATATAATAGATCAATCCCAATCACGACATCGTGCCGATTGGGACTATTTCTAGAACATGGCACATGACTGTCGAAGTAGTAAGAACAAAAATGGGTAGTTTCCTTTGCAAGATAGGCTTCGCATATGGATCCTTCAATCCTATTCCTCTGTTTAACAAATTGTTTACACTTGTTGATAGTCCTGCACATTGTCATATTTGATGATAACGTTAAAGAAAATTACAAAAATAAATCAAGGTTTGATCATTACCTCTCGAATAGGTACATCCACCTGCATTGAACCGGCCCTCCAAGTCGCGCCTCGTGTATAAGGTGAATTGGAAGGTGTTCCATGATATCAAAGAAACCACATGGAAAAATCATTTCCAACTTATTACTGATTACAGGAATGTTCAGATTCATTTGAAATAGGTTTTCTTCCCTTAATGTGGTAAAACATAAGTCTTTGAAGAACAAACTTATCTCTGTGATGGGTTTCCAGATATTTTTAGGCAAACCACAAAATGCAATAGGGATTAAGGTTTTCATAAAGATATGAGAGTCATGACATTTCATATGAGTCAACTTTTCTTCAACCATATTGGCACGTTTTCCCATGTTCGAAGCATAGCCCTCAGGCATTTTTAAGTGTGCAACCCACTCACAAATCTGTCGTCTTTGTTCCAAAGTGAATATTTAGCTAGCCTTGGGATTCAACACCTTACCATTGTTCGAACACTACAAATGTAATTCAGGTCGCCTGCAATATTCTTACAAGTCCAGTCTAGCCTTCGGGTTATCTTTTGTTTTATTCTTATCATCCATCACTATGTTGAACAAATTGTCAAAATAGTTCTTCTTAATATGCATGACATCAAGATTGTGTCGGAGAAGATTATCCTTCTAATATGGCAACTCCCAAAATGTGCTCTGTTTTGTCTAGTTATGAGTAACACCATATCCAGAAAATCTAGAAGGTGGGGCCTTGGTTACTTTAGTGAAATTCTGAACCCTCTACCAAATTTCCTCACCAGACAAAATTGGAGGTGTCAAATCACATTCAACTGTATTCTTTTTTAATGAGTTCTTCATCCTTCTGAACTCACGATCAATTGGCAAGAACTGACGATGACAATCAAACCATGACTGATTTCTGCTATGTCTTAAAGTGAAGGCTCTACCATTTTCCATACAGTAAGGACATGCTAACTTTCTAGCAGTCATCCACCCAGACAACATTCCAAACGCAGGAAAATCATTAATTGCCCACATTAAGTTAGCACACAAGTTGAAATTTTCCTTAGTTGATATGTCATATGTCTCAACTTCATCATACAACAACTGTTTTAGATCATCAATCAGAGGTTTCAAATATACATCAATCAAACTCTTTGGATTGCGGGGACCGGGAATAGCACAATTTAAGAAAATATATGGACTAGTCATACACATTTCAGGCGGAAGATTATACGGCATAGTAAATACCGGCTAACATGAATATGGTGTTGCAGAAGCATAAAATAGCATGAAACAACAGAGTAGAGTAGTGACGAGGAACAGTCAAGACACCTACTAGACTAAATGACCTGAACAAAGTATAAGTATAGAAATAACAGAGTATAATATATACATAAAGACTACGCGATATGACTAACAATACAGTAATGCAATAGGAAAGGGCAACAACAAGTATCAGCGGAATACCATAATAATGACACAGAAGGGTGAACGTAAACAGAACCTAAATTCGAAATCACAGATACAGCAAGAACAAATAATAACTCAGCAACAACGACCGCTTTCACATCAGGTTTTAGTCAACAAACACCATAAGGTACCGAACCTCGGACAAATCACAACTCATGGGTCTCAATACCTGAATCCTAACACTTGGCATCATGTGCCCTCATTACACCTCATAACCGCACTAACGACTCGCGTGCCTAATAGAGCCATTCTCACATAGAAGGCTAGTTAACAAGGGTGTGCATTTATACTCAACAATATCAAGAAAACCTCTTATCCGATAAGAGTGCTTAACTACGTGTATGCTTTTGCAAGTGTCCTAACATAGTTCATACCAGCTAGTGAGCATAAGGAAAAGAATGGACATCACGTAGAATGTTTTCTCATAACTTTCACAAGATAAATCTCACACAAGTAAGTGTACCACTACACAAATATTAACAACAAGAATGCCCCCAGGCCATCACAAATCTTCACAAATCAATCCCTGACATAGCCCACCTTGTCTCACCACGTGTGCAATAGTAAAGTAAATTCCCGCCTTGTCTCGCCACACGGGCATAATAATGTTCCCACCTTGTCTCACCACATGCGCAACCTACATATATATATATATCCCGCCTTGTCACGCCACATATGAAAATATCATTAGTAACAATAGCACGACAGATACCTTGTGCAACCCCACAACAAAGAGATGTCAAAAAAGGGTACTCCCAAGATACTGTTTCATAGTCCCAAAAGTAAATGCTCAACAGGAGATCTCTCGAGGTACCACCTTGTAGTCCCAAAAGTAAATATGCAAGACAGGGGGATCTCCCGATGTACCTCCTTGTAGTCCATAAATAAATATGCAAGACATGGGGATCTCCCGAGGTACCGCCTCGTAGTCCCAAAGTAAATATGCAAGAACAACAAGTACAACAGCAACAATAATACTAATACAAGGGTACGACAAATAAATCAACTCAGAAATTCCAGAACTCAAAGGAACGGAGGAATTAATTCTCGAGGAGTGGCCACAATAGAGAATGCTAGTCATAATAAGAACAGCTCAACAAGAACTGGAAATATTATGCTACAACGGTCCACGATGCACAGTTCGACAACGAGGAGAATAATTCCAAATAAGGACAAGTCAACTAAAATATAGGATATCTAACTTCTTTTAAGGTTGGCAATTAAGAATGAGATACAACAAATTCAACTAGGGATAAGCAGCAGAAAGATAATCATAGCCTCAATTAAGGATAAGTAATTACAAAAGAGATAATTATAACTTCAAATAAAGGTAAGCAGTTAGGGGAAAGATAACATGGCAATATAAGAGATAACCATTTCAGTTAAGGCACAAATGACTCAAATAAGCATCAAGGGCAGATCATGAAGCAATTAATTCTAATTAAAGCAGGTAGAGGTGAAACTAGTAATTAAGAGACGTATTCATAACATAACAACTGCATAATCAGTGAATACAAGGACCTAAGAACCATAAAAGGCCAACTTTCCACAAATAAGTCCGAGCACGTACTCGTCACCTCGTGTACACGGACTATAATTAGCATAGAAGACTCAAATCCTAAGGGGTAGTTCCCCCACACGAAGTTAGGCAAGATACTTACCTCGAATCAAGCTCAATCAATCAGTAAGAATGCCCTTTTCTCGATTATCCGACTCTGAATGGCTCAATTCTAGCCAAACACAATTACATATCATGAATAAAATTATGAGAAACTAATTTAAATAATAAATCTACGACTTTAGCAAAGAATCAAAAATTCTGCCCCAAAAGTCGACCCGGGCCAATGTTTCGGAATCGGGTAAAAGTCACAAAATACGAACACCCAATCTACCACGAGTTCACTCGTACCAAAATTATCCAAATCGGAATCAAAACTCAAAAATTAATTTGAAGGACCTTCCAATTGTTTCCCAAATTTCTCAACTAAATTCCTTAATTAAATGATGAAATCAACTATAGATTAGTGGAATATAACCATAAATGAGTTAAGAATCGTTACCCAAAAGCTTCCTCTGAAAATCTCCCAAATTATCGCCCAAATCCGAGCTCTCAAAGTCACAAAATGAAAATGAGACCAAACCCTCGAAATTTCCTCTTTTCTGTCGAGCAATCTCGCACCTGCGGACCCATAGTCGCACTTGGGATGCTGCACCTGTGGAAATCCATCGCAAGTGCGGATTTGACTTACACATCTGGGTCTGCTTCTGCGATCAAATGGTCTCACCTACGAACAAATGTCCGCTTCTGCGGACTGCCCCTCTATCTCGCTCTCCGCATCTGCGGAACTTCAAGCGCATCTGCGGGCCCGCAGATACGGAACTTCCCTCGCACCTGTGACCCCTGGCCATCTCCTCAATCCGGCTTATGCGCTTCGCCTCTCGCACGTGCGTGTTCGTACTTGTGGCCACCCCACCGCAGGTGCGATTACACCAGAAGCTTGAAAGCTTCAGCAATTACACAAGTCCAAATTTCGATCCGTTAAGCATCCAAAACTCACCCGAGGCCCTCGGGATGTCAACCAAACATACCAACCAGTCCTATAACACCATACAAACTTATTTGAGCCCTCAAATCACATTAAATAATGCTAAAAACACGGATCACCCTCCAATTCAAACTTACTGAACTTGAAACTTCAAATTTCTACAACCGATGCCGAAACCTATCAAACCGCGTCCGATTGACCCCAAATTTGCACACAAGTCATATTCAACATTACAGACGAACTCCAACTTCCGAAATCGGATTCCGACCCCGATATCAAAAAGTCCACTACGGGTCAAAATTCCCAAAAATTTGACTTTTGCTATTTCAAGCCTAAATGAGCTACAGACCTCCAAAATACAATCTGGACACGCCCCTAAGTCCAAAGTCACCCAACGAAGCTAATGGAACCGACAAAACACTATTCTGGAGTCGTCTTCACACAGTTCCGACTACGGTCAAAATCATAAGGCTTAAGCTTCCGTTTTAGGGACTAAGTGTCCCAAATCACTCCGAATCATCCGGTAATTGAATTCAACCACGCACGTAAGTCAATACACATAATAAGAAGTTGCTCTGGAACTTTTGCCGCTAAACGAAACTTAAATTCTCAAAACGACTGGCCGGGTCGTTACATCCTCCCCCACTTAAACAAACGTTCGTCCTCGAATGTGCCACGAATCGCCTCGAAGTCTTCAAATCACTAAAAGCACATCTCCAACATACACCCATGGGTGACCCCACGTCACCCCAATCCACAAAAGCCTAAAGACACCATCTCAACTGTAATTTATCGTTTCTACCAGCACCGATAAGCCTTAGACTCAGAATTCTCACCTTTCATTCATCTCCAAAAGACCCGATTCTAAATCTATACCCGGTATCAGTCTCAATCAGCTTCGGCAACTCATGACTACACCCGCAAGGTACAACCACACAATGTGACACACCACACATAGGCCCATAATAACATTTCTGATCACAATAGCTGCCCGTAATCAAAACTAGAACAGGCAATTAGCCTCATATCCGTTAGCAACCCGTTTCAAACCTCCACAACGCTGACAATGATGCAAGCAACATGAAGACCTCATAACTATTCACCCGAATCAACAAGTCATAACTAATATCACCGAGAACACACCCCGTAAGCTAAAACTCAAGAAGCACAGAACAAAAAATGACTGAATATGTAAAGAGAAACACATAAGAGAAACATCAAACAATGCCCGACAGGCACAACTCTCTATGAGTACCATAATACAAATCAATTTAAAAGGAAAAATTAAAGTATATGAACAAATCACAAGGATCTCATCCTAGTATAAAACCATCCTTTTAGCCTATTCCCACTTGTGTGTACTTCATAGCTGATAGGCCTATAGACGTACGGCTCAAACATATCAAATCACATGGAATCGCGAGGGCCTCACCCTCAAGTCTGAATCACAAGCCGAATACACATCATACCAATTGAAATCTTCTACTAACTCAATTATGCCAATAAAGGCACAACACTTACTAAACTTTTACCCCGGTAGCGTATCAAATTACAAATCGTAACCAAATTACTCAGAAATCACATCAAACCTGCCATAATAAACAGCATGAATTCACTTCTAGTCTCGTAACTTTCAATAAAGAATTAAAACAACGATAGACACAGCTATCACTCATAGAATCTCCCAACAGGGGAAAACACATAAACATAATACTAGGTCATGAACTCACCCATAGGTGGGACAACAAATAGGGGAACTCGCCTCGATAAGTAGAACTGAATCAAAGTAAGAATGGTGACCCTCTGTAACAAATCAAAAGCATACAAGTATGACATCATCTGGTGCAGTGGCCTCAAGCCCACTATATGAAACACATCAACGGGTTGGGCCTTCCCCTTTGGGCGCCCTCTATTCGCCTGAATACTCTATTGTGACACACCTGTCCGGAGTCTAGGACAATCTCTCACCTTGTGGATGGTATCTCCACACTCAAAGCAACCTCTCTACTGACGTGGTTGTGGGAACTGTGCGGTACGGATACTTTGAGACCCATGAGCACCTGAAACACTGTGCGAAGCCTGAAGTGCAAACTGAACTGGCTGACCCACAAAACCTTTACCATGTCGTACCCTACCTCCAAAATAAGGACCAGTATATCTCTCCGGTCTACGAGGCCTCCTCACCTTATTGTCCTCTCTCTCCTGAACTCGCCTGCCCAAAGTAGGTTATAGGTGGAAGATTTGGAGTTCAAATTAAAAATAAAAGATAAAAGGGTAAAATAGAATTATGGATTAATAGGTTAGGGCATAATTGGAAAGAAAAATAAAAAATAATCTCACCACATAGGCCTGGCAAGTGGGCCGGTCCAGGCCCGGGACCGGCCCAAGACCGCGGGCCAGACGGGCCAAACGGCTAAACGGGCCAGGACCGTTTGGTCCGGTTTTAGCGGGCCTGGTCTGGTCTCGTGGGCCGGTCCTATGATTGGGCCCAACAAAAAAAAACGTTGGACTGTAAAAAATAGCCGTTGGGCTGTCAAAAATAGCCGTTGGCTATTTATGAAATAGCCATTTAACCCCTCAACTTTGTTTTAATCCCAAACTTTTTATAATTACACTTTTTTCCTATTTTCAACTATAAATACTCCATCATTATTTTATTTTTTCTTACAAAATCATCAATCTATCACAATCTCTCTCTAATTTACTTCTACTATTGCTTACTTTATTGTTACAATTTGTGAAATAATTGTGAAGTTGGTGAATTGAAGTCTTCAACGATAATCAATTTCCAACAAGTTGTTCGTCAATTCGGTAAACTCGTTCCAACTCTTAAGTTTTAATATTATAATTTTGTTTGTTTTATTTACTTTGCTTGATTAATTAAGATGGCTTATTCCTTAAAAAATATGTTTAGTAAAAATAAGGAAAAATCGAAGAGTGGTGAATCTAGTGGCCAATATGTTCCTCCTCCACTTTTCCCGGCTCCACGACCCAAACATGTTACCCGTCCTACACCTCCTATTCTTGATAGCGATAATAGTTTATTACAATTTACCGAGAGTCAATTTTTCCATAATATAGCACCCGGTGAACAATTAAACCATGAATATATGAATGCTCTTTATGGTAATCCAACTATTGATGAAAATGATGATGAAGAAATAGATTTTGATGAAACGCAACCGGATGATGATACACCCACTAGTCCTGCTCCTGAAGTTAACCCAACTAATAATAATCTAGATGATCCCCCATCTGACCCTCCTATTAGTGCCCCTACTTTTTCTAGACAACCTCCTAAACGGGCAGAAACATCTCTTGTTTGGCAATTTTTTTACTCAACTAAGAGAAAAAAATAGGGCTAAGTGTAAAACTTGTGGCAAAGAGTTAGTTTTTCAATATGTTGGAAGTCGGGGGAGGGGGGGAGAGGACGGAAAGTTTGACTAGACACATATTGCTACACCCTCAAGATAAAGCTAGATATTTTCGTATGAAAGTTTTGGCTGAGGGGACAAGTGCACCTAGTCAGGCTGACCTTAGTACCGGGTCAAATCAATTTCAACCGCGAATTAATACTGTTACCGGTGGTATTTTATATTATGATCCAAAAAAAGATCGGGAAGAATTGGCAAAAATGGTCACTGTTATGTACTTACCCTATAGTTTTTCTTCTAACCCCCACTTTGTGCATTATATTAGAAAATTTTTTAATCCTACTTATAAAGGTTTTCCTCGCACAACCGTAAAGAGTGATATTTATAAATATAAACATGAATATGAACAATATTTGTGCTATTTATTTACTCATATAAATTGTCGTCTTGCTATTACAACTGATATTGGTAGAAGTGGTAATGACTGTGATTACCTTACTGTTACCAGTCATTGGATTGATGAGCATTGGATAATGCAAAAGCGCATTATTGCTTATAGAATAATTAATTCACGTCACACAGGGCAGTTTATTTCTAGCACGATTGCGGATATTTGTAGATATTTTTGTATTAGTGATAAAATAATATCAGTTTCAATGGATAATGCTACTAGTAACACAAATGCTGTAGCCTTGCTTACCACGATACTAAGTCCTGTATTTAGTAATATTTTTCATGTTAGATGTATTTGTCATATTTACCATTTAATTGTGGGTGATGGCATGCGAATTTTAAATGTTGAAATTGAAAAAGTTAAAATGGCTCTTAATTGGCTTTTTTATTCAAATCGTAGAAGTAGACTTAGAGAATATTTTAAAAGATGCGATGAATTTGGCCTAAGAGAAAGAAAGGTTCCTAAACCTTGTCCAACTAGATGGAATTACATGTATGAAAGTTTAGTTATTGCATATGAATATAGAAACCCCATAAACTCAACGTTTAATGCTCATGTAAGTGATGATGATGAGCACCTTACAAATGCGGATTGGGCTAATGTTAAAATGCTTGTAGATTTTTTAGAAAAATTTCATATTGCTACAAATGAATTTTCTGGGCAATATTATCCTACTATTTCTAACTGTTTAGTTTATATTGCAGAACTTGCAAATTTGTTTGATCATTTTTCAGATGGTGGGAAAATTTATCAACTTGCTATTGATTCCATGAGAAAAAAGTTTAAAAAATATTTTTTCCCTATTCCCCCTATTTATGGTATTGCTGCATTGTTAAATCCTACTATGAAATTAGGAGGTCCTCAATTTTGGTATGAAACTGTTTATAATGGTTTAGCACTTGAAGATGAGGAGTTGTCTAAACTTCCGAACGCAATAGCCTCAATTAAAATAAATGTTCAAACTATTTATAATGCTTATCAAGTTGCATTAGATCATGCTAGACCAAATGTTCCAACTCCTTCTTCTTCTAGTTCTCAATCATCTAAAAGAACTGCGGGAGTAAGAGCACTTAGTGCTTGGGCAGGGTTCAGGGGTTCTCAAGGTTCTAGTACTAGTGATTTTTCACAACTAAATGAGCTTGAAGTTTATTTGTCACAGGGAATTGAGGAAGTGAATCCCGACGGCTCCTTTAATATTTTGGAATGGTGGAAGGACAAAGAGAAACACTTTCCGATTCTTTCAAGGATGGCCCTAGATATTTTAACTATTCAAGCTTCAATAGTGGCATCAGAGAGCGCTTTCAGTCAAGCAAGACTTCAACTCGGTGATTATAGAGCGTCTATGAGGGAGAGCTTGGAAAAATCAGTACTTTTCAGAGATTGGATCCGTTCGGAAAAAAGAAATTTTGGACTTGCTGAATCACAACCAGAGGTAGACGAAGCTTATGAAGAAATGCTAGCTGAACTTGCGGAGGATGATGCTTCGCCTGGAAGCGGTGATGAGCAAGCTTCATCTCCGCCACCACCAACGAAAATTCCTCTGAACCTTGAAGGATTTATGAAATTTGTAAGAGATACCATGTAAATTAATATGTAACTTGTATTTTGGCACATCTTGATTAGTTTCTTTTTCTTCTCAATGGTGGTATTAGCACCTTGTTGTGCTCATTCCATAGGGGGAGGAAGACTAAGAAAGATATTGCCATGATTTTTAATGCTATAATAAAAATATAACGCATTGATTTGAATATCTCTTTACAATATTTTTGTTCTTTTATATCTTAAGATGTATATATAGTATATAAATCGAATATAGCTTATATATAGTAAGATGTATATATATTATAGTATAGTATAGTATACATATAAGCTTATATTTATACTATACTATAGTCTATACTATATATACATCTCATAAGATATATAAACTATATTCGATATACTATATATACATCTTAAGATATACTATATATACTATACTATATATACATCTTAAGATATACTATATATACTATACTACATATACATCTTAAGATATACTAAGTATACTAGATATACTAGATATATATAGTAGATATACATGTATATATAGTATATCTTAAGATGTATATATAGTATATAAATCGAATATAGCTTATATATAGTAAGATGTATATATATTATAGTATAGTTTAGTATACATATAAGCTTATATATATACTATACTATAGTCTATACTATATATACATCTCATAAGATATATAAACTATATTCGATATACTACATATACATCTTAAGATATACTATATATACTATACTACATATACATCTTAAGATATACTATATATACTATACTATATATACATCTTAAGATATACTATATATACATAGTATACTAGATATACTAGATATATATAGTAGATATATATGTATATATAGTATATCTTAAGATGTATATATAGTATATAAATCGAATATAGCTTATATATAGTAAGATGTATATATATTATAGTATATCTTAAGTTGTATATATAGTATATATACTATACTATACTAAAATATATATACATCTTACTATATATATATATATATGTATATATAGTATATAAATCGAATATAGCTTATATATCTTAAGATGTATATATAGTATATAAATCGAATATAGCTTATATATCTTAAGATGTATATATAGTATAGTATAGTATATATATATAAGCTTATATATATATATGTATATATAGTATAGTATATCGAATATACTATGTATATATAGTATAGTGTGTATATAACTATATAACTATATATATATATATATATATCTTAAAATGTATATATACACTATAATATACTATATATACTATAATATATATACATAGTTTATAAGTCATATTCGATAGTATATATCTTAAGATATACTATATATACATCTTACTATATATATATATATAGCTTATTTATCTTAAGATGTATATATATCTTAAGATGCATATATATCTTAAGATCTACTATACTATACTATACTATACTATATATATATATATATATAGTATATCTTAAGATGTATATATAGTATATTTTAAGATGTATACTATGTATATATAATATAGTATATATATATTTTAAGATGTATATATAGTATATAAATCGAATATAGCTTATATATCTTTATTACTATTTTTTTCTCTAACTTCTATAAAAAAAAAAATTAAAAAGAGAAAGTTTCTGTTGGGCCCGTTTGGGCCCGGGACCGGCCCGGGACCGGCCCACTAAACCAGGGCCCGTTAGTTCGTGGTCCCGGTCCCGAGCCGGTTCCAGCAATAAGCCCGCGAAGCCCAGGACCGTTTAGGACCGGACCGCATAGGACCGGCCCACTTAGGACCGGCCCCGCGAAGCCCACTTAGGATCGGGCCCGGCCCACTTGCCACCCCTATCACCACATCAAATCGGTTGTTTTAAAAAATAAGACTTTTCATTGTACCGGAACAATAGATTTTACAATACAATATAATCAATTTAAATGAAACAATCAAAACAAACATTGTTTTGAGATAACAATACAATACGATACAATGAGTAACAACCATCCAAACAAGCCGTAAAGCAACTAGGAATAATATTATATATACTTCATCTTTCTTCCTATACGTCTGAGCTTTTAGATAGGAAAATATTATCATTTGCAAACATATCATTTTCTTTCTTCCTCTCTCTTAATCAGATAAAAAAGGCGGTCATACCATTACATTGCCCTAGCCACACATATGATAATTTCCCTTTCAGAAAGTGGAGCAGAAAGTTTCTTAAAAAGCAAATCCCACTTCCTTTTTCCAGTTAGCATTTAGCAGCAGGAAAAAAAAAAGGAATAACAAAAAGTGAAATATCTTCTCTGAGGGATTGATTAGATAAGAGTTTTAGCCAATCAATGATCCTTGATTACCGTCTTTAAGTATAATTAAATAGTTTATTAGCTGATTATGGATGCCTAATCGATTGCGAAATCTATTCCTAGGATTTGTTAGTCCATTTTGCATGATACACGATATTGTACTACTTGACATAAGACGATAATAAGAACTAATATCGGAGCATATCTTTTACGGAGTATTCTTTTTGCAAATCATTTTGGCTCGGGTAACGCATCCGTGAAATCAGTCACTAATGCTTGTATTATGGTAGATTATTACAATCACATCTCTTAAGGTGCAGTATTTTTTCGAATCCTGCGTGAACATAAGATAATACTGCCCTGCCTCTTGCCTGGGTAAAATCTTTGACTAGTCCTCATCTATATTCAAACTCTCTATAACAATCATCTTCTATAGTATTTCATTGTAACGGGCTAAGATGTTTTTTACAACGTAACTAACTTTTCATGTTATGTCCAATTATATAATTTCTATAACAATATCGCACTGTCGTAAAAAATTATAGGAATGGAACACATATATATAGTTCTGACTTGCTTTTATTTTAATGGGCAGGTGTGTAACCTGCTGCTTTAGTGTGCAGTGTGCTAAATAAATAACAAATTAACGTGCAAATTAATCTCTCATACGTCCCATATTTAACATAATACAAGTCTAAAAGTTCGGTTAACTAATTAATTAAACATTAAATTATAATTTTCCGTAGACCTGCTGTAGCTACATGATATGAGCTACCATAAAAGT
Organism: Nicotiana tomentosiformis; assembly: GCF_000390325.3. Lineage (NCBI taxonomy): Eukaryota > Viridiplantae > Streptophyta > Magnoliopsida > Solanales > Solanaceae > Nicotiana > Nicotiana tomentosiformis. The sequence goes on along the minus strand of NC_090815.1, from coordinate 13,793,975 downwards.
CTATCATTTTACGTACGGCTCATTATTTTATACATTTTCCAAAGGGATAAACTATATATATTATGGCTAATCCCAACTCCCATATACGTACCTATATTCATCACAACACTAGTCTTAACACCTTGTGTTATGAATTAGATAAATTACTAAAGGTCATCATTTTATTTGTTGTTTAGTCAAGATAACCCGTGTTCACCTCAACCACGTAAACTAGATTAATTATACTGAGTGATGGAAACCCTACTTTATTGTCTAACTAATAAACTATTCCTTTGTGACAACGGTAGTAGCACTATAGCAGATATTATTTTCGTTGTTTAAGGACATTTATTTATTACTACCCGTCGTAATATTTGTGATAGTGTTTGACTAATAAGTATGGAATTTAAAAAAGAACCAAAACACTTTTACCCCTTTATTTCAAGTTATATGACATAATTTGACAATCGATACGAAGTGTAAGGAAAAAAGGAAAGAATGTTTTTGAAACTTGTCTAAAAGCAGGAAGGATAAAAACTCAGTAGGTCATAACATTTATTTGATTATAAAATTTTTTCATTAACGATAAAATAAGTAAAATAAAAAGTTTAAAATTAAATAATTTTCAAATATAAATATGTGTCATTCTCTTTAGAACGAACAAATAAAAAATAATTGTCACATAAATTGAAGTGCAGAGAGTAAAATCTATGGTCTAAAATAGGTCATATAGAGATTAATTTCACACGTAGGGGGCAATACATTAATTTGAAGGTTTATGTAGTATAAGACCAAATTATCTCAAGTGACAAATCCCCGCGGCATTTTAGGCATTTTATTCTTTATGTGTGTTACTTTCAGCTTTTTTGAGTTGTTCTTATTATATTTAAGATCTTATATAATTGTATAAACTATATATCCATTTTAATATCTGCGACTATGCTATTCATCTTGTCATATGTATGTTTGTTCTTGATCCCAAATTCCCAATAATGCACTTTCATACAACGTTGCTAGTCTTATGTATTCAATTTGAGTAGGAAAACTCACATTAGATAAACAAAGGTTGTCACTTCAATGCCAAAATAAGAGAAGTTTCTTAATTATTCAATGTTAAAGCAAACTTTATATTTATAAAGTATGCTGATAGTTAAAGGCTCAAAAAGGACGACAGATAGATGTGTTTTTCCGTGTACATTTGTTTTCAAATTAAGAGCTGCAATGACATCTTTTCTTGCATTTTCTTGCTCAATCTTAAACATTACTATAATGATTTTTGAAATACTGTACCAACAAAAAAGGATTTAAGCTATGTACACTAATTAATATGATATTTATATATACTATTAATGTAGTTAACTTGTGATAATAGGTTAGGTGTCATTTTTAATTACTATATTGGCAAAATAGATTTTACATCTTTCTATCTAATTTATTACTTTCCCATAAGAAATTTAGTGCTTCCAACATGAATGATGCTGTTTGGAATGACTTCACCTGAACTATTTCTTTATATAATAATAATAATAATAATAATAATAATAATAATAATGATAATAATAATAATAATGTTAATACGACTACTAAACTAAATCACTTGCTATTTTCAGCTCAACTCAAAAGTAAGCAATTCATGCATACCCAAGAGCCAGACTGTTGAATTGATGACTTAAAGCTTCAGTTCGTTTTTGGCATCATTTTATTTGCTTCTACACTTTCTTTGGCTAGAAATAAAATATAGTGCATTGCTTTGCCCTTCGGGTACACATCCGATAAAATTGGAATTACAAGAAAAAATTAGCATGGTGGATGCGCAAAATGACATGAACAAATCGAGAAATGAATACAAGGAGAATATATAATTCAGATAATATACATCATTAAAACCTTAACTTTGTTTTTCTTAACCTACTCTCAAAATTTGGGCACACAAACATAAATAAATTAAGGAGGGAACCGGGCTCTACTTCTCTAAATAATTTTCTTAACTATTATTAACATATATTTTACCATTAATTTTAGTAAGGAGGGCGTCCATGTGGCCAAGCAAATGCTTCATGGTTCAACTGTCCACCATTATTAGGTAGCAAATTTGGTGGCAAATTATACACTGTCTGCATATTTGAAGATGGAATTTCACCCATACCACCTTGTTGTGGTGGTGGTGGTGGTGATCCACTTCCTCCAAGTTGTCCTTGTGCTGCGGCGGCGCCTCCACCTTCTTCCTCCTCTTCTAACGGTAACCTCTCATAAGTAGCATTTGAGAAAGTAGAGGCAATCACCATAACAGGTCCTGAAGCTACTAATGACCCTACTACAATTCCACCCACGACCTGTCCAAACATAATATAATTAAGTAATTATTTAGCCGTTCTTTTATTATTTGCTTTGGAAAGTTTAGAATTAAGTAGACAAATTAGGAACCCCTTTTGTTAGAATTACCAAAAGTATGTGTAATTTGAACTACTTAGGTGCTACTGAGGGCAGCCGTGAGCTCCCGTTACGTGCAGGATCCACAAAAATGCGTTGGACTATAAGGTTTTACTGTACGCAATCATACCCTTGTCCATGCAAGGTACTATTTTCACGTCTCAAATCAATGATCTGATTAGACGTGCTACGGATGGCACTTGCTTTTGTAGTGGTGCATATAATTATTTATAATATTTTCGTTCTTTAGCAAAAAATAATCTAGGTTATACAATTCAATAGTACCTGTCCTTGTCCACCTGCTAGGTATATAGTCAATCCTGTTGACCCGGGCGGAGCAGGACCGGGGAGGAATGCGCCGGTCAACGATAAAATCTCGAAACGACCGTGTAATGCCATGACAGCAGTACCAGGAGCAGATGGTTGTCTTAGGGTTACATTTGTTACTGTTCCACTGGCACTCAATACACAAACACCTCTTTGACGCTTTCTTGCAAACTGTGCTATGCTTTCAGCTACATCTGCACCATTTGCTACTTCCATAACATGACTTCTTAATGTATTTGGACTATCCCTTGTCACGAAAATGGGCGATTTTGGCCTATTTTTCGAGCCGGGAGGGCGTCCACGAGGTCGGCGTGTGGCGACCTCAATTGCGCCCTCTTTTGGCTCATCACTGTGCTCTCTTTCTTCATCATTATTATCTCTTGATCCAGTGTTGTCGTTCATAGATATGCCTAGATCTGGCTTCTTGAGTGTCTGTGCGCCGGCTTGGGATGATGTTTCAACTCCAGCTAGATTTACTTGACCTGTCCACCATGGGTTTGCCATGTTTGAAGCTCAAAATCGGGCCTTTTAAGTGGACAAATGATTAAGTTAAGCCGAGGAAAAATAATAGAAAAGATAGTACTCTTAGCTGCTTAGATCTTTGATCCTTCCTCCATTGGTATTATGTGAAATTAAGTAAAAGATTAACATAGATTAAAAATTTGAGACCAAGGGTTTAATTTTTGTTTATATGGTTATAAGGGAGAAGAGAAAAGGATGAATCCGCTGATCGATGAATTCCACAAGGATCTAAACTAGGGGAGAGAGAGATAGAGGGAGAGGTTGGGGTTTGATGATGATGATAACTGAGGAACAAGAAGAAAGAGTTAAGAGATAGAAGGAGGGGGTTTCCTCTCTTTTTAATTTTTTATGCTTTTGACTTAGCTATATGAGTTTAAAGTTTTATGCGGACATTTTGGTGCATAAAGTATTCCGTGTTCGTATAGGAATCGGGAAAAGGTTGCATTCCAAAAAATGTGATGTAAGCATCCCAAGGGAGTAAGTTTACGTGCTATGATGGTGTAAAAAATATTTAAACAATGAGATCACTTAGTAGATAATCACATGTAAATTTCTTGATATACATTAATTTATAATATGGTAAACATAATAATTGATTTGATGTATATCATGGGTTAAAATTTATTGATAATGTAAAAGAATCTTTGTATTATCAATATATATAATTTAAATCTTTTACTTTGTACATTAACTTATATGTGCACCGATAGTATAAAGAATATGTATTATCAGGATACTTTAATTCGTTTTTCAGTTATTAATATTACTTTTATGGATAAGTATTATAATTATCTTTTTAAATGATCTGATTTTGTACCATGGATGTATAGAAGTTAACTTCACTTATATCATGGTTTGGGTGCTTTTTTGGGGTGTGTTCTTAGATTTTAGGTGGTGGCCGTGGTTTTCATTTTTTTACGTCAAACTTCAAAGTTCTTGGTAGGGTGTACAAATCGAATCGAAAAATCGCACCAAATCGAAAAGTCAAACCAAACTGATTAAAAAATCTGACTTGGTTTGATTTGGTATTGAGTAAAAAAATTTGAATCAACCCGTCATATAAATATATAATTTATATATATATTTTTAAGATTTTATATAGAATTGTTTTCTTTAAAAAATATCTAGAAATATTTGAAATTCTCTTGCGGGATATAACTTTTAATAGAATATGAAGTGCTCCATATTTATTGACCTTAAATAATGGGTTGTATGATCATTTTCTTTTCAAGTGTTACTGAAATGCGTCTGTCTCTTTGTTCTTCCATATTCATATCATAGGTTAAAGATCTATTAAATTCTTACTCCCTCCGTTCCAATTTAGGTGAACATATTTCACTGGGCACGGAGTTTAAGAAAAAATAAAAACTTTTAGAATTTGTGATCCTAAATAATTCAAAAAGGGGTTCAGAATATTTGTGTGGTTATAAAAGCTTCTCATTAAGGGTAAAATTGTATGTTTAAGCAAAATTGTTTCCAAATATAGAAATGGGTCATTCTTTTTGGAACGGACCAAAAAGAAAATAGGTTCACATAAACTGGAACGGAGGTAGTATATGTTTTTCGAATGTGAAGTGATTATTAATATTTAGGTATCATATTAATTTTTATGTTTAATTACTAAATTCGGTTAACCTGAAAGTGTACATCAATGAAAAATTATTGTTAGACGACTAAAAAATAACTATATGGGTTTTTGTATAAAAATAACAATATGGGTTTCAAAAACATAATTTTTTTAAAAATTCGGTTAACCTGAAAGTGTACATCGTGATGGTGAGAGAGATGGGATTAGCTTGCGGGTGATCTTCAAAATATTGTAGGCTCAGCAGGCAGCGATAGCCCAACTGCAGAACTGAATCCGTGCTCCCAGTAGAGTCGAGCTTGAATCATCTCGGGAAAACACTCGCAGAAATGAACCAGCCGCAGATAGGCCAAATGAAGTTGAACCCGAAACCAACCCCGAAATAATAAAGATGATCGAGGAATTGAAAAACGGGTGGAAACGGGAGAAAAGAAAATCGAAGCTAACGAAAAGAAGGTGGAGGCTTACAACTCCAGGGTCGACCAAATCCCCGGAGCGCTACCGATATTGAAAGGCCTGGACTCCAAGAAGTTTGTTCACAAACCCTTCCCTCTGAGCGCACCCCCGAGGCTGATCCCTAAAAAGTTCCGCATGCCTGAAATTACTAAGTACAACGAGACAACTGACCCAAATGAACATGTGACCTCATACACATGTGTTATCAACGGGAATGACTTAGAAGACGATGAGATCGAATCTGTCGTGTTAAAAAAATTCAGAGAGACCTTGTCGAAATGAGCTATGATATGGTATCACAACCTACCTCCTAACTCTACTGACTCGTTTGCTATACTTGCAGATTCCTTCGTAAAAGCACACGTTGGGGCTATCAAGGTTGAGACCAGGAAGTCGAACCTTTTCAAAGTGAAACAGAGGGATAATGAGATGCTTAGAGAATTTGTGTCTCTATTTCAGATGGAATAGATGGACCTACCTCCGGTCGCGGGCGATTGGGCCGCTCAGGCCTTCACCCAAGGACTCAATACTCGAAGCTCGTTGTCTTCGCAATAGTTAAAGCAAAACCTAGTAGAATATTAGGTCGTAACTTGGGCCGATGTGCATAACCGATATCAGTCAAAAATTAAAGTCGAAGATGATCAGCTCGGACCCCCTTCCGGGTTTGTTTATCCTATCTGAACCAGTGAAAGACCCAAAAGAGACATTGATCATGAACCGAGACCAAGTAGGGACCGATATCAGCCGTATATCGGTGATCGTATGAGTAACGGATTCAGACAAAACCTTGCGAGAAATAAAAAGAGAAGCGATCAGAGTCAAAATAACAGGGGACTCATAAGCAAAAATAGTTTTGACAGGCCCATCGGGCCTAAGAAAGAACTAAGGTTATAAGAGTACAACTTCAACGTAAATGATGCTGCTATCGTAACCGCCATCGGGCGTATCAGAGACACCAAGTGGCCTCGACCTCTACAGTTTGATCCAGCCCAAAGGAATCTTAACCTAATATGCAAATATCATGGCACTCACGGCCGCAGAACGGAGGACTGCCGACAATTAAGAGAGGAAGTAGCTCGGTTGTTCAACAACGGACATCTTCGAGAGTTCCTAAGCGATCGAGCCAAGAATCATTTCAGGAATAGAGATTCTAATAAACAGATGAAGCAGGAGGAACCTCAATATGTTATTAACATGATCATCGGTGTGGTCGACGTTCCCCAGGGGCCGATGCTGAAGCGCACCAAAGTATCCATCACAAGGGAAAAATGGACTCGGGATTACGTGCCGGAGGGAACCTTGTCTTTCAACGACGAGGACGATGAAGGGATCATGCAGCCCCACAACGATGCACTGGTAATATCTGTACTCATAAATAAATCTCGAGTTAAGCGTGTGTTGATTGATCCAGGTAGCTCGGCCAACATTATCAGATCGAGTGTCATTGAACAGCTCGATCTACAAGATCGGATTGTGCCTGCAGTCTGAGTTATAAACGGATTCAACATGGCATGTGATAAGTGAGGATTTTGACTACTTATTAGCACCTTTTAGCTTTCATTTTAATTCAAAAACATTTAATTGTGTTCCCGAAAACTGATAACATATGCTTAATTGCAGGAATATTAGGAAATGAGCCTCCAAGATGAAATTCAATTCAAGAAGGAGTGATCTGAACTCAAGGAAAAAAACAGGCATAGAAGCTCAAAGTGTGGACCGCAGAATATCATCTGCGGTCGCAGATTGTGCGGAAGAACTTATCAGAGATCTGTGAGAAGTGCGGTCCGCACATGAAATATGCAGCCGCAGAAGCTAGGCAAGAGCAAAGGTTCAGAGAACCTACATATCAAGTTCTACGAAAGTGCGGACCGCACAATTATTGTGCAGCCGCAGAAGATAAGCTACGAGGACGCATGTGTTACACCCCATGTTTTCATACATGGAAGTACGTCATAAGTAAATTGATATAAGCTCAGAAATGAGATGTTACCTTCTGCATTTTCGTACGTTAAAGTTTCGTCGTAAGCTAATCATGTAAGTTCGGGAATGAGATTATTTTGAGATTATAAGCATTGTACTATTTCAAACAAGTGACAAGTAAATTCGTGAAGGTAAAAGGGTAAGCGAATCGAAGAAAATGAGTTTTGTTGAAGTTTGACATGTTGGGATAAAATATGGCCCGAGCTAAAATACCCGGTATTTATGGACTAGTGCCATACGAGGTACCACATGACCATGATAGTAGGATGTATAAGGTATGTTAGAAATGAGTAGTATTTTAAGTAAGTGGAAATAATTCTTAATTATGTGGGTAATTGGTCAATTATTGGATTAGTGGGGAATTACCAAGTTAAATAAGGGATTGGTAATTAATTAAAATGTTTTGGATAAGTTTACCCCCCAAACGTGGCAGCCCTATATGACTTTGATGATGAGTCTTAAATTACAAGACTAGGTGGCATGTGTCAGGGGAGTTTGGTGGCTAGTCATCACAAGTGGAGCCCACTCTCTTTGATAAGAAAGCTTCTTCCTACATCATTGAAGAAAAATGTCACTGCCAACGTGAAAAACAGAATGGTGTTAATAAAAGGTTTAAGACTTTGCCACCAGCTGAATCTTTGCCAAGAAATGAAACTGTTGGTGAATATATTTTTGTTTGCAACAATGATGCTATGGCTGAAAATCTCAAAAGGGAGATCTTTGCAAGTACAAGTCCAACGTGAAAATTCTTTGAAGAGATGATGCTACAAGGTCCAACGTGAAATTCTCTGAAATGCTACAAGATCTAATGTGAAATGCGAATTCAAAGAAAGCCCAGTACAATCTTTCTTAAGAATATTATACGAATTTTTTCCTACTTCGATCCGTTGTTACGCAAAAGAGAATCGGTTCAGGCATGTTAAGGCTATCCCTTCTTTCTTTTTGGCATGATCCATACGATACAAACGAAACGAGTAAACGCATAATTTTCATAAATGACTCTATTCATAAAAGTATTAGGGGTGTCTATGTTATTGATTCCCCATGTGAATTATTATTATTCCTTCTGTTCATAGGTCTCAGAAAAATACATATTTGATAAAGTTTATCCGAAAAGCATATTTATTTTTATGACATTCCGAGAAATCTTATTAACGTGTTTTATATGCATTTCATGCATTTATACATGCACATTGACCCATGACCAGATGGCGTTATATACGCGTATATATATATATATATATATATATATATATATATATATATATATATATATATATATATATATATAGGGATATGGAAAAAGTTACGGCATTATATACGCACCACCACCTGATCAGCTGGTATACGTTGATGATTTGCCCACAATGGCCGAAATTATATGATGGGATGCCCTCAGAGGCTTGATAATGTTATGAACACATATACCTATGCATGGTATGACATTTATATGCATATGCATGATGTTATAAAAATGAAATGATTCACAGAGCTATGCAGACGTACATGTCAAGTCTTTTACTCCATGTATCTCTCATGTCTATTATTTACTGATTTTCATTTCTTACTTACTCGGTACATTATTTGTACTGACGTCCCTTTTGCCTGGGGATACTGCGTTTCATGCTCGCAGGTCTCGATAGACAGGTCGAGAGTCCTCCAAGTAGGTGATCAGCTCAGCGGAAGATGTAGGTACACTCCATTTGTCCCGGAGTTGCTTATGTGGTCAGTATGATTAGGACATGTACTGATTAGTATGTCGGGGCCCTGTCCCGACTTTTATGACATTTATGTACTCTTAGAGGCTTATAGACATATGTCGTGTACGTGAAAGATTGTACGGCCTTGTTGGCCTATGTTATGTTGGCCTATTAGGCCTGTATGTCACGTGTATATGATGATGTAATAAGAAAGATACGTTACGTTGGTACTCGATTGAGTAAGGTACCGGGTGCCCGTCACGGCCCATCGGTTTGGGTCGTGACAGCATGTACATTTGTGCGGTCTGCAAAAGAGCCATATGCGGCCTCACTCAGAAATGTGGAGACCGCAGAAAGAGAGAGAGGTGCGACCGTGGTTCAGAATTATGCGGCCGCAAGATTCTAATCCTGTCAGGTTGAAGCAAAGAGCAGACCGCATATAGAATTATGCGGCCACAGAACCTTCGAATGGGCATTTTTGTCCGAAAATTCTAGCTCTGTATAAATAGAAGAGTTTTACTTTTTTAGGTCAAGTTTTTGACATCAGCAGCTACAGTAGCCGTTTTTCTTTACTCTCTTTAGTAGTTTTTGCCATTTTGAGCCTTTTAAACAAAGATTTCTTTATTTTAATTATCAATATGGGTTTAATTATTATTTCTTCTTCTATTTCTTCCATCTTAAGCATGAGTAGCTAGATTTTTACTAGGGTTGTGACCCAACCCTAGAGTGTAAACTTAATGGGTGTTTGAGTTATTGTTTGTTTATGGTTGGATATTTATTATTTAGCCTTGTTCGGGCTTTTAGTTGTAGAATTAATGGTTGCAAACATTAGTTCATGCCTATTTGACTTGGTCTTTACTTGAGAAAGAGAGACTTAGTCTAGGAAAATTTGGCTAACAAGAAATTGGAGTGAATCAAGAGATTGATAGTCCTAATTAAAGGGTTGAATCTAGAGATAGTAAACCCGACTTGAGCTTTGTATCAACCGTTTTGTTCAATACCCATTTGAACTTGAGAAAGTCAAATTCGGCAAAGTCACTCTTTGACCGAGAGATATTGAGTGTGTACTCAAGTGTTGATAGCTATAATACACCCCGACCAATAAAATAAGTTTTAAAGTTTACAACCCATTAGGCAAACACCTAGGTGAAGGTCATAGCCCTAGGCCTTTTACAGTATTTAAAAAACAACAACAAAAATAATTTCTTAGTTTCATTACTTAATCTTGCAATCTTAAATTGGAATAGACATAAACCAAGCATCAATATGTGGAAGTGTAATTTGAGATAGTTCATACTCATACACTGCAATTTATACTCCAAAATCCCACATATAGCTCCCAGTGGAATTCGGCCCCGGCTCCTTGTTGGGTATTACTATTGCAATCGACCGTTTCATAACCTTGAATTGAGGTGTGAACTTGGACGAGATCAATTTTTGGCGTCGTTGGCCGGGAGTTTATTTGATATTTGGATGATTTGACTTTTGGTTTGTAATAACTTATAACATTTTCCTTTTTCTTTTTATAATGTATAGATTCTCCTCTTTCTCTCTCTATCGATGTATATATTTTCTCTTTTCCTCCCTCATTATGTATATTCATTATGCTTGTAGTAGCTTGCTTTGTAGCTTCTTTATTTTATTTTTTTATTAGTCAATGTTTAATTCAGTAGATTCTTGTATTAATCTAATAGCTTCTTTTTAATCTAGTAGCTTCTTTTTATGTTTGAGTGGACAATGAGCCTTTGGTTTTCTTAATGCAACGGTTCTTTCCAAAGGTAGTTTTTGGGTGAACCGTGTGACTCTTTCCAACGATGGATGGCGTGACAACCTTCTTAAGGGATTGTGTCCGTTTTTGGTGTTTAGGTAAGAATAGTAGTAATAAGGAATAAAAAGACCTAATTGAGTCAGGCTCGAAGAGTCAAACATGCTTCACTTAGTACCAACACACAAAACTACGTGCTTATTATTTGGAAAGAAACAGCTCTAGTTAGTGACCTTCTAACTCTTGTGTTGACTTAAGCCATCATCGAGTGGTTTAGTCAAACCATAGTGATTTTCAATCTTGAATATGGTCGTTGCGGGCCCTCGACTCTATCCTCTTTAACAATCCAGCTGTGTGAGAGGTGAGATATTTTTGTTGCAAGTCCAAGTACCCGTGCGAATGGTCTAGAACTTGCCCCGAATGTATTTCGAGGCGAAATATTAAGTTTTGCTTGGCTTGAGAAGTGATTGTAGGCTCTCCTTGACCCGCTTGAAATTTTCCATGGCCCACCAATATTTTTATCCTTAGTCAACCCATTTGAGCCTAAAACTTTTCTTATTTGATCACCATGTTACAAAACTTTACCCGTTTTGTCGTGACCTTATCTTGGCACCCGAGCTTTACTTAACACTCTTGTGAAACAATTGGCTAAAACAAAAATATAAGTTTGGGGGAGAGACGAGGCATTTGAAAAAGGTATCAAAGCACAAAAAGAGAAAAGAAATGAAGAGAAGGAAAGGCAAGAAAAAGAAAGAAGAACAAAAAGAAAAATGCAAAAAGAAAGTGAATAAGTTGAAGAGTTGAAGGGCTTTCAAAGAATAGTAATGATGCAAAGCATGGAGAAAACAAAGAAGGAGAAAATGAATATCATGACCAAGAAAGAGTGATGTTAATTCTCTCTAGTTCTCCTAAGAAAAATAAAATGCCTCGAAGAGTTGACAAAACATGAGCCGATAAGAGGAAGTGGAGTGCTTAAGGAAAGATGAACCCGTTCTATTACAACATATCCAACCTTAGTTCAAAAGCCTTCATTGCATTCCGAAAACGTCCTACGTGATTTCAAGTCGAGTGAACTTACATTAGTGGTGATCTACATAAGAGACAAGCATATGGTACTTAGAGCCATACTTTTGACATTCTTTTGAGAGAGATGAGCGAACCTTTCACAAATCTTTGAATTGTGCTACATTCTTTAGTGAGATATGCTAACGGAGAGTAGAGGAGGAGGAGTTTGGGATCCACAATGATCTACATGAAAGAGAGAGCTTCCTTGATGAATAAAGTCAACTCTTGATGCTCAAGTGTCACATTAGAACTATTTGCGCTTAAAAGCTCAACTCATCGCTTTGTTGATAATTCATAAGTGTTGTGGGTAATTGTTGGTCCCAATTGATGTGTGATTGATGTATCATTGATTACCTGGAATAGCTCTTAACTTGTGGAGCTGGGAATTACTTTATTTGCTTGAGGACAAGCAAAAGCTTAAGTTTGGGAGAGTTGATAAGTGGAAATTTTGACTACTTATTAGCGCCTTTTAGCTTTCGCTTTACTCCAAAAACGTTTAATTGTGTTCCCGAAAACTGATAACATATGCTTAATTGTAGGAATATTTGAAAATGAGCCTCCAAGATGAAATCCAACTCAAGAAGGAATGATCTGAACTCAAGGACAAAAACAGACACAGAAGCTTATAGTGCCGACCGCAGAACATCATATGCGGCCGGAAATTATATAGAAGAACTTATCAGAGATCTGTAAGAAGTGCGGTCCGCACATGAAATGTGCGTCCGCAGAAGCTAGGCAAGAGCAAAAGTTTAGAGAACCTACATATCAAGTTCTACAGAAGTGCGGACCACACAATTATTGTGCGGCCGCAGAAGATCAGCTACGCGGCCGCATGTGCATTTGTGTGGTCCGTAAAAGAGCCATGTGTGGCCACACTCAGAAATGTGCGGACCACAGAAAGAGAGAGATGCGGTCGCAGTTCAGAATTGTGCGGCCGCAAGATTCCAATCCTATCAGGTTGAAGCAAAGTGCGGACTGCACATGGAATTGTGCGGCCGCAGAACCTCTTAAAGTGAATTTTTGTCCAAAAATTCTAGCTCTGTATAAATAGAAGAGTTTCACTTTCTTAGGTCATGTTTTTGACATCAGCAACTATAGTAACCATTTTTCTTTACTCCTTTTAGTAGTTTTTGCCATTTTGAGCTTTTTAAACATAGATTTCTTTATTTTAATTATTATTTCTTCTTCTATCTCTTTCATCTTAAGCATGAGTAGCTAGATTTTTACTAGGGTTGTGACCCAACCCTAGAGTGTAAACTTAGTGGGTGTTTGATTTATTTCTTGTTTATGGTTGAGTGTTTATTATTTAGCCTTGTTCGTGCTTTTAATTATAGAATTAATAGTTGCAAACATTAGTTCATGCCTATTGGACTTGGTCTTTACTTGAGAAAGAGAGACTTAGTCTAGGAAATTTTGGCTAATAAGAAATTGGGGTGAATCAAGAGATTGATAGTCCCAAGTAAATGGTTGAATCTAGAGATAGTAAAACCCGACTTGAGCTTTGTATAAACCGTTTTGTTCAACACCCATTTGGACTTGAGAAAGCCAAATTCGGCAAAGTCACTCTCTGACCGAGAGGTATTGAGTGGGTACTCAAGTGTTGATAGCTATAATACACCCCGACCAATAAAACAATCTTTAAAGTTTACAACCCGTTAGGCAAACACCTAGGTGAAGGTCATAGCCGTAGGCCTTTTACAGTATTTGAAAAACAACAACAAAAATAATTTTTTAGTTTCATTACTTAATTTTGCAATCTTAAATTGGAATAGACATAGAACAAGCATCAATTTGTGGAAGTGTACTTTGAGATAGTTCATACTTATACACTGCAATATATACTCCTAAATCCCACGTATAGATCCATGTGGAATTCGACCCCGACTCCTTGTTGGGTATTACTATTCCAATCGGCTGTTTCATAACCTTGAATTGAGGTGTGAACTTGGACGAGATCAGCATGTGAGACCACTAAAGGGGAGATAACATTACCGGTAAACGTCACCGGAAACATTCAGGAAGCCAAGTTCTATGTAATCAAAGAAGACATGAGTTATAACGCTCTATTAGGAAGGTCGTGGATCCACAACATGAGGGCGGTACCCTCGACTCTGCACCAAGTGATGAAATTCCCAATGCCAGGAGGGATAAAAACAATTTACGGAAAACAACCGGCTTCAAAGGAGATGTTCGCGGTCGATGAGATGGTTTTGGTATCCACACTTACAATGACAAAAGGTGTGGGTTCTACCTCCAAGCAAGAAGCCAAATAGCAATTACCTACGTCGGCCCCGACCCAACCGGAGAAGCAGGGGAACGATGAAAACGATGATTACGGGGTTTCGAGGTATTTTATAGCCCCCGACGATTCCGATGCTACCAAATTGACAGTCGAGGAACTGGAGCAAGTCGTTCTGATCGAGCACTTTCCCGATCGAAAGGTATACTTAGGCACGAGGTTGAGTCCCGAGCTCATGAGAAAACTCATTCAATTCCTTATGGCTAACATAGATTGTTTCGCTTGGTCCCACCTTGATATGATAGGGATCCCGCCGGAAATAACCACTCACAAGCTAAGCCTGGACCCACAGTTTCATCCAGTCAAGCAGAATAGGAGACCCAGTCCGAGGTCAAACATGCGTTCATCAAGGATGAGGTATCTAAACTCCTTAAAATAGGGTCCATCAGGGAGGTTAATTACCCGGACTGGTTAGCAAATTTAGTAGTAGTCCCTAAAAAGGGAAACAAATTAAGAATATGTGTAGACTATAAAGACTTGAATAAAGCGTGTCCTAAGGACTCTTTCCCTTTGCCTAACATCGATCGCATGATTGATGCAACGACTGGCCACGAGATCCTCAGTTTTATCGACGTTTATTCCAACTAAATTCGGATGGACCCGGGCGATCAGGAAAAGACTTCCTTCATCACTAAGTACGACACCTACTACTATAACGTGATGCTATTTGGACTAAAAAATGTCGGTGCCACTTACCAACACCTAGTAAATCGGATGTACGAAGAACAAATAGGAAAATCAATAGAGGTTTACATTGACGATATATTGGTTAATTTCCTGCGAGCAGAGGACCATTTGAAACATTTGCAGGAAACCTTCAACATATTGAAAAAGTGCAATATGAAGCTGAACCCATAGAAATGTGCATTCGGAGTCCTGTCCGGGAAATTCCTCGGGTTCATGGTATCCAACCGGGGAATCGAGATTAATCCTGATAAGATCAAGGCCATCAAAGATATCACTGTTGTGGATAACATCAAGGCCATTCAAAGGTTAACCGGACGCATAGTCGCCCTGGGGCGATTCATCTCGAGGTCCTCTGACAAGAGCCACCATTTTTTTCTCACTATTGAAGAAAAAGAATAACTTCTTATGGACCCCGGAGTGCCAACGAGCCTTGGAGGAACTCAAGCGGTATCTCTCGAGCCCACCTCTGCATCATACTTCGAAGATAGACGAACAATTATACTTGAACTTAGCAGTATCCGAGATAGCGGTAAGTGGAGTCATGGTACGGGAAGAGGAAGGTACGCAATTTCCAATCTATTATGTTAGCAGGACTCTAGACAAGGCAGAAACTAGATACCCTCACCTAGAAAAACTGACGCTTGCTTTGCTAAGCACCTCTAGAAAGCTCAAACCGTACTTTCAATATCACCCCATATGTGTTGTAACTACTTACCCATTGAGAAACATAATGCATAAACCTGACCTCTCGGGACAATTGGCTAAATGGGCTGTTGCGATCAGCGGGTACGATATCGAATGTCGGCCCTGAACCGCCATCAAGTCTCAAATTTTGGCAGACTTCGTGGCCGACTTTACACCGGCCCTAATACCCGAGGTCGAAAGAGAGTTGTTGTTGAACTCGAGCACTTCTTCGGGAATCTGGACTCTTTTTACGGACGACGCCTCGAATGCAAAGAGGTCTGGACTTGGCATTGTATTGAAGCCACCAACAAGTAATGTAGTTAGACAATCTATTAGGACTGTAAAATTGACTAACAACGAGGCCAAGTATGAGGCCATGATTGCAGGTCTCGAACTAGCCAAAAATTTGGGGGCAGAGGTGATAGAAGCTAAGTGCGATTCCCTCCTTGTGGTGAACCAAGTTAATAGAACATTCGAAGTCAGAGATGAACGAATGCAAAGATACCTGGATAAACTACAGGTAATGTTACATCGGTTCAAGGAGCGGACTCTACAATATGTACCTTGGGATCAAAACAGCGAGGTTGATGCTCTCGCTATCTTGGGATCATCAATCGACAACGATGAGTTCAACTCGGGGGCGGCGGTTGTACAACTCATGAGATCGGTAGTGGAAGAAGGTCACACCAAGATAAACTCAACAAGCTTGACTTGGGACTGGAGAAACAAATATATAGAGTATCTAAAGACCGAAAAACTGCCCTTAGATCCTAAGGAATTGAGGACTCTGTGTACGAAGGACGCCCGGTTCAGTTTGTCCGAAGATGGTACCCTGTTTTAGAGAATGTTTTATGGCCCACTAACAATATGTCTAGGACCAGGAGACATCGAGTATGTTTTGAGGGAAGTCCACGAAGGCACCTGCGGAAATCATTCGGGCACCGAATCATTAGTTCGGAAAATAATCAAAGTCAGCTACTACTGGATCGACATGGAAAAGGACGCGAAGGAGTTCGTACGAAAATGCAACGGGTGTCAAAGTCATACTCCGATAATTCATCAGCCCGAGAAGTTGCTACATTCAGTCTTGTGGCCGTTCATGAAATGGGGGATGGACATCATCGGCCCCCTTCCATGGGCACCCGATAAGGCTCTATTTATATTATTTATGATTGACTATTTTTCTAAGTGGGTTGAAGCCCACTTAGAAAATAGGAAATAGTTGAGACCACATAATATATCGGTTCAGAATGCCGGCCGAGATCGTGTGCGACAATGGGAAACAGTTCATCGGCAGCAAAGTAAGCAAGTTCCTTGAAGATCATAAGATTAAAAGGATCTTATCAACACCCTACCACCCTAGTGGAAACGGGCAAGCAAAGTCCACCAAAAAAGCATACTTCAAAACTTCAAAACGAGATTGACCGACGCCAAAGGAAAATGGAAAGAAATTTTGCCCGAAGTCCTTTGGGCATACCGTATGACCTCGAAGTCTAGTACTAGGGCCACCCCTTTCTCATTGGTTTACGGCGTCGAAGCTCTAATACTGCTCGAAGTAGGGGAACCAAGACTCAGGTTTCGATATGCGACCGAAGAGTCGAATGATGAGGCCATGAATACAAGCCTGGAACTGCTAGATGAAAGGTGTGAAGCCTCCCTCGTCCACTTGGCCGCCCAAAAATAACGGATCGAGAGGTATTACAATCGAAGAGACAACCTTAGACACTTCAATGTCGGGGACTTAGTCTTAAGGAAAGTCACACTAAGCACCCGAAACCCAAACGAAAGGAAGATGGGGCCGAACTGGGAAGGTCCGTATCAAATTATCGAGATCACCGGAAAAGGATCGTACAAACTCGGAGCAATGAACAGTGAAGGACTGCCGAGCAACTGGAACATAACTCACTTGAAACGATACTACTGCTAAGGTACGACCCCATTTATTTCTTTTATTTATTTATTTACATTTGGGACTAACACCTGCAGGAGACCGTCAAAGAACGATACAATTTTTAGGCATTAAAGCACGCGTTGCACTCTTGTTTCCTTGAACCGATTTTGTCCCAAATGGATTTTCCAGCAAGGTTTTTAATGAGGAAATAGTGGATTGTGCTAACTTAGAATCGAAGACCGGTTATGAACCGGTGTCAAGGATCACATCAACAATATCCCGAGGCTTCTCTACGATCGGCCTCGAACACTAGGGGGCACCACCCTCGGATAATGATTTTAGCAAGGAAAGAAACTTTGTGCTCGAACAGCCTAGGCTCTATCGATAGGATTTACTGTAAGGGTCAAACGGTCAAATGAAGCGTGCCCAACATAGACCGCTTCAGCCTTGGCACAAAGTTTGTACACATGTGTAACCTTGTATATTACGCATATAAATAAAAGGAAGTTTCTACCTTGCTGATAAATATTTTGTCCCTTAAATTATTTTTTTCTCTCTTACATTTGGTCCCCTAAGGACGTCGAGCCCAAGGGCCACCTCACTCGGGGACTGCCGCCCAAGGTGGGTTCGGACGACCCAGGATAACGAAGCCTGGGGGCACAAAGCTTATTAAGAAGTGTCTGAACTTTAAAGGATGTGGTCATCCCCATTTGAGGACGGTTGTCTTAGGTAAGCCCAGACGACTAGGGGTAACAAGCCCATTGGGCAACACCCAAACTAGAAAGGCTACGGCCGTCCTAGAACGGCTCGGAGACGTTCGAGACCCATAACAAAAACATAAGGCCTTCAAAATTTCTAAACCGGTTCAAAAGGCTACCCTCAGCAAATTGTAATTTAAAATATTCTAAGTACTTTGGGGAAGGCTTCTGGTCATACCAAGCCCCCCACAAGTCTTAAGCAAAATAATAACAAGGCATGTTCGAATATCTGAACAATACCTAATTATTACGTGCTAAGGCATTCGATATCTTTACGATCATAAAGAGAAGAGCGAAAGGAAATAAGCTTAAAAACTGTCGAAGGAAAAAAGAGCCTTGTATGTGTATATATATATATATATATATATATATATATATAAAGATTTTTACAAAGGCCAAACTGCATCAACAAAAAGTACAAAGGTGCCTCATCACCGGGACAATGAGGGTCTTCTTCACCCCCGGATCCGCCTGAACCCTCAGAGTTTTCTTCATCCTCGGGATACGCCAACTTATTGGCCTCGATCGATAAATCAAAACCCCGATCATGAACCTCCTCGAGGGCCTCCCTTCGGGACTGCCACTTCACATATTCGACGATGTCTTTCAGGCGGTCCTAGACTGCCTTGGCATCGGCTTTATACTGGGCCACCATCTCATCGGCATCGGCCTTGGTTATTTTAGCCACTGACTTAGCCGCTTTAAGCTCATTGATGAGGGTCTCTCGATTGGTAACAACCGAGCTTAGTTGAGACTGAAGCTCCTCAATTTTATGGGACCGTGTCTCAGCCTTCTCCCTCATCGCTCGAAGTTAGGCCTCCGCCGAGACCAATTGCGCCCAGGCAGTCTCCTTTTTCGAGGCCAAGCGGTTCATCTTGTCTTTCCACTCTTCGGCCTAGACCTTGATTTCATCCATCTCAGCCTGGAGTTGGTCAATCCGATCAATCTTTTGTTGGACCTGCGGGTTCTGACCATTAGTCACCGTGTCTAACTCATCGCACTAACTTCAAATATTTTTACCTGTTCAACCAGGTCGGCGTGTTCTTTCCGAGCCGCGTCCAATTCAGCTCGAAGGCTTTTAGCCTCTCCTTCACATTGCTCGCTGAGAAGTTTGTACGTGTCTCTCTTCTCAGCAAGCTCTTTGGCTTCTGCCTCGAGTTGGATCAACTCGTCTCGGTACTGGAGGAAGGTCCAATGGTGGAGCACCGAGGCCTGAAAATACGAGGAAAGATATTAGAGTTATCAAAAAATTAGTTCAAAAATTGGAATCATCAGAGATTATCGAGAGTTACCCGATTCAACGCCTGTTGTGATTCATTGAACAGGCATGACTAGTCTACCTCGTTCATTTTGGCCTGGTCTTCCTCCGTAACCAAGCACCTGAGATAACTAGTTATCCCTACGGGGGCGGAAAGAACCCGGGCATCCTTCGAAATGGTGATGATAATAGACCGCTTCCGACTAGGATCCGAACTCGGGGCAGATAATTGGTTGACCGGTCTAGGGCTTGAGTTAGGCCCATCTTCCCTCGAGGACGAATTTTTCCATTGTACCTCTAGGTCACCTAATTCGGTGACATCCTCCGTAGCGGCAGAATCCACGCCATCAAAAGAGCAGCGTAGGGGATCATCCACTCCATGGTCCCCCTCATTGGGTAGTTCCTTCACAATTTGGGCCTCGTTGTACATAAACTCGATAAACGAGGGTGACTCGGTGATGTCTATCACATCGAGTGCCTCGTTTGGGACACTGTCCATATCCCAAGAAGCCTCAACCCCGATCTCTTCATCGACCTCCCTGGTCTGAGGCAGATCGACGTCACGGGTCTCTAGTTCAACGGCCCCTTACTTTTCGGGGGGCGACGGCTCGCGGGCCACAGAAACAAAGGGATCTTCCCCCTCGGACTTCCCCCTTAGCCGATAAAGCAAGTTCGAAGCTGGTGCTCGGGAGCTGGTGTTTTCCTTTGACTTGTGCACCAACCTTCTCCTTGTTTTCTTTTTCTCCGAGTTCGGGGAACTCGGAGCCCTCTTCCTCTTCTTCTCTTCGGCTTGCCCCGGAGTAGGAGATTCAACAGGCAAATCCTCATCCCTAACCGAAGGCCTAAGCTCGATGTTTTTAGGCAAACCTGCGAAGGAATGTAAAGGAGATAAGAATGCGATGTTAGAATAACAAGATTCAGTACGACTTGTTAGGAAAGAAGACCTTACCATGGGAACGGGCCTCCCAACGACCTTTTGAAAGTTTGCACCATGAGTGTTCGGAATAGGGTATCTGTGATACGATGCCCTCGACCCACTCCTTGAGTCGAGGGATAGCATTCAGAACCCGAGCGAGGGATACAACATAACAATCACCGATAAGAAAAGGGAATATAAGTCATAAAATCTACGCTTAAAGGGAATACTTACGTGATGCATTCCACCTTTCGGTAAATAACCTCAACTCGGCAGGTACAAGGTCGGCGGTCCTCACTCGAACAAAACGTCCTTGCTAATCCCGATCCCGATCCTTGTCAATTCTCGAGAATGAGGCTTTGTTTGCCCGGCGTACTATCAGTCCCCCCAGAAGATTCGGGGACTGTATAAGAGCAGTAGATGATCGACGTGAATGAGTACCCATCGATTCTGTTCACAAAAAAATCGGAAGAGGATCATGATCCTCCACAGTGATGGATGAATATGGCCTAGGTACACGTTGTACCTCTTGCATAAGTCTAAAATAACCGGGTCTACCGGGCCCAATGTAAAGGGATAAGTGTAAACACTTAGATATCCCTCGACGTGGGTGGTAATGGCCTCTTCAAGGTCGGGGATCACGATATCTTTGTCGGCCCAGTTACAGTCTTTCTGGACCATGGGGAGGAACTCTTCGGTAATCGAGGACATGTAGCTCGAGGCCTCCTCACACTGACCCTGTACAGAAGAAGGCTTATCAACCTTAAAGTTGCCAATGACCGAACAATCGCCGAGAATGAACATCTTCAAGAGGGGCTCTTCCGCCGGTTCATCAACGACCATATCGGGGACAGTCTCCTCGACCTCAATGGTCGGTTGCGAGGAAGAAGGAGCATCCTTCTGAGGAACAAATTTTGAAGTTTTTGCCATTGTTATGAAAGAAAAAACTTGGAAAAGATGGAGAAAAAATGAAAGTTAAAAGATCAAATTTGTTGGCTTGAGTAGGAGATAAGTAAAAGTCTTGCAAAGTACTGAAGAACCATGAGTAACGGGGATAAAAACGCTAGATTAAATTGAAATATCGAAGGTACGAAGGTGGAAGATTTGATGTAAAGTAAAAAATAGATAGAAGGGGGGGGGGGGTATTTATATGAGTTCAACGACGTTTCACATCCAGGGACGGCCGACCGGCGGCTGACATGCATTTAATGCCATTATGACTTGACCAATAAGACGTTTCAGATATTTTGTCGTTTCTGTCGCGAAGTGTCGAAGTAAAAATCGGAAGCTCATGTCGTTTCTCGTCATTTACTCTCCGAGAAATGAGGTGACTATCTATATACGGATAAAATCAGACTCATGGTATACCCCGGTCTCCAATAAAATAAGTCAAGCTCGAGACATGATGACAGGGGACCGAGATCGAGAAAAATGTGTCATCAAGTCAGAATCCGGGGGCACGACGCCCGCCCTTGAAAATATCGGGGTCACGGTTCAGATTCGGTCTTAGTCTTGAACGACTTCGAAGAACATTGTCAGACAACCTGGAACGGCCAACGGAAGACCGTAATATCCGTGACCAGTCGGATATCACGGCGGGGATCTCAGCACGTATCGATGAAGAACCGACAATCAGTTAATAAGAGGATTTTTACCTTTTATAGAGTTGTACCTAGAGAAGGATTCCCTTACTATATAAAAGGGGTTTGATAATTTATTTAACACATTGTAATACGCATTCCAAAGCAATATATTATTATTTTCTCTGTTATTTGCTCTCTCTCTCTCTCTCTCTCGCTCTCTCTCTTGTTCACCAGTGCTGGCCACAATGAGTCCGAATCGAGGGTGAATATTTTACTAAGGCTGAAACTATTTTCCTCGTGTGGTTTGAATCTATTTTATCTTTATTTGTTCAATAGTGACTTAATTTATCGCTTTGTATCAAATTAATTCGTGTATCCTTAAAACCGCTTATAAATTTAATTATTATCCGATTTTGAGGGTAAACAGTGAGATTCTCCGCAATTGAGCATAATGTACCAAATCTGGTTCTTTTGAATTATTAATCAAACCTAGATATAAAACAATTTAACTTATAAAATAATTGGTCAAACTTTTAACTTTTTATGAACCTAAGCCTAGTGTGTGTGTCTTAGGGATGGTGGGAACAAGTGGGGTAATTTTATAGTTAATATAGCTAATTTATCTTTCCAGAGAAACACTTTAAAATACTATAAGAAGTTTATGAAATGCGTTTTATATTAATTTAGATATCATAGTTTCCCTTACTACACTTTAATAGTACATTGTGGGAGAATCGATGCACTTTAAAAATAGGCGGGAAATATATGTACGAACTCTTAGGTCGAGTGAGTTAGCTATTGCTAATTTGTTCTTTTTGTCATCATTTTAAATGGAGGAAATTAAAAGCTTTTAATATCTCCAATATTATGGGGTTTGGACTATTAGTTGGATAGATCCAATTTAGGTATTAAATCAATCTTGTATGGTTGAGGGTGTTAGTTAAAGTTTTTATAATCTTTTAATTGACTGATAAACTCTTTGTTGGTATTTAATTAAGAAGATGAAATGTTCACTTTCTATATGGTTTTGAGCATTCTCATCTCAAGAGCGCTAGTTATTGATATTGAGTTAACGGAAATGTCTATTTTCTTGATCACACGATATTAGAGTCTAACTCATCTTTAATTATGAGTTCTTATGCGTTATGTAGTCAACATTTCAAATGTCCAACTTATTCATGATTTTCTTTTCATATTTGGTTTTCTTATTTTTTTGAAGGAAAAGATAATGTATTTATCATAATTGAAATTTCCTTTTTGTAGAAGGAAATTATAACTCTTTCATATTTGGCTAGTCTTTTTTCTTGTAAGAAAATGTTTGGACTTCTATAAATTGATGATCTTTACTTCTCATTCAGTAGCATACACAATGTAGTCCTATGCGATTTGAGAGTCGTGTTTAGGGAGAGAACTTTACAGGACAAGTGTTAATGTGTCACTTGTGTTTGCCTCTTCGTGATGTTGTTCTCTCGATATTTTGTACTCTTTTGTATATAGTTGATTGCTCATCTCCGCCGTGGACGTAGGTCAATTGACCGAACCACGTTAAATATTTGTATCTCTTTTGGTATATTTCTCTTTTGTTGTTGGATTTATCATCGTTCAAAGTTTGTTTAACTAGCTTACGCATGACACCCGATTATTTCGGTCCTAACACAACCCACAAACATACTGGTGTTAGGTATTCCATGTCAGGATTGAAATTTGAATTTGAGTTTGGACGAATGTCCTTTTTTTCTTTAAATAGTCTGCATTAATTATAAAAAAAACTGCAATGATACGGCTTATCCTTTTCATAACCAGTTGTCGCTTCAAGGGTAGGTTCACCAAGATTTTTGCAAACCCTTGCTATCTAGTAAAATCAAAGTGTGGTTCTTTTGGACACAAGATATCGAAATAAATGATAACATTTCTATATATAACACTCTTTTAAAGAGTGCTATACTTTAATGTCAGTTTTATCCGTTAAAATATAGTGCGATAAATAATCACGCTATACCCGATGTTTGCATTTTAAGGCATAACGCTTTAAATAAATGCGCTATGCATCTGCCTCTTTTGTTCATTTTCTCTCACCTTTTATCCTTCTCTTTCTTTTCAATTTCCTTCTCTATTTTCATTAGTTCTTTTCTCTCTACTTTGAAAATTACATTTTCTAAAAATATTTTTCAAAAAAAATACTTTTGATGATAAATAATTTGTGCTAATTAATTTAAAATAACTTCTGAGCAGTAATTAGTGTTTGACCTAGTTTTTAAAAGTTATTTCTAAGTGTATTTTTTTAAAAATAATTTTTAAAAATATATTTTTGGGAAGAAACTACTTTTTCCTGCTTATCAAAAATTCCTTCTGCTTCTACTCAAAAGTATTTTTTTTGTTCCTTCTAACAACTTGTTTGGATGGTTGTTACATATGATGAAATATGCCGCTTTACGTAATGATCGATTTAATGTGGTCGCGTTGTTACCTTATCTTTTTTCTTAGTTCACCCTTCATTATTATTAAATAATTCTATGGCCAAACGGGTCCTAAGATAGTGCTTACATAAAATAATTCTTGACTTTTTATTAAAAAAATTCGAATACATTTTCTTATGCTATTATTTTTCCTTTTTCTTGCAAATAGTAATGTATTCCTGCTATATTTGGCTTTTCAAGTTAAACTTTGACCAATAAATAATTCAAAAAGAAAAAAGAAATTGTTAGTGATATATTAAGATAAAAAACTTTCATATTTGATTATCAGGATAAAGATACTAATCTCATGATAGAATATATTATTGTATTGAATTTTATTATTGATATAAATATTACTCCCTCTGTTTCAATTTATTTGAATTTATTTAACAACCATCCAAACAAGCTATTAGAAGGAACAAAAAAAATACTTTTGAGTAGAAGCAAAAGGAATTTTTGATAAGCAGGAAAAAGTAGCTTCTTCCCAAAAATATATTTTTGAAAATCATTTAAAAAAAAATACACTTAGAAATAACTTTTAAAAACTAGGTCAAACAATAATTACTGCTCAAAAGTTATTTTAAATTAATTAGCACAAATTATTTATCATCAAAAGTATTTTTTTTGAAAAATATTTTTAGAAAATGTAATTTTCAAAGTAGAGAGAAAAGAACTAATGAAAATAGAGAAGGAAATTGAAAAGAAAGAGAAGAATAGAAGGTGAGAGAAAATGAACAAAAGAGGCAGACGCATAGCGCATTTGTTTAAAGCCTTATGCCTTAAAATGCAAACATGGGTATAGCGCGGTTATTTACCGCGCTATATCTTAACGTACAAAACTGACGTTAATGTATAACGCCCTTTAAAATGGCGTTATATATAGAAAAGTTACCAATTTTGTTTTTTACCTATTTCGGTATCTTGTGTCCAAAAGAACCACACTTTGGTTCTGGACTCCTATAATAATATATATTGGTCTATTAGGTATTGAAAGGGATCCTTTTCTAATCGAAATTATTATCCCCTCGATTAAGGAAATGTGGACCACAAATTATAGCGTTAAGTAGAATATAAAATAGCTTATGATGGAGAGTAGAATCTCACTGTTGATAAGATCAAACTTTATATGAATAGAAAACTTTACCAATGGTGACTTTTTATTAACTTCTTACTATTTGTTTATTCAGCCGTTTTTCTCGACAAATACATCGAGTCATAAGGTGTTTCTTTACCTAACTTAAGGCTTTTTATTGCTTCTCTTTACCCAAATAATGATGTTTCTCCCCCGGGATTTTTACACACTAACCGACCTATTCATTGTTTACTTTTTCTGATCATATACATAGATTATATATTAATTATATACGATTGGATATATATTAAATATAATTAATATATATTATACATTCACCGACTATTTTTAATTTTAGCGATTGAGTGAACGACTAATCGGGTTAATTCTTCTTCTTCTCCCCTAGTTTGGGCTGGCTATTCAAAATGCAGCAAAGACATGAGGTTAGAAAGTTCAGGTTTCTCCATATTTCAATTAAAGAAACAGGCACCAAGGACTAGCTTTAAGTATTTTTGAAATTAAAATGAAGTAACCAATGTTCATATTAGTTGAACCAAATATTACCTATTTATTTGGTGCAAAAGGATAACTTGCTTACACCTCACCCTCACACGAGATAGACATAACGTCTGAATTGAATTCCTCAAAATCAATTTCATGAAGAAGGGCAGCCCGTAATTTTTCAAAGTAAGCCCTTGGGGCTTGTTTAATAGAAATGACACTAGATCGCCATTCTAAAGGCTGCTATTTAAGAATTAGCTAGCGCGTCCTGAATTTTAATTTTTGAGTTCAAATTTTAAGAACAAAAATATTTCGAATTATCCTGAAGTTAAGACTTTTAATTTAAAATTTAAGGACAAAATAAATACTGACTAATTTCTAAATAGCACCCTTAAGAATTGCTATGCACTTTCCCCGCTTGTTTAGGACCATACAAACATAGTGAAGAAATTTAGGATTTATGAATCCGGGTTGGTGTACCCATTGGACAATGCAATAATTAGAGCAATTCTTATTGTGGTATCTTTACAACGGGTTGTCTTTCAATGGACGCATTCTTTCATAAATAGTAACAACATTTCGAGTAACATCTCTTCATAAAATAACATAACCATCCCAAAAAGTAGGGGACTAACTTAATTTGAATCTGTAGTTTCGACATATTGATATATGAAATTTGCTAAATACAACACCAACACATTAAAAAAACACAAACACGCACAATTATTTCATCAATCAATCTCATTCCCAACAAGAAAATGGTGAACATATAGAAGTAATGTTTGTTTCAGAGATTGAAATAGAAGTCTTAAGTGCCCTATGGGCTCCTTGACTCTAACGTCAGAAGGAATGTAAAAGAATCTACTTTGTATTAGTACAACATATTAATGTCGGGAAAAATAATATTCTGCCAAAAAATAATATTCACGGTAAATAATAATAACACAAGAGAGTAACAACGACAAAATTTTTTTTAACGGGATAAAATACAATACCCGAGTGGAGCAATATTACCAATATAATATTACAATTTAGTAGTGTCAAGAGACTACTACAATTTTAAAAGAAATAACACTCATTATTTTAAACACATTACTACAATATTACTCACACTCACTATTTATCTCATAGACTATAATATATGGATTAGTGTTGCTCCCAAATGCACACGCAAGTATACGTGGTCGACAAGTATTATATGATTGTAAGTCCAGATATCATACCCACAGGGACTTGTGATTAACTATCAACTAAATTAAACCAAACAATTAATCTATTCAAGCAAATCGTAAAGTATGAATATTTAACTAAAATTTAATCTAGAGTAACAAATTAAGAGATAAAAGAAAACAACGACAAGCTTAAAGACGAATTCAATGTGAGTGAATATTCTAGAGCTATGGGTTAGCTAACAGTTCTGTTGAGTTTTTCACTTAAATCGTCTAATTAATTTATCTGGTTTATTGGTTGACAAGGTTAATATTGTTCGTAGCCTTCTCCCGAAGTACTACTCGCCTATTCAAGCTAATCTAACGCCAATATTCCTATGGAATTAGAATTAACAAGAAAGCATTAATAATTCCTGTATAGTAACCAAGCAAGGCGATTAGGTATATTCCTATCCTAACCGCAACTCCCCTCCCCCCAGAGTTAAGATCTTGCTCTACTCAATCTTATATGCAATTTAGAATTTCCTCTCCCGAGTTCAATCCTAGATTCGTAGATAGTATTCAATTGGTGATCAAGCAATCAAATAATTAAGCGCAAGATTGAATAAATAAACCAATATGATAAAATAGTAAGAACAATTCAAGTTTCAAACTACAACGTTCATGTAGCACCCAAAACTCTAGAACTAATAAACTATGACATTAAAGGAAAAGAAGAGAAGAAAAACTAGTTGAAAGCCTGCTCCAAGCGTGGTGTTCTTGCCTCCGGTCGCCAAACTCCCCCTAAAAATGGTGTTTAATGACTATTTATATGTATAGGAAAAAAGTCTAGATGAAATAACCAAGTCCAAAACAAAAAAGGAAACAAAATAGGCTTTTAAAATCCGGAACACAATCGCTACAGGTCTCGCGGCGCGAGGCAAAACGCGAGCTTCACCTTGCAGTACACTGTGCGTCGCCTGCTTCACTGCTCGGAGCCTCTCGCTGAAGACCTCGCCTCGCGAGGTTAAATGCGAGGAACGAGTCTCGCATTGCCTGCTCCTCTGCTTCAATTCAATTTTGATTTCACACTTTTGCCTAACTCTCTCGTTCTTGTTTTCTTTCTTTTTCCTTTGAAATTGTTTCTTTCTTTTGTCTTCTTTTATAATACTAAACTTCAATCATGTCCAATAATTAAATACTCATGAATCATTTTTGTAGTGTATAAAATACACATAAAATCTCTACTTTGGTCCCAATTTCATTTTCAACGAACTTACACATAAAATAAACTCAATTAAGCACAAATATATTATAGTCTAGCATTAAAGCCCCAAAATGTAAGATAAGTAATGCACTAAAAATATAAAATTATAGCCAAACATCACTACCCCACACTTAAACGTTGCTCGTCCTCGAGCAATCAAACTACATTTTATATAGACACGACCATTTTAAACAATTCTCCTAACTCATCACACCAAGAATCTTTAAAATAGACTAAGCACAAGGGTGTAACATCTTCACCTCAAAATTTGACCCACAAGTACCACGCATTATTCACAACTCACTCACTTATTCTAACATAGAGGTCAGTGACATTACCTTTCCTTCATGAATCAAGTGCCCTCACACAACAAAAGAGAGTAGTTCCACACACAATAAAATTTAAGAACAATTAAAAACTCAAGATAGAAAGAATTCACTCACTCTCAGAAATAACATTCATATACCACAAAAGATGCGCCATAGGCTTGCCCGTAGTGTACTACTCTACTAATCGAGCCCATTCAGTTTATGATCAAGTAGGACTTTAATTGGTTGTAATGTAGGCTGCGGGTCAGGTAGGACACATTTGGATATAAGAGTGACTACACCTCCCTAAGCACTTTAATACATACACTTTAACATTTAAAACCCTACACTTATGTCGAACCATAACTCCACCTTCACATCAATGTATATTAACTCCATACTTCTTTAAGTACAATTACATCAAGAGTCACCACTATCAAGGAATATTTTTCACAACAATACAACTATTTTTTTTTTCTTTATTTCTTTTTCAATTCAAGTGACTTTTATTATTTTCAAAACAGTGCACCTTTCTCCTTATTTCGTTAGTTCCACTCAAAAGCCAAACCAACTACCCCACACTTTAACTTTTACAAAGTTCATAACAATTCAAGTGCTCATGAGAGGTGAAAAGGTTCAAATAGATGGTTAATTCAAACAAATGGATAAGGCTTGTAATGTGATTGCCAAAGAAATATGATTACAAGCTCAAAGGGGTTAATTACGTTACACAACAATTAGGCGGGTAAATTATATATATCTGGCTCAACAAGAAAACGTCTATATCACTTCCAAGACTGAACAATACTACTATTTCGCTTTGCAAATACACGGGGCAAGTTCTAGATATTAAATGCAATGCACAAAATAACACACAAACCTCACACACACATGGCACATAACTCACCCAGGATTGGACTCATCAAGACACTCTAGTCAAAGCAAGCAAAGTTAAGATCATACGATTTAAGGTACTTATACAAGAGTAAAAAACTGAGCCTAAGTGTCACAACCAAAGTACTCACTATTCTCAAGTCATAACAAAGTCAAAAGTTATTGCTTCAATTCAATTCATCTCACAGTGGCTTCTCCTCCTAAAAAAAATAAAACTAACTACACACGGTTCAAATAAAATCCTTGAAAAAGAACCGCGGCACAAATAAAAATCAAGGGAGAATTATTACACTACCTAACAAAAAAAAATCTTTTTGTCTTTTTTCTTTCAACTTAAATCCCTCAAGACACCTCTCGAATGCGATCCATCATCGGGAGAAGTCAAATTTTTCTACTTTTGTTTTGACAAAAACTACTACACTCAGAACAAGTAATACAACTAAGCTAAGATATCACAAAAAATCACCCTAAGATAGCACATAAAATCACCCAGATAATCTCCTCACCCCAAACTTAAAATTGTGCAATGTCCTCAATGCACACCATAAATAACAAGAGGGTAAAAGAGACTCCTTGGTAGGCCAAAGGCCGAAGAATTAGCAGCTCATGGGATACTCAGACTTCTCCCAAGTATGGTCCTTTGTGTGAGTACCTCACACTTAGTTTCAACCACCTGCTCGCTTTTACACATGCCTATTGGCTTTGACTCCATGCTCCTACTCCTAAAAAAATACAAAAATAACACAAATAAAAAAAATAAACAAAAATAAAAATATATAATTGGGTTGCCTCCCAACAAGCACTTGATTTAATGTCGCGGCACGACGCCATCACTTTCACCACTTTTCTTTCCACTTTGAGGATATAAATTGCACCCCCAATTTTGCATTAATTTTTCTATCACGTTCCTGGAGCGGTGGTGTGAATACAAAAGAACCAAGCAATAGATGTCGCATCTTGCACTTCTTAGCCCTTAAGTAAGGGATGCCATTTTGTCTTTTTGGTATGAAATTTTTTAGAATGTAAGGGTCTTGTTCTTCATCTATACATCTCTCCAAAGGCTCGATCTCCATGTCTCCATCCAAACATAATGTAAAAAAATATTTAGAATGAGGACCAACACGCTCCAACTCCAAAACTGCATTATTTTTGACATCCTCAATAATATATACTTCCTCAACCTCGGCATTATCAACAAAAGCATGGTCTAATGATTGGTATTCTCGTTTTAGCTCCTCAATTTGGCCTAGAAGATCTTTTTCAACTCCACACAATTCATCACTAAATTGTTGAGTATTTCACGCATCAATCTTTGCACTCAATTGAGCCTCTAAGTCGTGAATAGAACTGCCAAATTGGTCGATCTCTTGTCCCAGTTTAGCTCTTCCTTCTATAAAATGTTGTATCCCATTTGTAATTTTCTCACGGAAACCTCCATATTCCTCTAATAATTTCCTGTGCATATCAAGAATGCAAACATCATATTCCACATCATCAAATCCGTTACTTCTGTCAAACTCACAAGAATTATTAGAATCAACATAAGAAGGGATTAGAGTAGGATAACAACACTTAGGACAATTATTCCAATTATCACCATAAATAATACATAATTGAGATGGTGCATACAACTCGGTCCTGAGAATATTCTTACAATATTGCCACAAGTAGGGTCCTTTACAATATGGATAAGGATCACAAAAACAAGAATACTTACTATCCCACCACTTTTTGTTCAAAGATATCATGTAAAAATAATGTATTACTAACTACACTAAACTAAAATTAAAAACTTAAATAGATAAAAAGTAAAAATCTAATCTAGTAGATGTGATGACCCAAAATGTCATCTTTAAATTTAATAATTAATTTTGTATTCTAAGACCTTGAAAAGCACTATTTATCATTTCTCGACTTGCGTGCGCAGTCCGTAAAATTTTCCAGAAAGTTTTCAGGTGAAAAATGAATTAAAATGTGAATTAGAGCGTTAAAACTCAAATGAGTTGACTTTGGTCAATATTTTGAGCAAACGGACTCGGATCAGTGTTTTGATAGTTTTGGTAGGTCCGTATCGTGATTTGGGACTTAGGCGTATGCCCGGAATCAAATTCTGAGGTCCCTAGCCCGAGATATGGAATTTTGATAAAAAATTAAAAGTTTAAGTTCAAATAGTGACCGGATGTCAAATTATGTGCAAACGACCCCGGATTAGAATTTTGATGATTCCAACAGCTCCGTATGGTAATTTTGGACTTAGGAGCGTGATCGGAATTTTATTTGGAAGTCCGTTGTGGAATTAGGCTTGAAATGCCGAAAGTTAAATTTTTGGGAAGTTTGACCGAGGGGTTGACTTTTTGATATCGGGGTCGAAATCCGATTCTGAAAATTTTCATAGCTCAGTTATGTCATTTATGCTGTGTGCAAAATTTGAAGTCATTTCGAATTGATTTGATGTGTTTCGACACAAGATATAGAATTTGAAATTTCAAAGTTCATTGATTTTGATTTGAGGTGCGATTCATCGTTTTGATATTGTTTGATGTAGTTTGAAGCCTCGACTAAGTTCGTATGGTATTTTGAGACATGTTGGAATAATTGGTTAAGGTCTCGAGGGTCTCGGGTAGATTTCGGAAGGTAAACGGAATGGATTTCGGACAAAGAGTGCTGGAAATTTCTGTTGCAGAAATTTCGTGCGTGGAGCCAACTTTGGAAGCTTATATCTTGTAATTCATAAAGAATCAAAACATTTTAAAAGCATAAAAGTTGTATTCGTTTGATTATAGTTTCTGAAAAGTTAAACCATTCATTATTCAGACTTTTGTACAGAAAGTTATGACAGATTGAATGAAGGCTGGTAGAGCAGTTTCGCCAGTAATTTCGCCAAAATTTTCTGATGCGTGGAGCTAAATTTGGAAGCTTATATCTCGCAATTCATAAGGAATCAGAACATTTTGAAAACATGAAAGTTGTAGTCATTGGATTATAGTTTTCAGAAAGTTAAACCATTTATAATTTGGACATTTGTACATGAAGTTATGATCAATTGAAGAAAGGCTGGTAGAGCGGTTTCGCCAGAAATTTCGCCAGAAATTTCTGATGCGTGAAGCCGAATTCGGAAGCTTATATCTCGTAATTCATAAGGAATCAGAACATTTTCAAAACATGAAAGTTGTAGTCATTGGATTATAGTTTCCAGAAAGTTAAAACATTTATCATTTGGATATTTGTACCTAAAGTTATGATCAATAGAAGAAAGGCTGGTAGAGTAGTTTCTGGTGGACTTTTAGTGACGAAAAATAGACTTTTAGTGACGGATTGACAGAAACTTAAGGACCAAAAATGGTCATTTCATTCATTTCGTTTTGGATTTTTGGAGTACGATTCTTGGGCAATTTTCACGGAAAAATATTGGGGTAAGTGTTCCTTATCCTATATTGATTATATTTCATGATTCCATACTCATTTACATCATGAATCCGTGAATTTATGGAAGAAAAAAATCTTCCAAAAACGAAAATTTAAGATTTGGAGGTCGAGTTGTTATCGGATTTTGGTAAAATTGATATGGGTGGACTCGTAATTGAATGGGTTGTCGGATTTTATAAGTTTCGCCGGATTCCGAGATGTGGGCCCCACGGGCAAATTTTGAGCTAATTTCGGATTTTAATGAAAATGTAATATTTTCTTATGAAATTGATTACTATAATTTTTGTTGACTGTATCGAATTAATTATGACTAGATACGAGTCGATCGGAGTCAGAAAATCAAGGAAAAAGCATAATACTTGATTAAATTGGAGCAAGTCGAGGTAAGTGACTTGTCTAACCTTGTGTGGGGGAAATTTCCCCTAGGATTGGTATTGATGTGATTATTGAAATATGTTGAAAGTCGTGTGCACGAGGTGACGAGTGTGTACACGGGTTAAATTGTGAAAGATTATATTTTTAAATTGTGTAGATCACTGTTGCGCATTTATTAAATTATTTTATCTTGTTATATTCTTCATCATTAATCTGAGCTATATACTTCAAATTTGTTTGATCTTTTCTTAATAATTATTTTACCTGTTTAGTTGAAACTTAGTTTCTTTTATTTTGTGCATTATTTGAAGGTTGATTTTCTTTAAATTAAATATTATTAATATGAAGTATTTGACATTTTAAAACTTTTTATTGAAGCAACGTAGTAAAGATTTTGAAATATTATTTTCCTAAATTATTTACTCCTGAATATTTTTATACTCATTGCGAGGGAGCCGTGAGCTCTTTATTGTGAAAGAATATTATTGTTGAATTATTTTGATATGAGCCGTGAACTCTTTATTGTGGCAAACTATTATTGATGATTTATTTTGGCATGAGCCGTGAGCTCTTTATTGTGGAAAAATATTGTTGTTGAATTATTTTGGCAAGTTAAATTATTTGAGCACTTGAGGTGCAAATTGTGATATTGATACGCATGCGGTGGTATAAGGTCTGGGTGTTGAAACGCATGCGGTGAGATAAGGGTGGCTTGATACGCGTGGCTAGTAGGGGTGACTACTAGAAGTCATGCGGTGTGATAAGGGTGACTAAAATGCGGGATGCTATTTCGGGAAAAAATGTTTTTTTAAAAAAAAATAAATTGTGAAGGCTCCCGCGGTGATATAAGGAAATGAGATATTGTGAAATTATTTATAACTTGGGACTACGAGGCGGTACCTCGGCAGTGCCCTTGTTGATATTGATTTATGGCCATAGTTGCTTTCGATTAATTGTTGTGATTTTCATAAAGTTGAAGAAAATTCTGTTTTGATTTCATGAGATATTATTTGCAATTATTTGGTGTCATTAAATGTGACATACTATTTGATTCATTTCCAATGTCATTTTATTTTACTACATTGATAAACATTTTGCCATGCTATTATTATATTCCAGTAGGGCCTTACCTGACCTCATCACTACTCTACCGAGGTTAGGCTTGGCACTTACTGGGTACCGCTGTGGTGTACTCATACTACGCTTCTGCACATCATTTAGTGCAGATCCAGGTACATTTTACCAGCCTAGACGTTAGTGAGTTACCTGCGCACGGAGATTTCGAGGTATATCTGCCAGCGTCCGCAGACTCCGGAGTCCCCTTCTATCATTTTATGTTGCTTCCTTATATTTTATTTAGACCTTGACATATAGAGACATTGAGAATAAATTCTTACAAGCTTGTGACTAATTTCTACCGGGTTTTGGGAGTTGTAATCATTTGAATTGTAGATTTCTTATTTTCAGATATTTATGATTATTTCGCATTGATAGGCTTACCTAGTCTTAGAGACTAGGTGCCATCACGACACCATACGGAGGGAAATTTGGGGTCGTGACAAGTTGGTATCAGAGCACTAGGTTCATAGGTGTCATGAGTCACAAGCAAGTTTAGTAGAGTCTTGTAGATCGGTACGGAGACGTCTGTACTTATCTTCGAGAGGCTATGGAACTGTTAGGAAATATTCACTTCTTTGACTCCTTATCGTGCGACATTGATTTAGCTTGAAACATATATCTTATATTCCTTTGTATCCACTCGTGTATGACATTGCGCACTCAGTATCAGTTGTGCGTTGACGGTTCGTGATGCCGTAGATGGACTATGAGAGAGCCAGAGATTCTCAAACATTGCCTCAACGTGTGGTTCCGACTGAAGATGCGGGCGTATTGAGAGATCACCTAGTGAATCATGTGGGGGTGCAACGGACGTTGGCGTTTGGTTGATTTATACAAGTTGTGAAGATTATTATTGTGGATCATCGGACGTTGTGACCTATGACTTCGCGCCGAGTAGGGGGAATCCATTACCAATGGGTGGATTGAGGGGTCATGTATTATATCAGTTTTGGCCTGAAATATATATATATGGTACTAAAAGGTTCCCTAAAATTTACACATGTTTAAGACCTGAGATTTTGTAGAGGATAAGGTTGGGACTTGCGGTATGTCCGCCTCCTTAATAATCCTATACTTCAATACCAAAGGAGTTATAGAAAAAACTCTAAATTTGTAGAAGGTCTACTCAGCGTGGACGTCACTGTTGCGGATTTTAGGGTGCTTCGGAGTAAGTACACTTGTTGACGAGAGTCTGGACTATGTGGTTCGTGACAAGATTTTTCTGTATGGAGCTCTACTTTTGTGATCGTTGTGTATAAATAGGGGTAAGGGTTACCCCAAAGAAGAATCGAAGAGTATGTTAAGAAATTGGTCAGCTCAACAGTGTAGAGTCAGTATAACAAAAGAAGAAATTCGCCTTGGGAGAGATAATTCTCCACCGGTGTTCGTGGCAAGCCTATGAAGAGAGCATACCAGCCAATGCAACACCGCCCACTTGGCTCAGTTCTCAGAAACGCTTTTGAAAGAGTTTGTTTTCTGGACTCTCCGTAATACGTGGCGTATAGGGTTTGAACGGTTGCGTTATGTCACCATTGACAATGTTAGAATATGCCATCAAGTTCAATAAGTTAGCCCGTCATACTCCTACTTTACTTCCTACAGCCAGAGGGCGAGTCCATAGACTCATTAAAGGACTCAATTATGATCGTAAAATTTTGTACGACTCGGGAGCTACAAGCTGATACTTCATTTCTGCTAGTTGTACAAATTGCCAAGATATTAGAATGTGTTCGGGGTGAAAAAAAAAGAAGGGAAACTAAGGAGATCAAGACGTCTCAAGGTTCTGGGGGATTCAGTGGATTCTACTCTGCAAGTATAAATCATTATGGAGGGGGCTCGGGCAGTCGGCCAACCCAGTCCGCACATCGGATTACTCGGGGTGCTCCAGTAAGTTCTTTTAATGCACCACCGACATGAGTTCCTACAATGGTTATTCCAGTTATCTAGCACAAACTCAATATGAGCAGCCTAACCCGCAAAAAGGGTTGTTATGCATACAGTGATACTAGGCACATCATGAGAAAAAAATTGTCAAAAACTTGGGAGAGACTTATTTCATCAAAGTACTCAGGCTACGTGCCCCATTGTAGTTACTACACCACTCACACGACCAGTTAGGGGTGGAGGACAGACGGGTAAAAGGCGTCCTAGAGGTGGAGACCCAACCGTTGATATATTTGTTTTACGGTATGGCGGAGGTCGCTACATCAGATGGTGTCATTACATATACGACCTCGATTTAATATAAAGGAATAATTTCCTTAAGTTGATTCGATTCTCAATATCGAAATGAGTCTTCCTATTGTGCTCCACTTATGAGTGAGCTTCATAATTCTATAATCTACTTATGTGTTTACCCCTGTTGGGAGATTTTATGGAGATAACTATGCCTATCATTTCGTGTTGATCACTAATAAGAGCTGCGAGGCTAAATGTGGATTTCTGTTACTCATTTCGGTAAATTTTGATGTAAATTCTGAATAATTAATTGCAAATTATGAATTATATGCCCTACCGATGTAGGGTTCATTATGTGTTGTGATTTGGTGTAGCCGAAATTATTTAAAAGGAGAAAATGGAAATTTTCAATTGGTACGATGTGCATATTACTTGTGATTCAGAATTGAGGATGAGATCCTCACATTTTTATATAAATTGATATGTTTAAACCGGGCTACGAGCTGCGGTGGAAGTTATATAAGGACGAGATCCTTGTGAGGAAAATTCTTGTGTTTAAGTTCTCCCTTGTGAAATTAAATTTGTACTATAGTACTAATAGGGAGTCATGCCTGTTAGGCTTATTTGAAAATTCTTATATGCAATTCTCTGTGCATTGTTGTCAAATTCGTGTTGTAATTATTAATTTTTAACCTACGAGGTAGGTGCCCGCCTAGGTGGCGTTAAATGTGACTCGTTAATTCGGGTAAATAATTATGAAGTCTTCATGCCTCACATCTAGTTATCAGTAATGTGAAGGTTTGCAACGAGATTTTTGTTAACATGAGGTTAAATGACGATTCTGTAATTGATTATGAACAACTATTAAGACCAAATTGATCCAAGAGGGTGCTCCATTTACAGGGTCAGACGAGTGTGAGTTAAGCTTTCAGAAGCTCAAGATCACTTTGACTCCGACACAAGCGTTGGTATTACTTACATATTCAAGGTCTTATACTGTGTATTGTGACGCGTCGCGTATTGGTCTTGGCGCGATGTTGATGCAAGACGGTAGGGTGATTGCCTACGTGTCCAGATAATTAAAGGTACATGAGAAAAAAAAAAAAAAAAGAAAATAAAAAAAATTTTGGTCCACGGCCTTGAGTTAGCAGCTATTGTTCGTGCCTTGAAGAATTTGGCGGCATTATTTGTACGGTGTCCATTGTGAGGTCTACATCGATCACCGAAGTCTACAACATCTATTTAAATAGAAGGATCTTAATTTGCGGCAGCGGAGATGGTTGGAGTTGCTTAAGGATTATGAAATCACCATTCTCTATCATCTTGGGAAGGCCAATGTAGTGGCCGATGCCTTGAGTCGTAAGGCGGAGAGTTTGGGCAGCTTAGCATATTTACCGGTAGTAGAGAGGCCTTTGGCCTTGGATATTCAGGCCTTGGCCAACCAGTTTGTTAGATTGGATGTTTCCGAACCGAGTCGAGTTTTGGCTTGTGTGGTTTCTCAGTCTTCGCTTTATGATCGTATTAGGGAGCGTCAGTATGATGACCCATATTTGCTTGTCCTTAAGGATACAGTTCAGCACGGTGATGCCAAAGAAGTCGCAATTGGAGATGACGATGTATTACGGATGCAGGACAGGCTATGTGTGCCTAATGTAGATGGTTTTCGTGAATTGATTCTCCATGAGGCTCACAGTTCGTGGTACTCCATATATCTGGGTGCTGCGAAGATGTAGCAGGACTTGAGGCAACATCATTAGTGGAGGAAGATGAAGAAAGACATAGTGAAGTATGTATCTCGGTGTCTAAATTGTCAATAAGTGAAATATGAGCATCAACGACCGAGTGGATTACTTCAGAAGTTAGTGATTCCAGAATGGAAATGGGAGAGGATCACTATGGATTTCGTTGTTGGGCTCTCACGGACTCAGAGGAAGTTTAATACAGCTTGGGTGATTGTGGATAGATTGACCAAGTCAGCTCATTGCAATCCTATGATGACTACCTACTCTTCCGAGCAATTGGCTCGAATATATATATTCGCGAGATTGTCAGATTTCACGGCATACCGGTATCTATCATCTCTGACCGGGGTACGCAGTTTACATCACGATTCTGGAGGGCAGTATAACGTGAGTTGGGTACTCGGGTAGAGTTGAGTACAATATTTCACCCTCAGACGGACGGGCAGTCCGAACGCACTATTCAGATACTGGAGGATATGCTTTGTGCGTGTGTGATAGATTTTGGGGGTGCTTGGGATCAGTTCTTACCACTTGCGTAGTTTGCTTACAACAACAGTTGTCAGTCAAGCATTCAGATGGCTCCGTATGAGGCCTTATATGGTAGGTGGTGCCAGTCCCCAGTGGGTTGGTTTGAACCGGGCGAGGCTAGGCTATTGGGTACAGACTTGGTTCAGGATGCCTTGGAAAAGGTTAAGTTGATTCAGGATTGACTCCAGTCCAATCTAGACAGAAGAGTTATGCGAATTGGAGGTTCGTGATGTTGCATTCATGGTTGGTGAGTGGGTATTGCTCCGGGTTTCGCCTATAAAGGGTATGATGAGGTTCGGGAAGAAGGGCAAGTTGAGCCCTAGGTATATTGGGCCTTTTGAGATTCTTGAGAGAGTTGGAGATATGGCTTACAGACTTGCACTACCACCTAGTCTTTCTGCGGTTCATCCGGTATTCCATGTTTCCATGCTTCGAAAATATCACGGCGATCCGTCTCATGTGTTAGACTTCAGTTCGGTTCAGTTGGACAAGAATCTATCTTATGTTGAGGAACCAATGGCTATTTTGGATAGGTATGTTCGAAAGCTGAGGTCAAAGAACATTGCTTCCCTAAAGGTTCAGTGGAGGGGTCATCCAGTCGAGGAGGCGACTTGGGAGACCGAGCATGATATGCGCAGCTGTTATCCACACTTATTTACCAGCTTAGGTACTTTTTCTAACTCCGTTCGAGGATGAACGTTTGTTTTAGAGGTGGAGAATGTGATGACCCAAAATGTCATCTTTAAATTTAATAATTAATTTTGTATTCTAAGACCTCGAAAAGCACTATTTATCATTCCTCGACTTGCGTGCGCAGTCCGTAAAATTTTTCGGAAAGTTTTCAGGTGAAAAATGAATTAAAATGTGAATTAGAGCTTTAAACAGACTCGGATCAGTATTTTGATAGTTTTGGTAGGTCCGTATCGTGATTTGGGACTTAGGCGTATGCCCGGAATCAAATTCCGAGGTCCCTAGCCCGAGATATGGAATTTTGATAAAAAATTAAAAGTTTAAGTTCAAATAGTGATCGGATGTCAAATTATGTGCAAACGACCCCGGAATAGAATTTTGATGATTCCAACAGCTCCGTATGGTGATTTTGTACTTAGGAGCATGATCGGAATTTTATTTGGAAGTCCGTAGTGGAATTAGGCTTGAAATGCCGAAAGTTGAATTTTTGGGAAGTTTGACCGAGGGGTTGACTTTTTGATATCGGGGTCGAAATCCAATTTTGAAAATTTTCATAGCTCAGTTATGTCATTTATGCTTTGTGTGCAAAATTTGAAGTCATTTCGAATTGATTTGATGTGTTTCGACACAAGATATAGAATTTGAAAGTTCAAAGTTCATTGATTTTGATTTGAGGTGCAATTCGTCGTTTTGATGCTGTTTGAAGCCTTGACTAAGTTCGTATGGTATTTTGGGACATGTTGAAATAATTGGTTAAGGTCCCGAGGGTCTCGGGTGGATTTCGGAAGGTAAACGAAATGAATTTCGGACAAAGAGTGCTGGAAATTTCTGTTGCAGAAATTTCGTGCGTGGAGCCAACTTTGGAAGCTTATATCTCGCAATTCATAAGGAATCAGAACATTTTCAAAACATGAAAGTTGTATTCGTTTGATTATAATTTCCAAAAAGTTAAACAATTTATTATTTGGACATTTGTACAGAAAGTTATGATAGATTGTATGAAGGCTGGTAGAGCAGTTTCGCCAGAAATTTTGCCAAAACTTTTTGATGCGTGGAGCCGAATTTGGAAGCTTATATCTCGCAATTCATAAGGAATCAGAATATTAGCAAAACATGAAAGTTGTAGTAGTTGGATTATAGTTTCCAGAAAGTTAAACCATTTATCATTTGGACATTTATACATGAAGTTATGATCAATTGAAGGAAGGCTAGTAGAGCGGTTTCGCCAGAAATTTCTGATGTGTGAAGCCGATTTTGGAAGCTTATATCTCGCAATTCATAAGGAATCAGAACATTTTCAAAACATGAAAGTTGTAGTCATTGGATTATAGTTTCCAGAAAGTTAAAACATTTATCATTTGGACATTTGTACCTAAAGTTATGATCAATAGAATGAAGGCTAGTAGAGTAGTTTCTGGTGGACTTTTAGTGACGAAAAATAGACTTTTAGTGACGGATTGACAGAAACTTAAGGACCAAAAATGGTCATTTCATTCATTTCGTTTTGGATTTTTGGAGCACGATTCTTGGACGATTTTCACGGGAAAATATTGGGGTAAGTGTTCCTTATCCTATATTGATTATATTTCATGATTCCATACTCATTTACATCATGAATCCGTGAATTTATGGAAGAAAAAAATCTTCCAAAAATGAAAATTTAAGATTTGGAGGTCGAGTTATTATCGGATTTTGGTAAAATTGGTATGGGTGGACTCGTAATTGAATGGGTTGTCGGATTTTATAAGTTTTGCCGGATTCCGAGATGTGGGCCCCACGGGCAAATTTTGAGCTAATTTCAGATTTTAATGAAAATGTAATATTTTCTTATGAAATTGATTACTATAATTTTTGTTGACTGTATCGAATTAATTATGACTAGATACGAGCTGATCGGAGTCGAAAAATCGAGGAAAAAGCATAATACTTGATTAAATTGGAGCAAGTCGAGGTAAGTGACTTGTCTAACCTTGTGTGGGGGAAATTTCCCCTAGGATTGGTATTGATGTGATTATTGAAATGTGTTGAAAGTCATGTGCACGAGGTGACGAGTGTGTACACGGGCTAAATTGCGAAAGATTATATTTTTAAATTGTGTAGATCACTGTTGCGCATTTATTAAATTATTTTATCTTGTTATATTCTTCATCATTGATCTGAGATATATACTTCAAATTTGTTTGATCTTTTCTTACTAATTGTTTTACCTGTTTAGTTGAAACTTGGTTTCTTTTATTCTGTGCATTATTTGAAGGTTGATTTTCTTTAAATTAAATATTATTAATATGAAGTATTTGACATTTTTAAACTTGATATTGAAGCAACGTAGTAAAGATTTTGAAATATTATTTTCCTAAATTATTTACTCCTGAATATTTTTATACTCATTGTGAGGGAGCCGTGAGCTCTTTATTATGGAAGAATATTATTGTTGAATTATTTTGACATGAGCCGTGAGCTTTTTATTGTGGCAAACTATTATTGATGATTTATTTTGGCATGAGCCGGGAGCTCTTTATTGTGGAAAAATATTGTTGTTGAATTATTTTGGCAAGTTAAATTATTTGAGCACTTGAGGTACAAATTGTGATATATTGTGATATTGATACGCATGCGGTGGTATAAGGTCTGAGTGTTGAAACACATACGGTGAGATAAGGGTGGCTTGATACGCGTGGCTAGTAGGGGTGACTACTAGAAGTCATGCGGTGTGATAAGGGTGGCTAAAACGCGGGATGCTATTTCGGGAAAAAATGTTTTTTTTAAAAAATAAATTGTGAAGGCTCCCGCGGTGATATAAGGAAATGAGATATTGTGAAATTATTTATAACTTGGGACTACGAGGCGGTACCTCGGTAGTGCCCTTGTTGATATTGGTTTATGGCCATAGTTGCTTTCGATTAATTGTTGTGATTTTCATAAAGTTGAAGAAAATTCTGTTTTGATTCCACGAGATATTATTTGCAATTATTTGGTGTCATTAAATGTGACATACGATTTGATTCATTTCCAATGTTATTTTATTTTACTACATTGATAAATATTTTACCATGCCATTATTATATTCCAGTAGGGCCTTACCTGACCTCGTCACTACTCTACCGAGGTTAGGCTTAGCACTTACTGGGTACCGCTGTGGTGTACTCATACTACGCGTCTGCACATCATTTTGTGCAGATCCAGGTACATTTTACCAGCCTAGACGTCAGTAAGTTACCTGCGCACAGAGACTTCGAGGTATATCTGCCAGCGTCCGCAGACTCCGGAGTCCCCTTCTATCATTTTATGTTGCTTCCTTATATTTTATTTAGACCTTGACATATAGAGACATTGAGAATAAATTTTTAGAAGCTTGTGACTTATTTCTACCGGGTTTTGGGAGTTGTAATCATTTGAATTGTAGATTACTTATTTTCATATATTTATGATTATTCCGCATTGATAGGCTTACCTTGTCTTAGAGGCTAGGTACCATCACGACACCCTACGGAGGAAAATTTGGGGTCATAACAGTAGAATAGTTAATTTCTAAGTACCCGGCAACGGCACCAAAAAATTGTTGCTCCCAAACGCACTTGCAAGTATATTGTAAGTCCAAATATCGTACCCACATGGACTTGTGATTAACTATCAACTAAATTAAACCAAACAATTAATCTATTGAAGCAAATCGTAAAGTATAAATATTTAACTTAAATTTAATCTAGAGCAACAAATTAATAGATTAAAGTAAACAACGACAAGCTTAAAGACGAATTCAATGTGAGTGAATATTCTAGAGCTATGGATTAGCTAACAATCTCGTTGAGTTTTTCGCTTAAATCATCTAATTAATTTATCTGGTTTATTGGTTGATAGGGTTAATATTGCTCGTAGCCTTCTCCCGAAGTACTACTCGCCTATTCAAGCTAAACTAACGCCTATATTCCTATGAAATTATAATTAACAAGAACACACTAATAATTCCTGTATAGTAACCAAGCATGGTGATTAGGTATATTCCTATCCTAACCGCAACTCCCCTCCCCCTCCCCCCAGAGTTAAGATCTTGCTCTACTCAATCTTATATGCAATTTAGAATTTCCTCTCCCGAGTTCAATCCTAGATTAGTAGATAGTATTCAATTGGTGATCAAGCAATCAAATAATTAAGCGCAAGATTGAACAAATAAACCAATATGATAAAATAGTAAGAACAATTCAAGCTTTAAACTACAACATTCATGTAGCACCCAAAACTCTAGAACTAATAAACTATGAGATTAAAGAAAAAGAAGAGAAGAAAAACTAGTTGAAAGCCTCCTCCAAGCGTGGTGTTCTTGCCTCAGGTCGCCAAACTCCCACTAAACAATAGTGTTTAATGACTATTTATATGTGTAGAAAAAAAGCCTAGACGAAATAACCAAGTCCAAAACAAAAAAGGAGACAAAATAGGCTTT
This sequence comes from Nicotiana tomentosiformis, assembly GCF_000390325.3. NCBI lineage: Eukaryota > Viridiplantae > Streptophyta > Magnoliopsida > Solanales > Solanaceae > Nicotiana > Nicotiana tomentosiformis. The sequence continues at coordinate 13,749,948 of NC_090815.1, read as the reverse complement.
TAAAATTCAAAACACGCTCGCTACAAGCCTCGCGGTGCGAGGCAAAACGCGAGCTTCACCTTGCTGTACACTGTGCGTCGCCTGCTTCACTGCGCGGAGCCTCTCGCTGCAGACCTCGTCTCGCGAGGTTAAACGCGAGGAATGAGTGTCGCATCGCCTGCTCCTCTGCTTCAATTCAATTTTGATTTCACACTTTTGCCTAACTCTCTGGTTCTTGTTTTCTTTCTTTTTCCTTTGAAATTGTTTCTTTCTTTTGTCTTCTTTTATAATACTAAACTTCAATCATGTCCAATAATTAAATACTCATGAACCATTCTTGTAGTGTATAATATATATATAAAATCTCTACTTTGGTCCCAATTTCGTCTTCAACGAACTTACATATAAAATAAACTCAATTAAGCACAAATATAGTATAGTTTAGCATTAAAGCCCCAAAATATAAGATAAGTAATGACTAAAAATATGGAATTATATCCAAATATCAATTAATCTCTCTAACTTCTGTTGCTTCTCTATGTTTTTGGTGTGTTTGAAATGAGGCAACATCCTCCCTATTTATAGTTGAACGAATGCTCACCAAAACTAATCAAAATCGGTTCCGTTGCCTATTGCAAATTGGTTATAAAATTTGGTACCACCGCCCAAGCTTACGGCCACCCACTATTGCCTTTGTTTCAACCAATCACATCTCTTTCTTTTTTTTTTTCTTTCTAATTGTTTATTTTATTTAGGGACTGGTCCCACAAATCTCTCCCTTAATTTTGATTTTTCTTCTTCATTCCAATTTTTTTATCTCAATCTCTGAAAATCTTCAAACTTGAGGGATTTTGTAAAGATATCCGCAATTTGATCATGCGATTTCACATACTTGTGTTCAACTTCCTTTTTGGCAATGCATTCTCTGATGAAGTGATACCTTATATCTATATTCTTGCTTCGGTCTTGATACACTGGATTCTTGGCAAGTGTCTGCGCGGATTTGTTGTCAATACAAATCTCTGTAGCTTCAATTTATGATAAATTGAGCTCCTTCAATAATCTTGTCAACCAAATAGCATAACACGCACATGATGTTGCTGCTACATATTCAACTTCACAAGTCGAGAAAGTAATAATGGACTGTTTCTTTGAACTTCAAGAAACAATATAATCATCCAAGAAAAACACAAAGCTAGTTGTGCTTTTTCTATCATTAAGGCTAAAATTACTAGAAGAAGAATAAAATATCCCAAAATCAATCGCACCTTTTAGGTAAAGAAGAATTCTTCTAGCGACTTTCAAGTGAGTGGAGTTAGGAGCTTCTATTCTCTTTCGTCAAACTTGGACAATTTTGTCCCACTCTCCATTGGCGTGTTCACGGGTTGCAATTGAGCATGTTGAACTTCTTCAATATATATTTTGTATAGGTTTCTTGAGAGATAAAAATTTTATCCTCCATCTGCTTCACTTCTAGGCCCAAGTAGTATGACATGAGTCCTACATCCGTCATCTTGAACTCACGGAACATATCTTTCTTACAAGCTTCAAACAAATTTGAGTTATTACCCGTGAAAATAATATCATCAATATAAAGGCAAACAAACAAGATATCTTTATTATTATGAACTTTAAGGTACATAGCATATTCATGGAGACAACGAGTAAACCCATTGTCTTAAAAATACTTGTCGATGCAACTATTCCATGCCTGTGGGGCCACTACAAAAAAATTAGAATTAGCTATGAACGTCGTCACTAATCTGTCGCCAAAACACTCGTAGCTAGCAGAATTTCTTGATAATCCATTGCTAATCCGTTGCTAAATGAGATTAGTGACGGATTTTTCTATTTAGCTACAAAATTTATCCGTCGCTAAAACCTATTTTTTTAGTAGTGGGCTAGCTTCAATCGATATAAAGCTTTCTTCAACCGCAAAACTTTATCTTCATGGGTTTTGACCACAAAGCCCAATAGTTGTTCAACATAGACTTCTTCTTCAAGATAGACATTCAAGAAGGCTGACTTGACGTCTAGTTGATGGATCTTCCACTTCATTTGCGCCTCCAAAGTAATCAGCAAACGAATCGTCTCCATGCGGGCAACAGGTGTATATATTACTTCATAGTCAATGTTTTGCCTTTGCTTGTAGCCTTTAGCTACAAGTCGTGCCTTGTATTTGTCCACATCTCCATCAGCGTTCTTCTTTGTCTTGTATAACCATTTAACTCCAATTTCTCGATGACCCTTGGGAAGTGTTGTTAACTCCCAAGTATTGTTCTTCTCTATTGACTCGATCTCCTCCTGCATGGCTTGTCTCCACCTTTTGTCTATAATAGCTTCATCAAAGTTCATTGGTTCACTATCGGCAAAGGGATAATATAAAAAATCTAAATTAGTAACTTCTTATGTGCCATCATAGAGCTCTTGAATACTCCTCATCCTTTGCGGGAGTTCATTTGAACTTTCTTGAGAAGAAGGAGATGCAACATTGGTTGGAGAAGGAGGTGGAGTTGTATCCTGCAAAGGTTCCACGGTCTCTAGTTCTTCTTCATCACCAAAGTATGGAAGAAAATCATATGCAGTTTCTTTCTCAGCTTCCCAATTCCACGCCAATTCTTCATCAAATTTAATATCACGACTCACCACCACCTTGCCGCTGCTTGGGTTGTATAACTTGTAGCCTTTTGAACTCGTATCATAGCCAACAAAAACATGCTTGACACTTCGATCGTCAAGCTTCGCTCTCCCTTGTTGTGGCACATGAGCATAGGCTATTCTCCCAAAGATTCTCAAATGCTTGACACTTGGCTTTCTTCCACTCCATGCTTCTTGAGGAGTTTGATCTCTAACATTCCTTGTTAGAGACTTGTTGTTCAAATAAACTGCACAAGAAATAGCTTCGGCCCAAAATTCCCTGGGCATACTTTTAGCTTTCAACATACATCTAGCCATATTAAGAATGGTTCGATTCTTTCTCTCTGCTACTCCATTATTTTGGGGAGAATAAGGTACTGTTAGAGGGCGACGAATTCCTTAAGACTAACAAAAGTCATTAAATTCATTTGAAGTGAATTCGCCTATTCTATCGGACCTTAAAGCTTTTATTTCAAAGCTACTTTCTTTTTCCACAAGTACTTTGAAATTTTTAAAAGCAGCAAAAACTTAAGATTTTTGGTTCAAGAAATAAACCCAAGTCTTTCTACTAAAGTCATCAATGAATAGCAGAAAGTATTTAGTTTTATCAAAAGAAAGTGGATTGATTAGCCCACACACATCTATTATTTGCCATATGTACTTTAGCAATTAGAATTCGACCTGAATCTCTAAGACAAAGATGCATATTTTTCATGTGGATATCATATTCCTTTTCAAGAAGTCGTCCCAAACTCAAAATATTACTTTTTAATTTTAGTATATAATAAACATCTTGAATTAACTTGTGGCTGCCATTTTTAAAGGAGATCAGAATCGTACTTATCCCTTCGATTTGAATCTTTGAGGTAAATCCAAAGGACACATTGCCTCTCACCATTTTATTTATCTCCACAAACTTGTCTTTGCATCCATGCATACGATTGCTTACCCCATTGTCCGAATACCACGAGCTACAATCATCCATGGCTTCTTCCTTGAGTGCCAGCAATAATGTTGACTCATCTTCTTATTTCTTGTCATCAACAAGGTTAACTGTCTCTTCAACACTTTGTCCATTATTTTCTTGATAGTAGCCACGTCCTCTTCCTCCTCTTTGTCCGCGACCACGACCTCTGAATGTTTGGTGGATTTTAACTTCATTGTTGAAGTTGTTACCATTACTCCTTTTTATTCCATGACCGCCACGACCTCGTCCTCGTCCATTTCCTCGATAGCTCTTTTCACCTCCATAATCCTTAAAAGATGTCTGAGTTTTAAGAAGTTGACCCAATGGCACTGCTTGTCTCCTCTTGATCTTTTCTTCATGGGCCTTTAAAGAACCCTCCAATTGCTCCACCATCATATAATCTAAATCTTTAGACTCCTCAATAGCACACACCACAAAATCAAATTTAGGTGTTAAAGTGCGAAGAATCTTTTCTACCACGCGGACATCTTCTATTTCCTCCAGGTATCTTCTTAATTGATTAGCAACAACCTTCACTTTTGAACAATAATCCGAAATGCATTCAGATTTTTTCATTTTTAAAACTTCAAAATCAGCCCTTAGAGTTTGATGTTTTACCTTTCTCACCTTGTCCACTCCTTGGAGAGAATTTTGTAAAATTTCCCAAGCTTCCTTTGAGGTGGTAGCATCTGTCACCTTCTCAAACATGACATCATCCAAACATTGGTGGATGAGCGTGATGGCTTGTTGATCCTTCTTCCTTGTCTTTGCCAAAATATCTTTTTCATTTTGAGGCAGATCTTCCTCATTATCGGGTTTTGCATACCCTCTGTCTACTATTTTCCACATATCCTGGAAGCCAAGAATGACTTTCATACGTAGACACCATTTCTCATAATTTTCTTTTGTGAGATGGGGGTATTGAAAAGACAGCAGACCATTATTCGCCATGGCTCTGATACCTCGATGTTGGGAAAAATAATATCCCGCCCAGGAATAATATTCACGGTAAATAATAATAATACAATGGAGTAACAATGGCACCAAATCTTTTAACAGGCTAAAATAAAATACCCGAGCAGAGCCATTGTCACGACCCAAAATCCATTAAAGGTCGTGATGGCGCCGGACACCGCTGTTAGGCAAGCCAAAAATAAATATTGATTTTGTTCTCATTTTTAATATTTTTGAAATCATATTTCCTTAAATTAAATAGTAAAAGATAGAATTTATAGAGTAAATAATAACATTTTTAACAATTTCAGTACAGAACAACCCATAATCACCCCAAAAGTCGGTGTCACAAGTGCATGCGCATCAACTAGGAATGTAAAATAAAATACAGCATCTGTCCGGAATACAAATTTGGACAGGAGAAATATAAATACTCTGAAGTAGACTCTGTCGGCTGCGGTTCGTAATATAGAATGCAGCTCACATAAGTCCCCGCATTCATACAGACCTCTGCTCTCATAAGACAACTAGCCACATATGTACCTGCACAAAAATGTGCAGCAAGTATAGTATGAGTACGTAATCAACGTGTACGCAGTAAATATCTAGCCTAACCCCGGAGGAGTAGTGACGAGGGGGTCGACATTGACACTTACTAGTGGTCCAATAATATCAAGTACAATAAAGAGGTAAGTAAATATGAGGCAGCGTAAATAAATGAGATAAACAAGTATAGATCATGTGGTACAAATTACCCCTCTTTACGAGGAACTCAAGCCCTCCATTAGAAATTCCCTCCTTAACCGGAGCATATATATGAATATAGTGGATCTCATCAGATAGATTTTCATATCCCAAATCGGGAAAACTCACAGATATTCTGGTTTCTTACGAAATATTACGCACGATTCCATGAGGCTATGATATAGGAAACGCCGAGGCGTACGGCCCGATTCAACATAAAATTCAAACTGTGCATTGCTGAGGGTTGAATAGCGTGGACCCTAGATACATTTATTTAACTGCCGAGGCGAACGGCCCGCTCCTATGAGAGTGTGGTACATAAATCCTTCCGAGGCGAACGACCCGATCCCATAAGCTGTGAATTACATAATTCTGCCGAGGCGAATGACCTGATCCTATTAGAATAAGAAGTACATAATCCTGCCGAGGCGAACGACCCGATCCCATTAGAATAAGAAGCTTTGACGGGTCCCTGACCCCACTCACGAATAAACGTGTGAGTTGAAATTTCTTTTACAAAAACTTACAATGGACCATATATATCACGGAAGCATTTCGTAAGAGGAGTAAAATTATTCGGTGACAAGTCATGAACTCGTGAAGCCTCTATAATAGCAAGTCTAGTCTCAAGTAATAATGTAAAATCGTGGAGTTTAATAAGCGAGAGACTGCTCAAATAGTACATCTATAGCATGATGTGAACCTAAGCCTACCCGGACAATAACATGAATGTAGATACGTACGGGCTCTCGTCATCTCGCATGTATGTAGCCCACACAACAAGTAGCACACATCGATTTACAACACTTAGGGGTAAATTTCCCCTCACAGGGTTAGACAAGAGACTTACCTAGCTCCGGAGTTCCATAGCCGGCTCCCAAGCTTTTCCAACAACTCAAACCGATGCCCAACGCTCCCAAACTAATCAATAAATGAGAAAATCCATAAATATATACTCTAGTACTCATTATAATCCAATTTACAACAATTTCTAACTCCGCTCGAAAAATCGATAAAAAATCACACTCAGGCCCACGTGCCCGGATTCCAAAAATTTTTGAAGATAAACTTTACTCATAACACCACGAACTCAAATATATAATTTATTCCCGATTCCATGTCTAATTTCGTGGTCAAAATCCAAAATATAAATTTCTAGATTTTCTACCAAACCCCCCATAATTTCTACTAATTTCCATGTTTAAATACTTATACAAACCATGTATTTAACTTATAGTAAGTGGGAATCACTTACCTTGTGTTGCTTGATGAAAATCTCCCTTCGAAGCTCTTCAAAATCGCTCCAACCAAGTGAAAATGGAAGAAAATGGGCCAAGTCCCCATTCTTAAAGAACCCTTTCTGCCCAGCGACTACTCGCACCTTCGGTCACTTGACCGCTTCTGAGGTTCCGCAGGTTTGGCAAATATTCCGCTTTTGCAGAGATGCCCCTAGTTTCCCGCTTCCGCTTCTACGCCTTTCCTTACGCATCTGCGCCTTCACAGGTGCAAACATTCCCTCGCATCTGCGCTCCTGCCCAGCACACCCAGCATCGCTTCTGCGGCCAAATCCTCGCAGGTGCAGTTACACCAGCTGCCAGCTACCTTAGCATTTTCCTTAGTCCAAAAATCGATCCGTTAAACATTCGAAACTCACCCGAGGCCCCCGAGACCCCGTACAATCACACCAACCAGTCCCATAACATAACATGGACCTGCTCGAGGCCTAAAATCACATCAAACATCATCAAAATCATGAATCGCACGTCAATTCAGCTTAATGAACTTTAAAACTTCAAACTTCTATATTCGATGCCGAAACCTATTAAATCACGTCCGATTGACCTCAAATGTTGCACACAAGTCATAATTGACATTACGGACCTACTCCAACTTTCGGAATCAGAATCCGACCCTGATATCAAAAAGTCCACTCTCGAGCAAACTTCCCAAAAACCATCGAATTCCAACTTTTGCCAAATGACCTCAAAATAACCTATGGACCTCCAAATCCACATCCAGACGCGCTCCCAATACCAGAATCACCATACGGAGCTATTCCCAGACTCGGAATCCTAAACGGACATCAAAAACATTGAAATGCACTTTAACCCAAATTTAGGAAATTCTTCCAAAATGCCAACTTCCATAATAGGCGCCGAAACGCTCCCGGGTCATCCAAAACCCGCTCCGGGCTTACTCCCAAGTCCAAAATCATCATACTAACCTGTTGGAACCTTCAAATCCCGATTCCGAGGTCGTTTAATCAAAAATAATACTTTAGTCAATTCCTCCAACTTAAGGCTTTCGTAATTAGAAGTTTCTTTCCAAATTGATTCCGAATTTCTCGAAATTAAATTCCTACTATACGTACAAGTCATAATACCTGAAGTGAAGCTGCTCAGGGCCTCAAACCACTGAATGACGCACTAGATCTCAAAATGATCAGTCGGGTTGTTACATTCTCTCCCACTTAAACGTACGTTCGTCCTCGAACGTGCTAAGAACTGTTCCGTAGTTGTCCAAAATTTCTGTTTAATACCTCATGCACCTAACCATGCTATCACAACCTAGCTGAGCACATTAGCTTGAGCCAGTCTGGAGATCCTCCCTTTATTTAATCAAATAAGCCTTAGAGCCAAATTCCAACATCCAGAATTCTCTACCAGGCCTTTTTCCAACATACAAACACCGTATCAATCACTACACGATCCACCAATACAGGATTGCATACCTTTGCTGAATTCACACCATGCACCGCATAAGTCACATGACCAAAGTAATATCCTCCGATAACAATAGCCGAAATTCCACGAATCTGATGCCCACAACATACATCAAGACACATAAGTCCTGTTCCAACTCTTGCAATGCTGCCACAACGGAAGAGATGTGTAGAAATTCATCACCAGCTATCATGTCAACAAATCATTAAGTTTCTTCTCTTGACAAGAAACATTACCTCATTATGAACCAAATGACGATATTTACTCTTTAATATGCTTCATGTAAATTTGATCGCACTAATACCAGGTCCAATAATCTCGTCTCACCTAGTATAAACTGCTGAGGCAATAAGCCACCTCAGATGCTGCCAAACAATCTCATATGATGCCACAATGTGCCCACAAGCTACCAACTCGAATGTTATACATAAGGACAATGAACTATGGACAGAACTACTCAACCCAAGTAACTAATTTAAACAACCGAAAAGATGTTATGAACCTTCCTCAGAAAATGAGAAGCAAAACACACAATAATAGATATGGGAAACTGTGTCCAACATCACACTGTTGCGGCGTGCAACCCGATCCAACCATGATACCGTTACGGCATGTAACCTGATCCAAACAATATACCCGTGGCGGCGTGCCACCCGATCCACATATAATATACCCGTGGCGGCGTGCCATCCGATCCACAGATAATAATCTATAAGGAAGTACTTATCGAGCTAAAATGTTCATTCTTGTGAAATACCCGAATATCAACCACTAGCACGCGAAATGCATAATACAAATCCTGGGGAGACATATAGCGCCATAAGCTACGAAACTCAAGCACATCTGAGGTGCAATAAATGACCCGTATCTTAAGAGCCTTCCTGCTCTCACAACACCACAAATTACACAGGATCTCAATACGAGGGCAAATAATCAACCCACCTCACAACCCACCTGGCATAATATAGATTACACGAAATAGCCGACGATAGAAATAACATCAGAGGCCTGAAGACCCCTCCAAAAATAACGTTATGCTAAAATGAACAAATCCGGCCTGATATAGAGCCCACATTCACATTTTGATCCATCCACGAACCTCAAGTCGATTCTGATCATACCGCACTGGGCTAATAACCTTTCAAAGATCCACAATAACCCTTTTTCCCATGACGCACAAGGACAACCGTCAAATCCGGAACAAACTTCCACATCTTCTATGTCCTCCACATATCTTCTTAATTGATTAGCAACAGCCTTCACTTTTGAACAATAATCCGAAATGCATTCGGATTCTTTCATTTTTAAAACTTAAAAATCAGCCCTTAGAGTTTGAAGTTTTACCTTCCTCACCTTGTCCACTCCTTGGAGAGAATTTTGTAAAATCTACCAAGCTTCCTTTGAGGTGGTAGCATCTGTCACCTTCTCAAACATGACATCATCCAAACATTGGTGGATGAGCGTGATGGCTTGTTGATCCTTCTTCCTTGTCTTTGCCAAAATATCTTTTTCATTTTGAGGCAGATCTTCCTCATTATCGGGTTTGCATACCCTCTGTCTACTATTTTCCACATATCCTGGAAGCCAAGAATGACTTTCATACGTAGACATCATTTCTCATAATTTTCTTTTGTGAGATGGGGGTATTGAAAAGACAGCGGACCATTATTCGCCATGGCTCTGATACCTCAATGTTGGAAAAAATAATATCCCGCCCAGGAATAATATTCACGGTAAATAACAATAATATAAGAGAGTAACAATGACACCAAATCTTTTAACGGGCTAAAATAAAATACCCGAGCAGAGCAATTGTCACGACCCAAAATCCATTAAAGGTCGTGATGGCACCGAACACCGCTGTCAGGCAAGCCAAAAATAAATATTGATTTTGTTCTCATTTAAATATTTTTGAAATCATATTTCCTTAAATTAAATAGTAAAATATGGAATTTACAGAGTAAATAATAATATTTTTAACAATTTTAGTACAGAACAATCCATAATCACCCCAAAAGCCGGTGTCACAAGTGCATGAGCATCAACTAGGAATGTAAAATAAAATACAGCATCTGTCCGAAATACAAATTTGGACAGGAGAAATATAAATACTCTGAAGGAGACTCTGCCGGTTGCGGGTCGTAATATGGAATGCAGCTCACGTAAGTCCCCGCATGCATACACACCTCTGCTCTCATAAGACCACTAGTCACATATGTACCTGCACAAAAATGTGCAGCAAGTGTAGTATGAGTACGTAATCAACGTGTACCCAGTAAGTATCTAGCCTAACTCCGGAGGAGTAGTGACGAGGGGTCGACATTGACACTTACTAGTGGTCCAATAATATCATGTACAATAAAGAGGTAAGTAAATATGAGGCATCATAAATAAATGAGATAAACAAGTATAGATCATGTGGTACAAATTACCCTCTTTACGAGGAACTCAAGCCCTCCATTAGAAATTCCCTCCTTAACCGGAGCATATATAAGAATATAGTGAATCTCATCAGATAGATTTTCATATCCCAAATCGGGAAAACTCACAGATATTCTAGCTTCTTGACAAATATTACGCACGATTCCATGAGGATATGAAATAGGAAATGCCGAGGCGTACGGCCTGATCCAACATAAAATTTAAACTGTGCACTGCCAAGAGTCGAATGACGCGGACCATAGATACATACATAAATCCTTTCGAGGCGAACGACCCGCTCCCATGAGAGTGTGGTACATAAATCCTTCAGAGGCGAACGACCCGATCCCATAAGATGTGAATTACATAATCCTGGCGAGGCGAACGACCCGATCCCATTAGAATAAGAAGTACATAATCCTGCCGAGGCGAACGGCCAGATCCCATTAGAATAAGAATCTTTGACGGGTCCTTGACCCCACTCACAAATAAACGTGTGAGTTGAAATTTCTTTTACAAAAACTTTCAATGGACCATATATATCACGGAAGCATTTCGTAATAGGAGTAAAATTATTCGGTGACAAGTCATGAACTCGTGAAGTCTCTATAATAGAAAGTCTAGTATCAAGTAGTAATGTAAAATCGAGGAATTTAATAAGCGAGAGACTGCTCAAATAATACAGCTATAGCATGATATGAACCTAAGCCTACCCAGACAATAACATGAATGTAGATACGTACGGGCTCTCGTCACCTCGCGTGTACGTAGACCCCACAACAAGTAGCACACATCGATTTACAACACCTAGGGGTAATTTCCCCCTCACAGGGTTAGACAAGAGACTTACCTCGCTACGGAGTTCCATAACCGGCTCCCAAGCTTTTCCAACAACTCAAACCGATGCCCAACGCTCCCAAACTAATCAATAAATGAGAAAATCCATAAATATATACTCTAATACTCATTATAATCTAATTTACAACAATTTCCAACTCCGCTCGAAAAGTCGATAAAAAATCACCCTCGGGCTAACGTGCCCGGATTCCGAATATTTTTGAAGATAAACTTTATCCATAATACCACGAACTCAAATATATAATTTATTTCCAATTCCATGTCCAATTTCGTGGTCAAAATCTAAAATATAAATTTCTAGATTTTCTACCAAACCCCCCATAATTTCTACTAATTTCCATGTTTAAATACTCATGCAAACCATGTATTTAACTTATAATAAGTGGGAATCACTTACCTTGTGTTGCTTGATGAAAATCTCCATTCGAAGCTCTTCAAAATAGCTCCAACCAAGTGAAAAATTGAAGAAAATGGGCCAAGTCCCCGTTCTTAAAGAACCCTTTCTGCCCAGCGACTACTCGCACCTGCCCAATTTTGTGGTGTGTGCTACTAGGCATGATTGATCACGTCCAAGTTCACACCTCAATTCAAGGTTATGAAAACGGTCGATGCAATAATAATACCCAATAAGAATCGGGGTCGAATTCCGCAGGGAGTTATATGTATGGGAGTTAGTACTATATATCATAGCGCGTGAGTTTGTATATCTACAATTGCACTTCCACAAAATTGGGATGTTTTAAAGTCTAAATTAAACTATGATTGCAATTTAAGAAATAAAACTAGGAAATTATTTTTGTTGTTTTTCAAATGTTATAAAAAGCCTAGGGCTATGACCTTCACCTAGGTGTCTGCTTAATGGGATATAAACCTTAATGCTTGTTTTATTGATCGGGGTATATTATAGCTATCAACACTCAATTACCCACTCAATATCTCTCGGCCAGAGAGTGATTTTTTCCAATTTGGCTTTCTCAAGTCCAAATGGGTATTGAATAAAACGGTTGACAAAATTAAAAGCTCAAGTAGGGTTATTACTATCTCTAAGTTCAACCCTTTAATTGGGATTGTCAATCTCTCGATTGACCCAATTTTTCGTTAGCCAAGTTTTCCTAGACTAAGTCTCTCTTTCTCAAGTAGAGACCAAGTCAAATAGGCATGAACTAATGTTTGCAACCATTAATTTCACAAATCAAAGCAAGAACAAGGCTAAATAATAAACACCCAACCATAAACAAGCATTAAATTAAACACCCTTTAAGTTTACACACTAGGGTTGGGTCACAACCCTAGTAAAAATCTAGCTACTCATACTTGAAATGGAAAACAAAGAAGAAGAATTGATAATTAAACTCATATTGCTAATTAAAATGATAAAATCTATGTTCAAATAGCTCAAAATATGAAATACTACTAAAAAGAGTAAAAGGAAATGGCTACTATAGAAGCTGATGTCTAAAATTGACCTAAAAGTGTGAAACTTGTCTACTTATACAGGGCTGGAAATTTCGGACAAAAATGCCCTTTCGGAGGTTCTGCGACCGTACAATTCCATGTGCGGTCCGCACTTTTCTTCAGCTTCACAGGATTGGAAGTCTGTGGCCGCATAATTCTAAACTGCGCCCGCATTGCACTATTTCTTCGGTCCGCAGATTTATAACTGCGGCCGCATCTTGCTCTTCTGCGGTCCGCACAATTATAACTGTGGCTGCATAGCTCGTCTTCTGCGGCCGCACAATAATTGTGCAGTCCTCACTTTTGATGGACTTAAAATGCATATTCTCTGAACTTTTCTCCTGACCCAGCTTCTGCGGCTGCACAAATCATGTGTGGACCGCACTTTGCACCAGTTTCTGATGGATTTTCCTTCATAACCTGCGGCCGAAGGTGATATTCTGCAGTCTGCACAATTGAGCTTTTGTGCCTTTTTTTTGTCTTTGAGTTCAGATTACTCCTTCTTGAGTTGAATTTCATATCGGGAGTTCATCTTCCAATATTCCTGCAATTAAGCACATTTCATCAGTTTTCGGGAAGACAACTAAACGCTTTTGGACTAAAACTAAATCTAAAAGGCGCTAATAAGTAGTTAAAATCCCCACTTATCAACTCCCCCAAACTTAAGCTTTTGATTGTCCTCAAGCAAATAAAGTGGTTCCCACCTTCATAAGTTAAGAGCCATTCCAACAAATCAAAGTGAGTCATTCACACATCAATTGGGACCAACAATTACCCATACCACTTATGAATTATCAACAAGGTAACAAGTTAAACTTTTAAGCACAAATAGTTCTAATATGACACTTGAGCATCAAGAATTGACTTTATTCATCAAGGAGACTCACTCTTTTATGTAGGTCATTATGGATCCCAAACTCCTCTTCCTCTACTCTCCGTTTTCCTATCTCACATAAGAATTTAGCACTCAATCCAAAATTTTGCGAAAGGTTCACTCATCTATCTCAAAAAAATGTCGCAAGTACGGCTTTAAGTACCATAGGCTCTCCCCTCATGTAAATCACCACTAATGTAAGCTCACTCATCTTGAAATCACGTAGGGCATTTTCGGAATGCAATGAAGGATTTTTGACTGAGGTTGGATATGCTATGATAGAACAGGTTCATCTTTCCTTAAACACTACATTTTCTTTTCTCTGCTCATGCTTTACCAACTCTTTGAGGCATTTTCTTTTCCTTAAGGGAACTAGAGAGACTTAACATTACTCTTTCTTGATCATGATATTAAATTTCTCCCTCTTTGATTTCTTCATGCTTTGCATCATTACTTTTCTTTGAATCCCTTCAACTTTTCCACTTATTCACTTTCTTTTTGCATTTTTTCTTTTTGTTCTTTCTTTTTCTTGCCTTTCCTTATCATCATTTCTTTTCTCTTTTTGTGCCTTGATACCTCTTTCAAGTTCCTCGTCTCTCCCCCAAACTTACGTTTTTAGCCAATTATTTTCACAAAAGTGTTAAGGAAAGCTCGGGTGCCAAGAGAGAGTCATGATAAAATGGGTAAAAGCTTGTAACATAGTTATCAAATGAGAAAGGTTTTAGGCTCAAATGGGTTGACTAGGGATACAACATTGGTGGGTAATGGAAAAATTCAAGCGAGTCAAGGAGAGCCTACAATCACTTCTCAAGTCAAGCAAAACTTAAAATTTCTCCTAGAAACACATTCAGGGCAAGTTCTAGACCATTAGCACGGGTACTTGAACTTGCCATAATAACATCTCACCTCTCACGCAACTGGATTGTTAAAGAGGATAGATTCGAGGGCCCACAACGACCATAGTCAAGATTGAAAATCACTATGGTTCGATTAAACCACTCGATGATTGTGTAAATCAACACAAGAGTCACAACATCACTAACTAGAGCTATTTCTTTCCAAAAGAAAAACTTGTTTTTAACCGTAAGCACGTAGTTAAGTGTATTGGTACCAAGTGAAGCATGTTTGACTCTTCGAGCATGACTCAATTAGGTTTTTTTATTCATTACTACTACTATTATTACCTAAACACCAAAAATGGACTCAATCCCTTAAGAAGGTTGTCACGCCATCCATCGTTGGGAAGAGTCACTCGGTTCACACAAAAACTACCTTTGGAAAGAACCGTGACATTAATAAAACCAAAGGCTTATTATCCACTAAAACATAGACAGAAGCTATTAAATCAACAAGAATCTACTAATTCAAAAAAAAAGAAAACAACATAAAGATAAAGAAGCTACAAAGAAAAAGAAAAACTATTGAAGGCGTAATGAATATGCACATAATGAAAGATAAGAGAGAATATATACATAATGAGAGAGAAGAAGAAAATAGTAATAAGTTAATTACATGCCAAATGTCTCATAGTTATCAAAATACACAATCATCAAAATAAGTAAAAACAACTCCACCCCCCGAATAAAACAAAGCATTGTCCCCAATGGTTAACAACATAAGAGTAAAAGAAGGGTGAGAGTGAAGAAAACTCCCTATGGCTCTGTGTCCATCCCTGTGTCCCCAGCAGTGGTACCGACCTCAACCTCATCCAATTGGATCTCATCATCCTCAAGTCCGGGAGTGGCTGGGTTGGTGTACATCTGACGGACTCCCTCAGCAGTGTCAACAACAGTGTCTGGCTCCTCAGACTGGCTAGCTGGTGCTGTAGGATCTGGGCCTGGGTGGTACGGGTCTATCAGCATACAACAACAACAACAACAACAACCCAGTAGAATCCCACTAATGGGGTCTGGGGAGGGTAGTGTGTACGCAGACTTTACCCCTACCCCAAAGGAGTAGAGAGGCTGTTTCCGAAAGACCCTCGGCTCAAGAAAACAAAAAGACAAAATGACAAGAGGAGACAACATTAGTATCACCACAACAATCATAGAAAAAATAGGAACACCATGAAATGCAGAAGAAAGATGCAAAGCAAAAACGATAGCTAGTAAATAGGACATGCACTGAAAAGCGAAGTAGTAAAACACAACATTGTCACTAGCTACCCTAGACAAAAACCTTACGTGGCCAGTCCCACAATGGTACGAAGTAAGTCAAGACTCAACTACATCCTAACCTATAACTCTAATACTCGACCTCCACATCTTCCTATCAAGTGTCATGTCCTTGGAAATCTGGGGCCTCGCCATATCCTGTCTGATCACCTCTCCCCAATACTTCATAGGCCGCCCTCTACCTCTTCTTGTGCCCTCCACAACCAGCCACTCACACCTCCGTACTAGAGCATCTGGGCTTCTTCTTTGCATATGTCCAAACCATCTAAGCCTTGCTTCCCGCATCTTGTCATCAATGGGAGCCACGTGCACCTTCTCCCGAATAACATCATTCCTAATCTTATCTATCCTAGTGTGTCCGCACATCCACCTCAACATCCTCATTTCTGCTACTTTCATCTTCTGGATATGTAAGTTCTTAATGGGCCAACACTCAGCCCCATACAACATAGCTGGTCTAACCACCGCTTTATAGAACTTACCTTTGAGTATTGGTGGCACTCTCTTGTCATACAAGACTCCAGATGCTAACCTCCACTTCATCCATCCTACCCCAATACGGTGTGTGACATCCTCGTCGATCTCCCCTCTCCCCTGGATAACCGAACCAAGGTACTTGAAGCTGCCTCTACTCAGGATGACTTGTGATTCAAGCCTCACATCCACGCTCACTTCCCCTGGCTCAGCGCTGAATTTACACTCCAGGTATTCCGTCTTCGTCCTGCTCAACTTGAAACCCTTAGACTCAAGAGCCTGTCTCCAAACCTCTAGCCTCTCATTAACACCGGCTCTCGACTCATCAATCAGAACTATGTCATCGGCAAATAGCATGCACCATGGCACCTCCCCTTGAATATGGTGTGTTAACGCATCGATCATGAGGGCGAATAAGAATGGACTGAGCGCAGAACCTTGGTGTAACCCCATTACAACCGAAAACTGCTCAGAGTCGCCTCCTACTGTCCTAACCCGAGTCTTAGCCCCATCATACATGTCCTTAATCGCCATAATGTAGGGAACCGACACACCTTTTGCCTCCAGGCATCTCTAGAGAACTTCTCTAGGAATCTTTTCATACGCTTTCTCTAGGTCAATAAAGACCATGTGCAGATCCTTCTTCCTCTCTCTGTACAGTTCCACCAACCTCCTAACAAGGTGTATAACTTCTGTAGTCGAACGACCTGGCATGAACTCGAACAGGTTGTCAGATACATATGGAATGTCAAATGGAATGTCTATGAACCCGAACTGGTGCGGGTCTATCAGCATGTCAAATGGAATGTCTCCGGCTGCTGCAATCTTGGTAACTTGTCACCGGAGCTTGTCCACTGACCTTGGAGGTTTGGGACATCCGCATCTTCTTCACTTCCTTTCCCAGCTCCTTAATCACGGACCCATGCTTTACCAGAGTGGCCATAATAGTGTTTTGATTGTCCAGGATCTTCTTCAAAGTTTCTTTAACTATGAGGGGAATATGGGGTGCCGACATAGATGATTGTGCTGCAACATGACCAGATATGTCAGACAGCTTTGCAGTAGCTGTCTACATCCAGTTGTTGAGGCTCTCCAGTGTCTGGGAGACTCGCAGCGCAATCAGTGGAGCAGTGGGCATCGACACCGGCTTTAAAGCTGAGGTGGAAGGCACTGAGGCTGAAGCTGGAGGCATGGCAGCTGCACTGGCTGAAGGCTATGCTGAAGTGGATGACATATCCGCTATCTCTGCAGCTACCACCAAATGGCTCGTCAGACTGGCCTACGGTGGTAGTCGGCTGACCCTTTCTTTTCGGGTTGTGTGCATCCATCAGAGAATACCATGAGAAGTGCTTCTTAGCCCTAACATTCGTGTCAAAATCTCTGGGCTCTACCCGTGCATCCGTAAGGTACTCAGTGATGGTGTTGGGGTACGAGTAGGAGGTATCATCTTGCCTAGCGACCACTGACATGTTGGCCGATATCATGTCACCCACATTGATCGGGTACCCGGCCATACTAGAGGCAACTAGAACTTCTTGTGGAATAGGTAGGTTGGTTTCATTCTGGCACAGGTCTAGTCTGCTGCATACGAAGGTCTGCCATCCCTTCGCCTCGAAGTTTAGGGTATTCCACTGAATAGGAACCCATGCTGTGATCCATGGTGGAGGTGGCCTTGGGGCTGCAAGAATCTCAGCTAGCCATGGGCAAGCTGCATCACCCATCCCCAGCTTCTCCAAGTACTGTGCCGACTCAACATCCTCAAACCCCAAATAGGTGTTCAGTGTGTGCTGGTCAAATCTTACCTATAGATTCCTCACTTTTGTCACTTTGGTCCCTTCCTTTATGTGAGCCACATTAGCGTAGAACTCCCGGACCAGATACTCCTTGGCGTCCACAATAGTCTGGGTGAACCACATCCACCCCTTCCGCTCTCAGAACTGTCTCAATATTATTAGATTATACTTGTCAAGATCTTTGAGTTGGAATTGTCGCTCAAGAGTGACCGATCTCATAGGCCCCCACCCAGGGAAGCCGGTGAAGGCAGTTAGACTTACAAAACAGTCCTCGCAGACCTCTTTATTATTTTACCTCTCAAGGCCTGCAACTGTCGTATCACCCCCTAGGCCATCATCCAAAATATCGTCAACAGTAGCCGTTGGTGCCTCAGGGACAAGTGTAGAAGAGGGCTCTGAAGCCTGACTGGAACCCTCCGAACCCTCGGAGGTGCTATGTGAAGATGAAGGCGCATCCCAGAGTTGATACCTTCCCTGTGGCTGTGATTGGACAGCAGGCTATTCTTGCATTGAGTCTCCCTCCGATACTTCCCGAGATGGGGCGTATGAACTAGATTCAGAGGGCTTTGGATTTCTTCCTAGGCCGAGTGTAGCCTTCTTTGTGATTATCTTTTGGAGGGCGAGGGGTGAATTAATTTTGCCTCGGCCTTTGGAAGGTTCACCCCTCCCCTTTGACGTATTTCCACGGCCTCGAGATCTCACCATTTTCTGGTACAAGCAATAACATGAGCCAGTTGTAAGTCAAGTGCAACAGATAGTGAACACACAATGTAAAACATATTTATATGGTGGGGAAGTGCGGTCCGCACAATTACAAGTGCGACCGCAGGCTGGGCTGTGCAGATCGCACAATTTGAACTTGCGGTCGCAACAATGAATCTGCGGTCCGCACAATTTTGAGTGCGACCGCAGATTTGAAGTGCGGTCTGCATAATTATCATTGCGGCTGCACATTGGACATCCCAAAATGTCAACTCTCTGAAGACAGGGAATAGGCTGTTTTGCGGCCGCGCACACTTTTCTGCGGCCGCGGTGGGATTTCTGCGATCCGCACAATTTCAAGTGTGGCCGCAAAATTTACTTAACCAAAGACCCTAAATATCAACTTCTGCGGACTGCAAAATTTCTTGTGCGGGCGTAGATTTCATACCTAAACCGATCAGACTTCTTAGGGTTTTCAATTGTTTGCATAAATTCATCATGGTATTTATAAGTAAGCATGCAAATCAATTTACCTAGTCCCCATAAAGCAATTAGCAATTGACCCATTACAGATTAAACCCAACATGGTAGTAAAATTGAAATCTATTAACAAATGGCCTAAACAACCTAAAACAAATTTTAAATTAAACTAAATAAATTGAGATATTCGATGTGTAATTGAGGCATACCAGATATGAAGGAGTGCAGCTAAGTGATCACAGATGTGGATGGAGTGTGGTAGATAATTGAACAGATGATTTCAAAGTGTTAGAGTTTAGAGTGCTCAGAGAGGGAAAAAATGTACAGTAGCCCTAAGGCTACTATATATACTAATGGGTTGGCTTGAGGAACAAAGGAGGAGTGCGGCAGCAAAATTCCTTCTGCAGTCCACACTCTATTACCTGGGGCTCAAATGCCCTTGATGATCTGCGGTCCGCATAATTTGGGGTGTGACCGAAGATTTTGGATGCAGACCACATAATTTGATGTGCAGCCGTAGATTGGCCATTTCTCTGACAGATCAAACTTGAGAGTTTGCATTTTCCATTTCCAAGTTGTGCGGCCCGCACTGAATTTGTTTGGTCCGCACTGAAATTGTGCGGCCACAGTTGCCAGCCTGCGACCGCACTTGTAATTGTGCGGTCTGCACTTTATTTTCACACTCAGCCAATATTTTGAGCACAGTTCCTGTAAATCACACTCATTTTTGCAACACACTTCAAATCTAGTTAGCACAAAATAACACTTATCTACAAAAGAAGAAAAGAAAAAGAAAAAGAAAACATGGGTTGCCTCCCAAGAAGCGCCTGATTTAACATCGTGGCACGACGCACATTACCGTCACTTCAAATGAATAACTGCCACCACGTGGCCATCATCAGCTTGACCCAAATAATGCTTCACCCGGTGACCATTGACTCAGAATACCTCATCATTTTTATTCTTCAAGTCCAATGCACCAAAAGGTGTCACACCCACAATTTCAAAGGGACCACTCCATTTAGATTTCAGCTTTCCGAGAAACATCTTCAATCGTGACTCGAACAACAACACAAGATCGCCCACCTTGAACTCCATGTTTAGGATGTATTTTTCATGAAGGTAATTCATTTTATCTTTGTACAAGGACGAACTTGCATAGGCATGGTACCAGAACTCATCCAATTCATTCAAATGTGCAACCCGCAAGTTAGCAGCTGCATCCCAATCAAGATTCAACTTCTTTAAATCCCACATGGTTTTGTACTCAAGTTCTATCGGAAGATGACAAGCTTGGCCAAACACCAACCTGTATGGAGACATACCGATAGGAGTTTTAAAAGCAGTCCGATAAGCCCATAGTGCATCATCAAGCTTCTTTGACCAATCCGTCCGGTTAGCATTCATTGTTTTGGACAAAATGCTCTTTATCTCTTGGTTGGAGACTTCCACTTGACCGCTAGCTTGTGTATGATAGGGAGTCGTAACTTTATGAGTGACACCATACTTGCCGAGCAAAGTGTCAAAAGCCTTGTTGCAAAAATGCGACCCCCCATCGCTTATGATAGCCCGCGGAGCACCAAATCTTGCGAAAATATTCTTCTTCAAGAATGCCACCACACTTCTCACTTCATTGTTGGTTAGAGCAACAACCTCCACCCATTTAGACACATAATAAACCATGATCAAGATGTAGGTGTTTCCACAAGAACTCACAAAAGGACCCATGAAGTCAATACCCCACACAATAAAAATATCAATCTCTAAAATGGTAGTGAGAGGCATTTCGTTCTTCTTCGAGATTCAACCGGACCATTGGCATTCATCACATCTTTTCACCGTATCACTTATATCTTTATAGAGAGAGGGCCAATAGAAACCGTAGCTTAGCACTTTAGCCACCGTTCTTGCTCCACCATGATGGCCACTATATGCTGAAGAATGGCAAGCCTCAAGAGTAATATTTTGCTCTTCATCCGGTACACATCTTCTAATTACCCCATCCGTGCAAATTTGAAAAAGGTATGGCTCGTCGCAATAATAATCTTGACAATCCCGTTTGAGCTTCTTCCTTTGATTTGTAGAGAGCTCATTTGGGATGATTCCACACACAAGGAAGTTTGCTAGATCCACGAATCATGGCACCTCCTTCATTGAAGTAGCTAAGAGTTTCTCGTCGGGGAAAGAGTAATTGATTTCAAGGCCATCATGCGGCCTCCCCTCCGCCTCCAACCAAGACAATTGGTCTGCCACTTGATTTTCACTCCCTTTTCGATCTTGAATGTCAATATCAAACTCTTGCGACAATAGCACCCATATCATCAACCTCGCTTTTGAATCTTTATTGCCCATAAGATAGCGAAGTGCCACATGATCTCTATGAACAATAACCTTTGCACCCATCAAGTATGGGTGGAACTTCTCAATTTCAAACACAATGGCGGAGCTCCTTTTCAGTAACGGTGTAATTGACTAGGGAATCGTTCATGGTCTTACTAGCATAGTAGACCGGATGAAAGATCTTGTTTATACGTTGCCCCAAAACTGCTCTAACCGCTACATCAATAGCATCGCACATGAGCTCAAAAGGAATACTCTAATTAGGAGCAGTGATAATGGGAGTATTTGTCAACTTGAACTTTAGCAATTCAAAAGCTCTCATGCAATCATCATTGAAGTGAAATTTAGCATATTTCTCTAAGAGCTTGCACAATGGGTTTACCACTTTACAAAATTCCTTTATGAAGCACCGGTAGAACCCCGCGTGACCCAAGAAACTTCTCATGCCTTTCACTGAAGTTGGAGGTGGATGTTTAGAAATCACTTCTATCTTCGTCTTGTCGACCTCTATGCCTACTCTTTGAAATTTTTGTGGCCGAGGACAATGCCTTCCTCGACCATGAAATGGCATTTCTCCCAATTTAGCAACAATTTTGTTTCTTCACACCTTGCTAATACTTTATCCAAATTTGTCAAGCAATCATCAAAGGAATCCCCGACTACTGAGAAATCATCCATGAAGACTTCAAGGTAGTCTTCTACCATATCCGTAAAGATCGCCATCATACACCGTTGAAAAGTCGCCGGTGCATTGCATAAGCCAAATGGCATCCGCTTGAAAGCGAAAGTGCCATAGGGACAAGTGAAAGTTGTTTTCTCTTGATCTTTCGGGGTTATAAGGATTTGGTTGTAGCCCGAATATCCATCTAGAAAGCAATAGAAAGCCTGACCGGCCAACCTATCAAGCATTTGGTCAAGGAAGGGGAGTGGAAAATGGTCTTTTCTTGTGACTTTGTTCAGCTTCTGATAGTCCATTCACACTTTCCACCCGGTAACCGTTCTTGTGGGAATCAACTTGTTCTTATCATTGGTGACCAAGGTTGTTCCCCCCTTCTTAAGGACACATTGCACCCGAGAAGTCCACGAACTGTCGGAAATAGGGTAGACCACCCTAGCATCCAACCATTTGATAATCTCCTTTTTGACCACGTCTTGTATGGCTTCATTGAGTATCCTTTGATGTTCAATGGAGGGTTTGGCATCTTCATCCAATTTAATCTTATGCATGCAAAATGCGGGGCTTATTCCCCAAATATCCGCCAAAATCCACCCAATAGCCTTCTTCCTATTGTGGAGCACCGCCAATATAGAGTCAACTTGCACGTTAGTCAAGCAAGAGGAAAGAATAACCGGTAAAGTAGAACAAGGGCCAAGGAATTCATACCTGATATGTGGAGGCAATGGCTTCAACTCCAAGATCGGAGGCTCTTCAATTGAAGGCTTTGTAAGAGGTGATTTCCTATTCTCAAGATCCAAGGAAAGTTTCCGGGGTGCATAGTTGTACGACCCCATTCCTTGCAAAGAATTCACACATTCCATGAAGCCATCCTTCTCGTCATCATCAAAATTGAGCAAGACGGCCTCCAACATATCACCCACATTAATCGTGGCATTTGTATCATCAATAATTATATCGGTCACCAAGTCCACGAGAGAACACACTTCATTTCTATTCGGCTGCCTCATAGATTTGCACACATGGAACACCACCTTTTCATCACCCACCCGGAAAGTGAGTTCTCCAGCTTCCACATCAACAAGAGCCTTCCCCGTAGCAAGGAAAGGTCTTCCAAGAATAATCGGCACCTCATAGTCCACTTCACAATCAAGAATAACAAAATCCGCCGGGAGAATGAACTTATCCACATGAACCAATACATCTTCAATCACCCCCAACGGTCTATTCATTGTATGATCAGACATTTGCAATATCATAGATGTGGTTCTTGGTTACCCAATTCCCAAGGTCTTGAAAACCGAATAGGGCATTAAATTGATACTTGCCCCTAGATCACAAAGAGCTTTGGAAAACTCGGCACTTCCAATGGTGCAAGGGATTGTGAAAGCACCGGGATCTTCCAACTTAGGAGCCATCAAATGCATAATTGCACTCACTTGGTGAGTGACTTTGATAGTTTCAAGTTTGAAGACATTTTGAAGAGGGTTGACGATGAACAAAAGGTTTTACAAGTTAAAGATATCACAATATTAGAGAAGAAAGGGCAAGATTCTTATATCTACATAATTCTAGTTTGTCATTTTATTAGAATAATCATATGTAATATCATAATAGAGTATGTTATAAACTCGATTATAATCATACAGTACTTAGTTCGCTCTACTTCTTATTTTTTACATTCTTGTTAATAGATGAGGTTGTTAATGCCTCAGTAGGAGTTGTAAGCTAAGGTCTAGCGTATTATGTGTTTGTTTATGTCCTACGCCTTTGGAAATAATCCAAATGGATATTAGATCATTCGTCCTTGTGAGACTATGCCGGCAGCCTAAAATGAGGCTGCCACCAAAAGGCAATGGAGGCGCAGATAGATGATTATATAGCCAAGGCATAGAGGCAACAATACTGTAGCTTCTGCCCCCTTACTTGTACTCTTCCTTTGTGATTTTTATTTTATTATTAATATAATAACTACTAGGTAGCATTGATAAGTGAGGATTTTGACTACTTATTAATGCCTTTTAGCTTTTATTTTAGTCCAAAAGCGTTTAGTTGTCTTTCCGAAAACTGATGAAATGTGCTTAATTGCAGGAATATTGAAAGATGAACTTCCGAGATGAAATCCAACTCAAGAAGGAGTAATCTAAACTCAAGGACAAAAAAAGGCACAAAAGCTCAATTGTGCGGACCGTAGAATATTATCTGCGGCCGCAGGTTATGAAGGAAAAACCATCAGAGACTGGTGCAAAGTGCGGTCCGCACATGATTTGTGCGGCCACAGAAGCTGGGTCAGGAGCAAAGTTTAGAGAATATGCATTTAAGTCCATCAAAAGTGCAGGCCACACAATTATTGTGCGGCCGCATAAGACGAGTTATGCGGCCACAATTACAATTGTGCGGACCGCAGAAGAGCAAGATGTTGCGGACCGCAGAAATAGTGCAATGCGGCCGCAATTCAAAATTATGCGGCCGCAGACTTCCAATCTTGTCAAGCTGAAGAAATGTGCGGACCGCACATGGAATTGTGCGGCCGCAGAACCTTCGAAAGAGTATTTTTTTCTGAAATTTTCAGCCCTGTATAAATAGACAAGTTTCACACTTTTAGGTCAATTTTAGACATCAACTTCTACAATAGCCGTTTCCTTTTACTCTTTTTAGTAGTTTTTCATATTTTGAGCTATTTGAACATAGATTTTATCATTTTAATTAGCAATATGGGTTTAATTATCAATTCTTCTTCTTTTTCTTCCATTTCAAGCATGAGTAGCTAGATTTTCACTAGGATTGTGACCCAATAATTGTGTGTAAACTTAGCGGGTGTTTAATTTAATGCTTGTTTACAGTTGGGTGTTTATTATTTAGCCTTGTTCTTGCCTTTATTTGTGGAATTAATAGTTGCAAACATTAGTTAATGCCTATTTGACTTGGTCTCTACTTGAGAAAGAGAGACTTAGTCTAGGAAACCTTGACTAACAAGAAATTGGTTCAATCGAGAGATTGACAATCCCAATTAAAGGGTTAAACCTAGAGATAGTAACAACCCGACTTGAGCTTTTTGTCAACCGTTTTGTTCAATACCCATTTGGACTTGAGAAAGCCAAATTGGGCAAAATCACTCTCTAACCGAGAGGTATTGAGTGGGTAATTGAGTGTTGATAGCTATAATATACCCCGATCAATAAAATAAGCATTAAGGTTTATATCCCATTATGCAGACACCTAGGTAAAGGTCATAGCCCTAGGCTTTTTAGAACATTTGAAAAACAACAAAAATAATTTCCTAGTTTTGTTTCTTAAATTGCAATCGTAGTTTAATTTAGACTTTAAAACAACCCAATTTTGTGGAAGTGCAATTGTAGATATACAAACTCACGTGCTACGATATATACTACTAACTATCATACATATAGCTCCCTGCGGAATTCGACCCCGACTCTTGTTGGATATTATTATTGCATCGACCGATTTCATAACCTCGAATTGAGTGTAAACTTGGACGAGATCAATTTTTGGAGTCGTTGTCGGGGAGCTAAAAACAGTGTTAGCTATATATTTAAGTGTGTTTTTGGGATATCTTCTTTTCCTTCCTTGTTACTAACGTGTTGAGAAATTGTAGGTGCAATCATGGAAAATAATGAGCTCGGAAACTTACCTTTGGGGGATGTGGACGTTGAGGATGATCAAATGGATGAGGTCCTTCTTGAACCTTAAGCCAATAAATGAGGCCGACCGCCTCATGACAATGTGACCGTTCCGCCCCCACCTCCACCATGAGCGGCTCCACACCGGGTGTTGCCAAATGAAGCTTATACAAGTGCTATAGTCCCTCCCCGTATTAGGGAGGGAAACTTCCAAATAACTAATGTGATGCTTACTTTTCTCGAGCAACGAGGATTCTTCACCGGTGCACCGGGTCAAAATGCATATAAACACTTGAAGGAGTTTGTAGATACGTGTTGGGGGAGCAAACAAACAAATGTCTCTGAGGATGCTTTGAGGTTAAGGCTTTTTCCCTTCTCTCTACAGGAAAAACCTTTAAATTGGTTGGAACGTTTGCCAAATCATTCCATCCATAATTGGGATGAACTAGCGAAGAAATGTATTTCAAAGTACTTCTCTCCCGAGCACATAGCTATTCTTCGGGATGAAAATCTAGCATTCAAGAAAGAGCCCAATGAACCATTGCACGAGATATAGGAAAGGTATAGAACAATGGTGAAAGATTTCCCCAACAATAATATGACAGAAAACATAATTCAACAAAATTTCTATCCGCAATTTAGAGGTGCAAATAGGTCAAATCTCTTAAACTTTAAATTCTCATCCTAAGGGGGCACTACCAAGTGACAACGGTGGTGAACCCAAAGGGTGGGAACAATATGGTACATGCCATGACCGTTATTACAAGAAGTGGAAGAGGTGGGAATGCACCCACCTTACGTCAAATGCACCTTACGCTTTTGATTGATATCAGTAGGCATTAAATTGTATTTTGCAGCCATTACACTTGAACTTCCAGTAGCACCAAAGTTGTGCATAATTGATGAATCTGATGTGGTTAGTGCACGTTGCAGCCCAAATTTTTCAAACCCTTTGACAACTTCTATTGTTAAAGTAACACCCTCCAAACCTGTTGCATTAGTGATCGCTTGTTGTTGCCCAGAAGGAACAAAAACAACAGCGTTTGGACTCAAACCTTTTGTCTTTGGCAAGCTAGAAGAAGTGATTGAAACCTGCTCATGAGTGCTATCAATATCATCTTCCTCATATTCCTCCACCTGATCAGCCCAAGTCTTACGAGAACTTGTAACACCTTGTTGATCCTTTAAATCAATCACCACATATGTGGATGCTTGAGAGATCGAGGCCATAACTTTGTCTACTTGTTGATTATTACCAGTAGATAATAGTTGTTGTCCGGAGTCATCTGCCTGCTCACCAAGTGACTCCATCGATTTTATATTATCATGCTTTTATATTATCACGAGTTCATGGCACAAAGGGTATTTTCGTGCAGGCGAAGATGAGGGACATGCATTATGTTGTGATATATTTTTATTGTTCATACATTCATGCCTTTACCTTGAGACGTTACTGTCATACCTATGTTTCCTATGTGACTTGTCGTTATTGCTCTGTCTTTGTTCTCTATCTCAATTGTTGTTGTGTTGTCCATGCATTTTACTTGTTTAACTTGCAAATATCATGCCTACTTCCCGCTGTTATATCTACATCCATGTCATATCTAGTTTGTTGCACTTTCGTATAAGCTTTCTACCATGTTAGCCATTCATGCCTCTATTTGTTAGCTTATAAAGATCATGCTTTCCCCTCTTATTTGTTATATCTACATCTATGCCTTCTACTAGGTGAAATTATGTTTTTCTTTCCTAATTGATTTCATCGTTTCTATGTTTTCTACCTTATCATTAATGTTATCGGCATTCCTTTCACCTGGTTGGTAGTGTTACACGTATATTTGGTGAGGATGAGATAAACGCATGAAGGGGGTTGCCGTGCCATTGGATTTGATGTCTTGAGTATATTTCTCACACTCTGAAAGTTACGGATTTATTATTGGGATTTGCTGGTTATCGCTCTAAGGAAAGGATTGGGTGTGATGTTGAGGAATACTAATCGTGGTTCTTCTATAATTCATTTACTGCTTCGCATAATTGTTTCCTCGTACCCTATTCTGTTATGTTCTAGTATTGTTCTATTGCTAGTCTTCTGTACAGGTTATATGAGTGAGTATCTTTTAACTAAAAATTCTCGTCACTACTTCACCGAGGTTAGACAAGATACTTACTGAGTACATGGGGTCTGTCGTACTTATACTACACTTCTGCACCTTACGTGCAGATTTTGGAGCGGAGCTGCGGTGGATGTCGGAGGCTGACTCTGAAGATGTTCGTGCTCTCCGGATGTGGCTACCACTTGTCCCTGGGTAGTTCTAGAGTTGAATTCTGTTTATGTACATTTCAAATAAAATTTGTATTTATTTCATATCCGTTTTTGCAATAATCCAGTCTTAGTAGCTCATGTTTTGTACTGCTAGTCTTTGAAATTTTGTATGGAATCTAGTCATATCATTTGTTGAACACCTTTATTTTTTTAGAATTGTGTTAAATATTAATTGGCCGACCTAGCGGGTTGGGTTAGGTGCCATCACGACTATTGGATTTTGGGTCATGCCACTTTTTCACTTTTGTTGTGTCTTCTCTATTTTCTTTCTTTTACAAACAACCTGGTGTGCTCCCATCAAAACTTATATACCAGCAAAACAAAAATTTAAGGAACACAGGAACCATTAATATACCATAATAATACTCCGAACGACTTGTGTTTACATCTTCCTTAAACCAGGATCTGAAAATGAGGATGAAGAAGACACTAAAGAATTTGTCAATGCCAGTGGCAAATTTGCTGAATTCTGGCCCATACTGTTTCATTGACTCACAAACTTGAGTTCCAAAGAAATCTTGGAGCCACTCGAGGAAAATCCATAGACCGGCCAATATGAACTGCGGTATAAGCCAAAAAACACTAAGGGGTGGTTTGGTAGGAGGTATTAGAAAAAATCGTGCAAGTATTAGTTCTATGGAGGGAATTTTTGTAAACAACTATTTTTCTTAAAAATTATGCAATGCATTATAGTTTAAATGCACCACACCAAACAGTAGATAAGAAATAATATCTGCATAACTAATGCTTGCATTACTAACCCATGCATCACTAATTCATGCATTAGTAATACACCTTATTCCGCACTATTCTTATACACCCTACCAAACTACCCCTAATTAGCTTGTAAATATGTACCTCCAAATAACTATAATCATCCTCGGCCCTCAGTACTTCTGTTAGTAATTTGTATTTGCAAAGTAATTATGGAAATAAAAAAACAGAAATGTTGAAGAAACAAAATTTAATCCGATTTCATTGAATTCATAGTGTTTCTTTAAGAAACTTAATCCCCTCCTAGTACCCGAGGCTATGGATTATTTTCTCCCAAGATAAAATAGATTACACACCGGTGTAGTGGTACTTCAAACCCCAGTGATACAATGAACACAATGATCGGTAGCAAATCACACTTACTATTGCTTTCTTTTAGTTAAAACAATGCAGAAGAAAGAAGGAGAATTCAAAATTTCGTAAGAAAAATATGAGGCAAGCCTCGCGCCGTCGTCGTCGTCGCTCGCTCCGTTTCGGCTTAGGATTGGATTTGGTCAAATGATCAGATTGATTGATTAATTTTTGGACCAAATTTATTTGATTAACGTAATACTATTTTTATACAAATTAGCCGTTTTTGTAACGTTAAATTAATTTTCCTCCGCGTTTGATTTTCCTGTTTTAATATATATATATATATATATGCCCATCAAAACTCCTTTACTCGTCCAATATGAGACAATGTCCCTTTGTCAAATAGAAAAAATTAAATATATTATTTTTCCTCAATTTCTCATTCACTATATTTTTAAGCTATTACAAGCTTAAACCCAACAACTTCCACATATCCAAGCCTGCAATCTTCGACCCTCCAAGCAGTTAGTCAACATAATACAGCAAAAAACATTCCAATTCTAATTATGTTCAGTGGAGTAGGGCTGTGCATAATTTGGTAAATACCGAATTACCGTACCGAAATCAAATATTTTGGTATTTGGTATTCAATATTTTGGTATTAGGTATGATATTTTGTTTAATTTAAAAATAATTGGTATTAGGTATGATATTTGGTATTTTAAAATGAAATACTGAAATACTGATACCGTACCGAAATATATATTATATTGAACAATACATATATTATTAATTATAACATAATATAAAAAATCTAAAATTTTGCTTTCCTTTATTCTCTAAGTTCATCAATTAACTCTAATCAAGTAACAAGACATTTCTAATGATCAAATTTATTCTTTTATGTACGACTTTCTCTCTCTGGGTTGATATTTACTGGTTTTGGATAAAATTTTTGTCAACAAACGTTTTTAGTTTTGAACATTTGAGTACTTTAATTAAGAATATTACAGTCTCTGACTCTACATACCAGTTAGTATTCAAACCGAATAAACCGAAGTTACCGAACTGAATAAACCGAAATCGAACGGAGAAAAACTGAACCATACCGAATTTAATTAGGTACGGTATTTGTCACGACCCAAAATCTGACTAGTCATGATGGCACCTAAACCGACCCGCTAGGTAAACCAATTAACCACTAACCGATTGCAATGTAATTTAACAAGACAATTAAGTAAAAAAAATATCTAAATCTTATACATCCCCCAAGGACTGATAGTACAAATCATGAGCTTTTAAGAATAGAGTATACAAAGCTGGCATGAAGTAAATACATCATCTGTTTGAAAAGTACATGAATAAGAGGCAGCTACAACTGTAACGCAGGTACATCTTCAGATCCATCTCCCAACGAACATAGCAACATTAGCAGCCAACATCTGCACGCAAGGTGCAGGAATATAGTATGAGTACAACCGACCCAATGTACTTAATAAGTAACAACCCTAACCTTAGGTTGAAAGTAGTGACGAGCTTGTACCAAGGTCAGAGTCCAAATCCAATAACCAACCATAGTTCATAACAACATAAAGCAAGTAATAAAAGAAGTAACTCAAAGAATAAATGCTCAGCTAAATCATGATTTCTGAAAATAGTTCTGTCTTTCAAGTGTATCAGTGAAAATCCCAAGTCGTTTACTGAAATTTCCAAAAATATGAATAGGTTTGAAAACAGTAATTCTCCCAAAAATCCTTTCAACAATAAATAAGATATTTTATTTTCTTTCCAGATAGCCAGTGAAAAAATGCATCACTATGCCCATAGGCCAATATGTGTGAGAAGTCATAAATGACGTGATACCGTACAACATGAGAAAAATACATCTCTATGCCTGTATGTCATGTGTGCATGTCAATGCAATGTATCTCAGAGATAAATTCATGTACTCGCACTCTCAGAGTACTCAATCTCGCTATCTCACACATTCCACTCATCATGTTCAATCACTCGGTACTGTATATGGTTAGTCCAGCCCAGGGAAGATCCATCCAGGAATATACACATCAACTGATCATTAGTCACTCAGTACCGAGTAGGGCCAATCCAGCCCGTGGGGAAGATCCATCCCCAGGTATAAATGCTTCAGACAAGATCCATGTTCAGGGAAGATCTATCCCTCAATATAAATCAACCGCGCTCACTGGTGGTGTGTGCAGACTTTGGAGGGGCTCCTTCAGCCCAAGCGCTATCATAAATCAGTATAACCGCTGCGGCGTGCAACCCGATCCCATCATGTCACTCATAATCAGACACTTAGCCTCACTCAGTCATCAATCTCTCCAGTCTCTCTCTCACGGGCTCACAATGTCATGATACTAGCCCAAAAACAATGATATGATGCTTCAATAAATAACAATAGAGACTGAGATGTGATATGAAATGAAATGAATATAACTGAGTATGAAATTTCAATTTAAACAAATAATTCACAGTAATATGACCTTTGTGGGTCTCAATAATACTGGCACATAGCCTCAGTATGATTTTTAATATGATTCTCAGCTCAATTTCTTTAACACATAAAACTGCATAGAAAATGCCAAGATTATTTGACTACAGAATTCCACGAAAATAATTACGTCATAATTTCTATGGTGCACGCCCACACGCCCATTACCTAGCACGTGCGTCACCTTCAAACAATTCACATAATACGTATATTCAGGGTTCATACCCTCAGATCCAAGATTGGAAGAGTTACTTACCTCGAACAAAATGAATCCAATGTCGAGCAAGCTAAACAATGCTCCAAAAATTCTATTCTGCACGTATCAATTTCTGAATGGCTCGAATCTAGCCACAATAAATTTGATTCAGTCCACACAATTATAGGAATTAATTCCATATCAAAATACTAATATTTTTTCACAAAATTAGAAATTAAACTCCAAATATTGCCCGTGGGGCCCACGTCACAAAACCCGACAAAAATTATAAAATATGAACGTCCGTTCAACCACGAGTCCAACCATATAAATTTTACTAAATTCCGACATCAAATCAACCTCCAAATCATCAAATCTTATTTCCAAATCCCTAGGTCCAAATTTCCGATTTACAACTCAAAAATACGTAATCTAGTCGGATTATTTGATGATAATTCAATATTATGGAGTAGAAATGATGACAAGTGACTTACCTCAAGTTTTTCGTGAATTCTTTCTGAAAATCGTCCCTAAAACCGTGCTTGAAAGTCCAAAAATGGCAAAACTCAGAACCCCTTCGAATATATTCTGTCCAAGGCTTTTCGCACCTGCGATTCACTTAGCCGCATCTGCGGTCTCGTAGGTGCGGCCCAAAACTCTGCTTCTACAACTTCCCATGAGGCTGCCTTTGCTTCTGCGGTGAGCCAAGCGCAGATGCGACTCCGCATTTGCGGATAAAAATTCCGCACCTGCACTGCCCAACTTCCTCACTATTTTTCGCTTCTGCGCCCAACCCTTTCGCACATGCGGGCAAATTCTTCGCACCTGCGAGCACTGCCCAGTTCCACTCTTGGCCATTTCTGCGATTGATTGTGCGCACATGCGGCTTCACACCTGCAATCAAAAGCTTTGCAGGTGCGATCACACCAGTAGGCAACAGTTCCGGCAATGCTTCAAGTTGAATTTGATCCGTTAACCATCCGAAACTCACCCGAGGCCCTCGGGACCTCAACCAAATACTCTAACAAGTCCTAAAATATAATACAGACCTACTCGAGGCCTCAAATTACATCAAACAACGTCAAAATCACAAATCATACTCTAATTTAAGCCAAATAAACTTTGAAATTTCCAAATTCTACAAACAACGTCGAAACCTAACAAATCAAGTCCGTTTGAACTCAAATTTTGAAGACAAGTCATAAATGATATAACTTACCTATTTCAATTTTCAGAATCAGATTCCGACCCCGATATCAAAAAATACCCCCCGGTCAAACTTCCCAAAATTTTAACTTTCGCCATTTCAAGCCTAATTCCACTACGGACCTCCAAATAATTTTCCGGACACGCACCTAAGTCCAAAATCACCATACAGAGCTATTGGAAACATCAGAATTCAAATCCGAGATCTTTTACACATAAATCAATATCTGATCGACTTTTTAAACTTAAGCTTTCCATTATGAGACTAAGTGTCTCATTTCACTCTGAAATCATTTCGAACCCGAACTAATTAATCCGGTAAGACATAAGACAACTGTAAAGCATAAATTGAGCAGTAAATGGGGGAACGAGGCTGAAATACTCAAAACGACCGGCCAGGTCGTTACATTATTGGTATAGTATTTTAAGAAACCGAATACCGAAAATACCGAATCGAAATGTCTAAATACCGTACCGTATCGACCGACGAACACCCCTATGGTGGAGGACGTCGTGGATTTCTTTTACTATTCACGAGCCTTGAAGATACGATTGATGTAATGGAACTTGTGAAGGACATGGTCAGGGGTGACTCAAGCACACACGGGGCCTAAAGCTAAAGTTTGATACGAGGCCTAAATTTTTAAAAGAAAGTTATAAGATATATTTTTATTTGAAGTCTATTTTTCTAACTTTTTGAGATATAAAGTTGTTAATAATTTTTTTTATAATCGATTTTGCTCTAATAATTCTTGCTCGATTGATAATATAGCCAACCTGTCTAATCTTTCTTGAGATATTGTTGATCTTAGATAAGATTTTACAAAGCAATAGAAGTATAGAACTATTGGAAGTTTAAAAGTATTGTTGAACACTTGAGCTAGTGAAATCTTG
Source organism: Nicotiana tomentosiformis (assembly GCF_000390325.3). Taxonomy (NCBI): domain Eukaryota; kingdom Viridiplantae; phylum Streptophyta; class Magnoliopsida; order Solanales; family Solanaceae; genus Nicotiana; species Nicotiana tomentosiformis. The sequence goes on along the minus strand of NC_090815.1, from coordinate 13,715,857 downwards.
GAGAAAGAGGGTGAGTAATGAAATCTTGGAGAAAGAAGTGAGTAAGAATATCAAAGAGTAACACAAAAAATATGTAGGATTTTCTGAAATATGAAGAAATTGGAAAAAAAAAAAAGATTGACTTGGACAAATTAAGGAAGAGAGAGCAAATTTTTAATGGAATAAAAAATGAAAAACTAAAAGTTATGAAAACTATTCATCTACACATTTTAAGCAAGTCAAAGTATTATTTTATTTATATATCTAAAAAGTTTTCTTTTACTTTATATTAAAAACTCTAGTTTTGTATTAAAAAAATTAAGTATTATTTTTTAAATACCTATGAACCTATTATTTTTTTTAAAAATGGGCCCCTAAATTTGGGGCCTATGGCAAACGCCTTACTCTAAATGAGGTTGGAGCCGGCCCTGGACATGGTAATAACAAAAACTGACATTGGGACATAGGATATCTTTCCAAGATGGTCCTCCATGTAATTAGCTTGTTCATAATAGAAGGTATTCGCTGTAGCCCCTACGAGACTATATACAAAAAAGGTTAACCAAAGAGGAAGCATACTTATCAAGCGTTTCACATCCTGCCCATGAAATAAAACAATATTTAGCTTATACACAACTTTATGGAAACACGATTATTCATTTAATTAATGAAGTTTTTTTCCTACTTCACGCAAGTAGTTGCAATCATACTTAACATGAGCACATTTTAGCATAAACATAGCTTTTCAACAAGGAAAATGAATCGAAAGAATGTTCACATTTTATCTTTTATCTTCCCCGATAATTTACGGGGGAATGTTGTACATGGAGCCTTAGAGTTCTTCTTCCGTAGTTTTCTTCTTTTAAACCGAAAGTTACAGGGTAAGCAACAAATCTCACAAAAGATTCTTGTTATATATGTTACCAAGAATTTTTATCTTTCTTAGAATTAGTTTTCTCTTTACATTAAAAATCTTATTAGTAGATCACACAAATAAGTTGACTCATATATTTAGTTATAGAATGATTTCTAACTATTGATTAGTACAAAACCAGATTAATGTGATGACCCAAAAAAAAGTCATCTTTAATTTAAACGTTTATTTCCGTGTTCTATGAAGATGTTGAGAGCTTACCTGCTATGAGTTCCGTATCACCTGAATAGTTGATTGTTAATGGTGTTCCTTTCCTAGTAATATATTGCTTATGATGCCACTGTCAGTATTGTTTTCATATTGTGTTACGTTGATTGGATTATGTATGTGTTGTTACGGGTTGTTTTAGTATTACTCTGCCACGTGGATATGCCCAGTTACAGAGGATACTCTGGCAAAAATTTTGGAAATTTAGGGAGTTAGCGAAATTTTAAAACTACTGATGTGTGTGAACCAACAGTTGGGCCACATTGAATGCTAATGACGGATTTTGACCCTCATTCGAGGATGAATGATCTTAAGCAGGAGAGAATGTAATACCCCGAAAAATTTCGAAGTACTTGAGTGTAAAGCCCCAAAAAAAATTCGCAAATGAATTTAAGGTTTTGTGGGCAAAGAAATACGTTTCTGCGGTCCATTATACGACTGCAGAATCACTCCGCGGACCGCATAATGGCCGTAAAGTGAGGCTGGAGAGGGGCAGTTTTGGACGCCATTCTGGTTCTGCGGTTCATTATGCGACCTCAGAATAGGTCTGCGGGCCGCATAGTGACCGCATACCCAGGCAGATTTTTGCCAAGTTTTGGACACTAATTATGCGACCGATATGCAGTCCACATATCGATTATGCGATCGCAGACCCTGTACTGGAGCTTCATTTTTGGGTTTTTACAACCCGACCCAACTTCGTTAAATACACGCAAAAGGGTCATTTTTGAGCAAATATTCTGATGTTTTAGAGAGAAGGGAGAGTATTTTAGAGAGAGAGAAAACCTTAGGCTAATTATTCTTCAACTCTTGCTCAAATCTTGGAAGATTAACAAGGAAATATCACAAGTTCTTCATCTAAGAGGTAAGGTTCCATACCCTAGTTCTCAATTTTGAATTTGGGTAGAAGATGGTTAATTAGGAGTATGATTCTTGGGTATGAGAGTATTATTTATAAATGCATGTACCAATAAGATTTATGAGGAGATTATTGAGTACAAATGGGTAAAGATTAGATGGAAAATGGTAGAAACCTTCAAACAGAACTTTAATTGAGGATTTGAAAGGTAATCCGATGTCGGAATTCGATAATTTTTATATGGTTGAACTTGTATCGGAACGGGTATTCGGATTTTATGAGTTCTTCCAGGATTCGAGACGTGGATCGCACTATTGATTTTTTAAAAATAAATTTCGAATTTTAATCCTGAAAATTTATAATTTCATGTAGAATTAGTTCCTACGATTCATGTTGAGTATGTTGAATTGTTTATGATTAGATTTGAAACATTCGGACACAAATTCGAGAGGCAAAGGAGTATTGGAATCTTGAAATTTGTTTGCAAAGCGAGGTAAGTGTACCGACCCGGCCAGTCGTTTTAAAAGTTATAGCCCCATTCCCCTATTTACTGCTCATTCTGTGCTTTATAACTGTTATGTGACTTTCCGGATTAGTCGGTTCAGGTCCGGTGAGGTTTTGGAATAAATTGGAACACTTAGTTCCAAGGTTTAAAGATTAAGTTTATATAGTGACCGGATATCGACTTATGTGTAAATGACCCCAGAATAGAATTTTGATAATTCCAACGGCTCCGTATGGTGATTTTGGACTTAGGACCATGTCCGAAATTTTATTTGGAAGTCCGTAGTTAAATTAGGCTTGAAATGGCTAAAATATGAATTTAAGTTTGGAAGTTTGACCAGGAAGTTGACTTTTTAATATCGGGTTCGGAATTCAGTTCCGAAAATGTTTATAGCTCCGTTATGTTATTTATGACTTGTGTGAAAAATTTGAGGTCAATCGGACATGATTTGATAGGTTCCAACATCGAATGTAGAAGTTGAAAATTTTTAAGTTTCCTTAAGCTTGAATTGGGGTATGATTCATGATTTTAGCGTTGTTTTATGTGATTTGAGGTTTCAAATAAGTTCGTATGATATTTTATAACTTGTTGGTGTATTTGGTTGAGGTCCCGAGAGGCTCGGGTGAGTTTCGGATGGTTAACAAATCAAAAGTTGGACTTAAACAGCTGCTGCAATTTTTATTCTACTGGAAATTCAGGGGCAGGGTCGAAGGCCGAGGATCGAGGCCGATGATCTAGGCCATGATCGATTCCATGATCGAGTGCTAGGATCGAGGCCGAGGATCGAAGGCCGAGGATCGAAGCCCATGATCGAGGCCGGGGATCGAGGCCGATGATCGAGGGCCAGGATCGAGGCCATGATCGAGGACATGATCGAGGGCTAGGATCGAGGCCGAGGATCGAAGGCCCAGGATCGAGGCCGATGATCGAGGGCCAGGATCGAGGCCCAGGATCGAGGGCAGCCTGACAGAACTGTAAGTTATAAAGCAGGGGACTTCGTCCCATTTTCTATTTTTGACAAATTGGAGCTTGAGGAGAGGCGATTTTTGGGAGATTTTCAGAGCAAATATCGGGGTAAGTGTTATTAACTCAATTATGGTTAGATTATCCGAATCCATCATTTAGTTTCACCATTTAATTAGTATTTTTGAGATTGAAATTTGAAAAACTTTTAGAAATCTCATAAAAATGAATTTTTGAGATTTCAGTGTCGATTCAGAGTCGGATTTGAGTGAAACTGGTATGGTTGGACTCGTAATTGAATGAGTTATCGGATTTTGTGAGTTTTGTCGGATTCTGAGATGTGGGCCCCACGGGCGATTTTTGAGCTAATTTCAGATTTTATTGAAAAATGTAGTATTTTCTTATGAAATTGAATCCTATAATTTTTGTTAAGTGTGTCAAATTATTTTGGCTAGATTCGAGCCATTCAGAGTTGGATAATCGAGAAAAAGGTCTACTAGTGGATTAAATTGGAGAAAGTCGAGGTAAGTGACTTGTTTAACCTTGTGTGGAGGAAATTTTCCCTAGGATTGGTATTGATGTGATAATTGTAATGTGATGAAAGTCGTGTACACGAGGTGACGAGTGTATACACGGGCTAAATGTGAAATATTATGTTTTTAAATTGTGTAGATAATTGTTGCATAATAATTAAATTATTAAATCTTGTTATTTTCTCCATCATTGATCTGATTTATATACTTTAAATTTGCTTGACTTTCTCGTGCTAATTGTTTTTACGTGTTTAGCTGAAACTTGGTTTCTTTTATTCTGTGCATTATTTGAAGGTGGAATTTCTTTAATTTAAATATTATTAATATGAAGTATTTGATATTTTAAATTTGGAACTGAGGCAACGTATTAAAAATTTTAAATATTATTTTTGCTGAATTATTTATTCCCGAATATTTTGTTAGATTTTGTACTCATTGTGATTGAGGCGTGAGCTCCCTGTTGTGGAAAGTATTGTTGATGTTATTTATTTTGGCAAATTGAATTATTTGGTCACTTGAGGTACAAATTGTGATATTGATACGCATGCGGTGGTATAAGGTCTGGGTGTTGAAACACATGCGGTGAGATAAGGGTGGCTTGATACGCATGGCTAGTAGAGGAACTACTAGAAGTCATGCGGTGTGATAAGGTTGGCTAAAACGCGAAATGCTATTTCGGGAAAAATATTTTCTTTAAAATTAAAAGTGAAGGCTCCCGCGGTGATATAAGAAAATGCGTTATTGTGAATTTATTTATGATTTGGGACTACGAGGCGGTACCTCGGGAGTGTCCTTGTTGATATTTATTTATGGCCGCAGTTGCCTTTGATTATTTGTGATTTTCTTAAAGTTGAAAATTTCTGTTTTGTTTCCGCGAGGTATTGTTTTTCCTTCTTTTTGTGTAATTAAATGGTGACATACTACTTGATTCATTTTCATTGTTAATATATTGTTAAATATGTCACCATGTCTTTTATTATTCCAGTAGGGCCTGACCTGACCTCGTCACTACTCTACCGAGGTTAGGCTTGGAACTTACTGGGTACCGCGGTGGTGTACTCATACTACGCTTCTGCACATCTTTTTGTGCAGATCCAGGTACTTCTTACCAGCCCAGATATCAGTGAGCCACCGGTGTACGGAGACTTCGAGGTATATCTGCCAGCGTTCGCAGACTCCGGAGTCCCCTTCTATCTTACTATGTTGTCTTCCTTATTTGCTTTAGACTCTGATGTAAAGAGACATAGAGAATAAATTCTTAGAAGCTTGTGACTTATTCCTACCAGGTTTTGGGAGTTGAAATTGTTAAATTGCAGTTTTTATTTATTCGACTGCTAAGGATTAAATTTTAGTTTTATATTCAGTTATATTCCGCATTGATAGGCTTACCTAGTCTTAGAGACTAGGTGCATTCACGACATCCTACAGAGGGAATTTGGGGTCGTGATAAGTTGGTATCAGAGCTCTAGGTTCATAGGTGTTATGAGTCACAAGCAGGTTTAGTAGAGTCTCGCGGATCGGTACGAAGAAGTCTGTACTTATATTCGGGAGTTCTTTGATTCCTTATCGTGCGCATTGTTGACTTCAAAATTTTAAACCATTGTCCTTCTATTCTCTCACAGATGGTGAGGACATGCACAGCTAGATCCAATGATCAGACATCCGTGCCCCCTATTGGATCCGCAGCCGGGGTCGAGCCAGAGGCCGAGGAAGACCACGTGGTGCAGCCAGAGCATCCATACGAGCTGCTGCAGAGGAACCACCAGTAGCTCTAGTTGGAGAACAGGCACTTGAGACTCCTGTTACCACTCCTGTACTTCAGGAGACTCTTGCGCATCACCCGTTTGAGCATGTTTGAGCACTCCAGAGCACCCGTTTGAGCATGTTTGGCACTCTAGCTCAAGCAGGGTTAATTTCACTTGCTCCTGCCACAATCAGGCCGGGGGAGGAGCACAGACTGCCACCGCCCGTACCCTAGAGCCACGGGCCCAAGTTGACCATGCCCTAGAGGTTATACCAGTGCAACCAGTTGTTCCAGTTCAGCCCGAGGTTAGGGCAGCAGTTTCAGAGGGGGAGCACCTTAGGCTCGAGAGGTACAAAAAGTACCACCCTCCCACATTAAGCGGTTTAGCTTCAGAGGATGCTTAGGGTTTTCTGGAGGAATGTCACCGTATCCTCCGTACTATGGGTATTGTGGATTACAGTCGGGTTTATTTCACGGCATTTCAACTTAGAGGTGAAGCCTACCAATGGTGGCAGACATATTAGTTGGATAGTCCGGCTGAGGCAGCTTCACTCACTTGGACTCAATTTTCAGATATGTTCTTGAGGGAGTATGTTCCTCGGAGCCTTAGAGATGCATGGCACATAGAGTTTGAGCAGCTGCGCCAGGGTTCAATGACCGTGTCGGAATATGCGGTCCGATTTAGTGATTTGGCTAGGAATGCACCAGCCTTAGTTGCTACTGTTCGAGAGTGGGTTCGCCGATTTATTGAGGGGCTCCACCCTAGTATCAAATTCAGTATAGCCTGAGAGCTAGAGATGGACATCACATACCAACAGGTGGTGTCAATTGCTAGGAGATTGGAGGGTATGCAGACTAGATAGAGAGAAGAGAGGGAAACTAAGAGACCCCGAGATTCTGGCATATATAATAATTCTCGTGCCCCAGCTGCAGCCTGTCATGGTAGAGGTTATGTGAGCCATCTTATTCATTCAGAACTTCCGGCTTCTAGTGGTATTCCGGCTACTCCCAGACCTCGGGTTCCATATTATGCACCGCCAGTGTCTTCTGTACCTCCTGTATGAGGTGCCTTCAGCGGGCAGTCTAGTCGATCAGGCCCGAGCCAGTCCCAGCAGCCACGTCCTCCGAGGGCTTGGTTTGAGTGTGGTGACACTCGTCATATAATGAGAGATTGCCCCAGATTTAGAAAGGGTGCACCTCCACAGATTTCTCAGGCCCCACCTATTCCACAGGGCCCTCAAGCTTCTCAGGCCATGATTACTGCACCCGTTGCTACTCCACCTGCACAACCAGCTAGAGGTGGAGGTCGGACAGGTAGAGGTCGCCCTAGAGGGGGAGGCCAGGCCAGATATTATGCCATTCCTGCTAGGACAGAGGCTGTTGCATCTAATTCTGTTATCATAGGTATTATTCTGGTCTGTCATAGTGATGCATCAGTCTTATTTGATCCAGGCTCCACTTATTCTTATGTGTCATCTTATATTGCCCCATTTGGGCATATCCCGTGATTCTTTGAGTTCTTCTGTTTATGCATCTACACCCGTGGGTAAATCTATTATTGTTGACACCGTGTATCAGTCATGTTTAATTGTTATAAGTGGTTTTGAAACCAGATATGATTTATTATTACTCAGTATGGTGGATTTCGATATTATTTTGGGCTTGGATTGGTTGTTGCCCTATTATGCTATCCCTGATTATTATGCCAAGATGGTGACGTTGGCTATGCCAGGTCTACCGCGGCTAGAGTGGAGAGGTACCTTGGATCATGTTCCTAGCAGAGTTGTTTCATTTCTTAAAGCTCAACGAATGGTTGAGAAGAGGTGTGATGCGTATCTAGCCTATGTGAGAGATGTTAGTGTTGATACTCCTACCATCGAGTCAGTCCCTATAGTAAGAGATGTTCCTGATATATTTCCAGCGGATCTTCCGAGTATGCCACCGGACAAGGATATTGACTTTGGCATTGATTTGTTACTGGGCACTCAACCCATTTCTATTCCACCATATCATATGGCCCCAGTAGAGTTGAAAGAATTAAAAGAACAGTTACAGGAGTTGCTTGATAAGGGCTTCATTCGACCCAGTGTATCGCCTTGGGGTGCTCCTGTCTTATTTGTGAAGAAGAAGGATGGTTCTATGCGGATGTGTATTGATTACCGCCAGTTGAACAAGGTTACAGTAAAGAACAGGTATCCATTGCCACGCATTGATGACCTATTTGATCAGCTTCAGGGTGCTAGGGCATTTTCTAAAATTTACTTGCATTCAGGCTATCATTAGTTGAAGATTCGGGAACCCGATATCCCAAAGACTGCTTTTAGGACTCGGTATGGTCATTATGAGTTCCTTGTAATGTCATTTGGGCTAACCAATGCCCCAGCAATATTTATGCACTTAATGAATAGTGTATTTCAGCCCTATCTTGATTCTTTCGTCATTGTGTTTATTGACAACATTCTGGTGTATTCCTGGAGTTGGGAAGATCATAAGAAGCACCTGAGGACTGTGCTTCAGACTTTGAGAGAAAATCAGTTATTTGCAAAATTTTCAAAGTGTGAATTCTGACTTGATTTAGTGGGATTTTTTGGTCATATAGTTTCATGCGAAGGGATCAAGGTACATCCAAAGAAGATTGAAGCAGTGCAGAGTTGGCCCAGACCATCATCAGCTACTGAGATCCGGAGTTTTCTTAGTTTGGCGGGGTATTATCGTCGATATGTAGAGGGTTTCTCTTCTATTGCTGCACCTATGACCAAATTGACCTAGAAGGGTGCTCCGTTCAAGTGGACAGAGGAATGTGAGGAGAGCTTCCAAAAGCTCAAGACAACTTTGACTACAACCCCAGTATTGGTATTACCTACAGGTTCAGGGTCTTATATTGTGTATTGTGATGCATCGCGTATTGGTCTCGGTGTAGTGTTTATGCAAGACGGTAGGGTGATTGCCTACGCATCTAGACATTTAAAGGTACACGAGAAGAATTATCTGGTCTACGACCTTGAGTTAGCAGCTATTGTTCATGCCTTGAAGATTTGGCGGCATTATTTGTACGGTGTCCATTGTGAGGTCTACACCTATCACCGGAGTCTACAATATCTGTTTAAACAGAAGGATCTTAATTTGCAGCAACGGAGATGGTTGGAGTTGCTTAAGGATTATGATATCACCATTCTCTATCATCCCGGGAAGGCCAATGTAGTGGCCAATGCCTTGAGTCGTAAGGCGGAGAGTTTGGGCAGCTTAGCATATTTACCGGTAGTAGAGAGGCCTTTAGCCTTGGATGTTCAGGCCTTGGCCAACCTTTTTGTTAGATTGGATATTTTCGAGCCGAGCCAAGTTTTGGCTTGTGTGGTTTCTCAGTCTTCTCTTTATGATCGTATCTGAGAGCGTCAATATGATGACCCCCATATGCTTGTCCTTAAGGATACAGTTCAGCACGGTGATGCCAAGGAAGTCACTATTGGAGATGACGGTGTATTACGAATGCAGGACAGGCTATGTGTGCCTAATATAGATGGTTTGCACTCACAGTTCGCGGTACTCCATTCATCCAGGTGCTACAAAGATGTATCAAGACTTAAGACATCACAATTGATGGAGGCGGATGAAGAAAGACATAGTGGAATATGTAGCTTGGTGCCTAAATTGCCAGTAGGTGAAGTATGAGCATCAACGACCGGGTGGATTGCTTCAGAAGTTAGAGATTCCAGAATAGAAATGGGAGCAGATCACTATGGATTTCGTTGTTGGGCTTCCACGAACTCAAAGGAAGTTCGATGCAGTTTGGGTGATTATGGATAGGTTAACCAAGTCAGCCCATTTCATTCTTGTAGTTACTACTTACTCTTCGGAACAGCTGGCTCAAGTCTATATTCATGAGATTGTCAGACTTCATGGCGTACCGGTATCTATCATCTCTGACCGGGGTACGCAATTTACATCACAGTTCTGGAGGGCTGTACAGCGAGAGTTGGGTACTCATGTGGAGTTGAGTACAACAATACACCCTCAGACGGACGGACAGTCCGAGCGCACTATCCAGATACTGGAGGATATGCTTTGATATTGGGCATATTTCGATATGTGTTGATGTTACTTTACCCATGTTTTAACTGCTTCTTGATGTTATTTGATCTTTAAAATGCCCAACATGGTTAAATTATTGGTTTCATGACTAATTGAGTTGTGTGTGATGAATTAGGGTGTTTGGAGTACAAAAATATAAAGAAAAGGTGCTCTAGGTAGAGGAAGAGGGGTTGGATTTCGTGCACCCTTAGCAGTGAAGTCGGCCCATAGCATCCGCCATAGCATCCGCACCTAGGCAAAGCTGAGAAGGAGGAACAAAGGGTGGATGCGACGCATCCACCCTAGCATGCGAAGCTGAGAAGTGGAGGACGAGGTGGATGCGACGCATCCACCCCAGCATCAATCCCTGTAGCCAAGTCGGATTAGGAATAAGAGAACTTTGGCCCACGACTTTTGTACGCAATATATAAGCTAAAAACGCCTCTTTTAGGGCATCTAACATATTGGGAAGAGGGAAAAAGCCACGACAAAGCTGTGGAGGCCGGAATTCATCAAGTTTCATCTTTCTCCTACCAAACTTAGTAATCTTTATGTTTCTTTGTATGATTTGTTGTTTGGCTACCATGTCTATATGGAGCTAAACTTCACGTTCTAGGGTTGTGGTTCTTTCATGACTATTGTTATTCGGATATTGATTTTGACTTCTTGATTTATCATATTAGTTTATTTATTCAATCTTGCACTTATTTATTTGATTGCTTGATCACCAATTGAATATTATCTACGAATCTAGAATTGAACTCGAAAGTGAGAATTCTATATTGCATACAAGATTGAGTAGTGCAAGTTCTTGAACTCGGGCATCGGGAAACAGATTCGTGGTTAGGATAGACATATACCTAATTGCCTTGCTTGGTTGATTTACAGGAATTATAAATGCGTTCTTGTTGATTCTAACTCCATAGACATATAGGCGTTAGGTTAGCTTGAATAGGCGAGTAAGAACTCGACAGATTCTTATGAGCAATATTAACCCTGTCAACCAATAAGCTAGATAAATTAGTCTGTCAATTCAATTGAAGAATACAATAGGATTGTTAGATAGCCCATAACCCTAGATCGTTTTCATTAGATTGATATCATAAAAATCCGATCTTTCTCTGTTCAAAGTTTATTATTTATATTTTTTTATTTAATTAGTTTAGAATCAAATATTTTTAGGTTTAATTCTTGTTTAGATAATTAGGATAGTCTAATTTAGTTAATAGTCAATCATAAGTCCTCGTGGGTTCGACATCCGACTTTTAGTCACTTTATTACTTGACGACCGCGTATACTTGCGTGAGTGTGTTTCATCGCAACATGCTTCGTGCATGTGTGATAGATTTTGGGGGTGCTTGGGATCAGTTCTTGCCATTTGCGGAGTTTGGTTACAACAACAGCTGCCAGTCGAGTATTCAGATGGATCCGTATAAGGCCTTGTATGGTAGGCGGTGCCGGTCTCCAGTGGGTTGGTTCGAACCGGGCGAGGCTAGGCTATTGGGTACAGACTTGGTTCAGGATGCGTAGGAAAAAGTTAAATTGATTCAGGATAGATTTCGTACAGCCCAATCTAGATAGAAGAGTTATACGGATCGAAAGGTTCGTGATGTTGCATTCATGGTTAGTGAGCGGGTCTTGCTCCGGGGTTTGCCTATGAAGGGTGTTATGAGGTTCGGGAAGAAGGGCAAGTTGAGCCCTAGGTATATTGGGCCTTTTGAGATTCTTGAAAGAGTTGGAGAGGTGGCTTATAGACTTGCACTACCACCTAGTCTCTCTGCAGTTCATCCGGTATTCCATGTTTCTATGCTCCGGAAGTATCACGGTGATCCGTCTCATGTGTTAGACTTCAGTTCAGTTCAGTTGGACAAGGATCTATCTTATGTTGAGGAACCAGTGACTATTTTGGACAGGTAGGTTCGAAAGCTGAGGTCAAAGAACATTGCTTCCGTGAAGTTTCAGTGGAGGGGTCATCCGGTCGAGGAGGTGACTTGGGAGACCGAGCAGGATATGCACAGCCATTATCCTCATCATTTCACCAATTCAGGTATGTTTCTATGCCCGTTCGAGGATGAACAATTGTTTTAAGAGGGGGAGGATGTAACGACCCGGCCAGTCATTTTAAAAGTTTTAGCCCCATTCCCCTATTTACTGCTCATTATGTGCTTTATAACTGTTATGTGACTTGTCGGGGCAGTCGGTTCAGGTTCGGTGAGGTTTTGGAATGAATTGGAACACTTAGTTCCAAGGTTTAAAGCTTAAGTTCAAATAGTGACCGGATGTCGACTTATGTGTAAACGACCCTGAAATAGAGTTTTGATGATTCCAACGGCTCCGTATGGTGATTTTGGACATAGGAGCATGTCTAGAATTTTATTTGGAAGTCCGTAGTTAAATTAGGCTTGAAATGGCTAAAATAGGAATTTAAGTTTGGATGTTTGACCGGGGAGTTGACTTTTTGATATCGAGGTCGGAATCCAGTTCCAAAAATTTTCATAGCTCCGTTATGTTATTTATGACTTGTGAGCAAAATTTGAGGTCAATCAGACTTGATTTGATAGGTTCCGGCATTGAATGTAGGAGTTGGAAATTTTTAAGTTTCCTTAAGCTTGAATTGGGGTATGATTCATGCTTTTAGCGTTGTTTTAGGTGATTCGAGGTTTCAAATAAGTTCGTATAATGTTTTAGGACTTGTTGGTGTATTTGGTTGAGGTCCCGAGGGTCTCGGGTGAGTTTCAGATGGTTAACAGATCAAAAGTTGGACTTAAACAGCTGCTGCAATTTTTATTCTGCTGGAAATTCAGGGGCAGGGTCGAAGGTCGAGGACCGAGGCCCAGGATCGAGGGCCAGGATCAAGGCCATGATCGAGGCCGAGGATCGAAGGCCCAGGATCGAGGCTGGGGATCGAGGCCGATGACCGAGGGCCAGGATCGAGGCCATGATCGAGGCCATGATCGAGGGCTAGGGTCGAGGCCGAGGATCGAAGGCCCAGGATCGAGGCCGAAGATCCAGGCCGATGATCGAGGGCCAGGATCGAGGCCATGATCGAGGGCCGAGGATCGAGGGAAGCCTGAAAGAACTGTAAGTTATAAAGCAGGGGATTTCATCCCATTTTTCATTTTTGATAAATTGGAGCTTGAGGAGAGGCGATATTTGGGAGATTTTTCATTATGGTTAGATTACCTGAATCCATCATTTGTTTTCACCATTTAATTAGTGTTTTGAGATTGAAATTTGGAAAAAGTTTAGAAATCTCGTAGAAATGAATTTTTGAGATTTCGGTGTCGATTCGAAGTCAGATTTTAGTAAAACTGGTATGGTTAGACTCGTAATTGAATGGGTTGTCGGATTTTGTGAGTTTTTCCGGATTCTGAGACGTGGGCCCCACAAGCAATTTTTGAGCTAATTTCGGATTTTATTGAAAAATGTAGTATTTTCTTATGAAATTGATTCCTATAATTTTTGTTAAGTGTGTCAAATTATTTTGTCTAGATTCGAGCCATTCAGAGTTGGATAATCGAGGAAAAAGTCTACTAGTGGATTAAATTGGAGCAAGTAGAAGTAAGTGACTTGTCTAACCTTGTGTGGGGAAAATTTACCCTAGGATTGGTATTGATGTGATAATTGTAATGTGATGAAAGTCGTGTACACGAGGTGACGAGTGTGTACACGGGATAAATGTGAAAGATTATGTTTTTGAATTGTGTAGATCACTGTTGCATATTAATTAAATTATTAAATCTTGTTATATTATTCATCATTGATCTGATTTATATACTTTAAATTTTTTTAACTTTTTCCTGCTAATTATTTTTACCTGTTTAGTTGAAACTTGGTTTCTTTTATTCTGTGCATTATTTGAAGGTGAAATTTCTTTAATTTAAATATTATTAATATGAAGTATTTGATATTATAAATTTGGAACTAAGGCAACGTATTAAAAATTTTAAATATTATTTTTGCTGAGTTATTTATTCCCGAATATTTTGTGAGATTTTGTACTCATTGTGATTGAGTCGTGAGCTCCCTGTTGTGGAAAGTATTGTTGATGTTGTTTATTTTGGCAAATTGAATTATGTGGGCACTTGAGGTACAAATTGTGACATATTCTGATATTGATATGCATGCGGTGGTATAAGTTCTGGGTGTTGAAACACATTCGGTGAGATAATGGTGGCTTGATACGCGTGGCTAGTAGGGGAACTACTAGAAGTCATGCAGTGTGATAAGGGTGGCTAAAACGCGGGATGTTATTTCGGGAAAAATATATTTTTTAAAATTAAATGTGAAGGCTCCCATGGTGATATAAGGAAATGCGATATTGTGAATCTATTTATGATTTGGGACTACGAGGCGGTACCTCGGGAGTGCCCTTGTTGATATTTATTTATGGCCACAGTTGCCTTTGATTATTGTTGTGATTTTCTTAAAGTTGAAAATTTCTATTTTGTTTCCGTGAGATATTGTTTGCCCTTCTTTTTGTGTAATTAAATGGTGACAAACTACTTGATTCATTTTCATTGTTATTATATTGTTAAACATGTCACCATATTTTTTATTATTCCAGTAGGGCGTGACCTGACCTCGTTACTACTCTGCCGAAGTTAAGCTTGGCACTTACTGGGTACCGCTGTGGTGTACTCATACTACGCTTCTGCACATCTTTTTGTGCAGATCTAGGTACTTCTTACCAGCCCAGATATCAGTGAGCCACCGGTGTACGGAGACTTCGAGGTATAGCTGCCAGCATCCGGAGACTCCGGAGTCCCCTTCTATCTTACTATGTTGTCTTCCTTATTTGCTTTAGACTCTGATGTATAGGGACATAGAGAATAAATTTTTAGAAGCTTGTGACTTATTCCTACCGGGTTTTGGGAGTTGAAATTGTTAAATTCCAATTTTTATTTATTCTATTTTTAAGGATTAAACTTCAATTTTGTATTCAGTTATATTCTGCATTGAAAGGCTTACCTAGTCTTAGAGACTAGGTGCCTTCACGACATCCTACAGAGGGAATTTGGGGTCGTGACAGTAAGTGTCGTGGTTAACCTTGACTCGAGGGATTAAGACTTGTTTGCCTATTTGCTATATGTTTAGATGTTGGGTACAACATATATGTGAGGTGACGAGTACTTATGCGTTATTGTCAGGTTAAAGCATGCGGGTGGGACTTGTTCCATGTAGTTTATTGCTTACTTTGATCTTGTTATCCGTGCTTAGACTACTTACTCACTAATTGATCGTTCTTATCATGTTTACGGGCTTTTGTGATAATTGAGTTTTGATTCTAAAGTTGAGATTGGGAGTGTGGAACCATTGTTGAAGTAAGGTTTGTTCTTGTTGATTCTATCTCCCTACTATTTCTTGTCCATTGTTATGTGGTAAGGGAGAGTGTTAATGCACGAAGAGTGATGCCGTGCCATATTATGAGTGTTAATGTACGAAGGGTGATGTCGTGCCATATTGTGAGTGTTAATGCACGAAGGGTGATGTCGTGCCATGTTGTGATAGCTAATGCACGAAGGGTGATGTCGTGCCGTATCTAATGATTTATATTGTGAGGTTGAGAGTAAAATCACGAAGGGTGATGTCGTGCAATTTTCTTCATTGTGTTTAGTTGTTTTCATTGGTTAAAAGCATGTTGACTGTTCTGGTTATTATTCTCATTGTATCTCTTATATCTTGTTCCCCTTTAGCATGCCCCCTCCCAATAGTACATGTTTAGCTGTTATTGTTATTTTCTGGTACATATACTGTTATCTGCATAGGTTTATCATGTGGGTGTCTTGTCATAGCCTCGTCACTATTTCGTCGAGGTTAGGCTCGACACTTACTAGTACCTGGGGTCAGTTGTACTGATACTTCACCCTACACTTCTTGTGCGGATTTTGGTACCATCCCTAGCTAATCGTGAGGCTTAGCAACTTGAATTTGCTGTCAGGAGACCCAAGGTAGATCTGCTGGCGTCTGCAGACCCTGGACTCTCTTCCTAGTTTATCATTTACTGTTTCCTTACTTCAAAAGAGTGTATTTTCCCTTTTCAGACTCTGTTTGTAGTAAATCATAGTAGCTCGTGAGTTGTGAATCCAGATCTGGGTGGTAGAAATTAATGAAGTTTCCATATCATTCCGCACTCGCTGTATTTCATTTTAGCTTATTTGCTATTATTTGTTGAATTGAATAAGGATTGGCTTAATAATTCTCTAACGTCGGCTTGCCTAGCAAATGGAGTGTTAGGCGCCATCACGGTCCCAACGGTGGAAATTCCGGGTCGTGACAATTAAACGTTAGAGCAGATAGGGCAAAGCAGACAAAAACTTGAAATCAGATCAGTAAGATAGGAATGGCTCACACCTTTACATTGAACTGTGACAAACCACACTACGACTTTCCTGGAGATGTGCAAGGGGGAGGGGGCAGGGGCGGAGCTAAATATTAATATTACTTATGGGGTAGGACTAATCCCGTTGGTTTTGTTTAGATATTGTATTTGTATTACGAAATTAAATATAGCATAAATATTTAATTGCGAATCCAGTAAGTAAAACGAGCTGTGTGTTCAATGATAAGTTCATAACACATAAATTTCAAATTCTGGCTCCGTCTCTGCTAGTTGGGTGATTGCTTAGACATGTTACCAAAAGACGATCAAGCGCATGTGTACCTCTAGGCTTAACGAGACAATCTAAAGCATATGCAAAGTATAACAAATTCTGCATTCAAGAATTGACACTATATAGCTTTGAAATTCACGTTTTAGCGGTACCCAAAGTTGTGACCTTGTGGCCAATGAAGTTGGTCAAGAACCATGCGCTTTTAAGTTCAAATCTTAGCAAAGACAAAAACATTAAGTGATTTCTTCACATCTATCTAAACCTTGGTGGACAAAACTACCTGGTTGTGTTGGACTACATTTGTTTTTTGTAGTTGGATTTATTAGTTATTTCCAATGATGAAATTGAACCAACTCCATCAATGTGTGATTAACCCACATATATGAAATGCTAATTTGGGGTGAAACATTTAAGAATCAAAAGAAGTGCTCAAAATGATGAATTGGGGTCCATGTGAGATAACCAAAGACTTGAGAATTGAGTTCTTAACACTACGTATGTGTAGTTTTATAGATTATTCATAATATTGGCTGTATTGAATCCTTTGGAGTCCAGTTCAAGCAAGGATATGCGTATGGAGAGTGATAGCTTAATGCATTTGTAACGACCAGGCCGGTCGTTTTGAGAGTTATACCCCCATTCTCCCATTTACTACTCATTCCCTTCTTAATTGTTATTATGTGACTTGCTGGAGTAGTTGGTTTGGGTCCGGAGATGTTTCAGAATGAGTTGAGATACTTAGTCTCAAGGTTGGAAGCTTAAGTTGAAAGTGTTGACCGGATGTTGACTTATGTGTAAACTACTCCGGAATAGAGTTTTAATGGTTCTGTTAGCTCTGTTGGGTGATTTTAGACTAGGAGTGAGTGCGGATAGTGATTTGGAGGTCCGTAGTTGAATTAGGCTTGAAATGACGAAAGTTGGAAAATTAGAAGCTTTGAAAATTTAGAAGTTTGACCGAGAGTTGACTTTGTGGTTAACGGGCTCGGATTGGGGTTCCGGGAGTTGGAGTAGGTCCGTTGTGTCATTTGTGACTTGTGTACTAAATTTGAGGTCAATCGGACTTGATTTGATAGGTTTCAACGTCGAATGCAGAAGTTGGTAGTTCAAAAATTCATTAGGCTTGAATCGATGTGTGATTCGTGGTTTTAGCATTGTTTGATATGATTTGAAGGTTCGACCAAGTTCGTATCATGTTTTAGGACTTGTTGGTATATTTGGTTGAGGTCCCGGGGGCCTCGGGTGAGATTCAAATGGTTGGCAGATCAATTTTTGGACTTAGAGATATGCTGAAGTTTTCTAGTGTCTGTGTCTGGTTTCCTTGTACGCGATCGCAATGTAAGGTCCGCGCTCTCGTAGGCTAATTGGGACAGCTGAGGTATTTTGTTCTATGTGATCACCGGTTGTGTTATGCGATTGCGTAAGCTGGAGGAATGAGTGCATCGCGAACGCGTGGGCTAGGCCACGTTCGCGAATAGGAAGTCAAACAGTAGCTGAGGTCACGCGATGTTCTTCGCGATCACATAAAGAGGGACACGATCGCGTATGTTGAGGAGGTAGTTCACTGCGTTTGCGTGGACATGTCCGCGTTCACGTAGGGTTAAATTTATAGACTGTTGAGTTGTGCTTCGTGATCGCGAAGGTATTTCCACGATCACAATTGAGGACTTCTGGGCAGAATATTAAATCTCAAAAACGAGGGTTTGAGTTCATAACACAAATTTGATTTTGAGAGCTCGATGGGAGGCGATTCTTGGAGAGATTTTCAAGGGAGCGATTGGGGTAAGTGATTCTTACTTAGTTTTGGTTAAATTCCATATTTATGTCTTTGATTTCATCATTTAATTAGTGATTTTGGTTGGAAAATTGGGGCAAAATGGAGGAAAGTATTTAGGCCGAATTTTTGGGATATCCTGTATTTAGTTGCAATGTTTCATCTTTTTTTTTTGTTGAGATTTCCATTGATTTAAACATGTTTCTATCATGTTTTGCTTTTGAAAATGTTGGGATATGCGAGTTGTCGACTTGTCTATTATCATGATAGATGCCATCACGACGTGTCGAGTTTTGGGTCGTGACAAGTTGGTATCAGAGCCTAGGTTACATAGGTCTCACGAGTCATGAGCAGGTTTAGTAGAGTCTTGCGGATCGGTACGGAGACGTCTGTACTTATCTTCGAGAGCTGCCGGACCCTTAGGAAACTTCACATTCTTGTCTTCTTGTCATGCAAATTTGTTGATTCTAGGAACTAAACTTATGTTATTCTATTCTCTCACAGATGGTGAGGACGCGTCCTACCGGACAGGACGGACAACCACCAGTACCACCAGCTAGGGCCATGAGAGGTTGGGGTCGTGGTAGGGGAAGAGGTGCAGCTCATACAACAGTTAGGGCAGCACCTACAGATCCACCGGTTGCTCCAACTCAGGAGCAGGTTTCACATGTTGTTGAGCCAGTAGGGCCAACTCAAGCACCAATTGTGCCCATTGTGATTCCAGGCCTTTAGGAGGCTTTGGCTCAGATTTTGACAGTGTGCACTAGCCTTGCTTAGGTGGTTTCTGTTCAGACCGCGCCAGCCGCTTCTAGAGTAGGTGATGTAGGGACTTTAGACATCGGGGATACTGCCAGCCCTGCCGATTGCAATTGCTCAGACCTAGGTGGGTCCCGTTATGAGTGATGATGAGCAGAAGAGACTCGAGAGATTTGGGATACTCCAGCCTCCGTCATTTAGTGGGGCTGAGTTAGAGGATGCCAAGGACTTCTTGGATAGGTGCCAGGAGATTCTTCGTAAGGCGGTTATTCTGGAGATCAGTGGGGTCTCATTTACTACTTTTCAGTTTACTGGGGCGGCCTTCAGATGGTGGGAGGCCTATGAGAGGCGCAGGTCAGTTGGTGCATCACCACTTTCATGGAATGAGTTCTCCGTTCTCTTCTTGGAGAAGTTTATGTCACAGACCCGCAGGGAGGAGCTGCGCAGGCAGTTCGAGCAGCTGCGTCAGGGGGCATGTCTTTTACCCAGTATGAAATGAGATTTTCAAAGTTGATTTGTCACACAGTTTGGTTGGTTCACACTGAGAGGGAGAGGATTAGGAGGTTCATTGATGGCCTCACCTATTAGTTGCGTTTTGTTATGACTCGGGAGAGTATCATAGGTTCTATGTTCGATGAGGTGGTTGATATTACTCGGCGGCTAGAGATGGTCTGTAGTCAGGAGCGTGAAAAAATGGAGGGCAAGAGGCGTCGTGGTTCGGGTGGTTTCAGCGGTGTCTCTTCTGGGGGTCAGTGCCACCACAACAAGGTTTGTCCTCACAGGCTCGCTCAGACGGCTCGTCCAGCTCATCGTGGTGCATAATTTAGCCACGGTTCTTACAGTACTCGCTAGGGTCAATCTTCATTCAATGCCCTAGTAGAACAGAGTTCTCACCATGCCTTGTATGCTCAGGTTTCTATAGGCAGTTCCTCAGGTTATCAGGAGTTGCTGCTCCATTAGAGGAGGGGTTGTTTTTAGTGCGAAGACTTGAGTCATCTCAAGAGGGATAGCCCTGGATTGTTGAGTGTGGTTCCACAGAAGAGTTCTCGGCCGTTGATAGCAATACCACCAGTTACACCACCCGCTCAGCCAACTCGTAGTGGGGCTCATGCAGCTAGAAGTCGCCCTAGAGGGGGAGGCCGATCAGATGGCGGTCAAGCTCGATTCTATGTTATTCCTGCCAGGCCAGATGCTGTTACTTCATATGTAGTGATCATAGTTATTGTTTCAGTGTGCCACAGAGATGTTTCACATTATTTGACCCTGGTTCCACTTATTCCTATGTATCCTCTTATTTCATTCATTATTTGATTCTACCCCGTGAGTCCATAGTTTCACTTGTTCATGTCACTACGCCGGTGGGTTATACTATTGTTGTGGATCATGTATATCAGTCGTGTGCAGTGACTATTGGGGGATTGGAGACCAGAGTTGATCTCTTTTTGCTTAGTATGGTTGATTTTGACGTGATCTCGGGTATGGATTGGCTGTCTCCATATCATGCTATTCTGGATTGTCAAGCTAAGACCATGATGTTGGTGATGTCGGGGTTGCCAAGGATCGAGTGGAGAGGTTCTCTAGAATATGTTCCCAGCAGGGTGATTTCTTAATTGAAGGCCCAACGGATGGTTGTGAAGGGGTGTTTGTCTTATTTGGCCTTTGTGAGGGATGTCGGTAATGATATTCCTACTATTAATTCGGTTCCGGTGGTGCGAGATTTTTCAGATGTGTTTCCTTTAGACCTGTCGGACATGCCACCCGATAGGGATATTGACTTGGCATTGACTTGGTGCCAGACACTCAGCCCATTTCTATTCCTCTATATTGTATGGCACCAACAAAGTTGAAGGAATTGAAAGAGCTTCTTTAGGAACTTCATGATAAGGGCTTTATTAGGCCTAGTGTGTCGCCTTGGGGTGCGCCCGTTCTATTTGTGAAGAAAAAGTATAGTACTATGAGAATATGCATCGACTATAAGTAGTTGAACAAAGTTCCAATCAAGAACAAGTATTCTTTGCCGCGCATTGATGATCTATTCGACCAACTTCATGGAGCGAGGGTGTTCTCTAAGATTGATTTGAGGTTTAGGTATCACCAGTTGAAGATTCGAGACTCGGATATTCTAAAGACGGCTTTCAGGACCCATTATGGTCACTATGAGTTCCTTGTGATATCCTTTGGGCTGACCAAAGCCCCACCAACATTCATGCATCTGATGAACATTGTATTTTAGCCTTAGCTTGACTCGTTTGTCATAGTATTCATTGATGATATCCTGGTGTACTCACCTAGCCAGGAAGATCATGACCAATATTTGAGGATTGTACTACAGCGGCTTAGGGAGGAGAAACTTTATGCCAAGTTCTCCAAGTGTGAGTGGCTTAATTCGGTGGCGTTCTTGGGCACGTGGTGTCCAGTGAGGGGATTAAGGTGGATCCAAAGAAGATAGAGGCGGTTCAGAGTTGGCCCAGACCATCCTCGGCTACGGAGATTCAGAGCTTTCTCGGCTTGGATGGTTATTATCGTCGCTTCGTGGAGGGTTTCTTGTCTATTGCATCGCCTTTGACCAAACTGAACCAGAAGGGTACTCCTTTCAGGTGGTCGGATGAGTGTGAGGAGAGCTTTCAGAAGCTCAAGACTACCTAGACCGCAGTTCCAGTTCTAGTTTTGCCTTCAGCTTCTGTCTCTTATACATCGTATTATGATGCCTCTCGGATCGGTATTGGGTATGTCTTGATGCAGGAGGGTAGAGTGATTACTTATGCTTCACGTCAGTTGAAGCCTTATGAGAAGAACTACTCCGTCAACGATTTGGAGTTGGCTGCCATCGTTCATGCATTGAAGATTTGGAGGCATTATCTTTACGGTGTTCTTGTGAGGTATTTACGGATCAATGGAGTCTCCAGCACTTGTTCAAACAAAAGGATATAATTTTAGGCAGCGAGATGGTTGGAGCAGCTGCAGGACTATGATATCACCATTTTGTATCATCCCGGAAAGGCCAATGTGGTAGCCGATGCCTTGAGTAGAAAGGTGGTGAGTATGGGGTAGCCTTGCATTCATTCATGTTGGTGAGAGACCGCTTGTAGTTGATGTTCAGGCCTTCGCCAATCAGTTCATGAGATTAGATGTTTCAGAGCCCACTCGTGTTCTAACTTGTGTGGTTTCTCGGTCTTCCTTATATGGTCGCATCAGAGAGCGCCAGTATGATGATCCCCATTTGCTTGTCCTTAAGGACACGGTTCAGCAAAGTGATGCCAAGGACGTTACTATTAGGGATTTGATTGAGATTTTGGTATCGAATTTGAGTAATTTTGGTATGGGTGGACTCGTGGTTGATTGGGTGTTCGGATTTTGTGACTTTTATTGGATTCCAAGACATGGGAATGGGGGCCGACTTTTGAGTCGATTTTTTGGCTTTTGATTAAGAATTTAGTATTTTTTTATGGAATTGATTCCTTTAATCCGTGTTGATTGTAAATTGTTTATGGCTAGATTCGAGGCGTTCGAAGGCCGATTCGCGAGGCAAGGGCTTGCTAGCAGAGTGATTTGATTTGCTTGAGGTTAGTATTTTATTTAAACTCGGTTAAGGCACCAGTTGCCTGAATTTTTGTGATAGCCACGTGATTTTGCGTGCGTACATGCATGGGGATGATCTCATGTGCGGGCAGCGGGATTGTATATTCATGTTTGAGTTGCGCTCGGGCTCTTACAAGCCCAGAAATGACTGTTGAGCTTCAAGCTTTGGTATCTAACATGTATCAGTTTATCTTATGTAGTTGAGCCATGATGAGACTACTTAAACATTTAATCCCTCAACGAACTTGATAAATGCTTTTCATTGATGAAATTGCCGGTTTGGACTACGATAGCACACTTTGCACATGCCTACACTTTAGCATGTTATTTACACTAGTCCAAGGACATGAGAATATTATTTCGCTCAGCTTATTCCTGTATATTTGATTTATTGCTTCTATATGATATTTTGGACTGGGCCTGCGTATTACGAGACTAACTCCAGTAAGCCTCGTGCGGACAACAAGATAGCATGTATGGTACTCTTAACTTTAGTCCTACCCAAGAAATAAGCACAATGTCGTGCTTGAACCAATACAATTCACACAAACTCAAGACTGGAAAGATAATAAAATGAAAGACACACAAAGGTTGGGAGGCCAAGGCCAATTTTCGGGTTTACTTGATATACAAAAGAAGGAATACAAGTGTATGAGATCTGCCTTCTAACACGGCCTATACATGTCTAGTTTTACAATGAATGTCCACTGCAGATTTGCTGGCAGTGGACCCGTCCAGCTGTGTAGCACTGCTTTATACTAGAATCAAGTTGCCTCCATGATTGCCTAGGCAAGCTGTGGTCCTACCCAATTGTGTAGCACATGCCTTTGCTGGCAGAGTATGGCCTCCATGAGGACCCTGACAGCCTGTGGGATGGTTGCCTCCATGTGCAAAGATGGTCTGGTCTTGACATCCATGTTTGACTCTGCTTGTGGCCCTTACAGGTTGGAAATTCGGTAGGGAACTTGGCTGGGTGGCACACGCTCCCCCACTTGAAATGGCGACGACCGTGGTGACACAAAGTTTCATGTAATTATGCACTTGATCTTTGAACCGCCATAGATCTTCATATTTTTCTCATGAGGCCTCCTCAGGTGATTTTCCCTTCCAATGGAAAGGTAATTGGGCGCTTGAACTGCCCCATCCTTTGCCTCGAATTAATTGATAATCAATTATGGCTTCATCTTTTTTGTCAATGGCAAAAAGGGTTAGGAAGATTTGGGCACGGTTGTACTGCCTCGCTCCATGTCATTTGTGTCTTCATGGTAGGGTTTGAGCTTGCTAGCATGGAAGACAGGGTAGATTCTCAGATGGTGAGGCATGTCCAGCCTAAATGAAATCTTTCCAACTTTGGCGGTGATTTCAAATGGTCCCTCGTAACGTCGAATTAGACTTTGATTGACACATCTCAGTGTCTTGAATTGTCGGGAATTGAGTTTGACCATCACCCTATCCCTTATACGGTAGTGCACCGGCCGCCGCTTCCGATCAGTGAACTTTTTCATCTTGCGGGCAGTTTTGTCCATATAAGACCGTGCCATGTCTACCTGCTCCTCCCAAGATTTGGCCATCTGAAATGCCCCTGGGTTTCTTAACTTTGCACACATGGGCAAAGATTGAGGTGTGTTGGGCTGCTGCCCCGTTGCAAGCTCAAAATATGTCCTCCCTGTTGACTCGCTACGCTGCAAATTATATGAGAACTGGGCAGTGTCAAGTAGCTTGGCCCAATCCTTCTAGTTCGCACTAACAAAGTGCCTCAAATACAGCTCCAAGAGTCCATTGACTCTTTCCGTTTGAGGGTGAAAACTGGTGGAGAAGTGCAACTCCGACCCCAATAGGTTGAACAATTCCCTCCAAAAAGCAGGGTAAAACGGGGATCATGATCGCTTATGATGTGTTTTGGAATCCACCAATGCTTTAACACACCCCGTAGGAACAAGCGTGCTACCTCTTTAGCTTTGCAATTTGCAGTGGAGGTAGTGAAGGTGGCATAATTTGAGAATCGATCGACTACCACCATGATGGTATCAAAGCCCTCTAAATTAGGTAAACAGGTGATGAAGTCCGTTGTGACGCTTTCCCATGGCCTTTCCGCCACTGGTAAAGGCTCAAGTAAGCCTCCCGGTACCTTGTTCTCAACTTTGTCTTATTGGCACACAAGACACGTTCAAATGTATACTTCTATATCGTCCCTCTTGTGCGGCCAATAATATATTGATTCTAGCAATGCCATGGTGCATTTCTGGCCCGGATGTCTTGCTCAAAATTTGTCATGCCCCTCTTTAATCAGGGTGTGACTAGGATTTCCCTACTTAGGCACAAAGGTACGTCTGCCTGTGGTGTGAAGAAGCCCATCTTCCACCCAAAACTTCTTTGTTTTGCCTTGGCTTGCCAAGTCAATAAGTTGCTTTGCCACTGGATCGTACTACATCCCTTGCTTGATGGCGTCTAGTATATCACTGTTGGTTGTGCTAGTAATGGTTGCTAGCACGACTTCCGACTCAACGCATCGGCAACAATATTGGCTTTCCCTGGTTTATATTCCAGGGAATAATCGAATTCATCCAAAAAGTCCTTCCACCGTGCCTGCTTAGGTGACAGCTTCTTTTGGGACTGAAAATAACTTGTCGCCACGTTATCCGTTTTGACAAGAAAATGAGCCCCCAAAAAATAATGACACCATATTCTCAGACAATGAACTACGATCGTCATCTCCTTTTCTTGGATAGTGTATTGGTGCTCCACATCATTCAGTTTTCTGCTTTCAAAGGCTATTGGGTGGCCCTCTTGCATTAAAACACCACTAATAGCAAAGTCAGAGTCGTCCGTATGGACCTCAAAGACTTTGGAAAAATTAGGTAGAGCTAGGACAGGCTCTTGCTGACTTAAGACCCTCAAAGGCCCCTTGGCACAACTCTGTCCACCCCCAAGAGTGATCTTTCTTCACCAAATCGGTGAGCGGAGCCGCAATTGCTGAATGGCCAAAAATGAACTGCCGGTAATAATTGGCGAGGACTAGAAAGGACCGCAGCTGGGTTACCTTCGTAGGGGCCTCCCAATCTCTAATCGCCGCGATCTTGTTGCTATTCGTACGAATTTGTCCTTGACTGATTGTATTCCCCAAAAAGTACACTTAGGGCTGAGCAAAGGAGCACTTATCCCTTTTTACGAACATGTCGTTTTCCCTTAGAACTTGGAAAACTTTGCGAAGATGACCGAGATGTTCCTCCATATAGGTGCTGTAAATCACAATGTCATCAAGATAGATGAATACAAACTGATCCAAGAATGGATGGAACAGCTTGTTCAGCAAAGTGCAGAATGTAGCGGGGGCGTTGGTCAAGCCGAAAGGCATTACCAACCATTCGAAAGCCCCATAGTGTGTCGCACAAGTCATCTTGGGCTCATCCCCTTCGGCTATACGAACTTGATAATACCATTTCCTTAAATCCATATTAGTAAACATTTTGGCTTGGCCAAGGCGATCAAATAAGTCTGCTATTAAGCAGATCATATATTTTTTCTTTACCGTGACTTTGTTGAGAGCACGGTAGTCTATGCACAATCGTAATATCCCGTCTTGCTTATTTTGGAATAATATAGGAGCTCCAAAGGGTGCTTTTGACGGTCTGACATATCCTGCTTCAAGCAACTCATTGAGTTGCTTTCTAAGTTCCTCCAGCTCCGGAGGTTCCATGCGATACGGACCCATGGCAGGTGGTTTTGCTCCCGGAATCAGCTCAATCTGATGGTCCACTTCCCTACGTGGTGGCAAATGTTTGGGAAGGTCTTCGGGCATGACGTCCTTGCTCTCCTCAAGGACTGTTGCACGCATGGAGGCAAGGCTTTGTCCTTCTTATCTTCTTCAATCTCTGTTATAACAGCTAGAAATGTGGTCTCACCCCTCTTGAAGCCCTTCACAATTTGCATCGTGGGAAATTGGCCAACAACTTGCGGTACGCAAACTGTTGGTACTACACAAGGACCCCTCGAATCCCAAATATAAATTTGTTTAAGATTAGGGTAAAGGCCATAACTTCATCCCAATAGTCCAAACCCAGAACGAGATCGAATACATCCATGGGGGTGACAAAGAAACTTATCTTCCCTTGCTAAGCCCCTAAGTTGAGCTGCAAATTGCGGGCAACTCCATTCACGTGGGTAAGATTGGAATTGACCGTTTTCAGCATAAAACTACTGGGACCAAACATAAGGCCAAGTGACTTAGCCTTGGCTTCAGTCACAAAGTTGTGCGTTGTGCCTGTGTCCACAATTATTCGGACTGACTATCCATTCAACCTGGTATCCACAAATAGGGATCCTTTCTCTCTCAACCTGGGCTCCTTGCCCATCACAGCACCAGCTAACTCATGACCCAATTTAGTAAGGTCTGGCTTCACTGGAGCAACCTGCTTCAAAGCGGGCTCTTTGGCCAGCACCGCCCCAGGCATCATGTTGCCAAGATGAGCCACGTTTTGTCTTTGTTGGGCTACTTCTCCAGCTTGCGCTTCTGCTGGTGCTCCCCTTCTGCTTGCCTTCATTCAACTGCAATTAAGGTGCCAAGTTTGCCTA
Organism: Nicotiana tomentosiformis; assembly: GCF_000390325.3. NCBI lineage: Eukaryota > Viridiplantae > Streptophyta > Magnoliopsida > Solanales > Solanaceae > Nicotiana > Nicotiana tomentosiformis. Next base: position 13,688,773 of record NC_090815.1, on the reverse strand, counting down.
AAGAAGGACAATCTTGGTAACCATGACTAGGGTCCTTGCAAAGATAACAATCATTGCGAGGACCGTTGGCCTTCTTTCTTTCATTGTAACGGTCGCTCCAGTGAGAAGTTAGGTTGCCTTCTCCTTTGAAATCATGACCTGATGTTGTAGCTTGCTTGCCTTTATCACGATGTCCACAGTCACCGTCAGGTCTAGTGGGATTACCCTTGGTATCTTTTGCCTTCGTGGATTCTGTCCTAAAATCATTCAAGGACTCATCCACGATGATAACTTTGTCGATGTCTTTGACTTGACGCCGCTGCAACTCTTGTTTGGCCCAGTTCTGGAGGCCATCCATGAAGTATAATAACAAGTCATCGCTTGCCATGTTGGGAATCTGCAAAATGAGTTTGGTGAACTCTTTCACATACTCCCGAATTGAAGTGGTATGCTTGAGCTCTCTCAGTTTTCGGCGAGCCTCATTGATAACGTTTTGTGGGTAAAACTGGCGTTTCAGTTCAAACTTGAACTGTTCCTAGTTTTTGATGGAGTAAGTGCCCTTCTCCATCTCATATTTCTTATTTCTCCACTATAGCATAGCGGTGTCGGCTAGATACATCGTTGTTGCTCGGGTCTTGGCAGCCTCCTCAACAATGTTGAGGTGGTCAAAGTAGTCTTCCATCTTCCAGATAAAGTTATCTACATCTTGAGCATTTCGTTCGCCCCTAAACTCCTTCGGTTTTGGGCCCTCGATCTTGGTTTCACGCACTGTTACATGACCAGTCTCACCAGCAAGCGTTGCTACCTACAGTTGTTGACTTAGGGTTTCAACTTCCCCGTGCAACGCCGATATAACCTCGTTCAGCTTAAGATCAAGGTTGGACAGTCCTTCCTTGTGCTCATCGATCAAGTGATCTATTGTCTCCTTGACGTCTCCCAGCTCTTGTATAGCAGTATACTCAAGCGAGCTAAAGTTGTCTTCAACAACTTCAATGCACAGATTTATAGCAGCTAAACTAGCTTTCGTACGTCTAAACGATTTGAAGCAGACCCTTCGCCTTCCTCGCCATGACCAGTCTGTTATGGGGGTAGCTCGTAAGTCAGTCCCTCACTGGACACAGTGGGATCTCGCACTTTGCTCGTTCCTCTCTTTTTTGCTTTTTGTTTCTGTGTTGGTGATTCGTCTCTCCCATGAATGTTGACTAAGGTAACATTATCTCCATGTGTTGCCATGATAATAACCTTTTGCTCTGATACCACTTGTCACGAGATTAACTCTAGCAAGCCTCATGCGGATAGCAAGATAGCCTATATGCTACTCTTAGCTTCAGCCCTACCCAAAAAATAAGCACAATGTCGTGCTTGAACCAAGGCAATTCACACAAACTCAAGATTGGAAAGATAATAAACTGAAAGACACACAAATGTTGGGAGGCCAAGGCCAATTTTTGGGTTTACTTGATATAGAAAAGAAGGAATACAAGTGTATGAGATCTTCCTTCTAACAAGGCCTATACATGTCTATTTATACAATGAATGTCCACTGCAAATTTGCTGGCAGTGGACCCATCCAGCTGTGTAGCATTACTTTATGCTGGAATCAAGTTGCCTCCATGATTGCCTAGGCAGGCTATGGTCCTACCCAGTTGTGCAACACATGCCTTTGCTGGCAGAGTGTGGCCTCCATGAGGGCCTTGACAGCCTGTGGGATGGTTTCCTCCATGTGCAAAGATGCTCTGGTCCTGGCAGCCATGTTTGCCTCTGCTTATGGCCCTTTCATGTGGGAAATTCGGTAGGGAACTTGGCTGGACGGCACACTGCAGCTATGCTGGGCAGATTATGTTATTGGCAAGTGAGTTATTTGTGCAGCACGTGAGTTGTCCATGTAGCACGTGAGTTGCCCGTGCGAATCCATGTATTGACATTATTGGCACGTGAGTTGTCCGTGCAACACGTGAGTTATCCATGCAGATCCATATATATTGATATTTTTGATACGTGAGTTATCCGTGCAGATTCTATTATTAGCACGTGAGTTGTCCGTGCAATACGTGAGTTGTCCGTGCAGTGTGTGGAACTTATATTCCCATAATCACTTATCTGATTTACTTGTTTCTTTCCTCTACATTCCATAATATTGCTGAGTGGGGTATTTTGAGAAAACTGTGCACATGCACACACTGATATTCTTCTCACGAAGCCATATGAGTTAGCTTTAAATGTTATGATGTGTTGGTTTAAAAGGGTAGAATCACATATAATTAACTAGTATCCTCAATAATTTAAGCTTCTCTTACCTTGCCTTGTATATTTGCGATACTTATTGAGTTGATTGTACTCACACTACACACTGCACCTCGTGTGCAGATCCAGGCATTTCTGGGCACGGTGGTTGTTGATCGTGGAGTTTTTACCTGTTCGGAGATCATCGAGGTAGCTGCTTGGGCGTCCGCAGACCTTGACTCTCCTCCCCTATCTTTCAGTTTTATTTATTTTGTTCTTCTTTCTAGAAAATGTACCAGACTATGTCATTATATAAATTCTTATGTACTAGGTGACATCCAGGTTTTGGGGATTTCCTATATTTAGTTGTGAAGTTTCATCTTTTCTTTTTAGATTTCCATTGATTTAAACTTGTTTCTAGTATGTTTTGCTTTTGAAAATGTTGGGATATGTGAGTTGTCGGCTTGCCTAGTATCTTGATAGATGTCATCACCACATGTCGAGTTTTGGGTCGTGACATCATTACTAGCTTCTCATTAAAAATGCATGTTTTGAATAAATAATACGTATATTTATATTCTATACAGTTTTGAGCTGTCGATTCAGAAAAATAGTAACTGTGATAACTGAGATTTTTGCCCTTCTTCTTTTAAACGTCATTTTTAGTTAGTTTTTTTAACACTACTTTTTCCCTTTCATCCTGATTTTCTCTTGAGAACACTGTACAGATTTTTACGACTTCTGTAAATCAAATTTTCGTCTGCATTTTGCACTGTACGGATTTTTGCGATAGGCCAAATTTTCGTCCAATTTCGTTTGGGTTAGTGTGGTTTTTACAGTACTGTTGTTGAATTTTATTCTAATTGTTGCTTCATTTATTTTGATTTTTATTTCATTAATGTGAGCGTTAAAATTTTGTGGCATTTTAACATCGATGATTTATTATTTTTTTTGTTTTTTTTGTTCAGTTATTCGACTTATTTCTGATAATTTTGTCACTTTGTTCTTAGTTTTATGTTGTAATTGCTACGTAACTTGTTTTCATAAGTTGTTCAAATATATTATAGTAGTTGTATATTAGGGTGGATTTTAAGTAGTTTGTTGCTTCTACTGTACTATAGATTGCTAGATTTCTTGTCATAACTTGAAATCCAGAACAATGTGCTGGACTTCATACTTCAAAATTTGATCCAGTATATTACGCTGGAAGTCGTTGTATATTATGCTATTTTTTAATTAGTTTGTTGATTTCTACTTCAGTATAGTTTGCTAGAGTTAATGTCATGTAATTCAAAATTTGGTTCCAGTATATTACATTGGAAGTCTGATCTGTGAAGGCTTGGCGTCCAATACTTTATACTGAATGAGTATATTATACTGCAGTTCTTCTGATTTCTGATAACTTATTTTTAATGATAATTTGCATCTATTTTTTATATATGTTGTATTTGATTATGTTTTTTCATTCTACTTCAGTTTTGTTTGCTGGAGTTTTATTGTTTTTAATAAATTTGGTTCCAGTATATTATGCTGAAAGTCTGGTCTCTGGAGGCTTGTTGTCCAATATTTTATATTGGATGAGTATTTTCATTAGGGGTGGCAAAATAGTTAAAAGAAAATAGTTAATCTCCCATATTATCCAATAAAAATGGGCTGAATAATGGACTTTTTAAAAACGGGTCAAATATAGGTAAGAACCATATTATCCATTTAGAAAATGGATAACCAATGGGTCTAAGTTTTACATTTGTAAAGCCTCAAATTTGGGGTTCCTCAAGTTAGAGAGACTAAGAATTCTCTTAAAAGTGATCATATGCAAAAAGTCATGGATAATATGGTTACCCATATTATCCGCCGGTTAACCTGTTTTTTATCCGTATTAAATATGGATCGGGTCGGATAACTTATCCATTTTTTCATTACCCGTTTTCGACCCGAACCATATCCGACCCAACCCGCCCGTTTGCCACTCCTAATTATAATATACTGGAGTTTTGTTTATTTCTGATTACTTATTTTAAATGATAATTTGCATCTGTTTTTTTTATATGTTGTATTTGATTATGGTTTTTTATTCTAATCCATTATTGTTTGCTGGAGTAATATTGTTTCTAATAAATTTGGTTCTGGTATATTATACTGGAAGTCTAATCTCTGAAGGCTTATTGTCCGATATTTTATACTGGATGAGTATTATAATATACTTGAGTTCTTTTTATATACTAAATTTTGATCATGTTTATTAATCTAATTTATAATATGCTTGTTTTCATGATTTTGCAGAAATGGAATCTTGAAGTAGGATATTGAAGGTGCGTATTTCTGAAACGTTCAAGTTTCCATCTTTAAATTATATGTAATATTGCTTATATTTTGTGTATTTTAATTTTAGGAAGGAGATAGATTATATGAGTTTAACGATTGGTTTCCTGCTCATTGTTACTGGAAAGGTGATAGAAGCTTTAAGCAAACGATTTCGTCCTTTTTGTCTAGAACTCAAACGGATATGTTGAAGAAAGGTGTATTTGGGAAATTTTTTGAGTTGGATGAAGATAGTCATTCTAGGAAGTTGACTCATTATATGTTGCTGTCTCAACTATTCTATAAGGATAAAATTAAAATGATTTTTAAAGGTTTTGGCCATGAGGTAGTATTTACAGATGAAGATTTTCATACTATTACTGGACTTAAGGTTAAGGCAGCTGATTATAACTTTATTGATGTTAGAGAGAACCGTTTGAGGGAACGGTATTTCCCTTAAGTGAAGAGGGGTTTGGAGGTAGAGAATTTATTTCATTTTATGCAAAAGCAGTCTCGATTGCGTGATGATACAACTGTTAAAGTTTCTGTTGATGTTGTTGTCTGTGATGAAGATGCGGTGAAGCTTGCTCAGAGTTACCTATTGGAAGTCGTTCTGTTGGGTAAATTTGAAGGTCGATATATGAGCGATCGTTCTATGAAATTCATTGACGACAGAGAGCTTTCTGCTTCTTATCCATGGGGTAGTTTGTGTTTCGATGAACTTATTGCAAATTTGTCGCATGTTCTGAAAAATGATTCAGTTTAAAAGAAAACAATGGGTAGGCTTTCATCTTATACAGCGCTTGGATTTCCATTTTTGTTCAATGTATGGATGATGCAAGTGTTTAATGATTTTCGTCAATTTAAAGATATGATGATCGTTGGCTAATTAAGATGTTGCCTTAATCAAGCATGGGATGTCCAAAATATGAGAAACTTCTTAAAGATTTTTTTTAAAATAAAAGTGTAAGTTAGTAGTATTTGACTTTTTCTCATATTTCTTTTCTCATAAATTTCTTTTAATCTTATTATTTATGTTTTTGTTTATTTAATAGAAATTCAAAGTTTTGAAGGTGAACCCGTCATATCTTCTTAAACATTCATCGAATATTGATGTTAGCGATATTGTGAATGTAAGTCGTTGTTTCTCTTATTTTAATTAGTCGTGTTTTTACTTAATTTTAATGATAGTATACTGGATTTGATTCTAATAACTTGCATTTTAAAATTTGAGTCCTGTATATTATGCTGGAAGTTTGGTCATCGAAGCCTTGCTCTCCAAGTTTTTCTACTGGATGAGTATAATATAATGGATTTGACCATATTTTTCCATCCTACTCCAATATGGTTTTGCTGGAAATTTATTATTTCTAATAGCTTGCAATCCAGAATAATGTTGCTAGCCTTTTTGAAAAGTTTTTATACTGGATGAGTATAATATACTGGATTTGACATTTTTTTCATTCTACTTATGATGACCGAAAAATATCATCTTTAATTTAAACATTCATATCTGTATTTTATGAAGATGTTGCGAGCTTACCTGCTATGAGTTACGTATCACATGAATAGTTGATGTTAATGGCGTACCTTTTCTAGTAATATATTCTTTATGATGCCACTGTTAGTATTGTTTCCATGTTATGTTGCGTTGATTGGATTACGTATGTGTTGTTAGGATTGGTTTCTAGGATTCTTTAGCAGGTGGATAGGCCCAGTTACAAAGAAAACTCTGGTGAAATTTTTGAAATTTTTTGGGAGTTAGTAAAAATTCGGAAAATTGAAATGGGTGAAAGAAGAGATGAGTTATGTTATGTGTTTGGGGGCGGACTCTACTTCTCATTTGAGGACTATTAATATTATGGATATCAATTAGATATGATAATAAGTGTACGCGGCATATTATAAGTGATGTGGGGTCTAAGGAGAGGCCTAAGTCTAAGTTAAGTTGGAAATTATAATAATAGACTAAAGTTCCAAATGAGTACGCACAAGACCAAACTTTAAATAAGAATATCAAAATATATAAGAAGTTATGTGATCATCAACCTATCAAATGAAAGGTCTTCGAGTCTAGTTTCTAACGCTTCAAACCGTTCGTCATTTGGATACTCCTATAAGAAGTTATGACCAAGTTACCAAAGATTGGAAAAATGTGATCCTGCGGTCAGATGTGCGACCGCAGAACCATTATGCGATCGCAAAACCCATTGTGCGACCGCAAAAAGTGTTGCATACCTGTCCATTGTGCGACCTGCATACCCATTGTGCGGTCCATTGTGCGACCGCATACCTGAGTTCGGAGGGTTCATTTTTCTATTTTCATAACCCGACCCCATTTTGATAAATAGGTTTTGGGTCTTATTTTGGGGAAATTATCTGATAATTTTAGAGAGAAGTGAGAGTGTTCTAGAGAGAGGAAGAAACTCAAGTTCTTTTTTCATCAAAAATCTTGTTCATGCTTTGAAATCCTACAAGGAAATATCACAAGATCTTCACCCAAGAGGTAAGGTTTTAACCCCTAGTCTTCAATTTCGAGTTTGGATAAAGATAGGTGATTATGAGTGTGATTCTTGGATGTGAGAGTATTAGTTATACATGCTTGTACGAATAAGGTTGTGGCAAGATTGTTGAGTTCAAATGGGTAAAGATTGGATTGAAAATGGTAGAAATTTTCAAAGACTTTAATTGAGGATTTGAAAGGCAATCCGATGTCGGAATTCGATAATTTTTGTATGGTTGAACTAGTATTGCAATGGGTGTTCGGATTTTGTGAGTTTTTCTAGGATTCAAGAGGTGGGTCACACTGTCGATTTTTAAATAAATTTCGGATTTTAATCCGGAAAATTTATAATTTCATATGGAATTAGTTCCTACGATTCGTGTTGAGTATGTTGAATTGTTTATGATTATATTTGAAGCTTTCAGACACAAATTCACGAGGCAAATGTGTATTGGAATCTTGAAATTGGTTACGAAGCGAGGTAAGTATCGTGGTCAACCGTGACTTGAGGGAATAGAACCCTTGAATTATTTATTATGTGAAATTCATGTGAACGACGTATAGGCGAGGTGACGAGTGTCTATACGTTGTCGAATTAATTATTTGCATAATTATTTGAAAATCATAAATTATTTTAAATCATGAATTTATTATTATATTAATTATTTCTCCCATACTCCTTGCTCAATATTATGCCCCGAATCCATGCTATAATTACTACATGCTTATTTGATTTATGTGACTTAATTGCTACATGACATTCAGCATACTAATTATTAAATTGTCTATTTCCTCCTTAATTTCAATAATTAATTGCTACTTGCCATCACTTATTTCTAAATAAATCATAATTATTGTATGCTTGTTATCTTATAATTTCATATTAATTGTTGCATTTATTAGAGTAATTCCTTTTATGAGAATTGGTAAATTATATTATTTGAGGAGCGGGTTGCACGCCACTACAGAAATGAAAGTGAATATATTGGAGGAGCGGGTTGTACGCCATAACAGAATTGATTGAAATGAATATATTGGAGGAGCGAGTTGCACGCCGCAACAGAATTGATTGAAAAGATATATTAGAATCGGGTTGCATGCCGCAACGGAAAATGATTTAAATAATAATTGATTATGACTGCCGAGTTGGCTTCAGCTGTTGAAATGAGTTACCTGTTTAATTTCTAGTATTGTTGTTATTATTATTATTATTGTGTACAGGTTAATGTAAGCGACCTGTCTTAGCCTCTTCAATACTTCATCGAGGTTAGGCTCGACACTTACTGGTTACATGGGGTTGGTTGTACTCATACTACACTCTGCACTTCTTGTGCAGATACCGAAGTTGGTCCCAATGGCGTATAGTAGATTTGCTCGAATTCAGCTATTCGCAAGAGACTTGAGGTATAACTGCATGGCGTTTACAGTTCTGAAGTCCCCTTCTACTTTATTTTTAGTTGTGTGCTTTCTTTCAAACAATTGTTTTTTTATTTAGACCATTGTTTGTATTATTCTAGAAGCCCGTGCACTTGTGACTCTAGTTCTGGGATGGTATTTAGACATCGCTATTATCATGGATTATCCACTTTATTTCAGACTTTTTCTCCGCAATTATTCCTTTGTTATTAATTTATTTAAAATTGTTTAAAAATGGCTAATATTATTCTAACGTTGGCTTTCCTAGCAAGTGAAATATTAGGCGCCATCACGGTCCCGAAGGTCAGAATTTCGGGTCGTGACAAGTTGGTATCAGAGCAATAGGTTACATAACTACATGGCGTTCGAGTCACGAATAAGCTTAGTAGAGTCTGAAAGATCGATACAGAGACGTCTATACTTATCTTCCAGAGGCTATGGAGTTAGGAGCAATTTCACTTCTTTCTTGTCAAGTCGTGCGATCTTATTCTATCATCGATGATTGAACCATTCTATTTTTATTCTCTCACAGATGGCGAGAACATGTAATACATCTACCGACGGACAGGGACAGAGCCCCCGGAAATAACTATGACTAGGGGTAGAGGCCGAGGCAGATCTTAATCTAGAGCTCGAGCAACAACACTTGTTGTAGAACCTCAAGTGGATTTAGAAGCGGAGGTTCCGGCGCAGACGGTACCTGTTGGACTAGTTCAGGTTACGGAAGGATTCATAGCCACTCTAGTGCTGCAGGACGCACTAGTTCGTTTGGTGAGTCTTATGGAGGGTGTGACCCATAATGGTACATTTCCAGTGGCACCAGCCGTCTCACAGGCTGGGGGAGGAGCACAAACTCCCACTACTCCCGCTCCGGAACAGATAGCTCCCCAGAATCAGGCTCCAGTAGCCCATCCAGTGGGGGTAGTTCAACCAGTTGTTGCGGCACTGGCCGGTGAAAGGCCTGCTTTATCTTCTGAGGCTTTGATGAGATTGGACAATTTTACCAAGCTATTTCCAATCCATATCAGTGGTACACCTTCTGAGGACCTACAGGATTTTATGGACCGCCGCTATGAAGTATTGCAAAACATGGGAATAGTTGAAAGCAATGTGGTTGATTTTGCTGTGTTTTAGATAACGGGTTTCGCCAAGAGGTGGTGAAAAGATTATGTATTTACTAGACCAGTTGGTTCGCCTGCACTTACCTGGGAGCAGTTCTCGCAGCTATTTCTGGAGAAGTTCCTTCCTATCACACTGAGAGAGGATTACCGTAAGCAGTTTGAGCGTCTCCAGCAGAGCAGTATGTTAGTCACTCAGTATGAGACCCGTTTTGTGGATCTAGCTCGTCATGTTCTTCTTCTGCATCATACCGAGAGAGAGAGAGAGAGAGAGAGAGAGAGAGAGAGAGAGAGAGAGAGTGAGGAGGTTCATTGATGGACTCGTTCAACCTATCAAGCTACAGATGGCCAAGGATATCGGGAGTGAGATTTTTTTCAGACGGCGGCTAATGTCGCCAGGCGGATCGATATGGTTCTTTCACAGGAAAGAGGGCCAGTGTCAGATAAGAGGCCTCGTCATTCCGGTAATTTCAGAGGCGCCTCATCTGGAGCCAGGAGTACTTATGGTAGGGGTCATATTTTCAGGCCAATTTATTCAGCATTTTAGGCATCTCGCGGTGCTTCAGCGAGTCATGGTCCTATTATGCCTTACTCTAGGAAGCCGGCATTTAGTGCACATCTAGATCCTATTCGTGCACCACCACTCCAGAGTCACTATGGCGGCTATCCGACCCGTTCCGGCCAGCTTCAGCTTCAGCAACCACGACAGCAGGATGGGTGTTATGAGTGTGGGAACATTGGTCATATCAGGAGGCATTTCCCTAGGTTGTTGAGTAACAGATCTCAGCAGAATTCTCGTGCCATCATACCAGCATTGGTTTCTCCACCGCGCGCCCAACCAGCTAGGGGCAGGGGTCAGAATGTTAGAGGTGGAGGTCAGACTGTTAGAGGTGGAGACCAGCGAGCCATGGCTTGTCCAGAGATGTAGTCCACACTGGTGGGGCCCAGCCCCAATTTTATGCTTTTCCAGCTAGACCTGAGGCCGAGTGATCCGACGCCGTGATCACAACTATTGTTCCAGTTTTCCATAGAGATGCTTCAGTTTTATTTGATCCAGGATCTACTTATTCCTATGTATCCTCCTACTTTGCTTCATATTGGGTTGTGCCTCGTGATTCTTTAAGTGCTCTTGTGTGTATGTCCACACCGGTGGAAGATTTTGCTGTGGTAGATCATGTCTAACATTCGTGTGTAGTTACTATTGGGAGTCTTGAGACTAGCGTGGATCTTCTACTTCTTGATATGGTGGATTTTGATGTCATATTGGGTATGGATTGGTTGTCACCTTATCATGATATATTGGATTGTCACACCAAAACGGTGACCTTAGCCATGCCGGGGTTGCCTCGATTAGAGTGGAAAGGAATTCCTGGTCATTCTACCAGTATGGTTATTTCTTATATGAAGGCTCAGCGTATGGTCGAGAATGGGTGTCTAGCCTATTTGGCTTATATTCACGATCCCAGTGCGAATGTTCCTTCTATGGACTCAGTTCCAGTTGTCCGTGAGTTTCAAGATGTATTTCCTGCAGATTTGCTGGGGATGCCACCCGACAAGGATATTGATTTCTATATTGATTTGGCTCCGGGAACCCAACCCATTTCTATTCTACAAGACTTGCTTAATCAGGGATTCATTTGACCTAGTGTCTCACCCTAGGGTGCATTAGTGTTATTTGTAAAGAAGAAAGATGGCTCTATGCGTATGTGTATAAATTATCGGCAATTGAACAAGGTGACTATTAAAAACAAATATCTGTTGCCAAGAATCGATGATCTATTTGATCAACTTCAGGGTGCCAAGGTGTTTACGAAGATTGACTTGAGGTCTGGCTATCATCAGTTAAAGATTAGGGCATCTGATGTCCCTAAGACAACTTTTCGAACTCGGTATGGGCATTATGAATTCTTAGTGATGTCATCCGGGCTTACCAACGCCCTAGCATCATTTATGGATTTGATGAATCGGGTGTTCAAGCCCTATCTGGATTCATTTGTGGTTGTATTCATTAATGACAACTTGATTAATCCAACAGTCGAGAGGAGCATGAGCAACATCTTCAGATTGTGCTTCAGACATTGAAAAATAATCAGTTATATGCCAAATTTTCAAAATGCGAGTTTTGGTTAAACTCAGTTGCCTTTTTGGGGCATATTGTATCGACATAAGGCATAAAGGTGGATCCTAAGAAGATTGAGGCAGTTCAAAACTGGCCTAGGCCTACTTCAGTTACAGAGATACGGAGTTTTCTGGGTTTGACGGGTTATTATCGCCGATTCGTGGAAGGGCTTTTATCTATAGCAAGCCCATTGACCAGACTGACCCAAAAAGGTGTCCTATTCAGATGGTTAGACGAGTGTTAATAGAGCTTTCAGAAGCTCAAAACTACTTTGACTACGGCACTAGTGTTGGTATTACCCATAGGTTCAGGATCTTATACGGTGTATTGTGATGCATCTCATGTTGGGCTTGGTGCAGTATTGATGTAGGATGTTAGGGTGATTGCATATACATTGCGGTAGTTGAAGGTTCACGAGAAGAATTACATTGTTCATGACTTAGAATTGGCAGCCATTGTCCATGCGCTGAAAATTTGGAGGCATTAACTTTACGGTGTCTCGTGTAAGGTATTTACTGATCATCATAGTCTACCGTATCTGTTCAAACAAAAAGATCTCAATTTGAGGCAGAGAACATGGTTGGAGCTGTTGAAAGACTATGATATCACCATTTTGTATCACCCCGGAAAGGCCAATGTCGTGGCCGATGCTTTGAGTAGAAAGGCTATGAGTATGGGCAGCCTTGCGTATATTCCGGTTGGTGATAGGGCGTTAGGTGCAGATGTTTAGACTTTGGCTAATCCGTTTGTGAGGTTAGATGTTTTAGAGTCTAATCGGATTCTAGCATGTACAGTCGCTCGGTCTTCCTTGTGTGAGCGCATCAGAGAGCGACAAAATGATGATCCTCATTTGCTTTTCCTTAAGGACACGGTGCGGCACAGTAGTGCCAAACATGTTACTGTGGGAGAAGATGGAGTTCTACGGATGCAGGGTCATATTTGTGTACCTAATGTGGATGGGCTTCGTGAGTTAATTCTTGAGGAGGCCCACAGTTCCCGGTATTCTATTCATCCGGGTACCGCCAAAATGTATCAAGATTTGCGGCAACATTATTAGTGGAGGAAAATGAAGAAGGATATAGTTGCATATGTAGCTCGGTGTTTAAACTGTTAGCAAGTCAATTACGAGCATCAGAGACCTGGTGGTCTGCTTTAGAAGTTAGAAATTCCTGAGTTGAAGTGGGAGCATATCACTATGGATTTTGTTGTTGGGATCCCACGACTCAGAGGAAGTTCGATGCAGTATGGGTCATTATGGACAGGTTGACCAAGTCAGCACATTTCATTCCAGTGACAATTATCTATTCTTCAGAGCGGTTTGCTGAGATTTACATCCGCAAGATTGTCCGCCTTCACGGTTTGCCCGTGTCTATCATTTCTGATCGATGTACACAGTTCACCTCGCACTTATGGTGGGTTGTACAGCATGAGTTAGGCACGCAGGTTGAGTTGAGTACAACATTTCATCCACAGACCGACGGACAGTCAGAACGCACTATTCAGATATTGGAAGATATGCTTCGTGCTTATGTTATAGACTTTGGAGGTTATCCCATCATGTGATCTTATTCTATCATCGATGATTGAACCATTCTATTCTTATTCTCTCACAGATGGTGAGAACATATAATACATCTACCGACGGACAGGGACCAGAGCCCCCGGTAGCAACTATGACCAGGGGTAGAGGCCGAGGTAGAGCTCAATCTAGAGCTCGAGCAGCAACACTTGTTGTAGAACCTCAAGTGGATTTAGAAGCGAAGGTTCCGGTGCAGACGGTACCTGTTGGACTAGTTCAGGTTACAGAAGGATTCATACCCACTCCAATGCTACAGGACGCACTAGTTCATTTGGTGAGTCTTATGGAGGGTGTGACCCATAATGGTACATTTCCAGTGGCACCTACCGTCTCACAGGCTGGGGGGAGGAGCACAAACTCCCACTACTCCCACTCTGGAATAGATAGCTCCCTAGAACCAGGCTCCAGTAGCCCATCCAGTTGGGGTAGTTCAACCAGTTATTGCGGCACAGGCCGGTGATAGGCCTGCTTTGTCTTCTAAGGCTTTGCTGAGATTGGACAATTTTACCAAGCTATTTCCAATCCATTTCAGTGGTACACCTTCTGAGGACCCACATGATTTTCTGGACCGCCGCTATGAAGTATTGCAAAACATGGGAATAGTTGAAAATTGGGTTGATTTTGCTGTTATTTAGATGACTGGTTTTGCCAAGAGGGGATCGAAAGATTATGTATTTACTAGACTAGTTGGTTCGCCTACACTTACCTGGGAGCAGTTCTCGCAGCTATTTCTAGAGAAGTTCCTTCCTATCATACTGAGAGAGGATTACCGTAAGCAGTTTGAGCGTATCCAGTAGGGCAGTATCTCAGTCACTCAGTATGAGACCCGTTTTGTAGATCTAGCCCGTCATGCTCTTCTTCTACTTCATACCAAGAGAGAGAGAGGGTAAGGAGGTTCATTGATGGACTCGTTCAACCTATCAAGCTACAGATGGCCAATGAGATCTGGAGTGAGATTTATTTTTAGACGGCAGCTAATGTCGCCAGGCGGATCGAGATGGTTCTTTCACAGGAGAGAGGGCTAGTGTTAGATAAGAGGCCCCGTCATTCCGGTAATTTCAGAGGCGCCTCATCTGGAGGCAAGAGTACTTATGGTAGGGGTCATCCTTCCAGGTCATTTTATTCAGCACTTTAGGCATGTCACGGTGCTTCAGCGAGTCATGGTCCTATTATGCCTTACTCTGGACAGCCGACATTTAGTGCACATCTAGCTCCTATTAGTGCACCACCACTCCAGAGTCACTATGGCGGCTATCCGACCCGTTCGGGCTAACTTCAGCTTCAGAAGCCATGACAGCAGGATGGGTGTTATGTGTGTGGGAACATTGGTCATCAGGAGGCATTTCCCTAGGTTGTTGAGTAACAGATCTCAGCCAAATTCTCGTGCCATCATACCGGCACCGGTTGATCCACCGCCCACCCGACCAGCTAAGGGCAGGGGTCAGGCTGTTAGAGGTGGAGGTCAGACTGTTAGAGGTGGAGACCAACGAGGTATGGCTTGTCCCAGAGATGTAGTCCACACTGGTGGGGCCCAGCCCCGATTTTATGCTTTTCCAACTAGACCTGAGGTCTTGTCATCCGACGCCGTGATCACAGGTATTGTTCCAGTTTTCCATAGAGATGTTTCAGTTTTATTTGATCCAGGATCTACTTATTCCTATGTGTCCTCCTACTTTTCTTCATATTTGGTTGTGCCTCGTGATTCTTTGAGTGCTCTTATGTGTGTGTCCACACCGATGGGAGATTTTGTTATGGTAGATCATGTTTATCATTCGTGTGTAGTTACTATTGAGAGTCCTGAGACTAGCGTAGATCTTCTACTTCTTGATATGGTTGATTTTGATGTCATATTGGGTATGGATTAGTTGTCACCGTATCATGCTATATTAGATTGTCACGCCAAAACGATGATCATAGCCATGCCGGGGTTTCCTCGATTAGAGTGGAAAAGAACTCCTGGTCATTCTACCAGCATGGTTATTTCTTATATGAAGGCTCAGCGTATGGTCAAGAAGGGGTGTCTAGCCTATTTGGCTTATATTCACGATCCCAGTGCGAATTTTCCTTCTATGGACTTAGTTCCAGTTGTCCGTGAGTTTCCAGATATATTTCTTGCAGATTTTTTGGGGATGCCACTCGATAGGGATATTGATTTCTGTATTGATTTGGCTCTGGGAACCCAGCCCATTTCTATTCCACTATACCGTATTGCCCCGCCGGAGTTGAAAGAATTGAAAGAGCAGTTACAAGACTTGCTTGATCAGGGATTCATTAGACCAAGTGTCTCACCCTGCGGTGCACCAGTGTTATTTGTAAAGAAGAAAGATGACTTTATGTGGATGTGTATAGATTATCGGCAGTTGAACAAGGTCAATATTAAGAACAAATATCTGTTGCGAAGAATCGATAATCTATTTGATCAACGCTAGGGTGCCAAGGTGTTTACGAAGATTGACTTGAGGTCCGGCTATTATCAGTTAAATATTAGGGCACCTGATGCCCCTAAGACAGCTTTTCCGACCCGGTATGGGCATTATGAATTCTTAGTGATGTCATTCGGGCTTACCAACGCCCTAACATCATTTTTGGATTTGATGAATCGGGTGTTCAACCCCTATCTGGATTCATTTGTAGTTGTATTCATTGATGACATCTTGATTTACTCCAAGCCCTATCTTCGGATTGTGCTTCAGACTTTGAAGAATAATCAGTTATATGCCAAATTTTAAAAATGCGAGTTTTGGTTAAACTCAGTTGCTTTTTTGGGGCATGTTGTATCGGCAGAAGGCATAAAGATGGATCCTATGAAGATTGAGGCAGTTCAGAACTGTCCTAAGCCTACTTCAGTTATAGAGATACGGAGTTTTCTGGGTTTGGCGGGTTATTATTGCCGGTTCGTGGAAGGGCTTTCATCTATAGCAAGCTCATTGACCAGACTTACCCAGAAAGGTGTCCCATTCAGATAGTCAGACGTGTGTCAGTTGAGCTTTCAGAAGCTCAAGACTACTTTAACTATGGCGCTAGTGTTGGTATTACCCAGAGGTTCAGGATCTTATATGGTGTATTTTGATGCATCTCGCGTTGGGCTTGGTGCAGTATTGATGCAGGATGGCAGGGTGATTTCATATGCGTCGCGGCAGCTCAAAGTTCACGAGAAGAATTACCCTGTTCATGACTTAGAATTGGCAGCCATTGTCCCTGCGCTGAAAATTTGGAGGCATTACCTTTACGGTGTCTCGTGTAAGGTATTTACTGATCATCATAGTCTACAGTATCTATTCAAACAAAAAGATCTCAATTTGAAGCATAGAAGATGGTTGGAGTTGTTTAAGGAAAATGATATCACCATTTTGTATCACCCCGAAAAGGCCAATGTTATGGCCGACGCTTTGAGTAGAAAGGCTGTGAGTATGGGCAGTCTTGCATATATTCCGGTTGGCGAGAGGGCGTTAGCTGCAGATGTTCATACTTTGGCTAATCAGTTCGTGAGGTTAGATGTTTCAGAGTCCAATCGGATTCTAACGTGCACAGTCGCTCGGTCTTCCTTATATGAGCGCATCAGAGAGCGACAATATAATGATCCCCATTTGCTTTTCCTTAAGGACACGGTGCGGCACGGTGGTGCCAAACAGGTTACTGTGGGAGAAGATGGATTTCTACGGATGCAGGGTCGTATTTCTGTACCTAATGTGGATGGGCTTAGTGAGTTGATTCTTGAGGAGGCCCACAGTTCCCGGTATTCTATTCATCCGGGTACCGCCAAAATGTATCAAGATTTGCGGCAACATTATTAGTGGAGGAAAATGAAGAAGGATATAGTTGCATACGTAGCTCAGTGTTTAAACTATTAGTAAGTCAAGTACGAGCATCAGAGACCTGGTGGTCTACTTCAGAAGTTAGAAATTCCTGAGTGGAAGTGGGAGTGTGTCACTATGGATTTTGTTTTTTGTCTCCCACGACTCAGAGGAAGTTCGATGCAGTATGGGCCATTGTGGACAGGTCGACCAAGTCAGCATATTTCATTCTAGTGGCAATTATCTATTATTCAGAGCGGTCAACTAAGATTTACATCCGCGAGATTGTCCGCCTTCACGGTGTGCCCGTGTCTATCATTTCTGATCGAGGTACACAATTCACCTCGCACTTCTGGAGGGTTGTACAGCGTGAGTTAGGCATGCGGGTTGAGTTGAGTACAACATTTCATTCACAGACAGACGGACAGTCAGAACGCACTATTCAGATATTGGAAGATATGCTTCGTGCTTGTGTCATAGAATTTGGAGATTCTTGGGATCAGTTCTTGCCACTTGTGGAGTTTGCTTATAATAACAGTTACCAGTCGAGCATTCAGATGGCTCCATATGAAGCATTATACGGGAGGCGATATCGCTCGCCAGTTGGCTGGTTTGAACGAGAGGCTCAGTTGTTGGGTACCGATTTGGTACAGGATGTCTTGAATAAGTTCAAGATTGTTCAGGATCGACTTCGCACAACTCAGTCTAGGCAAAAGAGTTATGCCAACTGTAAGGTTTGTGATGTTGCATTCATGGCAGGAGAAAGAGTATTGCTCAGAGTTTCACCTATGAAAGGTGTAATGAGATTCAGAAAGAAGGGCAAGTTGAGCCCTAGGTATATCAGAAACTTTGAAATTCTTGAAAGGGTGAGAGAAATAGCCTACATGCTTGCACTACCACCTAGTTTATCAGCAGTTCATTCGGTTTTCCATGTGTCTATGCTCCGGAAATATCATGGCGATCCGTCCCATGTGTTAGACTTCAGCTCAGTTCAATTGGATAAAGATTTGACTTATGAGGAGGAGCCAATAGCTATTCTAGCTCGGCAGGTCCGTCAGTTGAGGTCTAAGAGTTATCCTTCAGTTCAGGTACAATGGAGAGGTCACCCGATTAAGGCAGCTACCTGGGAGTCCGAGTTGGACATACAGAGCAAATATCCACATCTTTTCACCAGCTCAGGTACTTCTCTAATTTTGTTCGAGGACGAACGTTTGTTTTAGAGGTGGAGAATGTGATGACCCAAAATTGTCATCTTTAATTTAAACGTTCATTTCTGTGTTCTATGAAGATGTTGAGAGCTTATTTGCTATGAGTTACGTATTACCTGAATAGTTGATGCTAATGGCGTTCCTAATCTAGTAAAATATTTCTTATGATGCCACTGTTAGTATTGTTTCCATGTTGTGTTACGTTGATTAGATTATGTATGTGTTGTTAGGATTGGTTTCTGGGATTCTCTGGCAGGTGGATAGGCCCAGTTACAAAGGAAACTCTGGCAAAATATTAGGAAATTTTGGGAGTTAGTAAAAATTCGAAAAATTGAAATGGGTGAAAGAAGAGATGAGTTATGTTATGTGTTTGGGAGAGGACTCTACTTCTCATTTGAGGACTATTAATATTATGGATATCAATTGAATATGATAATAAGTATACGAGGCATATTATAAGTGATGTGGAGTCTAAGGAGAGGCCTAAGTCTAAGTCAAGTTGGAAATTTTTATAATAGACTAAAGTTCCAAATGAGTACGCACAAGACCAAACTTTGGACAAGCATATCTAAATATATATACATATATATAAGGAGTTATGTGATGATCAACCTATCAAATGAAAGGTCTTCGAGTCTAGTTTCTAATGCTTCAAATCGTTCATCATTGGACACTCCTACAAGAAGTTATGACAAAATTACAAAAGGCTAAAAAAATATGATTTGGCGGTCAGATGTACGACTGCAGAATCATTATGCGATCGCAAAACCCATTGTGCAACCGTAAAAAGGGTCGCATACCTGTCCAGTGCAGCCCCGTTTTCGGCATCGATTTTGTGGTTCATTGTGCGACCCGCATACCCATTGTGTGGTTCATTATGCGACGGCATACCTGCGTTCGGAGGGTCCATTTTCCTATTTTCATAACCCGATCTCATTTTGTTAAATAGGCTTTAGCGCTTATTATGGGGCAATTATCTGATAATTTTGGAGAGAAGTGAGAGTGTTCTAGAGAGAGGAAGAAGCTCAAGTGCTTTTTTCATCAAAAATCTTGTTCAAGCTTTGAAATCCTAAAAGGAAATATCACAAGATCTTCACCCAAGAGGTAAAGTTCTAACCCCTAGTCTTCAATTTCGAGTTTGGATAAATATGGGTGATTGTGAGTGTGATTCTTGGATGTGAGAGTATTAGTTATACATGCTTATACCAATAAGGTTGTGGGAAGATTGTTGAGTTCAAATGGGTAAAGATTGGATTGAAAATGGTAGAAATCTTCAAAGATTTTAATTGAGGATTTGAAAGGCAATCCGATGTCGGAATTCGATAATTTTTGTATGATTGAACTCTTATCAGAACGGGTGTTCGGATTTTGTGAGTTTTTTCGGGATTCAAGACATGGGTCACATTGTCGATTTTTAAATAAAATTTGGATTTTAATCCGAATTTTTTTTAATTTCATATGGAATTAGTTCCTACGATTCGTGTTGAGTATGTTGAATTGTTTATGATTAAAATTGAATCCTTCGGACACGAATTGGCAAGGCAAAGGTGTATTAGAATCTTGAAATTATTTGCAAAGCGAGGTAAGTGTCATGGTTAACCTTGACTTGAGGGAATAGGACCCTTGAATTATTTGTTATGTGAAATTCATGTGAACGACGTATAGGCGAAGTGACGAGTGTCTATACGTTGTCGAATTAATTGTTTGCATAATTATTTAAAAATCATAAATTATTTTAAATTATAAATTAATTATTATATTAATTATTTTTCTCATATTCCTTGCTCAATATTATGCCCTGAATCCATGCTATAATTGCTACATGTTTATTTGATTTATGTGACTTAATTGCTACTTGACATTTAGCATACTAATTATTAAATTGCCTATTTCCTCCTTAATTTCAACAATTAATTGCTACTTGCCATCACTTATTTTTAAATAAATCATAATTATTGTATACTTGTTGTCTTATAATTTTATATTAATTGTTGCATTTATTTGAGTAATTCCTTTTATGAGAATTGGTAAATTATATTATTTGAGGAGCGGGTTGCACGCCGCAATAGAATTGATTGAAATGAATATATTGGAGGAGCGGGTTACACGCCACAATATAATTGATTGAAAATATATATTGGAATCGGGTTGCATGCCGCAACAGAAAGTGATTTAAATAATAATTGGTTATGACTGCCGAGTTGGCTTTAACTGTTGAAATGAGTTACCTGTTTTATTTCTAGTATTGTTGTTATTATTATTATTGCGTATAGGTTAATGTGAGTGACTTACCTTAGCCTCGTCACTGCTTTGTCGAAGTTAAGCTCGGCACTTACTGGTACATGGGGTCAGTTGTACTCATACTACACTCTGCACTTCTTGTGCAGATACCGGAGATGGTCCCAGCGACGTATAGTAGATTTGCTCGGATTCAGCTATTCGCAGGAGACTTGAGGTATAACTGCATGACGTTCGCAGTTCTAAAGCCCCCTTCTACTTTATTTTTAGTTGTGTGCTTTCTTTCAGACAACTTTATTATTATTTTGACCATTGTTTGTATTATTCTAGAAGTCCATATACTTGTGACTCCAGTTCTGGGATGTTATTTAGACATCGCTATTATTATGGATTATTCACTTTATTTTAGACTTTTTTTCTATATTTGTTTCCTTTTTATTAATTAATTTAAAATTATTTTAAAATGGCTAATATTATTCTAACGTTGGCTTGCCTAGCAGGTGAAATGTTAGGCGCCATCACGGTCCCGAAGTTGAGAATTTCGGGTCGTGACACTACTCCAGTATTTTTTGCCGGAGTTTTATTTATTTCTAATTACTTGCAATCCATACTAAAGTGCTAGCCTTGCTGAAAGGTATTTATACTAGATTAGTATAATATACTGAATTTGACCATGTTCCTTTTTATTATGCTCAAATTCTGATCAGAGAGACAACAACTTTCATTTTTCTTTTTTTTCCACATGGTATCAGTCAAAGTTCAAGACATTAAACGTTCAGATCAGGTAAACTTTGAGAAAAAGATGGAGAAAATTATTAATGATGCTGGAAAAAAGATGAAGATACATGTTGATAATTCTGCTAAGGTGATTAACTACTTTGATGCTATTTTTAGAGTTGATTTTGTTAGGATAATAATATATTGTAAATTAATATTATTTATTCATTGTTACAAGATATTAATGGCAAACTTGATAAAGTTGTGGAATTCATTGGGTATTTAAATGAGACAAGTAAAGAGAAATACCATCATGGCTTTTTAAATGATGAAAATGGGTATCATGGATTTTATACAAATGACTATGAAAGGAATAAATTTAGAAATGCTTTTCAATGGAAAAACATGACAAAAGAAATGAATATTGAAATAGTAAAAGGAATGAAGCGAGAGATGTTGCTGATGGAGAAAAAGATTCTGATAGAGATGTTGATCAAAATATTTAAATGAACAAAGATATAGATATTCCGGTTTGTGGAGATTCTGCTCATTGTTCGGGGGACAAACATGATGAACGGGGGAAAGATGTTGATTTAGACAAATGGATGAACAAGACAATAAGGAATTTGAGCAGATAGCACCTTTTAGTTCAATGCCATCAGTCATGGATATTGAGTCAGTCCACGGAGAAAAAAATAAAGAAGGTACGGATGAAGGTGCAACACCTTCTAGTTCAATGCCATCAGTCATGGATATTCCACGGAGGACAAAATAAAGAAGGTACTGATGAAGGTGCAACATCTGGTGGTGATTTAGTGAAAGGTCTTTCTTGCGATGAAGAAAGAGAAGACTGTATTCTAGTTGAACCAGTACTCACAGATAGTACAGATGTTGATGCTATTATTGAAAAAATAATTGATGGGACATAGGTGGTTTTCACACCTCAGTCGAGTCAAGATATTTTATAAAATAGCGCACCTGCATGCTCTCAGGGAAGTGGACCTGATGTTCTAACATATGGTACAGATGTTGAAGGTATTATGCGTGATATTACAGATGGGAATATAATTTTGGATACAAAAATTCCATAGGGTGATTCATCTAGTTGAAATTGAGAACAATCACATGTTTTCTTGTCTAGATAACGAAAATATTCCATACCCCCTTCTTTGACTTTGAATTTGAGTCGATCAATGGGCTACTCTAAATGTAAAAGTTGGTTTTATTTTGTCATTTAGTGTTTCTTCTGACCAATTTTATATTTCACGAAAAATTTCTTCTACTGTCGTCCTTCTTTTATAAAGCCAAGTTTCTAATTTTTCGTGCATGAAATCCATCATTGTCAAAAGTGGCAATTCTCTTGCACGTCTCAAAATATTATTCATTGACTCAACAATATTTTTTGTTAGCATATCATATCGTCGGCCTGAGCAATGTGAACTAGCCCATCTTTCAGGTGGTTCCTCCATCAAGTAGCCGAATATTTTCTTATCAACATCAGCTATTTGGGACATAAAGTCATCAATTCTGATTGATTGTGTACTCTTGTAGCACTCTGAAACAGATTTATGACAGTGCTTTTTACTTTTCTTTGCTTTAGATTCTTCTCTAGATGATATATGCAAATACCATAGTAGCATTCAAGAAAAACTTCTGCAATTTCATTTGCAATTGCCTTGTGTCAATCTGATAAGAACACTTAGTCTTGCCGAATGCCAATTGTTTTTCTTACTTCTTTAAAGCACCACTCATACGACTCGTTATTCTCTTAATCTGCTACTCCAAATACTATAAGAAAAATCTGATTATTTACGTCTTTCGAAATGGCCACTGGTAGAACACCTCTATATTTATTTTTAGGAAAAGTTCCATCAACAGCAATAACTGGTCGACAGTACTTCCAGCCAGAAATGGACTCCCTATACGTAAAAAAACATATAAAGAAACTTGTTACATTGAAAAGTAAATAAATTTAGTGTTATGGTATGACAACCTACATACTAATGGATGTTACGAAATGTGTATTTCTGCTATGAATCAATATACTTTCAGAATAATAGACTGGAGATTTAAAGTTTTTATATATGAATTCCGAAAGTTCCAATATATTATATTGATATTTTTGAATCTTTAATATTGTATTTTCAATCTATATTTTTCATATGAAAATGCAATATTAAATTTAATATATCTTAGGGAAGTTGCTTTTGGTGGTCTCTTTATGCTGTTTATATTCCTATGATTAGAAAATAAAGAATAAACATCATAAAAGCTATAAAGTCTGTAGCCATTTATTGAAATAATGTCTCTAGATTCAAGCAATTGCGTATGATATAACTAGTAAATACGTTCCTCCCCACAGCAATATATTTTATTATTTAGGAGGAATTACACTTACTTGTTTTTTAGTACAAGTAGCTACTGGATTTACTATGACTTTTTACTATCGTCCGACCGTTACTCAGGCTTTTGTTTCTGTTCAATACATAATGACTTGGTTGGTTAATCCGATCAGTTCATCGATGGTCGACAAGTATGATGGTCCTAATGATGATCCTGCATATATTTCGTGTGTATCTCACCGGCGGATTTAAAAAACCTCAAGAATTGACTTGGGTTACAGGTGTGGTTCTGGCTGTATTAACCACATCTTTTGGCATAACTGATTATTCCTTACCTTGGGATCATGTTGGTTATTGGGCAGTTAAAATAGTAACAGGTGTCCCTGATGCTATTCCTTTAATAGGATCACCCTTGGTCAATTATTGCGCGGAAGCGCTAGTGTGGGACAATCTACTTTGACCCATTTTTATAGTTTACACACTTTTTTATTGCTGCTTTTTACGGCCGTATTTATGTTAATGCACTTTCCAATAATATGTAAACAAGGTATTTCTGGGACTTTATAGAGAAAAGAAAAATAGATCCTAAATATCTGTAATCAACCATTTATTTATAAGTTGTTAAATCTTAATTTGAAATACACAAATTGAGAAATTTTTTGGATGCTGAAGTATACTGTGAGAGTGTCATCTGCTCTTTGTTGTTTTCACTCATTACTTTGGCAAATGTCTACCGTCTTTCTTATCTTTTTTGTTTGAGATATGGACATTTATAATTGATAATCATTTCATAATTGTACAGGTATTTTTTTGCCAAAAAAACTGGTAAGGAGAAGGCAGGAAGAAGACTAAACACAACACAAATATGCATCACTGTTTGTCAATAAGTAAATAGTTTAGAAAATAGTAAAGAAATGCGACACTCTTGCATCTAATAGTACAATGCTGCCATTAACGTAAAGGATGTATTATTTGCCAATCATACAACATCCATAAGTGGAAGTTTTGTTCCAAAATATTCGAAAAATTTCCGCAATTAGTATGCGATGTTGCCTATGTGTTCGATGCTCATGTATTAATTTTTGTTGTATGCAATTTCATAACAAACGAAGTTAAATAAAAAATAACAGTATTAAATTTTACAATATTCCCCCTAATCTTAATTTATACAACTACAACAACCCAGTATAATCCCACTAGTGGGGTTTGGGGAGGGTAGTGTGTACGCAAACCTTACCCCTACCCTGGGGTAGAGAGGCTGTTTGCGATAGACCCTCGGGTCCCTCCCTCCAAAAACTCCCCACCTTACTCTTGGGGTGACTCGAACTCACAACCTCTTGATTGAAAGTGGAGAGTGTTCACCACTAAAGCAATTCACTCTTGTCCTAATCTTAATTTATAGTTAGAAATTAAGTATGATGCACAGTGACCAAGGCATAGTATGGGGGAAAAGGATAGAAAGTAAACAAGACTTACAAAAATAAAAGCTGTATTGGTGAAGCGAACTACGTATAAGCGACCTACGCATGACTCAATCACAAGGGTGACTCAATATAACTAGTGGTCTAAAGCCAAATTTAATAAGTGACATTAAACTTTTTAATTGAATTTAAATATACAAAAAATTAATATTGCTTTTCTTTCTTTCTTTTATTTGTGTAACGACCCGGCCAATCGTTTTGAGAGTTGTAGCCCCATTCCTCCATTCACTGCTCATTTTGTACTTTATAGCTGTTATGTGACTTGTCGGGGTAGTCGGTTCGGGTCCGGAGAGATTTCAGAATGAAATGAGACACTTAGTCTCAAGATTTAAAGCTTAAATTGAAATGATTGACCGGATGTTGATCTATGAGTAAACAACTCTGGAATGAAGTTTTGATAATTCTGTTAGCTCCGTTGGGTGATTTTGGACTTAGGAGCGTGTCCGGATTATGATTTGGAGGTCCGTAGTGAAATTAGGCTTGAAATGGCGAAAGTTGAATTTTTGGAAAGTTTGACCGGGAGTGAACTTTTTGATATCGGGGTCAGATTTCGATTCTGGAAGTGGGAGTCCGGAAGTGGGAGTAGATCCGTAATGTCAAATGTGACTTGTGTGCACAATTTGGAGTCAATCGGACGTGTTTTGATAGGTTTCGGCGTCGTTTGTAGAAGTTGAATTTCTTTAGTTTCAATAGGCTTGAATTGGAGTGTGGTTCATTTTTTTGAAGTTGTTTGATGTGATTTGAGGGCTCGACTAAGTTCGTATGAGGTTTTAGGACTTAATGGTATATTTGGTTGAGGTCCCGGGGACCTCGGGTGGATTCCGGATGGTTAACGATCAAAAGTTGAAGTTGAGTGATTGCTGAAGATGGACCTCTGCTGGATTAAGCGCACCTGCGGAGCTTTGATCGCAGGTGTGAGCTTGCAGGTGCGGTCTGTCTTGCGCAGGTGCGAGATTGGAGGGGAATGTGCAGGTGGTCGCCAGTGGAGGATCCAGAATTTTTATCAAGGGGTGTCAAAATATAAATAATTAGATATATCGAAAAGTCAAGGAGAGTCAAAGCATAGCAAATATACATAAAATAAAAAAAATTATCTAGCAAAATAGTGTAATTTTCCGACGATGGGTATCACTTGACACCCCTTGCTTCAATGTGGCTCCACCACTGGTGGTCGCAAGTGCGAGGAGTTTTTCGCACCTGTCTGCCTGAAGGTGCGGCGAGAGGTGCGCAGAAGTGGAAGGCGCGCAGGTGCGATAGGGAGTTCCGCATCTGCGTGACCGCAGATGCGACAGTATGATCTCAGAGGCGGAAGTGGGCAGAAGTGATTTGGATGCTCGCAGAAGCGGAGTAAGGGACCGCAAGAGCGGAATGAGCCGCAGATGAGTATGTGATGCCGATTTTGCGATGCCGCAGAAGCGGTTAAGTGTTCGCAGAAGCGGAAAGCCTGGTCAGATTAGTAAAACAAGGGTTCGCGATTTTGGCTTCATTTCAAACATTTCAAGAACGGTTCGGGCGATTCTTGAGAGGCTTTTCGGGGAGGTTCTTGAGGTAAGTCCCTTGAGTTCATTTTTGATCAATAATCTTGCTTCCCCATTGATTTTCCCACCTAGTTGGTGTGTATTTAAGGTGTAAATTGGGAGTTTGAGGCTAGGGATTGGGAGAGTTTGATTTTGGGATTTGGGTGATGATTTGATGTCGGATTTTGATAAAGTTGGCATGGTTGAACTTGTGGTTGAATGGGCTTTCGAGTTTTGTGACTTTTATCAAATTTCGAGACGTGGGCCCGAGGGCCAGCTTTTGAGTCAATTTTTTACTTTTGATTAATAGCTTAGCATTTTCTTATAGAGTTAATTCCTTTAGCCCATATTGATTATATCACATTGTTTATGGCTAGATTCAAGGTATTCGGAGGCCGTTTCGCGAGAAAAGGGTATATTGGAGTAGAGATTTGCTCGGATTGAGGTAAGTAATAGTTCTAAATTTGGTTATGAGGGTACGAAATCCCGTATTACGTGTCATATATTCATGTTTCGATTATGTGTTGGCACTGTAGGGACCCACATAGGTCGTGTACATGTTGAATTATCTGCTAATTTGATGTTTAGTACTCATTCACAGTTTTACTTGTATATTATATCTCAGTCTCTATTGTTCTTTGTTGATACATTATATCATTTCTGTTGGGGCTGATTTTCATGATTACTGAGAGCCTGTGAGACTGGAGAGATTGATGACTGAGTGAGACTGAGGGCCTGATTGTGAGATATTGATACTATAGCACGTGAGTTGTCCGTACAACACGTGAGTTTTTCGTGCAACATGTGAGTTGTCCGTGCAGCACGTGAGTTGTCCATGTGGATCTAGATATTATACTTTAGCACGTGAGTTGTCTGTGCAACACGTGAGTTATCCGTGCGGATTATAGCACTTGTGCTGAAGGAGCCCCTCCAGAGTCTATACACACCCCTAGTAAGCGCAGGTGCCTATTAAGTGCGAGTGCGGAGTGCAGAGTGCCTAGTGCCAAGTGCCAAGTGTTGAGTGAATGGGAGGGCTGAGTGACTGTGTCCCTGAGAGGATTCATTTGATTTCATTATTGTTGCACTTAACTGCCATGTATCATTGTCTTGAAATTTCTAAAAGATATTACACTCTGTTTCACTTAAACTTGTCATGAAGTAACTATTTTGCCTAATTTATCGACCTTGTAAGCATGCCTACCTTCCTATGTTGAAATCATTATTTTGAACTATAACTGTGAAGCTCGTCACTACTTTCAGTTCTTTATTTAGTCTTGTTACTTACTGAGTTAGTTGTACTCACACTACACCCTGCACCTTGTGTGCAGATCCAGGTGCTTCCGGTCACGGCGATTGCTGAGTTATGGAGTTCGGATTCTCAGAGACTATCGGGGTAACTGCTTGGCGTTTCGCAGACTTTGTCTCTCCTTCCCTATCTTTCCACTTATTGTATTTAGTTTCAAACTATCATAGACAGTATTTTCTAGACTTGTGATGTAGAGATGTTCATGTACTCTGTGACACCCCGATAGTTGGGAACTTTCGCATTATGTTTTGGGCTTCTAACCCATTTATGAGAACTTTTTTTGCTCAAACTGCTTTAATTCATTTTCTGTTAAAAGTGTTGGAAATATTTTTTAATGTCGGCTTGCCTAGTACCACGATAGGCGCCATCAAGACAGGTTAGGATTTTTGGGTCGTGACAAGTTGGTATCAGAGCCTAGGTTACATAGGTCTCACGAGTCATGAGCAGGTTTTGTAGAGTCTTATGGATCCGTATTTAGACGTCTGTACTTATCTTCGAGAGGTTATCGAACCCTTAGGAAACTTAACATTCTTGTATTCTTGTCATGCAGTTTTTTGATTCCGGTCAATAAATTTCTGTTGTTCTATTCTCTCACAGATTGTGAGGACACGTGACAGACATCCACCAGTACCACCAGCTAGGGTTGCGAGAGGCTGAGGTCGCGGTAGGGGCACAGGTGTAGGTCGTACAATAGCTAGAGCAGCACCTGCAGATCCACCAATTGCTCCAGCTCAGGAGCAGGTTCCAGTTGTGGTTGAGCCAGTAGGGCCAGCTTAGGCACCAGTTGTGCCCATTGTGATTCCAGGCCTTCCGGAGGCGTTGGCCCAGATATTGACAGTTTGCACTGCCTTACTCAGGTGGTTTCGGCTCAGGCCAGAGGAGGTACTTTTACCCCTGCTGCCCATACTCCAGAGCGGGTAATGCAGGGACTTCAGACACCAGGGGTACTACCCGCTCAGCCGGTTGCAGCTGCTCGGGCCCCGGTGGTCCCCGTTATGGCTGATGATGAGCAGAGGAGACTTGAGAGATTTGGGAGGCTTCAGCCTCTATCATTTAGCGGTGCTGAGTCAGAGGATGCTCAAGGTTTCTTGGATAATTGCCAGCGGATTCTTCGCACGACTGGTGTTCTGGAGACCAGTGGGGTCTCATTCACTACTTTTCAGTTTATTGGGGATGTCTTCATATGGTGGGAGGGTAATGAGAGGCGTAGGCCGGTCAGTGCAGTACCACTTACATGGCAGGAGTTCTCTGTTCTCTTCTTGGAGAACTTCGTGTTGCAGTCTCGCAGAGAGGAGCAACGTATATTGTTTGAGCAGTTACGTCAGGATGGCATATCTATGACGCAGTACGTGAAGAGGTTTTTTGAGTTGGATTGTCACGCCGTGTGGTTGGTTCCCACTGGTAGGGAGAGGATTATGAGGTTCATTGATGGCCTCACGTATTAGCTGTGATTGCTTTTGACTAGGGAGAGGGTGTCTGGGGCTAATTTCAACGAGGTGGTTAACATTTCTCGACAGATAGAGATAGTCCGCAGTCAGGAGCGCGGAGAGAGGGGGCCAAGAGGCCTCGTAGCTCGGGTGGTTTCAGCGGTGTCCCTTCTGGGGGTCAGTTCTACCATGGCAGGGGACATCCTTATAGGCACGCCTAGATGGCTCGTCCGATTCACCGTGGTGGATCATCCAGCCATGGTTCATACAGTGCTCACTCAGTCCAGTCTTCATTCAGTGCACTACCAGTGCAGAGTTCTCACCATGCCTTGTCCGCTCAGGTTTCTATAGGTAGTTCCTTGGGTTATCAGGAGCAGCAGTTCCATCAGAGAAGGGGTTGTTTCGAGTGAGGAGACTTTGGTCATATCAATAGAGATTGCCCTAGGTTGTTGAGTGAGGCTCCACAGCAGAGTTCTCGGCCGATGGCACCAGCACCAGCAGTTACATCACCCACTCAGCCAGCTCGGGGTAGGGCCCAGGAAGTTAGAGGTCTTCAAAGAGGGGGAGGCCGATCATATTGCGGTTAGGCCCGATTCTATGCTATTCCTGCCAGATCAAATGTTGTTGCTTCAGATACAGCGATTACAGGTATTGTCTCAGTGTGCCACATGGATGTCTCTGTATTATTTGACCCTGGTTCCACTTATTCGTATGTATCATCATATTTTGCTCATTATCTAGATAGGACCCGCGAGTCCTTAGTTTCATCTGTTCATGTATCTATGCTAGTGGGCGATACTATTATTGTAGAATGCGTATATCGGTTGTGTGTAGTGACTATTGGGGGATTGGAGATTAGAGTTGATCTCTTGTTGCATAGTATGGTTCATTTTGACGTGATTTTGGGTATGTATTGGTTGTATCCATGTCATGCTATTCTGGATTGTCACACTAAGACCGTGACGCTAGCGATGCCGGAGTTGCCAAGGATCGAGTGGAGAGGTTCTCTAGACTATGTACCCAGCAGAGTGATTTCATATTTAGAGGCCCAGTGGATGGTTAGGAAGGGTTGTTTATCTTACTTGGCCTATGTGAGGGATGTTAGTGTTGATACTCCCTCTATTGATTCTGTTCCAGTAGTGCGAGATTTTCTGGATGTGTTTCCTATAGACCTTTCGGGCATGCCGCCCGATAGGGATATTGACTTTGGTATTGACTTGATGCCGGGCACTCAGCCCATTTCTATTCCTCCGAATCATATGGCACCCGCTGAGTTGAAGGAATTGAAGGAGCAGCTTCAGGAACTAATTGATAAGGGATTCATTAGGCTTAGTGTGTCTCCTTGGGGTGCACCAATCATGTTTGTGAAGAATAAGGATGGTACTATGCGGATGTGCATTGATTACAAGCAGTTTAACAAAGTTACAATCAAGAACAAGTATCCTTTGTCGCGCATTGATGACCTATTTGACTAGCTTCAGGGAGCGAGGGTGTTCTCTATGATTGACTTGAGGTTTGGGTATCACCAATTGAAGATTCGAGACTTGGATATTCTAAAGACAACATTCGGGACCCATTATAGTCATTATGAGTTCCTCGTGATAGCTTTTGGGCTAACCAACGAACCAACAACATTCATGCATCCGACGAATAGTGTATTTCAAACTTATCTCGGCTCATTTGTCATAATGTTCATTGATGATATCCTGGTGTACTCTCGTAGCCAGGAGGAGTATACCCAGCATTTAAGGATTGTGTTGCAGCGGTTGAGGGAGGAGAAGCTTTATGTTAAGTTCTCCAAATATGAGTTTTGGCTTAAATCGGTGATGTTCTTAGGGCACGTGGTGTCCAGTGAGGGGATTCAGGTGGATGCGAAAGAGATAGAGACGTTCAGAGTTGTCCCAGACCGTCCTCATCTACGGAGATTCGGAGCTTTCTCGTCTTAGCCGGCTATTATCGTCGCTTCGTGGAGGGCTTCTCATCTATTGTATCGCCTTTGACCAAATCGACCCAAAATGGTGCTATTTTCAGGTGGTCGGATGAGTGTGAGGAGAGTTTTCAAAATCTCAAGATTGCCTTGACCACATCTCCACTTCTAGTTCTACCTTCAGCTTCTGGCTCTTATTTAATGTATTCTGATGCTTCTAGGATTGGTATTGGGTGTGTCTTGATGCAGGGAGGAAGAGTGATTGCTTATGCTTCACGTTAGTTGAAGCCTCACGAGAAGAACTACCATGTTCATGATTTGGAGTTAGCTGCCATCGTTCATGCATTGAAGATTTGGAGGCATTATTTCTAAGGTGTGTCTTATGAGGTGTTTACAGACCATCAGAGTCTCCAGCACTTTTTCAAATAGAAGGATCTAAATTTGAGGCAGCGGAGATGGTTGGAGCTACAAAAGGACTATGATATCACTATTCTATATCATCCCGGGAAGGCCAATATGGTGGCTGATACCTTGAGTAGAAAGGCAGTGAGTATGGGTAGCCTTGTATTCATTCCTGTTGGTGAGAGACCTCTTACAGTTAATGTTCAGGCCTTGGCCAACCAGTTCGTGAGATTAGATGTTTCGCAGCCCATTCAGGTTCTAGCTTGTGTGGTTTCTCTGGCTTCCTTATCTGGTCGCATCATAGAGTGCCAGTATGATGATCCTCATTTGCTTTTCCTTAAGGACACAGTCCAGCACGGTGATGCTAGAGATGTTACTATTGGGGATGATGGAGTATTGAGGATGCAGGATCAAATTTGTGTTCCTATTATGGATGGGCTACGTGAGTTGATTCTTGAAGAGGCCCACAATTGCGGTATTCCATTCATCCGGGTGCCGCGAAGATGTATCAGGACTTGAGGTAGCATTATTGATGGAGAAGAATGAAGAAGGATATAGTGGGGTTTGTAGCTTGGTGCCTCAACTATCAACAGGTGAAGTATGAACATCAAAGACCGGGCGGATTGCTTCAAAGGCTAGAGATTCCAGAGTGGAAATGGGAGCGGGTCACCATGGATTTTGTAGTTGGGCTCCCACAGACTTCGAGGAAGTTCGATGCTATTTGGGTGATTGTGGATCGGCTAACCAAGTCCGCACACTTCATTCTAGTTGGTACTACTTATACTTCGAAGCGGTTGGCTGAGATGTACATCCGAGAAAGTGTCCGCCTCCACGGCGTGCCAGTGTCCATCATTTCAGATCAGGGCACGCAGTTTACTTTGCAGTTTTGGAGAGCCGTGCAGCGAGAGTTGGGTACCAAAGTTGGGTTGAGCACAACATTTCACCCTCAGATGGACGTACAGTCCAAGCGCACTATTCATATATTGGAGGAAATGCTACACGTTTGTGTCATTGATTATGGGGGTGCATGGGATTAGTTTCTGCCACTCGCGGAGTTTGCCTACAACAACAACTACCAGTCGAGAATTCAGATGGCTCCGTATGAGGCTTTGTATGGGAGACAGTGTAGATCTCCGGTGGGTTGGTTTGAGCCTGGTAAGGCTAGGCTATTGGGTACTGAGTTGGTTCAGGATGCTTTGAACAAGGTTAAATTGATTTAGGAGCGTCTTCGTAAGGCGCAGTCTAGACAGAAGAGGTATGCTGACAAGAAGGTCCGTGATGTTGCTTACATGGTTAGGGAGAAGGTACTGCTCAAGGTTTCACCCATGAAGGGTTTTATGAGGTTTGGGAAGAAGGGAAAGTTGAGACCTCGGTATATTGGGCCATTTGAGGTACTTCAGAGGATTGGGGAGGCGTCTTACAGGCTTGCCTTGCCACCTAGTTTGTCGAGTGTGCATCCAGTGTTTCATGTTTCTATGCTCTTGAAGTATTTCGGCGATCCGTCTCCTGTTTTGGATTTCATCATGGTTCAGTTGGATGGTGATTTGACTTATGATGTGGAGCCGGTGACCATTTTGGGTCGGCATGTTCGCAAGTTGAGGTCAAAGGACATATCTTCAGTGAAGGTGCAATGGAGAGGTCAGCCAGTTGAGGAGGCTGCTTAGGATACCGAGCGGGAGATGCAGAGCAAATATCAACACCTATTTGAGACTCCAGGTAGATTTCTAGACCCGTTCGAGGATAAACGTTTGTTTAAGAGGGGGAGGATATAACGACTCGGCCGGTCGTTTTAAGAGTTGTAGCCTCGTTCTCCCATTTACTGCTTATTTTGTACTTTATAGCTGTTATGTAACTTACCGGGGTAGTCGGTTCGGGTCCGGAGAGATTTCAGAATGAAATGCGATACTTAGTCTCAAGGTTGAAAGCTTAAGTTGAAATAATTGACTGGATACTGATCTATGATTAAACGACTCCGGAATGGAGTTTTGATGGTTCCATTAGCTCCGTTGAGTGATTCTGGACTTAGGAGCATGTCCAGATTGTGATTTGGAGGTCCGTAGTGGAATTAGGCTTGAAATAGCGAAAGTGGAATTTTTGGGAAGTTTGACCGGGAGTGGACTTTTTTATATTGGGGTCGGATTCCAATTCCGGAAGTGGGAGTAGGTTTGTAATGTCAAATGTGACTTGTGTGTAAAATTTGGGGTCAATCATACTTGTTTTGATAGGTTTCGACATCGTTTGTAGAAGTTGAATTTCCTTAGTTTTAATTGGCTTGAATTGAGGTGTGATTCGTCTTTTTGAATTTGTCTGATGTGAATTGAGGGCTCGACTAAGTTCATATGAGGTGTTAGGACTTGTTGGTATGTTTGGTTGAGGTCCCGGGGGCCTCGGGTGGATTCTGAATGGTTAACAGATCAAAAGTTGAAGTTGAGTGATTGTTGAAGATGTACCTCTGCTGGTGTAACCGCACATGCAGAGCTTTGATTACAGGTGCAAGCTCGTAGGAGCGGGCTGGCTTGCGAAGGCACGCAGGACCGCAGAGGCGGAAGTGGGCAGATGATTTGGGACCGCAGATGCAGTTTGAATGCTCGTAGAAGCGGAGTGAGGGACCGCAGGAGCGGAATGAGCCGCAGATGCGCGTGTGATGTCGCTTCTGCGACGCCGCAGAAGCGGTTAAGTGTCCGCAGAAGCGAAAAGCCTGGTCAGATTATTAAAACTAGGGTTCACGATTTTGGTTTCATTTCAAACATCTCAAGCACGGTTTGGGCGATTCTTGAGAGGATTTTCGAGGGGTTTCTTGATGTAAGTCCCTTGGGTTCATTTTTGATCAATAATCTTGCTTCCCCATTGATTTTCCCACCTAGTTGGTTTGTATTTAAAGTGTAAATTGGGAGTTTGAGCCTAGGGATTTGGAGAGTTTGATTTGGAAATTTGGGTGACGATTTGGTGTCGGATTTTAATAAAGTTGGTATGGTTGGACTCGTGGTTGAATGAGCTCTCGAGTTTTGTGTCTTTTATCGAATTTCGAGACGTGGGCCCAGGGGCCAGCTTTTGAGTCGATTTTTGACTTTTGATAAATAGCTTAGAATTTTCTTATAGAGTTGATTCCTTTAGCCCGTATTGATTATATTACATTGTTTATGGCTAGATTCGAGGCATTCGGAGGCCATTTCGCGAGGCAAGGGTATATTGAAGTAGAGATTTGCTCGGATTGAGGTAGGTAACAGTTTTGAATTTGTTTCTGTGGGTACGAAACCCCGTATTACGTGTCATATATTCGATTTTAAGGTGACGTCCATGCTAGGTGACAGATGTGGGCGTGCACCGTAGTAATTGGGACTTGGTCAAATTTCATAGAACTGTGTAGTTGAATAATCTGTTGTTATCTGTACATTCTCCTTGTATTAGAAAAATTAAACCACAAATCTTATTAGAAATCATGTTTCAACTATGTGTTGGCACTGTAGGGACCCACATAGGTCGTGTACATGTTGAATTATCTGCTAAATTATTATTTTGTACTCATTCACAGTTTTACTTGTATATTATATCTCAGTCTTTATTGTTCTTTGTTGATACATTATATCATTTCTGTTGGGGCTGATTTTCATGATTACTGAGAGCCCGTGAGACTGGAGAGATTAATGATTAAGTGAGATTGATGGCCTGATTGTGAAATATAGATACTATAGCATGTGAGTTGTCTGTACGGATCCAGATATTATACTTTAGCATGTGATTTGTCAGTGCCGATTATAGCGCTTGGGCTGAAGGAGCCCCTCCGGAGTCTGTACATACCCCCAGTGAGTGCAGGTGCCTGCTAAGTGTGAGTGCCGAGTGCCGAGTGTCTAGTGCTGAGTGAATGGGAGGGATGAGTGACTGTGGCTCTGAGAGGATGCATTTGATTTCATTATTGTTGCACTTAGCTGCCATGTATCACTATCTTGAAATTTCTAAAAGATATTACACTCTGTTTCACTTAAACTTGTCATGAAGTAACTATTTTGACCTTATTTATCGAACTTGAAAGCATGCCTACCTTCCTATGTTGAAATCTTTGTAATTGAACTATAACTGTGAAGCTCGCCACTACTTTCAGTTCTTTATTTAGTCGTGTTACTTACTGAGTTGGTTATACTCACGCTACACCCTGTACCTTGTGTGCAGATCCAGGTGCTTCCGGTCATGGCGGTTGCTGAGTTGTGGAGTTCGGATTCTCGGAGACAATCAAGGTAGCTGCTTGGCATTTCGCATACCTTGTTTCTCCTTCCCTATCTTTCAACTTATTATATGTAGTTTCAGACTATCATAGACAATATTTTCCAGACTTATGATGTATAGATGCTCATGTACTCTGTGACACCCCGATAGTTGGGAACTTCCGCGTTGTGTTTTGAGCTTCTAACCTGTTTATGAGAACTTTTATTGTTCAAACTGCTTTAATTCGTTTTCTGTTAAAAGTGTTGGAAATACTTTTTAATGTCAGCTTGCTTAGTACCACGATAGGCGCCATCACGACAGATTAGGATTTTTGGGTCGTGACAATTTTTTTGTTCATAGGATGGTAGTCTTAAAAGACATTAAGCCTTTAGCTTTATATAAATAATATTTTTATATTAGTAAAAATTAATTCAGGGATACTAGTCATGTAGCATTTAAACTAGCAATTACTTTACAATAGAAGGATACTAGCCATGTATTTGTAATATATTACATCGGATATTATTATAAAAAAATATTATTTACTAATATGAAGACTTGAATAACTTAATTTAAAATTCTAAAATATTTCTATTGTTGAAAAGAAGACAATCTTTATTCCTTTCTTTATAAAAAAAATTATTTTCTAAGCGAAAAAATAAATTATTTAAAAAGTTTCAGACATAAAAATTTTGGGGCCTAAAACAAAGGCTTTACTAGCCTCCCATTGAGCTACCCCTGGACTCACAAACTTGTGAAACTATAATGACAAGAAGGGATGAGAGTCCTCCGTGCACATTCACTACCTGAGTTGCCTTTGGTAGTATCGTCGCCTATTCATTCATTTTATGAGTTACTATTATTAGGCAAACCCGAAAATAATGAAGATAAAGAACACCAAATTTTAACGTGGAAAACCTTTCAAATCGAAGGTAAAAATCACGGGACACAAAGATCCAAAAACTCCACTATAAAAATAAGAGGGTTACAAAAGTTCTCCAAATTGGCTACACAACAAGTGCCAAATACGGAGAAACAATAGCAACAACAAATCATTGAAGAAAGAGGAGAAGTCACAAAACTAGAGCTACTGTCCGGGGCTTGAAATCAGATGCTACGGTCCTCAAATTCCGATCTGCTTCATTCAAATCAAATACCAAGATATTACGAACACTCAATCAAAATTTCAACCCGATCCAATGGTTAACAAATCGGAAAACGTGATTTGAAATTAGCGGGTTGGAATAAAAATCTGCAGCAAAACTAATACTTTTCCTCTCTCTTCTCTCTTCTCTCTTGATGAAAGCTCTCTCAATAACCTCTCTTATTGTCACGACTCAAAATCCAAATAGTCATGATTGCACCTAGCCTAACCCGCTAGGTAAGCCAATTAACAATAATCCAATTCAAATAAGATTTACTGAGAAAAATAAGTGATGAAATATCTGAACTTTAATATACTATCCATGGACTAGTAGTACAATCACGAGCTTCTAAGATTTAGTATTTACAAAGCTGGTATGAAATAAATACATCATCTGTTTGGAATATTAATGAACAGATTAAAAATGCTAAAACTACCAAGAACAAGAGGCAGCAATGACCGGAACGCAAGTACATCTTCAATGTCAGCTTCCACCTTACACATCACTATCAGCATCCTAAAATCAAAACACAAGGTGCAGAAGTATAGTATGAGCACAACCGACCTCATGTACTCAATAAGTATCCTAACTAACCTCGGCGAGAAAAAAGAGGCAGAATTATAAATTATTCTCACTAACACTTGTGCAGTTCAAAATTTCAACAAGTATAGAGCAGATATACATATGATCAAATCAGAAAATCTCAGGTGAAACCATTTATGATGCTCACAATTATATGTTTTAAAGTATCATGCTCAGTCAACAATCCAGCATATAAGGACTATGTGCAAGTAAATCAGGTAATCTGTAATGACCCGATCTGTTGTTTTGCTTTCTAAAATTCTGTTCCCCTAAATGAGACTCCCCATATATGCTTTTATTGTTTCATGACTTGTGGGAATGGTTAGTTCGGGTTTGAAAAGGTTCGGGTTGAAATCGGAACACTTGGTTCCTTAATATTGGCTTTAAAAGGTTAAGTTTGACTTGGTTTAACATTTCTAGTAAACGATATCAGAGCCGGAATTTGACAGTCAAAATAGATTCATATGATGATTTTGGACTTGGGCGTGTTTTCGGATAGGGTTTTGGATGACCGGGGAGCATTTCGGCGCCTAGAGTTGATATTTGGCTTATTGATGTTTTAAAGTTCTTTAAATTTGGCTTGAAGTAGGTTTTGGTATTACCGAGGTCCATTAGAGATTTTGAGGCTGGGAATAGTTCCGTGTGTTGATTTAAGACTTGCACGCAAAATTTGATATCATTCCGAGTAGTTAAAGTATGATTCGGCACGTTCGGGGCAAGTTGGAAGAACTTGAAGTTCATAAGTTGATTCGATTTGGTTTGGGGTGTGATACTTAGTTTTGGTGTTGTTTTTCGTGTTTTGTGAGGTCGAGCAGGTCCGCTTTATGATTTCAAACTCCTTGGTATGTTTGGACGAGGCCTCAGGGGCCCCGGGTGCCATTCGAACGATGCGCGGAAGTCGTTTGGACTTGGAGAAATGGCTGAAGCATATGAGCCTCTGGTGCAATCACACCAGCGGAGAGCTAGCCGCATGTGTGAGCTCATAGAAGCGAGCCAAAGACCGCAGAAGCGGCCTAGCGTGGGCTTCCTAGGTATCGCAGAAGCGGAGCATGGACCGCACCTGCCAAAGCGCAGGTGCGAAGAAGGCAACCGCAGAAGCGGAAAGAGCATCGCAGATGTGGAGCCGCAAAAGCGGCCAATTCTCCGCAGAAGCGGAAATCGCTGGAGGCAGAAGGGTCCATTTAATACGGGACTTAGGCCACTTTGGCTCATTTATTTCACTTCCTGGACGATTTTGGGAACTTTGTAGACAGGGGTTTTCACCTAGCTATTGAAGGTAAGTAATTTATATCCAATGTACGTTAAATATATAGATTATGGGTAGATTTTAACATAAAAATTTGTGAAAATTTATGGTTTTAGTTGAAAAACCTAGGTTTTGATAAAAATGGGATTTAACCACGAAAACGATTATGGAATTGGGTAAATATTATATATTTGAATGCGTGAGTGTATGGGTAACAATTATCTTCAAATATTTCTAAAATTCGGGTACGTAGGCCCGGGGTTTAATTTTAGGAATCTTCCAATTTGGGTTGGTTAATTACTCTAATAGTTAAATTATGAACTTTTGAACATGTGTTGATTAATTTATATAATATTTGACTAGTTCTGGGTTATTTGGCACCGAGTTGAGGATTTAAATCATCTTTGTGGATCGGAAGTAAGCTTGACAATGAGGTAAG
Organism: Nicotiana tomentosiformis; assembly: GCF_000390325.3. Taxonomy (NCBI): domain Eukaryota; kingdom Viridiplantae; phylum Streptophyta; class Magnoliopsida; order Solanales; family Solanaceae; genus Nicotiana; species Nicotiana tomentosiformis. Next base: position 13,649,564 of record NC_090815.1, on the reverse strand, counting down.
TCTCTTGCCTAACCTTCTAAGAGGGAACTCATCCCCTTGGGTGTATTTTGTTGTTAATTACTTGTGTGGGGAGCTACGTACGCACTAGGTGATGAGAGTCCGTGCGTAGCCATATTCCAAGAGATGTCCGGGTATTCTTAGATTTATATCATGCCTTGATTGTACTATTATGTTTATTATTTATATTAATTATCTAAAATAAAGTTGAGATTAGGGATTGTAAGGTTGAAACTCTCCAATTTAGATTTCTTATTTTTGGGAAGAATTGAGGAATATATAATAACTCTAATAAATACGTGTCCACTCGCGTCGCAAGTACTTCCGCGAGCGAGGTAAACTTCTCTACTCTCATGAGAGCAGGCCGTTCGCCTCGGCAGGTTAATAGATGCATCTATAATTCGTGTCGTTAGACCCTCGGCAGTGCACACAGTATATTTTTGGATCGGGCAGTACGACCTCGGCATAAATTGTGCCTAATAATACTCGAAACCTGATTTCACTTAATACTATTTCGTGGCTTGGGAGGTTATAATTTATTTAATGACAGAAGTTGAATCAGGGTTAGTAGGTGTTGGCTAGAGAAATTCTTGGGATTTTATCATCAGTTAAGGAACCATTTATTGACTGCTTGTTATTTTGTTATTATTATTATTATTATTATTATTATTATTATTATTATTATTATTATTATTATTATTATTATTATTATTATTATTTCCATGTTCCATACCTGTTTATTATTCATGTATTCTATTATTATCCCATAGTAAGTGTCGATGTCGACCCCTCGTCACTACTTTTTTGAGGTTAGACTGGATACTTACTGGGTACATGTTATTTATGTACTCACGCTACACTTCTGCACTAACCGTGCAGGATCTGAGGTAGGTGCATTTGGTAGGCATCCCGGCGCGTACCCCTGATACTCCAATACTTAGTGGTGAGCTGCTTCTGAGCCCGTTCTGCACCACCTGATGTCTTTCTTTTGTATTCACTTTCTGTCTACTCTATTTGAGACAGTATTTTGGGGTTTTGTATATTCTACTAGTAGCTCATACACTTATGACACCAGGTTTTGAAATTATGTTAGTAGACATTTGATGATTTTTTGAGTATTTAGTTCATCACACTTGTCCTTATAATTGCTCACGCATTATTTTATTAGATTTCTTACCTCACTTATATAATAATAAAAACAATTGACCATTTCTAAAATGTTAAAAAGTATAATTACATGGCTAGATCACCATTGGCTTGCCTAGCGGCGATGTTGGGCGCCATCACGACCTATAGGGGAATTTGAGTCGTGAAAATATAGTATCATAACACTAGGTTCACGTAGGCCTTACAAGTTATGAGCAGGCCTAATAGAGTCTTGCGGATCGATGCAGAGACATTCATACTTATCTTTGAGAGGCTATAAGTTGTTAGGAAACTGCTCTTTCTTCATCTCATATAGTGCAGTTGATGTTCTGCTAAGTATCTTTATCTTATTCTCTCACAGATAGTGAGAACGCATGCTGTAGATGTACCCGACCATGCAAGAGCTGCTCCCACTGTTGCTAGAGGCTGAGGAAGAGGTCGGGGAAGGACACCAGCTCATGGTAGAGGACGAGGGCATCCTAGAGTTGCTCCAACTATGACTCCAGTGGATCCAGTACAGGATCCTATTATTGAGTAGCATGGCGAGGTGCATGCAGCGGAGCCAGCCCCAGCGGATTTCATGTCCGTGCCAGGATTCAAGGAGGTCATAGGCTGTATGTTGCGGTTCATGGATTCTATGACTCGGGCTAGTTTATTTCTAGCAGACCCAGCCATATCTTAGGCAGGAGGGGGAGCACAGACCCCCTACCACTCAGGCTCCAGGGCATGCAGCTGGCGTGTATCAGACCCCGGGCACACTACTTGTGGGGGGAGCTCAACCAGTTGCAGCAGCAATACCTGAGCTCAGACCAGCTGTAGCCGGAGTTCCACAAAATCTATTGGACAGATGGACCAGGCTACATCCTCCTGTCTTTGGAGGTGAGCAACATGAAGACCCCCAGGACTTTATTGATTGGTGTAGGGATAGACTGCACAACATGAGGATATTGGAGTCCAACGGGGTGGACTTTACCACCTTTCAGCTGGAGGGAAGGGCCCGTAGATGGTTCCAGTCCTATCTTCTCGGCAGACCAGCAGGTTCTTCTCCCATGACTTGGGACCAGTTCACACGCCTTTTCCTGGACAGATAAATTTCACCCTCTTAGAGGGAAGAGTTGCAATTTCAGTTTGAGCAGCTCCAGCAGGGCCAGATATTGGTTATCGACTATGAGGCGAGATTCTCTAAGTTGTCTCTCCATGAAATTATGATACTTCCGACCAATGCAGAGAGAGTGCGGAGGTTTGTTGCCAGTTTGCACTCTGATATCCAGGCCACTATAGCCTGAGAGGTTGAGATGGGGACTTATTACGAGCTAGTTGTTAAGATAGCTCGGAGGATCGAGGGTGTCCGTCAGCGGAGCCGAGAGCATACTCACGCTACACTTCTGCACTAACCGTGCAAGATCTAAGGCAGGTGCATCTGGTAGGCATCTCGGCGCGCACCCCTGATACTCCAAGACTTAGTGGTGAGCTGCTTCCGAGCCCGTTCTGCAGCACCTGAAGTTTCTCTTTTTTATTTACTTTCTGTCTACTCTACTTCAGACAGTAGTTTAGTGTTTTGTATATTCTACTAGTAGCTCATACACTTGTGACACCAGGTCTTGGAATTGTGCTAGTAGACATTTGATGATTTTTGAAGTATTTAGTTCACAACACTTGTCCTTATAATTGCTCGCACTTTATTTTGTTAGATTTCTTACCTCTTACTTATTTAATAATAAAAAACATTGACCATTTCAAAAATGTTAAAAAGGATAATTACATGGCTAGTTCACTGTTGGCTTGCCTAGCGGCGACGTTGGGCGCCATCACGACCTATAGGGGAATTTGGGTCGTGAAATAATCAGTCAAGGGAATTACAAGTAAATATGAAATACAATAACCGAATATCATCCCTTTGCGGTGCGCAACCCGATCCAATAACGGTAACTAGCTCTCCCAGATCTCACATTAATATCCATCGCACGGATAACTCACGTGCTGTACGAACAACTCACATGCTATAGTATCAATATCTGGATCTGCACGGACAACTCATGTGCTGCACGGATAACTCGTGTGCTATTGTATCAATATCTAGATCCGCACGGACAACTCACGTGCTCCACGGACAACTCACATGCTATAGTATCAATATCGGGAACCACGCGAACAAATCATGTACTGCATGACCAACTCACATGCTATAGTATCGATATCTAGATCCGCACAGACAACTCACGTGCTGCATGGACAACTCCAATGTTATAGTATCAATATTGGGATCCGCACAGACAAATCACATACTGCACAGCCAACTCACATGCTATATTATCGATATCTGGACCTTCACGGATAACTCACGTGTTATATGGATGACTCACATGCTATAGTATCAATATCGGGATCCGCACGAACAACTCACGCGTTGCACGGACAACTCACATTCTATAGTATCAATATCTAGATCCGAATGAACAACTCACGTGTTGCACGGACAACTCACGTGCTATAGTATCAATATCTGGACCCGCACAGATAACTCACGTGATATAGTATCAATCCGCCCGACATGGTCATAGGCACCCAGTCCAAATCATATCACACAAAATCAAGTATACAAGAACACATGTAAACAATCGACAAATATCATATTTCATGCTCCTGGACTTATATAATAACATGCTAAAGTGTAGGCATGTGCAATGTATGCTATCATGGCTCAAATCAGCAAGTTATCACAGAAATAGTAATTACCAAGTTTATTTAGGGAATTAGCCTCTTTGTAATCTCAAATATGGCTCAAATAGTTCACAATAATGGTACAAATATGTGAAAACATTATAGCTTTAAGCTTAACAGTCAACTCTAGGCATATCATAGCCTAAGTATTTCCCGAGCACAAATAAATACCCGGTGCTCGCACATGGGCTCAAGCTCCACACATATGCGTACTCATAGCGCGTAGCTATCACAAATAATTCAGGCAACTAGTGTCTCAACCAAGTTTAGATAGGATTCTTACCTCAAACAAGCCGAATTCAATACCGAGCAAGCCAACCAATACTTTAAAAATTCTATTCCGCGCGTATCAACCTCTGAACGGCTCAAAACTAGCAAAAAGTAATTCAAATATATCAAATAGCACCTAAGGAAATTATTCCAAATAATAAAGGTCGAATTTCTAATCAAAATCGCGAAGTCAACCAAAACGTCAAACCCGAGCCCGCACCTCAAAACCTGACGAAACTCACAAATCCGAAAACCCATTCAATTAAGAGTCCAACAATACTAATTTCACTTAAATTTGACTCTGAATCAATGTTCAAAATTGAAAATTTATTTTATGAAATCATAGACATTTCCTCCGATTTCTCTTTAAAAATTAATAATCATAGGCCGAAAACAAAGATTAATTCATGAAATATAATTACAAGTGAGTCAAGAATGCTTACCCAATTTATGTGGTGAAATTCCTCTCCAAAGTCGCCTAAACCGAGCTCCAAAATCCCTAAATGTGAAATAAACGACCAATCATCGAAATATTGGAACACTCTCCGCTTCTGCGATGCCACTGCCGCTTTTGCGGCTCCGCACCTACGCCTATAGCTATGCATGTGCAGTCACACCAGAACCTCTCCCAAACCAGCCTTAGCCAAATAATCCAAAATAATCTAAATATCATCTGAAACTCATCCTAGCCCATTGGGAACCCGTCCGAACATACCAACAAGTCCCGAAACATAATACGGACCTACTCGAGGCCTCAAATCACACAAAACAACATCGAAGTGCAAGCGCTCAAAATGACCGGCCGGGTCGTTACACTTATGTGCTAAATTCTTCAAAGACTAATATCAATGAGCATAGAATAATTCTCCAAGGTGTCCTATTTATAGATAATGAGTGGTGCTTTCTTTTAAATCCAAAATGAACTCTAAATAGGAATAAAAACCGAATACAATTCCGAATAGGAATGGAAACCGAAAGAGAATAGGAATAGGCCATTGGGCCTTTGGCTGGACAACATGGGCATGTGCCCAACAAACTACCCCTCCAGCCAAGGGGCCAAATGTGTCTTCAAGTAGAGGAACTATTGACAGGCTTCATGCCTGCCAATTTTCTGCAAAATACATGCTTATCTGCAAGCTTAACTACGAAGTCCTCAGGCTGCTCAATATAAATCTCCTCATCTAAATCACCATGAAGAAAAGCGGTCTTGACATCCATCTACTCAACCTATAAATCTAGACTTGCGTCCAAGCCTAGAACCACACGAATAGAAGACATCTTCACAACAGGGGAGAAAATTTCATCAAAGTCAACTCCTTTCTTCTGGCCAAAACCTTTCACAACTAACCTCGCCTTGTATCTAGGCGCATAGGTATGGTTATCTTGCTTTATTCTGAATATTCATTTGTTAGATAAAGCTCTCTTATCTTTCAGCAATTTCACTAACTCATATATGCCATTCTCATGGAGTGACTTCATCTCATCTTCCATGGCTTCTATCCACTGATCTTTGTGAGTATCTTGCATGGATTCAACATAACTATCAAGTACTCCCATGTTAGTCAAAAGTACATACTCATCAGGAAGATAGCACATGGATTTTTGCTTCTCTCTTGTAGATCTTCTAAGAGAGGTTTCATGAGCATTCGAAGTAGTTACATGAGCAGTAATTGGTTGTTGATCAACCATAACTTCATCAACTGGAGCATCTATAACATCTACACCATGATGATCATTTTGATCTTGATCACTATTTTCATTAGTGTCTTGGGTTCCTTTATGTGCAATAGGTGCCTTAGCAATAGAAACTAGATCAATATCAACTAAGCTCTCATTACTCTAAGAATCTATCTTCTCAGCTTTGTCAATATCTTCAATACTCTGGTCTTCAAAGAATATTGCATCACGGCTTATAATAATTTTATTGTAAACTGGATCATAAAAACGATACCCAAACTCATCTTAACCATAACCGATAAATATACACTACTTAGTTTTGACATCCAGTTTCGATCTCTCATCTTTAGGAAGATGCACACAAGCTTTACACCCAAAAACTCTCAGGTGATGATAAGAGAAATCTTTTGCAAACCAAACTCTGTCTGGAACATCACCATCCAAAGCAATAGCAGGAGACAAATTGATAACTTGGGCAATAGTGTTAAGTGTTTCCGCCTAAAATGTATTTGGAAGTTTTGTCTCTAAAAGCAAGCATCTAACTCTCTCAACTAGAGTTCTATTCATCCTCTCTGCCAAACCATTCAATTGAGGCATCTTGAGTAGAATTTTCTGATGACTAATTCTTGTTCTTTGCAATAGTTATCAAAGGGACCACAATATTCACCACTATTGTCAGTACGAATGCATTTTAATTTCTTCCATGTCTGTCTCTCAGCTAAGGCCAGAAATTCCTTAAACACGCTGAGTGTTTGATTTTTGGATTTTAAAGGATACACCTAAAGCTTGCAAGAATGATCATTAATGAAGGTCACAAAGTAAAGTGCACCACCTTTTGACTTTATTTTAAAAGGACCACACAACTAGAGTGTACTATCTCTAATAAATCGGGCTTTCTTGAAAGAGGATGGCTATGAAATGAAACTTTTTTCTATTTACCAGTTAAACAATGGATACACCTTTTCAGCTTTGCTTGTTTCACTCCAGAAAGCAAACGTTTCTTAGCCAAACACGTAATCCCTCTCTCGCTCATATAACTCAATCTTTTGTGCCACAATTCTGATAAAGTATCACTTTTCACTTGATTTATGGAGTCGTTAAGAATAGATCCTTGTGTCACATATAATTGAGAAGACTTGACTCCTCAAGCCACTACTAACTAGCACTTGATGAGCTTCCATTGGCCATTAAAGAGGGCATTATGGTAACTTTCATCATCTAATCTTCCTGAGGAGATCAAATTCAAAGGAAAGTCTAGAGCATGCTTGACATCTTGAAGAAGTGACATTGAAACATTATTAGTTTTCAAACAAACTGTGCCAACACCAAACACCTTAACTTCACTGGCATTGCCCATTTTTAATACTCCATAATCAACATGAGTATAAGATGAGAAAGTCTTTTCTAGTGTGATATGTGAGGTAGCTCCAGAATCAACTATCCAGCTCATCTCATAGGATACCAAATTGATGACATTTTCATCATAAGCAAAAAGAAGGTCATCTCGAACAATAGCAGCAATATTGTTCTCATTATTTTCAACTTTCTTTCCTTCTCTAATGTCTTGGTTCAACTTGTTACAGAACCTTTTGATATGCCCTTTCTTGCCACAGTGGTTGCACATAATATTATGGTATTTGGACCTTCACTTACTTCTACTTTTACCTTTATTCCTCGAACCACTTATTCTATCTCTCCCCCGGTCTTCTGTAATCAAGATATCTGCTTGTGAGGACGAACACTAAGATTTTCTCCTTACTTCCTTGTTCAGCACACCACTCTTGGCATATTCCATGGTTACCTTATGTAAGGACCCGACCGACCGTTTTGCTTTCTTAAACCATGTTCCCCTAAATAAGACTCCCCGTATGTGCTTTTACTATTTTATGACTTGCGGGGATGGTTAGTTCGGGATTTGGAAGGGTTCAGGTTGAAATCGGAATACTTGATTCCTTAAGGTTGGCCAAAAAGGATAAGTTTGACTTCGGTCAACATTTTGATTAAACAACCTTGGAATCAGGATTTGATGACTCCAATAGGTACGTATGATGATTTTGGACCTGGGCGTATGTTCGGATCAGGTTTCGAACTTGGAGGCATTATCTTTATGGGGTGTCCTGTGAGGTTTACACTGATCATCGTAGCTTGCAGCATTTATTCAAGCAGAGGGATCTCAATTTGAGGCAGCGCAGGTGGCTTGAGTTACTGAAGGATTATGATATTACCATTCTTTATCATCTGGCAAGGCGAATGTAGCTGCGAATTCCTTGAGAAAAAAGGCGCAGAGTATGGGTAGCTTGGCATTCATATCAGCAGAGAAGAGGCCCTTAGCTTTGGACATTCAGTCCTTGGATAACAGACTTGTGAGGTTGGATAATTCAGAGCCCAACTGAGTTCTTGCATGCGTCGTTGCCCAGTCTTCATTGTTGGAATAGATTAGGGCTCGAACGTTTGATGATCCACACTTGTTGGTTCTTAGAGGTACAGGGTGGTGCCAAGGAGGTTACTATCGGCAAGGATGGTGTTCTGTGACTCCAGGGTCGCCTAGCTTGAGGGAGAGAATTCTAGAGAAGGCACACATTTTTCGGTATTCTAGTCATCCAGGTGCTACAAAGATGTATTGCGACCTGAGGCAGCATTATTAGTGGCGGCAGATGAAGAAGGACATAGTTAAGTATGTTGTGAGGTGTCTAAATTGCCAGCAGGTTAAGTATGAGCACCAAAGGCTAGGTAGCCTACTCTAGCAGATGATTATACCTAAGTGGAAATGGGAGCGCATTACTATGGACTTCGTAGTTGGGTTGCCGCAGACATTGCGGAAGTTTTATGCAGTTTGGGTCATTGTCGACAGGTTGACCAAGTCGGTGCGACCACGTATACTTCAAAGAGGTTGGCCCAGATTTATATTCAAGAGATAGTTTGGTTGCATGGTGTGCATGTTTTCATCATATCAGATAGAGGCCCTCAGTTCACTTCGCATTTATGGAGAGCATTACAAAGTGAGTTGGGGACCCGTGTAGAGCTAAGCACAGCCTTTCACTCATAGACCGACGGACAGTCAGAGTGGACAGTTCAGATCTTGGAGGACATGCTCAGAGCATGTGTGATTGACTTTGTAAGGTAGTGGAATCGGCTCTTGCCTTTAGCTGAGTTTGCTTACAAAAACAGTTACTCCATTTGAGACATTATATGGTCGGCAATGTCATTCACCCATGATAAGTAGAGATTTTGACTGCTTATTTGCACTCTTTTACCTGCGTTTTAGCTCAAAATTGCTTAAAGGTATTCCCGAAATCTAACGAAATATGCTTGCTTGCAGGAGTGTTAGAATATGAGCTAAAGAAATGAAAATCAACTCAAGAAGGAGTAATATTGGAAAAGGACAAAAATAAGGCTAAAAGGGCACTGTGCGGACCGCACAATATTGAGTGCGGCCGCAGATAATGAAGAAAACCTTGGAAAAGAAATGACATGTAAAGTGCGGACCGCACAATTCTGGTGCGGCCGCAGAAGACAAAGATCAGAGAGATGGGATTTCAAGTTCAAGAAGAAATGCGGACCGTACCATTTTTATTCGGCCGCATAATCAAGAGCGCGGCCGCACTCATTTTTATGCGGTCCGCAGAAGTCTCACACAGCCAGAGTCTAAGATCAAGGAGTGCGGACCACACTATAATTGTGTGGCCGCAGAAGCAAGAGTGCGACCGCACTCACAAATATGCGGTCCGCAATAGTTGAAGGAGTGCGATCGCAATCCAGAATTATGCGGCCGCAGAACTAGAACCTGTCAAGCCAAGTCTCGTTGTGCGGACCGCACACATAATTATGCGGCCACAAAACCTCCGTAGAGGCATTTTTGTCAGATTTTTTCAGCTTAGTTTAAATAGAACGTTTTGTCATTTTTAGGGTAAGTTTTGTTTTGGGAGAGCACCTGGGCCGTTTTTCTTTACTGTCTTGAGTAATATTGTACTAGATTAGCTTCTAAACATTAGATTTTCTTTCCCTAATCAATTATTATGCATTCTAACTTAATTTCTTCTTGTATTTCTGCATTTTTCATGAGTAACTAAATTTCTAGCTAGGGTTGTGGCCCAACCCTAGTGTGGGTACTTAATGGATGTTTGATTTAGGACTTGTTTGTGATTGGGTTAGTGATATTTAGCCTATTTCTTGGTTAAATTCAAGAATTAATGGTTGCAAACATTGATTCATGCCTAATTGACGTAGTCTCTACTTGAGAAAGAGAGACTAAGTCTAAGAAAACTTGGCTAACAAGAAATTGGGGCGAACTCAAGAAATTGATAGCCCCAATTAAAGGGTTGAATCTAGAGATCGTAAGACCAGACTTGAGCATTTATCACTTATTTTGAGCAATACCCATTTGGACTTGAGAAAGCCAAATTGGGCAAAATCACTCAAACTACCGAGAGATATAGAGTGGGCAATTGCGTGTGATTTCTATATTACGACCCCGACCAATCTAACTTGCCCTAGAGTTTACAACCCATTAGGTAACCACCTAGGTGGAAGTCACGACCCTAGATCTTTTATCATTTGGAAAACAACCAAAACCAAAAATATTATCTTCTAATTTTATAATTGCAATCAATAGTTTAAACTAGATGTAGAAACAACAAACAACAATGTGGAAGTGTAATCTAAGGCATATCGTACAATTACACTAAGAATATACCCAATCCCAATTCTAACTCCCTGAGGATTCGACCCCGACTTGCGTTGGGTTTTATTATTGCTTCGACTGCCTCATTACCTATATTTGTGGTGTGAGTTTGGGAGACATCAATTTTTAGTGCCGTTGCCGGGGAGTTAAACGGATATAGCTATATATCTAGGTTTTTGTGTGATTTGTTTTCTTTTCCTTCCGAGTCACTAATTTTGCTTTTGAATTGTTATAGGTACGAGAATGGCTCTCAACAACGAGCCCATTGATAATTTTCCATTGGGGGAGGAAGTGGACGATGATCAAGGAGATGAGGTTCTTCCCGAACCTCAAGCAAATAGGAGAGGTCGACCGCCTCAAGATAATGTTCTCATCCCTCCCCTACCTCCATCAAGAGCGGCAGCGCACCGGTGTTGCCGAACGAGGGTTATGCAAGTGCTATAGTCACGCCCTACATTAGGGCGGGCAATTTCCAAATCACCAACGTGATGCTTACACTACTTGAGCAACATGATGCTTACACCATCTCAAGGGGTTCGTCGATACTTGTTGGGGGAGCAAGCAAACCAATGTTACCGAGGACGCGCTGAGGTTGAGGCTATTTCCCTTTTCTTTACGGGAAAAAGCATTAGACTGGCTATAGAGATTGCCCAATCATTCCATCCATACATGGGATGAGTTGGCTGAAAAATTCATTGCCAAATTCTTCTCTCTGAGGCATATGGCTACACTACGGGATGAAATTCTAGCGTTCAAGCAAGAGCCCAATGAGCCATTGCACGAGATTTGGGAAAGATATCGTACCATGGTTAAAGAGTGCCCGAATAATGATATGACCGAGGCCATGATCCAACAAACCTTCTACAGGGGGATCAACACAAAAAATCAATATGTGGTAAATCAACTCGCCGGCGGGAGGGAACTTCATGATTACACCTTATGCTGAAGCTTGTGAAATTATGGATGAGATGGCGGATACCTCATCGACATGGCAAAGTAGGGCTAATGTTCCGCAAGGTGACCCCAATGTCATTCCTCTACACAAGGAACTACATGATCATGGGAAAGCTATCGCAGAGTTAACAACCACAATGAACCAATTGGCAAAATCCCAGCTGCAACAAGTTCAAGGGCCGAAACAAGTGAATGCGATAGAAAGCGTAAATATGATGATGAACAAGAAACGGCAAAAAGGTCAACAAGGGCAAAGCCGTCCGAAATAATTCATGCAAGATGATAGTGAGTATGACCAAGGTGATTCGTATAATGAGCAAGAAGAAGAAGTGCAATACGTCAACAATTATCAGGGTCAAAGAAACAATGCTCAAAATCAACAACAACGGAGATCACAAGGAAATCAAGGAAATTGGAACAACCAAGGTCACCAAGGCAATTGGAGTGGTGGCAACAACAATCAAGGCAATTGGGGAAATAACAATAATTAAGACAATTAGAATAATCAAGGAAACCAAGGCAATTGGGGTGGCAACAATCAAAGTAATTGGGGAGGTAATCAAGGAGGTTAGAATAACAACAACAACCGGGGGTCGGATTTTCAAAGGCCCCCGATGTTCTAACAACCGAGTAATCCACCTCCCTATCCCGAGCTCTTCAAACAATGAGATGGGATGGATTGAAAATATGTTCAATCAAATGATGGAGAAAAGTGCCGACTCCGATGCTCAATTAGCCTCCCATAACACTTCAATCCGCAATTTGGAGGTTCAACTTGGCCAAATCTCACAAGCATTGAACACTCGTCCTAAGGGGCACTACGAAGTGATACGGTAGTGAACCAAAGGGTGGGAATAATACGGGACATGCTATGGCCGTGACTACGAGAAGTGGAAAAGGTGGAGATGCAACCACCTCAAATCAAAGAAGAATTATAGATGATGATGTTGTAGTTCAAGAAGATGAAATTCCAAACAATGTGGTTCAAGCTAATGACAAAGTGAGAATTAATATTGATGAAAATGTGGAGGAGACGCAAGAAGAGGTGAACCCGTCTTGGGAGCACATGATTGACATACCGGAACCGATAGTGCCAAAGGCTAAGGCACCAATGCCAAGGCCTCCTCCTCCATACCCTCAAAGGCTTGCAAAACAAAATAGTGAGAACCAATTCAAAAACTTTATTGACATGATGAAGAGTTTGTCTATCAATGTACCATTGATTGAGGCGTTGGAACAAATGCCGGGCTATGCAATGTTCATGAAGTACTTGGTCACCAAGAATAGGTCGACGAATTGTGAAACTATCAAGATGACACATCAAGTGAGTGCTATTGTGCACTCAATGGCTCCAAAATTGGAAGATCCGGGTGCTTTCACAATCCCTTGCACTATTGGGAGCGCCGACTTTGTCAAAGCTTTATGTGATTTGGGGGCAAGTATCAACTTGATGCCCTACTCTATGTTCAAAACTTTGGGAATTGGGCAACCAAGAACCACATCTATGATGTTGCAAATGGCGGATCAGACTATGAAGAGGCCATTGAGAATTATTGATGATGTGTTAGTCCGAATTGATAAGTTCATCCTTCCAGCGGACTTTGTGATCCTTGATTGTGAGGTTGACTACGAGGTGCCTATTATCTTGGGTAGACCTTTCCTTGCTACGGGGAAGGCTCTTGTTGATGTGGAAACCGGTGAGCTCACTTTCCGGGTGGGTGACGAAAAGGTGGTTTTCCATGTGTGCAAATCGATGAGGTAACCAAATAGCAACAAAGTATGTTCGTTCGTGGATTTAGTGACCGAAGTAATTGTTCATGATGCTAGTGCTGTGATGAATGTTGAGGATACCTTGGAAGCTGTGTTGCTCAATCGTGATGATGATGAGAAGGAAGGCTTTGTAGAATGTGTCAATGCTTTGCAAGGAATAGGGTCATATACTTATGAACCCCGAAAATAGTCCTTAGATCTTGAGAACCGGAAGACTCCTCCAACAAAGCCCTCAATAGAGGAGCCTCCTACTTTGGAGTTAAAGCCTTTGCCTTCACATCTCAGGTATGAGTTTCTTGGCCCTTCTTCCACTTTACCTGTTATTCTTTCCTCTTGCTTGACTAACGTGCAGGTAGATTCTACTTTGGCGGTGCTCCAAAAAAGGAAGAAAGCTATAGGTTGGACATTGGTGGATATTCGGGGTATAAGACCCGCCTTTTGCATGCACAAGATTATTTCTGAGGAGGATGCCAAACCCTCCGTGGAGCATCAAAGAAGATTGAATGAAGCAATGCAAGAGGTAGTGAAGAAGGAGATCATAAAGTGGTTGGATGCCGAGGTTCTTTACCCCATTTCCGATAGCTCATGGACTTCTCCGGTGCAACGTGTCCCAAAGAAAGGGGGCATGACTGTGATAACTAATGACAAGAATGAATTGATCCCCACAAAAAACTGTCACCGGGTGGAGAGTGTGCATGGACTATAGGAAGCTCAACAAAGTCACTCGGAAAGATCATTTTCCGCTTCCATTTCTTGATCAAATGTTGTATAGGTTGGCCGGACGTTCTTTTTATTGCCTCCTCGATGGATACTCCTACTATAATCAGATTCTTATTGCTCCTGAGGACCAAGAGAAGACCACTTTCACGTGTCCATATGGTACCTTTGCATTCTCGAGGATTCCATTTGGGTTATTTAATGCACCGGAAACTTTTCAACGGTGTATGATGGCTATTTTCACCGATATGGTGGAATATATTCTTGAGGTCTTCATGGACTATTTCTCTGTTATTTGGAATTCTTTTGATGATTGCTTAAACTACTTGGACAAGGTATTGGCAAGATGTGAGGAAACTAACTTGGTTTTGAATTGGGATAAATGTCACTTCATGGTCGAGGAAGGCATTGTCCTCGGTCAGAAGATTTCAAAGTATGGTATTGTGGTTGATAAGGCCAAAGTTGAAGTGATCTCCAAGCTCCCTCTCCCTATATCCGTGAAGGGAGTGAGGAGCCTTTTGGGTTATGCGGGGTTCTATCGCCGATTCATCAAGGAGTTTTCTAAGGTGGTGAACCCTTTATGTAAACTTTTGGAGAAGGATGCCAAGTTCCATTTCAATGAAGATTGCATAAAGGCATTCGAGTTGCTTAAGTTCAAGTGTACTACTCCTATTATTACCGCACCGGATTGGAGCTTGCTTTTGAGCTCTTGTGTGATGCAAGTGATGTGGCAGTTGGAGCGGTGTTAGGGCAACAAATCAACATATTCTTCCATCCGGTCTATTATGCAAGCAAGACCATGAATGATGCCCAAGTGAACTACACAGTGACCGAAACAGAGCTCCTTGCTATTGTCTTTGCTATGGAGAAGTTTCGCCCGTACTTGATGGGTTCAAAGGTGATTGTTCACACCGACCATGCGACGCTTCAGTATTTGATGAGCGAGAAGGATTCTAAGGCAAGGTTGATGCGGTGGGTGCTTCTATTGCAAAAATTTGATCTAGAGATTCAAGACCGCAAGGGTAGTGAGAATCAAGTGGCGGACCACTTGTCTCGATTGAAGGAGGAGAGGAGGCCACATGATGGCCTTGAGATAAATGATTCATTTCCCGACGCGTAACTCCTAGCCATTTATATGACCGGGATGCCATGGTTCGCCGACTTTGCCAATTATCTTGTGAGTGGCATTGTACCAAATAAGTTCTCTTCAAACCAAAGGAAGAAGCTCAAACGGGATTGCCTTGACTATTATTGGGATGAGTCGTATCTTTTCCGGATATGTATTAATGGTGTGATCCGATGATGTGTGCCGGAGGAAAAACAAATGGGTATTCTTGAGGCTTGCCACTCTTCACCGTATGGTGGTCACCATGGTGGAGCAAGAATAGCGGCAAAAGTTTTGAGTTGTGGATTCTATTGGCCTACTCTCTACAAGGATGCTAGTGAGCTTTTCAAGCGGTGTGATGAATGCCAAAGGGCCGGTGGGATCTTAAAGAAGAATGAAATGCCTCTAACCACCATTTTGGAGATAGATATTTTCGATGTGTGTGGTATTAATTTTATGGGTCTGTTTGTTAGCTCTTGTGGGAACACCTACATTCTAGTTGCAGTGGATTATGTATCTAAATGGGTTGAGGCCATTGCTTTGCCCAACAATAAAGCAAGGAGTGTGGTGGCATTCTTGAAAAAGAACATCTTCACGAGGTTTGGTACCCCAAGAGCCATTATTAGTGATGAGGGTTCGCATTTGTACAACAAGGCTTTTGATACCTTACTCACAAAGTATGGTGTCACTCACAAAGTATCAACCCCCTACCATCCTCAAGCAAGCGGACAAGTTGAAGTCTCCAACCGGGAGATAAAGAGTATTTTGTCAAAGACAGTCAATGCCAACCAGACGGATTGGTCAAGAAAACTTGATGATGCTCTTTGGGCTTATAGAACGGCCTACAAAACACTGATTGGGATGTCTCCATACCAGTTAGTGTTCGGGAAGGCATGCCATCTTCTGGTTGAACTTGAGCATAAGGCCATGTGGGCATTGAAGAAGTTGAACCTTGAATGGGATGTCGCGTCAAATCTAAGGGTGTCACAATTGAATGAGCTTGATGAATTCTGGTATCTTGCCTACACAAGCTCGTCCCTTTACAAGGAGAAGATTAAGTACCTCTATGACAAGTACATCCACAACAAGGAATTTAAAGAGGTTGATCTTGTGCTATTGTTCAATTCCCGGTTACAGATGTTTTCGGGCAAGTTGAAGTCAAAATGGAGTGGCCCCATTGAATTGGTAAATGTAACTCCCTTTGATGCTCTAGATTTGAAAAATAAGAATGACGAGGTGTTTAGAGTCAATGGGCATCGGGTTAAACATTATCTTGGCAAGGTTGATGATGGCCACATTGTGGCGGTCCTTCATTTGAAATGATTGGTAATCTGCATCGTTCCGCGACGTTAAATCATGCGCTTCTTCGGAGGCAACCCATGTGTCTTTTTCTTTTTATCTTTCTCCTTTGTTAGATAGGCTTTGTTTTGTGCTAACTAGTTTTGAATTATATACAGGAATGGATGTGCATTGCAGGGACTAAGCAAGAAAAATTGGCTAAGTGTCACAAAAGTGCGGACCACACCAAAATTTTGCAGACCGCACAATCACTCTGCGGCCGCATAATTCTTTGTGCGGTCACACAACTGGAAGAGCAAAAATGCATATTCTCTGGAGTTTGGCCTCGCAAAATTCCTTAAAAATTTGCGGCCGAACATAAAATTGTGCGGTCCGCACAAATTCTGCGGCCGCACTCACTTTTGTGCGGGCCGCAGAACATCTTCAAAGGATCAGGTAAAGAGTGCGGACCGCACTCAAAATTGTGCAGCCACACTCAGGTAAGTTTTGGGCCCGATGGGTCAACTTATAAATAGAGCTTTTCAATACTTTTCACACTTTACAATCTCTGAACTCTCAAGCCCTAAGAAAACATAGTGCATCCCCCACTAGTTATCAAACTTCAGGCATTTCATCTGTGTAGATTCTCACATGCACCCTTCATTACTGGTATGTTCATTTCATCTTTAGATTTTTCATCTTTTCTTAGTTTTGTTCTTTTTGTCAAGGGTTAATTTCATGCCTAAAAATGTCAATAGTTAGTCATCTTTGCTCAAAATCATGTGGGTAGCTTCATAATTGTTAATTGGGGCCTGGGTAAATAGCTAATCATGCTTAATTGTTAGGGCCATGTCTAATTCTTGCAAAACTTGTATGAATCGTAAAGCAGTGCCGTGTTAATCCAAATTGTGCGGCCGCACACACTTTCGTGCGGTCCACAGTCTCTAAGTTAGGGCATCTGTATGCTTGAATTGTGCAGACCGCACTCAAAAATATGCGGTCCGCAGTGAAATTATGCGGTCCACAGTCAAAATTGTGCGGTCCGCACTGTTAAATGATCAGAGACCCAGTAGTCTAAACCTGGGGCTGTGCAGATGCACTCAAAATTGTGCGGTCTGTACTTTTGATTGTGCGGCCGCACTCACTTTTGTGCGGTCTGCACTTGTCAGTCTGCGACTGCACGCACTTTTGTTCGGTCCGCACTTGGCAGTCTGCGGCCGCACTCACTTTTGTGTGGTCCGCACTGCCTCTCCTGAGACTGTTTATCCACAACTGGCCTGCAACTGTCATGCATGTATTTGAGTCCTATGAACCTGAACTCTAACTGATTCTTATTGTTATAATTGCAGATAATGGTTAGATCACATGGTTGAGGAGATTCATCAAAAGGGACGGAAGAACCCTCCCGGGGCCGAGGACGAAGCAAGAGTAACCTACCACTAGCCATCCAGAGAGTGATAAGCAAGAAGGCTACAACCAACAGAGTCCCTAAATCATCAGACACTAGTGAGTATCTCCCGTCTAGGGAAGTTTCTTAGGGAAACTCTGACCAAGCCCCACCTAACACCTAATCTCAACAAGTCTCGGGTAGATTCCACTTGGTTGATGAATCATCTTCCGCTTCTAGTTCTTCTAAAGGTTCGTAAGAGGGTAGCCATGATTCTGAGCCCTCTTCTTCATATGCCCCGGCTGCACCAATCAATGTTGATGATGATGATGACATCCCGAATGACGGTAGAGGGGGAGACACTCAAGTGGGTGGTCTTGAGAGGACAAAGAAGAAGGAGATATGGGAGGATAGATTCGTGAGCTTGACAGCCTTCAACATGTTCTGGGAATTATGGCACCAGAGATCGCTCACACTTGAACGACTGTTTTTGCTCAAGGATTTGGATATTCATAATCCAAATATTCTTAGACAGTTCAACAAGCGCAATGGATGGAAGTGGTTCAACCAAAGTGTCCTAGATGCAAATGAGCACTTGGTCAAAGAATTCTATGCAAACGTGGCTCACATCAAGAAGGGCACCAAGATAACCCAAGTGCGGAATCTGAAAATCAAGTTTGATGCCGGCTCCTTGAACAAGTAAGTGGGGTTTGAAGAAGTGGAAGTTGTTCAGCATCTTGAGAAGCTAGCTATGGGTGATGCAGCTCACCCGTGGCTGGCTGAGATTTTGGCTGCTACAGGACCACCACCCCCGTGGCTCGCAGCAAGGGTTCCCATAGTCCGGGCCACCCTAAACTTTGAAGCTAAAGGGTGGAAGACTTTCGTGTGCAGCCGCATTGGCCCATGCTTGAATGAGAACAACCTCCCACTTCCCCGAGCAGTCCTGGTGGCTTCGATTATGGTTGGGTACCCAATCAATGTGGGTGCTATAATGTCAACCAACATCACTTTGGCTGTCCAGAAGGATGAGAGATCCTACCCTTACCCGAACATCCTCACAGAGTACTTCAATGATCAAAAGGTGGAGCCGAGGCAGTATGATACTAAGGTAAAGGCCAAGAAGCCTTTCTCATGGTACCACCTACAGGGTTCTGACAACTCGAAGTTCAAGGGTAAGGCTGAGCCTTCCACATATGTTATGCCTTCCATAGCAGCCGAACCTTCCACCGGGACGGTAGATATGCCACCACCTTCTTCTTCCAGACCATCAACTCCATTATCAGTGCCAGCTCCATCTACTTATCCACTGACTTCGCTGCGAGTCTCCCAGACATTGGTGAGTCTCAAAAACTAGATGCAGGTAGCTACTTCAAAGTTGTCTGACATATCCAGTGTTGTTGCAGCACAGTCTTCTGCCCAGGCTACACCACAAGTACCTCCGTCAGTGGAGGAAACATTGAAGAAGATTCTGGACAACCAGAAGACCATTATGGAGACTCTGGTGGCACATGGGGATGTCATTGAGGAGTTGGGAAAGAAGGTAAAGAAAATGCGGAAGTCTTAAACTTCAAAGAAGTCGGTGGATAAGTTGACAACAGCAGTTACCAAGCTTGCATCTGCCGGAGATCTACCACTGGATTTACTCATGGAGACAGCACCAGCAGTTCCAACAGCATAGGCAGCACCAGCAGTACCCGAGGTACCAGAGGCAGCAGCCGGCCAGTCTGAGGAGTCGGTTGCGACTGCCCACACCGCTCAGGAGATGATACATATGCTCAGCAACCCTGTTGTCCCTCAGCCAGGTGATGATGAGATATAAGCTAGAGGAGGCCGAGGGTGCTGAGGATGCCATGCAAACTGAGACCACATAGGGAGTTCTCTTAACTCTCTACCCCTTCTTGTTCTTATTTTTGATAAGCATTGGGGACAATGCTCATTTTTATTCGGGGGGTGGTCTAGTGGTCTATTTTGATTGATTTGACATTGACATTTGGTCTGGAATAACTCTTATACTATTTTTCTTTTATCTTTATTTTCTCTTTGGTTATGTACATATTCTTCCCTTTCCCTTGATGTTTATATTCATTTTCCCCTCGGTTTGTATATTCGTTTGCCTTACTTTCTGTAATTTAGCTTCTTTAGTTTGTCTTTCTTAGTGGTATAACTTCTTATTTATTTTAGTAACTTCTTTTTGATTTGTTAGCTTCTTTTTTACGTTTGAGTAAACAATAAACTTTGGTTTTCTTAATGCCACATTTCTTTCCAAAGGTGAATTTTGTGTGAACCGAGTGGCTCTTCCCAACGATAAATGACGTGACAACCTTCTTAAGGGATTGAGTCTGTTTTCTTTTATTTTTAGGCAAAAAAATAGTATTAATGAATAAAAGGATCTCTAACATGCTTCACTTGGTACCAACACATTTACCCATGACCTTATGGTTAAAAATAAGTTGTTGGCAGAAATTAGCTCTAGTTGTGAACTTTTGACTCTTGTGTTGACTTAAGCAGTCATTGAATGGTTCAGTCGAGCCATTTGTGATTCTCAATCTCAACTAGGGTTATTGTGGGCCCTCGACTCCGTTATCTTTAGCAATCCAGTAGCGTGAGAAGTGAGGTATTGAATTGCAAGTCCAAGTACCTATGCTAATAGTCTAGAACTTGCCACGAATGTTTTTCTATGCGAAATTCTAAGTGCAGCTTGGCTTGAGAAATGATTGTAGGCTCTCCTTGGTCCTATTTGAAATTTGAAATCTTCCATAGCCTACCAATGTGATATCCCTAGTCAACCCATTTGAGCCTAAGTCCTTTTTCTTTCAATAACGACGTTACAAGCCTTTATCCGTTTGGTAATGACCCTCTCTTGGCACCTGATCTTTCCTTAGCATTCTTGAGAAATAATTGGCAAAAATATAAGTTTGTGGGGGAGACACGAGAAGCTTGAAAGTGATATAAAGGTACAAAGAAGAGAAATAAATGAAGAAAAAGGAAGGCAAAGAAAAGAAAGAAAGGACAAAAAATAAATGCCAAAAAGAAAGTGAATAAAGTAAAAAGTTGAAGGGATTCAAAGAAAAGCAAGGATGAAAGGCATGGAGTAAATAGAAAAGGAGAAAAATGAATGTCATGATCAAGAAAGAGTGACAATACGTCTCTCTAATTCTCTCGAGGAAAAAGAAATTGACTCAAAGAGTCGACAAAGTATGAGCCAAAAAGAGAAAATGGAGTGCTTAAGGAAAGTTGAACCCATTCTAGTCCATCAAGTCCTACCTTGATCCAAAAATCCTTCATTACATCCCGAAAAAGCCCTACGTGATTTCAAGTTGAGTGAGCTTGCATTAGTGGTGATTTACATGAGGGTCAAGCATATGGTACTTAAAGTCATACTTGTGACATTCTTTTGAGAGAGATGAGCGAACTTTTCACTATCCTTGAATTGAGTGTTGCATTCTAAAGTGAGATTTGCTAACGGAGAGTAAATGAGGAGGAGTTTGGTATCCACAATGACCTACATGAAAGAGCGAGCTTCCTTGATAAATAAAGTCAACTCTTGATGCTCTAGTGTCACATTAGAACTATGGTACTCAAAAAGTCAAATCATTGCATTGTTGATAATTGATTCGTGTTGTGGGTAATTGTTAGTCCCAATTGATGTGTGATTAATTCACCTTAGGGCAGCTGAAATAGCCCTTTTTCTAGTGGAGGTGGGAATTGCCTTAATTTTTTGAGGACAAGCAAAAGCTTAAGTTTGCACTCTTTTACTTGTGTTTTTGCTTAAAATTGCTTAAAGGTATTCCCGAAATCTAACGAAATATGCTTGCTTGAAGGAGTGTTAAAATATGAGCTAAAGAAATGAAAATCAACTCAAGAAGGAGTAATATTGGAGAAGGACAAAAACAAGGCTAAAAGGGCACTGTGCAGACCGCACAATATTGAGTGCGGCCACAGATAATGAAGAAATCCTCTAACAAGAAATGACATATAAGTGCGGACCGCACAATTCTGGTGTGGCCGCAGAAGACAAAGATCAGAGAGATGGGATTTCAAGTTCAAGAAGAAATGTGGACCGCACCATTTTTATGCGGCCACATAATCAAGAGCGCGGCCGCACTCATTTTTATGTGGTCCGCAGAAGTCTCACACAGCCAGAGCCTAAGATCAAGGAGTGCGGACTGAACTATAATTGTGCGACTGCAGAAGCAAGAGTGCGGCCGTACTCACAAATGTACGGTCCGCAGTAGTTGAAGGACTTCCGCTTCAATCCAAAATTGTACGGCCACAGAACTGGAACCTGTCAAGGCAAGTCTCATTGTGCGGACCGCACACATAATTATGCGGCCGCACAACCTCCGCAGGGGCATTTTTGTCAGATATTTTTAGCTTAGTATAAATAAAACTTTGTCATTTTTAGGGTAAGTTTTGTTTTGTGGTGTGGGTTAGTAGCTAAATTTCTAGCTAGGGTTGTGGCCCAACCCTAGTATGGGTACTTAATGGGTGTTTGATTTAGGACTTGTTTGTGAGTGGGTTAGTGATATTTAGCCTAGTTCTTGCTTGAATTCAAGAATTAATGGTTGCAAACATTGATTCATGAGAGACTAAGTCTAGAAAAACTTGGCTAACAAGAAATTGGGGCGAACTCAAGAAATTGATAGCCTCAATTAAAGGGTAGAATCTAGAGATAGTAAGACCTGACTTGAGCATTTATCACTTGTTTTGTGCAATACCCATTTGGACTTGAGAAAGCCAAATTGGGCAAAATCACTCAAACAACCGAGAGGTATAGAGTGGGCAATTGTGTGTGATTGCTATATTACGACCCCGACCAATCTAACTTGCCCTAGAATTTACAACCCATTAACTAACCACCTAGGTGGAAGTCACGACCCGAGATCTTTTATCATTTGGAAAACAACCAAAACCAAAAATATTGTCTTCTAGTTTTATAATTGCAATCAATAGTTTAAAGTAGAAGTAGAAACAACAAACAAGAATGTGGAAGCATAATCTAAGGCATATCGTTCAATTGCACTAAGCATATACCTTATCCCAATTCTAACTCCATGAGGATTCGACCCCGACTTGCGTTGGATTTTATTATTGCTTCGACCGCCTCATTACCAATATATGTGGTGTGAGTTTGGGCAACATCAACCCATCGGATGGTGTGAGCTCGGCGAGGCTAAGTTATATGGTACTGACTTGGTGAATGATGCCTTAGAAAAGGTAAAGTTGATTCAGGAGCGACTTCGCATAGCACAGTCCAGACAGAAGAGTTACACGAATCAGAAGGCGCGTGATTTATCATTTATGGTGGGCGAGAAGGTTCTCTTGAAAGTCTCGCCGATGAAGAGGATCATGAGGTTCGGGAAGAAGGGCAAGTTGAGCCCAAGGTTTATAGGCACGTTTGAGGTGTAGAGACGAGTTAGGGAGGTTTCTTATGAGCTTGCATTACCTCCTAGGCTATCAGGAGTTCACACGGTTTTCCACGTGTCTATGCTCCGAAGGTATCATGCCGACAGGTCACATGTATTAGAGTTCAACATGATTTAGTTAGATGAGAGCTTGGGTTATGAGGAGGAGCCAATTGCCATTGTTGATAGGCATGTTCGCCAGTTGAGGTCCAAGAGGATTTCTGCGGTAAAGGTTCAGTGGAGGGGCCAACCAGTCGAGGAGGCAACTTGGGAGTCCGAGGAGGACATGCGGAGCCGATATCCACTCTTATTCAGCACTCCACATATGATTCTATACATGTTCAAGGATGAATGTTTGTTTAATGGGTGGAGAATGTAATGACCCGACCGGTCATTTTCTTTCTAGAACCCCGTTCCCCTAAATAAAACTCTCTGTATATGATTTTACTATTTTATGACTTGCGGGGATGGTTAGTTCGGGATTTGGAAGAGTTCGGGTTGAAATCAGAACACTTGGTTCCTTAAGGTTGGCCAAAAAGGCTATGTTTGACTTCGGTCAACATTTTGAGTAAACAACCTCGGAATTAGGATTTGACGGTTCCAATAGGTTTGTATGATGATTTTGGACTTGGGCGTATTTTTGGATCGGGTTTTGGATAACCCGGGAGCGTTTTGGCGCCTAATAGTGAAAGATGGCTCCTTAAAAGGTTTTAAAGTTCTATAAATTTGGTTTTGAGTAGGTTTTAGTGTTATCGAGGTCAAATTGGGATTTCGAGGCCGGGAATAGTTTCGTATGGTGATTTAAGACTTGCCCTCAAAATTTAGTGTCATTCCGAGTAGTCTAAGTAGGATTTGGCGCGTTCGGAGCGATTTGGAAACTTGAAGTTCATAACTTGATTCGATTTGGTTTTGGGGTGTGATTCTTGGTTTTGTTATTGTTTTATGCGTTTCTAGATTTTGAGCAGCTCTGTATCATGTTTATGGACTTGTTTGTATGTTTGGACGGGGCCTCAGGGTGCCTGGATGCCATTCGGATGATGCACGGATAAATTTAAGACTCAAAAAAGGCTGTTGCTGCACCAATTCTAGTGTGCCCACACCCGCAAGCTTTTGGCCGCAGGTGCGAGCCCGCAGATGCTTCCTCTTGGCCACAGAAGCGGCTTTGGAGCCTTGGCTAGTGGTCTGCAGAAGCAAAGGGTTGAGCGCAGAAGCGACCTCGCTTTTGCGGTGAGGAGCCGCAGAAGCGAAACCGCAATAGCGGAAACCCGTCTGTAGATGCGGCCTATGCTGGGCCTGTGGAGTTCCGCAGAAGTGGGCCTTGTGCCATAGTAGCGGTACCGAAAATGCGGCCCGGTGACCTAAGATGCGGAAGTTCTACTGGGCAGAACCCTCATTTAATGTTGGGACTCAACCCTTTTGGGTTCATTTATTTCCTTCTTTGGGGGATTTTTGGAGCTCTTAGAGAGGGGTTTCCACCTATCACTTTAAGGTAAGTAATTTCTACCTAATGTGAGTTTAATACATAGATTATGGGTAAATTTTAACATGTAAATTTGTGAAAATCAAGGGTTTAGATGAAAAAAACCTAGGTTTTTTGATAAAAATGGGATTTAACCACGAAAATGGTTATGGAATTTAGTGAAAATCATATATTTGAGTTCATGAGGTTAAGAGTAACAACTTTCTTCAAATATTTCCGTAATCCGGGCACGTGGGCCTGGGGGTGAATTTAGGAATTCTTCGATTAGGGTTGGAAAATCACTTTAATAGTTAGGATATGAACTTTTGAACATGTATTGACTATTTTATATAACATTTGGCTAGTTTCGAGTCGTTTGGCGCCGAGTTGACGGTTTAAATCACAATTGTGGACCGGAAAGTAAATTTTGAGACGAGGTAAGTCTCTTTTATTACCTTGTAAGAGGGAATTAACTACATAGGCGAATTGAATTAATATGTGCTTCTATTTGTGGGGGCTACATACGCACTCGGTTACGAGAGTCCGTACGTAGCTACTAATCATGTTTATGTCCGGGTAGTTTAGGACCCAAATCATGTTATACTTGCCATGTTTGCACCCTACTTGTAATTTAAGTGCCTAAACCATATTGGAACTTGATAAAGGAATTGCAAAAGGACGAATTTCATTTACTCGAGTTTTGGACGGGATACTTGACCGTTAATGAGGATTGGTGTTTTCTTCGAATATTAGCCTCTTAATAATTTTGAATCGGTTGTTTATAAAGTAATTTCTCTTCTTGTGGAGCGGGTCGAATGCCTCGGTAATTGAATAGATGCATCTATGGTTCGTGTCGTTCGACCCTCGACAATGCACAATTTATATATTTGTATGTTGGATCGGGTCATACGACCTCGGCATAATTCGTGCGTAATAATTCTTGGAGCTCAATTGTAATTGATATTGTGTCATTAGCTTGAGAGATTAATTTGTTAAATAATGGAACTTAATTTGGGATTTGCTATTAGTGAAAGAATTGTTTTTTATTTCTTGTTATTGAATTTTCAGTTGTATTTCCATAATTCATGCTTAAATATAATTTTAGTATTTATTGTTAGCCCATAGTAAGTGTCGAAGTTGACCCCTCGTCACTATTTCTTCGAGGTTAGACTAGATACTTATTGGATACATGTTATTATGTACTCATGCTACACGTCTGCACTAATCGTGCAGGATCTGAGGAAGGTTCATCTGGCTATCAGTCCGGCGCACATCCTTGATTTCTTCGAGACTTAGCAGTGAGCTGCCTTCTGAGCCCATTCTGCAGCACCCGAAGTCTTCCTTTTGTTTTTACGTTCTGTCTATTTCACTTCAGACAATAGTGTAGTATTTTATATATTCTACTAGTAGCTCATACACTTGTGACACCTGGTCTTGGAGATCATGCTAGTAGACACATGATAATTTTTGGATATTTACTCATCTCATTTGCTCTTAAAATTATTTATATCTCATTTTATTTAAACTTTGATTTCCTATTTATGCACTAAATAAAAATCAGCTATTTCTAAAATGTTAAAAGAAACAATCATATGGTTATTTCACTGTTGGCTTGCCTAGCGGTAACGTTGGGCGCCATCACGGCCTATAGGAGGAATTGGATCGTGACACCTTACTTCCAGGAGCTGAATTTGTCAAAGAAACACGAAGAGTTTCCCAAGAGTCTGGCAGAGTATTAAGAAGCCAAAGTCCTTGTATCTCATCATCAAAATTAACTCTCATTCCAGACAGCTGATCAAGGACGCCCTAAAAATCATTTATATGATCAAGGATAGGGCTTCCCTCCTTGTATTTAAAGGTCATCAATTGATTTAACGGGAACAACTTGTTGTTCCCAATATTTGAAGCATAAAGAGTCTCTAGCTTTTCCCACAATGATCTCGCATGTATCTCATTCATAATATGATTTCAAAGTACATTATCTTCAACACATTGTCGTATATATCCACATACTTGTTGGTGCTCAAAATCCCAATCTTCATCTGATATACTCTCGGGTTTTTGAGCTGCAAAAATGGGTAGATGCATCTTCTTCGCGAACAACAAATCTTTCATCTTGCTTCTCCAAACATTATAATTGCTCCCATTCAAACATACCATATTGTTCACATTTTCCTACATTCCATAAAAACCTGGATAAATAGCAAAGGCTCTGATATCAATGTTATGTCGAGGAAGAGTCAAACCCGAAAATAAAAAAGATAAAAAAAATACCAAATTTTAACGTGGAAAACCCTTCAAATCGAAGGTAAAAACCATGGGATACAAAGATCCAAAAACTCAAATATAACAATAAGAGGGTTACAAAAGTTCTTCAAATTAGCTATATAACAAGTGCCAAACACGGAGCAACAATAGCAACAACAAATCAATTGAAGAAGGAGGAGAAGTCACAAAACTAGAGCTACTATTCGGGGCTCGAACTCAGATGCTACGGGCTTCAAAATCCGATCTCAACCATTCAAATCAAAGATCATGATGTTACGAACACTCTTTCAATATTGCGGCATGATCTAATGTTTAACGAATCCGAAAAACGTAATTTGAAGTTAGCTGGTCGGAATAAAAATCTGCAGTAAACTTATACTTTTCTTCTCTCTTCTCTCTTGATGAAATCTCTCTCAAAAACCACTCTTATGTACTAAAGTCTTTCAAAGACTTATACCAATGAGCATAGAACAATTCTCAAGGTTGTCCTATTTATAAATAATGAGTGGTGCTTTCTCTTAATGCCAAAACCAACTCGAAATAGGAATAAAAATCGAATCCAATTTCGAATAGGAATGGAAACCAAAAGAGAATAGGATTAGACCATTGGGCCTTTGGCTGAAAAACATGTGCATGTGCCCAACAGTTACAAATATGGATAACATCGCGTATTTCACTAAACCATGTATATGATGTGGGTCCTAATTTTTTATAATGACCCGATCAGTCGTTTTGAGCATTTACATTTCGCTCGGTATTTTGCAGGCATAAGTAGCCCTATATGATGTATTATGACTTATGTGAATCGTCTATTTTGATTTTCAGGTTATACGGAATCGATTTGGAAGAATAAATTTCATTGTTGAAGCTTTAAGTTGGAAGAGTTGATCAAGTTTGACTTTTTGTGAATTTGACCCCGAAAAGGAGTTTTGATGGTTTCGATAGGTCCGGATGGTAATTTTGGACTTGGGCGTATGCCCGAATTTTCTTTTGGATGTTTCTAGAAGGTTTCGACATAAATTGGCGAAAATTAGAAAATTGAAGGTTTGCAAAAGTTTATAAGTTTGACCGGAAGTTGACTTTGAGGATATCTGATTACGATTGTGGTTCCGGAAATTGGGATAGCTTCGTTATGTTATTCGAGACTTGTGTGAAAACTTTTTGATTCATTCCCGGTTGATTTGACATGTTTCGGCACGAGTTTTGCAAATTTGAAAGTTCAAAGTTCATAGATTTTGATTTGAGGTGCGATTCATCATTTTGATGTTGTTATGTGTAATTTGAAGCCTTGAGTAGGTCCGTTTTGTGTTATGGGACTTGTCGGTATATTGGGACGGGGTCCCGAGTTGCCCGAATGAGTTTCGGACGAGGTTCAGAGCATTTTAAAAGTATGGGCTAAGGCTAGTGTTGGTTGCTGGTTCTGTTGTGATCGCACCTGTGGATGGGTTGCGCAGGTGAGATGGTCGCAGAAGCGACATAGGAGTCGCAGAAGCGAGGTGTGAGCTGGTGAGATAGACCGTAGAAGCGGAAGTTAGGGCGTATATGCGCATCCACAGAAGCGGGAGCTGGTTGGCGCACCTACACATGCGCAGAGGCGAAAAATGTCCGCATGTGCGAAAGGGCCGGTCTCCATGGGCTTCGCAGAGGCGAGATTTTATCCGCAGAAGCGGAGGTCGCAGATGCAACATTTTTACCGTATATGCGGAATCGCTGGGCAGAATGTTATATGTTCGAGGGTTGGTCATTTTATCACATATTGAGCTATGGACTTCGAAATGGAGCGATTTTCATCACAAGGATTGGGGTAAGTGTTCTACACTCGATTTTGATTATATTTCATGAATTAATCTTCAATTTTGGTGTATGATTATCGAATCTTCAAGAGAAATTGAAGGAAACTTCTATAATTTCATAAAACAAATTTTTGAATTTTCAATACCGATTCGAAGTCGGATTTGAGTAAAATTAGTATGGTTGAACTCGTAATTGAATGTGTTATCGGATTTTTTGAGTTTTGTCGTATTTCGAGACGTGGGCCCCACTGTCGATATTTCGAGCGGAATTGAGAATTTTCATAAATTGTTAATTTGTAAGCATTGGAGTAAATTGTGATTTATTTGCACGTTATTGAATAGATACGGGTCGTTTGGCTTGAATTGAGATAGAAAGCGTTCGGAAGTTGATACGCGCAGAATAGAACTTCTGGAGCATTGTTTAGCTTGCTCGACATTGGATTCGGCTTGTTCGAGGTAAGTAACTCTTCTAATCTTGGAGCTGAGGGTATGAACACTGATTATATGTGTTATGTGTTTGTTGTTGAGGTAACGCACATGCTAGGTGACGGGTGTGTGGGTGTGCACCGTGCGAACTGTGATTCTGTTATTCCCGTGGTACTTTGTAGTTACCTGAACTTAATCATAATCATGAAATCTCTACGTACTAGAGTTATCGAGTTGTGATTCATGTTAGAAACCATGTCTAGGCTACATGCTTATTCTGTTGGGACCCATTGAGGTCGTTACTGCTGTTGAGTTATTTGCTTACATTGTAATTTTATACTCAGTCATGTTCATTCATTTCATATCATATCTCAGTCTCTGTTGCTACATATTGACACATCATATCATCATTTTTGGGCTAGTTTCCTGACATTGTGAGCCTGAGAGACTGGAGTGATTGATGACTGAGTGAGGCTGAGGGTCTGATTGTGAGGATATTGATACTATGGCACGTGAGTTGTCCGTGCGGTTTATAGCGCTTGGGCTGAAGGAGCCCCTCCGGAGTCTGCACACACCCCTCATTGAGCGTGGTTGATTTATATTGAGGGATGGATCTTCCCCGGATATGGATCTTGTTTGAAGCATTTATATTGAGGGATGGATCTTCCCTGGACATGGATATTATCCGAAGTATTTATACCTGGGGATGGATCTTCCCCACGGGATGGATTGGCCTTACTCAGTACTGAGTGACTGATGTTGATGTATATATTCGGGGATGGATCTTCCCTAAGCCGGATTGGCCATATACAGTACTGAGTGATTGAGCATGATGAGTGAAAATTGGGAGACAGTGAGATTGAGTACTCTGAGAGTGTGAGTACATGAGTTCATCTTTGAGATACATTGCATTGACATGCACACATGACATACATGCATAGAGATGTATTTTCCTCATGATGTACGGTATCATGTCATTAATGACTTCTCACACATATTGACATATGGGCATAGTGATTCATTTTACACTGGCTATCTGGAAAGAAAATGAAACATCTTATTTATTGTTGAAAGGAATTTTGGAAAAATTACTGTTTTCAAACTTACTCATATTTTTGGAAACTTTGGTAAACGACTTGGGTTTTCACTGATACACTTGAAAGGCGGAACTATATTTCAGAAATTATGATTAAGCTGAGCATTTTATCTTTGAGTTACTTCTTTTATTACTTACTTTATGTTGTGATGAATTGTTGTTGGTTATTGGAGTTGCACTCTGACCTTGGTACAAGCTCGTCACAACTTTCAACCTAAGGTTAGGTTTATTACTCGTTGAGTACATGGGGTCGGTTGTACTCATACTACACTTCTGCACCTTGCGTGCAGATGTTGGTTGCTGATGTTGTTGCGATCTACGGGAGCTGAAATTAAAGACGTACCTGCGTTCCAATTGTAGCTGACTCTTGTTCATGTTAGCCTTATATTTATAAAAATTTGTTTATGTACATTTCGAACAGATGATATATTTATTCCATACTAACTTTGTAAATTTTAATCTTAGAAGCTCATGATTTGTAGTACCAGTTCTTGGGGAAATATATCAGTTTCAGATATTTTCTTTTAATTAATTGCCTTATTAATTTTAATGGAATTGGTTAAGTTGTTAATTGGCTTGCCTAGTGGGTTGGGTTAGGTGCCATCACGACTAGTAGATTTTGGATCGTGACATTTTCATTTAAATTCAGTAGGAAAAAGAAATCAACAAAACGAAAAGTATTAGTAGTTAGGAGAGATGAAAAGAGAGGAAAAAGAACTAAAAGAAAAAGAACATCAACCATTTATATATATTGCTCGGACTTTTTAAGGCGTCACCGTATATGTGTCGAATCTTTTAAAAGTAGTGCATTCTTGAAGGATTCGACACGAGTATGACAATATTTTTAAAGAGTCTGAATAACATAGTCATTTATTACCCGAGAAGAAAATAAGTATTCTGGAAGGGAAAGCAACTTTGCGCCACCATTCAGTGGCCTAGCTATAGATTCTGCAGTACTATTCAATGGCTAATTGGCTATATATGAAAAGCATAATGATTCAAGATATAAAAGAAAAAGCCTGCAAAACCAGCTATACTCTTGTTTTTAGCCACTAAGCTTCTATGAAACCATTCAGTGTTATAAATGAAAGTTATGTTTGTTGAGCCTTTTACACTTAAAAATATTTCTTCTTATACTTGATATGTAATGTACCTGAATTGAACTTTCACTTTATTATTGGGAGTCTGAAACCTAATTGTAGTATTTTTGGCCTCAAATGGCCGTAATAGGTTGAAAAAAAAAAAAGGACTGGGCACCATTATATATATAGCGCGGTTATTCACGACGCTATATATTAACGGCACGTTTGTCCGTTAAGGTATAGCGCGGTGAATAACCGTTGTCGCAACCCAAATTCTTCTATAGGCCATGATGGCACCCAACGTTACCGCTAAGCAAGCCAATAGTGAACTAACCACATGATTATTTCTTTTAACAGTTAAAAAAAGCTAATTTTTAATTAGAGCATAAATAGAAAGTAAAGGTGTAATAAGATGAGAGAAAAATAATTTTTCTTTTTTTTTTAGCAAATGAGATAAGTAAAATAACCCAAAATTCATCATGTGTCTACTAGCATAATTTCCAAGACTTGGTGTTACAAGTGTATGAGCTACTAATAGAATATACAAAAATACTACACCACTGTTTGAAGTGAAATAGAAGAAAATAAAAGCAAAAGGATGACTTCGGGTGCTGCAGAACGGGCTCGGAAGGCAGCTCACCACAAAGTCTCGATCAAATCAAGGATGCGCGCCGGACTAATAACCAGATGCACCTGCCTCAGATCATACACGATTAGTACAGAAGTGTAGCGTGAGTACATAAATAATATATACCCAGTAAGTATCTAGCCTAATCTCGAAGAAGTAGTGACGAGAGGTCGACTACGACACTTACTATGGGCTAACAATAAAATGCTGAAATTATAATTAAGCATGGACTATATAAATACAACTAAAAACTCAATAACAAGAAATAAATGAACAATTCTTTCACTAATAGTAAATCCCAGATTAATTTTCATCATTTAATAAATTAATCTCTCAATATCAATTATAATTGGTCTCCAAGAATTTTTTACGCGTGAATTATGCTGAGGTTGTACGGTCCGATCCAACATACAAATATTTAACTTGTGCACTGCCGAGGGTCGAACGGCACGAATCATAGATGCATCTATTAACCTGCCGAGGCGAACGGTCCGCTCGCATGAGAGTAGTGGAATTTTACCTCACTCGCGAAAAATACTTGCGACGCGAATAAACATAGATTTCTCAAAGTTATCACAATATTCTTCAATCCTTTCCAAAAATAAGGAATCTGAGCTGAAACTTTAAATCTTGAAATCCTCAATCTCAGCTCTTATTCAATGCAATTAAAAAGCATGATCAAATAACGGTGTCAACAAAGCATGATGTAAACCTAAGACTACCCGGACATTACATGGAATGTAGCTACGCACAGACTCTCGTCACCTAGTGCGTACGTAGCTCCCCACACAAATAATTTACAGCAAAACACACCTAAGGGGATGAGTTCCCTCTTACAAGGTTAGAAAAGAGACTTACCTCGTCTCAAAGCTTACTTTCCGGTCCCCAATTGTTCTTTAAACCCTCAACTGAGTGCCAAACGACTCAAAACTAGTCAAATGTTATATAAACTAATCAATACATGTTCAAAAGTTCATATCCTAACTATTAAAGTGATTTCTCAACCCCAATTGAAGAATTCCTAAAATTTACCCCCGGGCCCACATGCCCGGATTTCGAAAATATTTGAAGAAAATTGTTACCCATAACCTCATGAACTCAAATATATATTGTTTACTAAATTCCATAACCATTTTAGTGGTTAAATCCCATTTTTATCAAAAACCTAGGTTATTCATCTAAACCCATGATTTCCATAAATTTACATGTTAAAATCTACCCATAATCTATATATTAAACTCACGTTAGGTAGAAATTACTTATCTTTAATAGTTAGGTTGAAATCCCCCTTTTTGAAGCTCCAAAATCGCCCAAGAGTGCAATAAATGAACCCAAAAATGGCTAAGTCCCGATTTTTAAAACACACAAAAAGAAGTAGAAATGGGGAAAACGGGGCTATAACTCTCGAAACGGCCGGTCGGGTCGTTACATCCTCCCCCTCTTAAACATCTGTTCATCCTCGAACGGGTCTAGAAACATGCTTGGAGTCTTGAATAGGCGTGGATATCTTCTCCGCATCTCCCGCTCAGTCTCCCAGGTGGCCTCCTCCACAGGCTGACTTCTCCACTGCATCTTCACTGAAGCTATATCCTTTGACCTCAACCTTCGAACATGCCGATCCAAAATAGCCATCGGCTCCACATCATAAGTCATATCACCCTCAAACTGAACCGTGCTGAATTCCAAAACATGGGATGGATCTCCAATGTACTTCCGGAGCATGAAAACATGAAACAGTGGATGCACACTCGACAAGCTGGGTGGCAAGGCAAGCTTATAAGCCACCTCCCCTATCCTCTGAAGTACCTCAAAAGGACTAATGAACCGAGGGCTCAACTTTTCCCTCTTCCCAAACCTCATATCACCCTTCATGGGTGATACCTTCAGCAAAACCTTCTCCCCAACCATAAAAGACACATCACGACCTTCCTATCCGCGTAGCTCATCTGCCTAGACTGCGTCGTGCGAAGCTGCTCCTGAATCAATTTCACCTTATCTAATGCATCATGGACCAAGTCTGTACCTAAGAGCCAAGCCTCACCTGGCTCGAACCATCCTACAGTAGATCTACACCTCCTCCTATATAAAGCCTCGTACGGAGCCATCTGAATACTCGACTGATAATTGTTGTTGTATGCAAACTCCGCGAGTGGCAGAAACTGGTCCCATGAACCCCCAAAGTCAATGACACAACCGTTGAGAGTGAAAGGTTGTGCTAAACTCAACCTGAGTACCCAACTCTCGCTGTACTGCCCTCCAAAACTACGATGTAAACTGAGTGCCCCTATCTGAAATGATGGAAACTGGAACACCATGCAGGCGAACAATCTCTCGGATGTAAATCTCAGCCAACCGTTCTGAAGAGTAAGTAGTACCAACTAGAATAAAGTGCGCGGACTTGGTCAGCCAATCCACAATAACCCAAATAGCATCGAACTTCCTCGAGGTCCGTGGGAGCCCAACTACAAAGTCCATGGTGATTCGCTCCCACTTCCACTTTGGGATCTCTAATCTCTGAAGAAAGCCACCCGGTCTCTGATGCTCATACTTAACCTGCTGACAGTTGAGACACCGAGCCACAAACCCAACTATATCCTTCTTCATCTGCCTCCACCAATAGTGCTACCTCAAATCCTGGTACATCTTCGCGGCACCCGGATAGATGGAATACCGCGAGCTGTGGGCCTCCTCAAGAATCAACTCTCGAAGCCCATCTACATTAGGCACACATATCCGGCCCTGCATTCTCATTACGTCGTCATCACCAATATTAACATCCCTAGCATCACCTCTCCGAACCATGCCCCGAAGAACGAGCAAGTGGGGGTCATCATACTGACGCTCCCTGATACGGTCATAAAGAGAAAACTTGGAGACCACACAAGAAAATACCCGACTAGGCTCCGAAATATCCAATCTGACAAGCTGGCCCGCTAAGGCCTGAACATTCAATGATAAAAGGTCTCTCTGCTGCTGGAAGATATGATAAACTTCCCAAACTCTCTGCCAGGCGACTCAAAGCAGCGGCCACCACATTGGCCTTCCTCGGATGGTACAGGATAGTGATATCATAGTCCTTAAAAAGCTCCAACCATCTCCGCTGATGCAAATTAAGATCCTTCTGCTTGAACAGATGCTGCAGACTCCGGTGATCAGTATAGATCTCATAATGAACCCTATAAAAATAATGACGCCAAATCTTCAAGGTGTGAACAATGGCTGCTAACTCAAGATCATGGACAGGATAGTTCTTCTCATGGGTCTTCAACTGGCACGAGGCATAGGCGATCACCCTACCCTCCTGCATCAGAACACAACCAATGCCTATCCTCGAGGCATCACAATACACAGTGTAAGAACCTGAAGCTGATGGCAGAACAAACACTGGAGTTGTGGTCAAAGCAGTCTTGAGCTTCTGAAAGCTCTCCTCACACCCATCCGACCACCTGAATGGAGCACCCTTTTGGGTCAATTTGGTCAAGGGCGATGCAATAGATGAAAATCCCTCCACAAAGCGACGGTAGTAACCCGCCAAACCAAGAAAGCTCCTAATCTCCGTGGCTGAGGATGGTCTGGGCCAACTCTGCACCGCTTCTATCTTCTTCAGGTCCACTGAATACCCTCACTGGACACCACGTGCCCCAAGAATGCTACTGAACTGAGCAAAAACTCACATTTGGAGAACTTTGCATAAAGCTTCTCCTCCCTCAATCTCTGTAATACAATCTTCAAATGCTAAACGTGCTCCTCCTGGCTACGAGAGTACACCGGGATGTCATCAATGAATACAACAACGAATGAGTCCAAATAGGGCTGGAATACACATTTCATCAAATGCATGAACGCTACTGGGGCATTGGTCAGCCCAAAAGACATCACCAAGAACTCATAATGGCCATATCGGGTCCAGAAAGCTGTCGTAAGAATATCTGAATCCCGAATCTTCAGCTGGTGATAACCGGACCTTAAATCAATCTTGGAGAACACCCTCGCTCCCTAGAGTTGGTCGAATAAATCATCCATACGAGGCAAAGAATACTTCTTCTTGACTGTGACCTTGTTCAACTACGTGTAATCAATACATTCTCATGAAACCATCCTTCTTCTTCACAAATAGAACCAGTGCACCCCAAGGTGACACACTAGGCCGAATAAACCCCTTATCAAGGAGTTCCTGAAGTTGTTCTTTCAATTTTTTCAACTTCGCCGGTGCCATACGATATGGTGGAATATAAATGGGCTGAGTGCCGGGCACCAAATCAACACCAAAGTCAATATCCCTATCAGGCGGCATGCCCGGCAGGTCTGCAGGAAACACATCCGGAATATCACGTACCACCGAAATAGAATCAATGACAGGAGTCTCTGCACTAACATCCCTCACAAAAGCCAAATAAGATAGGCAACCTTTCTCAACCATGCACTGGGCCTTCAACTATGAAATCACCCTACTTGGTACATAATCTACAGAACCGCTCCACTCAACCCTCGAAATTTCCAGCATAGCCAACGTAACCATCTTAGCGTGACAATCTAGAACAGCATGACATGGAGATAACCAATCCATACCCAATATCACATCAAAGTCGACCATACTGAGCAGCAAAAGGTCTACTTGGGTCTCCAGACCCCCAATAGTCATCACACATGACCGATATACGCGATCCACAATAATAGTATCCCCCACAGGGGTAGATACATGTACAGATGAAACTAAAGACTCACGAGGCATATCCAGAAAATGGGCAAAAAATGAAGAAACATATGAATACGTGGAACCAGGGTCAAATAATACTGAGGCATCTCGGTGACAAATAGTGACAATACCTGTAATCACAGCATCTAAAGCAATAGCATCTGGTCTGGCAGGAAGGGCATAGAAACGGGCCTGGCCACCCTCTGATATGCCTCCCCCTCTAGGGCGACCCCTAGCTGTCTGACCTCCACCCCGAGCTGACTGGGTGGGTGGTGAGGTAACTGGTGCTGAAGTTGGAGGCTGACTCCTCTGGTGAGATAGACCTCTATGATGACGAGGACAATGACTCCACATATGCCCAATCTCCCCACACTTAAAACAATACTCTGGTACTGGTGGCGGGAACTGAAGGGAATCCCTAGCATCGGGATGACTCGTAGAAGAACCTGGCATGGAAGAGCCCTGAACAAGTGGAGCACAGGACAAACTCTGAGCTGGAAGGGCACTAAGTGATGAGTGGCCCTGATGAGAACTGTGAGAACTATGGCCAGATGATGCAGCACGATGAAATGGCCGAGCTGACTGAGCATGTCTGAAATGACGACCTCTACTGTGCTGGGACTAACTCCCAAAAGGAGCACCGCAGAATCTACCCTGACCACGAGGCCTCTTGGCCTCCCTCTCAACCCTCTCCTAACCGCAAACCATCTCAATCTGCTAAGCAATGTCAAAAACCTCATCAAAAGTAGCACCTGAAACCCTCTCTTTGGTCATGAGCAACTGTAGCTGATAAGTGAGACCATCAATAAACCTCATGATCCTCTCCCTATCCATGGGAACCAACCATATCTCATGACGGGCCAACTCGGAGAACCGTATCTCATACTGTGTCATAGACATATCACCCTAGCGAAGTCGCTCAAACTGCCTACGCAGCTCCTCTTTGTGGGATCGAGGCACGAACTTCTGCAAAAAGACCACGGAGAACTGCTGCCAAGTATGGGGTGCTGCGCCAACAAAACTACGCCTCTCGTAAGTCTCCTACCATCTAAGTGCAGCCCTGGAAAATTGAAACGTAGTGAATGAGACCCCATAAGTCTCCAGAATACTAGCAGTACGGAGTATCCTCTAACATCTGTCCAGGTCCTGGGCATCCTCTCTCTCTGTGCCATTGAAAGGTGGTGGCTGGAGTCTCCTAAACCTCTCCAACCTACGCTGATCAACCTCAGGCATAGTAGGAACCACATAATCCTATGCAGCTGTAACCGGCTGGACTGGTGGTGCCTCCGGTGTCTGAAGTCCCTGAACAACCTGCTCAGGTGTGCGAGCAACGGGAGTCTGAGTGCCTCCCCCGGCCTGAGAAGTGACTGCATCCGTCGAGATAGAGACTGCCTGAGCAAGGCCGGTACACGCTGTCAGAATCTGAGCTAGGGCCTCCTGAAGGCCTAGAATCACAATAGGCACACGTGGTGCCTGAGCTGGTGGATCAACAACTGGAACCTGGTCCTGATCTGGGATAACTGGTGGATCTGCAAGTACTTCCCCAGCTGCTGTACGGGCTGCACCTCTGCCCCTACCATGGCCTCTACCGCGGCCTCGACCTCTCGCGGCCCTGACTGGTGCCTGGCCCTCCTGACCGGTAGTACGAGTCCTCACCATCTGTGAGAGAATGAAACAACAGATGTTTAGTTATTAGAATCAACAGAGTCGTACGACAAGAATTCAAGAATGTGGAATCTTCCTAAAGGTTCTGTAGTCTCTCGAAGATAAGTACAGACGTCTCCGTACCGATCCGCAAGACTCTACTAAACTCGCTCATGACTCGTGAGACCTATGTAACCTAGGCTCTGATACCAATCTGTCACGACCCAAACGAACCACTGTCGTGATGGCGCCTATCGTGGAACTAGACAAGCCGACCTATTTCCAAAACAAACTGATATTTTTATTTTAAAGATAATTTCAATGTTATTTAACATAAAAATCTTCATAAAGGAGTTCAAATCAAAATAAAAGTGCGGAAGGAAAAGCCCGACATCGGGGTGTCACTAGTCATGAGCATCTACTACAATCTGTCTAACAATATCAAGGTTAACTCAGCCTGGAAAATAGCTAAATACAACTAGGGGAAGATAAGAGGGAGAAAAGCAGGGTCTGCGATCACCAACAACTACCTTGGTATCTCCGAGAAAATCTATAACCAGAACAATCAACAACTGCTACCGTGTCCATCTACACCTAGATCTGCACACAAGATGCAGGGAGTAACGTGAGTACGCCAACTAAGTAAGTAACAACAATAAATAAAGTCTAGGCACTAGTGATGAGCAATAAAGCATAAAACGTTCATATCATGAAATCTCAGTAAAATACCTCACGTTTTTAAAATCAGGATTTGAATCAAAATATCTCGTTTAAACCCAGTTCCAGTAAAAATCATTTAAGGATATTTTTCAACAGTTTTCAAGCAGAGGAAAAATGGTGAGCAAAATGAAGAAATCATAAACAGCCCCTCGGGCAAAGCATCACTCATATACAGCCCCTCAGGCAAACCTCACAATCACTCTTGCCACTCGGGCATACCTCACAATCACTCTTGCCACTCGGGTATACCTCATAATCACTCATGCCTCCCAGTCACTCGGCACTTGGCACTCGCACCCAGTAGGTACCTGCACTCACTGGGGGTGTGTACAGACTCCGGAGGGGCTCCTTCAGCCTAATTGTAGATCAAGCCAAATCATGGCATAAATCACTCTGGCCCTCGGCCTATATCAAACATGTTGCGGCGTGCAGCCCGATCCCATAATTATCCGAACATGCTGCGGCGTGCAGCCCGATCCCATATTTATCCTCACAAATCAGGCCCTCGGCCTCACTCAGTTATAAACCTCTCAAGCCACTCGGGCATTTCAGTAAAAACAGGGCATTCGACCCAAAACATCATTTATATGCATCAAAATGGAGTCATAAAACTGAGTTATGTAGTAAACAAGTATAACCATGACTGAGTATAAATTTTCAATCGAAAACAGTGAGAGGATAGTAAGAAAAGGTCCCTAAGGGTCCAAATAGTACTGGCACAAGGCCCAAACATGGCATTCAGCCCAATTTACAGAAACTCTTTCCAAAACATACAAGTATCATATAATTTTAACAAAATATGCAACTTTACAGTTGTTACGGGATGGACCAAGTCACAATCCCCAACAGTGCACACCTACACGCCCGTCACCTAGTATGCGCGTCACCTCAAAATAGTAGAATGATACAAAAATCTGGAGTTTCATACCCTCAGGACTAGATTTACAATCGTTACTTACCTCAAACTGGTCAAATCTCTACTCCGCAATGCTCTTGCCTCTGAACTCGACCCCCAAATGCTCTGAATCTATTAAAAATCAGTACAGTACCATCAATATGCGCTAATGGAATGAATTCCACAAGAAAAGTTATAAAATTAGACCAAAACCCGAAATTGGCTCAAACCCAGCCTCCGAGCCCACGTCTTGAAATCCGACAAAATTTACAAAACTAGAAAGCTCATTCACTCACGAGTCTAACCATACCGAATTCATCAAAATCCGACATCGTTTGGTCCTTCAAATCCTTAAATTACTTCTCCAAAAATCCCAAGCCCTAACCCCTTATTTTCACTAATTACATGATTAAACAACGAACAATCACCATATATACGAGTATTAGAGCTCAAGCAACTTACCTCACTGATAGCCCTTGAATCACCCTTCAAAAATCACTCCAAAAGCTCCAAAAACCAACTTGAAAATGGTGGAAATGAACCAAATTCGCGAAGGGTTCTATATATGGTTTCTGCCCAGGTTTTTTGCACCTGCAAAAAATTTCACGCTTCTGCCCCACCGCACCTACGGAAAAATCCATCACAGGTGCAGAACTCACTTAGGAGGCCAGCTTCCGCATCTGCGGCCCAAAACCCCGCGCCTGCGAAGGCCCACCTGCGCGTTTCCTCCGCTTCTACAAAGCCTGCCCAGCATCCCCCTTTCCGTATCTACACCCCAGGTTTTGCACCTGTGGGCTCGCAGATGCGACCTCCAACTCATACCTGTGCATCCTTCCTAGCCCAGCATTGCCCGCTTCTGCAGACTTCCCATGCGCACCAGCGGCCTCGCACCTGTGACTCTTCCTTCCGCATGTGCGAAAATAGCATAAGAAGCAGCTTCAGCTGCATTTTCCAACTTCGACAAATCCGTTAACCACCCGGAATCACCCCGAGGCCCTCGGGACCTCAACCAAAAATACCAACAAGTCATATATCAACATATAAACTTAGTCGAACCTTCGAATCACTCAAAACAACATCCAAACATCAAATTACCCTCGGATTCAAGCCTAAGAACTTCTAAATTTCCTAATTCGGCAACCGATGCCGAAACCAACCAAACCACGTCCGAATGACCTCAAACTTTGCACACACGTCACAAATGACACTACGAACCTACTCCAACTTCTGAAATTCCATTCTGACCCCGATATCAAATTTTCCACTGCCGACCGAAAATTGCCAAATTTCCAATTTCGCCAATTCAAGCCTAATTCTACCACGAACCTCCAAATTTCATTTCGAACGCGCTCCTAAGCTCAAAATAACCTTACGGAGCTAACAGAACCGTCAGAATTAAATTCCAAGATTATTTACACATACGTCAACATCCAGTTGACCTTTCCAACTTAAGGTTCTAAATTAGAGACTAAATGTCTCATTCCACTCCGGACCCGAACCAACTAACCCGGTATAACATAATATAATTGAATAACATAAAAAGAAGTAGAAATGGGTAAAATAAGGTTATAACTCTCGAAACGACAGGCCGGGTCTTACATTCGCGAACGCGGAACATGCCTCACGTTCGCGAAGGCAAATGGCCAGGTCCAGAAAACCTTGGCCTACACAAACGCGACCCGGGCCTCGAGAACGTGGAGGCTTACCAGCCTTGCCCTACGCGAACGCGAATCTAGTGCTCTGATACCATGTTATCACGACCCAATATCTCCTATAGGCCGTGATGGCACCCAACGTTACCGCTAGGCAAGCCAATAGTGAAATACCACATGATTATTTCTTTTAACATTTTAAAAATAGCTGATTTTTAATTAGATCATAAATAGAAAGTAAAAGTGTAATAAGATGAGAGAAAAATAATTTTTCTTTTTTTTTTAGCAAATTAGATAAGTAAAATAACCCAAAAATCATCATGTGTCTACTAGCATAATTTCTAAGACCTGGTGTCACAAGTGTATGAGCTACTAGTAGAATATACAAAAATACTACACCATTGTCTGAAGTGAAATAGATAGAAAATAAAAGCAAAAGGAAGACTTCGGGTGCTGCAGAACGGGCTCGGAAGCCAGCTCACCACAAAGTCTCGATGAAATCAAGGATGCGTGCCGGACTGATAACCAGATACACCTGCTTCAGATCTTGCACGATTAGTGCAGATGTGTAGCGTGAGTACATAAACAACTTGTACCCAGTAAGTATGTAATCTAACCTTGAAGAAGTAGTGACGAGGGGTCGACTACGACACTTACTATGGACTAACAATAAAATACTGAAATTATAATTAAGCATGGACTATATAAATACACCTGAAAACTCAATAACAAGAAATAAATGAACAATTCTTTCACTAATAGTAAATCCCAAATTAATTTTCATCATTTAACGAATTAATCTCTCACACCAATGAAACAATATCAATTATAATTGGGCTCTAAGAATTTTTTACGCACGAATTATGTCGAGGTCGTACGGCCCGATCCAACATACAAAAATATAAATTGTGCACTGCCGAGGGTCAAACGGCACGAACCATAGATGCATCTATTAACCTGCCGAGGCGAACGGCCCGCACCCATGAGAGTAGTAGAATTTTATCTCACTCGCGGAAAATACTTGCGACGCGAGTAAACATAGATTTCTCACAGTTATCATAATATTCTTCAATACTTTCCAAAAATATGGAATCTAAACTGAAACTTTAAATCTTGAAATCGCCAATCTCAGCTCTTATTCAATGCAATTAAAAGCATGATCAACTAACGGTGTCAACAAAGCATGAAGTAAACCTAAGACTACCCAGACATTACATGGAATGTAGCTACGCACGGACTCTCGTCACCTAGTGTGAACGTAGCTCCCCAGACAAATAATTTACAACAAAACACACCTAAGAGGATGAGTTCCCTTTTACAAGGTTAGAAAAGAGACTTACCTCGTCTCAAAGCTTACTTTCCGATCCACAATTGTGCTTTAAACCCTCAACTCGGTGCCAAACGACTCAAAACTAGTCTAATGTTATATAAAATAATCAATACATGTTCAAAAGTTCATATCCTAACTATTAAAGTGATTTCCCAACCCTAATTGAAGAATTCCTAAAATTCACCCCCGGGCCCACGTGCCCGGATTCCGAAAATATTTGAAGAAAGTTGTTACCCATAATCTCATAAACTAAAATATATAATTTTCACTAAATTCCCCAACCATTTTCGTGGTAAAATCCCATTTTTATCAAAAACCTAAGTTTTTCATCTAAACCCATGATTTCTACAAATTTACATGTTAAAATCTATCCATAATCTATGTATTAAACTCACATTAGGTAGAAATTACTTACCTTCAATAGCTAGGTTGAAATCCCCCTTTTTGAAGCTCCAAAATCGCCCAAGAGTGCAATAAATGAACCCAAAAGTGGGTAAGTCCCAATTTTTAAAACACACTGCCCAGCTGCCCTCTTCTTCGCGTACGCGAAACAGGTCTCGCGTTCACAAAGACAAACGGCCAGGTCCAGAAAAGCTTGGCCTACGCGAATGCAACTAGGGCCTCTCGAAAGCGGAGGCTTACCAGCCCTGCCCTACGCGAACCCGAAGAGCAATTGGCACTGACCCTCCCCAAGTCCCTTCCTTCTACGCGAACGTGATGGGGCATTCGCGAACGCGTAGGCCTGGGACCTCAAGGCTCCGCGAACGCAACCCCTTTATCGCGAACGTGAAGGGAAAATTTCCCCACTGCCCAAATCCTTCATCGCGAACTCGTGGGTCCTTCCGCGTTCGCGAAGAAGGAAACCAGAACTGAAATTTCTGCTTTTCCTAACTTAGCTCGGGGCGGTCTGAAACACCCCTGAGCCACTCGGGACCCCATCCAAATGCACCAACAAGTCTATAAACATGATACGGACCTGCTCGAACTCTCGAAATGCGTAAAATAACAACAAAACCTAGAATCACACCCCAAAACCAAATCGAATCAAGTTATGAACTTCAAGTTTCCAAATCGCTCCGAAAAGGCCAAATCATACTTAGACTACTCGGAATGACACCAAATTTTGTGGCCACCATACGGAACTATTCCCGGTCTCGGAATCCCAATTGGACCTCGATAATACTAAAACCTACTCCAAAACAAATTTAAAGAACTTTAAAACCTTCAAAGAGCCAACTTTCACTATTAGGCGCCGAAACGCTCTCGGGTCTTTCAAAACCCGATCCGAACATACGCCTAAGTTTGAAATCATCATGCGAACCTATTGGAACCGTCAAATCCCGATTCCTAGGTCGTTTACTCAAAATGTTGACCGAAGTCAAACATAGCCTTTTTGGCCAACCTTAAGGAATCAAGTGTTCAGATTTCAACCCGAACCCTTCCAAATCCCGAACTAACCATCCCTGCAAGTCACAAAATAGTAAAAGCTCATACGGGGAGTCTTATTTAGGGGAACAGGATTCTAAAAAGCAAAACGACCGGTCGGGTCGTTACAGCCGCGCTATATTTGAACTTAAAATGGGCGGGAAAGTATAGCGCGCATATATACCGTGCTATATTATAGCATGGTACATATGCGCGCTATACCGATATAAAAGGCGTGCCTTCTTCTTCCTTCCCCATAGAAGCGACCCCTCCCCCCCCCCCCCAATTTTCTATTCCAGCGGTCCCCCATTTTTAACGAAAAAAACTCGGTTGGAGCTCACCGGTCCCACAAAAAGTGTAGATTCTCGGTATTGTAGTAAGCTAACATCGTATCTAAGGTGTTATCGCATAGTGGGTTGCTCGTTTCGTTTTCAAATCATCAAATCTTCAACTTTCAAAAAAAATAAAATCGAGGTATTCCGACTTATTTTTTGTTAAAACTCATGTATAAAAAATGCCTATTAGTTATTTTTTACTGTGTTCTATGTTATTTCATGATTTTTTTGCGATTTAATTAGTTTGTTGTTTTTTTATCCGGATTATATTATTAGTGTGCTAAAAATAGTAAAATAGAGAAATTGTTATTTTATGAATAATTAATATTTTTCGTTGTTATAAAAAATGGTAATTAGTTATTTTTTAGTGTGGTATATGTATTT
This sequence comes from Nicotiana tomentosiformis, assembly GCF_000390325.3. Taxonomy (NCBI): domain Eukaryota; kingdom Viridiplantae; phylum Streptophyta; class Magnoliopsida; order Solanales; family Solanaceae; genus Nicotiana; species Nicotiana tomentosiformis. The sequence goes on along the minus strand of NC_090815.1, from coordinate 13,604,623 downwards.
TCGTGATTGTTTTGTGATTAAATCAATTTAATTTTTTTTATCCGGATTTGATTATTTATGTGCTAAAAGATTAGTAAAATAGATAAATTATTATTTTAGGAATAATTAATCTTATTTAGATGTTATTGTTGTACATATATTATTATGTGACTTTAATGTTGTTTAGTTCCCTGTAGTATTATGTTGTGCCCGTAATTTTAATGTAGTGCCCGTAATTATAATGTAGTGCCCTTTAGCGTAGTAAACAATGTAGTGCCCTTTTGCGTAGTATCTTTGTAGTTATTGAAATAAATTATTTAATTATTTGTTAGCCCCAAAACTATCTGAAAAAAGATGATAGTTCAAACACAAATTCTTTCGAATTCTAGTCAATAAACGTAAGAAAATAACATTAAAAACAACAATATTTGTCAAACTAAGTATTTTTATATGAATATTAAATAATTAAAGCATATATAGTTATGAAAATTATTTATTTAATTCTATTATACTCAAAAATAAGTGACTAAGAAAACAAACATATAAAATAAGAAACAAACATATAAAATAGTAAACTAACATATAAAATAATAAAGTAACATATAAAATAATAAACTAACATATAAAATGATAAACCAACATATAAAATAATAAATTAACATATAAAATTATAATATAGAAAATGTATCAACCTAAGTAACAATATAGTAAAAATATCGAATATATTTTAATATTAAAGATATTGCAATAAATTTAAAGATGTTAAGCAATTAAAAAGAAAAATACTTTAATTAATATTGTTCAATTCACAGTCATCGTCATGGAGGTTCCGCATGTGCATCCCGGTCCTGCATCGCTAGAGCTACTATTGCTACAGGCCGAGCATAGGTCTTCATACGTATGGGATGGGCAGTGTTTGTCCCAGACATTCCACGCCATACGTGTAGACGACATGTGGGAGTTCATTAGGGCCCACCCACTCCATCCCCGTATAATTAGACGCCTTCAGGATACGGATTTCTACAGGATCATAGAGATCGGCCAGTTGCAGTTCGACCGGGCGTTGATCATGGCTATGATAGAGCGATGGCGACCGGAGACGCACATGTTTCATCTACCCAACGGCGAGGCGCCCATCACGCTTGAGGACGTGGAGGTCCTTTTCAAGCTGCCGGTTGATGGGTTACCTGTAGCTTACTCGCATGCTCTCAGAGACTATAGGGGCGACGTGATAAGGATGATCCTGATAGCGTAGCCGAGCGGGATGGGATGCGTCTCAGGCCAGCCAATTCTTTAAAGCATACAGGCGGTGGGACACATTGACATTTATTATTATCTGTATATATGATATTAAATATATAATAGCAACATTATTTATGTTTTACATAATTTGCGCATGTGTTTTTATTTCTCGGGTTATTTATTAGTTTAATACTACAACACACAAAAAATGACAACTTAACATAATTTAAATTCGGTACAATTAATGATAATACATGACACGTAAAACATAAAGATAAAATACTAAACTCAACACATCCATGTGTTTGTTTAGTCATTATCACCCATTATTCTGTGCTTTAACCACTTAAATTTCTCTTCCAACCTATTTTTTTCTTCTTCTGCCTCTTTTAGTTTCTCCTTCACTGCCGCAAGTTGTTGTTGTAGTTTAAAGATCTGGAGTTCATATTCACCAGTTATATTCCAAACAAAGTGCAAACATGATTTGTAGTATTCCTGGTTAATGGGTTCATCATACCATTCTTGAAATCTATATTGATTTTCGTTATACCAATGGGGACTATAACACAACACTATTAATTAATAAGTTATAAAAAAAATATTAACTAACGTTTTTTCCAAAATAATCACTTACAAGTTGTTGGCAGAACCAGCGTTTGCGCCCCAGATTGCAATTTGATCAACATGGCTTCAAAATCGCATGTTTGCCACAATAACACCTTGGTACATCATTGCATCCAGACATTTCGTAATGCAAGAAAAATGAAAAATTAATGGAAAGTTTTCCTATTTGTTTCGTTAAGCGCAAATAATAACTAAAATGCACTAGGATTTTATTGGAAGCAAATACACATAATGCATATTGGTGGCGCGCTATGTTTCGCGTGATAATGATTCTTTAGGGTACAAGACAGTTTTTCCAGAACGGCAGCTTTTTCAGGTCGACAAGACAATACACATAACGCATATTGGTGGTGCGCTATGTTGCGCGTGATAATGATTCTTTAGGGTACAAGACAATTTTTGCAGAACGACAGTTTTCAGGTCGACAAGACAATACACATAACGCATATTGTGGCGCGCTATGTTAAGCATGATAATAATTCTTTAGGGTATAAGACAACTTCTTAAACTGAACCAAGAGATCCATATTCAAAGACCATTTGAAGAAACATTACAACATCCATTACTAAAATGACACTAACATCTAATAAGTGGTTCAAGAAGAGGCAAAATGGTGAAGGTTATTCAACAGATCCCCATGGAACACGTCTTAACATTATCGATCCCTACCTTGAAAAAAATATGCTAGGTTGCTATACTGATTTAGGGTACCTGAAGGTATGCGAATTTGGGGCGAAAAACTACAATGGGTTCCCCTTTACTCAAAACAATATGATTATGAAGTACTATGTTTGCTGGCATAGGTTTCTTGTGCCACAAGCATTGTCTGCAACTTTCCAAACAAACACACACAAAGATGAACCAGAAGTGATTCGGTATTTGATGAATGAGATTCTAGAGATGGAAAAGGTACTAGCTGTTCATCATGCAATGGATGATCTTAACTACCTAGGAGGAACGGAGGATCAGTACTGGGGTTTATTAGAAAATGAAAAATTGCATAGAGACAGTAATTATCCTGTTTTCGCAATAGTTGTTGAGTGGGAGGAACTACCTAAGTTTCTATCACAGACGTTGGACATAGGAGACTCATATTATTGTAGAAATCAAGAAAGTGGTCTTGTTGATGATAGCGATGAAATATGAGAAATGTGTGTCAACTGGGGCCTAGATTACGATGCCCTCGGTCCCGAAGGGTGCGTACACGATGTTGACGAAGAAGATGAAGACAATGACAATGAAATAGTGCCAGACAGTGACGATAATGGCGAATGACAATTATTATTTTTTTCTTGGGGTGTATGTTAAATTGTTGTACTGAAGTATTAATGTTAAATATCAATTAGATTTAACCCCAATGAAAACATAATTTTATTTCATACATTTTGGAAGATGAACATTTACATACATTTATTACAATAAATTACTACAACAAAACACTACGTGTATCCTTGATAATTGGGCATATTGATGAACTTCCACCAGGAGTTGAATTACCACCGCTACCCAAACCAGCTGAATGACATTTACGATGGTCGTGTCCTGTTTGGGAATATATTCCACATTTATGCGCATAAACGGTATCACCAACATCCATTTTGTTCCATATACGCGTTCATTTTTGCACTTGTCGTTGACGCACATAATCCTTGTTACACACCATTTTAAATGGTTCCAGCGGCCAATAATGCTCATCACCCACTGGCTGCAACTGTACACTATAGGTGTTTAAGTATGCAGCAACACTATATTCTTTATCAACATACCTCATTACCGCAAAACCTATATGTTGAAATCACTTCATGGCATGAGAGCACAACATGTGATAGATGGACCATTTCCCAAAGTAGCATAACCTTCTGGCCTCATTGACGGTGTGTGTATTATTCCCTTGGTTGTGATGAATAACGGTGCGAACTTCAAAACTATTTCGCTCGTTGCAATAGTGCAAAAATGAATGCCATTGTGCTCGCTTCCTCTATTTCTTAAATATTTTCATTGGTATTGGCATAAATTCAACACCTATTTCCATCAATGACGATGCACCTCTAAATATTTCAACAAACCTCTCCACCATCTACTTGAATGACATCCGCACGATGGCAGTGACAGGCAATCCACGTGCAGACTTCAATAACCCATTGAAAGACTCTAACACATTTATAGTGAGAATTCCCCATCTTCTGCCACCATCCGCATGCAAAGACCACTTTTCAAGCTCATGTCGCATCAACCAACTATAGGCTTCTTGGTCTTCCTGCCTGATCAATTACATTCGCCCCCTATATTGACACTCTTGGTGATCTGTTGCAGCCATCCACATTAAATCATGCAAGTCCTTATTCGGATAAGCCCTCTAGAAGTTGGCCTTCAGGTGCCTCACACAGTAACGGTGGTAGGCATATGGTTCCTACCATGCACGCACATTCTGTACAGAACTTAAAATACTGCAATGCCGATCAGATATTAGACAAATACCTAAACGTTGTCTGATAACATGCTCCTTCAAGTGGTTCAGAAATAATGTCCACGTCTCTTGGCTTTCATTGTCACAAATAGAAAATGCTAGGGGAAATATACTTCTATTAGTATCTACTACAATGGCGATTAACAACTTAATATCATACTTTTCATAGACATAAGTGTCGTTTATGGATATTACCGGCCGACAATGCACAAAACCATCAATGGCTGGTTTAAATGCCCTGTGTTCTGGTATTCCCGAACTTCGCTCAAGATTCTATTCAACAACAGTCTCGGGGTTAAAGTGTTTCAATGCGGCCATGTACCTGGGTAGAGAGGCAAAGGACTTATCCCTGTTACCATAAACAATTTCAAACGCACGTTTGCGCCCGAGAAATGCCTTTCTTTTGGTAATGGTACATCCATATACCTGGTGGACAGATGTTATATGATGGTAGGCTATAATCCCATATTTTAGTTACTTATTTCACTCTAATTTACTGCACTTTAATTGAGTTGGAGCTTTAATCGCTAGTGTTTTGCACTAATTGTGTGTTTTATGCCTTGTAGGAGTAATTACGATCTATGTAGATGCCGTGGAATGAATTCATACTATTTTGGAGCCTTGAAGTCTAAGTTAAAGCCCAAGGATTAAGTTTGGATCGTGTTCAGGGATCAATGGATGATAGTGCACTTTAAGAACGCAATGAAGAATCGAGCAGGCATATTGCGCATTGTCCAGTAAAATGCACATAACCTTTAGCTCAGAAATCTGTTTGGGCTCCACAATATATCGTTGGAAATCTATTTAAAAGGGATAAAACTTTCATGTTTTACACTTTTCCAAATGCCTAACTGATACTACCCAGGTGCGCGATCAAGTGCGCGATCGCGCACAGGGCGCGCACTTGGGGCAGAACGGTGTGCAAAATGTGCGACCAAGTGCGCGAGCAGGTCCCCAGGTGCACGACCGCGTATGTCTTATCCGGTAAAAGTCCTATTTCACTAAGAAAAGGGTAGTTTCATCCGTTTTTGTTTTGGGGGCAGATTAAATACCCCAAAACACCATTTTAGAAGGACTTTAGACATACCTTAGGCCGAGGGAAGCTAAAGAGAAGAAGGAGAAGCAAGGGCACAAGGATTTCATCCTTCCTTCCTTACTTTAGATCCGGGTTTGGATTGTATTTATGTTTTTCTCTATTTTTGTTTCATTTGTGAAGAACTTCTCCATGTGTATGGAATAGAACCTTTTGGGTTTTGATGGATTTGGTGTATTGATGGTTGTTTGTGGATTATAACTCTATTTAATTGTTGCATCTATATTCACTAGTTCTTGTAATCGAAAGAGACATAACTTGTGATATATTTACACTATATTGTTGGGTAAGTTCATAGATTCTTCTAAGTAATCAAAAGAGGCTAGTTGAATCCTTGATTAAACCTAGTTAGGAGGATAATCGAAAGAGGTTCTCCTAAAGACCAATCCATTATGAATTCTTACATATCTTCACCGAGCTTAAATTTGTTCATATTGTGAGGTTGAGACTTAATCGAGAGAGGAGTTTCTACTAAACATTTTTACTGATAATGGTGTTTGAGGTAGTTTGTAGTGCTAATTCAGGAATTAGCTTTTTATTTTATTTTCTTTTATTTTTAGTTTGTTTGGTTAACTTATCTTCAACATTGTTTTTTTTTTTGAAGAAATCTTGAAGAGCATATTCTTGTTATTGAACTCTAAATGATGTGAAGATGGAATACAACCAGCCTAAGAAAATAGTTGAAGCGTTAGCAGCTGAATATTATCAGCGGTGTGCTACGTGTTTTAAATGCGGTGGAAATCATCTTTGGGTTGATTGTCAAGAAGGTAGGTATTCTTCCTATAGTTCATCTTTTGAACACTCTCACTTTGTCTCTAGTCCATACAGGTATGAGGATTGATATGGGTACAATTCTGACTCTGGTTGGGATGAATACCCTTATTATGACTGGAATGAAAGCGAAGTGATACAACCACCTCAAGAGGAGAATGGTAGTTTAGAAGAGCTTATATATAAGTTCATAAATAAGGTGGAAGAGAAATTTATACAAGATGATGAAGCCACTAACAACCTAACAATGCTAGTGAATCAATTAGTAAATAGATTTAGCTCGTTGCATTGTGATGGTGAATATATGGAAGAGATATTGTGTGCAAATGAGACTATCCGAGATAATGAACATCTACAGAGAGAATTTTTCACTCTGCAAGAGGACTTTGTTTCAACTGAAATGATTGGAAATGAGGCTTTGGTTGATTATGAAGCAATACAAAAAGAGTTCAAACATCCATCCACATATCCACAATTGCAATTGTTTGTAGAAGACAATGAGGAACAAATGGTCTTGGACTTACCAGAGAAGTACTCACATGACCTTTCTTCTTTATTTTCTTATTCTAACCTTGATTATGTGGATTTTGTTTTTGGGGATTTACAGGAATATACATGGATTGATCTTGTGAATGAATGCAGAAAGAAGTTGAGGATAATCATACAAGAACAATCCACTGCTCAAAATGAGGCCAAGAAAGAAAGAAAAGAGCGGGTCTTTCAAATATCCCTAAAGGACTTTGGCCTGATGAGCTCCATAAAGAATCCCGAGGAGCGAAATCGAAAAATGCATTCAGAATTAGGGGTGGAGTTCACAAGTTCTCGGAAATGGAAAAAGTTCAGGGAAGTTTTCTTTACCTCTTTCTTTTTATTTGTGTGTCATGGGGACATGCCACAATTTAAAGTGTGGGGTGGGGATGTAAATATGTAAATAAATGTTTGTTTTTGTTTCTTGTTTATGTTTTCGTTTCTTTTGATTGAAACTTTTAAAGTCGAAATATATATATATATATATATTATATTTTGTTTAGGTAGTATAATAAATTCCCCTTGGTTTTTCTTTGTGTCGCGGTTCTTTTTCAAGAGTTTTGTTTGAACCGGGTGTAGTTAGTTTTTTTTTTAGAAGTAGGAAACCTTGTGCTGTGATTTTAAATAAAAGTAATATCTCTTGACTTGATTATGCCTTGAGAATAATAAGTGTTTTAGTTGTGATGCTTAGGCTCAGTTTTTGACTCTTGTATAAGCACCTTAAATTAAACGATCTTAACTTTTCTTAACTACTTTGATTAGAGTGTCTTGATGAGTCCGATCCTGAGTGAGTTATGTGCCATATGTGTGTGAGGTTTCGTGTATTCTGTGCATTGCATTTGATGTCTAAAACTTTCCCCGTGTGTCCGCAAAGCTAAATAGTATTTTGTTCAGTCTTGGAAGTGATATAGGCGTTACTTTGTTGAGCCAGCTGTATAGTTTACCCACCAAATTATTATATATCGTAGTTAACCTCGTTGAGCCTGTAATCCTATTTCTTTGGCAACCACATTACAAGCCGTATCCTTTTGTTTGAATTGACCATCTATTTGAACCATTTACCTCTCGTGGGCACTTGGAATTGGTATAAACTTTGTAAAAGTTAAAGTGTGGGGTGGTTGGTTTAGCTTTTGAGTGGAACTATTGAAATAAGGAGAAAGGTGCACTGTTGTGAAAAAGTATGAGCCACTTGAATCGAAAAAGAAAATAAAGAAAAAAATAGTTTATATTCATTGGTAGTGGTAACTGTTGATGTATTTGTGCTTAAAGAAGTTGGGAGTTGACATTTATGGATGTGAAGGTGGAGTTATGGTTTGACATAAGTGTGGGGTTTAAAGGTCAAGTATATGGATTAAAAGTTCTTAGGGAGGTGTAGTTACTCTTATATCTAAATGTATCCTACCCGTCCCGCAGCCTACATTACAACCAATTAAAGTCCTACTTGATCTTTGACTGAATAAGTTCGATTAGTAGAGTAGTACACTACAGGCAAGCCTATGGTGCATCTTTTAGGACATATGAATGTTGTTTCTAAGAGTGAGTGAATTCTTTCTATCTTGAGTTCCTAATTATTCTTAACTTTTATTGTGTGTGGAACTACTTTCTATTGTTGGGTGAGGGAACTTGATTCATGAAGGAAAGGTATTGTTATTGACCTCTGTGTTAGAGTAAGTCAGCGATCTGTGAAAAATGCGTGGTGTTGTTGAGTCAAATCTTGAGGCTAGGATGTTACACTATTGTGCTTAGTCTATTTTAAATATTCTTGGTATGATGAGTTATGAGAGTTGTTTAAAAAGGTCATGTCTATGTGAAGTGTAGTTTGATTGCTCGAGGACGAGCAATGGTTTAAGTGTGGGGTGTTGATGGTAGGCTATAATCCCGTATTATATTCGCTTATTGCACTCTAATTTAATGCACTTTAAATGAGTTGGAGCTTTAATCGCTAGTGTTTTGCACTGATTGTGTGTTTTATGCTGTAACGACCTGGCCGGTCATTTTGAGAGTAATAGCCCCGATCCCCTGTTTACTGCTTCCCCATATCTTTTTCTACTTATGTGACTTATCGGGAGGTTTTGTTTGTGGTTTCTGAGTGATTTGGGACACTTAGTCCCTAAAATTAAGCCTAGGTTCTAATATTTTTGACCGTAGTTGGAACTGTGTGAAGACGACTCCGGAATAGAGTTTTGTCGGTTTCGTTAGCTCCATTGGGTGATTTTGGACTAGGAATGTGTCCGGATTATGTTTTGGAAATCTGTAGAGGCTTGAAATGGCGTAAGTTGAATATTTGGGAAGTTTGACCGGTAGTGGACTTTTTGATATCGGGGTCGGATTCCGATTCCGGAAGTTGGAGTAGGTCCGTAATGTCGAATATGAATTGTGTGCAAAATTTGAGGTCAGTCGGACGTGGTTTGATAGGTTTCGGCATCGGTTGTGGAAGTTTGAAGTTTCAAAGTTCATTAAGTTTGAATTGGAGAGCGATTCGTGTCTTTAGCGTTGTTTGATGTGAATTGAGAGCTCGACTAAGCTCGTATGGTATTTTAGGACTTGTCGGTATGTTTAGTTGAGGTCCCGGGGAACTCGGGTTGATTTCGGATACTTAACGGATCGAAATGGGACTTGTGTTTATTGCTGAAGCCTTCAGGCTTCTGGTGTTTTCGCACCTACGGTGGGTAGCCCGCAGGTGCAGGATTGCACATGTGTGAGGTCAAGTGCAGAAGCGGATTTGGGATATGTGGTCAGGGGTCGCAAGTGCGAGGAAAATGCCGAATCTGCGATGCCCGCAGACGCGCTTATGGAACCGCAGGAGCGTAGAAGACCGCAGAAGTGGACAGTAGTCCGCAGGCGCACACTCGCAGGTGTGACCCTATTATCGCAGAAGCGGCCCCAGCCCTCTTAATTCATTTCCGCACCTGCGAAGGAAATTTCGCAAGTGCGGCGTCGCAGGTGCGACTGGAAGCCTGCAGAAGCGAAATCGCTGGGCAGAAAAAGGCCAAGTTCGAGGGTTTTATCCCAATTTCAATTTTGGGACTTTGAAACCTCGGATTGAGGCGATAATTCAAGGATTTGTCAGATACAACTTTGGGGTAATGATTCTTAACTAGTTTATGGTTATATTCCACTAATCTATAGTTGATTTCATCATTTAATTAAGGAATTTGGTTGGGAAATTTGGGGGATCTTCAACTAAGTTTTTGAGTTTTGATTGAGATTTTGATATCGGATTTGGATAATTTTGGTACGAGTGAACTCGTGAGTGAATGGGTGTTCATATTTTGTGACTTTTACCCGATTCCGAGACGTGGGCCCGGGGAGGCTTGTTAGGACAATTTTTGAAATTCTTGTTAAAGTCTTGATTTCATTAATTAGCTTAGTCTATTATAGTTGTATTTATGAAATGTAATTGTGTTTGGCTAGATTTGGGTCATTCGGAGTCAGATAATCGAGGAAAAAGCATTCTTACGGATTGATTTGAACTTGGTTCGAGGTACGTGGCTTGCCTAACCTCGTATGGGAGAAATCCCCTTAGGATTTGGTACTGTTGTGATATGTGAGCGCCATATACGTGACGTGACGAGTGCGTACACGGGCTATTTGTTGTAAAACCCAATTTTTACTGAGTAGTGACATGTTTTCATCTTAATTGAGTTATACCAGAATGTGTAGTTATCCTGTTTTGTCTAATATCCCATATCGGCATGCTTTAACTGCTTATTTGAACTCTGTACAGTATGCCTAATTGATTTCATGCCTTTCCTTGATCTTTATCAGTCTTAACTGTAGAATTCTTGTTGTTAACTATTGTATTTATCGGTTTGAGCTGTGTGTTTACTTTTGAGACTACGAGGTGATATATCGGAAGTTCTCCCTCCACATTTACTTATAAGACTACGAGGCGGTACCTCGGGAGTTCTCCCTGCATATTTACTTTTGAGACTACGAGGTGGTACCTCGAGAGTTCTCCCTGCACATTTACTTTTGAGACTACGAGGCGGTACCTCGGGATTTCTCCCTGCACATTTACTTTTGAGACTACGAGGCAATACCTCGGGAGATCTCTTTGCATATTTACTTTGGGACTACGAGACGGTATCTCGGGAGATCCCCTACTGCTTAACCCTGTGTATTGTACTGTTATTTTGTTGTGTTTTCCTTTTTGTTAAATTCCAGTCTCTTATTATATTTCTACATACTCGTGCTTTATTTATTATATACCAGTGTGTCCTGCCCTGACCTCATCACTACTCGACCGAGGTTAGGCTTGGCACTTACTGGGTACCGTTGTGGTGTACTCATGCTACTCTTCTGCACATGTTTTATGTGCAGATCCAGGTGCTCCTTATTAGCCACGTCATTAGTGAGCAGTGACAGTTGGAGACTTCAAGGTATATCTGTCGCGTCCGCAGACCTCGAAGTCCCCCTCTATTCTCCCCTATGTCAATTATCTTCTGTATTTCTTTTATTAGACTTTGGTGTATAGAGATACTAGTTTTCCTTATGTAGCTTATGACTTACGATGTTCCGAATTTTGGGAATAATGTGTATTACTAGAGTGTTGGTTATTGTACATGCCGAGCGGCATTGCTACCAGTTATTTAGTTATCTGCTGCTGTTAGTTGTTAATGTTTTACTTTCGGTTTTTTTGTTATTTTCCACAAATTGTTAGGCTTACCTAGTCGTAGAGACTAGGTGCCGTCACGACATTTCACGGAGGGAGATTGGATCGTGACAAGTTGGTATCAGAGCTCTAGGTTCATAGGTGTCGTGAGTCACAAGCCGGTTTATTAAAGTCTCGCGTATCGGTACGAAGACATCTGTACTTATCTTCGGGAGGCTATGGAACTGTTAGGAAAAATTAAATTTCTTTGATTCCTTGTCGTGCGAAAATTGTTGACTTCAAAATTCTAAACTTCTGTATTCTATTCCCTTACATATGGTGAGGACACGTACACGCATATCTGATGACCAGGCACCCGCGCCCCCTGCTAGAGCTGCGAGATGCCGGGGTCGGGGTAGAGGCCGAGGACATCCACGTGGTGTAACCAGAGCACCCGCACGAGTTACTACAGAGGAGCCCCCAGTAGCTCCAGCTGGAGGGTAGGCACCCGAGGTACCTGTTGCTGCACCAGTCCTCCAGGAGACTCTAGCCCAGTTTCTGAGCATGTTCAGCACCTTAGCTCAGGCTGGATTGATTCCACTTGCTCCTTCCATATCTCAGGCCGGGGAAGGAGCACAGACTCCCGCCGCCCATTGCCCAGAGCAGCGGATCCAGATCGACCAGGTTCCAGAGATTATACCGATGCAGTCGGTAGCTCCAGTACGACCCGAGGATAGTGCAACAGTTTCTTAGGCAGAGCAGCTCAGACTTGAGAGGTACAAGAAGTACCACCCTCCTGCCTTTAGTGGATTGGCGACAGATGATGCCCAGGGTTTTCTGGAGGAGTGTCACCGTATTCTCCATACTATGGGTGTAGCGGAGTCGAGTGGGGTTTCTTTTACTACATTCCATCTTAGAGGAGTAACCTATCAGTGGTGGCGTGCTTATGAGTTGGGTAGTCCGGCTAAGGTAGCTTCACTTACATGGACTTAGTTCTCGGACATATTTTTGAGGGAGTATGTTCCTCAGAGTCTCAGGGACGCTTGGCGCGCGGAGTTTGAGCAGTTGCACCATAGTGCTATGACTGTGTCAGAGTATGCAGTTCGCTTCAGTGATTTGGCATGACATGCACTAGCCTTGGTTGCCACCGTTCTAGAGAGGGTTCATCAGTTTATTGAGGGACTTCACCCCAGTATCAGGATTAGCATGGGCCGGGAGTTGGAGATAGATATTTCTTACCAGCAGGTTGTGAGTATTGCTAGGAGGTTAGAGGGTATGCTTGCTCGGGAGAGAGAGGAGAGGGGGGTTAAGAGGTCTCGAGAGTCTGGCACTTACAGTGGTACTCGTGCCCCAGTTGTAGTTCGTCATGGTAGGGGCTATGTGAGTCGCCCCGTTTACTCAGCTCTTCCAGCCGCCACTAGAATTCTGGCCCCTTCTAGTCCCTAGGAGGCTTATTATGCACCGCCAGTATCTAGTGTATCTCCTGTACGGGGTGATTTTAGCAGCCAGTCCAGCAGACCTGGCCCGAGCCAGTCACAGCAGCCACACCCTCCGAGAGCTTGTTTTGACTGTGGCAACACTCGCCATATGGTGAGGGATTGCCCCAGACTTAGGAGGGGTGCACCTCCATAGACTTATCAGGCACTGCGTTCTCCACCGAGTCCTCACGCTATGATTACAGCACCAGCTACCGCTCCACCTGCTCAGCCAACATGAGGTGGAGGTCGGGGAGGTCGGGGAGGTCGAGGTCGCCCTAAAGGGGGAGGCCAGGCCAGATATTATGCTCTTTCTGCTTGTACAGAGGCAGTTGCTTCCGACTCTGTCATTACAGGTATTATTCTAGTTTGTCATAGAGATGCGTTGGTCTTATTTGATCCATGCTCTACTTATTCCTATGTGTCCTCTTATTTTCCGTGTATCTGGGCGTATCTCATGATTCTTTGAGTTCTCCTGTTTATGTGTCTACACCTATGGGAGATTCTCTTGTTATGGACCGTGTGTATCGATCGTTTTTGGTTGTTCTTAGTGGTTTTGAGACCAGAGCCGATTTATTATAGCTCAGCATGGTAAACTTTGATATTATTTTGGGCATGGACTGGTTGTTGCCCTATTATGCTATTCTTGATTGTCACGCTAAGACTGTGACGCTGGCTATGCCAGGATTACCGTGATTAAAGTGGAGAGGTACCTTAGAGTATACTCCCAGTATAGTTATTTCATTTCTTAAAGCTCAACGAATGGTTGAGAAGGGGTTTGACGCATATCTAGCTTATGTGAGAGATATCAATATTGATACCCTTACAGTTGACTCAGTTCCAGTAGTGAGGGACTTTCCGGATGTATTTCCAGCTGATCTTCCAAGCATGCCGCCCGACAAAGATATTGATTTTGGCATTGATTTGTTGTCGGGCACTCAACCCATCTCTATTCCTCCATATCGTATGTCTCCTCCTAAGTTGAAGTAGTTGAAGGAGTAGTTACATGAGTTACTTGATAAGAGCTTCATTCGGACCAGTGTGTCATCGTGGGGTGCTCTGGTCTTGTTTGTGAAGAAAAAGGATGGTTCTATGTGTATGTGAATTGATTATCGCCAGCTGAACAAAGTTACAGTGAAGAACAGGTATCCATTGGCTCGTATTGATGACTTATTTGATCAATTACCGGGTGCCAGGGTATATTCCAAGATTGACTTACGTTCAGGTTATCATCAGTTAAAGATTCAGGAGCCAGATATCCCAAAGACAACTTTCAGGACTCGGTATGGTCACTACGAGTTCCTTGTGATGTCATTTGGGCTGACCAATGCCCCAACAGCTTTTATGAACTTGATGCACAATGTATTCCGGCCCTATGTTGACTTATTCGTCATTGTATTTATTGACAACATTCTGGTGTACTCCCGGACTCGGGAAGATCATGAGCAGCACCTGAGGACTGTGCTTCAGACCTTGAGAGAAAAGCAGTTATATGCAAAATTTTCAAAGTGTGAGTTTTGGCTAGAGTCAGTGGCATTCTTAGGTCATGTAGTATCGAGTGATGGGATCAAGGTGGATCCGAAGAAGGTGGAACCAGTGCAGAGTTGTCCTAGACCATCCTCAGCTACGGAGATTCGGATTTTTCTTAGTTTGGCGGTGTATTACCGTCGATTTGTAGAGAGTTTCTCATCTATTGCAGCACCTATGACCAGGCTAGCCTAGAAGGGTGCTCCGTTTAGGTGGATAGAGGAGCGTGAGGATAGCTTTCAGAAGCTCAAAACAACTTTGACTACAGCCCCAGTATTGGTATTACCTACAGGTTCGGGGTCTTATACTGTATATTGTGATGCGTCGCGGATCGGTTGCGACGCGGTGTTAATGCAGGACGGTAGGGTGATTGCCTATGCATCCAGACAGCTGAAGGTACATGAAAAGAACTATAATATCCGTGACCTTGAGTTAGAAGCTATTATTCTGCCTTGAAGATTTGGTGGCACTATTTGTACGGTGTTCCTTGTGAGATCTACACCGATCACCAGAGTTTGCAGCATCAATTCAAACAGAAGGATCTTAACTTGCGTCAGTGGAGGTGGTTGGAGCTGCTTAAGGATTATGATATCACCATTTTGTACCATCCCGGGAAGCCCAATGTGGTGGCTGATGCCTTGAGTCGCTGGGCAGAGAGTTTGGGGAGCTTAGCATATCTACCAGAAGCAGAGAGGCCATTGGCATTGGATGTTTAGGATTTAGCCAGCTAGTTTGTTAGATTGGATATTTCTGAGTCGATTCGAGTGTTGGCTTGTGTAGTCTCTAGGTCTTCTCTTTATGATTGTATCAGGGAGCGTCAGTATGATGACCCCCATCTGCTTGTCCTTAAGGACACGATTTAGCACGGTGATGCTAAGGAGGTCACTATTGGAGATGATGGTGCATTGAGGATGCAGGGTAGGCTGTGTGTGCCCAATGTAGTTGGTTTGTGTGAGTTTATTCTCCATGAGGCTCACAGTTCGCGGTACTCCATTCATCCGGGTGCCGCGAAGATGTATCACGATTTGAGGCAGCATTACTGGTGGAGGAGAAAGAAGAAGGACATAGTGAAATATGTAGCTCGGTGTCTAAATTTCCAGCAAGTAAAATATGAGCATCAGCGGCTAGGTGGATTACTTCAGAAGTTAGAGATTCCGGAGTGGAATTGGGAGCGGATCACTATGGATTTCGTTATTGGGCTTCCACAGACTCAGTGGAAGTTTGATGCAGTTTGGGTGATTGTGGATAGGTTGACCAAGTCAGCTCATTTCATTCATGTGATGACTACCTATTCTTCCGAGAAGTTGGCTTGGGTTTATATCCGCAAGATCGTCAGGCTTCATGGCATACCGGTATCCATCATATTTGAACGGGGTACGCAGTTTACATCACGGTTCTGGAGGGCCGTACAGCATGAGTTGGGTACTCGAGTAGAGTTGAGCACAACATTTCACCCTCAAAAGGACAGACAGTCCGAGCGCACTATTAAGATATTAGAGGATATGCCCCGTGTGTGTGTGATGGAGTTTGGAGGTTCGTGGGATCCGTTCTTGCCACTTGTGGAGTTTGCCTACAACAACAGTTATCAGTCGAGCATCCAGATGTCACCGTATGAGGCTCTGTATGGTAGGCTGTGTCGGTCTCCAGTGTGTTGGTTCGAGATGGGAGAGGCTAGGTTATTGGGTACAGACTTAGTTCAGGATGCTCTGGAAAAGGTTAAGGTGATTCAGGATCGACTCAGCACAGCCTAGTCCAGACAGAAGAATTATGCGGATCGGAAGGTTCGCAATGTTGCATTCATGGTTGGAGAGCGGGTCCTGCTCCGGGTGTCACCCATGAATGGTCTTATGAGGTTCGAAAAGAAGGGAAAGCTGAGCCCAAGGTGTATCGGCCCATTTGAGGTGTTGCGACGTATCGGGGATGTTGCTTATAAGCTTGCCTTGCCTCCCAGTCTAGCAAGAGTTCATCCAGTATTCCATGTTTCTATGCTCTGAAAATATCACGGCGATCCGTCTCATGTGTTGGATTTCAATTCAGTCCAGTAGGACAAGGATTTATCTTATGTTGAGGAGTCGGTGGCTATTTTGGGCAGGCAAGTTCGCAAGCTAAGCAGAGGTCAAAGAACATTGCTTCCGTGACGAATCACACCTCAAATCAAAATCTATGAACTTTGAACTTTCAAATTATATATCTTATGCCGAAACACATCAAATCAATTCGGAATGATTTTAAATTTTTCACACAAGTCATAATTAACATAACGAAGCTATTCAAATTTCCAGAATCGGATTCCGACCCCGATATCAAAAAGTCAACCCCCGGTCAAACTTTCCAAAAACTCGGCATTCGTCATTTCAAGCTTAATTCCACTACGGACCTCCAAATAATTTTTCAGACACACTCCTAAGTCCAAAATCACCCAACTGAGCTAACGAAACTGACGGAACTCCATTCTCGAGTCGTCTTCATACATCTCCGACTATGGTCAAAATCCTAAGACTTAAGCTTCCATTTTAGGGACCAAGTGTCCCAAATCACCCCGAATCATCCGGTAACTGAATTCAACCGCGCATGCAAGTCAATACACATAATACAGAGTTGATCAAGACCTTAAGTCATTGAACGGGGAATTAATTCTTAAAACGACAAGTCAGGTCGTTACATTCTCCACCTCTTAAACAAACGTTCGTCCTCGAACGTGCTAAAAATCTTTCTGAGAACTTTAAATTACTGAGTGTATTCTTACACACTTACTTGTGGGTGATTCTACCTTCCCGTAATTTAACACGGGTCCGACAACACCATCTCAATTGAGATTATTTCTTTTCTCCATTCTTATAAGCTTTAAAGCAAAATCCCTAACTCTCCAATCATTTCCAAAATGCCTGATTTTTATTTCGACGCACGATATTAGTCTAAACTGGCTATAACAACTCATACCTACGCACACATAAACTTTCGTGATAGTGTTGAAGTACTCTGGTGCATTACATTCTCCCCGCTTAGGATCATTCGCCCTTGAATGAGAAGTAGAGCCCGCCCTCCAACACATAACATAACTTTTCTCTTCTTTCGCACATAATAATCTCCCCTATTTTCCAGAAATTTCAGGAGAGTCTCTCATATAAATGGGCCTATCTACCTACCAGAGTAACACCAAAATAATTCCTAACAACACATCCATAACCCAACAAAACACCACAATGTATATATATCAATAACACTAATCTCAAAATTACAAGCACCACATTATCATAATGATATCAGGACATGAAGCACATCATATGTATGCCCATCACCACATCTCTGGTTCTAGTAGTTGTTCATAATCGATTACAACATCGCCAATTAACCTCGTATTAACCAAAATCTCATTTCAACTTCTCGTAACACCGACAGCAACACGCGAGGCATGAATACCTCATAATTATTTACCCGAATTAATGAGTCATATTTAACGCCACCCGGGCACTCACCTCATAGGTTAAAACTCAATAATTACAGCACAATTATGGCTAAATATGCACAAAAAGATATACAAGAATTATCAATTAAGCCCATCAGGCATGACTCCCTATTAATACTATAGTACAAAGTTAAATTTCACAAAAGAAGAATTTTAAACTCATAAATATTTCACCATAAGGACCTCGTCCTTATATAACTTCCACTGTGGCTTGTAGCTCAGTTTAAATATTTCACATCATATAAAATAAATGCGAGGATCTCGTCCTCAACTCCGAATCACAAGTGTTTTGCACATTGTGCCAACTGAAATCTTCAATTTCCTTTCTTTCTTCTTTTCGATATATTTCGTAAACAGTTTTTATAACACATAATGAATCCTCATCCCGGTAGGGCATATAATTCATAAAATTGAAATCAATTATTCCGAAATCACATCAAAAACCAATGTAGTGAGCAATAGAAAGTTATTTTTGCACTTATAGCCCTCAATAGTGAACAAAAATAAAAAAGATAGACACAGGCTAACATCATCAAATCTTCCAACAAGGGTAAACGCGAGAGTGGAGTACAAATTCACTAATCCACCATATGTAAGGAGCATGAAAGGAGTTCTCACCTCGATAATCGGAACCGAATCAAAAATAAGAATGGTGCTCCTTTTATTATAAATTAAATCATACATGTAACTACACCATCTAGTGTATCGGCCTCAGCCAATTCATAGCAATTATATCAATGGGTTGGGCCTCCACCTCTTAGGCGCCCTCTACCCGCCTGTCCTGCACCCATAACTGGCTATGCACGTGGAGTATTAACTGGAATAAATCTTGTAGCCTGAGTGTTCTGATGAAATCCACCCCTCCCAAGTCTGGGACAATTTCTCTTGATGTTCCTAGTATCACCACACTCATAACAACCCCTCTGCGGGTTCGGCTGCTCACACTGAGTCTGTGCCAGATAACTGGAATAACCATTATAGGAACCCAATGTCGGTGGTGCATTAAAAGAACTTACTGGAACAACCCGAGTATTCTAAAATGTAGAATTATTAAGGACGCGGGAATACCGCAAGTCCCAGCATCATCCCATACAAATCTCATCTCTTAATCATATACAAGTTTTGGAGAACCTTTCAATATCACATAAATACATCTTAGGCCAAAACTCATATAACACACAACCCCGCAATCTGATTGTTGATAGTGGACTCCCTCACTTGGCGCGAAGCCATAGGACACATTCTGATGATCCACAATACTAATCTTCATCGCTCGTAGGACACCGGTCATAAGACACCTCAGGCCATTCTTTTGGCGCATGTCATCCTCATGACAGTTAAACTCGCTTCCTCCAGTGCCTTGGCTGCGTATGTACCCTTCGCTAAATAGAAATCCCATACGAACTATTGAGTCTCTAATACCACCAACTATTTCAAATCTACATCCACCTCGTGACCCTACCACAATTATGATGATTAGGCAATTAATTAAACATTCTTAAGATCATACTTATTAACCGGATGTCAGAACCTGCTGCACCCCCATGTGCACAACTGAATGATCTCTAAATACTTCCACAACCTCGATCTGGATGACACGTTGTAACAATGGTTGAACAACCCTGGCGCCCTTATAACCCCTCTATAGTATCATAAACCGTTGGCGCATAGTTGATACCGAGTGCGCAATTTCATACATGAGTGGGTGCAAAAGAACATAAAATATATGCTTCAAGCTAAATAAATGCCGCACGATAAGGAATGAAAGAAGTGAATTCTTCCTACTAGCTTTGTAGCCTCTCGAAGATAAGTACATACGTCTCTGTACCGATCCACAAGACTCTACTAAACTCGTTCGTGACTCGTAGAACCTATGAACCGAGAGCTCTGATACCAACTTGTCACGACCCAAAATTCCACCACAGGCGTCATGATGGCACCTAGTCTCTAATACTAGGTAAGGCGATTTCTATCACATTTTGAAGCCATTGTTTTTTGAATTAAATAAGTAACCAAAACGAACAGCGGAATAAATATGAATATACAACCTCCCAAGACTGGTAGTACTGAGTCACGAACTCTAACTGGATACATGGAATGATTACGAGGAACGAATATACAATACTATTTGATTAAAAATTAACAGTACAATGAAATGAAAAGACTCCAAGGGACTGCGACGACCAAGCAGCTCTACCTTGAATCTTTACGATCCCTCTTTAATTCTGCTCAAGTATGATATCTCCAATACCTGGTTCTGCACAAAAATATGCAGAAGTGTAGTATGAGTACACCACGGTCGGTACCCAGTAAGTATCAAGACTAACCTCAATGGATTAGAGACGAGGTACAGTCAAGACATTCACTAGTCTAATAACATGTGCAATATGGCATGCAAAAATAATAGAAAACAAATAGCAGTAATTGCAACATCAATTAACTAGTGATTTAAACATCAAGGTAACCGGAACACCATAAATATTGCTCAAACGAGTAATAAACACAGGTACAACCAATTAATCAGGTCCTTCAGAATATACATCTTTTATCTAAGTTATTCAATAAAAATCTCTGGAATATAATCCTTTTCAATAAATATATTTCTGAATATAATTCTTTCAAGTAAATATCTTTCGAATATAATTCTTTCAAGTAAATATCTTTCGAATGTAATTCTTTCAAGTTAATATCTTTAAAATATAATTCTTTCAAGTAAATACCTTTCGAATATAATTCTTTCAAGTAAATATCTTTCAAATATACTTCTTTCAAGTAAATATCTTTATAATATAACTATTTCAAATAAATATCTTTCTAATATAATTCTTTCGAATAAATATCTTTCAAATATACTTCTCTCAAGTAAATATCTTTATAATATAATTCTTTCAAATAAATATATTTCTAATATAATTCTTTCGAATAAAAGTCACCATGTGACGCCTCATTTAACTTTCCTGGTGTGAAGAATACATTCAACATATCACATCAAATGGCACGACAATACCTTCGTGCACATAGCTCATTCTCACCCAATATAAATATTTGATTCAAATCAATTAGCATGGCAACACCCTTCGTGCATTTATATCTTCCTCACTGTGAATACATATAATAGTACCAATTAGGTGGGAGAAATGTCAATAACAATAAAAAAAATAAAATGGAGGCACATATGAAGCAACAACGATTACAAGTCACACAGAAAACATAGGTGCACAATAACATCTCAAGATAAAGGCATGAATGTATATACAACAAAAAGATATCACAATATAATGTATGTCTCTCGCCCTCGCCTGCACGGAAACACCCTTCGTGCCATGAATATATGATAACATAAAAATAATTGCACGGCATCACCCTTCGTGCTTTACACTCTCAATGGCACGGCATCACCCTTCGTCCTTTATACTCTTCCTTACCAAGCACATGTATATCATTAACAAGCAAGGTAGGAAGCATAAATAACATCAAGGAGAGTGTTTAAACCATAACACAATACAACAATTCATTTCGCAATTTCCACTGACCACAACCAAATTTCAAATATGTAGCAGAATCAATAAATTTGTCAACAAATAGCTCAAGGCTCCACACAACGTATAATAAACCTCAAAACAATCAACAGAGGTGAAAAATACTCAATATAGGGCAACGCCTTCATTATTCCAAATTCTTGAAAATTATATTAACTCCTCAATTTAAACTTATTAATAAATATTTGTAGATAAGGGTTCTATCATGGATTTAATTCGAAGAAAATATCAAATCAATAAATATACGGAATTCACGTAAAATCCAAGTGACAATAACACTAAATTTATTATATAAAGTACAAATTTGACAAATAAGGAATGAGGCGTGATAATTCAAAGATTTACTAATGCCAACAATTATCTAATTTAATACATAAGAATGCCTAAAACTTTAAACCAAGAAAATTTGCACATATAAGCCCGAGTACGTACTCATCACCTCGCGTACTCGGCTTCACATTTCACAAATAACACATAAGACTTGATGCCTAAAGGGCAATTTCCCCCACTCGAGGTTAAGCAAGACACTTACCTTTTTGAAGTTATACCGATATTCCAAAATCGCATCCTTGCTTGAATTGACTACCAGACCGCCCAAATGTATCCAAATTAATTGTATAACTTCATTAAAATTCATCGGAAATAATTCCGGATAATAATATGTCGACTTAAAAATTTATTCCAATAAGTCAACAAAAGTCAACGCGGGACCCGCCCCTCGGAACCCGATATAATTTTTATGAAATCCGAATACCCATTCCGATACGAGTTCAACCATACCAATTTTATCAAATTCCGATAACAACTCGACCTCCAAATTTGGAAGATTTTACAAAAATCTTGATTTCTTCCATTTAAATCCGAAATAAATGATGAATATAACCATATAATCATGAAGCATAATTACTTTAGGATATAGAACACTTACCCCAATCCATATGGTGAAAATCGCCTCAAAAATCGTTTCAATCCGAGCTCCATAGCTCCAAATATATTAAAAATGGCTGAAATCTTGAAATATAGCTACTGCCCAGGTATCTACTCTTCGCGATCACGGAAAATGCTTCGCGATCGCGAAGCACAAAAATTTTCAGCCCCAAAATTGCTCTTCGCGATCGCGGAAAACCAATCGGATCGCGAAGAACAAACTCCCCAACTCTTCCGGATAGCATCTAGTATAATGGTCACTACGTTTTGTACAAAACTCTAAATGATAAATGGTTTAACTTTCTGAAAACTAGATTCTAAGGACTATAACTTTCATTTGTTTCTTATCTCCCAATTCCTTATATATTTTGAGATATAAGCTTCCAAAGTCATCCCTATGCAACAGAGATTTTCAAACTCTTTGCGGACAGCCTGTAGTATATCTATCATAACCATTTGTACACAACTCCAAATGACAAACGGTTTACCTTTCTGAAAACTAAATACAAAGGGCTACAACAGTCATTTTTAGTTCATCTCCAAATTCCCTATAGATTGCGAGATATAAGCTTCCAAAGTCGAGTTAGTGCAGCAGAAAATTTCCTCTACACGATCACGAAAGGCCTTCCGCGATCGCGATTCACTGGCCATTTTCCCCCATTTTGTGCTTCGCGATCGTGGCCAATTCACGCGATCGCATAGCACACTGCTGTAGCCAAAAACCAGCAACTATAAATGGCCTAAAAATGGTCCGAAACTACCCCGAAACTCACCCGAGTCCCTCGGGACCCCGTCCAATCACACCATCCCATCCCATAACATAACACTGACCTGCTCAAGGCCTCAAATCACATCGAACAACATCAAAATGACGAATCATACCTCAAATCAAAGTCTATGAATTTTGAACCTTCAAATTTTATATCTTGTGCTGAAACACATCAAATCAATTCAGAATGACTTCAAATTTTGCACATAGGTCATAATTGACATAACGAAGCTATTCAAATTTTCAGAATCGGATTAAGACCCCGATATCAAAAAATCAATCCCCGGTCAAACTTTTCAAAAATTCGACATTCACCATTTCAAGCTTAATTCCACTACGGATCTCCAAATAATTTTTCGCACACACTCCTAAATCCAAAATTACCCAACGGAGCTAACGGAACCGACGGAACTCCATTCTGGAGTCGTCTTCATACATCTCCGACTATGGTCAAAATTCTAAGACTTAAGCTTCCGTTTTAGGGACCAAGTGTCCCAAATCATCCCGAATCATCTAGTAACTGAATTCAACCACGCACGCAAGTCAATACACATAATACGAAGTTGCTCAAGACCTTAAGTCGTTGAACGGGGTGATAATTCTTAAAACGACAAGTCAGGTCGTTACAATGCTTTTTGCTATGGCTCTGTAATTACAATACGGATCTAATGCTTCAATCAAAACAAAAATTGGAGGTCATTTGATTAATATGGTACCATTTATTCTCGAAGAAACGAAGTCGGAACATCAAAAACAAGCGCAACACAATCCAAACCTATTCGAAACTCACCCGAGCCCCTCGGAACCACGTCTGAACATACCAATAAGTCTCAAAATATAACGCGGACCTGCTCGAGGCCTCAAATCACATCAAATAATATCAAAACTATGAATCGCACCTCAAATTGAACTTTATGAACTTTCAACTTCTACAACTCGCGTCGAAACATGTCAAATCAATCCGGAACAACTTCAAATTTTGTACACAAGTCCCAAATGACATCATAGACCTATTCCAACTTTTAGAATCGAGATCCGACCTTGATATCAAAAAGTTCACTCCCGGTCAAATTTTTCATAAACCTATAAAATTCCAACTTTCGCCAAATGACCCCGAAAAGACCTACGAACCTCCAAATTCATATCCGGATGCGCTCCTAAGACCAGAATCACCATACGAATCTATTCCCATGCTCGAAATCTCAAATGGACATTGATAACATTAAAATATACTTCAACCCAAATTTATAAAAATTCTTTCAAAATGCCAACTTCCCACAATAAGCGATGTAATGCTCCCGAGTCATCGAAAACCCGATCCAGACATACGCCCAAGTCCACAATTATCATACGAACCTATTGGAATCTTCAAATCCCGATTCCGAGGTCGTTTACTCAAAAGTCCAACCTTAGTCAATTCTTCCAACTTAAAGCTTCCGAAATGAGAATTTCCTTTCCAAATCAACTCTGAACTTTTTGAAATTAAATTTCGACCACACGTGCAAGTCACAATACCTAAAGTGAAGTTTCTCAAGGTCTCAAACCGCTGAATGACGCGCTAGGGCTCAAAACGACCGGTCGGGTTCATTACATTTAATTTAGGATTTTATATATACGTAGATTGTAAGTAACAATAATATATAAGTGTTTGACCATTTTGAGCATTAATACCGACCGATTTATATATGTAACTTATTAAAAAATAATTAAATATTTAGTGCTATAAGTTGTAGTACTATATTAAAACTTAAGTTGTAGCAACAACATATACAAATATATATATATATACACACATATACATACACACACATATCTTGTTTAAATACACACACACACACACGTACACCACACACGCATATATGTGTGTGTGTATAAGTGTTTGACCATTTTGACCACTAATACCGACCGATTTCGGTCGGTAACTTATTTAAAAATAAAATGTATAGTGTTATAAGATGTAGTGTTATATTAAAACATAAGTTGTAGCAATAACAACATATACTCGGTCAAATCACATAATTTGAGAATATATATATATATATATATATATATATATATATATATATATATATATATATATATATATATATATATATGTGTGTGTGTGTGTGTGTGCGCGCGCGCGCGCGCGCATGAGTGTGTGCACGTATGTATGTGTATATAAATAAATATATATATAATTTACTATTTTCTACCAATATCGATCGGAAAATTTATAATTATATGATAAATAATTATTCATTATCAAAACAAATACTTGATGTAGGGCGGGAAAAAATTAAAATTAAAAATTCCGTCCAACATCGGTCAGTATTTCTTTTAATTAATTATTATTTTTGTAGATAGTATGCAAGTCTAACCAGTCTTTCGTCAAAAGATTGACCATTTTCCGATCGAAGGCAGTCGAAAAATTAAATATTTTTTTGTGGGACTACATAAACCGACTAATATCGGTCGGTATTTTTATCTATAATTTTTTATTTGATTTTTTTTGGACCATTTTATTTTGTTTCAGATCGGTCGGTATTTTTCTTTCCGATCGAAAGTCGGTCGGAATGCCTTGGACGAAATTTGTCAGTTTTCTAGTAGTGTAATTTAAAACAATTATGAGGTCAAGTATAATTTCATGTCTACTGATATGTTTGCTCATGATCTCCGGTCCAGCCATTGTGTGGAAGCTGTAATATATTCGATATATTATATATATATATATATATATATATATATATATATATATATATATATATATATATATATATATTGTTTTCGCTCTGCTAGTCTTTTCTTTCTTCACCTCCTTAAAAGAAGTGGATATATTATAGGTCACTCCTTCCGAAATATTATCGGTAATTTTGATCAAAATTTTATATTTATATTAAAAAATTCATTGAATATGTATAAATAAGTTACCCAAAATCTAATAAACTATCATTTTCTTAAAATCAGAACTCATAACTTAGTATATCTCTTTTTTCTTTTTCCTTCCTTCTTTAAGGGACCTACCTCTTGAATATTGATATAGACCTCAGATATCAAACAAGCAGAATGGCAAAAACCTCAAAATTTCAAACCGTCAACTTTTCAGAAAAGAGTTGCTAATAAAAGTCAGGCGTGAGACCAGACTAGTTAAAGCATTTAAGTAATTCGGGAAAGTGATGGGACTATCAAAATGTTATATTATTAGGCGGTCTTTAAGATATTCAACAAGTTGAAAGTGGAATAACCAAAAAGAAATTTAATTCTTGGGAAATTAAGTTACCCCAAATCGGTTGGGAGATGTGAAATTAAGTTGTCACAATTTTGAATAATTCTCACTTAATTTTTGTAATTGAGATAGGCTTAAGGGTCATTTTTTTATATTCTGTTGATCAAATTTTATTTATGTTGCAAATGCTTAATATGATTTCCTCTCATTTCTTCAATATTTCGACCCAATGACATGTGCGAAGTAATAATCCAAAAATTAGAGCGAGAAACAGGCTAAGTTGAATTTGGTTATCTTCTAAATCGTTAAATTCGTAGTTACGTAACGACGAAAGTGTCACTTTATGTAACGACGGATTTGATGTGGTGACGTCATTACTTTACTTTTTTTCTATCATCTTACCATTCATTATTATTAAATAATCATATTTTATTCCTTACCCTATTCTTTTATATAATAATATTCAGTATCCTATTTTTTTTTTTACTAATATCTCAAGTTTATTTTTCATATTGTTGGTGCGTGATATCATGAAATGATGGCAACTGATACAATCTATCCAAATATTGTATTCATCAAACAATACAATACAATACAATACAGTACAATACAATACAATACATTATGAAACGATACGTAACAACCATCCAAAAAAGCTATAAGTAATGACTTATTTTATTATTTCAGTTTAGCGAGCTAAGTTAAATTTAAGAAATTATATTTATATTATAATAACCAACAAAATTAACTAAGTTTCCGTCTCAAGCACGTTGGATCAACGATATAAATGTTTAATTAGTTAGACATGACACGAATTCATACTGTATGTCTATGTTAGATTTACGATAAGTTTTCTCATGTGTGAATCTGACTCTTTATTTAAGCCAAGCACGCGAAATTTTTAATAATGGTGGTGATATTTTGCATCCCAAGACTTAATTATGCTTGTCTTTTACTAAATTTAGAGAAATATATTTATTTTTTTCTGTTTTACCCATATCACTGACTATTCATTCCTCAAATTATTTTTCAAGACTTTTGGAAATAGGATTAATTTCGCTGATGATCATTGAACTATCTTCAATTTCATCAAAGTCATTCAACTATTTTTTGTCACTTAAAAGTAACTAAACTTTATCATTGTCACTTAAAAATCATTTTGCCTCAAACCCCTACCATAAATATGACATGGCATAAAATTCAATAAAAAAAATTCAAAAATAAATACCACATAAGCTTAAATGAGTCATATTTACTTTAGATCCATGTCTCCCTTAATATGATTTGACCCAAAAACCCAAATGGTTTTAATAAAAAAAATATTAAATTTCACATTAGTTTAAAATGATTATCCTATACTACAAAATTTTTATATTTCTTGTTACATAATTCACATTCATAATTATTCTATACTAAAATAATCTATGCTAGAAAATTCTTATTTTGTTTGTACTAAAATAATTATTTTGTACTAAAATAGTCCATCGCTAATATGTCCCTAAATTAAGGTACAGAATTCGTCCGGCACAAAAACTATATTTTTAGTAGGGAGGTTACCGCTACTATGTGATATTGTTCTGACTTATTGGTCGCTCAAATTAGTTAATGAGCCGATCTGGCCTCCTCTCTTTTAAATTTAAGTGTTTTAGGATTTTTCCATCCTTTTCTTCTCTCTACATACCAACCATATATAATTCTCACTAAGTTTTCAGAACACTCTTTAGCTCCAAATTTCAATAATGAGGCCTGATATAATTTCATGTCTCCTGATGTCCTTACTCATCCATGAACTAGACATGGTTTCTCAAGTCAAGGCCGCCGGAGAGCTAAAAGGTTTAGACAGGAATAAGGGCAGAGGCACATTAATACCGCCACCACCAAAGCCTAACGTGGGAAATCATTGGAAGCGTGATGTGCCTCCAGCACCACCACCACCACCACCAAAGCCTAACGTGGGAAATCGTCGAAACCGTGGTGCTCTACCACCACCACTACCTGCTCCACCAGCACTAGAACCACCACCTCCGCCAGCACTAGCACCACCACTTCCACCAGCACTAGAACCACCTCCTCCGCCAGCACTAGCACCACCGCTACCGGAAGCACCACCGCTTCCACCAGCACTAGCACCACCGCCTCCACTATCGCCGGTACCACCATCATTTTCACCGTCACCGCCACCTCCACCATCACCGGCAAGCTAGTTGTGAAGCTCGCCTCCGCTGTATATGTTCAGCTTTAATCAGAGACTGATTCAGAATTTAAATTTTAATTGATTCAACCTTTTAAGTTTTTAGCTTGAACCCAAATATAATCTTAAAGTTATAGGTTTAATTTTACATTCTAATAAATTTTTATATATAAATTTATATTTTATATCGAAAGTCATGGGAAAGAAGAGTTGAACCGGTACTATATCAGTACATCTGCTTCTGGGTTCTGGCTACGAGAGGATTCATAAATTTTATTGATTGAACCAAGTAAATTTTGTGCAAAATCTAGCTTGAGAGACAAGTTGGTTTTCTGATTTTGCAAAGTAAAGAGGTTAGTCGACATGCTTGATCCATTCCTACATGTACTACTTTTTCTGATTTTTATAAATCCATACGGGTCCCTACGTTTTAAAACCTCTAGTTTGAGGTGGTTATAATAAATAAAGCGTAGTTCGTTTGGACTCGAAAACTTTTAATATCTCAAATTGTTTGTCGTCTTTTTTTTACACGTTTTTAAAAAAAATATTAAATATGATAGGTTTTGACTATTTTACTGTTATTTATGTTTTAAGATATAATTTTTTTTTTTTTAATATTCAGTCATAAATGGGGTGTTTGTAATCTTCAAGGATAATTATTACTAAGAGTAAAAAAGAAAAAAAAATTAATTTTGTCTTGAACCTCTAAAATGACAAACAATTTGAGACAACTATTTTTAGTAACCACGGATCATATGAGACGGAGGGAGTATTTGATTTTGTTAGTATTTCTTTTTATTATTTTGGGTCTTTTTTACATCTTTTTTTTTGAGTGCTTAAATTGGTTTAGGAAGAATAAATTTATTAGGATTATTATGAAAGACTTTATATTAAGTATGTATTTTGATTCATGCTTTCTTTTGTTTTAAAAAAATAAATTTGTGTTTGAACAAAAAAAACAAACTGAGTGGCATATATAATTAAACAAAACATTTTGTTTTCCAATAGGAATGGATCTACTAATTAAGCTCATTGAAACTCTGGCCTGGAAATTATGATGCATTTCTTTCAGCCAGTAAACATCCAAAGCATAGAAAACACAGAAATATAATATTGTTTTTATGATTAAAACCTTTGAATAAATTATATCGTTTCATAATACTATACAACAGCAAGAATAAGCTTGCATTGTCACAAA
Organism: Nicotiana tomentosiformis; assembly: GCF_000390325.3. NCBI lineage: Eukaryota > Viridiplantae > Streptophyta > Magnoliopsida > Solanales > Solanaceae > Nicotiana > Nicotiana tomentosiformis. Next base: position 13,575,028 of record NC_090815.1, on the reverse strand, counting down.
TAAGTAATGTATTTTTGTAATTTTTTATATTAAAAAATAGTAGGGTAAGGGATAAAAAATGATTAGGGCAAATGAAGAAAAAAATAAGGTAACAAAAGAAGTGAATATAGATTTTCCTAGGAGCATGTATAGAAAAGTCATAAAATTTCAGGACTTTTCAATTACCAACCTTATTCATTTATTAGTCCGTCAATGCTTGCTTTATAGAAATTCTAGTTTCTTTTGGAGAAAAAAATTAAATGATACACGGGTTTTTTTAATTTTCTAATACGAAACTATAATTTGCAAGGCAATTTCTTCTAGTATGGTAATCTTGCAAAAGAGGATCAAACCACAACTTCTAGACGCATTAATAAAATTAATTGCGCCACTCATTTAATATTGATCTTTTCTAAAAGATAATGAGAATCCTTTCCTATTCTCTATTGGACTGCAAGTAATTTTAATCTTCTTCGCCCTCAGTATTTATTTTTCTCTTTTTTTTTTCTTCTTTTTCTTATTTTTGTTTTTGGTGATGGCATTTATAATCGTCATTTTGTGTAATGTAATTTTCAATTCCCTATTGTATGCACCAGGTTTTAATAAGAATGGTTTTCGCCCTTGGTTTTTACAACTTTGGATCTTTTAGAAAACTTTGAAATATTCCATTCTTACTATTACTAGTTGCGAATAATTTTAGTAAAACCGTGTTGCTATAAATGTCATGGGACCAGAAGCATTTGATTATTCAGGAAAGTGATGGGACTAGCTAGTCCCAAAAATGTTGATCATTCTTTCAACATTTTCTTAAAAATTAAATTTATTCACACAGGTTTTCACTTCTTTCACTTCTTCTGATCTGAGGGTTTAATATTGACTCTAACATTAGTTATCTATATATCTATATCTATATTATATTATATTAATGCAACGAAATATTATTTATTTTTTTTACTCTTTAAAAATAAGTTTTTTATCAGACAAAATAGTAATTTAATTGTTCTCCTAATATTTAAAAATAGATATTTAATTATTTTTTTCTAATATTTAGGAATTCAAAATCAACTAAAATTTGTATAATCATGACGTTCCTTATTTGAAAAAGTAACACAAGGAATGGAGAAATGATGTAGGAATGTAATAGGTGAACGAAATAAAGTCTTCCATGCTCCATATGTTTTCTTCATTAGTGTCATTGTCTATTCAATGTAATTAGTATATTAAGACTATTATACATCCTCCCTTTTTAAGGGTAATTAACATATGAATTTCTTTTACATAAATAGATCATGCTATATTATAAGTGTGAAGACTTTTAGGTAAAGTTAATTTACTAAAATGTCCATAAAAAGCGAAATGGCTATTTTACCCCGCACTTAAATACAATTTCTTTAATATCTTTGTACCAAAAACCTACCGTTCAAGAAATGATAAATTAAGTCGTACAACAATGAATCTGGTACATGGGTATAGAAACGGATGGAATAGTTTCCTTACAACAACCACTTAGCAGCCTATTCAATGCCTTAGAATTTATTTTCATATTCCTATACCTATTCAATGTTTGGAAGTTCTTTTCAACTTCCACGACAAATGTTTTTAAAACTTATAGATTGCCAAACTATTGAACTACTGACGTTCTCTTCGGGAAGTTTTGATATCCATTCTTTAATTTGATGCTGTGTTATGCGTCTATGTCATGGATTTTAGTGATATTATCATATTGCTCATGCATCAACTCTCTCAACCATCTAAGTAAGCAATTATTTCTGCCATAAGTTTAAGTCTCGCAATTCTTGCAACGCATAGGTGTAACGGCTCGGCCGATTGTTTTGAGAATATTAGCCCCGAACCCCTAATTATTGCTCCCTCTATTTTATTTTTGGATTTTATGACTTGCCGGGAGGATTTATTTTCGGTTTCAGAGTGCATTAGGACACATAGTCCTTAAAATAGAACCTTAAGTCATAGGAATTGACCGTAGTTCGAACTGTGTGAAGACGACTCCAGAATGGAGTTTTGACAGTTCTTATAGCTCCATAGGGTGATTTTGGTCTTAGGAGCGTGTTCAGATGTTGGATCAGAGGTCCTTAGGTCATTTTAGCGCCAATTGGCGAAAGTTAAAAAATTGAATGATTTTTAGGAAGTTTGACCGGTAGTGAACTTTTTGATATCGGGGTCGGATTCCGATTCCGAAAGTTGGAGTAGGTCCGTAATGTCAATTATGACTTGTGTGCAATAATCTTGAAAAAGTAATATTTGAACAAGGTTACAGTGAAGAACATGTATCCATTGCCACGTATTGATGACCTATTTGATCAACTTCAGGGTGCCAGAGTGTTCTCTAAGATCGACTTGCATTCAAGCTATCATCAGTTGAAGATTCGGGAGCCAGATAACCCGAAGACTGCTTTCAAGACTCGGTATGGTCATTACGAGTTCCTTGTGATATATTTTGGACTGACCAACGCCCCAGCATCACTCATGCACTTGATGAACAATGTATTCCAGCCCTATCTTGACTTCTTCGTTATTGTGTTTATTGACGACATTCTGGTGTACTCCCAGAGTTGGAAGGATCATGAGCAACACCTGAGGACTGTGCTTCAGACCTTGAGAGAGAATAAGTTATATGCAAAATTTTCGAAGTGTGAATTTTGGCTAGATTCAGTGGTATTTTTGGGTCATGGAGTATCGAGTGAGGGGATCAAAGTAGACCCGAAGAAGATTGAAGCAGTGCAGAGTTGGCCGAGACCATCCTCAACTATAGAGATCCGGAGTTTTCTTTGCTTGGCGGGGGTATTACTGTCGATTTGTATAGGGTTTTTCGTCTATTGCATCACCTATGAGCAGATTGACCTAGAAGGGTGCTCCATTCAGGTAGACCAAGGACTGTTAGGAGAGCTTTCAAAAGCTCAAAACTGCTTTGACTACAACCTTAGTGTTAGTGTTGCTTACCAGATTGGGGTCCTACATGGTGTATTATGATGCGTCGATTGGTCTCGGCGCGGTGTTGATGCATGAAGGTAGGGTGATTGCCTACGCGTCTAGACAATTAAAGGTGCATGAGAAGAATTATCATATCCACGACCTTGAGTTAGCAGCTATTGTTCATGCCTTGAAGATCTGGAAACACTATTTGTTTGGTGTTCCTTGTGAGGTTTTCACCGATCACCAGAGTCTACAACATCTGTTTAAATAGAAGGATCTTAATTTGTGGCAGCGGAGATGGTTGAAATTGCTTAAGGATTATGACATCACCATTCTCTATCATCCCGGGAAGGCCAATGTGGTGGTCGATGCCTTAAGTCGCAAGGCGGAGAGTTTGGGCAGTTTAGCATATCTACCAGTACCAGAGAGGGCTTTAGCCTTAGATGTTCAGGCCTTGGCCAACCAGCTTGTCAGATTGGATATCTCTGAGTCGAGCAGAGTTTTAGCTTGTGTGGTTTCTCAGTCTTCTCTTTATGATCGTATCAGAGAGCTTCAGCATGATGACCCCCATCTGCTTGTCCTTAAGGAAACGGTTCAGCACGGTGATGCCAAGGAGGTCAGTATTGGAGATGACAGTGTATTACAGATGCAAGACAGGCTATGTGTTCCTAATGTAGATGGTTTGCGTGAGTTGATCCTCCAGGAGGCTCACAGTTCGTGGTACTCCATTCATCCAGGTGCCGCGAAGATGTATCAGGATTTGAGGCAGCACTATTAGTAGACGCAAATGAAGAAGGACATAGTGGAATATGTCGCTCGTTGCCTAAATTGTCAGCAGGTGAAGTATGAGCATCAACGACTGGGTGGATTACTTCAGAAGTTAGAGATTCCAGAGTGGAAATGGAAGCAGATCACTATGGATTTTTGTTGTTGGGCTCCCACAGACTCAGCGGAAGTTTGATGCAGTTTGGGTGATTGTGGAAATATTGACTAAGTCAGCTCATTTCATTCATGTGGTTACTACTTATTCTTTAGAGCAGCTGGCTCAGGTTTACATCCGCGAGATTATGAGGCTTCATGGCATACCCGTATCTATCATCTTTGATCGAGGACGTAGTTTATAACACGGTTTTGGAGAGTCGTACAACGTGAGTTGGGTACTTGTGTGGAGTTGAGTATAGCATTTCACCCTCAGATGAAGTTACAGTCCGAGCGCACTATTCGGATATTGGAGGATATGCTTCGTGCGTGTGTGATTGATTTTGGGCGTGCTTGGGATCAGTTCCTGCCACTTGCGAAGTTTTCCGACAATAACAGTTATCAGTCGAGCAGATGGCACCGTATGAGGCTTTGTATGGTAGATGGTGCCGGTCTCCAGTAGGTTGGTTCGAGCCGGTGATGCTAGGTTATTGGGTACAGACTTGGTTCAGGATGCCTTAGAAAAAGTTAAATTGATTCAAGATCGACTTCGTACAGCCCATTTCAGGCACAAGAGTTATGCGGATCAGAAGGTTCACGATGTTGCATTCATGGTTGGGGAGCGGGTCTTGCTCCGGGTTTCGCCCATGAAGGGTGTTATGAGGTTCAGAAAGAAGAGCATGCTTGAGCCCTAGGTATATCGGGCCTTTTGAGATTCTTGAGAGGGTTGGAGAGGTGACTTACAAACTTGCACTGCCACCTAGTCTCTCTATAAGTCATCCTGTATTCCATGTTTCCATGCTTCGGAAGTATCATGGCGATCCGTCTCATGTGTTAGACTTCACCTAAGTCCAGTTGGACAAGGATCTATCTTATGTTGAGGAGCCAATAGCCATTTTGGACAAGCAGGTTCGAAAGTTGAGGTCAAAGAATATCGCTTTTATGAAGGTTCAGTGGAGGGGTCATCCGTTCGAGCAGGCGACTTGGGAGACCGAACATGATATGTGCGCCGTTATCCTCATCTTTTTACCACTTCAGGTATGTCTCTATACTCGTTCGAGGACGAACTTTTATTTTAGGGGGGGAGGATGTAACAACCTGGCCGGTCGTTTTGAGAGTATTGTACCCAAACCTCTAATTATTGCTCCCTCTATTTCATTTTTGGGTTTTATGACTTGCCGAGAGGATTTGTTTTCGGTTTCGAAGTGTAATAGGACACATAGTCCCTAAAATTGAAGCTTAAGTCATAGAAATTGACTGTAGTTCGAACTGTGTGAAGACGACTCCGGAATGGAGTTTTGAAGGTTCCTATAGCTCTATCAGGTGATTTTGGTCTTAGAAGCGTGTTTGGATGTTGGATCGGAGGTCCGTAGGTCATTTTAGCGCCAATTGGCGAAAGTTGGAAAATTGGATGATTTTGGGAAGTTTGACCAACAGTGAACTTTTTTATATCGGGGTCGGATTTCCATTCCAAAAGTTGGAGTAGTTCTGCACTGTCAATTATAACTTGTGTGCAAAATTTGAGGTCAATCAGACTTGGTTCGATATGTTTCGGCGTCAGATGTAGAAGTTTGAACTTTGAAGTTCATTAGGCTTGAATCGATGTGTAATTCGTGTTTTTAGAATTGTTTGATGTGATTTAAAGTCTCGACTAAGTTCATATGATGTTTTAGGACTTGTTGGTATGTTTGGTTGAGGTCCTGGGGGCCTCGGGTGGATTTTGGAGGGTTAACAGATCATTTTTGGACTTAAAAGATTTCTGTTGCTAGACTGGTTTTGGTATCCTCGCACCTGCGGTGGATTTGGCTGCAGGTGCGGTCTCGCACAAGCAAGATGGGAGTCGCATGTGCGGATTCTAGGAGGATGGCCAGTGTCTGCAGGTGCGGTATGAAAGCCGAAGAAGCGTAGTCGCTTCTGCGAAAGATTGATCGCAAGAGCGGGCGAGTGTGGGAAGGCCTATCCGTAGAAGGAACGTGTTTGCGTAGATGCGCACCTGCAGAAGGGGGATTGGGACCGTAGAATCGCATCCACAAGTGCGAAACCAAGAGCGCATGTGCGGGCCTTGAGGGACTTAAGTGATTTCCATAGAAGCGGAGGAATGTACCTCAAAAGTGGTTCCGCAGGTGCGGTGGAACTGGCCGCAGGTGCGAAAACCCGGTACAGTGCTTAAAATCTAAGGGTTTCGTGATTTCTCTCAGTTTGGACATTGCAACCTCGGTCTAGGGCAATGTTTGAGAGCATTGTTTGCGTGATTTCGTGAGGTAAGTCCTTTGTGCTTATTTTTTTTATCAATAATCTTGTTTCCCTATTGATTTTCATACCCTAGATTGTGTGTGTTTAAGGTGAAATTTGGGAGTTTGAGGCTAGGGATTTGGAAAGTATAAATTGAGGGTTTGAGTGGCGATTTGGTGTCGTATTTTGGTAAAAATAGTATGGTTCGACTCGTGGTCGAATGGGTGTTCATAATTTGTGACTTTTACCTGATTCTGTGACGCGGGCCTGGGTCGACATTTTGGGGCAATTTTTTGATTCTTTGCTTAAGTCGTAGTTTCATTATTTAAATTAGTTTCTTGTAGTTGTATTCATGATATGTAATTGCTTATGGCTAGATTTGGGCCATTCAGAGTCGAAAAATTGAGGGAAAGGCATCCTTATCGATTGATTGAGTGAGATTTGAGGTAAGTGACTTGTCTAACCTTGTGTGGGGGAAATCCCCTTAGGATTTGGTACTATTGTAACCATATATGATATGTGAGCGCCGTATACGCGAGGTGATGAGTGCGTACACAGGCTAATTATGGAAATTTTCGGTTCTTGTTGAGTTGTCTTCTTTTAAATTCCTTAAGTGAGTTGCCTTAGTATATGTAGTGATCATGTTTAGCCAAGTATTGCATGTCTACGTGCCTTAACTCTTACTTGTAATTTGTGCAACATGCTTAGTTGAATTACTTGTTTCCCTTGATTTGAATTAAATCTTTAACTGTAAAATTTCTTGCTGTAAATTCGTGTTTCCTTAGATTATCTACTGCATATTTACTTTGGGACTACGAGGCGGTCTCTTGGGAGATCCCCCTATATTGCATATTTACTTTAGGACTACGAGGCATTTACTTGGGAGATCCCCCTGTACTGCATATTTACTTTGGGACTACGAGGCGTTAACTCTAAAGATCCTCCTGTACTGCATATTTACTTTGGGATTACGAGACGTTTACTTGGGAGATTCCTCTATCTTGCATATTTACTTTGGGTCTACGAGGAAGTACCTGGGGCGATCCCCCATGTCATGCATATTTACATTTGGGACTATGAAGCGGTACCTCGGGAGTGCCCCGGTTGTTCACCTCTATTTATTATGCTGATATTTTCTGAAACTTCTTATTGTTTAAATTCTCAGTCATTTCAAAATATTATTATATCTGTTGCCTTACTTTTCTTTTTAACCACTAGGGCCCTCACCTGACCTAGTCACTACTCTACTGAGGTTAGGCTTGGCATTTACTGGGTACCGTTGTGGTGCACTCATACTACACTTCTGTACATCTTTTTGTGCAGATCTAAGTTCTTCCCACCAAACCAGATACCAGTGAGTTGGACCGCACGTGGAGACTTCAAGGTATATCTGTCACCGTCTGTAGACCTCGGAGTCCCCATCTATCCTTACTATGTTGTTTTCCTTATTCTCTTTAGACTCTAATGTATAGAGACACTTGTGACTTATTTTCACCGGGTTTTGGGAGTTGTAATTATTGATTTGCAGTTTTATATTTATTTCATGTGTTTAGAATTGGACTTCAATTTTATATTATGATATTCCGCAAATTGTTAGGCTTACCGAGTCTTAGAGACTAGGTGCCATCACGACATCCTACGGAGGGTGAATTGGGGTCGTGACAAGTTGGTATTAGAGCTCTAGGTTCATAGGTGTTATGAGTCACAAGCAGGTTTAGTAGAGTCTCGCAGATCGGTACAAAAATATTTGTACTTATCTTCGGGAGGCTATGGTACTGATAGGAAAAGTTTTGCTTTCTTTGATTCCTTATCGTGCGAGATTTTGACTTCGGACTCTAAGCTTCTGTCTTTCAATTCTCTCACAGATAGTGAGGACACGTACAACTGGATCGGATGACCAGACACTCGTTCCCCCTGCTAGATCCGCGAGAGGCCATATCCGGGGCTGGGGTAGAGGCCGAAGACATCCACGTGGTGTAGCTAGAGCACCCGCACGAGTTGCTATAGAGGAGCCACCAGTAGCTCCGGTTGGAGGGCAGGCACCTGAGATGTCTGTTACTGCACCAGCCCTCTAGGAGACTTTAGCCCAGGTTTTGAGCATGTTCGGCACCTTGGCTCAGGCAGGATTGATACCACTTTCTCCTGCCACATCTCAAGCTGGGGGAAGAGCACAGACTCCCGTTGCGGGTACTCAAGAGCAACGAGTTCAGGTAGACTAGGATCCAGAGATCATACCGATGTAGCCGGTAGCTCCAGTTCAGCTCGAGGTTAGGGAAACAGCTTTTGAGACGGAGCAGCTCAGGCTTGGGAGGTACAAGAAGTACCACTCTCCTACTTTTAGTGGCTTGGCGTCAGAGGATGCCCAGGGTTTTCTTGAGGAGTGCCACTGTATCCTCCGTACTATGGGTGTTGCGGAGACTAGTGGGGTTTCTTTCACTGCGTTCCAGCTTAGAGGAGTGGCCTATAAGTGGTAGTGCGCATACGAGTTGGATAGTCCCGCTGAGGCAATTTCACTCACTTGGACTCAGTTCTCAGATATGTTCTTAAGGTAGTATGTTACCCAGAGTCTCAAAGATGATTGGCGCGCAGCGTTTGAGCAGTTGCGCCAGGGTGCTATGCCCGTGTCAGAGTATGCGGTCCGATTTGGCTAGACATGCACCAGCCTTGGTTGCTACTGTTCGAGAGTGGGTTCGTCAGTTTATAGAGGGGCTCAACCCTAGTATAAGTTTGAGCATGGCCCGAGAGTTGGAGATGGATATTGCGTACAAGTAGGTAGTAGGGATTGCTAGGAGGTTAGAAGGTATGCTGACTTGGGATAGAGAGGAGAGAGAGGCCAAGAGGTCTCGAGATTCCGGCACTTACAATGTTACTCGTGCCCCAGCGGCAGCTCGTTAGGGCATGGGTTATATGGGTCACCCCGTTCATTCAACACTTCCAGCTGCCAGCGGTGCTTCGGCCACTCCTAGAACCCAAGATCCTTATTATGCACCGCCAGTGTCTTGTATGCCTCCTGTACGGGAAAACGGGGTGCTTTCAGTGATCATTCCAGTCGATCAAGCCCGGGCCAGTCGCAGTAGCCACGTCCTCCTAGAGCTTGTTTTGAGTGTGGCGACACTCGTCATTTGGTGAGGGATTACCCCAGATTTAAGAGGGGTGCACCTCTACAGATTTCTCAGGCACCGCGTACTCCACCAGGTCCTCAAGCTATGATTACCGCACCAGCTACCACCCCACCTGCACAACCAGCTAGAGGTAGAGGTCAAATAGGTAGAGGTCGCCCCAGAGGGGGAGGTCAGGCCAAATATTATGCCCTTCTTGCTAGGACAAAGGCAGTTGCATCAGATTCTGTTATCACAGGTACTATTCTAGTCTGTCATAGAGATGCATCAGTCTTATTTGATCCTGGCTCCACTTATTCCTATGTGTCATCTTATTTTGCTTTGTATTTGGGTATATCCCACGATTCTCTGAGTTCACCTATTTATGTATCTACACCCGTGGGTGATTCTATTGTTGTTGACCATGCGTATCGGTCGTGTTTGATTGTTCTTAGTGGTTTTGAGACCAGAACCGATTTATTATTGCTCAGTATGGTGGATTTTGATGTTATTTTAGGCATGGACTGGTTGTCTCCCTATCACTCTATCCTTGATTGTCATTCTAAGACTGTGACATTGGCTATGCCAAGTCTACCGCGACTAGAGTGGAGAGGTACCTTGGATCATGTTCCTAGAAGGGTTGTCTCATTTCTTAAAGCTCGGATACATGTTGAGAAGGGGTGTGATGTGTATTTGGCCTATGTGAGAGATGTTAGTGTTGATACTCCTACCATCTAGTCTGCTCCGGTAGTGAGGGATTTCGCAGACGTATTTCCAGCAGATCTTCCCGGCATGCCGCCCGATAGGGATATTGACTTTAGCATTGATTTGTTATCGGGTACTCAGCCCATTTCTATTCCACCTTATCGTATGGTCCCAGCAGAGTTAAAAGAATTAAAGGAACAGTTGCAAGAGTTGCCCGATAAGGGCTTCATTCGAACTAGTATGTCTCTTTGGGGTGCTCTTGTCTTGTTTGTGAAGAAGAAGGATGGTTCTATGCAAATGTGTATCGATTATCATCAGTTGAACAAGGTTACAACGAAGAACATGTATACATTTCCACGTATTGATGATCTATTTGATCAGTTTCAGGGTTCCAAAGTATTCTCTATACATCGACTTGCGTTCAGACTATCATCAGTTGAAGATTCGGGAGCCAAATATCCTGAAGACTGCTTTCAGGTCTCAGTATGGTCATTATGAGTTCCTTGTGATGTCTTTTTGTCACGACCCAAAATCCCACCACAGGCGCCGTGATGGAACTTAGTCTCTAAGACTAAGTAAGATGATCATAATAACAATTCAAGCCATGTTTTTTAAATAAACAAAAATAATCGAAACCAACAACGAAAATATTCAAACAACCCCTCAAGACTAGTAATACTGAGTCACGAACTCTAACTAAATACATGAAATGATCTCAAGGATCGAATATACAATATTGTTCGGATAATAATTGACAGTACAATAAAATGGAAAGACTCCAAGGGACTGCGACGACCAAACAACTCTACCTTGAATCCTTGCGATCAACACATTAATTCTTCCCGAGTCTGATATCTCTGATACCTGGATCTGCACAAAAATGTGCAGAAGTGTAGTATGTGTACACCACAGTCGGTACCCAGTAAGTATCAAGACTAACCTCGGTGAAGTAGTGACGAGGTACAATCAATATACTCACTAATCAAATAACCTGTGCAATATAGCAGTATACAAAATATTGAAAAAAACAACTAGCAGTGATAGCAACAAAAATCAACCAGTGATATAAACAGCAAGGCAACAAGAACACCATAATTATTGCTCAAACAAATATGGAACACAAGTACAACCAATTAATCAAGTCTTTCAAATATAAATCTTTCACATAAAAATCTGTCGAATAAATACCTTCCGAATATATTTCTTTCAAATAAATATCTTTCGAATATAAAATTCTTTCAAATAAATATTTTTTCGAATATAAAATTCTTTCAAATAAATATCACTATGTGACCTCATTTCATAATCATAAAACATGGGTCTCAACCCACTTTCATAATTTCGTAACAAGGGTCTCAGCCCACTTTCATGTTTCCACGGCACCTCGTGCCCATATTTCTATCAAAACCTCACGGACAACTCACGTGCCAATAATAAAAATCATCATATTTTTTCCGGCACCTCGTGCCCACATTTCATATTTGTTGCGGCATGCAACCTCATCCCATATAACATTAAACATGGCTGTTGTGGCGTACAACCCGATCCCATATAACATAATCCGCCCAGCGATAGCCACATGCTCACAATTTCAACATAGATCAGACTATTATCAAGTTTATCGAAACAACAAGACGAGTTGCACAAGATATAAAAATAAACACAAGGAAAATCACAACATCACATGAAAATTACCAACGCAATAATCGCACATTATCACATAAAAATTACCAACACAATAACCCACATTATCACACATCATCCCTGACAATAGCCACCCTTATCTGTCCAATAGCCATACTTATCCCTCCGCCTTGACAATATCAATAGCCACAATTATCGCTTATATAGCCGCTCTTATCACTCCTATAGCCACCCTTATCGCTCCTATAATAGCCTCCCTTATCGCTCAATTTAATAGCCTCCCTTATCACTCCGCCCAGACAATATCCCAACACACATAACAACAGTGAAATGCCACCCTTATGCCCGTATAATGTCAAAAATAGAATGCCACCCTTATACGCCGCATAATAGTAACCCAAATCACACAACAATTCACACAGAATATTATCACAACAGCACAACATAATCAACTCGTATTTATAAATTGCCAGTAGGCCACAACATTTCCAAAGGTACAACAAAGTTAATTAATATCACGCACCTGGGCAACATCATAAAATCCTACATGCACGGTCCTGCACCTGGGCAAGTGACCGCGCATCTAGTCTCGCATCTTAGGCAGAATACCCTCTAATATGCGCGGCCGCACATATGGCATAGGTCCGGTAAAATGGCCATAACTATCTATAGAAATATCCAAATGACAAATAGTTTGATGCGTTGAAAACTAGACTCAAAGGGATTTAATTTGATATACCTAAGTCCTTATATTTTGGTAGTTGCATGCGTTTGAAGTCGAACCTTGTGCAAATTTATTTAAAACTTTAGCCCATTGCATAGCTCTCAACTTGTCTTAGTTCTAGGGATGTCCTTAGACCCTAAAAACATCCTATATACCTCCTACACTTTGTATCATGATCATCTAAGTTGTTCCAGTCTTTAACCTCTCGTGGAGAGGCAAGATGGCACTTAAGAGACTTGTGAGCATGCTTATGGCCTCGAACTAATAGGAAATTGGAGGGGCCTCACATCCTCCAACAACACTAGAATCACGAATTGTGCATCGATTCAAGCCTAATAAACTTATAAAATTCCGAATTTCAACTCGACCTTGTACGCAAGTCATTGCACATTGCACATATTACGAAGTTTCTTGATACCCTAAGTCGTTGAACGAGACATAAATTCTAAGAACGACAAGTCGGGTCGTTATACTTTTGGGCTGACCAACACCCCAGCAACATTCATGCACTTGATAAACAATGTATTTCAGCCCTATCTTGACTACTTTATCGTTGTGTTTATTGACGACATTCTGGTGTACTCTCAGAGTCGAGAGGATCATGAGCAGCACCTGAGGACTGTGCTTCAGACCTTGAGAGAGAAGAAGTTATATGCAAAATTTTCGAAGTGTGAATTTTGGCTAGATTCAGTGGCATTTTTGGGTCATGTAGTATCGTGTTAGGGGATCAAGGTAGACCCGAAGAAGATTGAAACAGTGCAGAATTGTCCCAGACCATCCTCAGCTATGGAGATCTGGAGTTTTCTTGGCTTGGCGGGGTATTACTGTCGATTTGTAGAGGGTTTCTTGTCTATTGCATCACCTATGACCAGATAGACCTAGAAGGGTGCTCCGTTCAGGTGGACCGAGGAGTGTGACGAGAGCTTTCAAAAGCTCAAGAATTCTTTGACTACAACTCCAGTGCTAGTATTGCCTACCGGATCGGGGTCCTACACGGTGTATTGTGATGCGTCACGCACTGGTCTAGGCACGATGTTGATGTACGACGGTATGGTGATTGCCTACGCATCTAGACAGTTGAAGGTGCATGAAAAGAATTATCTTGTCCATGACCTTGAATTAGTAGCTATTGTTCATGCCTTGAAGATCCGGCGGCACTATTTGTCTGGTGTTCCTTGTGAGGTTTTCATCAATCACCGGAGTCTACAACATCTGTTTAAACAGAAAGATCTTAACTTGTGGCAGCCGAGATGGTTGGAGTTGCCTAATTATGACATCATCATTCTCTATCATCCCGGGAAGGCCAATGTGGTGGCCGATGCCTTGAGTCGTAACGCAGAGAGTTTGGGCAGTTTAGCATATCTACCAGTAGCAGAAAGTCCTTTAGCCTTGGATGTTCAGGCCTTGGCCAACCAGTTTGTCAGATTGGATGTCTCTGAGCCAAGAAGAGTTTTGGCTTGTGTGATTTCTCAGTCTTCTCTTTATGATCGTATCAGAGAGCTTCAGTATGATGACCCCCATTTGCTTGTCCTTAAGGACACGGTGAATCCAAGGAGATCACTATTAGAGATAACGGTATATTACTAATTCAGTGTAGGCTATGTGTGTCTAATGTAGATAGTTTGCTTGAGTTGATACTCCAGGAGGCTCACAGTTCGCGGTACTCCATTCATCCAGGTGCCGCGAAGATGTATCAGGATTTGAGGCAGTACTATTGGTGGAGACAAATGAAGAAGGACATAGTGGAATATGTCGCTTGTTGCCTAAATTGTCAGCAGGTGAAGTATGAGCATAAGTAACCTGGTGGATTGCTTCAGAAGTTAGAGATTCTAGAGTGGAAATGGGAGCGGATCACTATAGATTTTGTTGTTGGGCTCCCACGGACTCAGCAGAAGTTCGAAGCAGTTTGGGTGATTGTGCACAGATTGACCAAGTCAGCTTATTTTATTCTTGTGGTTACTACTTATTCTTCAGAGAAGCTGGCTCAGGTTTACATCTACGACATTATCAGGCTTCATAGCGTACCGGTATCCATCATCTCTGATCGGGGTACGCAGTTTACATCACGGTTCTGGAGAGCCGTACATCATGAGTTGGGTACTCGTGTTTAGTTGAGTACAATATTTCACACTCAGACGGACTTACAGTTCGAGCGCACTATTCAGATATTGGAGTATATGCCTCGTGCGTGTGTGATTGATTTTGGAGGTGCTTGGGATCAGTTCCTGCCACTTACGGAGTTTGCCTACACTAACAGTTATCAGTAGAGCATTCATATGGCACCATATGAGGCTTTGTATGGTAGATGGTGCCGGTCTCCAGTGGGTTGGTTTGAGCCAGGTGAGGCTACACTATTAGGTACAGACTTGGTTCAGGATGCCTTGGAAAAAGTTCAATTGATTCAAGATCGACTTCGTGCATCCCAGTCCAGGCAGAAGGGTTATGCGGATCAGAAGGTTCGCGACGTTGCATTCATGGTTGGGGAGAGGATCTTGCTCTGGGTTTTGCCCATAAATGGTGTTATGAGTTTCGGAAAGAAGGGCAAGTTGCCCCCTAGGTATATCGGGCCTTTTGAGATTCTTGAGAGGGTTGGAGAGGAGGCTTACAGACCTGCACTGCCACCTAGTCTCTCTGCAGTTCATCCAGTATTCCATGTTTTCATGCTCCGGAAGTATCACAGCGATCCATCTAATTTGTTAGACTTTAGCTCAGTCCAGTTGGACAAGGATCTATCTTAAGTTGAGGATCCAGTGGCCATTTTGGATAGGCAGGTTCGAAAGTTATGGTCAAAGAACATCGCTTCTGTGAAGGTTCAGTGAAGGGGTCATCCGGTCGAGGAGGCAACTTGGGAGACCGAGCATCATATTTGTAGCTGTTATCCTCGTCTTTTCACAACTTCAGCTATGTCTCTATACTCGTTCCAGGACGGACGTTTGTTTTAAGGGGGGGAGGATGTAACGGCCTGGCAGGTTGTTTTGAGAGTATTAGCCCCTAACCCCTAATTATTGCTCCTTTTATTTCATTTTTGTGTTTTATGACTTGCCGAGAGAATTTGTTTTCGATTTCGGAGTGTAATGGGACACACAGTCCCTAAAATGGAAGCTTAAGTCATAAGAATTGACCATAGTTCAAACTGTGTGAAGACGACTTTGGAATGGAGTTTGTACTATTCTTATAGATCCGTAGGGTGATTTTGGTCTTATGAGCGTGTTCGAATGTTGGATCGGAGGTCCGTAGGTCATTTTAGCGCCAATTGGCGAAAGTTGAAAAATTTGATGATTTTTGTAAAGTTTAACCGGTAGTGGACTTTTTGATATCGGGGTCGGATTCCGATTTCAGAAGTTGGAGTAGGTCCGTAATCTCAATTATGACTTGTGTGCAATATTTGAGGTCAATCGTACTTGGTTCTATAGGTTTCGGTGTGGGATGTAGAAGATTGAACTTTGAAGTTCATTAGGCTTGAATCGAGGCACAATTTGTGTTTTTAGCGTTGTTTGATATTCTTTAAAGGCTCAACTAAGTTTGTATGATGTTTTAGGACTTGTTGGTATGTTTGGTTGAGGTCCCGGGGGCCTCGGGTGGATTTCAGATGGTTAACAGATCATTTTTTGGACTTAGAGATTTCTGGTGCTCGGGTGGTTATGGTGTCCTCGCACCTGCGGTGGATTTTTCCGTAGGTGCGGTCTCGCATAAGAGAACTGGGAGTCGCAAATGCGGAGGCTAGGAGGATGGACAGTAGTCGCAGGTGCGGTGTGAAGGCCGCACAAGCGGAGTCGCTTCTGCGGAAGATTGATCGCAAGAGCGGGCGAGTGCGGGGAGGCCTGTCCGCAGAAGCGGGATTGGGACCGTAGAAGCACATCTGTAGTTGCGTAACCGGGAGCGCAGGTGCGGACCTTGAGGGACTTAAGTGATTTCCGCAGAAGCAGAGGAATTTACCGCAAAAGCGGTTCCGCAGATGCAGTGGAACTGGACGCAGGTGCCAAAAGCCTCGGCAGTGCTTAAAACTGAAGGGTTTCGTGATTTCTCTCATTTTGGACTTTGCAACCTCGGCCTAGGGCGATATTTGAGAGCATTCTTTGGGTGATTTCTTGAGGTAAGTTCCTTGTGCTTATCTTTTATCAATAATTTTGTTTCCCCATTGATTTTCCCACCTAGATTGTGTGTGTAGAATTTGGGAGTTTGAGGCTAGGGATTTGGAGAGTATAAATTGAGGATTTGAGTGGCGATTTGGTGTCATATTTTGGTAAAAATAGTATGGTTCGACTCGTGGTCGAATGGGTGTTCATAATTTGTGACTTTTACCCGATTCTGTGATGCGGGCCCGGGTCGACTTTTTGGGGCGATTTTTTTATTCTTTGCTTAAGTCATAGTTTCATTATTTAAATTAGTTTCTTGTAGTTGTATTCATCATATGTAATTGCTTATGGCTAGATCTGGGCCATTCGGAGCCGGAAAATTGAGGGAAAGGCATCCTTATCGATTGATTGAGCGAGATTTGAGCTAAGTGACTTGTCTAACCTTGTGTGGGGGAAATCCTTTTAGGATTTGGTACTATTGTAACCATATGTGATATGTGAGCGACGTGTAAACGAGGTGACGAGTGCGTACACGGGTTAATTATGGAAATTTTTGGTTCTTGTTGAGTTGTCTTCTTTTAAATTTCTTAACTGAGTTGGCTTAGCATATGTAGTGATCATGTTTAGCCAAGTATTGCATGTCTACGTGCCTTACCTCTTACTTATAATTTGTGCAACATGCTTAGTTGAATTACTTGTTTCCCTTGATTTGAATTAAATATTTAACTGTAAAATTTCTTATTGTAAATTTGTGTTTCCTTCTATTATCTACTGAATATTTATTTTGGGACTACGAAGCGGTTCCTCGGGAGATCCCCTTGTACTGCATATTTACTTTGGGACTACAAGGCTTTTACTCGGGAGATCCCTTTGTATTGCATATTTACTTCGGGACTACGAGGGGTTTACTTGGGAGATCCCCATGTACTGCATATTTACTTTGGGACTACGAGGCGTTTACTCGGGAGATCCCCATGTCTTGCATATTTACTTTGGGACTATGAGACGGTACCTCGGGAGATCCCCATTGTCGTGCATATTTACATTTGGGACTACGAGGCGGTACCTCGGGAGAGCCCCTTTTGTTTAGCTCTATTTACTGTGCCTGATATTTTCTGAAACTTTTTATTATTTAAATTCTCATTCATTTCAAAATATTATATATCTTCTGCCTTACTTTTCTTTTAAACGAGTAGGGCCTTGACTTGAGCTTGTCACTACTCTGCCTAGGTTAGGCTTGGCACTTACTGGGTACCGTTGTGGTGTACTCATACTATACTTCTGCACATCCTTTTGTGCAGATCCAGGTTCTTCCCACCAGACCAGATACCAGTAAGTTGGAACTCACGTGGAGACTTCAAGGTATATTTGTAAGCGTCTGCAGACCTCAGACTTCCCCTATATCCTTTCCTTATTCTCTTTAGACTCTGATGCATAAAGACACTTAGTATTTGCTCTTAGAAGCTTGTGACTTATTTTCACCGAATTTTGGGAGTTGTAATTATTGATTTGCAATTTTATATTTATTTCATGTGTTGAGAATTGGACTTCAGTTTTATATTATGATATTTCGCAAATTGTTAGGCTTACCTAGTCTTAGAGACTAGGTGCCATCACAACATCCTACGAAGGGTGAATTGGGGTCGTGACAATAGTCCTGCTCCAAAATGATGTGTTAACAATTATTTTTACTTGACAGTATAGATTTGGCACATGAAAATTTAAAGGATATTGTCACGACCCAAAATTTCACTACAGGCGTCGTGATGGAACTTAGTATGTAAGACTGGGTAAGCCGATTGCAATTATATTTCGAGCGATTATTTTGAAATATATAATTTAATACAAGCGTCGAAACCAAAAGCGGAAACAAATATAAAAACCTCCCAAGACTGTTAATACTGAGTCACGAACTCTAACTGAGTACATGCAGTGATCCGAAGGATCTAATATACAATACTGTTCGAATAAGAGTGGACAATACAATAAAAATGGAAAGACTCCAAGGGACTGCGACGACCAAGCAGCCCTACCTTGAATCCTTGCGATCACAGTCTAATCTTTGTCCGAATCCGATATCTCCAATACCTGACTCTGCACAAAAATGTGCAAAAGTGTAATATGAGTACACCACTGTCGGTACCCAGTAAGTATCAAGACTAACCTCGGTGGAATAGTGACGAGGTATAGTCAAGACACTCACAAGTCATTTAACCTGTGCAATATAGTAATATACAGGGATAATAGAAAACATGTAGTAGTGACGGCAACAAATATCAATCAGAGATATGAACAACAAGGCAACAATAACACCATAAATATTGCTCAAACAAATAAAGAACACAAGTACAACCAATTAATCAAGGCCTTCAAATATAAGTCTTTCATATATAAGTTTTTCAAATAAAAATCTTTCGAATATAATTCCTTCAAATAAATATCCTTTGAGTATAATTCTTTTAAATAAAATTCACTATGTGACACCTCATTTCATAATTATAAAACACGGGTCTCAGCCCACTTTCATATTTTCACGGCACCTCGCGCCCATATATTTATTACAATGCACGGAGAACTCACGTACCAAAATATCAATGTATATAAGATCCACAGGATCAATTTGTTTTCAATAAAATAAGTTTACAAGTTTTAAATTAGGTAAGAAATCAACAAGGAAATGAGTTTATTTTTTGAACACGTTTGGGTGAAGAAAATGACATTTCAATTAAAATGTAGCATCCGATAGCTACTGATTTGGATGTAAAATTTATTAAATTAAAATATAATAGCAATTTCTTTTATTCAAAACAAATCAAACCTCGAAAACCAGTAAAAACCAGAAACATAAATCCTCATAGTCTTGTACAAAGAGCCAAAGCCAACGCAATATAACAAGGAATACAAAACACATAATAAAATTAAATAATACGTCACGGAAGAATACAAGAATTTACATATCACAGAAAAACAAAATAACCAAAGGTAAGTGCAGCCATAGAGAAATATCAACAAAGGCAATTCTGAGGTACCGCCTCGTAGCTCCAAATCATAAATAAATTTCAATCTTTCCTTATATCACCGCGGGAGCCTTCACATTTAATTTTTCAAATTATTTTTTCCGAAATAGCATCCTGCATTTTAGCTACCCTTATCACACCGCATGGCTTCTAGTAGTTCCCCTACTAGCCACACGTATCAAGCCCCCCTTATCTCACCGCATGCGCTTCAACACCCGGACCTTATACCACCGCATGCGTATCAATATCACAATTCGCACCTAAAGTGCCCGATTATCATAGTGATCACGCCCAACTATGCCTCCTAAGAGGTCTAGTGGTCGTTGCAAATATAATCCGGTTTACAAGTCCGGAGTCAAATCCCATAGAGAAATAACGTACTAATTACAACTAATAGTTTTGCACGAATTCAAGTAATCAATCTTCAGAAATATTATATATAACGATTTGAGAGTTTACTAACTAAGATAAAAGTAATTAAAAATGTAGTAATTTATAACTAACAAAGCGAATGTTGTAGACAAGATTTGGAAAAGTCTAAAGTTACGATTTTCCCTATTGTCGGAATCTGTCCCGCTACATTTTCTATGAATTTGCCTAAATATTCTCTACCAATCGTGAGTACTTTGATTGTCGTAGCTCTCTCTCGAGCAACTACCACAATATACTAGACGTATTCTCTCAAACTACGCTAGCTGGCACTAATTTACTGCTCACTACGATCGCACCAAGGCTTCATTATCTCTAATCCCACATTTAAAACGTCTGTATCGATCTCTCACTACATTAGGAGTGGTGTTGTTCAAAAACTACCTAAATGTGTACTCTCTCTCTCTGGAGCAATATACACACTAAATAGGCCCAGTTAATTGAGACCTCTTCAATTAACAACAATGAAAATATAGTTGAACAAGTAGAGAAAGATCAAAGGCAAATCTATATTAAATACAGTAGAAAATCATCCTCCAATAGGTTCCATCAAACCTTCGATAAAAGAGTTTAGCTACTCATAAATATAACAACAATCAACATAATGTTCAAAAATATTAAAATACAAAGTAAAGAGATAAAGGAAGAGAAAACTCATTTGATTCTTGATCCACATTGCTTGGCAGCCTATTTCTTCTCCAAAATCATGTCCAACTCTAGAATAACTCGTTTGGGGAGTATTTATGTCAATCCCCTGGTCCAAATTCGGGTTTGGGTCTTTTAACTCGTGACTTTTAATTACCGTGCTATAGACCTCGCGAAGCCTGGTCTGTAGCACAATCGAACCTGGCTATAGATCTCGCAGATTCTGGTCTATAGCGTGATCGACCTGGCTATAGACCTCGCGAACTCTGGTCTATAGCACGGTCAACCTGGCTATAGACCTCGCAAAGCTTGGTCTATAGCACAGTTTGGGTACTTGATGTTTTTGGCTCTTTTCTTGCATTTTTTGTCCTTGTTTTGTGCAACTTTCATTCGATGATTCATTTCGATATTCCTACATATAAAATAACATAATTTAGCGCAATTGTCGGAAAATAACTCACTAAACCAACACAATATAGGGTGAGTAATGTGCTAAAAGTATAGCATTTTGTCCTAACATCACCACCCCACACTTAAATATTGCTTGTCCTCGAGTCAACCACCAATTCCTAGAGCACTTCTGTTTTCTTTTAGCACATCTAAAGCACACCTTACCTATGACTATGGTTGATAACAACAACTAAACTTTAGCATATGCCTTCAAACTTCCCTTTACTTTATGCCATACTTCAAAAAGGATTTCAACAAAAAGACAACATGTTTATAACAATCCTAACCTCACAAACTGACTCAATATCATAATGCATTCATGGCTTGAACACTAATCATCATAGAGAAATCTAATAACATCACCTATCCCTTGCGAAATCATGTGCCCTCCCAACAAGAATAAGAGAGTAAGTTGAATCCACACATTCGAATCAAATGCTCAAATATATTTTAAGGACTCACATATATCAAAGAAATCCCTCACTCTCACAAAGAAGTCACATGCATGCACAAAGTACCGTGGGCTTGACCATTATGTAAACCTCTACTAATGTAGGCTTTCCTGATCTAAAATTAATTAGGACTTTTTATGGATGTAATGTGGGCTTGAGGACGGGTAGGATAAATTTAGAAATAGTGATTAACCATCCTAAGAATTTTAAAACATCAAATTTTTTTAATTATAAGCGCATTTGTCTTCCACCCAAGTGCAATTTCACAAGCAATTTCATCCCCAAAGTATTTTCTCTTTCTTTAAGCACTACTTTAATTAATGCACACTAGCAAGGACAAGATATGTTTATTTTTTTTTGCTACATTTTTTTTAGCTAGTGGTGTATTCCTTACAATACAAGTGCACCTTTCTTTCTTTCATTGGTTCCACTCAAAAGCTACCCAAGTTCCATCCTTACTTCTTTTAGCGCTCATTTTACAATTAAAATGCTTTAAGAGGTAAAAGGATCAAAACAACGATAATTAAGACATAGGGGTATAGGCTTGTAATGTGGTTTCCAAATAAAAGTTTATAGGCTCAAAAGTGTTGACTAGGGATAATTTTTATTGTGGTAAGCATTAAGCTCAAACAATTCAAAGAAAGACTAAAATCATTTTTCAAACCGAGCAAAACCTAAAATTTTGCTTCAACTCATATGTCGGGCAAGTTCTAGACTCTAATGCAATGACATGGACTATATACTTTCTCACCACACATGATACATGACTCACTAAGTATAGTTCCATTCCTATTCTCAAACAATTTCAAGTATTCACAAATCCACAAAATATTAAGCATCAAGAACAAAGTGACACAAGCCAAGAAAACAAGATATATGCAACAATAACATGTTATCTACTCAACGAGGTATCATAAGCATTTTTCAACCCACATGGAAGGTCTTACACATGCTAGAGCCTAAATATGTTACTATCAAACAAGTCAAAAGGGCGCGCTAGAAATTTCATCTTCCTTCTTTTATTCCCTAAATCCTATTCCACTCTAAAAAGAAAACAAAAAGTACTATCCGGTTCAACTGCATCCCTTGGAAAAGAACAGCGACACAAAGAATAACCACGAGGGATTGTTACCATCTAAAATAATAAAAAAGACTTTTATATATATATATATATATATATATATATATATTGTTAGACTTTAGTCCTTCAAGAAAACTGCCTAAGAGATCCATCGTGGGAAAAAGTCCAGTCATTTTTTTTAATTTTTTTTAATTTATTTTTAAGGGGAATTACGAATATAAAAAGTAAAATAAAAAAATTAAACACACACTACTAACTAGTTTATTTATCTAATATTTACAAATGACAGAGAATACCTCCCACCCTACACTTAATTCATGCATTGTCCCCAATGCATATATACGTTCCAATAATAAACAAAAATAAGTAAGGGGGTAGGAAAAACTCCCTGATCAATCATCGTCCTCGCCCTCATCTTCGAAGGCTCCATCTGCAGCTGCCCACTCTTCATCCTCTGCTCCCTCCTCAGCATCATCATCATCGTCCTCCTCGAACTGCTCTAGATCGGCCTCGAAATATACTAGCTATTGTGCATGAGCATTGAGGTGGGAAACACTCTTCCAAGATGGACCTCTCCTCAGTAGTGGCTGGCCGTCCCCCAATTTTGAGTTGTAAACCCATCATCCCATATAGATGTGCTATAAAGCTGTCATCTCTAGCATTGCGCTCAGCACCTGTCATTGTGGCCATGTCCTTGTGGCCATGTCATTCTCCTCCTTAACCTGGATTCCTGTGATGTTCATTAGTCGGAGGGGTGGAGGAATGACTATATCAAAATCTCGCTCCTCCCCCACCTCTTCTTGTCTCAGGTACTGAGTCAACATGTTGGCAAAGGAAAGTCTATCAATGCGCTTGCTTGTTCTTACTTGAGCCATCTGGTAGCGTATTAAGTGGCCCACATTCACTTTCTGGCCACTCATGAGGAAGTACAACAGGCATATCCTTTCACGGCTAATCATAGTCTCATGGTTGCGTGGTAATAGTCATGTGTTGATCAATTTCAGCCACACCTGAGCTTCCATCTTCACTGTTTTTCTTTGGAAATTTCCTATGGCGTTGGGTCTTCTTGTCTCGAACCTAAGCAGCCACAAAAATAGCATCACAAAGAGTGTGTTTCATTGCTTGATATGTTGGACGGGTGATGAAGTTGTCCAAGGGTTCTTGTGGAACATCCAGATCTCCCAAAACATTGCATATAGATGATGCCGAGAAATGGATCAACCTACCCCTAATAGGCACCAGCTGCTCAGTATCATTCCGATCAAAACCGGCATAAAACTCCAGAACAAGGTTTACATTGATATCCCTGGTGTTTCTAAACACGTAGCTCAAGCCAAGATCATGAATACCTTTCCAAATTGATTGATATTTAGCTTGTAGGTGACACTCATGAACAGCTGACTCAGAATGTATATGTTTCGGCCGACAAAGCTTGTATCAGTCCTTAGCAGATTGAGGTATTCTCTTCAGTCCAAATTCTCGATGTCCCTCAGGTTGTGGGCGTGTGGTTGCTATAGCTGCAACTGCTTGCAACCTTTCAACTTGGCTCGAAGTGTCCTCCCCTCCTTTTCTCTTTTTCGGTGGAGGTTCGGAGGAAGCCTTAGCCTTAGCAGGAGCAGTAGCTTTGCCCTTGCCTTTACCATTGTCCTTCTTAGGAGGCATAATTGTACCTACATAAGTGAACGTTAATCAGTCATAGAGAATGTGAATCAATTCAAAACATGGTCTTGCGAATCCACACTTAAGAGTTCATGACATGATGTTCAACAATTTTGAGGCTACTCAGACTTCACCTCTTTATTTTAGCATGAGAATAAAGCAATGGAAAAATAATGTTTACCACGATTGCAATGCATATAGCTACCGTTGAGCCCGCCTAAATTTGCAGTTTGGAGTGGTTTAATGCAACATAGCACTAGTATTATAATCCTGGAGACTAGAACTCCATTTGGGCAAAGAGTGTCTTTGAGACATTTCGACAAACACTTAGCGTGCATTAGTGTTGTCAAAGTGGTTGTAGAGATGATGGATTGACTCACCCTCCCCAAATTGGCTTGGGGATTTCATGTTATCACCTTTGTACCTAATATCAATACCAATCCTATAGGGTTTATGGTATTAGGGTGAGCAGGCACATTGATGTTATGAATATATATCCAAAAGTGGTGGAATTGCATTTCTTAACGCAATTCGAATTTTTGATAGAGAAAAGAGTTAGAAACATTGTAATATGGCCATTATTTTGTCAAATGGAGTCCATCTCACATAAGCATAAGCATCTTCGCAAAGTGTAGACTTTGTTGGCGATATTCTTTAGGACCCAAAAATATTGCATTGTGTGTTGGACATCATTTGTACAAGTTGTATCTCTTCTTTTACACCTAAGAGGTCAAGACTTTTTTGCCTATAAAAGGGAAGGCCATTAGTTCATTTTAGACACACCAACAAGACTTGTCTTCAATTCTTGTTTCTTGCTTTCTTCCTTTATTAAGAGTATTTTGTATGAGAGTTAGTGTTAGGAAGCACTTGTGTGAACCCTTTCTTTGGAGTGATCTTGTGAGGTTATTCTCTTAGGGTATTTGGGATTAATTAGAGTGTTTACTCTAATTTTGTACTCTCTTTTGTACTCTTATTGTTATAGTAAAATTGCTCCTCTCCGCTTGTGGACGTAGGTCACTTTGACCGAACCACGTTAAATTTGTGTCTTCTTTATCTACTTTAATTGTCGTTGTTATCAACTTCAATTGTCTTTGTTATTGTCATTATACCGTTGTTTGGCTATATTCCGCACTACCCGGGTTCCCGATCCTAACAAATTGGTATCAAAGCCGGATCTAACCGGGTTAGTTTCAATAGCCAAAATGACTCTAACAAAGACTTATGTTGAGAAATTTGACCGAAGTGCAAACTTCGGAATGTGACAATTAAAGATGGAAGCTATCCTAATTCAGGATGGCTTAGACTTGGCGTTGCAAGGAAAGGAGAAGAAGCCGGATAAAATAACGGACGAGGAGTTTGCCATCATAGACAAAAAGGCAAAAGCAGGTATCATTTTAAATCTCTCAAATGAGGTTTTATGTGAAGTTTCTGTAGAAACCACAGCTAAAGGCATGTGGGAAAAATTGAAAACCTTATATATGAAGAGGACGGTAGAAAATAGACTTTACCTGAAGCAGAAGCTTTATACAATTCGTATGGGTGAAGGTACCTCTATTCTCTCTCATCTTGACACCTTTGATTCCATTCTTATGGATTTGAGTAATATAGATGTTGAAATTAAAGATGAGGATCAAGCCTTGTTACTGCTTTGTTCTCTACCCCCATCTTTTAAGCATATAAGAGATACTATGCTTTATGCAAAGGATAATATCTCTTATAAGGATATTAAATCTATCTTAAAATCAAAAGAACAGATAGATAGTGATATTACTGGGGAAGCTAGTGGAACTCAAGCGGAAGTTGGCTTGTTTATTAGGGGCAAATCCGACTCCAATTCCAGATACAATAATTTAGAGTGTCGCTATTGTCATAAGAAAGGTCACAATATCTCTGAATGCTATAAACCGAAAAATAAAGAAAAGCACAAAGAAAGAAAAAATGAGCACAAAAATACTGACACCGCCGAAGCTAATGTAGCAACTGATGAGATTGAGGGAACTATATTTTTAGAAACTGAAACTAGTTTCAGATTAGACAATGAGTGGATTTTAGATTCCGGTTGTTCATATCATATGTGTCCTAGCAGGGACTTATTTTCTACATATGATTCAGTTGCAGGTGGAGTTGTCCAATTGGGTAACAATGTTACTTGTAACGTTATTGGCAAAGGTACAATTCGGATCAGAATGCACGATGATGTGGTGAGAACTCTCACCGATGTTAGATATGTTCCTGAGTTGAAGAAAAATATCATCTCTCTAGGCACTTTAGAATCCCTTGGGTGCAAATTCACTGGTGAAGGTGGAGTTCTGAAAATTTTTCAAGGTGCTCGTTTGATCATGAAAGCACACAGATCTGGTTCGTTGTATACTTTATTGGGCTCCACTGTTATAGGCCCTACTACAGTTTCGGTATCAGACAACTTGTCTGATTTTGATGACATTAAATTTTGACATATGCCCATTGGGGCTTTTGCGGAGAAGGTGGAGCAAATATACTATATCATCCAAATTAGGCCAAGGTGGAGATTTGTAATATGGCCATTATTTTGTCAAATGGAGTCCATCTCACATAAGCATAAGTATCTTTGCAAAGTGTAGACTTTGTTGGCAATATTCTTTGGGACCCAAAAATATTGCATTGTGTGTTGGACATCATTTGTACAAGTTGTATCTCTTCTTTTACACCTAAGAGGTCAAGACTTTTTTGCCTATAAAAGGGAAGGCCATTAGTTCATTTTAGACACACCAACAAGACTTGTCTTCAATTCTTGTTTCTTCCTTTCTTCCTTTATTAAGAGTGTTTTGTATGAGAGTTAGTGTTGGGAAGCACTTGTGTGAACCCTTTCTTTGGAGTGATCTTGTGAGGTTATTCTCTTAGGGTATTTGGGATTAATTAGAGTGTTTACTCTAATTTTGTACTCTCTTTTGCACTCTTATTGTTATAGTGAAATTGCTCCTCTCCGCTTGTGGACGTAGGTCACTTTGACCGAACCACGTTAAATTTGTGTCTTCTTTATCTACTTTAATTGTCGTTGTTATCAACTTCAATTGTCTTTGTTATTGTCATTATACCATTGTTTGGCTATATTCCGCACTACCCGGGTTCCCGATCCTAACAAACATACCTTAGATGCTTAGGAGGATTGAAGTGTTCTTCAATTGGTGTCTCAAGTGAATAAAGGAGATGATGAGTGAATGTCTTCAATGGAATTTGTGTGTGAGGGGGAAAGGAAAAATAGTAGTGGCAGTAAAAAGGGTTTTTTTGTTGTGTTTTAGTGAATATGTGTGTGTGTTTTGTAATAATGCGTTGGATTTAAAAAATAATACAAAGACATCTAACCTCACTATAACCCACGCGACACGAGGCAAACGCAAGCTCCAGCTAGCTATAACCCCCGCGATGCGAGGCGAAAGTGAGGTCATGCTCATTGTATACCGTGCGACGCAAGGCTAACGTCGAGTTTTGCTCACTGTGTCCCTTGCGACGCGAGGCTTAAGGCGAGGTAATGACCTGGCGACTTGAGGCAAAATGCGAGGTGATTACCTGGCGATGCGAGTTTTGCTGCCAAATCCATTGTTCCTTAGTATTTGTGGCATGTTGTAGATGTCGAGGTCTGGACCGTACTCATGTGATTTGTATTCCGTGTTGTGCCCAACTCCAAGCGCAATGACATCCCAAAGAGCTCTGTTACCTGTTCAAACACCAAAACTTAACTGAAACTTGTTAGTGAGTAAAAAACAAAGAGAAAATTCTAGTTAAGCTAAAATAAAATTTACATTGGGTTGCCTCCAAACGAGCGCCTGAGTTAACGTCACGGCATGATGCATACGATCAAACTTAAGGTTCACTCAACAATTGAGGCTCCTTCAAATGAATCAGCAATACAACTTTTTCCTCCTCCATGACAAGGTAATATTTCAGCCTTTTCCCATTGACTCTAAACCTGTTCATTCCATCCTCGGATTCAATTTCTGCAGCTCCACTTGAGAGAACTTGCACCACTCTAAATGGTCCCGGCTATCTAGATTTTAGCTTACCCGAAATTAGTTTCAATCTTGAATTATACAACAACACGACATCTCCGGGTTTGAAATTCCTCTATTGAATATGCTTGTCGTGCATGATCTTCATCCTTTCCTTGTACAACCTGATGCTTTCAAAAGCATGGTAACGGAACTAATCGAGTTCATGAAGTTCTATGACTCTACTCGTACTAGCGGCCTCCATGTCAAGATTTAATTTCCTTAATGCCCAAAAAGCTCTATGCTCTAGCTCCACTGGTAAGTGACACGCCTTTCCGTACACCAATTTGTACTGTGACATACCAATCGGAGTTTTGAATGTAGTGCGGTAGGCCCATAGTGCATCATCCAATTTTCTCGCCCAATCAGTCCGAATAGCATTTACAGTTTTGGTCAAAACACTCTTGATTTCTCTGTTTGACACCTCAACTTGACCATTTTTTATGGGTGATATGGAGTGGAAACCTTATGACATACGCCATATTTTTCCAGTAACTTTGCAAAGGATCGATTGCAGAAGTGAGTTCCTCCATCACTGATGATCGCTCTTGGAGTTCCAAATCGGGTAAAGATACTTTTTGTTAGAAAACCAATAACTCCCTTTGCATCATTTGTTGGAGTGCTACAACTTCTAGCCATTTCGAGACACAGTCCACTGCTATGAGTATACACTTGTTGTTGTATGAGCTGACAAATGGTCCCATAAAGTTGATTCCCCATACATAAGAAACTTCTACCTCTTGAATCGGGTTCATGGGCATCTCATGTCGACGGGAAATATTCCTCGTGCTTTAACACTCATCACAAATCTTTACCCAAAAATGTGCATCTTTAAATAACGTCGGCCAATAAAAGCCTGACTCCAGCACTTTATCAGCTGTCCTTAGTCCTCCAAAATGGCCTCCATAAGGCAAAGCATGACATGCCTACAAAACAGAAGCTTGGTCTACCTCGGGAATACATCTCCGGATCATGTTATCATTACAAATCCTAAACAAATATGGTTCATCCCAGAAATACATGTGACAATCAAGAAAGAACTTTTTCTTCTGCATAGAAGATAAGTCATAGGGAACAATACTGCTTGCTAGGTAGTTTTCAATGTCGGCATACCATGGCGCTAGCTCAAGGCTCGTGGCCAATAGTTGTTCATCTAGGAAAGTCTCCATGATCTCTTCCACCTCAACCTTCGTTTCAGCTCCTTCAAGCCTGGACAAGTGATTGGCAACTTGGTTTTCCATTCCTTTTCGGTCACGGATTTCCAAGTCGAACTCTTGCAGCAGTAGAACCCATCGAATCAGGCGTGACTTTGCCTCCTTCTTATCAATTAGGTACCTGAGAGCAGCATGGTCAGTATAAACAATTACCTTTGAGCCTATCAAGTAGGATCAGAATTTATCAAATGCGAATACCACATCTAACACCTATTTTTCTGTTAATGTGTAATTCAGTTGAGCGCCATTCAATGTTCTATTTGCATAGTAGATTGGATGCATGATTTTATCTTTTCTTTGTCCAAGTACTGCTCCCACAACATGGTCACTTGCATCACACATCAGCTCAAATAGTTGCTCCCAGTCAGGTGCAACTGTGATAGGTGCAGACACTAGCCTCTTCTTCAATCCCTCGAAAGCTACCCTGCAGTCAACAGAAAACACAAAAAGGTGATTTGCTTCAAGAAATTTACACAAAGGGTTAGCAATCTTGGAAAAATATTTTATGAATCGCCTGTAAAAACCGGCGCGACCAAGGAAACTTCTTATTGCCTTGACGGAAGTGGGTGGTGGCAGCTTCTCTATTACATCAATCTTGGCATGGTCCACCTCAAGGCCCTTGCTTAACACAAGGTGTCCCAAGACTATACTTTCTTGTACCATAAAGTGGCATTTTTCCCAGTTTAGCACCAGATTAGTCTCCATACATCTCTACAGCACTCTTTTTAGATTTCTAAGGCAATCATCAAAGGAGTTTCCCACCACTGAGAAATCATCCATGAAAACTTCCATTATTTCTTCTACCATATCTGTGAAGATGGCCATCATTCACCTTTGGAATGTGGCAGGTGCATTGCATAGGCCAAA
Organism: Nicotiana tomentosiformis; assembly: GCF_000390325.3. Lineage (NCBI taxonomy): Eukaryota > Viridiplantae > Streptophyta > Magnoliopsida > Solanales > Solanaceae > Nicotiana > Nicotiana tomentosiformis. The sequence continues at coordinate 13,544,882 of NC_090815.1, read as the reverse complement.
CAACATTCTCCGAAAAGCGTAAATACCATATGGACAAGTGAATGACATTTTCTCTCTATCTTTTGGGGCAATAAATATTTGATAATACCCTGAGTATCCATCCAAGAAGCAAAAGTGAGACCTCCCTGCCAATCTATCTAGCATCTAATCAATGAACGACGAGGGAAAATGGTCTTTTCGGGCGTCCTTGTTCAATCTTCTACAATCCATACAAATTCGCCATCCCGTGACTATTCTCGTTGAGATCAACTCGTTGTTCTCGTTTTGAACAACAATTATCCCACCTTTCTTTGGCATACACTGAACTGGGCTAACCAAATTGCTATCAAAGATGGGAAAAATAATTCCCACATCTAACCTCTTGATCACTTCCTTCTTAACAACTTCCTTCATGTTAGGGTTCAACCTTCTTTGATGTTCTCTTGAAGGTTTGTGCCCAGCTTCCAGTAGAATTTTATGCATACAGAAGGCGGGGCTGATACCCTTAATGTCTGTAATGGTCCAACCAATTGCAGTCTTGCACTCTTTTAACACTTATAAAAGTTATTCTACCTGCACATCTAACAAACCAGATGAGATAATAACAGGTAAAGTCGAGTTAGGTCCCAAGAAAGCGTACATGAGGTGATTTGGTAGCGGTTTCAGCTCCAATTATGGTGGTGCTTCAATCTATTGCTTGGTTGGAGGGGTCTTTCTTTCTTTCGAGTGTAAAGGCTCGAATTTAAGCTCTCGTTTCCAGTACCCTTGCCCTTGAATATCAAACACCAATTCCTCTAAGTCCTCACCATTTACTTCTTCTAAGTTCATAAGGTAGGCTGTTATAGGGTCTTTTGCATTAAGTGCCTCATAATCGTCCTCCGTGATTACATCCACCATGTCTAAAAAAGAGCAATTTGCAAACTCACTGGGTCGCTGCATAGACCTTTGCACATTAAATGTTATTTCTTCATTATTCAGCCTCATCTTCATCTCCCCCATTTCTTAATCAGTCAGAGCTCTTCCTGTGGCCAAGAACATTCTTCCCAAAATTATGGAAATCTCCTCATCAACCTTGCAACCCAGAATGATAAAATCCGTTGGAAACACAAAATTTCCAACTTGTACAAGTACATCATCAAGTATACCTGCTGGCCTTTTCACCGTTCGGTCAGCTAGCTACAGTAACATGGATGTGGGCTTTGCTCTTCCAATGCCTAACGTTTTATAGATAGACAATGGCATCTGATTTATACTTTCTCCCAAATCACACAATGCTTTGGCAAATGCATAGCTACCTATGGTTCATAGAATTGTGAAGCTTCCAGGGTCGATAACTTCTCAGCTATAGGTCTTGACACAACAACACTACAGGTCTCTGTCAATGTGACAATTGCCAAGTCTTGGAAGTCAAACTTACGAGACATCAAGTCCTTCATCATTTTAGCATAACTAGGCATCTCCTTCAAAGCATCGATTAAAGGAATGTTTACATGAATTTGCTTTAGCATTTCCATGAACTTTTTATACTGCTCATCCTTCTGATATTTGGCCAACCTTTGCGGGAATGGTGCTGGAGGTCGCTTCTTTCCTGTGGCTTGAGTTAGATCCTGCTCAGGCACTTTTTCTAATACCTTCTCTTGCACTTTCTCAGTCTCTTCCGCAACCTCTTTTTCCTTATTTATTTCCTCGTGGGTTGGTTGTACTCTTACTTCTACTAACTCAGTTGTCTCATCTAACTCAATTGGCACTAACAGAAGTGTTTCAATTGACCGGATCTCATGAGTAATTTCTTGCTCTAAATCAAGATCCTACCATTTCTCAAGCTTACCGCCATAAGCGACTTCGGTCCCTGCTCTTTTGGATTGACATGTGTGTCAGCAAGTAACGTCCCTTGAGGATGATTGTTAAGGGCCATGGATAATTGCCCTAGTTGAATCTCAATACCCTTGATAGCTGAGTCGTGTGACACTACATTTTCTTGTATTTCGTGGACCTTTTCTTACATTTCCTCGCTGACCCCAATGAGTTGTTGCAATATTCCTTTAATTTTATATAACCCATCATCCTGCCTCACTATCTGCTGTTGTTGAGGTTGTTGATAAGTTAGATGCTGATTTTGCTGGTTGTATCCTTGTTGCCTTTGGTAAGGTACTACTTGAACCTGTGGTCGCATAGCTCCAGGATTGTTGGTGTTATTGTACTGTTGTTGTGCTGGTCTATACTACTGATTTTGCTGCCCCCAATTCTAACAACCTTTTCTCTGACCTGCATAGTTGCCCACATAGTTCATGTTCTCTTGATAGTTATGGTTTTCACTTTTACCACTCCACGAACACACGTATGGTTGGTTAATGCATGGTGTACATAGACCCCCATTAGTTGTGTCAACTATGTGTACTTGATTCATCAATCTTCTTGGTAAGGATATTCATTTGCGTAATCAAATTGGCCATATTCTCGGCTATAGAATTGTTCGGGTCCAATGCTACTGAGTGAACTATAGGGGTGATTGTGGAGTCTCTTGTCATCCATCCCGAGTTTTGAGCCATTTTATCTAGCAGGACCTTACACTCTTTAAATGACTTGCTCAAAAATGCTCCACCTGCTGAAGCATCAACATTGTCCTTCAAGCTATCTGCCAATCCCATGTATAACTGTTGTCCCAACATCTGATCTTGAATGACATGATGTGGACACTTAACCAACATACCTTTGAACCTCTCCCACATTTCTTGTAATATTTTAGCTGGTTTTTACCTGAAGCTTAATATCTTATCAACTTGCTCGGCAGTTTTATTGGGTGGGTATAACTTATTCAAAAACTGCTTGACTAATTCCTCCCAAGTGGTTATGGAATTTATGGGGAGAGAATTAAGCCAAGTCTGGGCTTCTCCTGTCACTGAGAATAGAAATAACAACAGTCTAATTGCTTCCGGTGTCACATTCGGTTGCCTTTGCATGACACAAATTTATAGAAAATTTTTCACATGCTGTTGTGGATCTTCAATGTAAGACCTAGAGAATAGTCCCTTGTTTTGCAGTAGATGTAGCATGTTGTTTGTGATTTGAAATGACCCCGCTTGTATTTGATGGATTGCAATTGCAGTTGCCAAATTTTCAGCGGTGGGTTGTACCCAATCATACAAAGCTTCTTCTGGCACAAGAGGCGCCACATCCTAATTGTTCGGGTCATTCATATTGTTTCTATTGTTTTGATTATCCAAAGCGTCACCCATGTCCGGTTCGATTTGTTCTCTTGGGTGATGTTGTTGCTTCTCCTACTTGTTTGCACGATTTAATGCCTTGAAAGCTTTCTCAGGATCCAGTAATGCTTCAAATAATTCACCAGTTCTTGAAGAGTTTCTAGGCATACACCGATAACACACAAGACCACAAACGTTAGAATTTCAATGTAATGAATAAAAATGGAGAAAATTGACTAAACTAAGAATCCTAACAATTCTTATAACTTTAATTAGCAACACTGTTGCTTTCCCCGGCAACGACGCCAAAATTTGATCACGCCCAACTATGCCTCCTAAGAGGTCTAGCGGTCGTTGCAAAGATAATTCGGTTTACAAGTCCGGAGTCGAATCCCACAGGGAAATAACGTACTAATTACAACCAATAGTTTTGCACGAATTTAAGTAATAAACCTTCAAAAATATTATATATAACAATTTGAGAGTTTACTAACTAAGATCAAAGTAATTAAAAATTCAGTAATTTATAACTATCAAAGCGAATGTTGTAGACAATATTTTGAAAAGTCTAAGGTTATGATTTCCCCTATTGTCGGAATCATTTCCACTATGTTTTCTATGAATTTGCCTAAATATTCTCTACCAATTATGAGTACTTTGATAGCCGTAGCTCTCTCTTGAGCAACTACCACAATATACTAGATGTATTCTCTCAAACTACTCTAGCTGGAACTAATTTGCCGCTCACTACGATCACACCAAGGCTTCGTTATCTCTAATCCCGCCTTTAAAACTTCTGTATCGATCTTTCAGCTACGTTAGGAGTGGTATTGTTCAACAACTATCTAAATGTGTACTCTCTCTCGAGCAATATACACACTGAATAGGCCCAGTTAATTAAGATCTCTTCAATTAACAATAATGAAAATATAGTTGAACAAGCAGAGAAAAATCAAAGGCAAATCTATATTAAACGTAGTAGAAAATCATCCTCCAAAAGGTTCCATCAAACCTTAGATAAAAGAGTTTACCTACTCATAAATACAACAACGATCAACATAATGTTCAAAAATAATAAACTACAAAGTAAAGAGATAAAGGAAGAGAAAACTCATTTGATTCTTGCTCCACGGTGCTTGGCAGCCTATTTCTTCTCTAAAATTATGTTCAACCCTAGAATAACTCATTTGGGGAGTATTTATGTCAATACCCTGGTCCAAATTTGGGTTTGGGTCTTTTAACCTGCGACTTTTAATTACCGTGCTATAGACCTCGCGAAGCCTGGTCTGTAGCACGGTCGAACCTGACTATAGACCTCGCGAAGCCTGGTCTATCGCACGGTCGACCAGGCTATAAACCTCGCGAAGCCTGGTCTATGGCACGGTCAACCTGGATATAGACCTCGCAAAGCTTGGTCTATAGCACGGTTTGGGTATTTGATTTTTTTGGCTCTTTTCTTGCGCTTTGTTTGTCCTTGTTTTGTGCAACTTTCATTCGATGATTCATTCTGATGTTCCTACACATAACACAACACAATTTAGCGCAATTATCACACAATAACTCACTAAACCAACAAAATATAGGGCGAGTAATGTGCTAAAAGTATAACATTTTGGCCTAACATCACACAGCATAACACAACTTGCACCTCAAATGCTCAAATATCATAACATATTATAAATTGCACATCAAGTGCTCAAATATTACAACATATCACAAATTGCACATCAAGTGCTCAAATATTACAACATATCACAAATTGCACATCAAGTTTTCAAATATCACAACTTGCCACAGAAATCAACAATACATTATTTTTCACAATAAGGAGCCCATGGCTCGACCATAATGTGCACAAAATCTTAACAAAAATATCGGGGAGTGAACAACTCAACAAAATAATATTTCACAATTTAACATTTTGCCTCAATATGATTTACGACCTTTATAACTCAATACCAATTTCAACAACATGAACTGGAAAGTAATTCATCAAGGAACAACGCCTTCTTTAATCCAAATATTTGGCAAATAGATTAATGCCTCCTTTTAAATTTATTTAATAAATTATTTGCAAATCAATAATCCATAATGAAATTATCTCCAGGAAATATCAACTCAACAAAAACACGGGATTCACATAAAAATCAAGGTGGCAATCACACCAAATTATCATATAAAATAAATTCAACAAACAAGGATTTACTATGTTTCAACAATTTTCCAATTTAATACATAAGGGCTTCTACGAATTTCAACCAATGTAATTTGCACATATAAACCAAGTACGTACTCGTCACCTCACGTACATGGTTTTCAATTACACAATTTTCACATAAGACTCAATGCCTAAGGGGTAATTTTTCCCACTCAAGGTTAGGAAAGATACTTACTTTTTTGAAATTAGGCCGATATTTTAAAATAGCTTTCTTGCGTGAAATGACCTCCTGACGGCTCAAATCTAGCCAAATAAATTATATAATTTCATTAAAATTCATCAGAAATAATTCCGGATAATAAAACGCCGACTTAAAAACTCACATTAAAAAGTCAACCAAAAGTCAATGCGGAGCCCGCCTCTCGAAACCCGTCAGAATTTTCATGAAATCCGTATAATATAACGTCTACTTAAGAATTCACATTAAAAAGTCAATCAAAAGACACAAAGGGCTACAACTTTCTTTTTTGGATCATCTCCAAATTCCTTATAGATTGCGAGATATAAGCTTCTAAAGTCAGGTTAGTGCAGCAGAATTTTCCTCTACGCGATCGCGAAAAGGCTTCCGCGATCGCGATTCAAAGTATCCAAACAGAAAAATTGCTCTTCGCGATCGTGACCGTCTGTCTGTTGTCGCAATGCATACCTATGTGGCCCAAATCCAGCAACTGAAAATGGCATAGAAAAGGCCTGAAACCACCCCGAAACTCACCCGAGCCTCTCGGGACCCCGTCAAAATATACCAACAAGTTCCAAAATATATTACGGACCTACTTGGGACTGGTTGGTGTGATTGGACGTTGTCCCGGAGGCCTCGGGTGTGTTTCGAGGTGGCTTCGGACCAAATTTGGCTGAGTTGTTGTAGCTAGGTTGCTGGTACTGGTTTTGTTCTTCGCGATCGTGAAGGGTCTCACGCGTTCACGAAGAAGGACTTTGGGTCTGGGCCTTTTTGTTCTTCGTGTTCGTTATAGGCATGTCGCGTTCGCGTAATAGAAGTTGGCCTGGCCGTGGAATTTTTCCTTCGCATTCGCAAGTATGCAGTCGCATTCGCAAAGGGCAGGCTGGTAAAACATCGTGTTCGTGAGCCCTGTCTCGTGTTCTTGTAGAGGAGCTGGAGAACGGAGGCTGGAATTTCTTCGCGAACGCGAGGGCCGTGCTGCATTCGCGAAGAAGGAAGTGTTGGGCAGTGTCATTTTAAAAACGGAGGTTTGGCTCATTTTCACTCCATTTCTTCATGGGAGCCGACTTTGGGAGAGATTTTGGAGCACCAATTTCATCATCAACCAAGAGGTAAGTTGTAATGACCCGGTCAGTTATTTTGAGCAATACAGCCCTGTTTCCCCATTTACTACTCAATTTATGCTTTACAGTAGTTATGAGACTTGTCGGGATAATTGGTTCGGGTCCGGTGAGGTTTTAAAATGAATTGAGACATTTAGTCTCTAAAATAAAAACTTAAGTTGGAAAGGTTGACCAGATATTGGTTTATGTGTAAAAGACCCCGGAATGGAATTTTGTTGGTTCCATTAGCTCTGTATGATGATTTTGGACTTAAGAGGATGTCCGGAAAATTTTGTGGAAGTCCGTAGTTAAATTAGGCTTGAAATGCCTAAAATAAAAATTTAAGTTTGAAAGTTTGACCGGGGAGTTGAAGTTTTGATATCAGGCCCGGAATCCAATTCTGAAAATTTCAATACCTATGTTATATCATTTATGAGTTGTGTGCAAAATTTGAGGTCAATCGGACTTGATTTGATAGGTTTCGGCATCGAAAGTAGAAGTTAAAAATTCTTAAGTTCATTAGGCTTGAATTGAGGTATGATTTGTGCTTTTAGCGTTGTTTGATGTGATTTGAGGTTTTGACTAAGTTAGTATGATGTTTTAGGACTTGTTGGTGTATTTGGTTGAGGTCCCGGGGGTCTCGGGTGAGTTTCGGATGGTTAACAGATCAAATTTGAAATTAGAACAATTGAAACTTGATGCTGCCTACTGATGCAATCCCACCTGCGGAATTTAGCTAGCAGGTGCGAGCTCGTAGAAGCAATTTTGGCATCGCAGAAGCGGATGAGGTATCGCAGAAGCGCGACTGCAGAAGTGACGCAATGGTCACAGATGCTGCCTGGGCTAAGGGGTCCTTGGACCGCAGAAGCGAGTCCGCAGAAGCGAAGGTTGTTGCAGAAGCAGGAGATTTATCGCAAAAGCAGAACCGCAGATGTTGTTAAAAATTCTATAGAAACGGAACCTCTGGGCAGTGGACATAAAACATAGGGTTCCGAGTTTTTGTCATCTTTGGACATTCCAACACGGTTTTGGGGCGTTTTTCAGAGAGAATTTACGGAAAAACTTGAGGTAAGTCACTTGTGATCATTGTTAGTCAATAATATTGGATTATCATTGAATATTTTGCTTAGATTACATGTTTTTGAGGTGAAATTAGAGGATTTGGTCCTAGGAATTTCAAAATAAGAATTTGAGATTTAGAGTTCGAGTTGATGTTGGAATTTGGAAAATTTGGTATGGTTGAACTCGTGGTTGAATGGGCGTTCATATTTTGTAACTTTTGTCAGGTTCCGAGACGTCTATTTTTGAGTTAAAATTCGGGGTTTTATTGAAAAATCTGTTTTTTCATATAGAATTAATTCCTATACTTTGTATTGAATGAATCGAATTAATTGTGACTATATTCGAGCCAATCGAAGTTGGAAAATCGAGGGAGGCATTCTTATTAACTGATTGAGCTTGACTTGAGGTAAGTGGCTTGTCTAACCCTGTGTGGGGAAAATTCCCTTAGGATTTGATACTGTTGTAATATTTTGTTCGGGCTAAATTTGGAAATATCGGTTCTTACTGAGTAGTCTTCTTTTAAATTCTTTAACTCAGTTGCTTTAGTATATGTAGTGATCATGTTTAGCCTAGTATCACATATCTACGTGCCCTAACTCTTACTTGCATTATGTGCAACGTGCTTAGTTAAATTACCTGCTTATTTGATTTGACTTAAATCTTTAACTATGAGATTCGTGTTATAAATTCGTTGTTTCCTTTGGATATCTGTTGCATATTTACTTTGGGACTACGAGGCGGTTCCTTGGAAGATCCCCCTGTACTGCATATTTACTTTTGGGACTACGAGGCGGTTCCTCGGGAGATCCCCCTGTACTGCATATTTACTTTTGGGACTACGAGGAGGTACCTCGGGAGTGCCCCTGTTCTTTACCTTTATTTGTTGTGTTATTCACTTCTCAGTCATTTTGTTATATTATTATATCCTCTGTCTTACTTTTCTATTATTTCCAGTAGGGTCTGACCTGACCTCGTCACTACTCTACCGAGGTTAGGCTTGGCACTTACCGGGTACCACTGTTGTGTACTCATACTACGCTTCTGCACATCTCTTTGTGCAGATCAAGGTACTTCTTACCAGTCTAGATATCAGTGAGCTACCTGTGTGCGGAGACTTCAAGGTACATCTGCCAGCGTCCGCAGACCTCGGAGTCCCCATCTATCCTTATCATGTTGTTTTCCTTATTTTAGTAGACTCTGATGTATAGAGACATTAGTATTTTTCTTAGAGGCTTGTGACTTGTTTCTACCGAATTTTGGGAGATTGTAGTTCTTTGACTTGCAGTTTTCATTTATTACAACTATTGAGGTTTGAGTTTTAGACTCTTATTATGTTATTCAGCAATTTTTTAGGCTTACCTAGTCTTAGAGACTAGGTGCCATCACGACATCCTACGGAGGGTGAATTGGGATCGTGACATAAGTGATTTCTTCTCATTGTGAGTTAAATACATGGATTGGAACATGAAAATTGGTGAAAATTGTGAGATTTTGAAGAAAACCTAGAATTTGGTATTTTTAAAATTTTACCACAAAATTGGACATGGAATTTAGGATAAATTATATATTTGAGTTCGTGGCGTTATGGGTAAAGTTTATCTTCAAGAAATTTTGAAATCCGGGCACGTGGGCCCAAGGATTGACTTTGTTGACTTTTCGAGCGGAGTTGAAAATTATTATAAATTGTTAAAGTATACACATTGGAGTATATTTTGATGGATTTGCACATTGTTTGACTAGTTTCGGATCGATGGGCATTGGTTTGAGGTGTTAGAGAGGCGTTGGAGCCGGTTATGGAATTTCAAAGCCGGTTATCGAAGTGAAATATAATTTATCTTCAGATTTTGAAGCACCTTTATTTTACAATATATGTGATAACAAAATGATTTACGCATTTACTATTACAAAGTAACGATTTTTTTGCCGATATTTATAGGCAGTATTAGAAGTTGCATATCTTAATAATTTTAATTTCACTTGTAATTAAAATATTTGACACTTCATTATAGCTAAGGAACCTTCAATTTGAATATGTGAGCGTTAATCTCTAGCAAATGGCATAAGGGGGAGTTCTTAATCTTTACCTTCTACCCCAAATTAACGTATACTTTACATAAGCATGTAGAGAGTGATGACTCGATAGGTTATTTGAGTTTTCGCCTTTATTTTATAGGTATATATAATTGTGTTGAGGGGTGTTATATGGTTATCCCTGAACTTTAACAAATTATATAATCCTTTAATTTTCTTGTACTTTTTGGGACTAAGGTGTAGTAGTTGTTGTTGTTTTGATTTGCTCACTATTCATGTTAACAGAATTGCCTCCATGATCAAGGTCCAATCGATATTTGGTTGCTCTTCATCATTACCAAGATAATGATCTGCTTAAAAACTATTGTATTTATGTCACACTCCCATCTTCCGGTTTCTGATTTGTGTAGTTAAATGATTATTTTAATGGAAAGTGATCAAGGCATGGTTTCACACTTTAGCCAGCTCTACTCTTAAAAGTTGCAAAAAATCCTATGCTTGATGTGGGACAGATCAATGATGATTTCTAATCTGAAGCCAGATCAACGATAACTTATAATCTGAAGTTACTTAGACTCTTTATGTTATCGACTTGATGGATATTAGAAGACCTACTGGAAAGTTCTGAAATATCGCATTTGAACGCTTATGTTGTTAGATTTTCAAAGAATGATAAGACGGAACTTTTGAATGTTATATGTGAGCTAAGTGAATGAATCAAGAGCTGAATAAGTATCTTTGTGTAGTTAAGGTTTCCGTATCTACTTGTGTTTGTAAAACTTCAAACATCTGATATATTTTATAAATTAGATATTGAAGTCACCCCTGTAAAATAAAAAAAAACACAAATCAATACTCCAGCCTTTAAGCCACGTCATCCCAGTTTAGAACCTCGGAAAAAGGTTCCTAAAGTGCACGATTAGAAACCATGTTATTTTTGTGTTTGAGACGGTTCCCTTTTAAATTCAACACCCTTGACCATATTTCTGTAATTATGTAGTAAATTTATCATACTTTCATAGAATCCAAATGAGAAAATAATTAAGAGCAATATTATCATGCTAATATATTTTTTTAAATATCCGCGCATCGCTCGAGTTCTAATACTAGTAATAAAGTAAAGCTTCTTTTTTCCCTCTCTTTCTTTGCTTCCCGTTGTGTTATTGAGCATCTAGGTGTACTTTTCCTTAATTATTTTTCTGTTTACGTGTAGTTTTTAGAGAAGAACGTGGACTAACTTCAGGTTCATGGGATGAAATTATATCACCCCAAACTGTATTTTTGTTGCAGTAATGCCACGACCCAAAATTCACTATAGGCTATGATGGCATCCAACGTCGTCGTTAGGAAAATCAATGGTGAACCATCTAAATAATTATTCATTTTAAAGTTTAAAAATCAGGAATTTCATTAAGTAAATAGAATACAACTTGGCACTCATAGAAACGAGTGCTTTTCTTTACCAAAATTCGAATATAAATAAAGCATAAGGTGAAATGATAATAATAACGTGAACTACAATAATGAACATCCGCTAGGAACCCCAAAAATCCGGTGTTACAAGTGTCACGATACAAAATCCATTAAAGGTCGTGATGGCGCCTAACACCACTGTCAGGCAAGCCAACAATAAAAGTTTAACTTAATTACTCATTTTAGTATTTTTGAAATCGTAAATTTCCTTCAATTAAATAGTAAGAGATAAAATTTAATAGAGTAAATGATAATATCTTCACAACAACAATACGGAACAACCCATAATCATCCCCAAAATCTAGTATCACAAGTGCATGAGCATTTACTAGGAAGTACAATAAAATACAACATCTGTCCGAAATACATTGGACAGGATAATATAAATAACTCTAAAGGAAACTCTGATGGCTACGGATCGTAACATGAAATGCAGCTCATGGTAAGTCCCCGCATAATTCGCGCCTCCGCGCCTAAAGGACCACCAGACATAAAAGTATCTGCACAAAAATGTGCAGCAAGTGTAGTATGAGTACGTAAATCAACGTATACCCAGTAAGTATCTAGCCTAACCCCAGAGGAGTAGTGACGAGGGGTCGACATCGACACTCACTACTGGTCCAATAATATCAGGTACAGTAAAGAGGTGAACAAATAAGGCAGAATAAATAAATAAAATAAACTAGTATAAATCCGCGGTACAATTTTTCTCTTTACAATAGGCTCAAGCTCTCAATTAATAAATTTCCTCCTCAATCGGAGCATATATATAAATATACAGTGGACCTCACCAAAATGGATCGTTATACTTCAAATTAGGAAGAACTCACAGATACACTGGCTTCTTGCCAAATGTTACGCACGATTTCATGAGGATATTTTATAGAAATGTCGAGGTATACAACCCGATCCCATCATAATCTGTACACTGTCGAGGGTCGAACGACACGAACCATAGATGCATCTATTAACCTGTCGAGGCGAACGACCCGCTCCCATGAGAGTGTGGTACATAAATCCTGTCGAGGCAAACAACCTGATCCCATTAGAGTAAGAAGCTTTAACGGGTCCTTGATCCCACTCACGAATAAAGGTGTGAGTTATAATTTCTTTAACGAAAAGCCTTTCAATATATATATATATATATATATATATATATCGGGGACACAATTTCATAAGAGGAGTACAATTGTTTAGTGACTAATTATGAAACTCGTGAAGTCTCTAAAATAATGAGTCTATCACTCTACGCATGTCTCGTCTCAAGTCATAATGCGAAATAAAAAAATTAGAGCAAAGATAATCTCTATAGTGCAAGTGTAGCATGGTGTGAACCTAAGTCTGCCCGGACAATAACATGAATCTAACTACGTACGGACTCTCGTCACCTCAAGCGTACATATTTCCCGCAACAAGTTTCACATATTAAATATATCACCTAGGGGTAGTTTCCCCTCACAGAGTTAGACAGGAGACTTACCTCGTCTCAAAGCTTACTTTTCGGTCCAAAATTGTGCTTTAAATCCTCAACTCGGTGCCAAACGACCCGAAGCTAGTCAAATATTATATAAAATAGTCAATACATGCTCAAGAGTTCACATCCCAACTATTAAAGTGATTTTTTCAACCCAAATTGAAGAATTCATACAATTCACCCTGGGCCCACATGCCCGAATTCCGGCAAATTTTGAAGAAAATTATTACCCATAACCTCATGAACTCAAATATATGATTTTTATCTAATTCCATAATCATTTTCGTGGGTTAATCCCATTTTTATCAAAACCCTAGGATTTTCATCTAAACCCTTGATTTCACCAATTTTTACATGTTAATCTACCCCTAATCTATGTATTTAACTCATGTAGTGTAGAAATTACTTACCTTAAAGTGCTAGGTGAAAACCCTCTTCCAAGAGCTCCAAAAATCACCCAAGAGATGAAAGAAATGAGAAAATGGCCTAAGTCCCACATTTAATAAAGTTGTGCACAGGTCTCAGATGTCACAAATGCGAAGGTCGCAAATGCGACAAAAACATCGCAAATGCGAACTGGGCTCCCACTACCAAGGTTGCAAATGCGAACCGTGTCAAGGTCGCAAATGCGACTGATTTCTCAAAAATGCGAGCTATGCCCAGATCAGGATTCTTCGCAAATGCGAAACCTTTCTCGCAAATGCGAGGTTCACGAATGCGAACAAATTCTCGCATTTTCGACACATGCAACAGCTGCCAAGAAACACCAAAAAAACTGAAGTTTTTCTCATCCTCCTGAACGTCCGAAACTCACTCGAGCCCTCGGGGCTCCACATCAAACACACACACAAGTCTAACAACATCACACGAACTTGCTCGAGCGATCGAAACGCTAAAATAATATCAAAACCCATGAATCGGACGCCAAAATGCATGGATTAACTCATGAATTCAAAAACTTCTAACAATACTCCCGCGCGCCTGATTCCTATCAAATCAACTCGGAATGACGCCAAATTTTGCGTGAAAGTCTTAAATAATATTACGGACCTACTCCAACTTCCGGAACCAAAATCCGAACCTGATATCAAAAAGTTCACCCTCGGTCAAACTTTTCAAAAACCTTCAAATTTTCATTCCCGAAACGACCTACGGACCTCCAAATCCACTTCCGAATGCGCCTCTAAGTCCAGAATTACCATACGGAGATATTACCAGGCTCAGAATCCCAAACGGACATCGATAACATTGAAATACACTTCAATCCATATTTATAAAACCCTTCCAAAATGTCAACTTTCCACAATAGGCGCCGAAACGCTCCCGGGTCATCCAAAACCCGATCCGGACATACGCCCAAGTCCAAAATTATCATACGAATCTGTTGGAACCTTCAAATCCTAATTCCGAGGTCGTTTACTCAAAATCACACCTTAGTAAATTCTTCCAACTTAAAGCTTCTGAAATGAGAATTTTCTTTCTAAATCAACTCTGGACTTACCGAAATTCAATTCCGACCACACGAACAAGTCATAGTATCTGAAGTAAAGCTACACATGGCCTCAAAATGCCGAACAATGCACTAGGGCTCAAAACGACTGGTCGGGTCGTTACAACAAGTGCATGAGCATTTACTAGAAAGTACAATAACAATACAATATTTGTCTGTAATATAAGATAGACGGGATAAAGTAAATAATTAAGATGGAGACTATGTGTGTTGTGAATCGTAGCATGGAATGAAGCTCACCATAAAGTCCCCTCGGCAGCTGCGCGTACGGACCCAAGTGACCACCAAATAAACCTGTCAGATCCTACACATTTAGTGCAGAAGTGCATCATGAATACGTAAATCAACGCGTACCCAGTATGTATCTAGCTTAACCCCGAAGAGGTAGTGACGAGGGGTCGATATTGACACTTACTAGTGGTCCAATAAATCAAATATAATAAAGTAGACAAGTATGGAACATGGTAAGTAAACAATGAGTGCAGATATAGGCAAATAATATGGTCTACAACTGACCAATGAACACAAAGTCCTAAATTATCGGATACCTCCTCAAATGGAACACGTAATGGTCAATACCAAATCAACTGTCATATCTCAAGTCAGGAAACTCTTGAGTACGCGGACTCCTTAACAAGTATTCCGCATAATTCCGCCGAGGCGAGCGACCCGATCCCATAAGAGAGTTTAATGGAAATGCTGAGGCGAACGACTCGATCCCATAAGAGTGTCTTACAATATCTTACCGAGGCGAACGACCCGATCCCATAAGAGTGTGTTACAATATCCTGCCGAGGCGAACGACCCGATCCCATAAGAGTGTGTTTCATAATCCTGCCGAGGCGAACGAACCGATCCCATAAGAGTGTGTTACAATAATTCTACCGAGGCGAATGACACTATCCTATAAGAGTGTGTTTCATAATCCTGTTGTGGCGAACGACCCGATCCCATAAGAGTGTGTTGCAATAATCTTGCTGAGGCGAATGACCCGATCCCATTAGAATAAGAAGCTTTAACGTCCTTGACCCCACTCACAAATATACGTCTGAGTTATGAAATTTAAGGAAACTTTTCGATGAATACGCAGCGCGGAAAAAATTCGTAAGGGAAGCACAATTTCCACAGCTAATCAAGTAGCTCGTCAAATTTCTAAAATGGCGAGTCTATTACTCTACGCAAGTCTAGTCTCAGGTCGTAATGCAAAATAAAGTAATTAAACAGGCAAGAATAACTCAATTATTACAATTAAAGCATGGCGTGAATCAAAGTCTAACCAGACCTAATCAGGAACTCTAGCATACGCACGGATACTTGTCACCTCATATGTGCTTAGCGCCCACAACATGTTGCATGTAATAACCATAACACCTACAGGGTAAATTCTCCCTCACAAGGTTAGACATGAGACTTACCTCGCTCCGAAGTTCCTTAAGCGGCTCAAACGTCAACAAAACACCTCAAACTGATGTTCATCGACCCGAAACTAGTCAAACAACGCGAAAACTAATAAAAACATACTCCAACACTCATAATTAATCAATTTATAACAAATTTCCAACTCTGCTCGAAAAGTCAACCCTCAGACCCACGTGCCCAAATTTTTAAAAAATATAAATAAATATTATACATAACCTCACGAGTCCATACATGCATTTTGTTTAAAAGTCCCAGTTCAAATCGACTCACAATACTCAAATTCTTATTTCTCAAAACATAGCTAAAGTTTCTTAAATTTTCACTTTGGTTCTCCTAATTTTGATGTTAAATCCCATGTATAATCATGTAAAATAGTGGAAAATTAAACAAAATCACTTACTGAGAGATTGTAGATGAAAATCCCTCTTCAACATCTCCCCCTACTGAGCCTAGGGTTCAAAAATGAGAGAATGCCTCCAAAGTCCGGTCTCCCAACCCTTTTACCTGGTGCAGATGTTGCATTTGCGACGCAGGGTTCGCTAATGCAAACCAAGGCAAAATCTACAAGCTTCGCAATTATGAACCAAGAAAAAAATCTACATGCTTCGCAATTGCGAACCAAGGCAAAAATCTGCCATCTTCGCAATTGTGAAGGGAATTTTGCAATTGCGATACCTAAGAACCAGCAATCTTTTCCGTCACGGAAATGGGCATAACTCTCTCATACGACATTAGAATTCGATGATTCTTGTTGCTATGACTCTGTTATTACGATACGGATCTAATGGTTCAATCAAATGATAAATCAAAGGTAGTTTTCTCAATATAGTATCCTTTATACCTAAGAAAATGATGCTGAAACATCAAATAAAAGTGCGACACAACCCAAACACATCTGAAACACACCCAAGGCCCCCGAGACCCTGTCCAATCACACAAACCCAGTCTAGAAATATAATGCGAACTCGTTCGCGTGATCAAAATACCAAAATAACCTCTAGAATCATGAATCGGATGCCAAAACGCATGAAAAACGCAATGAACTTTAAGAACCTCTAGAATTGCAACCAAGCGTCTAAACCACATCAAATCAACTCCAAATGATACCAAATTTTGCGGGCAAGTTCCAAATGACAAAATGGACCTATTCCAAGTTCGGAAATCAAAATCCAAATCCAATAGACTTAAAGTCAAACCATGGTCAAACTTAAGAAAATTCCAAACCTTTAAATGCCAACTTTTCACAATAAGCGCCGAAATGCTCCCGGACCACCCGATACTCAACTCGAACATACGCCCAAGTTCAAATTCATCATACGAACCTATTGGAACCTTCAAATCCCAATTTCGAGGTCGTTTACTCAAAAGTCAAACATTGGTTAACTCTTCCAACTTAATCCTTCCGAATTGAAAATTTTCCATCTGTATCATCTCTGAACTTCCCGAAATTCAATTTCGACTACGCGTACAAGTCATATATCATGAAGTGAAACTACTTAATGCCTCAAACCGTCGAACGACGCGCTAGAGCTCTAAATGACTGGTCGGGTCATTACAAGTAACGCTTAATTTGATGACATATAGACCAATTATTGTCCTTTCTCGCTTTTTCGTTGTGATCATGCAAAAAAAAAAGGGAAAAGATCACTTCTAACCCATGGCAGAAACTATTACCATTGGATAGTCGTAAATGTATATAAAATTTATATATTTTTTGTATATAACATACAGTAAAAAATTTCGACTATTATTTTGAGAGCGACTATACAGTGTTATATTTCCTAAAAGAATTTTTAGAACAATGTACGTTTGTATTTAAGGACAACCGTCAGCACCAGCCTCTTCCACCAGCCACAACTATCACCACCATCAAATACCACCTTATAAATATTATTGTCCGCTTTTAGAATTTGTTTCATAAGAAAAGTAATTTGTCCAACAACCATGTAAACTACTATAATATATATTCCAATATTTTTTGGATACAATATTTTTCTTTACTACTAATTTATTGAATTCAATGACAGTAGTTTTTGATAGAGACAAATTATACACATTAAGATGATGAGAAAACAAACGATTTTTAATTGTTCAATCTTCAAATCTAAATATAATATTATAATAATGTATGTGTATTCAGATTCAAACATATTAATCTTATATCCTCCCAATATAGCCATATGTAAGTTATTCATGACTTGTAAAACGAATCAAACTGAGATCTCTCTTTTACTTGTATCCATTTTCGACGCAAAGTAGTTTAATGTAATTTGTTAATCAATTAGTGTTGAACAGCTGTGACGTGAAGATGCAATGTAGATTGGACCCCGTTATAGCAAGTAGAAGCATCTAATGTAAGAGGTTTAGTTCGGTAGATGATTGTACACGTGTATAATATGCCTTGTACAGACCTAGCAAAGTGAAGAAAAGAGAAAATTAAAGCTTTGCTTTGCAAAAAGAAAAAGAAAAAGAAAAGCCATTTGCATGGCAAAATGAAGAAATAGAAGGAAAAGAAAGAGTTTCCTCATCATATGAAATTAAAAGAGTTTCTTCGTCTCACTACATGGTGAAAATGAAAGCAAGATACCATCCTTTAGTGACAAATAAAAGGCAAACTTTGCTAGCGTTTCTGGCATGACCAGTTGTTGGACTATATACATAAATATATATATATATATGGAGCATATTATATGTATATATTAATATTTTATGGTAAAATCAATTATTATCTTTATAATATTACTTAAAATAAGTTACCAAAAAACAATATTACTTAAAATAGCAAAAATGTACAAATGACGGTTACATAAAACCAAACCTTCTATTCTTCGTACATTGAGATGTTCAACAAGTTGGAAGTAGAATTATCAAGTATTCCCTTACTTCATTTTTACTTTTCCAGTATTCTAAAAAGAGATTTTTACTATTATTTATCACTTTTAGCAGTTCTTTTTTTTTTTTTTTCTGTTATACTCACAGTATTAATTACTCATTTCAAATTATTTTCTCAACTCCATTAAAAATATGCATCAATTAATATGGGTATCAAAGTAAATTATGCACCTCATTTATTATTTCGTAAGGGGTGTGCAAAGTCCATAGTGAACAAGTAAAAGAGGTGGCTCAACGGATTTAGGGGCCTAAAGCCAAGCTATATTAAGAGGTGTAATATGGCTAATATTTTGGCTAATGGAGTCCATCTCATATAAAAATATTTGTAAGGTAGACGTTGTTGGCAATATTCTTTGGAACCCAAAAATATTGCATTGTGTGGTGGATATCATTTGTACAAGTTGTATCTTTTCTTTTACAACTAAAAGGCCAAGATTTTTTTGCATATAAAAGGAAAGGCCATTAGTTTATTTTAAACACACCAACAAGACTTGAATCTTCATTTCTTGTTTCTTCCTTTTCTCCTTTATTAAGAGTATTTTGTATGAGAGTTAAGTGTTGGGAAGCATTTGTATGAACCCTTTCTTTGGAGTGATCTTGTGAGGTTATTTCCTTAGGGTATTTGGGATTAATTAGAGTATTTACTCTAATTTTGTACTCTTATTGATATAATGAAATTGCTTTTCTCCGCTTGTGGACGTAGGTCACATTGAACCAACCACGTTAAATTGGTGTCTTCTTTATATGATTTAATTGTCGTTGTTATCAACTTGCATTGTCTTTGTTATTATCATTATAACATTGTTTGGCTAAATTCCGCACTATCCGAATTTCCGATCCTAACAAGAGGCCTCTTAAATTTATTTAGTAAAATTCATAAAATAATGAAACACTAAAAAATTGTTTTCTGATCTATTGATCCATCAAACTAAGACTAAATAAAGTAGCTAAGTCAGAGACCGTGAGTTAAAGTCAGAAAATAAAATAGTAAAAAATATGAAAAGAAATGAGGAAGACAAAATACGCTAACTACTAAGAGAAAAGAATTATTGTTATTTTCTAAATCATCTTTATAACCTCAACAAAATAGATAAATTGTTATTAAAACTTGAAATCTCATAATAATAATTATTATATAAAATTAAGTATATGTTATGCTTAATAATATAATATACTCTTAGTAATAAATTTGGGCCCTTTAGATTTGGGAGGCTAAGGCAATGGCTTTAGTAGCCTTTCCCCTTGCCGCCGCGGTAAAAGTGAATGGAGAGGGTAGAAATTAATTATGTCATTCGCAAGTTACTATAAGATCGTATTTTTAGTGATGTAATGGACGACATTTATCTTCAACTAATGCTGATAAAAAAAAAAAAGTAAAAGATCATGACATGTATCATTTTGTTTTATCATAGTACGTATAATTCTTCTGAATAAATGAAATATTTCCAAGTTTTCTTTTGATCCTTGTTCTCGTTACACGCATTTTTAGAAGATCCTAAATTGTAAAACCATAGGCAAAAGCAACTATTGATATTAAATGATTCGCGCAAATTACATTACACGAAATCACAATTACACTTGTCAGTTGTCAATTGTCACCACTAAAACAAGAAAGAAAAAGAAAGGAAACTGCTATTACCTAAAGATTATAATCTAGTGATATCGAGAGAGTTTTTCGCACAAATAGTATGGATTCAATTCCCATTACTTCCTTTCACCTTCACCTTCCTGATCAACCCAATGTGACGGGAAAGTAATAAATGAGACGCACAATTATTCTGTTACCATGTAGTAGAAAGTCCTGTTTTGATAATCTCGTGCAATGATTTCTAGACCAGAAGAAAATCCTGGCAAAACAGTTTCATATTAGAGAATCAAAACCCATAAAAAGAAAATGAGAATTTTTATGAAGCAATACATTGACAAGTAATTTAAAGACTAATTCAACATTATTGACTAATCAAATGTTTTCTATCTATTAGGTGTTTGTCCTAATTTTCTTACCACATTTAGTTTCCTATCTCATGAAGGAAAAGACAACATATTTTTCATAATTGGGTTTTTCTTTTCCTAGAAGGAAAATATAATTCTTCCTTATTTGGCTAGTCCCTTTTCGAGTAGGAAAAGGTTTGGACTTCTATAAATTGAGGATCCTTCCTTTTCAATCAGTAGCATCCATAATGTAGCCGTAAGGGGTTTGAGAGTCTTGTTTAGAGGAAGAATTTTACGGGACAAGTGTTAGTGTGTCACTTGTGTTTGCCTTTTCGTGAGACTGTTTTCTCAATATTTTATACTCTCTTTATATAGTGGATTGCTCATCTCCATCTGTTGACGTAGGTCAATTAACCGGACCACGTTAAATATTTGTCTCTTTTGGTATATTTCTCTTTTGTTATCTGATTTATTGTTGTTCAAGGTTTGCTTTGTTAACTTCCGCATGACACCTAATTATTCCGATCCTAACGCTACCAAGACATAGACAATATAAAACTTGACGAACGAAAAAGAGTTATTACAATCCAACCCAAAACCTAGAAGAAAAAGGAGAAGAAACAACCTTCCAAATAGAGGCAGATCTAGAAATTCGGGACGATGGGTGCACCATTACTTTTAAGATTAACATTTAGTTTGATAATATAAAATTATACAATCACAACTTAGAGCAAAAAATAATTAATTTCATTATCACAAAAAAAATATTATCAATTTACAATTGTACTCGACGGGTTTTCATACTTTGAAAACGATCAATAATAACATCATTACTTACAATTGCAAATACCTTACGCTCTATATTGCAAACTAAACAACCATTCAAAAACTCTTCACTAATGCTATTACGTAGATCATTTTTTATGAGCTTCATTGAGGAGAATGCCCTTTCCACGCTTGCAGTAGCAACAGGTAGAATCAAAGTCAACTTTACAAGTAAATAAATATGATACCAAGTTTGATCCAATCTCGTCTTTGCCATCACTTTAGAATTAGAGTTGCTTTATCTTTATTTATGAATAAGCTCTTAGGAGCACTTTGTGTTATGCATAGTTTATTAGCTTTAATAGAGTAAATTTTATACACTGTCATATCAATAAAAAGGATTAGCTCAAGAAAAGTTATCAGAAAAAATCTCCTTTAGTTACAGAAAAAAAAAATCCCAAAATCGGAATAAACCTACAAAAAAATTTATTGAGTAGTTTAGAAAAAGATTGGACCTTACCTTGGAGGAAAATAGCATTGCACAACAATGGAGACAAGATTAGCCTTTAGATTTTAGAACAAGAGACAAGAAGAAGTCAAAATAGGAACTAGGGTTTTGCTTCTTTTTTTTTTTCTTTTTCTTTTTTACTTTTGAGCTTTTGAGATAAACTAGATTAGGAATTAGGGAATAATATTGATATTTGGAAATTGAGGATCTCCAAGCGTGTGGGTCTGTGCAGAAGTTGGGCACTGATCGATATAATAGAATAGAAGACAAACTAATTAAACGCTGCGTTAGAAGAAATAGAAAGAGAAAAAAAAAGATTTAAGAAAAAAATAAAATAAACATGAGCCAAGTAGGGATTCGATCCCTTGTCCTTAGGCAGTTAGGCTCCTAGGAATAAGATGGCAAAACGACTGTACCATTTCACCTCTTTTGACCATGGGCGCTATCTGATATATATAATCACTTTTTGTGAATTATGTACATCATATACAAATTTTAGCCGAGGGACCACGGATTCACGTGAACTACATATTTTACGGTAAATCCGCCCCTGCTTCCAAATTAAAGAAATGAGGATGATTTCCTTGCAAAACAGTTTCATACTCCCTCCGTTTCAATTTATGTGAACTCATTTGACTAGACACGGAGTTTAAGAAAAGAAAGAAGACTTTTGAACTTGTGGTGTAAAATGAGGCTCATATATTTTGTGTGGTTATAAATCATTGCATAAAAGTAAATTGTTTTCAAATAAGGAAAGAGGTCATTCTTTTTGGCACGGACTAAAAAGGAAATAGGTTCACATCAATTGAAACGGAGGGAGTATTAGAGAATCAAAACCCAAAAAAGAAAATGAGAATTTCGATCGAGGAGGTTGGTAGTTGATAAGTCTTACCTAGTTTTCTTTGATATAATGTTTCTTCTTTTTCAACATTTTTGACTAATGAAATGCTTCCTACCAAGACATACACACTATAAATTCTGACAAATGAAAGAGAGTTATTACAACGCATCCCAAAACCTAGAACAAAAAAGAGAAGAAACAACTTCCAAGTTGAAGAAATGAGGATGATTATGACTTGTATCTTGGCATTATTTGTTATACAAGAAGTTGCCATTTTTCATAATAGCTGCATACACAAAGCCTCTTTAGGTTTAGGAATTTGGCCACTGTTGGCTGTTTCTGCTCAGCGGAGACGGCCTAGTCCACCAACACCGAGGGCTGCGACAACAATTGGAACAAATGGGTTTCAACACGTTCAAGCTCTCAACTGATGACTCGAGAGGGAAAAAATCTGGAAAACAAAACTATTCGCAACTAATTATTCATATCTTTCTTGAATTTTTAGTTTCTTCTTTCATATATCGTTATTGACTAATTAATCCAAACCATCCCAAAATAGATAAAGGAAAGGAAACAGTTTCCGAATTAAAGTAATGAAGATGATTATAACTTATATCTTCGCATTACTTGCTATACAAGAAGTGGCCATATTATATTTGTTACTCTATCTTTATATCTTTTCTTTCCTTATGTAGTGAGCTGAGGCTTTTAATTGAATATAATGAAGCAAAACTTTCTTTTCATTTTATTTTTCTGTTTAACCATCCGAAAATGCCAGCAAACTGATTGGCCTCTAATAAATGTTGTTGCCTGAATGCCTCGAGAGGGAGAGAGTTCAAAAAAAAAAAAAAAAGAAATATTTGCAGCAAATCAACAAATTCATGGAACATGTTTGTTTTTTTGTTATATTTATCATTTAATCATAATTATCGAGGAGTATTCTGCACAAGATGTTAAATTTAATAAAATTCTAAATAATGGTATATTGATTATTCCCTTATACTTCAATATTCCATGAACTGCTTGTAGCTGATAAAAAAACATTTAATTATGCTAGTTACACTCTTTCCCACT
Organism: Nicotiana tomentosiformis; assembly: GCF_000390325.3. Taxonomy (NCBI): domain Eukaryota; kingdom Viridiplantae; phylum Streptophyta; class Magnoliopsida; order Solanales; family Solanaceae; genus Nicotiana; species Nicotiana tomentosiformis. Next base: position 13,521,220 of record NC_090815.1, on the reverse strand, counting down.
AAAAAATGAACATTGTGTAATTAATGTTACTTGAGTTTCTTAAACTCGCGCTATATCCTTCCTCAAATAGAAGAGTAAAATGTAATTAATGTTAGTAACTTTTAGAGTAGAGTAATTGAACATATAATATGCATTATGTCTCATATAGGATCTTAAAGGTTGCCGGCTATAGTTTCTGGTAATTATTGATCGGCTGACCAAGTTAACTCACTTTTTGAAGGATTATTATGACTTTTTCTACGTGTAAGCTAGTCCAGATATATATTAATGAGATAATACTCACGCATAACCTTTGATTATGCCTTGCCAAAAATCTGATTGTTTAACTCTCGTTTATAGTTTGATCTGCAGTATCAGTATTTTTAACATCGTTGTTGGAAGGAAAAAATCGTCTATTTTCGTATGACTCCAAAAACTTTATATTATTGCAATATTTTCATCCCCGAGTCCGAATTTATATTGTATGGAGATTATTATTTTGGTTATGCCGCCTTTACTGTATTTCCACCGCTTAATAGGCAAATAAGAGAACGAATAAATGTAACAGCACTAAAATATCAAAATTAAATAGATGAAACTGAAAACAAATATCAATAAATAGGCGAATGCATAGGATAGCAATTTTTAAAGAATCAAATTAAAACAGTTATAACAAATTCAAATTTGAGCTGAAGAAAGAAACCCTCACTGTTCAAGTTTATGTACTGTTCTCTATCCGTCTATCGTTTCTGATGTTAAATGCATCATAATTTTCAGCCAGATTATTCAAACCACGTTTTATTTTTAAACAAAGCAAAACAATGAAAATAGTACATAAAAAATCCAAATCTAAGCACTCGAAAAATAAAAAGCTATTTAAGCAAAAATAATTGTGTTCGCAATTAAATATTTAAGTAAAAATAATTGGGTTCGGCGGAGCTCGCACCTAATAGGCTAGTTCCGCCTCTGGCATCATATTTAACTGAGTGGCGGTGAACGTGGTGTTCATGGACTTGTTGGTTTTGGTGGAGGTGGAGGTGCTGCTTCTCCGGCTGGTGGTGGAGATGGTGGTGGCGGCGGCGGAGGCTGTTGTGCCCTAAAATTAGGAGGGGCAAACATAACAATATTCTTATTTTTTTCTGGTGGTGGCGGTGTTATTTTGTCTCTTAATAATTCTCTGGAAACCTTTAGTTGAGAAAACAATTCCTTGTAGGAATAATATTGCAGGGACTTTGCTTCCACACAATGGCTGGAGATGAACAAAGATATCAGTAGACATGAAATTATACTTGACCTCATAAGTGTTTCAAATTGTGATGTATAGAATTGAGTGAGAATTATGAAAATATAACGGTGCTATTTAAGGGGATGAGCCTTAGCTCACTTATAGAATTTTCTTTTTCACTTTTTGCAATTTTAGGTATTAGGTACATCTTGTGAAAAATTTTAGTTTGTTTTCTTGGCGACATGGTCAAAATAGCGCGTTATTCTTTCAAGTTCAAAGTAATTAGTCCAACAAATTTATTTGCATTGACTTCTCATGATTTACATAGTCACTCCATTTTCGTGATAGATTGGCACCTATTTTAAGATTTTTTTTTTCTTTTTCCGTGTTCAAGCTAATTTTGGTTTTATATTAATCTAGAGGCGTTATTGCTGAAGTGTGACCAACTCATTTAAAAACTTATCGGATAAGGGAGAGGTCATAGGTTCAACTTTCGAGTCTTATCGCCACACATTATAAAAATGAGTTTTCACGTGATTGACCCATGAAAAAGAATCATGACTGGGGGAGCATGTGAAAATATAATTAACTAGTAATAAAAGTGCATTTTTTAATTTTTAAAAGTTTAAATTTTTAGATGAGATGATCATATATACCACTTTTTTTTTAAAAACATAATCATATATACCTCTCTAAGAATTAAATTATTAAACGTCGTAACTTGAAATTGACCTAACAGTAAATTTTTAAAAGCTTAATTTTTTTTTATGCCTTTCGTCTATATGAACCATATTTTCCCATAAAAAAATATACTATAGCATCCTTTTACTTCTTCTCTCTCTCTCGGCGCACGTTAGGTGAATAGCTAACATGCGCCATCGCCGGAAATGGGGGAAAAAGGAAGAGCGAAGAAGAACACCAACAAAACGCCAGTCGTAGAAAGAAAATTAACGGACATCATCATGCGTGAGCAAGGGAAACGAACTACTAAAGAAAAAGAGAAAATGCAAGAGGAAGATCTGGACCAAGACAGTAATAGCGACCCAAATTAGCCAGATCTGGGCAGTGATCGAGTCAAATGGGCAGTGATCGAGTCAAAATGGTAATGCCGGTGAGTTCTAGCAATCAATTGACACATGTGGTGAACTCTGGGAAAGGAATTGCTAAAGCATTGATTACAAGTGAGCAGCCAAGCTCGAGCAAAGCGCAGATCAATGGAAAAGTAAATGCAAGCCCACCTAAGGAACAGAGAAATACAGAGCTTGATAACCAGAAGAAAATCCAGTAGAAAAAAACAGAACCAACTATGGAGATGGGAAGATCATGGGCAGGGCTACTCTAGGAGAACAAATTGGTAGCAAAAGGTATGAATCTAACCTACATACCCCCAGTAATGAAAGATGGTGAAGTAGTGGTACAATTGATGGAAGAGGACATCAAAGAAGAGCACCAAAAGTGGAACCGAGCAGTTATACTCTATGTGGTGGGGGAAGACAACATCAATTGGGGCTATTGAGAGATTCATAGCTAATCAATGGATTAATGTTCATAAACCTAAGGTACTCTTCCATAATGATGGGTATTTCATAGTATTGCTAAATAACAGTGAAGAGAGGGAGGATGTGATGCTGAATGGGCCGTATACAATTAATAGTAGGCCAATTATAACTAGACCATGGTCGGAAAACTTTGATTTTAATGAAGAAGTGCTGAAAATCATTCCCCTATGGGTCAAATTCCCAAAACTGCCACTCAACTACTGGAGCCATTGTATGCCGATGCTTGTACCACCGTGGCTGAAAGAGTCTCATATTCTAGGGTCCTGATTGAAATGGATGTCACAAAACCACTGCTAGAGAAGATTAAACTGTATGATCCTAGAGGTAAGGTGATTGAACAGATGGTTCAATTTGATTGAAAACCACAGTAATGCCAAACATGCTGCAAATTACGTCATTCATGCAGGGATCAAAAGAAGCAGAAACAGGAAGGAGTGATACGGAAAAATATGGAAATAAAGCAGAAGCAGGAATGGAGATAAGTCAGAACTCTTGAACTTGTTGTAGATAAAATTGATGCTCAAGGTAGATTCCTTGATCAGTTGGAGGCAGCAAAAACTGTACAGCTAAATCAGCAGGAAGCTGAACCACAGTGGCAAATTGCTCGAGAAAAATCTGCTACAAAGAAGAATGTAGAAGTTACAAAGGAGAATGAAGTGGACATTGGCAATGCTGTTAAAGCACTAGTTGATACAACACAGAAGTAGTTCAACTATCTGAAGCCCAAGGTGTGAGGGAGAAGCAGAATAAGAAGGATAGGGAAGGAGTTCCACAACAAATATTAATATCATGATGAACATTATAACATGGAATGGTAGGGGTTTGAATAAAGTATAAAAGCAAAAAGAACTAAAAAAAATTATAGAACAAATAAAGTGGTACTTGTGGCCATTATAGAACATAGAGTGAAGAGAAGAAATGCAGATTCAATACTAAAGAAGACTATTAACAACTGGAAATGGGTTGACAACTACAATAAAGCTCCAGGTGGTAGAATATGGGTAGCATGGGATCTAACTCAGGTGGATTATTTGATGACCAGAACTCATGAGCAATTTATAATGGGGAAGGTAACTATAAATTCAGCATAGAACCAGTTTTAATTACTGTGCAGTCTATGGTAAACACACAATTCAAGATATGAAAAGCTTATGGGAGGAATTGAAAGTTACAGTGCATGGAATAAACAATCCTTGCCTCATAATGGGTGACTTCAATACTATCCTGACTAGTGAGGATAGGATTAATGGCAACCCTGTGCAAGAGATTGAAATAAGGAATTTCAAGAATTGCCTAATGGATGAAGGATTAGATGAGCTCAAAACTGTGGGAAGGCAATACGCATGGTCTAATAACCATGTCCATAGTAGGATTGATAGAATCCTGGCAAATGTAGAATAGATACAACAATGGCCTTACATGGAGGGAATCGGTATGAATCCAGGTTTTTCTGATCATTGTCCTCTTAGTGTGGGATTTGACATCACTAACCAAGCAGGCATGAAACTTTTCAAATTTCTCAACTGCTTGGCAAGCCTAAGTGAGTTTGATGCAACTGTAAAGCAAATCTGGAGAAGCAGCAAAAGAGGACCTGCCATGCTATCTGTGTGGAACAAGCTCAAAACACTGAAAGGGGCCCTCAAACAATTGAACAAACAAGAGTTTAGTGGAATATGGAGCAAGATACAAGCAGCAAGGGGGAGGCTAGAAACTATACAAGACAAAATGAATATCCCAGGTCAAGATGTTGAGACAGTAGCCCTTGAAAAAGCTACAAAGTTAGAATTGGAGAAATTGTTGATGGTTGAGGAGAGTGTTCTGAAATAAAAATCTAGAATACAATGTCTTAAACTTGGAGATTCCAATACAACATACTACCATGCTTGCATGAAAAATAGACAAGCAAGGAATAGTATTGGCAGCTTAACCACTAACACTGGGCAAATCCTACAAAATCCAACTGAAGTGGAGGAAGAAATTCTAAGCTTCTATAGGGGCCTGCTTGGTACTGCAGCAACACAACTATCAGCTGTTAACCCAGAGATCATACATAACGGCCATATATTAAATAGGAGGCAACAATTGTAGCTTATAAGACCAGTTACCAGAGAGGAAGTGAAACAAGCTATAATGGACATTGACACAACAAGGCACCGGGTTGTGATGGATATAACTCTTTATTCTTTAAGAAAACATGGCACCGGGGTGTGAGGGATATAACTCTTTATTCTTTAAGAAAACATGGCGCATACTGGGTGAGGAAGTGATTGCAGCAGTTATAGAGTTCTTTGAAAGTGCATATATGTGCAAAGCCATCAACTGTAGAACCATTACCTTGATACTAGAGGTTCAGAATCCAACAAACATTAAGGAATTCAAGCCAATTTCATGCTCTACAGTCCTTTACAAGATGATTTCAAAAGTGCTCACAACAAGACTGCATGATGTGATGGCAGAATTGATAGATAATTGCCAAGCTACCGTTGTACCTGGAAGATTGATTACAGACAACATCATTATGAGCCATGAACTTGTCAAAGGATATGGAAGGAAGAATATTTCTCCCAGATGTATGCTCAAAATAGATATGCAGAAGGCATACGACTCTGTGGAATGGGTGTACATTGAACAAGTGATGAGACTATTGAGTTTCCCTGAAGTATTTGTGAAGTTGATAATGGCTTGTACCAGAACTGTGTCTTATTCTGTGCTAATCATTGGTAAGCTTTATGTACCATTTAAGGCAAGGAAAGGGTTAAGGCAGGGAGATCCACTATCCTCATTCTTATTTGTTTTAGCAATGGAGTACCTAAGTAGGTCACTGAAGATACTGAAGGTCAATAAACAATTTATATTCGATCCCAGGTGTGCCAAACTCAATCTAGTTCAGCTGGGATTTGCAGATGACTTACTTCTATTCTGTAGAGAAAACATTCAATCAATCAAGATACTACACCAGCACTTCCAAATGTTCTCACCAGCCTCGGGCCTAATTGCTAATCCGAATAAAAGCTACATTTATTTTGGAGGTGTGAATAATCTGCTTCAGCAGCAAATTATGGTCATACTAGGCTACACAAAATATGAACTACCTTTCAGATATCTGGGTGTCCCATTGAGCACTAAAAGGTTGTCTGCTATCCAATGTAAACCCTTAATAGAGAGGATGTTAAGCAGGATTCAAAGTTGGACAGCAAAGTTTCTGTCATATGCAGGAAGAGCAGTACTAGTAAAGAGAGTGTTATTTGCTATACAAACATTCTGGGCTCAGATCTTCATTTTGCCCAAGAAAATTATCCACTTCATAGAAGCAATATGTAGGAGGTTTTTATGGAAAGGAAATGTTGAACCAACAATGAAGGCTTTGATAGCCTGGGACAAATTGTGTGCACCAAAGGTAGCTGGGAGATTAAATTTTATCAATGTGGAGATGTGGAAAAAAGAAGCCATATGCAAGCTACTATGGAGTATTTGCACAAGAAAGGAGAAGTTGTGGGTATAATGGATACATACTTACTACATAAAGGGAAACACATTCTGGACTACAGAACCAAAGAATGCATTATAGGCCATACAAAAGATATTCAAAGCAAGGAACTACTTTGTGAATGCATGGTTCTTGGAAGAAGATGTCCAGAAGATGGAGAAATGCTCTGTCAAACAAATATACAAAGCCATGCAAGGAAAATTTCCAAATATGACATGGAGGAAATTAGTATGCAATAATCAGGGACAATCCAAGTGAATATTCATACTAAGGCTGGCAATTAAACAAAGACTTGCTACTAAAGAAAGGCTAGCAAGATGAGGTATAATTGCAGAACAAACATGCCCATTATGCAACAAAGAAAATGAGACAATGCAGCACCTATTCTTTGACGGTGAGATATCAGGAGAGATATGACAACGATTACTGGAATGGCAGGTTTTACGAAGAGCAAAGAAAGCTAGGCTGGAGGAAGTGAAATGGCTGGAACAGGTGAGCAAAGGAAAGAGTGCAGGTGCATCAGTATGTAGGATGACCCTAGCAGCTGCAGTCTACCACATTTGGCAAGAAAGGAACAATGTGATTTTTCAGAAGAAGAGGAGAACAAGCAATGCTATACTACGATTAATCATTCAGGAAATACATGTCAGGGCTGTCAATTTTTCTCGTTTAGATAGAGCAATGGCTAAATTGAATTGGTATCCTGAAGTAAACTAGAGCATGAAGTAGCAGTTAAGCAATAGAAGTAATGGTGATAGGTAACTCCTAGTTGGGGCTTCATGTCCAGTAGGAGGTATGCTAGAGCTTTTTGTAGTAGAATGTAAGAATTGTAAATATTGTTACTTGGTAAATAAAATACTTTAATTACCAAAAAAGAAAAGCTTAAATTTTTAGATGAGATCATCGTATATACCACTTTTTTTTTTAAAAAATGATCATATATACCTCTCTAAGAATTAAATTATTGAACGTTGTAACTTGAAATTGACCTAACAGTGGAGATAATTAACTAGTAATAAAAGTGCATTTTTTTATTTTTAAAAGCTAAATTTTTAGATGAGATCATCGTTGATATAAACTGAGGGTCCACCAAACTATATAGTGAACCATGTTCTCTATTAGTTCCCACAAAACACACGCACACTGCAGTAGGTAAAAGACACAAAGAAGTTTTACGTGTAAAACTTCCAGCTCGCGGGATTAAAAATCACGACCTACCCTTGTAGAATTTCAACTTCACTACTGAGCAAACTTTAGATTACAACCTATTGTAACCTAGGAATTAACCTCTTAATCCCTCACTAACTTGTAACAACTCTATTACAAGCCACTTTGTAATTACTCTATTACAAAGACTTATAACTTGACTAACTCTAGCCAAGACACAAACACAAGGGTTTATGATTTACAAAGGTTTCCTACACAATGCTTCTAACTAAGCTAAGTAGGAATTACAAGTAAAGAACTTTAACAAAGGTGCAACATAACTAGGGACATGTAATGACTCAATACATGAAACTGGTCCTTCGTTATGTTGTTCTTTGTTCTTGTTGCCCTTGAGAATCACTTGCAAGATTGACACAGACTTGAGAGAGTGCTTGATCGATTCTTGAATGTGCAAGTGTTTTGTTTTACCTTTGCTTGATGTTAATAACTCATTTGTGACATCACTTGAATGATGCAAGCAAGTTAGGTAAAGGGCATTCCCAATAAAGTTGATTGATGCACTGTTTTTGCACTGTTGTATGTGCAGGCAATAACTTTACAGCTGTGGAGAGTTGACTGAGTACGGTCACGAGGGGAGCTGATGTCCATTTGTTCCCCCTTGTTGTTTATTTGTCGTCTGAAGAGTTGATTTACATCTCCAGCTTGAGACTTGTTATTCCCACGTACTTGAGGGTGTATCAGGTTCCTTATTTGGTTCTTGTCATTAAGTTTGTTAGATCATCAAAACATTACAAGGTACATATAACCTATCAATCGTATATACCACTGTTTCTTTTTTAAAATGATCATATATACCTCTCTAAGAATTAAATTATTAAACGTGGTAACTTGAAATTGACCTAATAGTGGAGATAAAGTCAACTTTTTCTATAAAGCTGGGCGTACAGTACTATATATTTTCAAGAGTAAAGTAAAGAAATTTTTAATTGAAAACATTACTGGGGCAAAAATGGACTATGAACGTTGAATATACAATTTAAGATAATGTCTCGTTTTCAAATAATTCGACGACTACTTTGACTTAGAAGAACATAAATAAATTTCTTATTTATCGAATTTGCATAATTCATATCAAATTATCTCAGATGAAAGGCCATAAGAGGATGGTTTTTATATGTTGCACAATACTACAGTGATGAAAATTTATATCTTTTCTTATAAAATTAAAAAGGGATAGATTAGTCAAATTACTTTTTAACAACCTAGTGCACCTATGCGCGGAATTCGAGAAGATGCTTGATCACAAGGGTCTATTGTACTCAATCTTACCTTGCATTTCTGCAAGAGACTGTTTCCACGGCATGAACCTGTGAGGCTGTGACCTCCTGGTCACATGACAGCAACTTTACCAGTAACGCCAACGCGCCCCTTCAAACATTGCTTCAATTGAGCAGAAATGCAGGTAGGGGTATACATGGACCGGGTTGATTCATTTTTTATCAAAACCAAACCAAACCAACTATATCGATTTGGATTGGTTCGATTTTGTCGGGTTTTACATAAATATTTTTCAATATTATTTTGTTAAATTTATAGATTAAGTTTTGATAAATAACTATATGTTTAATAAAAATTAAAACAAATTGACAAATATATGATCTATTAAAATATTCTTATGAGAGAAAGTTTTTAGTAACACATGATAGTTACTTTTCTTAGTTGTCTAACAATAATTTTTCGTTAATGTACGCTTTCAAGATTAGCCGAACTTAATAATTAAACATAAAAATCAAGATAACACCTAAGTAATGATATATTCTATTTAATTTTAAATTATCAAAATATCATTTCAAATTCTAAAAGATATAAGAAATCTTGATATATGAATATAAAAGAACAATGAGATGATTGACGCATTTTTAGTAACATTTGATAAGAAAGTGATACAACCAATTATTTATAGTAAACAAAAATGAATGCACTGCATAGTTCTATTAAATATTACATCCCATGAGAGGATCTAAAATATTTCTACATATTTTTTGAAAGAAAATTCAATATAAAATCTTAAAAGTATGTATAAAAATTATATATTTACACGCCGGTTTGGTTCAGGTTTTTTTACCCAATACTAAACCAAACTTAGTCGGATTTTTTAATCGGTTTAGTTTGACTTTTTAATTTGGTACGATTTTCCGATTCGATTCGAACACCCCTATATGCAGGATACAATAGGCATTTCTAGTCCGCTCTTCCTATCAAGATATACACACTATAAAATATAAATTCTGTCGAATGAAAAAGAGAAGAAGCGGCTTCCAAATTAAAGTAATAAAGACGTTCATTGCTTATATCATTGCATTACTTGTTATACAAGAAGTGGCTATATTTCAGAGTAGCTGTATAGATAAAGCTTCTTTAGGTATAGGAATTTGGCCACTACTAGCTGTTTCTGCCCAGATGGGACGGCCTACCCGGCGGCCTCCGCCAACACCGAGGGCCGCGGCAACAATTAGTGAGTTCCGGAACAAAAATTTAGTTCTTTTGGATTCAAAGAACCAAAATGTGTGAAAAAATAACTGATGACCATAATATATATAACTCCCTTTTATAAGGCGCTATACCTTAACGACCGTTTGCCCACTTAAGTATAGCGCATTTATTTAAGGCGCTATATATATAACGCCCTAACTTAGCGCGCTATATATATTATGTGGCTCACCAATGATTCTTCTGGGCTTAACTGATATAAAAATAATTTAACTGGGTATAACGCTCATAGTTAAGGCTCTATACCTCAAATAATTGTACCCCCGGACTGATTTTTGCCTTATTTAAAGAGGTTAAGAATTTTATAAAAATACATTCATAAATATTCTCAAGTCTTCTGAGATATTTCTTCGTTAAGTTATTTTGCATTTTGTCATAATGTCTAAAGAGCGAAGAATTAGGGTTTCATTATATTGGGGGGGGTGAGGTTGTGGTGGCGAATAACTCAATAAGCTATAGTTTATCTCCACAGTGTCATGTTAAGTTGCCACTTACAATGGAGTACAATACATTGGTATTGTTGTTATGTAAAAAATGAGTGTAAGCAAACGTTCGGTAAATATTAAAGTAACCGGAAGATATTCATATTTTGTCACCCCGCAAGGGGTTGCTTGTTATGTTGAGCTTAACATCAAAGATGATAAAACTCTGAGAGATTTTTTGAGGACTCCGGATGAATACCGGGAATTTCTTGTGATAAAAATATTGGAAATGTACGTCAAGGCTGAAGATGTTCGCAATAATGAGGTTGCGCAAAGTAGGGATATCCCTCAGTCATCGAGTGATTATTTTGGAGTAGTTTTAGCCGAACAGATTCCAAGTTAAAGAGTTTGGCCTGATCTAAACTTATTTTCACAGGCGAATGAGGAGCGAGGAAATAATTTCTCCCCTAGTTTACATAATCCACAAGCCGAGTGGTAAACTTCAATTTTTCTTTGTGTTACGATGTTTATTTTTGATGTATTGAATTTGTATTAACACTCATATATTCCACATGAGGTACCGGCCAGATATGAATTTTACAAGTTATGAACAAACGCCCGTTGGAATATGCCTAGTTTTGGTGTGTTGGATCATGGTGGTCCATCCGGGAGTTATCACCAACAGGATAATGTCCACCATGGGATATCAACACATTATGATTTGTAAGTGAAGTGATAAAGCTATATGTAAAGTTTGGATCAATTACAGTAACTCATTATTTTATTGGTTGAGCATTGAAAACGAGCAACTTGTAGGTCATGTCCTTACTCAATTACCCGAAGACGACATATGTAATCGGGATCTGGCAGATGCGCAGAGCCAGGAAGAGAATAATAATTATAACAACAATGCCGATGAGTCTGGATATGGAAAACCTTTCCCCGATGAGGGTGATGATGAGGAGGAAGAGAATGCTGAACCTGATTTGACGAGGGAGCATGATCCACCTCCCGTTAGACCAAGAGTGTACGAGTCCCACGTGCCTTTTCATTCAAGAGAGATTCCCTACTTTGATCATTTGCCAAGTATGCCAGATGTGGATGCCCTCGCAAGGGATATTGAAGAAATTCAGACAACAATGTGGAATGAATATAGAGTAACGGTGCTGTCAAATGGTATGCTTTTTCCTAATAAAACGCGCTTAAGAAGGGCGGTGGAGGTACTAGCTGCAGTCGACCAAACTAGCGAAGGACTCGCTCAGTGGCATGATGCTCCACAATATCGAGACACATCAACGGGGCGGAGGAGCTCCATATAATTCAGTCGGTCGAGCAATAATCGGGCAAACCAGTTATTAGCTAGTCGTTGTATGGCCTCCAAATGAACTATTAAGTAAAACTAGGAACCGTGAGTATACGTAACACATATAAATCCAGGTCAAGTAAACTTAATTATACATTTACTTGTGCGCCCTCCAGCAAATCGAACAAATCCCTGCAATAGGGGAGATTATGTCAACCTCGTATTCGTGTCTATATCCCCACCTATCAACCACCTCCTAGCTAAAGGGAGAAACGGTGGAGGTGGTGCATCCGAAGCGAAGAGTGGTAGAGGTGGCTGCAACTGCAGGAACCGCTCCCAGGACCAAAACCTAATATACAATGTGGACGTAAAATTTAAGGTAAATTTTTACTATGTATGATATAATCATGAAAAATAATTGACTATGTTTTCACCTGCATCAGCAGCAAAAATCCGGTAATGTCTCGTTGCGTGCCCATGCTCGCCCGGCACATCTGCCTGTACAAGTAACCAAGAACAACTACACCCCAGCTGTAATCATGTAAATCGTCTAGCCGCTCAAGATGATGAAGAAATATCTAGCTGACTAGGTTTCCCAAAGTGTTCGGGAACAATATCCCTCCAAACATAAGCAGCATCAACAACCTCATATACCAGTTAATATGAAGATCCGGTGTATCATCTGTAATGTCTGTATGCATCGCCTCCAGATGCAGTCGGACGGGCGTCAACTGCAGACGACTAGCCCAAACCAATGCAGCCTCATCCGCTGGCTGGAAACCGGTGAGCCAATGCAACATCTCCAGGTACTGCAATCCTGTATAATCTCTGATAGCATGCGGTAAAGCTACAGGATCTCCATCAACCGGCAGCCCATACAGAACCTCCACGTCCTGAAACGTGATAGTAGCATCGCCAATGGGTAAATGAAATGCGTGCGTCTCCAGTCACCACCGCTCTATCAAAGCCGTGATCAACGACCAATCCAGCTGCAGCCGGCCGATCTCAATAATCCTATAGAAACCCGTATCTTGAAGGCGTCTGACTATACTAGGATGGAGATGGTGGGCCCTAAGAAAGTCTCACACTTCATCTACTCTTCTAGCACGGAACGTCTGGGCCAATAACTGCCCCTCCCATATGTACGAAGACCTATGCTCGGTCTGTAGCAACAGTAGCTCTAGCGAGGCAGGTCCGGGATGCACAGGCGGAACCTCCATCACGACTACTGTAAATTGAACAATATTAATTAAAGTATTTTTCTTTTTTATTGATTAACATCTTTAAATATATTGTAATATATTTAATATAAAAATTTATTCAATATTTTACTATATTGTTAATTAGGTTGTTACATTTTCCTATATTATAATTTTATATTTTATATGTTACTTTATTATTTTATATGTTTGTTTGTTACTCACCTATTTTTTACTATAATAAAATTAAATAATTAAGTTTCATAACTATACAAGATTTAATTATTAAATATTTATATAACAATACTTAGTTTGAGTCCAAATAAATCACTTTTTGGTTCCAGACTCGATAATTGAGGTCTATTAGCACCAAGGAATCCAATGTTCTTGTATTCTTGATGAGAAAATTTTCCCAATTTATCACTCAACATATCTCTTATTTTATATGTTAGTTTAATATTTTATATTTTTGTTTGTTATTCACCTATTATTTACTATAATAAAATTAAATAATTAATTATTAATTTAATTATTAAATATTCATATAACAATACTTAGTTTGATAAATATTGTTGTTTTCTCATGTTATTTTCTTACGTTTGTTGACTAGAATTGGAGAGAGATCGTGTTTGAACTATCAGTTTTTTTGAGATATTTTTGGGTTTAACAGGTACTTAAATGATTAATTTCAATAACTACAAAGATACTACGCTAAAGGGCACTATATTTTACTACGCTAAAAGGGCACTACATTACAAATACGAGCGCTACATTAGGGCACAAGATACTACTACAGGGAACTAAAGTCCCATATTCATATATGTACAACAATAACATCTAAGTAAGATTAACTATTCCTAAAATACAAATTTATCTATTTTACTAGTCTTTTAGCAAATAAATAATCTAAACTGGATAAAAATAAAAAATTAATTTAATCACAAAATAATCACACACAAAAATACACCACAGTAAAAAGTAACTAATTATCATTTTTTTAACAAATAATAACAATTTCTCTATTTACTAATTTTTTTACCACACTAATAATATAATCCGGATAAAAAATAATAAATTAATTATATCGCAAAACAATCACAAAATAACATAGAACACAATAAAAATAACTAATAGGCATTTTTTATACATGAGTTTTAACATAAAATAGGTCAGAATACCTCGATTTAATATTTTTGGAAAGTTGAAGATTTGGTGATTTGGAGCCGAAACAAGCAACTCACTACGAGATAACACTTTAGATACGATGTGGGACCGAGAATCTACACTTTTTGTGGGACCGGTAGGCTCCACTCAAGCTTTTTTGGTTAACAATTGGGGGGGGGGGAGGGGGGGTTGTTTTGCTGGGGAAGGGGAAGGGACGATTATTTATGTAAGTATAGCGCCTTAGGTAAGGGCGTTATACTATAGCGCCTTAAGTTAGGACGCTATCTCCCGCCCGTTTGAATTCAAATATATCGCCTTAAATAAGGGCGCTATACTTAACTGGGCAAACAACCGTTAAGGTATAGCGCCTTATAAAATGGCGTTATATATTATGGTTACCAGCTTTTTTTCCCACACATCTTGGTTCTTTGAGTCCAAAAGAACTACATTTTGGTTCCGGATTCAACAATTAGTAGAGGCGAAATTACGATCTTGAGCTTATGGGTTCTAAAGTCTTAAAAAGACATTAAACTTACTAAGTTCTGAATAAATTATTTATACATATGAAGTGAGCTTTTTAATACATGTACAGGGTTCGGACTGTGAAACCCGTAATCAAAATTGTAGCTCCGCCCTGCTTATAATCGATCTCTCGTCTACCGAACCTTTGCTGGGGTGTACAGGACGATGATTTTTTTTTATTGTTTTTGTAATATACTAAATTTGTTCGAAGATAATAGGAGCAGTATAAAGTTAAGAATTGAGATAGTTGTAAAGGAAAATTACTTTTATCAAAATAGTGAGGGAAGTGGTATTTTTTCATTCAATAAAAAATATTTGCCTTGAAAAACAACAATCTCTATTATCTGCTTCACCTATGCATAGTCATCATTGCCACCCTCTTCCACCAAGATGGTTCAAGGGAGTTCATATATAATGTGAGCTGATTCAGTTTATACGCTCTTCAAAGGGTAACTCAGTGCATTAAGCTCCCGCTATGCGCGAGGTCGAGGGAAGGGGCGGACCACAAGGGTTTATTGTACGTAACTTTATCCTACATTTTTACAAGAAGTTGTTTTCACAGCTCGAATCTATGACCTCCTGATCACATGGCAGTAACTTTACCGGTTGCGCCAAAACTCCCCTTCCGTTTATATGCTCTTAAATGATGGAAATTCCATCTTACCATGTTTATAAGTCCCCTAACATGTTTGGGGAGTTCAGAGAAAGTCATATTCTGATCATGTGAACATGCAAGGTTTCCAGACTAAAAGAAATTGCCTTGCTAATTACAAGTGCATGCATATTAGAGAATCACCCCCACCCCCCATGTCATTTTCTCCCCATTAATTAACGGAGGAATTTCTGTGAAACAAAAAATTGACGGACTGATAAGGAAGTTAAAGACTAATTCAAGGTTGTTGTAATTGATATTAGTCCTGGAATTTCATGAATTTCTATGTTGTTTCTTCTTTCATAGTTTTTGACAAATTCAAGCCCTTCTAGTATGCAAGGCTTGCATTATAAATTCTAACGAATCAAATAAAGTTATAATCCAATACATCCAGCAATAAGCTTTTAGAGAAATCACCAAAAAAAGAGAAGAAATTTCACAGCTTCCATATTAAAGTATGAGGGTGATTATAACTTATATCATTGCATTACTACTAATTCAAGAAGTGGCCATATTTCAAAATAGCTGCATAGACAAAGCCTCTTTAGGTTTAGGAATTTGGCCACTGGCTGTTTCTGCCATGATGAGACCTGCTTCGCCGCCTCCTCCACCACCGAGAGCCGGTATAATAATTGGACATTTATTACCGGTTCATGTTCCTTCCACAAAGGATCGCTACAGAGTTAGGCCAGGAGTATTCCCACCCCCACCACCTCCGTATTGATGATTGATCATGTTCCCGTACGTCTTCAGTTCAGAGGTGGATCCAAAATTTAAAATTTATTGTTTTCTACAACGACCTCAAATTAATATTGTAATAATGATTGGATCTACATTCAAATATTTATAAATATTTATTGAAATTTTTAATAGATATAGAGAAGATTTGAGCAAAAGATACTGAATTTACGTGAATCTGTAGCCAAACTTCTAGATTCGCCGTTGCTTCAGCTAGCACTCATTGTGAGTAGTTAATGACATATAGCCCAATGCCAGATAAATTTTCCCCTATATTTGTGTCACGACTCAAATCTCCCTCCGTAAGATGTCGTGACGGCACCTAGTCTCTACGACTAGGTAAGCCCAACAATTTGCGAAAATAACGAAAATGAAAGTAGAATTCGACAACTAGACTGCAACAGATAACTATATAATGATAAAATGTCGCTCGGCATGTACAGTAACCAACGCTCGGGTATAAACAAACATCTCAAAACCCGATAGTCATAAGTCATAAGCTTATAAGAGAAAGCTAAGTATCTCTATACACCAGAGTCTAAGAAAAGTACAAAAAAGAAAACAACATAGGATGGAATAGAGAGGGACTCCGAGGTTTGGGAACGTGGGCAGATATACCTTGAAGTCTCTGCAAATCTCACTGCTCACTGATATCGAGGCTGATAGGAAGTACCTACTTCTGCACACAAAACATGTGCAAAAAAGTAGAATGAGTACAGGGGGATGCCAAGCCTAACCTCGGTCGAGTAGTGACGAGCTCAGATCAGGGTCCTACTGGTATATAATAAATAAGGCAGAAGACAATAGCAATGTAATGTGATACTGGAAATTTAAACAAAAATAAAACCACAGGAAAATAGCAGCACAACACATAGGGATAAACAATAGGGGGATCTCCTGAGATACTGTCTCGTAGTCCCAAAAGTAAATATGCAAGGAGATCTCCCGATGTACCGCCTCGTAGTCTCAAAAGTAAATATGCTGGGGATCTCCCGAGGTACCGCCTCGTAATCTCAAAAGTAAACACATAGTTCGAATCCGACGAATACGATAATTAACAACAAGAATTCTACAACTAAGACTCATACAGATCAAGGAAAAACAAGAAATCAACTAGGCATGTTGCACATATTTCAAATAAGCATTTAAGACACGTAGGCATGCAATATTAGGCTAAAACAGTATAACTACACATGCTGGTATAACTCAATTAAGATGTAACAGGTTACTACTTAGAAAAACAGGATCTTACATCAATTAGCTCTTGTACGCACTCGTCACCTCGCGTACACGGTGCTCACATATCACAGAAGTATCACAACAGTACCAAATCCTAAGGGGATTTTCCCCACATAAGGTTAGGCAAGCCACTTACCTCGAACCAAGCTCAGTCAATAAGTAAGATTGCCTTTTCCACGACTTTCCGACTCCGAATGACTCAAATCTAGCCAAAAGCAATTACATACCGTAAATATAATTATAAGAAACTAGTCCAATTAATAAAATTAAAACTTTAACAAGAAATTAAAAAATCGCCTCAAAGGTCGACCCAGGCCCACATCTCGGAATCGGGTAAAAGTCACAAAATACGACCACCCATTCAACCACGAGTTCATTCGTACCAAAATTACTCAAATCCGATACCAAAATCTCAATCAAAACCCAAAAATTCTGTTGAATTACTTTCTAACTTTTTCCCCAATTTTATCAACCCAAATGCTTAATTAAATGATGAAATCACCTATAGATTAATGGAATATAACCATAAATGAGTTAAGAATCGTTACCCAATAGCTTCCTCTGAACATCCTTCAAATAATCGCCCAAAACCGAGCTCTCAAAGTCCCAAAATAAAAATGGGATAAAACCCTTGAACTTAGTCTTTTTTTCTGCTCAGCGATCTCGCTTCTGCGGGGGGGTTCACCGCTTCCGCGGTTCCGCACCTGCGGACTTAACTTAAGTCCTCAAAAATCGCTTTTGCGATCAAGGGCCGCTTCTGCGCTCCTGCTTCAGCGTTCCTTTTACCGCTCCTGTGAGTCCGCTTCTGCGGTCTCAGCTGGGCAGGCCCATAATCGTTTCTGTGGCTCGAAGGCCGTTTCTGCCGGGTCGCACCTGCGGCCCAAAGTGCGCAGGTGCGATAAAACTAGGTGCAGCAACTTCAGTCAATCCAACACATTTCCAAATGATCCGTTAACCACCCAAAATCAACCCGAGGCCCCAGGGATCTCAACCAAACATACAACAAGTCCTAAAACATCATACGAACTTATTCAAGTCCTCAAATCACATCAAACAACAACAAAAATACGAATCACACTCTAATTCAAACTTAATGAGCTTCAAACTTCAAACTTCTTCAACTGATGCCGAAACCTATCAAATCACGTCCGATTGACCTCAAATTTTGCACACAAGTCAAATTCGACATTAGAGACCTCTTCAACTTCCGGAATCAGAATCCGATCCCGATATCAAAAATTCAACTGTTGCCATTTCAAGCCTAATTCAGCTACAGACCTCTAATTCACAATCTAGACACACTCCTAAGTCCAAAATCATCCAACGGAACTAATGGAACAGACGAAACTCCATTCCGGAGTCGTCTTTACATAGTTCTAACTACGGTCAAAATCCTAGAACTTAAGCTTCTGTTTTAGGGACTAAGTGTCCCAAATCACTCCGAAACCAAAAATAAAACCTCCTGACAAGTCATATAAGCAGAAAAAGATACGGAAAAAATAATAAATAGGGGATTGAGGCTAGTACTCTCAAAACGAACGATCGGGTCGTTACAATTTGTTACTCAACTATGGTATATATTGTGTAGTTTAGTGGATTGCTATTAATTTCATATAATGAAGTAAAGTTTTTTTTTTTCTCTTTCCTTCATTCCCCGTTGCTTTATTGAACATCTAGGTGTACTTTTCTTTATTTTTTTGGTTTACGTGTAGTTTTTAGAGAACAACGTGCACTAACTTCAGGTTCAGGAGATGGAATTATATCACCCCAAACTGTATTTTTGTTGCAAGAAAGCTTAATTTGATGAAATATAGACCCATTATTGTCCTCTCTCGCTTTTTCGTTGTGATCATACAAAAAAGAATGGGGAAAGATCACTTTTAGTCTGTGGCAAAATTACATCGGATAGCTATAAATGTGTATAAAATTTGTATATATTTTGTATATAATATACAATAATATATGTATAAAAAATATATATTTTTTGACTATTATTTTTAAAGCGGCTATACTGTGTTATTTTTCCTAAAAAAAAACATTAAACAACGGACATTTGTATTTAAGGCCAACCATCACCACCAGCCTCATCCGCCAGCCACAACTATCACCTTACAAATATTCTTGTCCGCTTTTAGAATGTTGTTCATAAGAAAAGTAATTTATACAACCATGTAGACTACTACAGTAAATATTCGAATATTTTTTGGGTACAATATTTTTTTCCTACTAATTTATTTGAATTCTATGACAGTAATTTTTGATAGAGACAAATTATACACAATAAGATGATGAGAAAACAAACAATTTGAAAAATCATTGGAAGCGTAATGTGCCTCCAGGCTCCAGCACCACCACCACCACCACCAAAGCCTAACGTGGGAAATCGTCGAAATCGTGGTGCTCTACCACCACCACTACGTCCTCCACCAGCACTAGAACCACCACCTCCGCCAGCACTAGCACCACTACCACCAAAAGCACTGCCGCCACCAGAAGCACCACCGCTTCCACCAGCACTAGCACCACTGCCTCCACTATCGCCAGTACCCAGGGACGGCCTGTCCATAAAGCAAGTAAAGCAAGTGCGCCCCACATTTGTGGAGGCCCCAATTTTTGTTCTACACCTAATAGGTTATATATAAAAAAAAAAAAATAAAAATATGTGAAGTGAAAAAGTTTGATTTATTTATTTAACAAATAAAGAGATGAAGGATTTGCAACTGCTTTGATTTCTACCAAGAAAATTGCATTTGAAATTAATATCGAACCCGAATTTTATAAGAAACGTATAATATATAGGAAGAAACAATTTGAGGAGAATGTTAATAGTGAAATTTTAAAATCTCTCGAAGTTCCTTTAGAGTTGATTACTTTTTATACATACTCTCTTTGGTCCATAATAAATGACTTTTTAACCTTTGATGTACCCCTTAAGAAAATACTGACTCCTAGAACAAAAATATATTTTGACTCAATTATCCTTAATTAAAATTTATATGTTGTTAACTTGACACATTGAGATATGTAAATAAGGGCAAATTTTTAAAAAATAAAGTTAATTCCTTCTCGATTATATAAAAGGACACTTATTTTGGACCAAAATAAAAGCCAAAAAATCACTTATTATGGACCGGAGAGAGTAATAGACAAGGTTATTTTTTCACTTTAAAATAGATTTGAACAATTAGAGGCATATGAAAATATTTTTGGTTTTATATTTAGCGGTAAAAATTGAGATCACTAGTTTGATAGAAATTTGAAAAAATATTGCTTTCATCTTGAATGCTCCTTAAATCATAATAATCAACCCGATATTGATAGTTTAGATTTATTTTCTGAAGCAAAAATATTAAGAAAAATAGTACAATTAGAAGATAACAATTTAATTGATATACTCAATCAAATAAAAAAGTTTGATTATTTTCCAAATACCTATATTACTTATAGAATAATATTAATAACTCCCATTACCGTTGCTTCAGCGAAAAAAAGTGTTTCAAAATTAAAATTAATAAAACCTTACCTAAGATCAATAATGTCTCAAAGATATTAAATAGATTAGCTATATTGTCAATTGAGAAAGACTTATTAGGAGAAATTGATTATAAAAAATTAATAATAACTTTGCATCTAAAAAAAGTTAGAAAAATAGAATTCAAATAAAAATAAAATATTTTTTATTAATAAAAAAATTAAGGCCCCTCATAAAGTTTGGTTTTAGGTCACGAAATTGGTCGTGCCACCCCTGCCAGTACCACCATCATTTTCATCGTCACCTCTACCATCACCAGCAAGCTAGTTGTGAAGCTCGCCACCGCTATATATGCTGTAGAGGCGGATCCAGAATTTAAATTTTATGGGTTCAACTTTTAGGTTTTTAGCTAGAACCCAAATATAATCTTAAAGTTATGGGTTCAATTCTACATTCTAATAATTTTTTACCTTTAAATTTATATTTTAAATCGAAAGTTATGGATCGAATTGAACCGGTACCTATAACTGTAACGACCAGACTTGTCTTTTTAAGAATTTATGCCCCGTTCAGTGACTTAAGGTCTCGAGAAGCTTCACAATATGTATTATGACCCGCGGGTGTGGTCGAGTTTGATTTACTAAAGATTCAAAATTAAATTAAAAGAACAATCCTTAATTTGAAGCTTAAATGGAAAGAGTTGACCGGAGAGTTGACTTTTGAGCAAACGACTCCGAAATAGAATTTTGATGATGTCAATAGCTCCGTATGGTAATTTTGGACTTAGGAGCGTGTCTGGAAATTTTTTTGGAGGTTCGTAGTGGAATTAAACTTGAAATGCCGAAAGTTAAATTTTTGGAAAGTTTGACCGGGGGGTTGCCTTTTTGATATCGAGGTCAGAATCCGATTCTGGAAATTTGAATAGGTCCATTATGTCATTTATGACTAATGTGAAAAAACTAAAGTCATTCCGAATTGATTTGATGCGTTTCGGCACAAGTTAAAGAATTTGAAAGTTCAAAGTTCATAGATTTTGATTTGAGGTGCGATTCGTCGTTTTGATGTTGTCTGATGTGATTTAAGAATTTGACTAAGTTCGTATGATATTTGAGAACTTGATGATATATTTGGTTGAGGTCCCGGGGGGCCTAGGGTGAGTTCGGATGCCTAACGGATCGAATTTTGATTTGGAGGAGGAGCTAAAGTAGATGGGCATCTGGTATGATCGTACTTGCATGAAAAAGGGCCACAGATGCGAGAAATGAGTCGCGGAAGCAGAAAATGCATGAACTGGCCAGGCACCGCGGGTGCAAAAATTTTTCCGCAGGTATGAAGCCGCGGATGCAAAAAATTTGCCGCAGGTGCGAAGCCACAAGTGCGAAGAAATCACCGCGGGTGCGAAAACCCATGGGTAATACAAAAACAGAGGGGTTCCGAGCTTTTGCCATTTTTGGGCATTTCAAGCTCGGGTTGGGCGATGTTTGAGCAAGGTTTTTACGGGAAAACTTGAGGTAAGTCCCTTGTGATCATTTCTACTCCATAATATTTAATTATCATCGAATAATCCGATTAGATTACATGTTTTTGAGGTGTAAATCGGGGGTTTGAACTTAGGGATTTGAAAACAAAAATTTAAGATTTGGAGGTCGAGTTATTATTGTAATTCGATAAAATTGATATGATTGAACTCGTATCAGAATGGGTGTTCGGATTTCATAAATATTCTGTAGGGTTTAGAGGGGCGGGCCCCGCCTGACTTTTGTTGACTTTTTGAAATAAATTTTTAAGTCGACATATTATTATCCGGAATTATTTTCGATGAATTTTAATGAAGTTATACAATTAATTTGGTTAGATTTGAGCGGCCCGGAGGTCAATTCAAGCAAGAAGACGATTGTGGAATATCGGCATAACTTCAAAAAAGTAAGTGTCTTGCTTAACCTCGAGTGGGGGAATTACTCCTTAGGCATTGAGTCTTATGTTCCATTTGTGAAACGTGAAAAGCCGCGTACACGAGGTGACGAGTACGTACTCGGGCTTATACATGCAAAATTCATTAAATTAAAGTCTTAGGCATTATTGTGTAATAAATTGGGAAATTTTGAAAAATAACTAAATCATCTGTTCGCCATGCCTAAATCCTTATTGTTGAATTTATTTTGTATATGATAATTTGATGTGATTTCTACTTGAAATATTTATAAAATTTCGTGAGTATTGTTGGTTTAATATTTCTTGGAAATTAATTCCAATATGAATTTTCTTATGCAAATAATTAATTTCAGCAAGTTTAAGAAGAAGTGTTAATAGAATTATGTAAATTTGCATTAATAAAGGCTTTGCTTTATGGTGAGTAATTTCTATCTCTATTGATTGTTTCTGGGTGTTATATACATTGTGTGGAGCCTTAATCTATTTATTGTGAAATTAAATAATTTTGATATATCTTTGGAATTTGGTTGTGGCCATTGGGCAAATTGTGATATGAATTAATTTTATTATGTTGCCATATTAATTTCCCGTGTAAATTGTTGTGTTGTGTGAGTTATTATTTTGGGGAGATAAGGGTGGCATTTCACCGTTGATATTATGTGGGTATAAGGGTTGCATTTCACTATTTTTGTGTTTGTTGGAATATTATCTGGGCGGAGCGATAAGGGTGCCAATAGGAGCGATAAGGGTGGCTATTGATATTTTCTGGGGCGGAGAGATAAGGGTGGCTATAGGAGTGATAAGGGCGGCAATAGAAGTGATAAGGGTGGCTATTATAAGGGATGATATGTGATGATGTGGGGTTGTGGTGTTGATAATTTTCATGTGATGTTGTGATTTGCTTGTGTTTATTTTTATACCTTGTGCAATTTATCTTGTCGTTGGTAAATTGATAACAATCTGATTTATGTTGAAATTGAGATCATGTGGCCATTGCCAGGCGAATTATAAAATAAAATGTGGGCACGAGGTGCCATGAGTAAATAATAAGGATATTTGGCACGTGAATTGTCCGTGCACTTGTGATATAAAATATGGGAACGAGGTGCTGTGATGAAATGATAATGATAATTGGCACGTGAATTGTCCGTGCAGTTGTGATATGAAATGAGGGCACGAGGTGCCGGGAAAATATGATGATTTAATTATGGGCATGAGGTGACGTGAAAATATGAAAATGGGCCGAGACCCGTATTTTTATGATTATGAAATGAGGTGTCACATGGTGACTTTTTTGATTGAAAGAATTATATTGAAAATATTTATTTGGAAGGTTTTTTTATTCAAAACGAATTATATGAAAGAATTAAATTTGAAAAATAATTATTTCAGAAAACTACACTTGAAAGAGAGTTATTTGGAAGAATTACATGTGGCGGATATTTATTTTAAAAACATGAATTAATTAGACGTACATGTATTTATTAATTGTTGAGTGATATTTATGGTATTCTTGTTGTCTTTCTGCGCATACCACTAGTTGTTTTATCTCGCCCTTATTGCTATCTGTTTTCTAGTATTTTGTATATTATATTGCAAAGGTTATTAGACTAGTGCGTTTCTTGACTGTACCTCGTCTCTACTCCATTGAGGTTAGTCTTGATACTTACTGGGTACCGACCGTGGTGTACTCATACTACACTTCTGCACATTTTTGTGCAGAGCCAGGTATTGGAGATATCAGACTTGAGCAGAGTTCAAGCGGGACCGTAAGGATTCAAGGTAGAGTTGCTTTGTCGTCGCAACCCCTTGGAGTCCTTTCATTTCATTGTCCTGTTAAATTTTAATCAAACAGTATTGTATATTCGGTCATCGTGATCATTCCATGTATTCAGTTAGAGTTCGTGGCTCAGTACTACCAGTCTTGGGAGGTTTTATATTCATATTTATTTTGCTGTTTGTTTTGGTTACTTATTTAATTAGAAAATGGCTTCAAAATGTAATAGAAATCGGCTTACCTAGGCTTAGAGACTAGGTGCCATTAGGACGCCTGTGATGCAATTTTGGGTCGTGACGAGTTGGTATCAGAGCTCTAGATTCATAGGTTCTATGAGTCACGAACGAGTCTAGTACAGTCTTGCGGATCGGTGCAGAGACGTCTGTACTTATCTTCGAGAGGCTACAGAATTGTTAGAAAATTTCCATTTCTTTCATTCCTGTCGTGCAGAATTTGTTGAATTTGGAATTTGAACCTTTGTATCTCCATTCTCTCAACATATGGTGAGGACACGTGCTACTAGGTTAGTTGAGCAGGTATCCGCACATACTGCTAGGGATGCAAGAGGTTGGGGCCGAGGTAGAGGAAGGGCGCGTGCTGTGACTAGAGCACCTGTCAGAACAACAGTTGAGGAGCCACTAGTAACTCCAGTTGGGGGACAATTATTAGAAGCACCTGTTGTTACCCCCAGACTTCAGGAGACTTTAGCACAGTTCCTGAGTATGTTTGGTGCATTAACTCAGCCGGTATTTATCTCTGTTGCACCAAATATTCCGCAGATTGGGGGAGTAGCTTAGACTCCTATCATAACTCCAAAGCTGCAGGTTAGCGTTGGTCAGGTTCCAGGTGTAGTACCCACACAACTTGTTATTCGGGTTCGGCCTGAGGTCAGGACTGAGGCATCAGAAGAAGAACAAAAGAGGCTTGAAAGGTTTAAGAGGTATAGTCCACCTACTTTCAGTGGCACAACTACAGATGATGCCCAAGAATTTCTAGAAAATTGTCACCGTATTCTCTGTACCATGGGTATTGTGGAGGTGAGCAGAGTTGTCTTTACTATATTTCAACTATCAGGCGCAGCGTATCGGTGGTGGCAAATCTATGAAGAAGGTAGACCAGCCGATGCCACATCACTAACTTGGGCTCAATTTTCGGAAATGTTCTTGAAAGAGTTTGTTCCCCAGACTTTTCGATATGCGTGGCGCACAAAGTTTGAACGGTTGCGTCAGGGCACTATGGCAGTGTCAGAATTTGCTATCAGGTTCAGTGAATTAGCCCGTCATGCACCTATCTTGGTTCCTACAATCAGAGAGCGGGTCCGCAGATTCATTGAGGGGCTCAAATATGATATTAAAATATGCATGGCTCGAGAATTGCAAACTGATACTCTATTTTAACAAGTAGTGGAGATTGCAAGGAAGATTGAGGGTGTTTTAGGCGAGGAAAGGAAGTTTAAGGAGGCCAAAAGGTCTCTAAGATCTGGAGGGTTTAGTGGGTTTTACTCTTCAGATAGAACCCATTATAGCGGAGGCCCGAGCAGTCGATCAGCTCAGTCCGCACATCAGATTACTCGGAGTGCTCTAGTTTATAGTGCACCACCGACACGAGATTCTTACATTGGTTATTCCAGTTATTCGGCACAGACTCAGTACGAGTAGTCGCGACCTCAGAGGGGTTGTTATGAGTGTGGTGATACTAGGCATATCATGAGATATTGTCTCAAACATGGGAGGGGTGGATTTCATCTAAACACTCCACCCACAAGCTTTATTCCAGTTGATACTCCACGTGCACAGTCAACTAGAGATGGAGTACAGGCGGGTAGTGGGTGCCTAAGAGGTGGAGGCCCGACCCGTTGATTTAATCACTATGATTTGGCTGAGGCCAATACACCAGATGGTGTCGTTACATGTACGATCCTGATTTTTATTATAAAAGGATATTTTCCTTAATTTGATTCGGTTCTGAATATTGAGGTGAGTCCTCCTATTATGCTCCACTTATGGGTGAGCTTCGTAAATTTGTGACCCACTTATATGTTTATCCCTGTTGGGAGATTTGAAGGTGTGAGCCCGTGCTTGTCATTGATTTTTGTACACCATTGAGGGCTATAAGTCCAAAAGTAATTTTTATTATTCATTACAGTGAATTTAATGTGTTTTAGAATAATTGATTCCAATTTTTAAGCATTATACGCCCTACCGGTATGAGGACGAGATTCTCGCATTTTTACATGATGTGAAATATTTAAACCGGACTGCAAGCCGCGGTGGAAGTTATGTAAGGACGAGGTCCTTGTAGTGAAATATGTATAAGTTTAAAATTCTCCCTTTGTGAAATTTAATTTGTACAATAATATTAATAGGGAGTCATGCCTGTTAGGCTTATTTGATAATTCTTGTATATTTTTCTATTCATATTCAACAATTTTCGTGCTGTAAACATTGAGTTTTAGCCTATGAGGTGAGTGCCCAGGTGGCGTTAAATATGACTCATTAATCCGAGTAAGTATTCATGGGTCTTCGTGTCTCACATTCTATTGTCAGTGTTGTGAAAATTTGAAATGGGGTGGTGATTAATATGAGATTAATTGATGATACTAGAATTAATTATGAACCGCTTTCAAGACCAGAGATGTGATGATGAGCATACATATGATGTGCTTCATGTCCTGATATCATTATGATAATGCAGTGCTTATGATGCCTTGTGGTATATTTTTGGGTTGTGGATGTGTTGTTAGGAGTTATTTTTAGTGTTACTCTGGCAGGTGGTTAGGCCCAATTACAGGGGAGACTCTGCTGAAATTTTTAAAAAATTTGGGAGTTAGTAAAAATTTGGAGGATTGGGATTTACAAAGGAAGAGATAAATATGTTATGTGTTTGAGGGTGAATGATCCTAAGCAGGGAATAATGTAGCACCCCGGAGAAAGTTTTGAATTACTTCAACACTATCGAGAAAATTGATGTGTGCATAGGCACGAGTTGCTATAGCCAGTTGAGACTAATATTGTGCGTTGTTGTGAAAAATTAGGCCTTTTGAAAATATTGAAGTGTAAGAAAATGGCCATAAAGTTTTCAAATATGGATAAAAGAAATAATCTCAAATGAGATGATGTTGTCACGCTTATCTCAAATGCGGGAGTGTGGAATCAACTGTGAGCATATGTGTAAAAGTAAAATCATCAATTTTGTAGCCTCAAAATAATTCTTAGAACGTTCGAGGACGAACGTTTGTTTAAGAGGTGGAGAATGTAATGACCCGACTTGTCATTTTAAGAATTTATACCACGTTTAGTGACTTAAGGTCTCGAGCAGCTTCACAATATGTATTATGATCTGCGGGTGTGGTCGAGTTTGATTTACTGAAGATTCGGAATTAAATTAAAAGAACAATCATTAATTTGAAGCTTAAATGAAAAGAGTTGACCGAAGAGTTGGCTTTTGAGAAAACGACTCCGGAATGGAATTTTGATGATGTCAATAGCTCTGTATGGTGAGTTTGGATTTAGGAGCGTGTCCGAAAAATTATTTGGAGGTCCGTAGTGGAATTATGCTTGAAATGCCGAAAGTTGAAATTTTGGGAAGTTTGACCAAGAGGTTGACTTTTTGATATCGAGGTTGGAATCCGATTCTGGAAATTTGAATAGGTCTATTATATCATTTATGACTTGTGTGCAAAATTTGAAGTCATTCAGAATTGATTTGATGTGTTTCGGCACAAGATAAAGAATTTGAAAGTTCAAAGTTCATAGATTTTAATTTGAGGTGTGATTCGTCGTTTTGATATTGTCTGATGTTATTTAAGAATTTGACTAAGTTCGTATGATATTTTAGGACTTGATGGTATATTTGGTTGAGGTCTCGGGGGGCTCGGGTGAGTTCGGATGCCTAACGGATCGAATTTGGATTTGGAGGAGGAGCTGAAGCAGTTGGGCATCTAGTATGATCGCACCTGCGCGAAAAAGGGCCACAGGTGCGAGCTCGCGGATGCGAGAAATGAGTCGCGAAAGCGGAAAATGCATGGGCTGTCCAGGCACCGCGGGTGCGAAAAATGTGCCACGGGTGCGAAGTTGCAGGTGCGAAGAAATCACCGCGGGTGTGAAAACCCCTCGCAAATACAAAAACAGAGGGGTTCCGAGTATTTGCCATTTTGGGGCATTTCAAGCTCGGGTTGGGCGATTTTTGAGCAAGTTTTTCACGGAAAAACTTAATGTAAGTCCCTTGTGATCATTTCTACTCCATAATATTGAATTATCATTGAATAATCCGATTAGATTACGTGATTTTGAGGTGTAAATCGGGGGTTTGAACTTAGGGATTTGAAAACGAAAATTTAAGATTTGGAGGTCGAGTTATTATTGGAATTCGATAAAGTTGGTATGGTTGAACTCGTATCGGAGTAGGTGTTTGTATTACATGAAAATTTTGTCGGGTTCCGAGGGGTGGACCCTGCATTGACTTTTGTTGACTTTTTGGAATAAATTTTTAAGTCGACATATTATTATCCGGAATTATTTCTGATGAATTTTAATAAAATTATACAATTAATTTGGTTAGATTTGGAATATCGGCATAACTTCAAAAAAGTAAGTGTCTTGCTTAACCTCGAGTGGGGGAATTACCCCTTAGGCATTGAGTCTTATGTGCTATTTGTGAATTGTGAAAAGTCGTGTACGCGAGGTGACGAGTACGTACTCAGCCTTATACGTGCAAAATTCATTGAATTAAAGTCTTAGGCATTATTGTGTAGTAAATTGGAAAATTGTAAAAACTTATTAAATCATCTGTTTGCCATGCCTAAATCCTTATTGTTGAATTTGTTTTTATAAGATAATTTGATGTGATTGTTACTTGAAATATTTATGAAATTTCGTGAGTATTGTTGGTTTAATATTTCTTGGAAATTAATTCCAATATGAATTTTCTTATGCAAATAATTAATTTCAGCAAGTTTAAGAAGAAGTTAATATAATTATGTAAATTTACATTAATGAAGGCTTTGCTTTATGCTGAGTAATTTCTATCTCTATTGATTGTTTCTGGGTGTTATATACATTGTGTGGAGCCTTAAGCTATTTGTTGTGAAATTAAATGATTTTGATATATCTTTGAAATTTGGTTGTGGTCATTGGGCAAATTGTGATATAAATTGATTTTATTATGTTGCCGTGTTAATTTTTTGTGTAAATTATTGTGTTGTGTGAATTATTATTTTGGGGAGATAAGGGTGACATTTCACCGTTGATATTATGTGGGTATAAGGGTTGCATTTCATTGTTGTTGTGTTTGTTGGAATATTATCTGGGCGGAGCGATAAGGGTGGCTATAGGAGCGATAAGGGTGCCAATAGAAACGATAAGGGTGACTATTGATATTGTCTGGGCGGAGAGATAAGGGTGGCTATAGGAGCGATAAGGGTGGCTATTGTCAGGGACGATATGTGATGATGTGGGATTGTGGTGTTGATAATTTTTATGTGATGTTATGATTTACTTGTGTTTATTTTTATACCTTGTGCAATTTATCTTATTGTTGGTAAATTGATAACAATCTGATTTATATTGAAATTGAGAGCATGTGGCCATTGCCAGGCAAATTATAAAATGAAATGTGGGCACGAGGTGCCTTGAGTAAATAATGAGAATATTTGGCACGTGAATTGTCCGTGCAGTTGTGATATAAAATATGGGCACGAGGTGCCGTGAGTAAATAATGAGAATATTTGGCACGTGAATTATCCGTGCAGTTGTGATATAAAATGTGGGCACGAGGTGCTGTGATAAAATGATAATTATAATTGGCACGTGAATTGTCCGTGCAGTTGTGATATGAAATAAGGACACGAGGTGCCGGAAAAATATGATGATCTAATTATGGGCACGAAGTGACATGAAAATGGGCCGTGACTCATTTTTTTATGATTATGAAATGAGGTGTCGCATGGTAACTTTTTTATTTGAAAGAATTATATTCAAAATATTTATTTGAAAGGATTTTTATTCAAAAAGAATTATATTTAAAAAATAATTATTTAAGAAAATTACATTTGAAAGAGAGTTATTTGGAAGAATTATATGTGACGGATATTTATTTGAAAAACTTGAATTAATTAGGCGTACATGTATTTATTAATTGTTGAGTGATATTTATGGTATTCTTGTTGTCTTGCTACGCATACCACTGGTTGTTTTATCCCGCCCTTATTGCTATCTGTTTTCTAGTATTTTGTATATTATATTGCACAAGTTATTAGACTAGTGAGTGTCTTGACTGTACCTCGTCTCTACTCCATTAAGGTTAGTCTTGATACTTACTGAGTACCGACCGTAGTGTACTCATACTACACTTCTGCATATTTTTGTGCAGAGCCAGGTATTGGAGATATCAGACTTGAGCAGAGTTAAAGCGAGACCGTAAGGATTCAAGGTAGAGCTGCTTTATCGTCGCAGTCCCTTGGAGTCTTTTCATTTCATTGTACTGTTAAATTTTTATCAAACAGTATTATATATTCGGTCATTGTGATCATTTCATGTATTCAGTTAGAGTTCGTGACTCAATACTACCAGTCTTGGGAGGTTTTATATTCATATTTATTCCGCTGTTAGTTTTGGTTACTTATTTGATTAAAAAAAAATGACTTCAAAATGTAATAGAAATCGGCTTACCTAATCTTAGAGACTAGCTGTTATCACGACGCCTATGCTGGAATTTTGGATTGCGACAATAACAGTACATTCCCTCCGGCTATGAGATGATTCATAAATTTTATTCACTGAACCACGTAAATTTTGTGCAAAATCTAGCTTGAGAGACAAGTTGGTTTTCTGATTTTAAAAAGTAAGAGGTTAGTCAACATGTCGATCCATTCCCACGTGTACTACTTTTTCTGATATTTATAAATCCATAAGGGTCTGCACGATTTTAAAACCTCTAGTTTGAGGTTGGTTAGAATAAAAGAAGCTAGTTAGTTTGGACTCGAAAACGTTACCGTCTCAAATTATATGTCGTCTTTTTTTTATACACGTTCTTTAAAAAAAATATTAAATAGAATAGATTTTGACTATTTTACTCTTACTTATGTTTTAAGATATATATAATTTATCTTCTTTTAATATTCAGTCATAAATGAGGTATTTGTAGTCTTCAAGAAAAATTATTACTAAGGGTAAAAAAGGAAAATATAATCAATTTTGTCTTGAACCTCTAAAATGACAAACAATTTGAGACAACTATTTTTAGTAACCACGGATCATATGAGACGGAGGGAGTATTTGATTTTGTTAGTATTTCTTTTTATTATTTTGGGTCTTTTTTACATCTTTTTTTTTTTGAGTGCTTAAATTGGTTTTGGAAGAATAAATTTAGGATTATTATGAGAGAATTTATATTAAGTATGTATTTTGATTCATGCTTTCTTTTGTTTTTTAAAAATAAAATGTATTTGAACAAGAAAAAAAAACTGAGTGACATATATAATTAAACAAAACATTTTGTTTTCCAATAGGAATGGATCTACCAATAGAAATTATGATGCATTTCTTTCAGCTCGTTAACATCCAAAGCAATAGAAAACACATAAACATAATATTTTTTATGATTAAAGCGTTTGAATAAATTATATCGTTTCATAAGTTGTATAAAATAAGCTTGCATTGTCACAAATAAGTAGTGTATTTTTGTAATTTTTATATTAAAAAATAGTAGGGTAAAAGATAAAAAATAATTAGGGCAAATAAAGAAAAAAATAAGGTAACAAATTGAAAGAAGTGAGTATAGGTTTTCCTAGGAGCATATATAGAAAAGTCATAAAATTTCAGGACTTTTCAATTACCAACCTTATTCATTTATTAGTCCGTCAATGCTTGCTTTATAGAAATTCTAGTTTCTTTTGGAGAAAAAATTTAAATGATACACGGAGTTTTTTGATTTTCTAATACGAAACTATAATTTGCAAGGCAATTTCGTCTAGTCTGGTAATCTTGCAAAAGAGGATCAAAACACAACTTCTAGACGTATTAATAAAATTAATTGCACCACTCATTTAATATTGATCTTTTCTAGAAGATAACGAGAATCCTTTCCTATTCTCTATTGGAGTGCAAGTAATTTTAATCTTCATCGACCTCACGTCACGACCCAAAATCCGCATGTCGTGATGGCGCCTATCGTAATACTAGCCAAACCGACAACCTCAATAAAACATAATTTTTTTTAAGTTTGAAAACATAATATCTCAATTTAATAGGAAGTCCCACAAATACTATTATAAAAACACTCCCAAAACTCGGTGTCACTGAGTATATGAGCATCTAGATGATAACAAGGTCTGACTGATAAAAACACTGTCTGAAAATATAGAACAGTACAATAACTGAAAGGAAAGAGAATCAAGGTATGCGGACGCCAAGTAACTACCTTTATAGTCTCCAACAGATGAAACTCTAAAATCTAGCAGCCGACGTATCCGGAAGTACCTGGATCTGCACACGAGGTGCAGGGTGTAGTATGAGTACAACCAACTCAATAAGTAACAAGACTAACCTTTGGGCTGAAAGTAGTGACGAGATCAACAGGTACAGTCTAGTATAGAAATAACAGTACATAAATGTAGGCATGCTTTCAAGTAGGGCTATTCAAAACCGAACCGAAATCGTTAACCAAACCGAACCGATAATTTATTAGCTTATTAGTATCGGATTATTGGGGTAATGGATGGGGAACAAATTGATATTTATAATTAACGGCTTAACGGTTTGGGAAAAGATTATTCAGTTTTCTTATCGGGTAAACCATTAACCCGTTAGGAATTTTTATATTTATACTTTTATCCCTATGTATATAAAGTACCATTGTTTATCTGTCTTTCGTTCCCATTGTTATTTGTTTATTATTATTCTTTTTCCAACTTCTTGAGTCAATTACAGGTGGCTGCTGTAACGACCCATCTGGTCGTTTTGAGTATTACAACCCCATTCTCCCATTTACTGCATAATTTGTACTTTACAGTTATTGTGTGACTTGCCGGGGTAATTGGTGCGGGTCCGATAAGGTTTTAGGAATGAATTGGAACACTTAGTTCCAATGTTTAAAGTTTAAGTTGAAATAATGACCGAATGTCGACTTATGGGTAAACGACCCCGGAATAGAATTTTGATGATTCCAATAGCCCCGTAGGGTGATTTTGGACTTAGGAGCGTGCCCGAAAAATTATTTGAAAGTCCATAGTGAAATTAGGCTTGAAATAGCGAAAGTTGAATTTTTGAAAAGTTTGACCGGGAGTTTGACTTTTTGATATCGAGATCGGAATACAGTTCTAAAAATTTTCATAGTTCCGTTATGTCATTTATGACTTGTGTACAAAATTTGAGGTCAATCAGACTTGATTTGATAGGTTTCGGCATCGAATGTAGATGTTGGAAATTCTTAAGTTTCTAAAGCTTGAATTGGGGTATGATTGGTGGTTTTAGCGTTGTTTTGTGTGATTTGAGGATTCAACTAAATTCGTATGATATTTTAGGACATGTTGGTATGATTTGACGGGTCCCGAGGGGCTTGGTTGTATTTTTGGATCATTGGTTGAGAGACTAGTAAAGTTAAAAAATTTGGGAGTTTGACCATGGCTAATATCAGGTCAAGCTGACCTCTTTTCAGTATTTTGAGCACGCGAGCAGGTCCGTAGCATATTTTATGATTGAAATTCATATATGGTTTGTGTCTGGGAGGTTCCGGATGAGTTTTAGGGTTGTTTCAGATCATTTAGGAGAAGTTTGAGTTTGCTGGTTCTAGTGAGGTACTGTTCCTTCGCAATTGCGAAAACACTGTTCATTCGCAATTGCAAACCATTTATCGCAATTGCGAAAACCATGTTCACTCGCAATTGCGAACAATTTGTCGCAATTGCGAACACTGTTCATGGAAGGTAGTGTTCATTTGCAAATGCGAAGTTTTTATCCGCAAATGCTAACCTGGACAGAATGTTTAAGATCTGAAAATTTTATTTTTGACGAATTGGAGCTCGGGAAGAGCTGACTTTTGGGAGATTTTCAAGAAAAATAACGGGGTAAGTGTTCTTAACTCAATTTTGGTTAAAATACCCGAATCCATTATTTATTTTTATCCCTAAATCAGTGAATTAGGTTGAAAATTATAGAAATTTTCATAGACTTTAATTGAGGATTTGGAGGTCGAGTTGATGTTGGAATTTGGTAAAATTTATATGGTTGGAATCGTGGTTGGACGAGCATTCATATTTCGTAACTTTTATCGAGTTCCAAAACGTACGCCCCACTATCTATTTTTGGGTGAAATTTCGGATTTTTATGGGAAAATTGTATTTTGTTTATAGAATTTATTCCTTTAATTTGCATTGATTGAATCATTATGACTAGATTCGAGCCGATTGGAGTCGTAAAATTGAAGAAAAGGCATTCTACTTGACTGATTGAGTGTGGTCTGAGGTAAGTGACTTGTCTAACCTTGTGTGGGGAAATTTTCCCTAGAATTGGTATTGATGTGATAATTGTAATATGTTGAAAGTCACGTACACGAAGTAACGAATGTGTACTCGGGCTAAATATGGAATATAATATTTTTAAATTGTGTAGATCACTGTTGCATAATAATTAAATTATTTTATCTTGTTATATTCTTCATCATTGATCTAATTTTTTTATACTTTAAATTTGCTTGACCTTTTCCTATTAATTGTTTACATGTTTAGTTGAAACTTGATTTCTTTTATTCTGTGCATTATTTGAAGGTAGAAATTTATTTAATTTAAATATTATTAATATGAAATATTTGATATTTTAAATTTGGTACTGAGGCAATGTATTAAAATTTTTGAAATATTATTTTTTTTGCTGAGTTATTTATTCCCGAATATTTTGTGAGATTTTGTCCTCATTGTGATTGAGTTGTGAGCTCCCTGTTGTGAAAAATATTATTAATGTTGTTTATTTTGGCAAATTGAAATATTTGGACACTTGAGGTGCAAATTGTGATATATTGTGATATTAATACGTATGCTGTGGTATAAGGTCTAGGTGTTGAAACGCATGCGGTGAGATAAGGGTGCTTGATACGCGTGGCTAGTAGTGGAACTACTAGAAGTCATGCGGTGTGATAAGGGTGGTTAAAACAGGGGATGCTATTTTGGGAAAAATATTTTCTTTAAAATAAATTATGAAGGCTCTCGCGGTGATATAAAGAAATGAGATATTGTGAAATTATTTATGATTTGGGAAAACGAGGCGGTACCTCGGAAGTGCCCTTGTTGATAT
This sequence comes from Nicotiana tomentosiformis, assembly GCF_000390325.3. Lineage (NCBI taxonomy): Eukaryota > Viridiplantae > Streptophyta > Magnoliopsida > Solanales > Solanaceae > Nicotiana > Nicotiana tomentosiformis. The sequence continues at coordinate 13,485,548 of NC_090815.1, read as the reverse complement.
TTATTTATGGCTGTAGTTGCCTTTTGATTATTGTTGTGATTTTCTTAAAGTTGAAAAACTTCTATTTTGTTTTCGCGAGGTATTATTTGCCCTTATTCTGTGTAGTTAAATGGTGACATACTATATACTTGATTCATTTCCATCGTCATTTTATTTTTATTATATTTTTATACATTTCACCATGTCTTTTATTATTCTTATAGGACCTCACCTGACCTCGTCACTACTCTACCGGAGGTTAGGCTTGGATCTTACTGGGTACCGCTGTGGTGTAATCATACTATGCTTCTGCACATCTTTTTGTGCAGATCCAGGTACATCCTACCAGCCCAGACATCAGTGAGCTACCTGTTTACGGAGACTTCGAGGTATATCTGCCAGCGTCCGCAGACTCCGGAGTCCCCTTCTACCCTTATTATGTTGTTTCCTTATTTTTTTTAGACTCTGACATATATAGAGACATTGAGGATAAATTCTTAGAAGCTTGTGACTTATTTCTACCGGAATTTGGGAGTTGTAATTATCTGAATTACACTCTTATTTATTTCATATTTCTATTATTATTCCTCATTGATAGGCTTACCTAGTCTAAGAGACTAGGTTCCATCACGACATCCTACGGCGGGAATTTGGGATCGTGACATCTGTCCAGTTTTATATGAATATTGATTTTTCCCACATGTTGTACCTCTATCTATTTGTATATTACATAATCAAATTACAACTTCTAGCTAAGTTAAGCGTAAAAGTTTTGAGGGCGTAGGCTGAAGCTTTTGCCTTTTGATTGATTATGAACAAATGTCCTTTTGAAATTTTGACTGATTACTGAACGAATGTGCTTTTCTAGTTTTACAAATTTAGTTAATATGTGTAATGACAATATGTGTAGTCTTGGTATTGATTGAATGATTGTTCAAAAAAAAAATATTTGGTTTAGCCGATAAACCGCCCATTGTCTTATTGGATGACTAGCAGATTACTACATTTATAATCCAATAACCATTTAGCCAAACCGTTAAGTGTAATTATCCGACCGATTTGCCCGATCCGCCCGATAAGCACCCCTACTTCCAAGTTCAACAGTTAAACTGAGTACAAGTAAAATAGATAAACTCTACATGATATGAGGAATATGACATCTTTCTATCTACATGCCAAAATATATGTTGTATGTGATGTACCACAATGAAAACCTCGTGTACTCACACTCTCAGAATATTCAATCACTCAGTACTGTATATGGCCAATCCAGCCCAGGGAAGATCCATCTCGTGTATATATATACATCAACTGACAGTCAGTCACTCAGTACCGTATATGGCCAATCCAACCTAAAATATAAATGCTCCGGGCAAGATCCATGCCTGGGGAAGATCCATCCCTAAGATAAATAAATAAATAAATAAATAAATAAATAAATAAATAAGGCAAATCCTTGCCATTGGAAGTCCATCCCGAATATAAACATCAACTGCGCTCACTGTGGAGGGTATAGACTCCACAGGGGGCTCCTTCAGCCCAAGCGCTATATAAAGCCGATATGGCCTACTGTGGCGTGTAGTCCGATCCCATAATAATAAATCCTATGAGTCCTGTTGCGACGTGCCGCCCGATCCATATATTAATATATATATATATATATATATATATATATATATATATATATATATATATATATATATATATATATATATATATATATATATATAAAGCCAATATGGCATGCTGCGACGCGCAGCTCGATCCCATAAATATCCTCACAATGGATGAACATGACTAAGTATGAAATATACATTTTTAAAACAATTAATTCAACGGCAACACGACCCTATGGGTCCCAAAATATCGGCACGTAGCCTAAACATGATCTTTAATACGACCCGCATCTCAATTTCTCTAACACGTGGAGGATATGCGGATAATGACATGTTTCTTTAATTTTTACAACTGCACAGAATTTATTTAAGTCACAATTTCCATGGTGCACGCCCATACGCCCATCACCTAGCATTTGCGTCACCTTCATACAATTTACACATCACGTAACTCGGGGATTTATACCCTCAGAACCAAGTTTAGAAGTGTTACTTACCTCAAACCGTGTAATTCTCTATTCTAATATGCTTTTGCCTCGCGAATCGGCCTCTGAACGCCTCGAATCTAGTCATAATTAATTCGATTCAGTTAATACAAATTATAAGAATTTATTCCATATGAAAATACTAATTTTCCAACAAAATTTGAAATTTCACTCAAAAATCGCCAGTGGGGCCCACGTCTCAAAACCCGATAAAAGTTACAAAATATGAACGTCCATTCAACCACGAGTCCAACCATACCAAATTAACCAAATTCTGACATCAACCCGACCTTCAAATCTTAATTTTTTATTTTGAAATCTCTATGCCCAAATCCGCGAATTACACCTCAAAAATATGTAATCTAGTCGGAATACTCAATGATAATTCAATATTATTGACTAACAATGATCACAAGTAACCTACCTCAAGTTTTTTCGTGAATTCCATCTGAAAAATCGCCCAAAACAGTATAGGAAATGTCCAAAAATGAGAAAAATCTCGAACCCTTCGGAATGTATACTGCCCAACAATTTCGCATATACGAAATACTTGACCGCATCTACTGTAATGACATGCCGGTCGTTTCGAGAGTTATATCCCCATCACCCCCATTTCTGCTTCTTTTGTGCTTTACAGCTGTATTATGTCTTACCAGGTTGGTTTTCGCGTCCGGAGTGGTTTTGGAGTGAATTGAGACATTTAGTCTCTTAATTGGAAGCTTAAGTTGGAAAAGTCGACCGGATGTCGATTTATGGGAAAACAACCTAGGATTTGAATTTTTATGGTTTTGTTGGCTCCGTTAGGTTATTTTGGACTTTGGAGCGTGTCCGGAATGTGATTTGGAGGTCATTAGTAGAATTAGGCTTGAATTGGCGAAAGTTGGAATTTTGGCTATTTTGACCGACAGTGAAAATTTTGATATCAGGGTTGGATTGGATTTTCGGAGGTTCGAATAGGTTCGCGGTGTCATTTTTGACTTGTGTGTAAAATTTGAGGTCAATCGGACATGGTTTGGTAGGTTTCGGTGTCGTTGCGGAATTCAGAAGTTTAAAAGTTATTTAGGCTTGAATCCTAGTGTAATTTGATTTTTTGATATGGTTTTGAGAGATTCAAAGGTTCGACTAAGTTCGTATCGGGTTATAGAACTTGTTGGTATAATTTGTTAAGGTACCGGAAGCCTCGGGGTGATTTCGGGTGGTGTTGCTTGATGAGAGTTGAGGAATTATAGCTGAAGCTGCTGCTACTGGTGTAACTGCACCTACGGAGTGGGAACCACAGATGCGAGCCCGCATAAATGAAAGAGGAGCCGCAGATGCGGCTAAGGAGGATTTGGGCAGAAGACGCAGGTGCGATGGCATTCCCTCACCTGTGATGGTCGCAAAAGCGGATTTAGGGGCGCAAGTGCGAGTTTGGATCGCAAGTGCAATGTAGTTTTCGCACCCGCGCAGAGCGCATATGCGATCACTTGATCGTAGGAGTGAAGGCAGTGTTTAATGATTTTTCCGCAGAAGCGGGGCTTTGCCCGCAGATGCGACTCCGCAGATACGGAAATGGAGCCGCAGGTGCGAGAAGTCTGGGCAGAACTTATAAATAGAACACTTCGAGAGTTTTCACCATTTTCATCATTTTTGAGCTCGAATTTTGGCGATTTTGAGAGAGATTTTGGAGTAATCACTGAAGTAAGTTCCTTGTGCCTATTTATCTTCAATAATGGTGTTTTTCCACTGATTTTACACCTAGTTGGTGAGTGTTTGAGGTGAGATTTGGGAAGTTAGGGCTTGGGAATTGGAGAGTGAATTTTGGGGTTTTGGAAGGGCAATTGAGGTCGGATTTTGATAAATTTTATATGGTTAGACTCGTGAGTGAATGGGATTTTGGGTTTTGTAACTTTCGTCAGGTTTCGAGACGTGGTTCTGGGAGGGCCGGGTTGAGTCGATTTCGGAGTTTGGACTATATTTTAGTAGTTTTCTTGTGGAATTGATCCTTTTAGCCAATATTGTTTATCTTGTACTGTTTGTGGCTAGATTCAAGGCATTTGGAGGCCGATTCGATTGGCAAAGGCAATTCAGAGTAGGATTTCTGCGCGGTTGAGGTAAGTAATAGTCTTAAATCTGGTTTTGAGGGTATGAAACCCTGAGAATTTGTATGATGTGAACATTTGGAGGTGACGCACATGCTAGGTGATGGGCGTGTGAGCTTGCACCGTGAGGGATTGTGACTTGGTCCGTCCCGTGAGACTGTAAAGTCGAATAGCCATTGTAATTACTTATATTTCCTTGTCTTTAAGAAATTGACTGCCTTTCATGTTAGAAACCATGCTTAGGCCATATGATATCATTGTTGGGACCCGTAACGGTCGAATACTTGTTGAATTGACTGATAATTGTTGTCTTGTACTCACTCACAGTCTTACTTGTGTGTTATATCTCTGTTCCCTCTCATTTCTTGTTGATACTTGTTGTATTCTCTATTTGGGTTAATTATTATGTTATTTTGTGAGCCCGAGGGGCTGGAGAGGTTAGTGACTGAGATAAGGCCTGAGTGCCGAGCTGCGAGTTGTGAGATATATGGATCGGTTTGCACGCCGCAACAAGCCTTCGGGCTATATATATTATTGGATCGGGTTGCATGCCGCAACAATATTGGATCGGGTTACATGCCGCAACAAGCCTTCGGGCTATATATATATTATTGGATCGGGTTTCACACCACAATAATATTGGATCGGGTTGCACGCCGCAACAATATTGGATCGGGTTTCACGCCGCAACAATATGGAATCGGGCTAAAGGAGCCCCTCCGGAGTCTTCACACCCTTAGTGAGCACATGTACCTATTGAGAGTATGTATTGAGGGCTGAGAGCTGAGAGTATGAGCTGTTGAGATGAGTTGAGTGACTGCTGCCTTGAGAGACTGTACTTGCTTTTATTTATTGTTGCACTTAGTTGTTATCTATTGTTGTTGTGAAATTTCTGGAAGATTCATATCTGTTTTACTTGATCTCGAACTGATTTGACTTATACCACCGGATTTTAAAGCATGTTCACTCTTTACTGAAAACTTTTGAAATGATCTGTATTTTTTTAAAATTCGTCACTGCTTCTCAGTTCCTTATTTAATTTTGTTACTTGCTGAGTTGGTTGTACTCATGCTACACCCTGTACTTCATGTGCAGATCCAGGTGTGTACGGTTCTGGCGGTTGCTGAGTTCGTGCTCGAGCTGATTATCGGAGACTTACGAGGTAGCTGTCGGCATCCACAGTCCTTGTTTCTCCTTTTTTATTATCTTTTCTCTCTTGTATTGGCATTTGACACAAACTGTAGTAGATTCTGTTTCTAGATTGGTTGTTAGATGCTCATGACTTAGTGACACCCCGATGTTGGGCTATCATTCTGCACTTGTGTTTTGGGTTTTTACCCCGTTATTATGTAAACCTTCAGTTATTTTAATTGCTTTAGCTCACTTCGGTTATATATTTAAAGCACATTGAGAATGTCGGCTTGCCTAGTTCCACGATAGGCGCCATCACGACTGGTTAGGTATTTGGGTCGTGACAAGTTGGTATCAGAGCCTAGGTTACCTAGGTCTCACGAGTCATAGGCAGGTTTAGTAGAGTCTTGCGGATTGTTATGGAGACGTCTGTACTTATCTTCGACAGGCTGTAGAACCCTTAGGAACCTCCACATTCTTGAATTCTTGTCATGCGAATCTGTTGATTCTAGTAACTAAACATCTGTTGTTTTATTCTCTCACAGATGGTGAGGACTCGTACTACTGGGCGGGATGGACAGCCACCAGTACCACCGTCCAGGGCCGCGAGAGGCCGAGGTCACGGTAGAGGTCGTAGCAGGGGCAGAGGTGTATCCCGTACAGCAGCTGGGGCAGTACATGCATATCCACCAGTTACCCTATATCATGACCAGATTCCAGTTGTTGATGCACCAGCTGAGACACCACCTGTGCCCATCGTGATTCCTGGCCTTCAGGAGGCCTTATCTCAGATTCTGACCGCGTGTACCAGTCTTGCTCAGTCGGTCTCGATTCCGACCGCAGCAACCACTTTTCAGGCAGGGGGAGGTGCTCAGACTCCCACTGCCCGCACAACAGAGCAGATGGTACAGGGATTCCAGACACCGGGGGCACCACAGCCCAGCCGGTTGCAGCTGCTCAGGACTATGTGCTTCTTGCTATGCCTGAGGATGAGCAGCGTAGATTGGAGAGGTTTGGAAGACTCCAACCTCCATATTTCAGTGGTGCAGAGGGAGAGGATGCACAGGGTTTCTTGGATAGGTGTCAGAGGATACTCTGTATAGCAGGTATTTTGGAGACCAGTGGGGTCTCGTTCACTACCTTTCAGTTCTCTGGGGCTGCATTCAGTTGGTGGGAGATGGTGTAGATCTCCGGCGGGATGGTTTGAGCCGGGTGAGGCTAGTCTCTTGTGTATAAACTTGGTCCAGGATGCATTAGACAAGGTGAAATTGATTCATGAGCGCCTTCGCACAATGCAGTCTAGGAAGAAGAGCTATGCTGACAGGAATGTCTGTGATGTGTCTTTCATGGTCGGAGAGAAGGATCTGATGAAGGTATCACCCATGAAGGGTGTTATGAGGTTTGGGAATAGGGGAAAGTTAAGCCCTCAGTTCATTGGGCCTTTTGAGGTACTTCAGAGGATCGGGGATATGGCTTACAAACATGCCTTGCCACCTAGCTTGTCGAGTGTGCATCCAGTATTTCATGTTTCTATGCTTCGAAAGTATATCGGCGATCCGTCCCATGTTTTTGATTTCATCACAGTTCAGTTGGATGGTGATATGACTTATGATGTAGAGCTAGTGCCCATTTTGGAGCGGTAGGTTCGGAAGTTAAGGTCAAAGGATATAGCTTCAGTGTAGGTGCAGTGGAGAGGTCAGCTTGTGAACGAGGCCACTTAGGAGACCGAGCGAGATATACGGAGCAAATATCCACACCTATTTGAGACTCCAGGTATGTTTCTAGACCCGTTCGAGGACGAATATTTGTTTAAGAGGGGGAGGATGTAACGACCCGACCAGTCGTTTCGAGAGTTATAGACTCATCTCCCCCATTTCTACTTCTTTTGTGCTTTACAGTTGTATTATGTCTTACTGGGTTGGTTGGTTTGGGTTGAGAGTGGTTTTGGAGTGAATTGAGACACTTAGTCTCTTAAATGGAATCTTAAGTTAGAAAAGTCGACCAGATGTTGACTTATACAAAAAGGACCTCGGATTTGAATTTTTATGGTTCCGTTGGCTTCGTTAGGTGATTTTGGACTTAGGAGCGCGTCCAGAATGTGATTTGGAGGTCTGTAGTAAAATTAGGCTTGAATTGGCAAAAGTTGGAATTTTGGCGATTTTGGCCGGCAGTGGAAATTTTGATATCGTGGTCGGATTGAATTTCCGGAAGTTGGAATAGGTTCATGGTGTCATTTTTGACTTGTGTACAAAATGTGAGGTCAATCAGACATGGCGTGGTAGGTTTCGGCGTCGTTGTGAAATTCATAAGTTTAGAAGTTCTTTAAGCTTGAATCCGGGTGTAATTTGGTGTTTTGAAGCGGTTTTAAGGGATTCAAAGGTTTGACTAAGTTCGTATAGGGTTATAGGACTTGTTAGTATAATTGGTTGAGGTCCATGAGGCCTCGCGGTGATTTTGGGTGGTTAACAGCTTGATGGGAGATGAGGAATTGCAGTTGAAGCTGCTGCTACTAGTGTAACCGTACCTGCAGAGTGGGAACCGTAGGTGCGAGCCCGCAGAAATAAAGGAAGAGCCGCATATGCGGCTAAGGAGGATCTGGGTAGAAGACGCAGGTGCGATGGCCTTCCCGCACCTGCGATGGTCACAGAAGCGGATTTAGGGGCGCAAGTGCGAGTTTGGACCACAGGTGCGATGTTATTCCCGCACCCGCGAAGAGCGCATATGCGGTCACTTGATCCCAGGAGTGGAGGTACTGTTTAAAGATTTTTTCGCAGAAGCTGGTCTTTGCCCGCAAATGCGGCTCTGCATATGCAAAAATAGAGCCGCAGGAGCGAGAAGTCTGGGCAGAACCTATAAATATAACACTTCGAGAGTTTTCCCTATTTTCATCATTTTTGAGCTCGGATTTTGGGGCCTTTGATAGAGATTTCGGAGTAATCACTGACGTAAGTTCCTTGTGCCTATTTATCTTTAATAATGGTGTTTCCCCATTGATTTTACACCTAGTTGGTGAGTATTTGAGGTGAGATTTGGGAAGTTAGGGCTTGGGAATTGGAGAGTGAATTTTGGGTTTTTGGAGGGGCAATTGACGTCGTATTTTGATAAATTGGGTATGATTAGACTCGTGATTGAATGGGCTTTCAGGTTTTGTGACTTTCGTTAGGTTTAGAGATGGGAGGGGGGGTTGAACCAATTTCAAATTTTGGACTATATTTTAGTAGTTTTCTTGTGAAATTGATCCTTTTAGCCAATATTGATTATCTTGTACTATTTGTGGCTAGATTCGGGGCATTTTGAGGCCGATTCGAGAGGCAAAGGCATTTGCGAGTAGGATTTTTGCGCGGTTGAGGTAAGTAACAGTCTTAAATCTAGTTTTGAGGGTATGAAACGCCGAGAATTTGTATGATGTGAATATTTGGAGGTGACGTACATGCTAGGTGATGGTGTACGCTGATTGTGACTTGGTCCGTCCCGTCAGACTGTAAAGTCGAATAGCCATTGTTATTACTTATTTTTCCTTGTCTTTGATCAATTGACTGCCTTTCATGTTAGAAACGATGCTTAGGCCATATGATATCACTGTAGGGACCCTCAGTGGTCGAATACTTGTTGAATTGACTGCTAATTGCTGTCTTGTACTCACTCACAGTCTTACTTGTGTGTTATATCCCCGTTCCCTCTCATTTCTTGTTGATACCCTTTGTATTCTCTGTTTGGGATCATTATTATGATATTCTGTAAGCCCGAGGGGCTGGAGAGGTTAGTGACTGAGATAGGGCCTGAGCTGCGAGCTGTGAGGTATATGAATCGGGTTGCACGCGGCAACAAGCCTTCGAGCTATATATATATTATTGGGTCGGGTTGCACGCCGCAACAATATTGGATCGGGTTGCATGCCGCAAAAAGCCTTCGGGCTATATATATATTATTGGATCGGGTTGCACGCCGCAACAATATTGGATCGGGTTTCACGCCGCAACAATATGGAATCGGGCTGAAGGAGCCCCTTAGTGAGCGCAGGTACCTATTGAGAGTGCTTATTGAGGGCTAAGAGCTGAGAGTATGAGCTGTTGAGATGAGTTGAGTGACTGCTGCCTTGAGAGACTGTACTTGCTTTTATTTATTATTGCACTTAGTTGTTATCTGTTGTTGTTGTGAAATTTCTAGAAGATTCATATCTGTTTTACTAAAGCTCAAAATGATTTGACTTATACCACCGGATTTGAAAGCATGTTCACTCTTTACTGAAAACTTTTGAAATGATCTGTATTTTTTTTATAGTTCGTCACTGCTTCTCAGTTCCTTATTTAATTCTGTTACTTGCTGAGTTGGTTGTACTCATGCTACACCCTGCACTTGATGTGCAGATCCAAGTGTGTACGGTTCTGGCGGTCGCTGAGTTCGTGCGCGAGCTGATTATCGGAGACTTACGAGGTAGCTGTCGGCATCCGCAGTCCTTGTTTCTCCTTTCCTATTATCTTTTCTCTCTTATATTGGCATTTGACACAGACTGTAGTAGACTCTATTTCTATATTGGTTGTTAGATGCTCATGACTTAGTGACACCCTGATGTCGGGCTATCATTCTGCACTTGTGTTTTGGGTTTTTACCCCGTTATTATGTAAACCTTTAGTTAGTTTAATTGCTTTAGCTCACTTCTGTTATATTGAAAGCATATTGATAATGTCGTCTTGCCTAGTTTCATGATATGCGCCATCACGACTGGTTAGGTATTTGGGTCATAACATCTACGGTCTCGCATATGCGAGAATGGTCTGTGCTTCTGCGGACTCCAGCACTTCTGCGGACAAGCAAGCCGCTTCTGTGACCTTTGCGCTTTTACGGTCGTTCAGTCGCAGATCCAACTCCTCTTTTGCGGACCATATGCTCGCTTCTACGACCTCTGCCTCAACCCACGTATGGCAGCTTCTGCGATGGAACACTCGCTTCTGCGAGCTCGCACCTGCGAGAGATTTTCAAATTTTCCTCTAAGTCCAAATTCGATCCATTAACCATCCGAAACTCGCCCGAGGCCCCCGAGAACTCAACCAAATATACCAACAAGTCATAAAATATTATGCGAACTTATTCGAAGCCTCAAATCACATCAAACAATGCTAAAACCTCGAATCATACCCCAATTCAAGCTTAATGAAACTAAAAAATTTCAACTTCTACATTAGATGCCGAAACCTATCAAATCAAGTCTGATTGACCTCAAATTTTGCACACAAGTCATAAATGACATAATGGACCTATTCTAATTTCCATAATCGGATTCCGACCCGATATCAAAAAGTCAACTCTCCGGTCAAACTTCCAAACTTAAATTTCTATTTTAGCCATTTCAAGCCTAATTTAAATACGAACTTTCAAATAATTTTTCGGACACGCTCCTCAGTCAAAAATCACCATAAGAAGCTCTTGAAATCATCAAAAATTTATTCCGGGTTCATTTTCACATAAGTCAACATCCGATCAACATTTTCAATTTAAGTTTTCATCTTTAGGACTAAGTGTCTCAATTCATTTCGAAAGATCACGAGGCCAGAACCAATTACCCCGCAAGTCATATAACCACAGTAAAGTACAAATTGAGCAGTAAATGAGGGAACAGAGTTGTAATAGTTAAAATGACCGGCCGGGTTGTTACACCTCAGTATTGTTTTCCTTTTTTTTTTTCTTAATTTTTTTGGTGATGGCATTTATAATCGTCATTTTGTGTAATATGATTTTCAATTCCCTAGTGTATCCACTAGGTTCTAATAAGAATGGTTTTTCGCCTTTGGTTTTTACAACTTTGAAATATTCCATTTTTCAAAGAACAATTTTCATTTTGAAGCTTAAATGTAAAGAGTTGAACGGAGAGTTGACTTTTGAGCAAACGATCCCGGAATGGAATTTCGATGATGTCAATAGTTTCGTATGATGATTACAAACTTAGGCGTATGTTCGGATTTGGATTTGGAAGTCCGTAGGACAATTCGACGCATTTGGGCGAAAATTGGAAAATATAAGATTTTGGAAAGTTCGACCGAAGGTTAAATTTTTGATAACGAGGTCGGATTTCGATTCTGGAAATATGAACAGCTCCACTAAGTCATTTATGACTTGCGCACAAAATTTGAATTCATTCCGGATTGATTTGATATGTTTCGGCGCAAAATATAGAAGTTGAAAGATTTAAAAACTCATAATTCGATTCGATGCGCGATTCGTAATTTCGGCATTGTTAGGCGTGGTTTAAAGCCTTGATTAAGTTCATATTGTATTTTGGGATATGTTGGTATATTTGGTTAAAGTTCCGAGGACCTCGGGTGGATTTCGTAGGTTAACAGAGTTGATTTTTGGAAGAGATAGCTGCCGGAAATTGCTGTTCTTTCTGGGCAGCAACTGTTTCTTCGCTTCCGCGGAAGTTTCATCGCAGAACCAACCTCGCGAAATGAGCTTCTTGTTGTTCACGATAGGAATGAAGCAGGACAGGGTCTGGACGTTGGTCATAGGTGCGAAGCAAATTCCGCTCCTACGGGATCGCAAAAGCGATCACTGAAGACGCAGAAGCGGAAGTTGGTGTTTTCTCTCAGAAGCGAGATTTCTGTCGCACCTGCGACACCGCAGGTGCGTGAACAGTGCTTGCAGAAGCGAAGGCAGCGCAGGAGCATGATTTTTCTCACAGAAGCGAGTTCGCAGAAGCAACAAATCTGTCCGCAGGTTCGAAACTGGGCAGCAACATAAGGACCAAAACCAGTCATTTCGCCATTTCATTTTGGAATTTCTGGAGCTCGGTTCTTGGGCGATATTGAGGATAATTTCACGATTTCAACTCAAGTAAGTGTCCTATACCCTAAAGTATTTATATTTCATAAATCCATGGTTATATTTATCATTTTATTCGAATTTAAATGGAAGAAATCAAGATTTTTGCAAAATCTTCCAAAAAACGAAAATTTAAGATTTGGAGATCGAGTTTTTATCGGAATTTGATAAAATTGGTATGGTTGAACTCCTATCGGAATGGGTGTTTGGATTTCATAAAAATTATGTCGGGTTCCGAGAGGCAAGCCCCGTGTTGACTTTTTAATGCAAAAGTTTAAGTTGACTTTTTATTATCTGGAATTATTTTTGATGAATTTTAATGAAGTTATACAACTAATTTGGATAGATTTGAGCTGTCCGGAGGTCAATTCAAGAAAGAAGGTTAATTTTTTAAATATCAGCCTAACTTCAAAAATATAAGTATCTTGCCTATCCTTGAGTGGGGGAATTACCCCTTAGGCATTGAGTTGTCTGTGCCATTTGTGTAATGTAAAAGCCGTGTACGCGAAGTAACGAGTACGTACTTGGTTTATATATGCAAATATTATCGGTTGCAATTCGTAGACGCCCTTATATATTAAATTAAAAAATTATTAAAACATAGTAAATCCTTTATTTGTCATGCCTAGTTCCTTGTTTGTCGAATTTGTATTTTATATGATAATTTGGTGTTATTGTCACTTGTATTTTTATGTGAATTCCGTGTGTTGTTGATTTGATAATTTTCTTAGAATAAAATTCATTATGGAATTTTTATCTGCAAATAATTATTAAATAATCTTAAAAAGAGGAGTTAATATATTTATCAAAATTTTGGATTAAAGAAGGTGTTGTCCTATGCTGAGGATTTTTCCATCTGTTATTGTTTTGAGGTTTTATATACGTTGTGCGTAGCCTTGGGCTATTTGTTGAGAAATTTATTGATTTTTCTATATTTTTGGAATTGGTTGTGGTCATTGAGCAAATTGTGATATGAATTATTGTATTGTGTTGTCATTTAAACACTCTCCTTGATGTTACTTATACTTCCTAGCTTGCTTGTTAATGATATACATGCGATTGGTAAGGAAGAGTGTAAAGCACGAAGGGTGATGCCGTGCAATTTGAGAGTGTAAAGCACGAAGGGTGATGCTTTGCCAATTGAGAGTGTAAAGCACGAAGGGTGATGCCGTTCCAATTGAGAGTATAAAGCACGAAGGGTGATGCCGTGCCATTTCAATTATATTATCACGTGAGGATGAGAGTAAAAGTACGAAGGGTGATGCCGTGCCATTATTTTTATATTCTCATATATTCATGGGACGAAGGGTGGTTCCGTGCAGGCGAGGACAAGAGACATACATTATATTTGAAAGATATTTACTTGAAATAATTATAATTGGAAAGATATTTATTTGAAATATTTATATTCGTATGATATTTATTTGAAGGAAGTATATTCGGGATATATTTAATTGTATGGATTACATTCTTAAAATTTTTATTTGAAAAACTTATAAATAAAATATGTATATTTTGAAGGACTTGATTAATTGGTTGTACTTGTGTTTATTATTCGTTTGGGCAATATTTCTGGTGTTCTTGTTGCTTTATTGTTTAAATTACTAGTTGATTGGTGTTGCTATCACTGCTATTTGTTTTCTATTAATTTTGTATGCTATATTTCACAGGTTATTTGACTAGTGAGTGTCTTGACTATACCTCGTCACTACTCCACCGAGGTTAGTCTTGATACTTACTGGGTACCGACCGTGGTGTACTCATACTATACTTCTGCATATTTTTATGCAGAGTCAGGTATTGGAGATATCGGATTCAGGCAGAGATTAGAGTATGATCGCAAGGATTCAAGGTAGGAATGCTTGGTCGTCGCGGTCCCTTGGGGTGTTTCCAATTTTATTGTACTGTTAATTTCTTACTCGAACAATATTGTATATTCGGTCCTCGAGATCATTCCATGTATTCAGTTAGAGTTCGTGACTCAGTAGTACCGGTCTTGGGTGGTTGTTTGAATATTTTCGCTGTTAGTGTTGACACTTGTATAAAAAATGGCATGAATTGTTATTATAATCGGCTTACCTAGTCTTAGAGACTAAGTGTCATCACGAAGCCTGTGGTGAGATATTGGGTCGTGACAAGTTGGTATCAGAGCTCTAGGTTCATAGGTTCTACGAGTCACGAACGAGTCTAGTAGTGTCTTGCGGATCGGTACAGAGACATTTGTACTTATCTTCGAGAGGCTACATAGCTGTTAGGAAATTTCCACTTCTTTTATTCCTGTCGTGCGTAATTTATTGATATTTGAATTTGAGCCTTTGTATCTCTATTCTTCCACAAGTTGTGAGGACACATGCTACTGGGTCAGCTGAGCAAACACCCGCGCATACTTCTAGAGCTGCAAATGTCCGGGGTCGAGGTAGAAGTCGAGGTAGAAGCCGAGGTAGAGTTCGAGGAAAGACACGAGTCACAGCTAGAGCACCTGTCAGAATAACAATTGATGAGCCGCCATTAGCTCTGGTTGGGGGACATGTACTGGAAGCACATGTTGTTACCCCTAGACTTCAGACTTTAGCACAGTTCCCACACATGTTAAATACATTAACTCATTCAGGATTGATTTCCGTTTCACTAAATGTTTCACAGATAAGGGGAGGAGCTCAAACTCCTACCGCCCGTACTCTAGAGCAACAGGTTCACATTGGTTAGGCTTCGGGTATAGTACCGGTACAACCTGTTATTCCGGTTCAGCCTGAGGTCAGGCCAGAGATGTTAGAAGAAGAACAAAAGAGACTTGAGAGATTAAAGAGATATAGTCCACCTGCCTTTGGTGGCACAACTACCGAGAATGCCTAGGGATTTCTAGAACAGTATCACCATATTCTCCGTACCATGGGTATTGTAGAAGTGTGCGAGTTTCCTTTACTACATTTCAGCTGTCAGGAGCAGCGGATCAATGGTGGAAAGTTTATGAAGACGGTAGACCAACCGATGCAATGCCACCAACTTGGGCTCAATTTTCGAAGATGTTTTTGAAAGAGTTTGTTCCCCAAACTCTCCGGGATGCATGGCGCACAGAGTTTGAATGGTTACACCACGGCACCATGACAGTGTCAGATTATGCTATCAGGTTCAGTAAGTTAGCCTGACACGCACCTATCTTGGTTCTTATAGTTAGAAAGTGAGTTCGCAGATTCATTGAAGGGCTCGATTATGATTTTAAAATAAGCATGAGTCGAGAATTGTAGACTAACATTCCATTTCAGCGAGTAGTAGTGATTGCCAGGATGTTAGAACGTGTTCGAAGTGAGAAACATATGTCTAAAGAGACCAAAAGGTCTCTGAACTCTGGAGGATTCAGTGCATTCTACTCTGCAGCTATGACTCATCATTACGGAGGCTCGGGCAGTCGTCAGTCCGCAATTCAGAGTACTCATAGTGCTGCAGTTAATACTTTTAGTGCATCACCAGCATGAGGTTTTTACAGTGGTTATTCCAGTTATCCGGCACCGACTCAGTACGAGCAACCGCGACCTCAGAGGGGTTTTATGAGTGTGGTGATACCAGGAATATCATGAGAGATTGTCCTAGACTTGGGAGAGGCAAATTTCATCAAAACACTCAGGCTACATGCTTTGTTCCAGTTAATGCCCCACGTGCACAGCCAGTTAGGGGTGGAGGACAGGCGGGTAGAGGGCACCCAAGAGGGGGAGGCCCGACCCGCTGATATAATTTCTATGAATTGGCTGAGGCCAATAAACCATATAGTGTCGTTACCGGTATGAATTAATTTACAATAAAAGGAGCTTTATTCTTATTTGGATTCGATTTCGATTATCGAGGTGAGAACTCCTTTCATGCTCCTTATATGGTGGATTAGTGAATTTGTACTCCACTCTCGTGTTTATCCCTGTTGGGAGATTTTATGGTGTTAGTCCATGTGCATCACTTTTGTTTTGTACATTATTGTGGGCTATGAGTCCAAACATGGCTTTTTATTACTCACTACAGTGAGTTTTGATATGATTTCGGAATAATTGATTTCAACTTTAGGAGTTTCATGCCCTATTGGTATGGGGGTCCAATATGTGTTGTGAAATTGTTTCACGGAATTTATTTAAAAAACAAAAAAGAAGAACAAAGAAAGGGAATGAAAAGTCTTAGTGGCACAATGTACAAAATACTTGTGATTCAGAATTGAGGATGAGATCCTCGCATATTTATATAATATGAAATATTTAAACTGGTTACAAGCCATAGTGGAAGTTATATAAGGACGAGGTCCTTGTGGTGAAAAATTTATGAGTTTAAATTCTCCCTTTGTGAAATTAAATTTGTATTATAGTATTAATAGGGATTCATGCTTGTTAGACTTATTTGATAATATTTTTTATGTGTTTCTGTGCATATTTAGCCATATTCGTGCTATAAATGTGACTCGTTAATTTGGATAAATAATTATGAGGTCTTCATGCCTCGCATGTTGCTGTCAGTGTTGTTAAAAATTAATATGAGATTAATTGAGGATGCTGGAATTAATTATGAACGACTATTATGATCAGAGATGTGGTTATGGACATATGTATAATGTGTGTGCGGGCACGAAATTGCTATAGCCGATTGAGACTAACACAGTATATTAACCCACGTGTGTGGTCGAGTTTAGTTTTCTGAAGATTCAGAATTAAATTTAAAGCACATTTTTCATTTTGAAGCTTAAATGGAAAGAGTTGACCGGAGAGTTGACTTTTGAGCAAGCGACCCCGGAATGGAATTTCGATGATGTCAATAGCATCGTATGATGATTTCAGACTTAGGCATATGTTCGGACTTAGGCGTATGTTCGGATTCAGATTTGGAGCTTCGACCGAAGGTTGAATTTTTTATAACGAGGTCGGATTCGATTCTGGAAATTGGAACAGCTCCATTACGCCATTTATGACTCGCGTGCAAAATTTGAAGTCATTCTGGATTGATTTGATACGTTTCGGCTCAAAATATATAAGTTGAAAGATTTGAAAACTCAAAATTCGATTCGATGCATGATTCGTAATTTCGGCGTTGTTTGACGTGATTTAAAGCCTCGACTAAGTTCGTATTGTATTTTGGAACATGTTGGTATATTTGGTTAAAGTACTGAGGGCCTCGGGTGGATTTCAAAAGGTTAACAGAGTTGATTTTTGGATGAGATAGTTGTTGGAATTTGCTGCTGTTTCTTGGCAGCAACTGGTTCTTCGCTTCTGCGGAAGTTTCATCGCAGAAGCGACCTCGCAGAAGTGAGCTTCTTGTCGCAGAAGTGATAGGAATGAAGCAGGGCAGGGGCTGGATATTGGTCGCAAGTGTGAAGTGAATTCCGCACATGCGGGATCGCAGAAGGGATCACTGAAGAAGAAGGAGCGAAAGCTGGCAGCTGGTGTTTTCTCGTAGAAGCGAGATTTCAGTCGCACCTGCGACACCGCAGGTGTATGAACATTGCTCGCAGAAGCGAAGACAGTGCAGGAGCATGATTTTTCTCGCAGAAGCGAGTTCGCAAGCGCGACAAATCTGTTCGCATGTGCGAAACTGGGCAGCAACATAAGGACAAAAAACAAGTCATTTTGCCATTTCATTTTGAACTTTTTGGAGCCCGGTTCTTGTGCGATATTGAGGATTTCTTCACGATTTCAACTCAAGTAAGTGTCCTATGCCCGAAAGTGTTTATATTTCATAAATCCATGGTTATATTCATCATTTAATTCAGATTTAAATGGAAGAAATTAAGATTTTTGCAAAATCATCCAAAAACCGAAAATTTAAGATTTCGAGGTCGAGTTGTTATCGGAATTTGATAAATTTGGTATGGTTGAACTCATATCGGAATAAGTGTTAGGATTTCATAAAAATTATGTCGGGTTCTGAGAGGCAAGCCCCGCGTTGACTTTTTAATGCAAAAGTTTAAGTTGACTTTTTATTATTTGGAATTATTTTCGATGAATTTTAATGAAGTTATACAATTAATTGGATAGATTTGAGCTGTCCATAGGTCAATTCAAGCAAGAAGGTTAATTTGAAATATCAGCCTAACTTAAAAAATATAAGTATCTTGCCTAACCTTGAGTGGGGGAATTACCCTTTAGGCATTGAGTTGTATGTGCCATTTATGTAATTTAAAAGCCATGTACGCGAGGTAACGAGTACGTACTTGGTTTATATGTGCAAATATTATCGGTTGCAATTCGTAGACGCCCTTATATATTAAATTAAAAAATTATTAAAACATAGTAAATCCTTTATTTGTCATGCCTAGTTCCTTGTTTGTCGAATTTGTATTTTATATAATAATTTGGTGTTATTGTCACTTGTATTTTTATGTGAATTCCGTGTGTTGTTGATTTGATAATTTTCTTGGAATAAAATTCATTATGGAATTCTTATCTGCAAATAATTATTACATAATCTTAAAAAGAGGAGTTAATATATTTATCAAAATTTTGAATTAAAGAAGGTGTTGTCCTATGCTGCGTTATTTTTCCATCTCTATTGTTGTTTTGAGATTTTATATACATTGTGTGTAGCCTTGAGCTATTTGTTGAGAAATTTATTGATTTTTCTATATTTTTGGAATTGGTTGTGGTCATTGAGCAAATTGTGATATGAATTGTTGTATTGTGTTGTCATTTAAACACTCTCCTTGATGTTACTAATACTTCCTAGCTTGCTTTTTAATGGTATACATGCGATTGGTAAGGAAGAGTGTAAAGCACGAAGGGTGATGCCGTGCAATTTGAGAGTGTAAAGCACGAAGGGTGATGTCGTGCCATTTGAGAGTGTAAAGCACGAAGGTTGATGCCGTGCCAATTGAGAGTGTAAAGCACGAAGGGTGATGTCGTGTCATTTCAATTATATTATCACGTGAGGATGAGAGTAAAAGAACGAAGGGTGATGCCGTGCCATTATTTTTATATTATCATATGTTCATGGCACGAAGGGTGTTTCCGTGTAGGCGAGGACAAGAGACAAGAGACATACATTATATTTGAAAGAGATATTACTTGAAATAATTATAATTGGAAAGATATTTATTTGAAAGATTTATATTCGTAAGATATTTATTTGAAGGAAGTATATTTGGGATATATTTATTTGTATGGATTACATTCTAAAGATTGTTATTTGAAAAACTTATAGATAAAAAATATATATTTTGAAGGACTTGATTAATTGACTGTACTTGCGTTTATTATTCGTTTGAGCAATATTTATGGTGTTCTTGTTGCCCTGCTGTTTAAATTACTAGTTGATTGGTGTTGCTATCACTGCTATTTGTTTTTTATTATTTTTGTATGCTATATTGCATATGTTATTTGACTAGTGAGTGTCTTGATTGTACCTCATCACTATTCCACCGAGGTTAGTCTTGATACTTACCGGGTACTAACCGTGGTATACTCATACTACACTTCTGCATATTTTTGTGCAGAGTTGGGTATTGGAGATATCGGATTCGGGCAGAGATTAGAGTATGATTACAAGGATTCAAGGTAGGACTACTTGGTCGTCGCAGTCCCTTGGGGTCTGTCCAGTTTTATTGTACTGTTAATTTCTTACTCGAACAGTATTGTACATTCGGTCCTCGAGATCATTCTATGTATTCAGTTAGAGTTCGTGACCTAGTATTACCAGTCTTGGGAGGTTATTTGAATATTTCCGTTGTTAGTGTTGACACTTGTATAAAAAAATGGCTTGAATTGTTATTGTAATCGGCTTACCTAGTCTTAGAGACTAAGTGCCATCACGACGTCTGTGATGGGATTTTGGATCGTGACAACTTAATTGACATATTAATATCCTTGAATTGAGACGAAAATGCACGTAATCTTTAGACAAGAAAGCTTAGTTGGTTATCAACTTTTAATTGATTATCTTATTTAGTGATTGTAGTTTGCCCGAGGATGTTGGGAGCTATAGGTTGCGATACTAATGTTTGGATATTTTAGCTATGTGTCTTCGTGGAAGCATTGATGGGTATAGAGTAGACTAGATTTTTAGGGGGCGCTTTATTCCTTAATGTAAAAAATTTCGTTCCTAATTTAAATTTAATCGGACCTTAATGCGAGTATCGGAGTGAAAAATCAAAAAACAAATTGATATTACTATTTTTGAAATATTTCAATCTTGTTTTCTTTGGTGGTATACTTTAGTTGTGTTTGTGTAGTCGTAATATGCATCAGACTTTAGTTTCTTCTCAATTTCCGATTTACTTAAAATCGCACTTGGACATCAATGCTGGAAAACGTAATATGATGCATTATTTGTACTTTTATGTTTTATTCAAGTAACTCTTTAAATAATTGTAATAAAAATTTGTTTTCTCAATGTTTTAAAATAGTTATTTCATTATTGTTTTACTTTTTAAGAGTTTGAAATTGTACATTAAATATTTCCTTATTCAAACTATATTGCAATTCTGATAGTTAGGATTTTAAAAATTATTAAATTTTTATCTTATATATAAATTTTACACTTAAATTTATATAAATTATAAATAAATTAAATAAAAAAATAAAAAAAGATTAAAGAAAGAGGAAGTACGGAGTTTTGGATAACGATGAGGTGGTTCAAGTCTTTGTATAAATTTTTATACGTTCTGATTTATATTAAAATATTTTAAAATATACAAAACTATTTTACTAATAATAGTATTCTATATTATATTTCTAGCTTTCAAAAGTTTTATATTAACAATTGCAATTATTCGGAATGGTGAGCAGAAATAAATAATAAACTTTGACATTAGCTATATGGCTTCTAAAAGAGCATTTCAATTTCAGAATTTGTTAATGGTATACAGTGATTCTTAATTCTTTAAGATTTACAAAGAATTTCCTTTTGCCCTTGTTTTTTTGGAACATGTCCCGCGTGGATGATTTTTCACCTATTCAATTTTTTACTATTTGAAAAACAATTCTTAGTGAATAAAAATATAAGTACGATTAAATATTTAAATATTTTTCAGGAATTTACACACTCTCTCTCTCTCTCTCTCTCTCTCTCTCTCTCTCTCTCTCTCTCTCTCTCTTCTATATATATATATATATATATATATATATATATATATATATATATATATATATATATAATACTTTAAAAGTTTTTACTCATTTAGATAGGTTACACGCGCAACGCGCGTATCATAAGACTAGTAGTATATTAAAAGCACGAAGACTCTTGGCTAAATGTCGTTCGCCTTTTTTACCTTTTAAATATAAAGTTCACACTAGACAAAATAGTCATTTGATTATTATTCCTAAAATTTAAGATTCTAAAGTCAACTAAAAATTTTGTTATTAATTATTTCCGTATATAAACAATGTAAAAAGTCCTAATATTTAGGACTTTAAAAAACTAAAATTTAATATTTATATAGGTGTGCAAGCGTGTACATGTTTAGGGAAGATTAGTAACGAAGCATTAAAATATCTAAACTTCTTTTTCGAGAACTTTTATAAGTGTGACGTGCAAAAGCACACATTTTATAAATTTAGTGTATGTAACCGAAACAAAAAGTGTACAAACATATTTTTTTTATACTAGTTTTAGTGTACGTGCATTGCACGTATTTATTACGTCAATAAAACAATTATTAATAGATTTTATTCTTCTTAAAACAATCCTTGGGGTAGAATTTGAGCAAAAAAAATAAATATAGATCGAGTAAAAATTATGAACTAAATATTAAATATCGTGCATCATAAGTTACTCCTTTAAAATAAAATTGTAGTTTAGGCAAAAAAAAACAAATAGTTGAAGCTTCCTATGTAGACAATACTATTCCTCTGATCCTTTTCAATTCTGATTTTTTATAAGTTATTCGGTCTTTCATTGTCACCTTTTTTTTTGGTTAATCTTCTTGATGTGTTTGTTCCTTTTATCTCTTCATCTTAAATTTAATGCGCCAGCTTTTTCACCTTCGTCTAAATCCTCTGCATAAACATCTTCAGGACCAGATTTAAAACGGTTACTTACCTCAAACGGTGAAATTCTTATTCCGCTAAGTCTTTTCCTCGTGAATTGGCCTCCAAATACCTCGAATCTGGCCACAAATAATTCTTTTCAGTCAATAAAATTTATTAGAATTAATTCAATGAGAAAATACTAATTTTTTCACAAAATCCGAAATTACACTCAAAACATTGCCCGTGGGGCCCACATCTCGGAACCCGACAAAAGTTACAAAATATGAACGCTCATTCAACCACGAGTCCAACCATACAAATTTTACTCAAATATGACATCAACTCGACCCTCAAATCTGAAAATTAAACTAAGAGGGTTTTCACAATTTTCCAACTTAATTCACCGATTAAATGTTAAAAATAACTATGGATTCGGGTAATTTAACCAATATTGAGTTAAGAACACTTATGTAACGACCCGACTGGTCGTTTTGAGCATTTACACTCCTTCCAACTATTCGAAATCTTGAATAACTTCCTACGAGGTATTACGCCTTGTGTGAATTGTTGGTTTTGGTTTTAAGGTATTTAAGAGTTAGCTTGGAAGAATGAATTTTCATGTTGGAAGCTTAAGTTGAAATAGTTGACCGGATTTTGACTTATGTGTTAACGACCTCGAAATTTAATTCTGATAATTACAATAGCTCCATATGGTAATTTTGGACTTAGGAGCGTGTCCGAAAAATTATTTGAAGGTACGTAGTGGAATTTGGCTTGAAATGCCGAAAGTTGAATTTTTGAGAAGTTTGACCGGAGGGTTGACTTTTTGATATCGGGGTCGGAATCCGATTCTGAAAATTTGAATAGGACCGTAATGTGAAATGTGACTTGTGTGCAAAATTTGAAGTCATTCCGGATTGATTTGATGTGTTTTGGCACAAGATATAGAATTTGAAAGATCAAAGTTTATAGATTTTTATTTGAGGTGTGATTCGACGTTTCGATATTATTTGATGTGATTTGAGGCCTCGAGTAGGTCTGTGTTATGTTATAGAACGTGTTGGTATATTTGGTTGAGGTCTCGAGGGGTTTGGGTGTATTTTTGGATCATTGGTCGAGAGATTTATATAGTTAAGAAATTTGGGAGTTTGGCCATGGTCAATATCGGGTCAAGACGACCTCTTTTCAGTGTTTTGAGTGTGCGAGCAGGTTCGTAGCGTGTTTTATGATTGAAATTCATATATGATTAGTGTCCGGGAGGTTCCGGATGAGTTTCGGGATGAGTTTTGAGCGAGTCCGGATATTTCGGTAGTCTAATATTGTTCTGACACTTTCGGTGACACGGACCGTGCATTTTTGGGCGTTGAGGCGAAGGAAGGACGCGGATCACGCATTTTTTGGCATTGAGGTGAAGGAGGGACGCGGACAGCAGCAGAATTTCGCGGCCGCGCTCAAATATTTGCGGACCGCGCAATTCTGTCCGCGGTCGCGCTCCGGGAAGTTCTACAGATCCTCTGGCCCGACTTCGAAAACCTATATCTTTTGATCTACAAGGAATTTTAAGATGATTCAAAAACAAAAGTTGTAGCTCTTCGTGTCTAGGTTCCAGAAAGGTAAAGAAATTATCATTTAGATATATGTAGAGAAAGTTATGGCCAAAATATTAAAGCCTGGCAGTGCAGCCCCAAGAATTTCGTGACCACACCATTTTTTCGCGACCGCGCTTGGAATTTTGCTGAACGCGAAATTGGAGTTCAGAGGATGCACTATATATCCGAGGTTAATGGTATTATTTCACATTTTGGACCTAGGGAGCTCGGTTTATAGCGATATTTCGTAGGTTTTTCAAGAAATTCATCGGGGTAAGTGATTCTAACTCGAATTTGGTTAATATACATGAATATATTAATAATTTCATCATCTGATTAGTACTTTGAGGTAGAAATTTGGGAAAAATTGTAGAAACTTTATAAAATGAATTTTCGAGATTTGAACACCGATTCAGAGTCAAATTTGAGTGAAATTAGTATAGTTGAACTCGTAATTGGATGGGTTGTCGGATTCCGAGACGTGGGCCCCATGGGTGATTTTTGGGGCGTAATTTTTTGATTTTGTAAAAATATTAGTATTTTGATATGGAATTAATTCCTATAAATTTTGTGGGCTGAATCAAATTAATTGTGACTAGATTCGAGCCGTTTGGAAGTTGATACGTGCAGAGTGGAATTGCTGGAGCATTGCTTAGCTTGTTCGACATTGGATTTGGCTTATTCGAGGTAAGTAATTTTTCTAATCTTGGAGTTGAGGGTATGAACCCTGAATATATGTATTTCGTAAATTGTTGGGAGGTGACACACATGCTAGGTGACGGGCGTATGGGCGTGCACTATAGAAATTGTGACATAATTGTTTCTGTTGAGTTTTAGTTAAATGATCTTGGCATTTTCCATGCGGTTTTAATGAGTTAAAGAAATTGAGCTGAAAAGCATATTAAAAATCATGTTGAGGCTATGTGCCAGTATTATTGGGAACCACAAAGGTCATATTGTTGTGAATTATTTATTTTAAATTGAAAATTTATACTTAGTCATATTCATTTCATTGCATATCATATCTCAGTCTCTGTTGTTATTTATTGATACATCATATCATCATTTTGGGCCATTCTTATGACATTGTGAGCCCATGAGAGAGATACTGGAGAGAATGATGACTGAGGGAGGCCGAGGGCCTGATTGTGAAGATATTTATTTTTGGGATTGGGCTGCATGCCACAGCAGGCCATGTTGGCTTTATATATATTATACTATTGCACGTGAATTGGCCGTGCGGATCCATATATTATACTATTGCACGTGAGTTAGTTGTGCAACACGTGAGTTGACCGTGCGGATCCATATATTATACTATTGCATGTGAGTGGGTCGTGAGTTGGCCGTACGGATCCAGATATTATTATAGCACGTGAGTTGTCTGTGCGGATACAGATATGATATTATAGCACGTGAGTTGTCCGTGCAGCACGTGAGTTGTCCATGCTTATAATGCTTGGGTTGTAGGAGCCCCTCATGAGTCTGTACACACCCCCAGTAAGCGCATTCGACTATAAACAGGGATCGGGCTGCACGCTGCAGCAGGTATTATATAGAGCTGAGTGATTGAGTATGCTAAACATAGTGAGAGAGAATGCGAGACAGTGAGATTGAGTACTCTGAGAGTGTGAGTACATGAGTAAAATCTCTGAGATACATTTGCATTGACATGCACACATGATATACATGCATAGAGATGTGTTTTCCGCATGTTGTACGGTATCACATTATTCATGATTTCTCACACATGTTGACAGATGGGCATAGTGATACATTTGTTTTACATTGGTTATCTCGAAAGAAAATGAGATATTTTATTTATTATTGAAAGGATTTTGGAAAAATTACTGTTTTCAAACTTATTCATATTTTTGGTAACTTCGGTAAACGATTTGGGTTTTCACTGATGTACTTGAAAGACAGAACTATTTTCAGAAGTCACGATTTAGCTGAGTATTTATTTTTTGAGTTACTTCTGGTTTTACTTGTTTTATATCGTTATGAACTATTGTTGGTTATGGAAGTTGGACTCTGACCTTGGTACAAGCTTGTAACTACTTTCAACCTAAGACTAGGTTTGTTACTACACTTCTGCACATTGCTTGCAGATATTGGCTGTCGTTGTTGCTGCATTCGATGGTTGCCGGATTAGAAGATGTACCTGTTTTCCGGTTGTTGCTGCCTCTTGTTCATGGTAGCCTTAGATTCATGAAAACTCTGTTTATATACTTTTCAAACAGATGATGTATAATGACCCAACCGGTCATTTTAACTTTTAGAACCCCGTTCCCTAAAATAAAACTTCTCGTAGGTGCTTGTAATGATTTATGATTTGCGGGGATGGTTGGTTCGGGATTTGGAAGTGTTTGGGGTGAAACCGGAATATTTGGTTTCTTAAGTTGGCCTTAAAGTGCTAAATTTGACTTCGGTCAACATTTTTAGAAAACGACCCCGGAATAGAATTTTGATGATTCCAACAGCTCCGTATGGTAATTTTTGGACTTAGGAGCGTGTTCGAAATTTTATTTGGAAGTCCGTAGTTAAATTAGGCATGAAATGGCTAAACATAAGAATTTAAGTTTGGAAGTTTGACCGATGAGTTGACTTTTTGATACCGGAGTCGGAATCCAATTCCGAAATTTTTCATAGTTCCGTTATGTAAAATTTGAGATCAATCAGAGTTGATTTGATAGGTTCCGACATTGAATGTAAAAGTTGAAAACTCTTAGTTTCATTAAGCTTGGATTGAGGTATGATTCATGATTTTAGCGTTGTTTGATGTGATTTAGAGGTTCGACTAAGTTCGTATGATGTTTTAGGACTTGTTGGTATATTTGGTTGAGGTCCCGAGGGCCTCAGGTGACTTTCGGATGGTTAATAGATCAAAAATTTGAGTTAAAAAGCTGCTGCAATTTTTCCTCTTCTGTTGGACAGTCTGGGCTATGATCGAGCCCAGATATCGAGCCAGATATCGAGCCCAAATATCGAGCCAGATATCGAGCCCAGGTATCGAGCCTAGGTATCGAGCCCAGGGTAGACGAGGTACGGGCTCGAGCTAGTGTATCGAAGCCATGATCGAAGGTCCAACTTGAGGGCAATGATCGAATGTCCAGCTCGAGGGCCATAATCGAAGGCAAGGCTCGAGGGCGAGGATTGAGAACCAAGATCGAGGGTCACAATCGAAAGGCCCAAGCTCAATTCCATGATTGAGGCTATGATCGAAGGCCCAACCTCGATGCCCTGATCGAGGCCATGACCGAGGTCCAGGCTCGAGCCTGTGATCGAAGCCGCGATCGAGGACCAGTTCGAGGACCAGTTCCGAATGCTGCTGGGCAGTTTTATAAAAAGAGGGCATTCTTCCCATTTACCATTTTTGACGAACTTGAACTTGAGCAGAGACGACTTTTGGCAGATTTTCAAGGGAAAAATATTGGGGTAAGTGAATCTAACTCGGATTTGGTGTACATATACAAGTATATCATTGTTTTCACAATTTAATTAGTGTTTTGAGATTGAAATTTGGAAAAGTTTAGAAATCTCATAGAAACAAAAATATGAGATTTCAGTATCGATTCGGAGTCGGATTTGAGTGAAACTGGTATGGTTGGACTCGTAATTGAATGGATTGTCGGATTTCATAACTTTCGCCGGATTCCGAGATGTGGGCCCCATAAGCAAAATTTAATTAATTTCGGGATCTTTTCTTAAAAATGTAATATTTTCTTATAGAATTGATTTCTACAATATATAGTGATTGTATCGAATTACTTTGGCTAGATTCGAGCCAGACGGAGTTGGATAATCGTGGAAAAGACAAAATTATGGATTAAATTGGAGCAAGACGAGGTAAGTCTCTTGTCTAATCTTGTGAGGGAAAAATTACCTCATAGGTGATTAAACTTAAATAATTATTGCTAACTGTAGGGGGCCACGTACGCATGAGGTGACGAGAGTCCGTGCGTAGCTACTTTTAATGCTAAAGTTCGGGTAGTTTAGGACTCAAAGCATGCCTTACTTGTGTAAATTGTATTTTTTGATTAATTAATATTAATTGATATATATGAATATATTGTGAATTGTTAGATAAAGATATTAAAGGATGGAAATCTCATATGCTTAATTTTTATTTCAATCAATTAATTGTTAAAAGAAATTATTCTCCTCCCAAATTTATCTTATAATAAACATACTCTCCTTCCGGAGGCACATAAGATAATGTCCTCCTTTCTTGTGGAGCGGGCCGAATGCCTCGGCAGGATAGATGCATCTATAGATCGCGCCGCACGTCCCTCGGCAGTGTACACGACACTCTGGATCGGGCCGTACGTCCTCGGCAGAAATCATGCTTAATAATAATAATAATTACACGATACTTTAATAATTTATTTCAGCTTGTGAAACTAATTAATAAATTGGAAAATCCTTGGAAGTTAATGAATTATTATTCTTGCTTGTTTAGGAATTAATTGTTACTCCTGTAAATGAGATTTAATTAATAAATTAGAATTTATTTGAATTGAAGGAATTTAATTAATATATTGAGAATTGTTACATTTGAAGGAATTTGATTATTTCCGCTGATTAAATAAATTATTGTAAATCATGTAAATCATGCTGATTTAAATATCCTAATTTTATTTCAATTATTATTGACCCATAGTGAGTGTCAAGGTCAGCCATCTCGTCTCTACCACTTCGAGATTAGGCTTTATACTTACTGGGTATACGTTGTTTACGTACTCATACTACACTTGCTGCACTTTTTGTGCAGGATCTGAGACAGGTACTAGTGGAGGACCTATCATCACATACCTACGTCATCCCGAGGCATAGTGGTTAGTTCCCTTTCTGAGCCGTTCTGCAGCTACCAGTGTCTCTTCTGATATTTATATTCTGTCTATTTCATTTCAGACAGTATTTGGAGTTTTGTATAATCTACTAGATGCTCATGCACTTGTGACACTGGGTCTTGGCACACACACATTGGTAAAAATTGGTATTTTATTATTTTCTTGGAATAAAAGTTTAACCAATGTACGTTTGACTTATTAGTTGGCTTGCCTAGCTGTAGTGTTGGGCGCCATCACGACCTACAGGTGAAATTGGGTAGTGACAATATGGTATCAGAGCATTAGGTTCACGTAGGTCTCACAAGTTATGAGTAGACCTAATAGAGTCTTGCGGATCGGTACGGAGACGTCTGTACTTATCTTAGAGAGGCTATATGGTGTTAGGAAACTACCTTTCTTTATATTCCATCATGCAATTGATGTAGTACTAAATATCCTTCTCTTATTCTCTCACAGATGGTGAGAACACGCTCTAATGAGATTCCAAACCAGGGAAGGGCTACTCCCCCAGTTGCTAGAGGCCGAGGTAGAGGCCGAGGGAGGGCTCCAGCCCGTGGTAGAGGATGAGGACGTCCCAGGACTATTCCGGTTATGCCGCCAGTGGATCCAGCAGAGAATCCCATTATTGAGGAGCAGGGTGAGGTGCTTGTGGCAGAGCCAACTTCGATGGACTTCACATCTGCACCACGATTTTAGGATGCCATGGGTCGTATGCTGCGATTCATGGACAATATAACTCAAGCCAGTTTATTTCTGGCAGACCCAGCCACATCTCAGGCGAGCGGGGGAGCACAGACCCCTACTGCGCAGGCTCATGGACAGGAAGCTGCTATATATCAGACCCAGGGTGCACTACCCGTGGGTGGAGTCCAGCCAGTGGCAGCAGCTACACCTGAGCCTAGGCCAGCTGTAGCAGCCGATCCTCAGAAACTATTGGACAGATGGACCAGACTACATCATCCTATCTTCTGGGGTAAGCGACATGAGGATCCATATGATTTCATTGATCGTTGCAAGGATAGACTGTACAACATGAGGATATTGGAATCCCATGGGTTTGATTTCGCTACTTTTCAGCTAGAGGGTAGAGCCCGTAGATAGTGGCAGTCTTATGCTCTTGGCAGACCAGCAGATTCTCCTCCCATGACTTGGGACAGGTTCACCCGTATCTTCTTGGACAGGTATATTCTACCCTCCCAGAGGGAAGAGTTACGGTTTCAGTTTGAGCAGCTCCAGCAGGGTCAGATGTCAGTGACTGATTATGAGGCGAGGTGTTTTGAATTATCTCACCATGCACTAATGATACTCTCTACTGAGGCGGAGAGAGTGCGAAGGTTTGTAGCCGGTTTACATACTGGTATTCAGGCCACTATGGCTCGAGAGGTTGAGATGGGTACTTCTTATGAGCGAGTTGTGGATATAGCCCGGAGGATTGAGGGTGTACGTCAGCGGAGCCGAGAGCAGATTATGAGAGATCAACTGTTCAGGTACTCTGGAGAGTTCAGAGGTGCTCCGTCCGGGGGCAGAGGTCAGTTCGTGAGGGTACAGTCCAGCAAACCCCTATATCCAGCACCACCACCTCCTCGAGGTGCTCCAGTGCCTTATCTCAGTGCTATCCCAGAGAGTTCTTACCGACCACCAGCTATTCAGGGTTCTCCTAGTGGGTATTCACGTCCCCAGGGACAAACACTTAGTCAGCAGCCCATCGCACCGAAGAGTTGTTATGAGTGCGAGGATCCTAGTCACATGCGGAGGTTTTGCCCCAAGCTTCAGGGTAGACCAGTACAGCAGGGTTAGCAGCCTATGCTTACCGGACCAGTTGCTCCACCA
The DNA here is from genome assembly GCF_000390325.3 of Nicotiana tomentosiformis. Taxonomy (NCBI): domain Eukaryota; kingdom Viridiplantae; phylum Streptophyta; class Magnoliopsida; order Solanales; family Solanaceae; genus Nicotiana; species Nicotiana tomentosiformis. Next base: position 13,455,236 of record NC_090815.1, on the reverse strand, counting down.
GTAGTCCGACCACCCAGAGATGGAGGATAGGTGGGTAGGGGCCGTCCTAGAGGTGGAGGTCAACCAGGAGGAGGCCAGACAGTTGGCGCTCCAGCTCGGTTCTATGCTTTTCCGGCTAGACCAGATGCAGAGGCCTCAGATGCCGTGATTACAGGTATTATTTCTGTTTGTGGCAAAGATGTCTCAGTATTATTTGATCCAGGATCTACGTATTCATATGTGTCATCTCTATTTGCTCCATTCCTAGGTGTTTCTCGTGAGTCCTTGAGTACTCCTGTTTATGTGTCCACTCATGTGGGCGATTCTGTTGTCGTCAACCGGATCTATCGGTCATGTATTATTACATTATGTGGTTATGAAACTAGAGCATATCTCCTATTGCTTGAGATGACCGATTTTGAAATTATTCTATGTATGGACTGGTTATCTCCATATCATGCTACTCTAGATTGTCATGCCAAGACTGTTACGTTGGCTATTCCAGCATTGCCTAAGCTGGAGTGGAAGTGGTTCGCCTGTTAGTTCATTTAATCGAGTTATTTCTTTTATAAAGGCTCAACACATGGTTGAGAAGGGTTGTTTGGCTTATCTAGCCTATGTTCGGGATACTACTACAGAGACTCCGGCTATTGATTCAGTTCCTGTAGTTTGGGAGTTCCCTGATGTATTTCCGTCAGATCTTCCAAGTATGCCACCTGATCATGATATTGATTTCTGTATTGACTTGGCTTCAGATACCTAGCCTATATCTATCCCACCGTATCGCATGGCTCCGAAAGAATTGAAAGAATTAAAAGAACAACTTGAAGAGTTACTAGCCAAAGGTTTTGTCAGACCGAGTGTATCGCCTTGGGGTGCACCGGTATTATTTGTGAAAAAGAAGGATGGAACAATGCGGATGTGTATTGATTATCGCCAATTGAACAAAGTCACTATTAAGAACAAGTACCCGTTGCCGCGTATTGATGATCTATTTGACCAGTTGCAGGGTGCTAGGGTATTCTCTAAGATCGACTTGAGCTCGGGGTACCATCAATTGAAGATTCGGGATTCGGATGTTCCGAAGACTGCTTTCCGTACTAGATATGGTCATTATGAGTTTCTGGTAATGGCTTTTGGTTTAACTAATGTCCCGGCAGCGTTTATGGATCTGATGAAAAGGGTATTCAGGCCATATATTGACTCATTTGTCATTGTCTTCATTGATGACATTTTGATCTACTCACGTAGTAAGGAGGAGCATGAGCAGCATATGAGAGTAGTGCTTCAGACATTATGGGAACAAAAGCTATATGCTAAGTTCTCTAAATGTGAGTTTTGGCTAGAGTCTGTAGCATTTTTGGGACATATCGTATCGGGCGAAGGTATTAAAGTTGATCCCAAAAAGATTGAGGCAATTCAGAATTGGCATCGTCCTACTTCAGCGACGGAGATCAGGAGTTTTCTGGGTTTGGCAGGTTATTATCATCGGTTCGTGGAAGGTTTTTCGTCTATTGCAACACCTTTAACCAAATTAACCCAGAAGGGTGCTCCATTCCGATGGTCCGATGATTGTGAGGTGAGCTTTCAGAAGCTTAAGACATCATTGACTACAGCACCAGTGTTAGTGTTGCCTTCCGGGTCGGGGATGTATACAGTGTATTGCGAGGCTTCGCGCGTTGGCTTGGGTTGTGTATTGATACAGGAAGGGCAAGTTATTGTATATGCTTCACGTCAGATGAAGCCCCACGAAAAGAATTATCCGGTATATGATTTGGAGTTAGCTGCGATTGTTCATGCTCTTAAGATTTGGAGGCATTATCTTTATGGGGTGTCTTGTGAAGTTTACACTGATCATCGTAGTTTGCAGCATTTATTCAAGAAGAGGGATCTGAATTTGAGGCAGCACATATGGTTGGAGTTACTAAAAGATTATGATATTACTATCCTGTATCATCCGGGCAAAGCAAATGTGGTTGCAGATGCCTTGAGCAGAAAGGCGGAGAGTATGGGTAGTTTGGCTTTCATTTCAGCAGAGGAAAGACTATTAGCCTCAGATATTCAGTCTTTGGCTAAAAGACTTGTGAGGATGGATATTTCAGAGCCCAGCCGAGTTCTTGCATGTGTTGTGGCCTAATCTTCACTATTTGAGCAGATCAAGGCTCGCCAGTATGATGACCCACACCTGGTGGTTCTTCGTGAAACGGTACTACGAGGTAGTGCCAATAAAGTCACTATTGGTGTAGATGGTGTTCTACGACTCCAGGATCGTCTGTGTGTTCCTAATGTGGATGAATGGAGGAAAAAGATCCTGGAGGAGGCACACAGTACTCGATATTCTATTCATCCAGGTGCTACGAAGATGTATCGTGACTTGAGGAAGCATTATTGGTGGCGACGAATGAAAAAGGACATAGTTGAGTATGTAGCTCGGTGTCTAAATTGCCAGCAAGTTAAATATGAGCACCAGAGGCCAGGTGGCCTACTTTAGCAGATGACCATACCAGAGTGGAAATGGGAACGAATTACTATGGATTTTGTAGTTGGGTTGTCGCGAACCTTAAGAAAATTTGATGCAGTTTGGGAGATTGTTGACAGGTTGACTAAGTCGGCACATTTTATTCCTGTTGTGACCACGTATACTTCAAAGAGGTTGGCCCAGATTTATATTCAGGAGATAGTTCGGTTGCACGGTGTGCCAATTTCCATCATATCAGATAGAGGTCCTCAGTTTACTTCACATTTCTGCAGAGCAGTACATAGTGAGTTGGGGACCCGTGTAGAGCTCAGCACAGCCTTTCATCCGCAGACCGATAGACAGTCAGAGAGGACAATTCATATTTTGGAGGATATGCTCAGGGCATGTGTGATTGACTTTAGAGGTCAGTGGGATCGTTTCCTGCCTTTGCCCGAGTTTGCTTATAATAATAGTTACCAATCCAGCATCGAGATGGTTCCATTTGAGGCCTTATATGGTCGGCGATGTCGTTCACCTATCGGATGGTTTGAGCCAGGTGAGGCTAAGTTATATGGTACTGATTTGGTAACTGATGCCTTGGAAAAGGTAAAGTTGATTCAGGAGTGACTTCGTACAGCACAGTCCAGACAAAAGAGTTGCGCGGATCAGAAAGCGCGTGATATATCATTTATGGTAGGTAAAAAAGTTCTCTTGAAGGTTTCGCCGATGAAGGAAATTATGAGATTCGGGAAGAAGGGCAAGTTGAGCCCAAGGTTTATAGGCCCATTCGAGGTGTTGAAACGAGTTGGGGAGGTTGCTTATGAGCTTGCATTGTCTCCCAGCCTATCGGGAGTTCATCCGATTTTTCACGTATCTATGCTCCGGAAGTATCATGCCGACCTATCACATGTGTTAGACTTCAGCACAGTTCAGCTAGATAATAGCTTGGGTTATGAAGAGGAATCAATTGCCATTGTTGATAAATAGGTTCGCCAGTTGAGGTCCAAGAGGATTTCTACAGTAGTCCAGTGGAGGGGCCAACCAGTCGAGGAAGCGACTTGGGAGGCCGAGGAAAATATGCGGAGCAGATATCCAGACTTATTCAGCACTTCAGGTATAATTCTAAACCCGTTCGAGGACGAACGTTTGTTTAAGAGGTGGTGAATGTAATGTCCCAACAGGTCATTTTAACTTTTAGAACCCCGTTCCCTAAAATAAAACTTCCCGTAGGTACTTGTAATGATTTATGACTTGCGGGGATGGTTGGTTCGGGATTTGGAAGTGTTTGGGGTGAAACCGGAACATTTGGTTCCTTAAGTTGGCCTTAAAGTGCTAAGTTTGACTTCGGTCAACATTTTTAGAAAACGACCCCAGAATAGAATTTTGATGATTACAACAGCTCTGTATGGTGATTTTGGACTTAGGAGCGTGTTCGGAATTTTATTTGGAAGTCCGTAGTTAAATTAGGCATGAAATGGCTAAAAACAAGAATTTAAGTTTGGAAGTTTGACCGATGAGTTGACTTTTTGATACCGGAGTCGGAATCCAGTTCTGAAAATTTTCATAGCTTTGTTATGTAATTTATGACTTGTGTGTAAAATTTGAGGTCAATCGGAGTTGGTTTGATAGGTTCCGACATTGAATGTAGAAGTTGAAAACTCTTAGTTTCATTAAGCTTGAATTGGGGTATGATTCATTATTTTAGCATTGTTTGATGTGATTTAGAGGTTCGACTAAGTTTGTATGATGTTTTAGGACTTGTTGGTATATTTGGTTGAGGTCCCAAGGGCCTCGGGTGAGTTTCGGATGGTTAACGGATCAAAAATTTGAGTTAAAAAGCTGCTGCAATTTTTCCTCTTCTGTTGGACAGTCTGGGTTGTGATCGAGCCCAGATATCGAGCCAGATATCGAGCCCAGATATCGAGCCAGATATCGAGCCCAGGTATCGAGCCCAGGGTTGACGAGGTATGGGCTCGAGCTAGTGTATCGAAGACATGATCGAAGGTCTAACTCGAAGGCCATGATCGAATGTCCAACTCGAGGGCCATGATCGAAGGCAAGGCTCGAGGGCGAGGATCGAGAACCAAGATTGAGGGTCACAATCGAAGGCTCAAGCTCGATGCCATGATCGAGGCTATGATCGAAGGCCCAACCTCGATGCCCTGATTGAGCCATGACCGAGGTCCAGGCTCGAGCCTGTGATCAAAGCCGCGATCGAGGCCCAGTTCGAGGACTAGTTCCGAAGGCTGCTGGGCAGTTTTATAAAAAGAGGGCATTCGTCCCATTTTCTATTTTTGACGAACTTGAGCTTGAGCAGAGATGACTTTTGGCAGATTTTCAAGGGAAAATCATTGGGGTAAGTGATTCTAACTCGGATTTGGTCTACATATACAAGTATATCATTGTTTTCACAATTTAATTAGTATTTTGAGATTAAAATTTGGAAAAGTTTAGAAATCTCATAGAAACAAAAATTTGAGATTTCGGTATCGATTCGGAGTCGGATTTGAGTAAAACTGGTATGGTTGGACTCGTAATTGAATGGGTTGTCGGATTTCATAATTTTCCCGGATTCTGAGATGTGGTCCCCGCAGGCAAAAGTTTAATTAATTTCAGGATCTTTTCTTTAAAATGTAATATTTTCTTATAGAATTGATTTCTACAATATTTAGTGATTGTATCGAATTATTTTTGCTAGATTCGAGCCAGACGAAGTTGGATAATCGTGGAAAAGGCAAAAATGTGAATTAAATTGGAGCAAGACGAGGTAAGTCTCTTGTCTAATCTTGTGAGGGGGAAATTACCTCATAGGTGATTAAAATTAAATATTTATTGCTAATTGTGTGGGGGCTACGTACGTACGAGGTGACGAGAGACCATGCATAGCTACTTTTAATGCTAAAGTCCGGGTAGTTTAGGACTCAAAGCATGCCTTACTTGTGTAAATTGTATTCTTTGATAAATTATTATTAATTGATATATATGAATATATTGTGAATTGTTAGATAAAGATATTAAAGGATAGAAATCTCATATGCTTAATATTTGTTTAAATTAATTAATTATTAAAAGAAATTATTCTCCTCCCAAATTTATCTTATAATAAACATACTCTCCTTCCGGAGGCACATAAGATAATGTCCTCCTTTCTTGTGGAGCGGGCCGAATGCCTCGGCAGGATAGATGCATCTATGGATCATGCCGCACGTCCCTCGGTAATGTACACGACACTCTGGATCGGGTCGTACGTCCTCGACAGAAATTGTGCTTAATAATAATAATTACACAATACTTTAATAATTTATTTCAGCTTGTGAAGCTAATTAATAAATTGAAAAATCCATGGAAGTTAATGAATTATTATTCTTGCTTGTTTAGGAATTAATTGTTACTCCTGTAAATGAAATTTAATTGATAAATTGGAATTTATTTGAATTGAAGGAATTTAATTAATATATTGAGAATTGTTACATTTGAAGGAATTTGATTATTTCTGCTGATTAAATAAATTATTGTAAATCCTGTAAATCATGCTGATTTAAATATCTTAGTTTTATTTCAATTATTATTGACCCATAGTGAGTGTCAAGGTCAGCCATCTCGTCTCTACCACTTCGAGATTAGGCTTTATACTTACTGGGTACACGTTGTTTACGTACTCATACTACACTTGCTGCACTTTATGTGCAGGATCTGAGACATGTACTAGTGGAGGACCTATCATCACATACCTACGTCATCCCTAAGCATAGTGGTGAGTTGCCTTTCTGAGCCGCTCTGCAGCTACCAGTGTCTCTTCTGATATTTATATTCTGTCTATTTTATTTCAGACAGTATTTGGAGTTTTGTATAATCTACTAGATGCTCATGCACTTGGTTGCAGATGCCTTGAGCAGAAAGGCGGAGAGTATGGGTAGTTTGTCTTTCATTTCAGCAGAAGAAAGACCATTAGCCTCAGATATTCAGTCTTTGGCTAACAGACTTGTGAGGATGGATATTTCAGAGCCCAGCCGAGTTCTTGCATGTGTTGTGGCCCAATCTTCACTATTTGAGCAGATCAAGGCTCGCCAGCATGATGACCCACACCTGGTGGTTCTTCGTGAAACGGTACTACGAGGTAGTGCCAATGAAGTCACTATTGGTGCAGATGGTGTTCTACGACTCCAGGATCGTCTGTGTGTTCCTAATGTTGATGAATGGAGGAAAAGGATCCCGGAGGAGGCACACAGTTCTCGATATTCTATTCATCCAGGTGCTACGAAGATGTATCGTGACTTGAGGCAGCATTATTGGTGGTGACAAATGAAAAAGGACATAGTTGAGTATGTAGCTCGGTGTCTAAATTGCTAGCAAGTTAAATATGAGCATCAGAGGCCAGGTGGCCTACTTCAGCAGATGACCATACCAGAGTGGAAATGGGAACAAATTACTATGGATTTTGTAGTTGGGTTGCCGCAGACCTTGAGGAAATTTGATGTAGTTTGGGTGATTGTTTACAGGTTGACTAAGTCAGCACATTTTATTCCTGTTGTGACTACGTATACTTCAGAGAGGTTGGCCCAAATTTATATTCAGGAGATAGTTCGGTGGCACGGTGTGCCAATTTCCATCATATCAGATAGAGGTCCTCAGTTTACTTCACATTTCTGGAGAGCAATACAGAGTGAGTTGGGGACCCGAGTAGAGCTCAGCAGAGCCTTTCATCCACAGACCGATGGACAGTCAGAGAGCACAATTCATATTTTGGAGGATATGCTCAGGGCATGTGTGATTGACTTTGGAGGTCAGTGGGATCGTTTCCTGCCTTTGCCCGAGTTTGCTTATAATAATAGTTACCAATCCAGCATCGAGATGGTTCCATTTGAGGCCTTATATGGTCGGCGATGTCGTTCACCTATCGGATGGTTTGAGCCAGGTGAGGCTAAGTTATATGGTACTGATTTGGTAACTGATGCCTTGGAAAAGGTAAAGTTGATTCAGGAGTAACTTCGTACAGCACAGTCCAGACAAAAGAGTTACGCGGATCAGAAAGCGCGTGATATATCATTTATGGTAGGTGAAAAAGTTCTCTTGAAGGTTTTGCCGATGAAGGGAATTATGAGATTCGGGAAGAAGGGCAAGTTGAGACCAAGGTTTATAGGCACATTCGAGGTGTTGAAACGAGTTGGGGAGGTTTCTTATGAGCTTGCATTGTCTCCTAGCCTATCGGGAGTTCATCCGGTTTTTCACGTATCTATGCTCCGGAAGTATCATGCCGACCTATTACATGTGTTAGACTTCAGCACAGTTCAACTAGATAATAGCTTGGGTTATGAAGAGGAACCAATTGCCATTGTTGATAAACAGGTTCGCCAGTTGAGGTCCAAGAGGATTTCTGCAGTAAATGTCCAGTGGAGGGGCCAACCAGTTGAGGAAGCGACTTGGGAGGCCGAGGAAAACATGCGGAGCAGATATCCAGACTTATTCAGCACTTCAGGTATAATTCTAAACCCGTTCGAGGACGAACATTTGTTTAAGAGGTGGAGAATGTAATGACCCAACTGGTCATTTTAACTTTTAGAACCCCGTACCCTAAAATAAAACTTCCCGTCGGTACTTGTAATGATTTATGACTTGCGGGGATGGTTGGTTCGGGATTTGGAAGTGTTTGGGGTGAAATCGAAACATTTGGTTCCTTAAGTTGGCCTTAAAGTGCTAAGTTTGATTTCGGTCAACATTTTTAGAAAATGACCCCGGAATAGAATTTTGATGATTCCAACAGCTCCGTATGGTGATTTTGGACTTAGGAGCGTGTTCGGAATTTTATTTGGAAGTCTGTAGTTAAATTAGGTATGAAATGGCTAAAAATAAGAATTTAAGTTTGGAAGTTTGACCGATGAGTTGACTTTTTGATACCGGAGTCAGAATCCAGTTCTGAAAATTTTCATAGCTCCGTTATGTAATTTATGACTTGTGTGTAAAATTTGAGGTCAATCGGAGTTGATTCGATAGGTTTCGACATTGAATGTAGAAGTTGAAAACTCTCAGTTTCATTAAGCTTGAATTGGGGTATGATTCATGGTTTTAGCATTGTTTGATGTGATTTAGAGGTTCGGCTAAGTTCGTATGATGTTTTAGTACTTTTTGGTATATTTGGTTGAGGTTCCGAGGGCCTCGGGTGAGTGTCGGATGGTTAACGGATCAAAACTTTGAGTTAAAAAGCTGCTGCAATTTTTCCTCTTCTGTTGGACAGTCTGGGCTGTGATCGAGCCAAGATATCGAGCCAGATATCGAGCCCAGATATCGAGCCCAAGTATCGAGCCCAGGGTAGACGAGGTACGGGCTCGAGCTAGTGTATCGAAGCCATGATCGAAGGTCCAACTCGAGGGCCATGATCGAAGGTCCAGCTCGAGGGCCATGATCGAAGGCAAGGCTCGAGGGCCAGGATCGAGACCCAAGATCGAGGGTCACAATCGAAGGCTCAAGCTCGATGCCATGATTGAGGCTATGATCGAAGGCCCAACCTCGATGCCCTGATCGAGGCCATGATCGAGGTTCAGGCTCGAGCATGTGATCGAAGCCGCGATCGAAGCTCAGTTCGAGGACCAATTCCGAAGGCTGCTGGGCAGTTTTATAAAAAGAGGGCATTCATCCCATTTGCCATTTTTGACGAACTTGAGCTTGTGCAGAGGCTACTTTTGGCAGATTTTCAAGGAAAAAATAATGGGGTAAGTGATTCTAACTCGGATTTGGTCTACATATACAAGTATATCATTGTTTTCACAATTTAATTAGTGTTTTGAGATTGAAATTTGGAAAAGTTTAGAAATCTCATAGAAACGAAAATTTGAGATTTCGGTATCGATTCGGAGTCGGATTTGAGTGAAACTGGTATGGTTGGACTCGTAATTGAATGGGTTGTTAGATTTTATAACTTTCGCTGGATTTCGAGATGTGGGCCCCACGGGTGAATTTTTAATTAATTTCGGGATCTTTTCTTAAAAATATAGTATTTTCTTATCGAATTGATTTCTACAATATTTAGTGATTGTATCGAATTAGTTTTGCTAGATTTGAGCCATACGGAGTTGGATAATCGTGGAAAAGGCACAATTGTGGATTAAATTGGAGCAAGACGACGTAAGTCTCTTGTCTAATCTTGTGAGAGGGAAATTACCTCGTAGGTGATTATATTGCTAATTGTGGGGGGCTACGTACGCACGAGGTGACGAGAGTCCGTGCGTAGCTACTATTAATGCTAAAGTACGGGTAATTTAGGACTCAAAACATGCCTTACTTGTGTAAATTGTATTCTTTGATTAATTAATATTAATTGATATATTTGAATATATTGTGAATTGTTAGATAAAGATATTAAAGGATGGAAATCTCATATGCTTAATATTTGTTTAAATCAATTAATTGTTAACAGAAATTATTCTCCTCCCAAATTTATCTTATAATAAACATACTCTCCTTCCGGAGGCACATAAGATAATGTCCTCCTTTCTTGTGGAGCGGGCCGAACGTCTCGGCAGGATAGATGTATCTATAGATCGCGCCGCACGTCCTTCGGCAGTGTACACGACACTCTGGATCGGGCCGTACGTCCTCGACAGAAATTGTGCTTAATAATAATAATTACACGATACTTTAATAATTTATTTCAGCTTGTGAAGCTAATTAATAAATTAGAAAATCCTTGAAAGTTAATGAATTATTATTCTTGCTTGTTTAGGAATTAATTGTTACTCATGTAAATGAGATTTAATTGATAAATTAGAATTTATTTGAATTGAAGAAATTTAATTAATATATTGAGAATTGTTACATTTGAAGGAATTTGATTATTTTCGCTGATTAAATAAATCCTTGTAAATCCTGTAAATCATGCTGATTTAAATATCTTAGTTTTATTTCAATTATTATTGACCCATAGTGAGTGTCAAGGTTAGCCATCTCGTCTCTACCACTTGGAGATTAGGCTTTATACTTACTGGGTACACGTTGTTTACGTAATCATACTACACTTGCTGCACTTTTTGTGCAGGATCTGAGACAAGTACTAGTGGAGGACCTATCATCACATACCTACGTCATCCCGAGGCATAGTGGTGAGCTGCCTTTCTGAGCCGTTCTGCAGCTACTAGTGTCTTTTCTGATATTTATATTCTGTCCATTTCATTTCAGATAGTATTTGGAGTTTTGTATAATCTACTAGATGCTCATGCACTTGTGACACCGGGTCTTGGCACACACATATTGGTAGAAATTGGTATTTTATTATTTTCTTGGAATAAAAGTTTAACCAATGTACGTTTGACTTATTAGTTGGCTTGCCTAGCTGTAGTGTTGGGCGCCATCACAACCTACAGGTGAAATTGGATCATGACATGATGTATTATTTCATACCAACTTTGTATATTCTATTCTTAGAAGCTCATAATTTGTACTACCAGTTCTAAGGAAAATTTAATGGTTTCATATATTTTCTTTAATAATTGTCTTGTTAAATTACATTGGAATTGGATAGTGAATAGTTGGCTTACCTAACGAGTTGGGTTAGGTGCCATCACGACTAGTTGGATTTTGGGTCGTGTAAACTTACCCCGTCGTTTCCTCTAAAAATCTTCCAAAAATCGCCTCTTCCCGAGCTCCAATCCGTCAAAATGGAAAATGAGAACTTAAACTCTCTGCCCAAACATTTGCTCTACGCGATCGCGAACATCACCGCGCGATCGCGAAGAAGAGTTTTGCACAGCCCATGTTTAACTCTACACTATTGCGGACTTTCCCACGCGATCGCGATGCACAACATCACAGACCAACGCGATCGTAGACCTTACCGCGCGATCGCCAAGCACAAACGCGTGATTTCCATTTCTGCCCCATTTCTGAACGCGACCTTCTTCACGTGTTCGCGAATAACAAACTCACATAACTACGCGATCGCGTCCCGCTTCAAGCGATCGCAAAGCACTAAATATCACTGCCTCAAATTAACCCTACGCAATCGCAGATATCCCCAAGCGATCGCGTAGAACAAAAACCTCCACTGACCAACTAAGCCTACGCGATCGCAGACACATTCACGCGATCACGTAGAAGAAAAACAACATCAGATATTAGAAAATTCCAGCAGCTGTTTAAGTCCAAATTTTGATCCGTTAAGCATCCGAAACTCACCCGAGCCCCTCGGGATCTCAACCAAATATACCAACAAGTCCTAAATCATCATACGAACTTAGTCGAGTCTTCAAATTACATCCAACAAGACTAAAAACACGAATCACACATAAATTCAAGCCTAATGAACTTGGAAACTTTCCATTTCTACAAAAACAACGCCGAAACCTATCAAATCACGTCCAATTGACCTCAAATTTTGCACACAAGTCATAAATGACATGACAACCCTATTAAAAATTTTAGAATCGAATTTCGACCTCGATATCAAAAAGGCAACCACCCGGTCAAACTTCCCCAAAAAATCAACTTTCGGCATTTCAAGCCTAATTCTTCTACGGACCTCCAAATAATTTTTCAGACACGCTCCTAAATCCAAAATCACCATACGGAGCTATCAGAATCATCAAAATTCAAATCAGAGGTTGTTAACATATAGGTCAATATCCGGTCACTTTTCTAACTTAAAATTTTTAATTATGAGACTAAGTCTCTCATTTCACTCCGAATTCCTTTCGGACCCGAACCAACTAACCCGATAAATCATAAAATAACTGTAAAGCATAAATTGAGCAGTAAATAGGGGAACGGGGTTATAATACTCAAAACGACCGGCTGGGTCGTTACAATCGGTTCGGTTAACCGAAAAAAGGACCAACCCCCTAACCCCGCCAACCCCAACCCTACCCGGCCCCCTACCACCGGTACGGGTTAATACCGGTCTGGGCCGGTCCGGAACCGGATCAACCCGGCCCGTTAAACACCTTTAGTTTGCTCTCCAATACCAGATTCTATATTATGATTTAGCGGCTAAATAATACTCTAGCAATGTAAATAATTTAACTTATTTTGAGTACATTAACAATATATATAATGTTTAAACAAATTTATCTCATATCATAATGATATAATGATTTTATTTATATGATTTTATTTCTTTCTAGAAATAAATATTGTTGGATTTAAATATTTCTAATCTAATAAAATTCTTTCTATGATAAATATATCTAACAATATATGGAGTATCTTATTATTATTCGTATTCTTCAACTTGAGTTCAATAGGAATAATATAAAATTTATATTAGGTACTTTGAGCAAAAGAAAAGTATTTTCTTAAGGCTATGAAAACATGGTATAGTTACATGATATTTGACAAGTCAGTATATTATTCTACACTATTGAGCTATTAGAGTAAATGCGCAACTCATATATCGAAATTATGTAAAGGCATTAGAATACTTTTGCATGATATAATTTTTTTCTTTATTAAATTGGCTAATATGATCAATAGTTCTTATTAAGCTTTTACTTTAAAAATTTTATTTTATAACTCATCACATATTTTAATAATTTTTGTGTAATTATTTCAAATTTTATATTCATTGATATGAAGAACACGCGCAACACACGTACTCTAAAGTTAGTGCTACATTAAAAGCATGAAGGTCATTAGCAAAATATTGTTCAATTTTTTTACCCTTTAAAATAGATTTTACATTGAAAAAAATTATATTTTGGTTTATTTTCCTAATTATTTTCCTATTATTTGGGACTTTTCTTCCAATTCTAGAATTACTATACTTTCAACTCCATTAAGATTTAGGAGTATTAAATAAGCTTTCAATTCACAATAGGATACTCTCGATTACTTTATACTCTTTTTAGGTTAGGAGGTTTTTTGTTTAATAAAATTTTCTCTTTTAACTACATTTATATTTATGAGAAGTTCACGTTATCCTTCCCAACAAGTTAACAAGACAAGACAAAGTTGTTATGGGGAGTAAAAAATGGTTAATTTTCCTTCAATTTGTGTTTTCTTTAGTTCAAGTTTGATTCACAAGTTATTATTATTGTAATTATTTTTAAATGGTATATCTAAATTGAAAATTAATTATTGTAATTCATTCAATTAAAGCAAAGCTCAACTCAGACAAGTAATTAAAATATTTTGCTTTCTTTTTCTTCTAACGTTTTTGTAGGCAGTTTGCTTTTTGTTTTATTAGAATATTTTTTAAGCTTAGAACTAAAATATTTTACAGATATAATTTTAGGAGTACAAATTATCTCACAATAGTAATGTAAAGCATGTGCCATTTTATACGAAACGATACAAAATAAAAAAGAAACTTAAGTTACAGCTGCTAGAAAATCATTTATATGTATTTAGTGGGAGTAAAAACTATTCAACAAAATAAGAAATCATAATAGAATAGAAGTTAACAAGCAAAGTATTCTTGTAAATTTCTCTTAAAATGCTTTTAGAAAATATAAGCAATTAAAATATATTTTTGAATTAAATTGGACTTAGTTTTAAAAAGTTCCTATTTAAATGAGAACCGAAACAACAAAACTAAAATGACACATTGTACAAATTGATGAAAAGAATAAATTTTAATTTTGATCTTAGCATACATTTCATATTCGAACTCTTTTATTATAATCTATCAATTGTAGGTAATCTAAATAAACATATACTCTTGATTTCCATAGAAAAATAATTTTTGATGCATCTAAATATAGAATCTGGGATGCATGATTATGTATCTAGACAAAGAAGGAAAGCTCTCACTAAAAGGGAAAAACTTATAGATTAATCATACTTTAGTGACTTAATTATTTATTTTGCAATAATAATTTCTCTTTTCTAATATGTTGAAATAATTCCTATATATTATTTTTTTTATTGGCTAAAGTAATCGAATAATTTGCATTTTTCTCATGAGGAAACAAAGGTTTTGTGTAAGTTAGCTGACTATGTTTCTGTCTTTTTAGAATGAACTTAAAAATATACTTTATGTATTTTTTTTAAAAAAAATTAAAAATCTCTAAAATATCCATGGGTTATGTGCTCTTGCTGTAACTAAAAAGTAAGCGCAACGGTAAATTTGAAGTAGTAAGATTATAAAAGTGGAATATATTTTAAGGTTAATGATGGTTTAGGAGTTATATAGGATAGAGTTTATTCCTTTAGTAAGTTAGTTAAATAGGATAAATAATCATCATTTCATAAATTTACAAAAAGAAAAATTAACTTTGATTTTATAATTCAAAACAATTTTTAATATGATGTTCATGTCATTTTTTAAAGTTTGTATTCATTAAGATAGGGTACTACACGTGCAAAGCGCGTACCCTAAGACTAGTTACATTAAAAGCACGAAGCCTATTAGCGAAATGTTGTTCGCTTTTTTTATCCCTAAAAAATATATTTTATATTGAACAAGATAGTAATTTAACAATATTAAGAGTTTAAAAACAACTAAAGTTTTATTTATTAAATCTTTCCATATTAACTTAATTTTTCCTAATATAAATTCTTTTTCCTTACTTTAAATTAGGGTTAGCGAACGACATCTATAAAAAGCATGATGAAAACTAGAATAATTAACCTCTTTAAGAACTAACTACTGCAATTAGTTCTCAATCGCTGCCAGCCTCTAATTAGGTATAATTATTTATTTAAATTGAGTTTCTCCTTTAGCTTTTGTTTTTTTTCCTAAAATTTGAGCATTATGTATGTACTTATTTCATGAAATTTTTTAGTTGTCTTGGTATGAACTGTGCATCAGTTCATGTTTCTTGAATATTTTTTCCTTGTTTGTCCCATTGACTTCTCAAAACTACAAAGAATCCATAATTCCAATAGATTATCAGAATCTTGACCAGGAAGCTTCCATACGCTTTTTTGTTAGGTGCCCGAGAATTTCAGTTAACTTTTATCAAAATTACAAATTTTCATTTTGGGCTAAACTGTTATTTTTATGATAATGACTAATGACTATGCAGTTCTCGTTATTTATGGGTGATTAATTGATCCTTCCTGGTGTGGTATTCTTGCTTTAGTACTGATGCATTACCAAAATTGCAAAGTCAAAGAAGACATTACTTTCTAACATATGGTTGCCAAGGTTAGAGAGTTACGTCTCTTCAACTTTTTATAAATTTAATAATTTTGAAAACATATGAACCCATAATATAATATGACATAAATATTGTGAAATGACTCTCCACTTATATTTGTATGTGTTTCTATAATACTTATAAAGGTAATATTGTATAGGGTAAAGTATGTTCACATTTAATGATTGCATGAGAAAGCGACACGTGGAACCAAAGGAAGAAGATAGCTAAACCTGAAGACAATGATCTCGCTTGTCATCGGAAATAATGATACTTGTAACGACAAAATTAATGCCACCATCCGGTAGCATTCAATGAAGAATATTCTACAACATTAAGTGCATGATCTGTTACAGAGAATATGACATTCATTGCCCACCGTTATGCATCCTTCAATGGCCCTCATAATTGTCATTAAAGAGGAGCTTAATCCTAGGACTGTGTTCCCTAGGTGCAGCTATTATCATTGTGAGGGATGCGAATTTTTTGACAAGTACACACTATTCTCTACCAAAAGCTCAATACCATTTTACTTTCTTGCTTATTTGTGTTGTTCTTATTGCTCCCGGTAGCTCTGTGCCCGGAACCAAGATATCTGTCGTCTATTTCAATTTTAAGGCTAAGTCTTATATTTCTGTCTAATTCATCTATTATTTTTGGATTAAATTAATTCACTTGTCTATAAACCACGTATAAATTCAACTATACCGTTTTACGGAAAAATAGTTTGGCACCCACCGTGGGGCATAGACAATCGTGTAATTGAATTGATCCTTACATTTGTTACTAACTTGTTTGTTTCTTTGTTATTAGCAAAAATTGATAAAAATGGCAGATAATGGTTGCCTATCTGCTGCTAGTTCTGTTCCACTATATGCTCTTACTGCTCTATTTGTCGGTGTGACAGTCTGAGTAGACGGTGCTCTCTTTCTTGTTATATTTGGGGTTCACGTGAAGCGATCACCCAGATTCCTAATGCTTAACAACACACACAACATTGAGGCCCAAGGAAATCAGCCTCAACACGAGGATTTAATTAGGGATACTCGCAATTAGGGTAACGAGGCCACGCCGGTCCACGGATGCTGAAGAAGAGCACGTCGTCGAAGCAGTCAGGGTCTTGCAAGAGCAATAAGAGGCCATTACAGGCCATCTCACATGACATGATAAGTTTATGACGGAACTGAAGCAGGCGTCGCCGGGCGCTTCCAACGACGCGAATGGGCGACGCCCAGTTCTTCTCGGTTCTCCCACAAACCAAATGATGCAGAGGGTCGACAACAACACCCCGAGGGGTGAGATCGGCTCCGATAGGGCCGTAAGGAACGGATCCGGTCACAAAAATGAGAGTGATCCATTTAAAATCGAACTCATGCAATTTATGAGGGAAGTAAACGCCCAAACGGATCAAATTCTGAGTGCACCACCAGTGCTGAAAGGGCCGGACTCAAAGAAGTACACACAGTTGCCATACGAATCAAGCGCGACACCAGAACTGATCCCGAAATAGTTTAAAATTCCCGATGTGCTGAAGTTTGGTGGGACTTCAGATCTTCAGGAGCATATCACCGCCTATACAATGGCTGTAAAGGGAAACGATTTAGCTCCCCACGAGATTGAGTACCTTTTTTTGCTGAAGAAATTTAGGGAGACTCTTACGAAGGGAGCCCTGACGTGGTATTCGCTTTTGACCGAGCATTTTATAGACTCCTTTAATATGCTCGTGGATTGTTTAATCAAGGCCCATGATGGGGACAAAAAAGTTCTGTAACGACCCAGCCGGTCGTTTTGAGTGTATTAGCCCTGATCCCCTATTTACTGCATTTCCCGTATCTGTTTTTGCTTATGTGACTTTCCGGGAGGTATTATTTTGGTTTCAGAGTGTTTTGGGACACTTAGTCCCTAAAATGGAAGCTTAAGTCTTAGGATTTTTTACCATAGTCGGAATGGTGTGAAGACGAATCTAGAATGGAGTTTCGTTGTTCCGTTAGCTCTGTTGGGTGATTTTGGACTTAGGAGCGTGTCTGGACTGTGAATTTGAGGTTTGTAGCTAATTTAGGCTTGAAATGGCGAAAGTTAAATTTTTGGGAAGTTTGACCGGGGGGTTGACTTTTGATATCGGGATTGGATTCTGACTCCGAAAGTTGGAGTAGGTCCGTAATATTGAATATGACTTGTGTGCAAAATTTGAGGTCAATCAGACGTGGTTTGGTATGATTCAGCATCGTTTGTAGAATTTGGAAATTTCGAAGTTCATTAAGTTTGGATTGGAGAGTGATTCGTGTTTTTGATGTTATTTGAGGTGGATTGAGGATTCGACTAAGTTAGTATAGTGTTTTGGGACTTGATGGTATGTTTGGTTGAGGTCCTGGGGGTCTCGGGTGAGTTTCAGGTGGTTAACGGATTATTTTAGACTTTGGTTGATGGCTGATATCTGCTGGTGTATATTTTATGGTTTCCTCTTACACGTTCGCAAAGGGTTAATGTGAGCTAGGAAGATTTTGTTCTTCGCATTCGCAAAGAAGAGGATGCGAATGCGAAGGTGTGGTATGCGTGTGCATCGCGAAAACGTGAGTGGTGTCGCGTTCGCGAAGAGAAGTGACGCAGTTGGGGACCCTGGGTCTTTGGTCTACGCGTTCGCGATGTATGGGCAACGTTCGTGATGCGTTGAGCTTGTAAAGCTTCGCGTTCGCGAAGCATTGATCGCGTTCGCGAAGAGTAAACTAGGAGGCAGTTTGAGTTGGCCTACGTAAATACGAGAGGACGGTCGCATTCGCAAAGAAGGAAATCTGGGCAGACAGTATTAATTTCAAAAACGAGGGTTTGGACCCATTTTTCATATTTTGAGCTAGAGAACACGGAATTGGGCGGATTTTTGTAGAGTTGATTGGGGTAAGTGATTCCTACTTGGTTTTGGTTAAATCCTATGATTTCATCTTTAATTGTATCATTTAATTTGTGATTTGGGGTGAGAAATTGGGGAAAAAGAGGAAGAACTCTTGAGTTAGAATTTTGAGATTTTGAATGGGATTTTAGTAATTTTGGTATGGTTAGGCTCGTAAATGAATGGGATTTCGGGTTTTATGACTTTTGTTGGATTTCGAGATGTGGGCCCGGGGCCAGGTTCAGGCCGATTTCGGATTTTTGGCTTATAATTTCGTATTTTTCTTGTGGAATTGATTCCTTTAGCCTATATTAATTATACTGTACTTATTGTGGCTAGAATCATGGCATTTGGAGACTGATTCGAGGGGCAAAGGCATTTCGGAGTAGGATTTGCTCGGTTTGAGGTAAGTAACGCTTTCAAACTTGGTTCTGAGGGTTCGAAACCCCGAACTATATGCTCTACGATTGTTATTGAGGTTACAGACATGCCAAGTGATGGGCGTGCGAGCGTGCACCGTGAGAATTGTGTCCTGGTTGATTCCATGGCACTGTATAGTGACTCTATTTTGTTGATATTCGTATTTTCATCTTGTGATAAAGTAATTGAGCTGGCAATCATGCTAGATATCATATTTAGGATTTATGCCGGTACTGTTGGGACCCCTAGTGGTCGTTTCTTGCTGTCATCTCACTGATTTCATTGATATTATATACTCAGTCATGTTCATGCATTTCATATCATATCTCCGTCTCAGTTGTTATTTATTGATAAATCATATCATTGTTTCAGGCTAGTTTTCATGATATTGTGAGCCCGTGAGTGAGACTGGAGAGATTGATGACTGAGTGAGGTTGAGAGCCTCATTATGAGTGATAGTTATGGGATCGGGCTGCACGGTACAACGATTTTACTGATTTTATGATAGCGCTTGGGCTCCTACCCTCCGGAGTCTGTACACACCCCAGTGAGTGCGGTTGATATTATTGAGGGATGGATCTTCCATGGACATGGATCTTGTCTGAAGTACTTGATACTTGGAGATAGATATTCTCCACAGGGCTGGATTGGCCTTCCTCGGTACTGAGTGACTTATAGTCAGTGATGTATATATTCCGGGATGGATCTTCCCTGGGCCGTATAGGCCATATACAGTACCGAGTGGTTGAGCATTCGAGAGTGTGAGCATATGAGGCTGACAGCATGGTGCATCATATACAGCATGTGCATTGGCATGTAGAGATAGCAGAGTTATATTCTTTACACTATTCGGATCTGCTTCACTTTACTGTTTTGAGTTGCCTATTTAATTTGAAAGCATGCCTACGTTTCTGTTCAGTTATTTCTATTTTATCTATACCGATTGAGTTCGTCATTACCTTTCAATCCAAAGTTTGAACTTGTTACTTACTGAGTTGGATGTACTCACGTTACTCACTGCACCTCATGTGCAGATCTAGGCATTTTTGGTCACGGCAGCGGTTGCTGATTGCGGCTTCAGAGTTCGAAGACTACCTAGGTAGCTGCACGACCTTCGTAGGCCTTGACTCTCCTTCTTTATCACTAGTTGTATTTTCAGTTTATTTCTCTAGACACTGTAGTGGACTGCATTCTGATTTAGACGCTCATGTACTCTGGACACCCCGGTTTTGGGACGGATTATATCGTATTTTGAGTATTTTTGTTTTCAAAAATGCTTTTCCTAAATTATTAAATTGCTCGTCTTTATGTTCAAAGAGTTTTCTTTGTTGAGATGTTGAGTTATGGCTTGCCTAGTTCCACGATAGGTGCCATCACGGCGGTTAGATTTTGGATCGTGACAAGTTGCTATCAGAGCCTAGGTTACATAGGTCTCACGTGTCATGAGCATGTTTAGTAGAGTCTTGCGGATCAGTACGGAGACGTCTGTACTTATTAAATTGCGAATCTTTTGATTCTGGTAACTAAATTTTTGTTGTTCTAATTCTCTCACAGATGGTGAGGATGCGTACTATAGGGCAGGATGGACAGCCACCAGTACCACCAGTCAAGGCCGCAAGAGGCCGAGGTCGCGGTATAGGCTGCAGTAGGGGCAGAGGTGCAGCTCGCACCGCAGCTAGGGCAACACCTGCAGATCCACCTGTTGCCCCAGTTCAGGAGCAGGCTCCAGTTGTGGATGAGCCTGTGGGACCAGCTCAGGCACCACCTGTGCCCATTGTGATTCCAGGCCTTCAGGAGGCCTTACCTCAGATTCTGACCATGTGCATCAGTCTTGCTCAGGCGGTATCTATTCTGGTCGTAGCGTCCACTTCTCGGGCCTGGGGAGGCACTCAGACTCCCGCCGCCCGCACACTAGAGTAGGTGGTATAGGGACTCCAGACATCGAGGGCACCACCAGCCCAGCCGGTTGTAGCTGCTTAGGAATATGTGGTTCCTTCTATGCCTGAGGATGAGAAAGGTAGATTGGAGAGGTTTGGGAGGCTCCGGCCTCCGTCTTTCAGTGGTGCAGAGGGAGAGGATGCGTAGGGTTTCTTGGACAGGTGTCAGAGGATACTCCGTACAACCGGTATTCTAGAGACCAGTGGGGTCTGGTTCACTACTTTTCAGTTCTCTAGGGCTGCCTTCAGTTGGTGGGAGGCTTACGAGAGGTGTAGGCTGGTAGGCGCAACACCCCTTACCTGGCTGCAGTTCTCCGTTCTCTTTCTAGAGAAGTTTGTGCCTCAGTCCCACCGAGAGGAGCTGCACAGGAAGTTCGAGCATCTTCGTCAGGGTGATATGTCTGTGACGCAGTCTGAGATGAGATTTTCAGAGTTGGCCTGTCATTCTATCTGGTTGGTTCCCACAGACAGGGAAAGGATCAGGAAGTTTATAAATGGCGTCACTTTTCACCTGCAATTGCTTATGACTAGAGAGAGAGTGTATGGTTCTACATTTGATGAGGTTGTCGATATTGCTCGTCACATTGAGATGGTTTGCAGCCAGGAGCGGGTTGAGAGGGAGGCCAAGAGGCCTCGTGGACATGGTTGATACATCGGTGTTCCTTCTGGGGGTCAGTTCCACCACGGTAGGGGTCGTCCTTTCAGAGATGCTCAGACAACTCGCCCGGTTCACCGTGGTGCATCATCTGGCCATGGTGCACACAGCTATCAGCAGGGCCAGTCTTCATTCAGTGCACTATCAGCTCAGAGTTCATCTCATGCACCATCAGCTCAGGGTTATTCCGGTACTCGGGGTTCCCTTCAGTCCCCACTGCCATTTGCAGAGAAGGGTTGCTTTGAGTGTGGAGATTTGGGTCATATCAAGAGGCATTGTCCCCACTTTTTGGGAGGTTCATCTCAGCAGAGGAGTCGGCCTTCGACTTCGGCACTAGTTACTTCACCACCCGCCCACCCAGATCGGGGTGGAGCTCAGTCAGCTAGGGGTCACCCTAGAGGGGGAGGCCGATCAGGTGGCGGTCATGCCCGTTTCTATGCACTCCTTTCCAGACCAGATGCCATTGCTTCGGATGTTGTGATTGCAGGTATTGTCTTAGTTTTCCACAGAGATGCCTCTGTATAATTTGACCCTGGTCCCACTTATTCATATGTGTCCTCGCATTTTGCTCATTATCTGGATATGCCTTGTGAGTCTCTAGTTTCACCTGTTCATGTGTCTACGCTGGTGGGCGATACTGTCATTGTGGACCGTGTATATCGATCATGTGTGGTGACTATTGGGAGTCTGGAGACTAGAGTAGATCTCTTATTGCTTAGTATGGTCAATTTAGATGTTATCTTGGGTATGGTGAGTTATCAGATGTTTTATTATATGTCTTTGAGCCAAGTGGAGGAGTCTGCTGTCTATGATTTGATTGCACGATTTTGTACGGTATTAGTTTTTGGGCTAAGGCATACTTGTTGATTGGTTATGACTTGCAGAGGTTGATATCGGGGATGACTTGAGTAGGAAAATTTCTTGAATGCGGGTTATATTGCACTTTATGAAAAATCATGAAATGATTAAATTGTTATTTTGAAGGATGTATGCGCACAGAGTGTGAATTTGATGGTGGTGTTGAGTCAGGGTTACCCCTCGAGCGTTGCTATGCTAATGAGGCATGTGTCTTTCAGCCCGTTTGGGCGGTGCAATTTAGAATCTGAAATTACATTTAATGGTGTCGGGATTTGCGGTAATCCTGTATGATTATGGATTTTACATTTTAGTATAAGAAAGGTAAGAAGAATAATTTTAAAATTCACATAAGGTATTTCAGAGTGAGCGTTACAATTGCGGTGTTTATGGAGGTACTTAAGAAGAGTACAATAGCTTGCGGGCCTTATGGTGATGTTTGATAAGTAAGGATTTAGCCTATTAATTTCTCTCTTTTACTTGTGTTTTGGGCCAAAAATGCTTGAAGGTATTCTCGGAAACTAACTTAATATGCTTGCTTGCAGGGATTGTTCAAAATGAGACAAAGGAGACATAATCAACTCACAAAGGAGTCAAAACTTGAACAAAAACCAAAACTGGGCCAAGAGGTGTGGAACACGGACCGCGACAAATAAGTGCGACCGCAAAAGTATCAACGCGGACGCGGCCATTATTTCGAGGTCTGCGATATGAAGAATCAGAGAGATGATTTTTTTGGGCACAAACAAGAACGCGGACCTCGACAAGAAGATGCGGCTGCGAAAGTACCAGCACGGCCGCGATGGGAATTCCGCGGACCACGGTTGCTAAGGTTCAGAGAGTGCTTAATTTAAACCAAAATGAGAAGGGCGGTTCGCGTCAAAGTTACGCGGCCGCGGAAGTCCCTCATGCGGATGCGATGGAAATTATGCGGTCCGCGAAGCAAGGTTCAACCCAAGTCTAGATGTGAAGAAACGCGGACCATGATCAGAATTATGCGGCCGCGAAAGCAAGTGGCCACGGTTAGAATTACGCGGCCGCGAAACTTCCGCATGGGTATTTTTGTCTGGAAGTTTCAGCTTAGTATAAATAGATCTTTTTGTCAATTTTAGGCTATGTTATGTTTTTGCTGAGTACGTGAGACGGCTAGGTTTTTCGTTTTGGGAAATTTTGTACAAGATTTACCGTATAACATTAGATTTTCATCTTTTAATTTAGTATTATGGATTATATCTTCTCTTTATCTTTGATTTTTGCTATTATTATGAGTAGCTAGACCCATAGCTAGGGTTATCACTCAACCCTAGTGTGGGTATTTAATGGGTCTTGAATATTTATGGATTAGTTATATTTAGCCTAGTTCTTGCTAGAATTATAGAATTAGTGATTGCAAATACTGATTCATGCATTTATGATTTGGTCTCTTCTTGAGAAAGAGGGATTAAGTCTGGGAAAACTAGGCTAACAAGGAATTGGGGTAAACTCAAGAAATCGATAGCCCCAATTAAAGGGTTAAACCTAGAGATAATAATACCCGACTTGAGCTAATATGACATGACTTGCATGAATACCCAGTTGGGCTTGAGAAAGCCAAATTGGGCAAAATCACTCAAACTATCAAGAGATATAGAGTGAGTACTTGGGTGTGATAGCTATATTACGATCCCAAATTAATCAAGCTTGCCCTAGATTCTTACTACCTGTTAGATGTCCACCTAGGCAGAAGTCGCTACCCTAGTCCTTTTAAACACTTGAAAACCAACATAAACAATATTGCACTTAGCTTTAATCATTGCATACAATAGAATAGAATTAGAAGTAGAATCAACACCATCATGTTTGGAAGTGCAATTAGGAACAAAACATGCATCTAGACTTAGATATAAACCTAATTCCAAATCAATTAAATCCCTGTGAAAATTGATCCCGACCTTGTTGGGTAAAACTGCATCGACCATCCTCTCTACTCAATAGTGGTGTAGGTTTGGACCCGATCAATTTTTGACGCCGTTGCCGGGGAGTTTGACGATCTTAGCTATATATCTAACTATTTGTGTGTTTCGTTTTTCTTTCCTTCTGTTTTTCTAATTTTTATGTGTCAATTGCTTTTAGGTACCAAAAGGCCTTTAATGAGGTCCTCATATATATTCCTTAGTGGGAGGAGGTAGATGAAAATGAAGTGGATGAAGTTCATCTTGAACCTCAAGTACAAAGAAGAGGCCGCCCGCCTCATGACAACATTCCAAACCATCCCCCACCTCCTCCAAGGGTAGCACACCGGGTGTTGCCCAATGAAGGCTATGTAAGTGCAATTGTGCCGCCCCGGATTCGGGCGGGCAATTTTCAAATAACCAATGTAATGCATACTCTATTGGAACAAAGGGGTCTCTTTACCGGAGCTCCACATCAGAACGCATATAAGCATCTCAAAGGTTTTGTAGACACATGCAGGGGGAGCAAGCAGACGAATGTATCTGAGGATGCTTTGAGGTTAAGGCTTTTCCCTTTATCTCTTAGAGGGAAAGCTTTAGATTGGCTAGAAAGGCTACCCAACCATTCCATCTCCACTTGGGATGAGTTGGCCGAGAAGTTCATAGCAAAGTTCTTTTCTCCAGGACATATGGCAACATTGAGAGATCAAATCCTTGCTTTTAAACAAGAGCCAAATGAACCATTATATGAGATTTGGGAACGCTACCGGACAATGGTCAAAGAGTGCCCCAACAACGATATGACTAAAGCAATGATCCAATAAACCTTTTATAGGGGTATCAACACAACTAACCAGTGTGTGGTGAATCAGCTCGCAGGGGGTAACTTCATGAACACGCCATATTCAAAAGCATGTGTTGTATTAGATGAGATGGAGGACACCTCTTTAGCTTGGCAAAGTCGGGCCAACGTTCCTCAGGGTGACCCTAATGTTATCCACCTTCACAAGGAACTCCATGATCACGGACAAGCCATAGCAGAGTTGACAACTACCATGAATCAGTTAGCCAAGGCACAACTTCAGCAGGTTCAGGGGCCAAAGGAAGTAAATGCCATGGAATGAGTGAATGTAATGGTTAACAAGAGGAGACAAAGAGGTCAACAAGTTCAACACAATCAGGATAAATTTGAGCAAAGTGGTAGTGTGTACGGCCAAGATGACGCTTATGACGATCAAAGTGAAGAGGTTCAATATGTGAACAATTACCAAGGTCAACGGAGCAATGCTCCAAATCAACAACAGTAGATATCACATGGAAACAATCAAAATTGGGGAAACCAATGTCAAGGGAATTGGAATAGTGGCAACAACAACAATCCGAACAATTGGGGGAACAACAATCAAAATTAGGGGAATCAAGGAAATAACCAAGGCAATTGGGGTGGCAACAATAATAGTAATTGGGGAGGCAATGGAAACCAAGGGGGTTGGAACAACAATAATCAAGGGAACTGGGGGTCGGGCCCTCAAAGGCCCCCGATGTATCAACAACCCAACAACCCGCCTCTATATCCGTCACAAGGGAAAAGTTCTTCCAACAATGAGATGGGATGGATAGAAAGTATGTTCAAGAAAATGATGAAAAGAAACGCCGACTCTGATGCCCAAATAGCCTCCCACAACACTTCTATCCGCAATTTGGAAGTCCAAATGGGTCAAATTTCTCAAGCCTTGAATACTCGCCCTAAGGGGGCACTACCAAGTGATACGGTAGTAAACCCGAAGGGTGGAAACATTACTGGCCATGCTGTGGCGGTAACTACAAGAAGTGGTAGAGGTGGAGTTGCTAGTACCTCCAATCCAAGAAAGATCAAGAATGATGATATGGTTGTGAAAGAAGAGGATGAGCCAAGAAATGATGATAATGTGAACGATTATGTGAGGATAGACATTGATGAAAACGTGGAGGAGACACAAGATGATGTGAACCCTTCTAGGGAACATGTGATAGATATACCGGATCCGGTAGTGCCCAAAGCCAAGGCTCCTTTGCCAAGCCCTCCTCCACCATATCCTCAAAGGCTCTCAAAGCAAAACAACGAGAACCAATTCAAGAAATTCATTGATATGATGAAACATTTGTCCATAAATGTACCTTTGGTTGAAGCTCTAGAACAAATGCCGGGATATGCCAAGTTCATGAAGGACTTGGTAACAAAGAAGAGGTCAATGAACTATGAGACGATCAAAATGACACATCAAGTGAGTGCATTGTGCATTCCGTGGCTCCAAAGCTAGAAGATCCCGGTGCCTTTACAATTCCATACACTATCGGTAGTGCTAATTTCGCCAAAGCCTTGTGCGATTTGGGAGCGAGCATTAATTTGATGCCATATTCTGTGTTCAAGACATTGGGGATTGGGCAACCAAGACCTACTTCTATGAGGTTGCAAATGGAGGACCGAAAAATGAAGAGGCCATTGGGGATAATTGATGATGTGCTAGTTCGGGTCGACAAGTTCATACTTCCCGTAGATTTTGTGATACTCGACTGTGAGGTTGACTATGAGGTGCCAATAATATTGGGGAGACCTTTCCTAGAAACAGGGAAGGCATTGGTTGATGTGGAAGCTGGGGAGCTCACCTTCCGGGTGGGCGATGGAAAAGTTGTGTTCCACGTGTGCAAGTCAATGAGGCAGCCTAATAGCAAGAATGTATGCTCTTTTGTGGATCTTGTGACGGAGGTGATTGTTGATGACCCGAGTGCTATGATCAATATGGAAGACCCTCTGGAAGCTGTGTTGTTGAATCACGAGGATGATGAGAAGGCAATCCTGATAGAATGTGCAAATTCTTTGCAAGGAATGGGATCCTTCACATATGGACCCCGTAAAATTTCCTTGGACCTTGAGAACAGGAAGACTCTGCCAACAAAGCCCTCAATCGAGGAGCCACCAACATTAGAGTTGAAGCCTTTCCCTTCACACCTCAGGCATGAGTTCTTAGGCCCTTGTTCCACATTACCTGTTATTCTTTCTTCATGCTTAACTAACGTGCAGGTAGATTCCACCCTTGCGGTGCTTCAAAGAAGGAAGAAGGCAATAGGTTGGACACTGGCTGATATTCGGGGTATAAGCCCTGCCTTCTGCATGCACAAAATCATATTGGAGGAAGATGCCAAACCCTCTGTGGAACATCAAAGGAGGTTGAATGAGGCCATGCAATATGTAGTCAAGAAAGAGATCATCAAGTGGCTAGATGCAGGGGTTGTGTACCCCATTTCTGATAGTTCATGGACTTCACCGGTACAATGTGTCCCAAAGAAGGGGGCATGACTGTGATCACAAATTATAGAAATGAATTGATCCCCACAAGAACTGTCACCAGTTGGAGGGTATGCATGGATTATAGGAAGCTGAATAAAGTGACCCGCAAAGACCATTTTCCATTGCCATTTCTTGACCAAATGTTGGATAGACTTGCCGGGCGTGCTTATTATTGCTTTTTGGATGGGTACTTCAGGTACAACCAGATTCTCATTGCACTTGAAGACCAAGAGAAAACCACTTTCACCTGTCCGTATGGCATATTTTCATTCTCACGGATGCCGTTTGGTTTGTGTAATGCACCGGCTACCTTTCAGCGGTGTATGATGGCAATATTTACGGATATGGTGGAGGACTCCCTCAAGGTGTTCATGGATGATTTCAATATTGTGAGGGATTCCTTTGAAGAATGTTTGGATAATCTTAACAAAGTGTTGGCCCGATGTGAAGAGACCAACTTAGTGCTTAATTGGGAAAAGTGCCACTTTATGGTTGAGGAGGGCATTTTCCTCGGCCATAAGATCTCAAAGAACAGTATTGAAGTGGACAAAGAAAAAGTTGAAGTGATTTCAAAACTCCCTCCTCCTACTTCTGTCAAGGGAGTGAGGAGTTTTCTTGGTCACGCGGGGTTTTACCGAAGGTTCATCAAGGATTTCTCAAAAGTGGTGAACCCTTTTTTGTAAGTTGTTGCAAAACGATGCAAAGTTTGTGTTCAATGATGATTGCATGAAAGCTTTTGAGCTTCGCAAGTATAGATTGACTACCACTCCCATCATTACCGCACCCAATTGGAGCTTACCATTTGAGCTCATGTACGATGTTAGCCACGTTACGGTAGGAGCGGTTTTGGGGCAAAGGATCAACAAGATATTTTATCCGGTTTATTATGCAAGCAAAACAATGAACAAAGCCCAAGTCAACTATATGGTGACCGAGAAAGAGCTATTAGCCATTGTCTTCGCCATGGAAAAGCTCTGCCCGTACCTCATGGGTACCAAAGTGATTGTGCACACCGATCATGCGGCACTTCGTTATTTGATGAGTAAAAAGGACTCTAAGGCTAGGTTGATGAGATGGGTTATTCTTCTACAAGAGTTTGACCTTGAAATCATAGACCGAAAAGGGAGTGAAAATCAAGTGGCGGACCATTTGTCCCGCTTGGAAGAGGAGGGGCGGCCCCATGATGGTCTCGAGATTAATGATTCGTTTTCGGATGAACAACTCTTGTCCGTGTCTATGACTGGGATACCCTAGTTTGCCGATGTGGCTAACTTTCTTGTGACCGGCATTGTCCCGAATGAGCTCTCTTCAAACCAAAGGAAGAAGCTCAAACGGGACTACTTGGATTATTATTGGGACGGGCCATATCTTTTCAAAATTTGCAATGATGGTGTTATTCAGAGATGTGTTTCGGAAGATGAGCAATTAAGTATTCTTGAAGCTTTCCATTCCTCGCCCTATGGTGGTCACCATGGTGAGGCGAGAACTGCTACAAAGGTTCTAAGTTGTGGATTCTATTGGCCCACCTTGTACAAAGACTCTAGCGAGCTTGTTATGCCTTGTGATGAGTGACAAAGAGCTGGTGGAATTTCTAAGAAGAATGAAATGCCCCTCACCACTATTCTTGAGATTGATATTTTCGATGTGTGGGGCATCGACTTTATGGGGCCATTTTTGAGTTTATGTGGGAACACTTATATTCTGGTTGTTGTTGATTATGTTTTCAAATGGGTTGAAGTTGTGCCTTTGCCCAACAATGAGGCACAGAGTGTGGTGGCTTTCTTAAAGAAAAATATATTCACAAGGTTCGACACCCCAAGGGCTATCATTAGTGATGGGGGTTCTCATTTGTGCAACAAAGCCTTCGACACTTTACTTTCTAAGTATGGTGTCAATCATAAGGTGTCAAACCCTTATCACCCACAGGCTAGTGGACAAGTTGAGGTCTCCAACAAGGAGATCAAGAGCATATTATCCAAGACTATCAATGCAAACCGGACTGATTGGTCAAGAAAACTTGACGATGCTTTATGGGCCTATCGTACAGCTTACAAGACTCCAATTGGTATGTCTCCGTACCGGTTGGTATTTGGGAAAGCATGCCATCTCCCGGTTGAATTAGAGCACAAGGCCATGTGGGCGCTGAAGAAGTTAAACCTTGAATGGGATGTAGCTGCCAATCTCCGGGTAGAGCAACTAAATGAACTTGATGAGTTCTGGTTCCATGCTTATTCCAGCTCGTCCTTGTATAAGGACAAGATGAAATACTTACATGACAAATATATACGGAACAAAGAATTCAAGGAGGGTGACTTGGTTCTTCTATTCAACTCTCGATTATAGATGTTTCCAGGAAAACTCAAGTCAAAGTGGAGTGGCCCTTTTGAAGTGGTGCATGTAACTCCGTTTGGTGCTCTCGATTTGAAAAACAAAAATGGTGAAATCTTTAGAGTCAATGGGAACCGAGTGAAGCATTACCTTGGCAAGATTTATGACAGCCACGTAGTGGCCTTGATCCATTTCAAATGATGATAGTAATATGCGTCGTACCGCGATGTTAAATCAGGCGCTTCTTAGGAGGCAACCCATGTACTTTTCTTTCTTTTGATTTTCTTCTTAGATTAGGAAGTATTTTGGATTAACTGGTTATGAAGTGTATGTACGAACTGGTTGTGCAGTGCAGGTTTTTGACAGAGAAAAATTTGGCTAAGTGTTGGAAGTTCACGGACCGCGCCCAAAATTTCGAGGTCCGCGTGAGCATTTCGTGGAAGTACATTTTTGTCTGCGGACGCGTACTTGAAAAGAGCAAAATGCCAAATCTCTAAAGTTGGACTGTCAAAAATCCTTCAGAGATCGCGGCCGCATTCAATTTTTTGCGGACCGTATTGAATTTTGCGGGCGCGGCTAATATTCCGCGGTCCGCGCCCATGTGCTTGAAGCTGGTCTACATAAGGTAACATAGCGCGGACCACGATAGAATATTTCTGCCGCGCTCAGGTAAGGCGGTGGGTTCCACAGTTGATTAGTATAAATAAGGGTTCTTTAAACATTTTACACTTTTCGAACCCTAACATTTCACCGCACAAAAAGCAATGTTCATCTCATCCTGCTCTCAATTTTCATCTCATTCACATTAAGAGTTCATTTCCTATTACAATTTTACAACTGGTATATTCAATTCCATGATGTGATTTTATATTTTTCTTTTCTTTTCTCTTTGTTTTAATTTTTCTTTGTTAGTTAGGGTTAGATGCATGCCATTGATCTCAAATTAATGCCTAATTGATACTTAAATACATGTGGGTAGTGTTCATATACCTAATGGGGGATGGAGTTAGTAACTTTTCATGGTTAATTACACTAATTTTTGCACACTTAGTGAAAACCCTAGTTATCAGTGTTGTTAGTACCGATTATTTTTGAAATTCGCGGCCGCGGTCCATTTTATGCGGCCCGCAATAGGGTAGGCAACCGCATTCATTTTTTTGCGGTCCGCGCTACCCCAGCTTTTAGTTACCGAGTGATTGCTAAGAGTTCGTAGCCGCGATCACTTTTACGCAGTCCGCGGTTGCGTTCAAGTTTTCGCGGTCCGCGCTTGTGAACTTCAAAGAGTATGTTAGTTGCTTTCGCGGCCGCGTTCCTTTTTTTGCGGTTCGCAATTGGTCATTCGCAGCAGCGTCTAATTTTTTGCTGTCCGCGTGTGTCCAAGATCAGAGAGTTAGTAGTGTGAACATGTCCTCTTCGCGGCCGTGTTCACCTTTTTGTGGTTCTCGATGGGAATTCTGCGGCCGCGTCCATTTTTTCGCGGTCCGCGATGCCCTGTTTTGAGAAGCATTGTTGTTCGTTTCATCTGTACTACTTTAAGGCATGATTGAACCCGAATTCTAATTATCTTTCACTAATTGTGTGTTGCAAAAAATGGTGCGATCTCGTAGAGGAGCAGACAAATCAAAAGGGAGGGCAAAATCCCCCCGAGGCCGGGGAAAAGGAAAGCAGGCTTTGCCCTTAGCAGCTCAAAGAATCATAAGCAAAAGGAAAACCCTCACTAGACCTCCTGCCGAATCATCAGACACAAGTGAATATCTCCCATCCCGGGAGATTACTGAGGGGGAATCTACACAACCTCGACAAGAGGCCCAATCACAACCCTTTCGCCTAATCAATGAAGCTACCTCCTCTTCTAGGTTGTCTGATGGCTCAGAGGGAGGTAGTGAGGCATCAGAGCCATCTCCCCCACCTGCTGCAACTCCAGCCTCAACAGTTGCTCTTATCAATGTAGATGAGGATGATGAGGTCCCGGATGATGGGAGAGGGGGTAATACCAATGTGGGTGGTCTTGCTAGATCAAGGAAGCCTGAGGTGTGGGTGGATAGATTCGTGAGCAAGAAAGCATACCTCAAATTCCGGGAATGGTGGCCCCAAAGGTCGCTCACCCTTGAGCGACAGTTTATAGACAGAGATCTCCCTCCCCACAATCCAAATGTCAAGAGACAGTTTGAGGAGAGAAAAGGATGGAAGTACTTCACCAGCAAGGTTCCGGATGCAAATAAATACCTTGTGAAGGAGTTTTACGCAAATGTTGCCCACATTAAAAAGGGCACCACTATGACAAAGGTACGGAACTTGAAGATACGATTTGATGGTGACACCTTGAACAAATATGCCAGTTTTGAGGATGTGGAAGTTGTACAGTAATTGGAGAAGATGGCCCTAGATGAAGTAGCCCGGCCTTGGCTAACAGAAGTAATAGCCATCACAGGAACAAAACCGTTCTGGCTCGCAGCTGGAGTCCCAATCGCCAGAAACACCCTCAGCTTTGAAGCCAAAGGGTGGTGCACATTTGTATGCAACCGGCTTGATCCTAGCCACCATGATAGTGTCATCCCACTCTTCTGGGCGATTCTAATAGCTTCCATCATGGCGGGGTATCCAATCAATGTGGGGAACCTCATGTCCCACCACATCTCCAAAGCAACCGGAAAAGGAGAAAGTTTGTACCCCTACCCCAACTTCATCACTATGTATCTCGAGGACCAAAGGGTAGATGGGAGGCACTATGACACGAAGGTGAAGCCAAAGAAACCTTTCTCCTAGTATAGCCTCCAAGGACCAGACAACCCTAACGCAAAGGGTAAAGCCACTACCTCCACTGGCTAGTCTGAAGAGCTAAGGGTAGTGGCCATCGGATCAGAGCCTTCCACAGCAGAGGGACATTCAGCTACCATGCCTCCTCATTCATCCGGGCCATCCATCACTGTGCCACTATCTATGCCCTAATCTTCTACTTACCCCCATACTGCACTACGGGTTTCTCAGACCTTATCCAGCATCAACAACTGGATGCAGACAGCTACATCAAAGTTGTCTGTCTTATCCAGTGCATTAGCAGCACAGTCAGTCCCAGCACATTTTCAGGTACCTCCATCAGTGGAGGATTCATTGAAGGAGCTTCTGGACAACCAGAAGAAGCTCCTGGACAACCAAAAGAAGATCCTGGAGACTTTGAATACTCATGGCAAGGTGATCAAGGATTTGGGCAAGCAGGTAAAGAAGATGAGAAAGACTCAGGCCTCAAAGGAGTCAGTGGAAAAGCTGAAGAAAGAGGTAGAGAAGTTCACTTCTGCTAGAGATATCCCACTTGACTTGCTTATACAGGAGACTGCCCTAGCAGCACAGGCAGTAGAGCATGAGGCAGACATAGCTCCAGTTAGAGGATTTGTGATCCCCCAGTAAGAGGATTTGGAGATCCATTTAGAGGACCCAGAGGGAGCTGATGATCCTATGCAGTCCGAGGACCCTACTCATGTGCCTGACCCCATGCAGACAGAGACCACATAGGGAGTTTTCTTTACTCTCTAACCCTTCCCTGATCTTATTTTGATATTAGCATTGAGGAAAATGCTATCTTTTATTTTGGGGGGGGGGGAGGGGTGGTCCATTTTGATTTGTTTATGATTTGATGACATTGGTATGTAATAACTATGATACTATTTTTCTTTACCTTTATTTATCGTTATTTTCACTTTCATTTTTTTCAATTTTGGTATGTATATAACTTTACCATTCGATGTATATATTCATTTCCATTTTGTATATATTCATTTCACTCCATTATTGTACATATTTATTTTAATTTCCGTACTTTACTTCATAATTTCTTTCGTATTTTTCCTTAATAGCTTAGCTTCTTATTTCCTTTAGTAGCTTATTTTTGAGTTTTTAGCTTCTTTTTACATTCTACGTAATCAATAAGCCTTTGGTTTTCTTAATGCCACAGTTCTTTCCAAAGGTAGACGTTGTGTGAACCGGGTGGCTCTTCCCAACGATGGATGGCGTGACAATCTTCTTAAGGGATCGGGTCCATTTTCTTTTTGTTTTGGTTTTTGGTGTATATAGTAGTACTAATGAATAAAAGTGTCTCAAGAAGGATTCACTTGGTACTAACACATTTACCTTCGACCTCATGGTTAGAGACAAGTTGATTGGCAAAGATTAGCTCTAGTTGTGACCTTTAGACTCTTGCGTTGGCTAAAACAATCATCGAGTGGTTTCCTTGAGCCATTTTTGATTTTCAATCTTAGCAAGGGTTGTTGTGGGCCCTTGACTCTGTTCTCTTTAACAATCCAGCGGCTTGATAGGTGAAGTATTGAATTGCAAATCCAAGTCCAGTACCAATAAGTCTAGAACTTGCCTTGAATGTTTGTCTAGGCGAAATTCTAAGTGTAGCTCGACTTGAGAAATGATTGTAGGCTCTCCTTGGTCCAAGTTGAACTTTGAAAGCTTCCGTAGCCTACCAATATGATATCCCTAGTCAACTCCTTTGAGCCTAAGCCTTTTTCATTCAATAGCCATATTACAAGCCTTTATCCATTCTATAATGACCTTCTCTTGGCACCCAATCTTTCCTTAGCATTCATGATGAACAATTGGCAAAAGCATAAGTTTGGGGGAGAGACAAGTAATTTGAAAGTGATAAAGGTTCAAAGAAGGAAAAGAATTGTTGAAAAGAAAAGGAAGAAAAGCCAAAAAGAAATACGTCAAAAAGAAAGAGAAGGTTGAAGGGATTCAAAGAACATAATGATGAAAGGCAAGGAATGATGAGAAAAGGAGAAAAATGATTGTCATGAGTAAGAAAGAGTGACGGTTCGTCTCTCTAGTTCCCCTAAGGAAGAATAAAAATGACTCAAAGAGTCAAGAAAGTATGAGCCGAAATGAGAAAATGGAGTGCTTAAGGAACGATGAAACCATCATAGTTCGTTATGTCCTACCTTGATCCAAAAGCCTTCATTACATCCCTGCTAAAGCCCTATATGATTTCAAGTTGAGTGAGCTTACATTAGTGGTGATATACATAAGGGGAAAGATTATGGTACTTAGAGTCGGACTTGTGGCATTCTTTTGAGAGTGAGGAACGCACTTCTTCACAATGCTTGTTTTGAGTGTTACATTCTAAAAGGTGAAATTTGCTCATGGAGAGTAGAGGAGGAGGAGTTTGGGATCCACAATGACCTACGTGAGAGAGCGAGCTTCCTTGATGAATTGAGTCAACTCTCGATGCTCTGGTGTCACATTAGAACTGTGGAACTCAAAAGGTCATAACATGACGTTGTTGATAATTCATTTGTGTTGAGGGTAATTGTTAGTCCCAATTGATGCTTGATGATGTCACCTTAGGCCAGCTGAAATATCCTATTCTTTTTCTTGTGGAGGTGGGAATTACCTTATTTGCTTGAGGACAAGCAAAAGCTTAAGTTTGGGGGAGTTGATAAGTAGGAATTTTAGCCTATTAATTACTCTCTTTTACTTGTATTTTTGGCCACAAATGCGTTAAGGTATTCCCGGAAACTAACTTAATATGCTTGCTTGCAGGGATTGATCAAAATGAGACAAAATGAGCCATAATCAACTCACAAAGGAGTCAAAACTTGAACAAAAACCAAAACTAAGCCAAGAGGTGTGGAACGCGGACCGTGACAAATAAGTGCGGCTGCGAAAGTATCAACGCAGACGTGGCCATTATTTCGAGGTCCGCGATATGAAGAATCAGAGAGATGGTTTTTTGGGCAAAAACATGAACGCGAACCGCGACAAGAAGATGTGACCACAAAAGTACCAGCACGGTCGCGATGGGAATTCCATGGACCACGGTTGCTAAGGTTTAGAGAGTGCTTAATTCAAACAAAAATGAGAAGGGCGGTCCGCGTCAAGGTTACGCGGCCGCGGAAGTCTCTCACGCAGATGCGGTGGAAATTTTGTGGTCCGCGAAACAAGGTTCAACCCAGGTCCAAATGTGAAGAAACACGGACCGCGATCAGAATTACGCGGTTGCGGTCGCGAAACTTCTACAGGGGTATATTTGTCCGGAAGTTTTAGCTTAGTATAAATAGATCTTTTTGTCAATTTTAGGTTATCTTATGTTTTTGCTGAGTACGTGAGATGGCTAGGTTTTCCTTTTTGGGCAATTTTGTACAAGATTTACCTTATAACATTAGATTTTCATCTTTTAATTTAGTATTATGGATTATATCTTCTCTTTATCTTTGATTTCTGCTATTATTTTACGGCAAGGAATAGGAAGGTGCCTCTAGCAGATTGCCCTTTCTTTTCCTTTCCTGGGCTAGGTAACCGTTAATGGAATATCCAAGGCAATAATTTTCTGCTTTGTGGAGTCAACTCGTCTTCCCCGAAGCGGAACCCACATATAAATTAGTGTATACATATGCACTTATAGTTACAGATACTTTACGTTACCGCTAGAACCTTCCTTTCACGAGTGAACCCGGGCACGAGCCTACCTTGGTTGAACCAAAAAAGGGGTACCGGCGTACCTACCATTACCTTTTTTTAATTTCTTTATCTATATTTTGCCAGGTTAAAGAGTCCCCGCTCTCCATGTTCTTGAGAAAGTTTTTCAGCTTGCTGACTAAGGTTGGTAGCTAAATTCAGTCTTCGAGACTCTATAACATAAGAAAGTCGTGGAGTGCATAACCCCTCCCCCCCCCCCCCCCGCCCATCTATATAGCATAGCTGAAAGTGGACAAAAAAGGTTGTTCCCATAGCGTTACGTAGGCTTAGCGCCTTTCTCTAACTAAGGATTCAATCCAGGGACTCTCTAGCATTATCACTCAAGTCTTGAACTTGGATTCTGTGTTGTCTTTGATGTTTGATATTAAGGTAGTCTAATTCCAAACCAACTGCCTTACTGATGTTTTTATTTCCAGACTGAAATCTTTAACTATAAGAAGGGAATCGATTAAAGCCAGATTACTGCCTATGGTACACTAAGAATTTAATACTCAATGAGAAAAGGTGTTAACTAAATAGAAAAATCCCGATTTCGATCATCTTTGACGCGATTGTTACTCCTTATACCTGGTTCTGCTCAACTCTCCCTTCAGAGCTACCCTTTCCTGAAAGCGGAAGAGGAAGCTTACTAACCTACTGGAGTAAGTAGTCTTGTCCAAAAACCTCAGGCGAAAAGACAACTTAAAAGTAACAAGGTTCTGAAAGAAAGACAAGCCTTAAGGCAACTAAAGCTAGGAAGGTAGGTTAAGTAGCTAGACCCATAGCTAGGGTTGTGACTCAACCCTAATGTGGGTATTTAATGGGTCTTGAATTTTAGGGCTTGAATGTTTATGGATTGGTGATATTTAGCCTAGTTCTTGCTAGAATTATAGAATTAGTGGTTGCAAACACTGATTCATGCCTTTATGATTTGGTCTCTTCTTGAGAAAGAGGGATTAAGTCTGGGAAAACTAGGCTAACAAGGAATTGGGGTGAACTCAAATAATCGATAGCCCCAATTAATAGGTTAAACCTAGATATAGTAATACCCGACTTGAGCTAATATCACATGACTTGCATGAATACCCAGTTGGGCTTGAGAAAGCCAACTTGGGCAAAATCACTCAAACTATCGAGAGATATAGAGTGAGTACTTGGGTGTGATAGCTATATTACGATCCCAAATTAATCAAGCTTGCCCTAGATTCTTACTACCCGTTAGATGTCAGCCTAGGCGGAAGTCGCTACCCTAGTCCTTTTAAACACTTGAAAACCAACATAAAAAATATTGTACTTAGCTTTAATCATTGCATACAATAGAATAGAATTAGAAGTAGAATCAACACCATCATGTTTGGAAGTGCAATTAGGAATAAAACACGCATCTATACTTAGATATAAACCTAATTCCAAATCAACTAACTCCATATGGAAATCGATCCCGACCTTGTTGGGTAAAACTACATCGACCATCTTCGCTACTCAATAGTGGTGTAGGTTTGGACCCGATCAGTATTATATTAGGGTGCCTTGTAGTGAGCATTGGGTAAGGATCATAGAGTTCTGACAAGGAGAAGTATCAAATTGAGGTTAATTAAGAAGAAACTCAAAGTAAATATGACAACTGGGTAGTAGGCTAGACAGTATGGTAATGGCATGCTCGGTTCTTTTGGGTAATAATGACGTGGAGACGTTACAGATATTTTGGTGGCAATATTCTTGGGCTTTAGTGACCTGCATGACTTGGGCGGTGGAGTTGAGATCAGATATGGGATTCGTGTGTTATATGGATTTGGAGACTGGGAGTTCTCAAGAGCAGGTTGTTTCCATGGTTGTGGACTATGAAGTCATGGCCGAAGCTAGCTAGACGATAGTATGTGTTATGATTCAGTCATTATGGGCTTTCAGAGGGTTATTTATCCATATGTGGGTGCCCGAAGTTGATTTGGGGGTCCATTAGTAGGCCCAATTAGGATGTGTATTCTACACCGAGTCGGATTGGTTAGCTTCATACTGCTATTGTAGAGGGATGTGCTATTCGGTTGTTGTTGAGCTTATTCGTGTTTTGATATGTTCGATGAGTTACTCTTCTATGCTACGAAGGGTTGTGATTCGTTGGTTGTATGCACCCATGGTGCAGTTCTATTGGGGCCTTATAGTGGAAATTGCTCGAGATGGGTATTTGGGTGATGCATGAGTGGTTGATCATTGGTTATGTTCTTTCGGGTTTGTGTGGCATTGTGTCATTTGCTTCTCCATCGTTATGGTAATTCACTTCGAGTACTTGATGCCGGATTATGCGTGGTTATTGATTTTGAGCATAGTGGCTGAGGTATTTCATGTGGATCAGTATTTGGATGGGGTCGCACATTGCATTGCATTGGGGTTGTACCCATCGAGCTTACGGGATGATTATCTTGTTTGAGTCATTTTGGTGATTGTGTACATTTGGAGTGTTGCTTATTGGTGCACGGTTTGTGATTTTAGATAGTATTGGTATGGCATGTCAGTAGAGTAGCTGGTATTTGATAACACGAAGTCTTTGGATCTAGGATGGGTGCTATCAGATTTGATTGTGGTATATTTGGAAGGATAATATTGAAAGTCGGCTTAGGAATTTTGCTATGGTTGTTGTCGAATGAAAGAGAGCTCCACGACTGGTAGATCTGGTGAATGGTTATGAGTCTCTGCATGTTTCTTTCATCATCGGTGGTGTACGAAGGTTTTAGAATGGAGTTTTGTTTGATATGAGGTTTATTACCGGCATGGGGTTGTTTCGAGCAGCTACGGTGATTAGAAATCATTGTTTTGAGCATTTGAGCTATGTGGTATTTTAAGTTTTGAGAATTTGAGTTATGGTTACGACTTTTGGTACAGCTTGTTCAGACTTATACAGTATGTAGGTTGCGGGATTCTGACCTTATAAAAAATTCTGGATATTGGAAATTGGATTCTAAGGCTTGTGGGCTAGGTAGAATTAAGAAATTTCAGTTATGTGGTGTTATTAGACCTATATAAGATAGGGTAACGTGGGATCACCCCCGGGTACATGCGTGTTAAGATAGAATAGTGATTTGGTGGCTTAGAAACAACTCTTGGCACGTTTGAGGACGAACGCATGTTTAAGTGGGGGAGGATGTAACGACCCGGGCGGTCGTTTTGAGTGTATTAGCCCCGATCCCCTATTAACTGCATTCCTCGTATCTGTTTCTGCTTATGTGACTTTCCGGGAGGTCTTGTTTTGGTTTCGGAGTGTTTCGGAACACTTAGTCCCTAAAACGGAAGTTTAAGTTTTAGGATTTTAGCCGTAGTCGGAATGGTGTGAAGATGACTACGGAATGAAGTTCCGTCATTCCGTTACCTCCGTTGGGTGATTTTGAACTTAGGAGCATGTCCGGACTATGAATTTGAGGTCTGTAGCTAATTTAGGTCCCTAATGTTGAATATAACTTGTGTGCAAAATTTGAGGTCAATCGGACGTGGTTTGGTATGATTTGGTATCGTTTGTAGAATTTGGAAATTTCAAAGTTCATTAAGTTTGGATTGGAGAGTGATTCATGTTTTTTATGTTATTTGAGGTGGTTTGAGGATTTGACTAAGTTCTTATAGTGTTTAGGGACTTGATGGTATGTTTGGTTGAGGTCCCGGGGGCCTCAGGTAAGTTTCGGGTGGTTAACGGATCATTTTTGGACTTTGGTTGATGGCTGATATCTGCTGGTGTATATTTTCTAGTTTCCTCTTACGCGTTTGCGAAGGGTTAATGTGAGCAAGGAAGATTTTGTTCTTCGCGATCACGAAGAAGATGACACGAACACGAAGGTGTGGTTTGCGTGTGCATCGCGAACGCGTGAGTTGTGTCGCGTTCGCGAAGAGAAGTGAGGCAGCTGAGGACCCCAGGTCTTTGGTCTACACATTCATGAAGCATTGATCATATTCGCAAAGAGTAAACTGGGAGGCAGTTTGAGTTGGCCTACGCGAACCCGAGAGGACAGTCGCGTTCGCGATGAAGGAAATCTGGGCTGACAGTATTAATTTGAAAAATGAGGGTTTGAACCCATTTTTCATATTTGAGCTAGAGAACACGTAATTGGGCGATTCTTGAATGGATGTTTCTGGAGTTGATTAGGGTAAGTGATTCCTACTTGGTTTTGGTTAAATCCCATGATTTCATCTTTAATTTTATCATCTAATTTGTGATTTGGGGTGAGAAATTGGGGAAAAAGAGGAAAAACTCTTGAGTTAGAATTTTGAGATTTTGAATGGGATTTTGTTATCAGATTTGAGTAATTTTGGTATGGTTAGGTTCGTGAGTGAATGGGATTTCGGGTTTTGTGATTTTGTTGGATTTTGAGACGTGGGCCCGGAGGCCGGGTTCCGGCTGATTTTAGATTTTTGGCTTAAAAGTTCGTGTTTTTCTTGTGGAATTGATTCCTTTAGCCTATATTAATTATACCGTACTGTTTGTGGATAGATTTGGGGTATTTGGAGATTGATTCTAGGGGCAAAGGCATTTCGGAGTAGGATTTGCTCGGTTTGAGGTAAGTAACGCTTTCAAACTTGGTTCTGAGGGTTCGAAACCCCAAACTATGTGCTATACGATTAGTATTGAGATGACGCACATGCCAAGTTACGAGCGTGCGAGCGTGCACCGTGAGAATTGTGTCCTGGTTGATTCCATGGCACTATATAGTGACTCTATTTTGTTGATATCCGTGTTTTCATCTTGTGATAAAGTAATCGAGCTGTAAATCATGCTAGATATCATGTTTAGGATTTATGTCGGTACTGTTGGGACCCCTAGTGGTCATTTCTTGCTGTCATCTCACTGATTTCATTGATATCATGTACTCAGTCATGTTCATGCATTTCATATCATATCTCCATCTTAGTTGTTATTTATTGATACATCATATCATTGTTTCGGGCTAGTTTTCATGATATTGTGAGCCCGTGAGTGAGACTGGAGAGATTGATGACTGAGAGCCTGATTATGAGTAACAGTTATGGGATATGGCTGCACGCCGCAGCGGTTATACTGATTTTATGATAGTGCTTGGGCTGTAGGAGCCCCTCAGGAGTTTGTACACACCCCCAGTGAGCGCGGTTAATATTATTGAGGGATGGATCTTCCCTGGACATGGATCTTGTCCGAAGTACTTAATACCTGGAGATGGATATTCTCCACCGGGCTGGATTAGCCTTCCTTGGTACTGGGTGACTTATAGTTAGTGATGTATATGTTCCAGGATGGATCTTCCCTGGGTCGTATGGGCCATATACAATACCGAGTGGTTGAGCATTCGAGAGTGTGAGCACATGAGGCTGACAGCATGGTGCATCATATATAGCATGTGTATTGGCATGTAGAGATAACAGAGTTATATTCTTTACATTGTTAGGATCTTCTTCACTTTACTGTTTTAAGCTACCTATTTAATTTGAAAGCATGCCTACGTTTCTGTCCAGTTATTTCTATTTTATCTGTACTGGTTGAGTTTGTCACTACCTTTCAATCCAAAGTTTAGACTTGTTACTTACTGAGTTGGATGTGCTCATGTTACTCCCTGCACCTCGTGTGCATATACAGGCGTTTTTGGTCACGGCGGCAGTTGTTGATTGCGGCTTCAGAGTTCGGAGACTACCAAGGTATCTGCACGGCGTTCGCAGGCCTTGACTCTCCTTCTTTATCACTAGTTGTATTTTTAGTTTATTTCTCTAGACACTGTAGTGGACTATATTCTGATTTAGACATTCATGTACTCTGTGACACCCCGGTTTTGGGATGGATTGTATCGTATTTCGGATATTTCTGTTTTCAAAAATGCTTTTCCTATATTATTAAATTGCTTCTGTCTTTATGTTCAAAGATTTTTCTTTGTTGAGATGTTGAGTTGTGGCTTGCCTAGTTCTACGACAGGCTCCATCACGACGGTTAGATTTTGGGTTGTGACAAGTTCAGACCCGAAATACCGATATATTCAGGATTGCGCAAGGAGAGTCCGAGTTGCTGCGGGAGTTCGCAACCAGGATCCAAAAGGAAAGGATGTTGCTACCAGCCGTTGCAGATGAATGGGCGGCCAACGCATTCACCAAAGGTCTGAATTCGAGAAGTTCCGATGCTTCCCGGAAGTTGAAAGAAAGTTTACTCGAGTTCCAGGAACAACTTGGGCGGATGTTCACAATCGATACGAGTCGAAAATAAGAATTAAAGATGACCAGCTCGGTTTCCACGTCGGTTAAGGTTCGTGATTGGGAGAAAAATAAAGAGAAATGGAAAGACGATTTCGATACAGATTGACTGTCTTCGAGGAGTCGATTGTTTCCCTATGAACGGGCCAAAGGACATAGCATAGGTTTTCAATCGGCGGATAGATTCGCTACCAATAGGAGAACCGATCGCGGCTGAAACAATAGGTCGTCGTAGAACAAGGAAACATCAGGTTCTCAAGATTCTTCCTACCCCGGACTTTCCGAATACAACTTCAATATTAGCGTAGTGGAGCTAGTATCGGCTATGAGGAACATTAATGAAGCACAGTTCCCGAAGTCAATGAGATCTGATCCCGGCCAGAGGGATCCTAATTTATGGTGCGAATACCACGGGACAAACGGTCACCGGACTGGGGACTGCCGGCATCTGCGCGAAGAGGTGGCGACATTGTTGAAAAACGACCATCTCAGGGAATTTTTAAGCAACCAGACTAAAAATAACTGCAGTCGCAATCGTGATAATGTATAGCCTTCAAAAGTAGGATAAGATCCCCCACGCCTAACGATCAACATGATTTTAAGGGGGAATGAGATTAACGAGGTTACATTTTTGGCGGTGAAAAAGACGAAGGTAACAGTGACCCACAACAAAAGACTCCGGGAAGTTGTTGAAGACAACATTACTTTTACAGAGGAAGACGAGAATGGACTGTTGTTACTGCATAACGATGCCCTGGTAATCTGTCTAAATGTCCTAGATTTTAAAATTAAACATGTTATGGTGAATCCAAGAAGTTCGGCCAATATTATCCAATGGAGAGTGTTGGAGAAAGACAAGCTCACCGAAAGTATCATTCTACCACAAAACTTCTCGTCGGGTTCAATCTGGCAAGCATGACAACCCTGTGAGAGATCTTACAGCCCAAGAATGCTGAGGAGGTGATGAAGACGACCCTTTTGAGGTAGTGGACAGTGATATGGGTTACAATATCATCCTGGGGAGACCATGGTTGCACGAAATGAAGGTTGTGCCATCAACATATCTTCAGTTGCTAAAATTTCCAACTCCCGAGGGAGTTAAACAAATAAGAGGCGACCAACCAGCAAC
Source organism: Nicotiana tomentosiformis (assembly GCF_000390325.3). Lineage (NCBI taxonomy): Eukaryota > Viridiplantae > Streptophyta > Magnoliopsida > Solanales > Solanaceae > Nicotiana > Nicotiana tomentosiformis. The sequence continues at coordinate 13,411,620 of NC_090815.1, read as the reverse complement.
GATGGAAATGAATGAAATCTTAGTCTCCAGTAGTAAAGGGAAGGAACATGCGGCATAGCAATCACAGGAGCCAACGCCTGTTCCCGAGCCAATCGAAGTCGACCGGGGGGAAAGGACGTCAAAATCCTATCAGTTGCCAAGGTATTTCCAAGTACTATAAGAGACGAATGCAACAAGGTCCACAATGGAAGAACATGAGAAAGTCGCATTATTCAAAAAGATCTTGGAAAGGAAATTCCATTTGGGAATAGGACTGCAGCCCGTACTTAGGTTTGGATTTATTGAATTTCTTAAATTTGTCGATTGTTTTGCGTGGTCGCATGCGGATATGAGAGGTATCCCAATGGAAGTGGAAGTACGCAAGCTAAGCTTGGATCCCAGCATTCCTCTGGAAAGATAAAAAGAACGTCTTATTCTTCTAAGAATAGGATTCCTCTTGCCATGCCCCGACCTCGGGGAGCGCGACCGACGCTCAACAAAGTTACCCCAGTCGAGCAAAGCTGCATCATGTCGTCTACCCAACTCACCCATGAATAAAGAGAATAATACATTTCATTAATTAGACAGTAAGAGGTCATGTGACTAACACCAGTTCATTTCCATTAGTTACGTCATTAACAAGTCTCCAAAATAGTACATTGTATAATCATAGTTAAAGTTGAACAAATGATACGATTACAACACTTTTAGTTTGACCTTCGCAAAAACAGATATAACCCACACTATATCTATGGAGTCTCTAACAGGAACAAAAGAGTTCTATGATGGTGCCGGCAACAAGGCCCCGGCTATACCTCAAAATGCTATGTACAAAGGATAAGAGATACATGACCCCAAAATAAAGTGGGGCTCACCAAGTCAGCTGAGGTGAGGGTGTGTTGCTATCACTGATCAATACCACATGCTATGGGACCACCTGCATCCATTAAAGATGCAATGCCCCCGACAAAAGGGACGTTAGTACATATGCAATAGTACTAGTATGTAAAACTAAATACCCTCTCAATAGAACGAGTAACAGTAAACGGAGAATAAAACATGAAATCAATAAGAGACTCAAACAGTACCAAGGTGTCAAGTTAGGGGAAAGGTAAATATCAAGTAAGTTTCAGTAATTTAAGTTGGGAGATCTTTAACACCGATACACCACTGTATTTTAGCACGAAATCCGATCTTAGTCCAACTGACTAAGTCGTCTCACCCCGATACATACACTCACAATACCATCATGTGCGCTGTACGGTGTCCGATATCAGCCTGATCGGCTAAGCAGTCTCACCACAGTGCCGTGTGGGTCGACATCACATCACATCTCGCTAGCAATAATCTCATCCCATTTAAGGGGAAACATCTCAACACACCAATCTCATCCCATATAAGGTGAAACAATCTTATCACATTAATACGAGAATATAACCCTCAATCACTCCTACACCGGCACGTGTAGTTTCGGGGTTAGGTTGTTCCGACCTAGCCTTCCTCGGTGACTAAACGATACTCCCAAGGCATTTATTATTAAAAAGATTTACCACTCATTTCATAATCTTTTTCATATCATTCATTTTATTGGCACCATTAGCCATAACGCAATATCATTCTTGTTATGTTGTTCGTACTTCATAATTCATGCTCACTATTCCACTTTCAAACATTATCACGTATTGTCAACAACAAACATTTCTATTCAAGATTTTAAGCACATATTTGAGCAATTTAAGGTCTTAGGCACATGTGATTTCTTACACAATTGACATGATAGCTTTCATTAAAATCATATTTTAAAATCATAACGTAATAACACACAACTCATACTTAAACCACATTCTCAACAGTGACTCAACATAACAAGAATCTTTGGAATACATATTGAACGCATATGTATTTTGACACAAGGCTTATTTGGGATAATCAATTTATAATGATCATCACAGGACTTACAAGGATATTACAACAACAACAACCCAGTATAATCCCACTAGTGGGGTCTGGGGAGGGTAGTATGTACGCAGACCTTACCCCTACCCTGGGGTAGAGAGGCTGTTTCCGATAGACCATCAGCTCCCTCCCTCCAAGAACTCCCCACCTTGCTCTTGGGGTGACTCGAACTCACAACCTCTTGGTTGGAAGTGAAGGGTGCTCACCACTAGAGGGACTTACAAGGATATTGTGGGGTACAATTCTAAGAGAAAAGTTTAGCCAACATACCTCGCTTTGATCTTTCCTTATTTCACTACACCGTTCCGGAAATCCTAGCAATTTTTATCTATTTAGAGATATGGCCAAATTGAACACAAATTAGGAAGGAGTTCATAGTTCCAGCTCACTTGAGCATTTTATCAAACACTAAGTATGCATTAAGGTTTCAAGGTCCTCCTATGGTGGATTATATCATCCCACTACCCAAAGTTTACCTAAATGAGCTCAACAATCTTCCCACTACCCTTGATGGTACATGCATGTAAAATAAAAAACTCCCACACCCAAGAATTGCTTGGCTTATTACCTATTTTTAGTTAAAATCACAAAATTGAGAGCTAGGGAGTAGAATCTTACCTATAGGATGAAGACCTAGTGAATTCGTCTTGTAAATTCTTCAACTTTGAGCAAGAATTGATGAATGATAAGTTTAGGAACTTCCCATATCGCTCTATGATAATCCCTCTCTCTAGAAATATCAGATTTTTGCTTCAAAAGTGACCCTTTGCCTCAATATATCGAAATAGGGTCGGGTAAAAAATTAGAAAAAATGAAGCCCGGATGAAGATCTGCGACCGCACAACGCTTCTACGGTCCACAAAATGGACTGTTTGTGGACCGCATAATGGCCCTATGGAACTGGGCACCCCTGCCTTACTCTACGACCGGTCTGCGGTCCCCAGACCTATTCTACGGTCGCATATTGTGCCGCAGAACTGCCCTCAGGAATTTATTTTATGTTGGGTCTGTGATGGGTTATGCGGCCCGCAAAATGGTTATGTGGCCGCATAATGGTCCAAACATTTGCCCATGAAATCCCGGGTTTTAGGTATAATTTTAAGGGACCTTACATCCTCCTCTGCTTAAGATCATTTGTCCTCGAATGATAGCCAAAATCCGCCATTAGAAACCTATGTAAATCAGCTGCAATAACACACCAACAATTCCAACTTTTGACTAACTCCCCAAATTTCCAAATTTTTCGCCAGAGTTTCCCCTGTAACTGGGCCTATCCACCTGTAAGAGAATCCCAGAAACCAACCCTATCAACATATACATGAACCAATAAGATAACATAATATAAAAATAATGGCAACAGTGGCCTTACGAGCAGTATATCACCAAAAGGGAACACCCTTAAAATCAACTGTAAAAACGATACATAATTCATAGAAGGTGAATTCTTAACATTTTTATAGAACATAACTTTATAAATACATGGTTATTCAAACAAATGAGGGTATTTCTTCTTCATTTCTTCCTCGACCTCCCAGGTGGCCTCTTCATCTTGCTGGTTCTGCCATAGTACTTTCACAAAGGCAATTTCCTTATTTCTCATCTTACGGACTTGCCTATCAAGAATGGCAACTGAAATTTCTTAATAAGTCAATTCGTCATTAACCTCAATAGTCTCAACCAGAACAATAAGCGAAAGAAATCCTACCACCTTCTTCAACATGGATACATGAAATACCGGGTGCACTAAATACATCTTTGGAGGTAGTTCTAGCTTGGAAGCCACCTGACCAATCCTCTGAATGATTCTATACGGTCCGACATACCTCAAACTCAATTTTCCTTTCTTACCGAACCGCATTATACCCTTCATAGGAGAAACCTTCAATAATACCCAATCATCTTCTTTGAACTCCAAATCCCTACGACGAATATCTGAATAGGATTTCTGACGACTCTGAGCAGTTTTTAACTGTTCTGTAATGATCTTAACCTTTTTCATAGCCTGATGCACTAGGTCTGGCCCTATCAACTCCGCTTCCCCAACCTTAAACCACCCAATGGGAGATCTACGTCTCCTACCATATAAAGCCTAAAATGGCACCATATAAATTCTAGCATGATAACTGTTATCTCAGCTACCCTTAAAGTCAAGAATACAAGCGCGCAACATATCCTCAAGCGTCTGAATAGTCCGCTTTGCCTGCCCGTCGCATAATGTGCCGCAGAAGTTCTCTCCAAAATTCTTTTTGTGCCGGGTCTGTGTGGGTTATGCGGCCCGCAAAATGATTATGCGGTGCATAATGGATCACATAATGGTCCAAACATTTGCCCAGATTTCTGCCTTAGTTTGCGGCAGATCTGCGGTCCGTAGATCAATTCTGCGACCGCAGAAATGCCCTGCACTTTCAAAATATTTCTTCAACTCCCCAACACACTGTTGATGGTAGGCTATAATTCCGTGTTTTAGTCACTTATTGCACTCTAATTCAATGCACGTTACTTGTGTTGAGCTTTAATTAGTAGTGTTTTACACTTATTTTGTATTTTATACCGTGTAGGAGTGATTTTCGAGTTATGTAGATGTTGTGGAGCTAATTCGAGCTATTTGGAGCTTTGAAGTCTGAGTAGAAGCCCAATCAATTAAGTCGGGATCACGTTCGAAGGTCGAAAACCAAGTCTGGACATCAAAAAATGAGTAAACAAATTCACTCTGAGAAAATTGCACTACTGCCCCGCGGGCCTCATAGCGCTAGTGCAATTTTCCTGCAAAGTGAAAACAAACTCAATTTCTGGCCAAATTTACACTGCCGCGCCGCATGGGGCGGCACGAGGCGTGGCGCGGCTATGCAAAAAGTGGCTAGAAATGATTTTTCGGCACATTCTAGAATTCCCTATATGCGCGGCACGGTAGCACAAAAATATTAGAGTGACTTCCCATTTTCGCTAAAAAAAGGTAGTTTCGCCCGGGGTTTGTTTTGGGGGCGACTTAAATACACTAAAACACCATTTTAGATGGACTTTTGACACAATATTGACTTAATGAGGCCAAGGAGGCTAAGGATGGGTTAGAAGAACACAAGCACAAGGATTTCATCATTTCTTCCTCACTCAAGATCCGGGTTTGGATTGAATTTATGTTTTCCTATATTTAGTTACATATTTGAAGAACTTCTCCATGTCTATGGAGTAGATATTTTTGGGTTTTGATGGATTTGATGTATTGATGATTATTTGTGGATTATAACTTTTTTTTTATGTATTTGAATCATTTTTGGAAGATTTAATTGTTGCATCTATATTCACTTGTTCTTTTAATCGAAAGAGGCATAACTTGTGATATCTTATATTATTGATTGAGTTAATAGATTCTTCTAATTAATTGAAAGAGGCTAGTTGAATCATTGATTAAACCTAGTTAGGAGGATAATCGAGATAGATTCTCCTAAAGACCAATCCATTACACATTCTTGCATATCTTCACAGAGCTTAAATTGGTTCATATTGAGAGGTTGAGACTTAATCGAGAGAGGAGTTTTTGTTGTACGTTTGAACTAATAATAGAGTGAATTCAAGAGACTCACTTGAAAATTAGAAGTGAATTATCTAGAGTTTGATTCCGAACAATTATCTTGCACTTATTTTGTCAAAACCCTATCATCTCCCACTGATAACCTTAGTTTCTTACCCCTTATTTCGATAGTCACTAGTCAATAGCTGTAGATTTTAGGTCTACTTCGGCACCACGAAACCCCGGATTTTAGGTAAACTTTTACGGGGTCTTACACTTCTCCACCTTCTTCCGGCGTGATACCTTCCTAGTTTACTGTCTTCTGACTAAACACAAGGTCAAATTGTCTTCTTGGGTCATCAATTTTATGATAGAGAGTGTCGATGATCCCACGAGTCTTTCTTATGGTATGGTCATCACCCATATGCTAGAAGCCAACAACATATCTGTTGTAGACTATCCTTGTATCATTGTCACCAAATCATACAACTCTAGGGGATTTGCTAGCATGGGCTATATTTCTATAAAGGGGGAGAAATAGTAAGCAAGGCTTAAGAGCCTGCATTTCTCTGTATTCCCTGTTCTATATTTGTTCTGTGTACTGTGTTCTGTTTCCTTGCAGGTACATCATACGGTATACAATTGAGGGGGAGTCAACTACAACTGCGGCACAACAGAATATCTAATTGAGGGGGAGTCGACTAGACATGTCTAACAAGAAACACATATTGAGGGGGAGTCGACTACAACACACTCAAGTTAACTGTTAAACAAGGAAGTATTTTTCATTGTTATTTTGTCATCATCAAAAAGGGGGAGATTATTAGATCGAAGTTGATTTTGATGATGCGAAATAACGACTTACTCTTTATGTGCACAAACAATACTTGAGCATAAAAGGGAATGAAAAAGGAAGGAGAAGCGGGAAATCAAAAGGAAAAATCAATCAAAGGGAATGAAAAAATCAATCTAGGAGGATATTATAGGAAGGATCCCAAATCAAGGGAGGCCAAGGGAACAAAATTATCCACCGAAGAATCTTTCACATAAAAGACGTCAATCGAAACAAAAATCAAGGGATTTGACAACGGGAATATCCACTCAATAAAGGAAGAAATAAATCAAGTCCACGAGTCAAGGCAAATTAACAGAAGAATTATTCTTGGAAAGAATCAATCTACGATTCCTTCTGAGAACAACTTCCTTGGGTTTGCAAATTCTCAAGATTCACAAGACATGAAGGCCTCACGACGTATAAATACCTACTGTACTAGTTTTGAAGAAGCATACTTTGAACGAACCACTATCACTCTTTTTGTTCTACTCCAAATAAGCATTGTAGTTCTATTTAGATCTACTGCATAATTAGTGAGAGAAGAAAAAGAGATAAACACTAGTGAGACATTGTATCAAGAAGAGAGGAGTGACATAGTGACTAAGATGTCGGTGTAAAGCTACATCAACTCTTTTGTAATCGAGGAACTTCAATACTGAAAGAGAGCACCCTTGTATCTGAAATCGTATAAAATTTTTTGTGTCTTTAATTCTTGCACTTTATTTCTGCTTTACTTATATTTGTTTCTTATCTTCAGTCGAGTAATTGGTAAACTAGTCAACTACTTAGAATAAAAAAAGGAAAATCTACAATTCTCCCCTCTTGTACTTTCAATTCCAAACTTGATAGTAATAAGTTTTTTTTTTTAAAAAAAAAAGTTGACTTGTCTCTAGTGTTAGGCCAATTTCAGTACACGACGTATAATAATTTAACTCTTACTTTTGATAACTACTCTTGACTAGTATTAACCTATGTTGCGCAAACTTTTCAAATGTTGTCGTAATCGTATCGAATTCTTTAAAAATGCACTATTGTTGGTAAATCCGATATACTTCCGATAATTTTTTCAGAGAGTCCGAGCAATATATGTAGTAACTAATAAGCCTAAACTAGTCAGAAAAGATAGAGGAATAAAAGTACATAAACAAGGTGCCAATCTATAAAAGAAAGAAAGAATATTGAGTGACTATATAAGCCATCAGAGAAGTCAAATGCAAAGAAAATTAGTGGGACTAATTCCTATAGAAAAGAAAGAAAAACGCGGTATCTTGACAATGTCAAGATATCCACAGGAAAACAAACAAAAATGTTGACAAATATATTCACAAGTGAGCTAAGAGACATTTCTTTAAATTGCTTAAACCATTCATAATTGTCACTTCAGTTTTCACAAAACTCATTAGTTCCATACATCATAATTGGAAAGAATTATGAAGTCATATATAATTTCATGTCTAGTGATATGTTTGTTCATCTCTAGCCATTGTGTGGAAGCAAAATCCCTGCAATATTATTCGTACAAGGAATTGTTTTCTCAACTCAAGGTTGCGAGAGAATTAAGAAGCTTAAACAGGAATAATAAGGGCAGAGGCAACCCAACAGTGTCACCACCAAAGCCTAATTGGAATATTCACTTTAAGTCTCCTCCTCCTCGTCCACCACCACCACCGTCAAACTATCCATGAATCTCTCTTTTATTTCTTCACCTCCTTAAAAGAAGTGGAAATAGATTTCTGAAAGGAAAACATACGTACATGTAGGTTAAAATAAGAAGCAAAACACAGGTAGTTCAAGCTTGTGGAGCTAGTGTTTTTGGACTCAAAACAGGTTGGTTTAGTGTTTGTTTTATTTTCGGGTTTTTTCCTTTTTTATGTGTTTGGATTTTTGTTTTGGGAGAATTATTTTGGGATTACTGTGAGGGAATTATTTTGCATTTTGATTGTACTTTTTTCTTTTTAATTATAGAAAAACCTTGGCACAACTAGGAAATCGGCATTTTGAAATATTAAGTAAGGCTGCATCCCTAAAACTTAAAGTCATCCATAAAATGAAAACAAATGATTAAAACAAAAAGGGGAACAATAGTACTGTCGGCAAAACATAGATTTTAATGGTCGCTTGGCCGGGAATATATAACGACAATCCAGTAAAATTTTATAAGTCAGGTCTGCATGGTTGAAAGTATATATGATGTATTTATTTCAGTTATTTAAGTTCAACAGCGACTGAGAACATAGAAAATTAAATGATCTCCCTCTCGATCGAGTCGTCTCTCAAAAGCTTGAATACGTTGTTCAAATTAGAACCACACGCCACATCTTTAAGGCGGAGGCTAGAGTTCTAATTATGCTATCGGTAAATTCAGTAGTTTTGATCAAAATTCTATATTTGTATTAAAACATTCGTTGAATATATATAAATAAGTTACCCAAAATTTAATAAGTTGTCATTTTCTTAAAATCAGAATCGATAAACTCAAAACTTAGATCCCGTTTGGACATAAGAATTTTTTTCACTTTTTTCGAAAAAAATTCATTTTTTTAAATCAGTGTTTGACCATAAAATTTTCAATTTTTACTTGAAGATGAATTTTAGAATTTTTTGAAAATTTGAATAACTCCAAAAAGTTGGTTTACAAAATTTTATAAAAATTCAAAAACAACCCAAAATTATATTCATATCCAAACACAACTCCAATTTTCAAATATCATTTATTTTTTTTTACTTTTTATTTTGAAATCTTACAATTCTTATGTCCAAACGCCTGCTTAGTATATCTCTTTTTCATTTTGCTTCCATCTTTAAGGGATCTAGCTACCTCTTGAATATTATTAAAGACCTCAATCTCAAACAAGCAGAATGGCAAAGACCTCAAGAGTCAAAACGTCAACTTTTCGGAAACGAGTTGCTAATAAAAGTCATGCATGGGACCAGACTAGTTAAAGCATTTAATTAATTCGGGAAAGTGATGGGACTATAAAAATGTTTTATTATTAGGCGTTCTTTAAGATATTCAACAAGTTGAAAGTGTAACAAAAAGAACTTTAATTATGACGAAATTAAGTTATCCCAAATCGGTTGCGAGATGTGAAATTAAGTTGTCACAATTTTGAGTAGTTCTAATTTTTGTAATTATGATAGGCTTAAGGTTCATTTTTTCATATTCGTTTAATCAAAATTTGTTAATGTTTCTAATGCTTAATATTGTTTCTTATCAGTTGGTTTCAACCCAATGATATGTGCGAAATAATAATCCAAAAATTAGAGCGAGCTCTACATGCTAAGTTGAATTTGGATATCTATTCTTAAATCTTGTTTTTTTAATCTTTTGGGACTAATACTCAGGCACGAGACTCTTAACTATCTACTAGTGACTACTGACTAGTGATCACCCTATTTAGTGACGAAAAGTAAAAAAGATTTATTTATCAAAAAAAATGACCCAGAACACCATAAAGTAATGATTTTTTTTAAATTATTTTAGTGTAACACAAAGTTATATTTAAGAAATTATATTTATGTTGAAGTATAATAATCAAGAACAATAATTACGCTCCACTCCCAAACAAATTGGGTAGATGATATAAATGTTTAATTAGTCACACATGACACAAATTTATATGTCTATGTTAGATCTATGATAAGTTTCTCACGTGCCAATCTGACTCTTTCCTTTGAGCCAAGCACACAATTTCTTTTTGTAGTGTATTGTCATGACCCGCCATATCATCATGTCATGTAGGTGCCATTTGGTATATATTCTTATCATATAAAAGCTTACATATGAAATAGACTAGCACATATAGGAAGGTTCTAGAGAAATATGGAGATTTCTCATGTAAGACCTTAGAACCCTATGAAATTGCTAAGAAAATCTTTAGAAGATTCTAGCTATGTAGAGTATTCTAGAAGAGGGACTTACTTGTAAATAATAAGGCCCTGTGTAATAATTATTATTTACTCACTAGCTCCTGTGAAACTAATATATAAAGGTAGTTATTCATTTGTAACTCACCAAGCAAAAGAATTAAATTCTCTCTAATACAAAAGTTTCCTTTGACAATTCTCTTGTGTTCTAACATTCCCATAGCGATCTTGAGTGTGGTAAGGCTGACTTGGCATGGCAAGATCATGAGCGAGTTATAGTTATCAAGTTCCGCATATGTACTTAGTGAAATACTAAAGACGTGACAACGTGGTATCAGAGAAAATGTTATGACTAAGGGAATGGCGAACGACGAAAAAATTAACGTTGCCAACACCCAAGCCAACATCATCAAAGATGCTGCTGGCAAGAAAAGTTATTACAAAAAGAGGAATACCACTAACAAGACCGAGGAGGTGCTGCCCGAGATTATGCCAAATGAGGGGCTTACAATCCAAGAACCATCTGCCACTAAGGCAAGCGAGGATGAAGTGGAGATCCTGCCGGAGGACATCTCGCTAGGTAAATAGTGGGTGATGAAGGTGAATGCGAGGATGGACGCCATCAAGATCATTGGCCAACACTTGGGGAAAGTGGAAGGCACCCTTAGCGTTCTTGAAGGACACACTCTTGAGGAGATTGAGAGTATCCGAAATGACTTGGAGGAACATATACAGACTGAGATGGAGCTAAGACAAACCATCTTTGCCTTGGAATGTAGACTCATGGAGGCCTTGAGTACAATCGATGCTATGAAGGAAAAGATAGAATTACTCGAGGAACATGCCAATGCTGGCATAACTGAGGCACACAGTAATGTTATTGTGATGAGGGAGGGCAAGATCGAGGCTTCCAAACCGTCGGTGATCAAAGGTGTTCGGATGAACAAGAAGTGATGAATTTCCTTTGGCACTTGGAGAACTACTTCAGGCACGGCAAAGTGAAAGACGACGAGGCCAAGATCAATACTGATGTGTTGTACCTCTCAGAGATTTTTGCGTTGTGGTGGCTTCAAAAGTGTGTTGACATGGAGAAGGGGATATGCAAGATTGAGACGCGGGAGCAGTTTAAGAATGAGTTGAAGAAGCAATTCTACCCGGTGAGTGTGGTGTATAAGGCTACGCGGAATCTAAGGGAGCTGCGACATACGACCACAATTCGGGAGGAGTATGTGTGCGAGTTCACTACCTTAATATTTCAAATCCCGTCATTGTCCTAGGGATATTCCCTCTTCTACTTCATAGATGGGTTGCAGAATTGGGCAAAATACGAGTTAAGAAGACATCAGGTAGCCAACGTGGATGAGGCCATAGTAGTAGCCGAGTCGCTCATTGACTTCAAGAAGTAGCCTGCCAATTCCAAAGAAGGCAACGCCGAAAGGGGTGAGGGAGATCATGACAAGGACAACGGAAAAGGCATTGCCGAGGTATACAAGAGCAATGGCAATGGGCCATCCCATAATAAAATGAGGTCCAAGAGAAACGACAAAGGGCCGAAAAACGATAGCGAGTACGTTCCTAAGGAAAGGTGCTACTTCTGTAAAGGATCAGATCGGGCAAGTGAATGCCCAGATTTGGGGAGCCTTGCATCAATGATCGAAAACTTTGCTCAAGCACACAAGGGTGACAGAGAAGGGGCTGCCTGTATTGGGGGGATGCGCTTGGAATCTATGCCGAAAGTAGGGTATTACAAAGTCTATCTTGGCACCATACAAATTGAGCATGGTTGTAGCAAGAAACGTTGGACAGACATAGTTGAATAGGATGGAAAGTTACAAAGTGATGGCACGCTATCAGACTTAGACGAGGCACCAAACAGAGGGGTCAAGTTTTCTAGCAAGGCTGGGACCACGGAGGACAACCAAACAGGGAATGGAAGCTGGGACCCGAGGCTTGAGAAGTTGCTAGACTTGGTTGAGTCATGGGGAGATTCAGGCCAAGAGCAAGGAGAGGCATATGATGGGCGGAGGATCTAGGCCATCATTTCTAGCCGTCGAAAGTACAAATGGGACAAGAAGAAAGGTGACCAGTAACTTGCTACATGGCAAAGCGAACCGCTCCATAGAGTATCATGGCTAATGGACAATGATATCCGACGACGCCAAGGCGAGGTGCGCGCGTACGTAGGTGCCATTTGGCATATATTTTTTTACATATGGAAGCTTATATATGAAATAGACTAGCACATGTGGGAAGGTTGAGAAATATGGAGATTTCTCATGGAAGACCTTAGAACCCTATGGCATTGCGAAGAAAGTCCTTAGAAGATTCTAGCTATGTAGAATATTCTAGAGAAGGGACTTACTTGTAAATAATAAGGGACTTGTGTAATAACTATTATTTACTCACTAGCCTTTGTGAAACTAATATATAAAGGGGGTTATTCATTTGTAACTCACCAAGCAAAATAATAAAATTCTCTCTAATACAAAAGCTTCCTTTGGCAATTCTCTTGTGTTCTAACATTGCCTTAGGGATCTTAAGTGTGGTAAGGCTGACTTGGCATAGCAAGATCGTGAGCGAGTTGTAGTTATCAAGTGCCGCACTTGTTCTTAGTTAAATACTAAGAATGTGACAGGGTGGTATTAGAGCAAAGGTTATGACTAAGGGAATGGCGAATGACAGAGAAATTAACGTTGCCAACACCCAAGCCAATGTCATCCAGGATGTTGCTGGCAAGAAGAGTTGTAACAAAAAGAGAAATGCCACCAACAAGAGCCAGGAGGTGTCTCCTGAGATTATGCCAAATAAGGGGCTTATATTCCAAGAACCATCTGCCACTAAGGCTAGCGAGGATGAAGTTGAGGTCCTGCCGGAGGACGTCTTGCTATGTAAAGAGTGGGTGATGAAGGTGAATGCGTGGATGGACGCCATCCAGATCTTTGGCCAACATTTGGGGAAGGTGGAAGGCACCCTTAGCATTCTTGAAAGACACACTCTTGAGGAGATTGAGAGTATCCGAAATGACTTGGAGGGACGTACACAAACTGGGATGGAGCTAAGGCAAACCATCTCTGCCATGGAATGTAGACTCATGGAGGCCTTGAGTACAATCGATGCTATGAAAGAAAAGATAGAATTACTCGAGGAATATATCAATGCTGGCGTAACCGAGGTAGACAATAATGTTATTGTAATGAGGGAGGTTAAGATCAAGGCTCCCAAACTGCCGGTGTTCAAAAGTGTTCATGATGCACAAGAAGTGGAGAATTTCCTTTGGCACTTGGAGAACAACTTCAGGCACGGAAAATTGAAAGACAACGAGGCCAAGATCAACACTGTTGTGTTGTACCTCTCAGAGATTGCCGCATTGTGGTGGCGTCAAAAGTGTGTTGACATGGATAAGAGGCTATGCAAGATTGAGACGTGGGAGTAGTTTAAGAAGGAGTTGAAGAAGCAATTATACCCGGTGAATGTGGTGTTTGAGGCTAGGTGGAAGTTAAGAGAGCTCAGACATACGGCCACAATTCGGGAGTATGTGTGCGAGTTCACTACCTTAATGCTGCAAATCTCATCATTGTTCGAGGGAGATTCCCTCTTCTACTTCATAGATAGGTTACAAAATTAGGCAAAGCAGGAGTTAAGAAGACTTTAGGCAGCCAACGTGGACGAGGCCATAGCAGTAGCCGAGTCGCTCGTTGCCTTCAAAATGGAGCCTGCCAAGTCCAAAGAAGGCAACACCGAGAGGGGTGAGGGAGATCATGACAAGGACAACGGGAAAGGCATTGCCAAGCTATACAAGGGAAATGGCAAGGGACCATCCTATAATAGACTTAGGTCCAAGAGAAATGCCAAGGGACCAAAAAACGGTATCAAGTACGTGCCTAAGGGATGGTGCTACTTCTATAAAGGATCACATCGGGCAAGTGAATGCCCAGATTTGGGGAGCTTTGCATAAATGATCGGGAACTTTGTTCAAGAACACAAGGGTGACACTGAAGGAACCGCCTGTATTGGGGGGATGCGCATGGAATCTATGCCGAAAGTATGGGATTCCAAATCCTATCTTGGCACCATGCAAATGGAGTATGGTGATAGTAAGAAACGTTGGACAGACATAGTTGATGAGGATGGCGAGTTACAAAGTGATGACATGCTATCGGACTTAGACGAGACACCAAGCAGAGGGGTCAAGTTTGCTAGCAAGGCTGGGACCACTGAGGGCAGCCAAATAGGGAATGGAAGCAGGGACCCGATGCTTGAGAAGCTGCTAGACTTGGTCGAGTAATGGGGAGATTCAGGTCAAGAGCAAGGAGAGGCATCCGATTGGCGGAGGACCGAGGCCATCATTGCTAGCCGTCCAAAGTACAAACGGGGCAAGAAGAAAGGTGACCAGTAACTTGTGACATGGGAAGGCGAACCACTCCATAGAGAATCATGGCTAATGGACAAAGATCTCCAGCGACGCCAAGGCGAGGTGTGCACGTACGTGTCGATGCTTAGTGTCGAGGGTGGCACAAAATTGGGTGGGGGAGAGTATCATGACCTGCCACATCATCATGCCACGTAGGTGCCATTTGGCATATATTTTTGCCATATGGAAGCATACATATGAAATTGACTAGTATATGTGGGAAAGTTCTAGAGAAATATAGAGATTTCTCATGGAAGACCTTAGAACCCTATGGAATTTCTAAGAAAGTCCTTAGAAGATTCTAGCTATGTAGAATATTCTACAAAAGGGATTTACTTGTAAATAATAAGGACCTTGTGTAATAATTATAATTTACTTACTAGCCCTTGTGAAACTAGTATATAAAGTGGGTTATTTATTTATAACTCACCAAGCAAAGCAATCAAATTCTCTCAAATACAAAAGCTTCCTTTGGCAATTCTCTTGTGTTCTAACAATCCCTTAGGAGTCCGTTCTAACAACAAACTCCTAGAGGTATTATAAATACCCATATCATCTCCAAAACGAAAGACCTCTAAAAATTTTCTATCTCTTTCTCTTCTACTTATTTTGTACACTCACAAATATATTGTTCTTGTGGGAAATTCGAGTTAATTGTTGAAACTCAAATTTTGGAGGTTTTGTAAAATCCTGGAGGAATTATGCTATTATCTGTGCAGCAATTTGTGGGAAGCTTAAATTCTTTAAGGACGATGATTACACTATCGAAACCAGACTATTTCATCCCGTTATATTTCTAACAATTACTTCATGTGGCATATAATAGTCGAACTCTCACAACTAGGGTACGTTACCTCTACTATGTGATATTGTTCTAACTTATCTCAAATTAGTTAATAAAGCCTCTCTCGGCTCCTTTCTTTTTAATTTTACGCGTTTTAGGATTTCTCCATCCTTTCCTTATCTTCAGATACCAATCATATATAATTCTCACACTCCTTAGCTCCATCTCTAGAAATTGAAACAATAATAATGAGGCCATATATAATTCCATGTCTACTGATATCCTTACTCATCCATGAATTGGTCGTGGTGGACAAGTGTTCTAGCTTTTCAGTAGAAGCATTAAAATCCGTACAACAATTTTCTTACAAGGAATTAATGGTTTCTCAAGTCATGGCCGCCGGAGAGCTAAAAGGTTTAGACAGGAATAAGGGCAGAGGTACACTAACACCGCCATCACCACAGCATAATTTGAGAAATCATTGGAGGAGCCGTTATGTGCCACCAACACCACCAGCTCCACCACCAAAGCCAAATGTGGGAAATCGTCGGAACCGTGGTGCGCTACCACCACCACCACTACCTCCTCCACCAGCACTTGCACCTCCACCTCCACCAGCACCACCACCACCACCAGAAGCACCACTGCTTCCACCAGCTCTAGCATCACCACCTCCAATATCACCAGTACCACCATCATTTTCACCGTCACCGTCACCGCCAACACCACCATCACCATCAAGCTAGTCATGAAGCTCGCCACCGCTATATATGCTGCAGCTACGAGGGAGCCAGATCCAGATCCAGAATTTAAACTATAAGGGCTTGTTTGGTACGAGAGATAAGGAATAATTTATCCCGAGACTAAATTTAAGAAGAGTTTATCTCATGTTTGATTGGTAGAATATTGCGATATAATTAATTCCGGGATTGTAGGATTTCTTTAATCCCATGGAAAGTGAAATAACTAATTCCTGGATAATTAATCCTGAAATAACTTCTTTCCAATAAAACTTTTATTGGTATAACTTTTAAGTTTTTAGCTTGAATCCAAATACAATTTTAAAGTTATGGGTTCAATTGTACATTCTAGTAAATTTTTACCCATAAATTTATATTTTACATCAAAATTATAGGTTCAGTTGAACTCATACATTTAACGGTGCATCCCCGCTGGCTATGAGAGAACTCATAAATTTTATTGATTGAACCACCTAAATTTGGTGCAAAATCGAGCTTGAGAGACAAGTTGGTTTTCTGATTTTGCAAAGTAAGAGTTTAGTCAACATGTCCATTCCCACATGTACTACTTTTTCTAATTTATAAATCCATACGGGTCCGTTTTAAACCCTCCAGTTCGAGGGTGGTTAGAAATTTAGAATAAAAGAAGCGTAGTTCGTTTGGACTCGAAAACGTTTATTTGATTTTGTTAGTATTTCTTTTTATTATTTTGGGTCTCTTTTACATTTTTTTTTTAGTGCTTAAATTGGTTTTGGAACAATAAATTTAGGATTATTATGAGAGAATTTATATTAAGAATGTATTTTGATTCATGCTTTCTCTTTTTTAAAAACAAATGGGTATGAACCAGAAAAACAAACTGAGTGGTATACGTAATTAAACAAATATTTTGTTTTCCAATAGGAATGGATCTACTCAGTGTTTTAAAAGGCGTGAGTGTAAGACAGGACATTTTACATATGCTTCAGCGGGGCATAAGCCCCATAGGTATTTAATTTTTAATATTTTATAAAATAATATAATGACAGTTAATATTTATAAACAGGTAAAATTGCATAAAAATTGAATAAAACTATATATATGTGTGCTCCATCCCCACAAAAAACTAATCAAAACAATCTATTATATGTTACTTACAAGTACAAGTAATTTGAGTCTAAAAGAATAAAGTTTTCTATATGGAGAAACAAAAAGGATGATTAACCTGCAATTTGAACATTGAATTTGCTGCTTTGAAGAAAAATGTAGTTCTATTTGTATTTGTAAAAAAAAAAAAAAAATATTCGTTGCTTTTGGGAGATATTAGCACACTAGCGGACAAGATAAAAAATTGGAAAAACCATGAATTATGGCTTAAATCAATAAAAAAAAAAGGTCTTTACTTTTAATTTTAATACTTTTGAGTTCCTTTTTAAACCTTTTGAGTAATTACCAAACTGATTTTTGAGAATTTGGGTATTATATGAAAGACTAATTCAACAAATTTTATTTTAATTTGAAAAAGTCTCTAGGGCTTACTCCTTACTAAAAAAACGCGTCCCGAACGCCAATGCCCGGGCGTACGCCCGGGCGGGGCGTATGCCACTTGAGACTTTCGCCCCACACCATCGCCCCGGGGCATTTTTGGTACGCCTCGCCCTAGGGCTCTCCCCAAAAACGCCTTTTAAAACAGAGGATCTACTAAGCTCATTGAAACTCTGGCATGGAAATTATGATGCATTTCTTTCAGCCAGTGAACAACCAAAGTATCATACTGTTTTGATGATTACTATGTTTGAATAGATTGTATTGTTTCATATTATTTTATAGTGCCATACAACAATCTGAAGAATAAGTTCGCAATATTACAAAGAAAAGTAGTATACATTGCTGTATAAAAAAAGGTAGGGTAAATGATAAAATGAGATTATTACATAATAAATAAGGACAGATAAAAAAAAAATAAGATAACAACGCGATCATGTCAAATTGATCGTTACATAAAATGATATTTTTTATTATTACATAACAACATATTTTATAATACGGTATAATAAAATTTACTTAAATAACAACCAAAACAAACATTACGGTCAATTGAATTACAAATACCTAAAGAGTTTTTCTCTGTAAAGCTATACTACTGAAATATGGCCACTTGTTGTATAACTAGTGATGCAACGATATAAGTCAAAATCATCCTCATTCCTTAAGGTTTGAAGCTGTTTCTTCTCCTTTTTCCTTATAGGCTTTGGGATCGGTTATGCAACTCTTTTCCGATTATTCAGAATTTATAATACTCCCTCCGTCCCAAATAATATGAGATTGTTTGATTGGTTACTAAGTTTAAGTGAGAAAAAGAAAAATATAAATATTTTTATAGCTATAAATTATCTTATTTAGGGTAAAATAAAAAGTTTGAACTAAATTGTTATTAAACGTAAAAAGATATCATTCTTAAGACGACTCAAATGAAAAAGTGTCACACTAATCGGAAGAAGTGAATATAGGTTTTGTAAGCAGCATATATAGAAAAGTCATAAAATTTCAGGACTTTTCAATTACCAACCTTATTCATTTATTTGAAATTCTAGTTTCACTACTAGAAATTCGCTAAAAAATGATCAAAATAACCGACCAAAACGCGATCATTACGGTGTGGACGGTAGTTTGATGGTCGGAATGGCTTACCGACCAAAGTTGGTCGGAAATCCGACCAACTTTGGTCGGTAGCTTAAAACGACCATCTGACAAGTTTAATTACTTACCGACCAACTTTGGTCGAAAATATATTTTATTAATTTAATTTTACCGACCAAAGTTGGTCGGTTTAACTAAATTATATTTTTTTATTAATTATTAAAATTAAAAAAAAAATGACCAACTTTGGTCGGTAATTGAAAATATATATTTTTTTTAAAATAATTAAAATTAAACATTATCGACCAACTATGGTCGGTAATCTCAACAGTGCAGGCAAAATACCGACCAAAGTTGGTCAGTAATGTTGAATTCTGGGAATTCAATGTTCATTAACCGACCAACTTTGGTCGGTATTTTGGAATAATTTATTTTTTTATTAAAACCGACCAACTTTGGCCGGTTTTTTGGGGTTTAATTTTGATATAAAATGCCTGTTTTGGCAGCTACACCACCTGCCAGCATACCAATACACATAATAATAACAACAACACAACAACAACAACAACAACAACAACAACAACAACAACAACAACAACAACAACAGCAACACAACAACAACAATACAATAACAACAACCAAAACATTCAATAAATACTTTAAAACTAACAAATTAAAGTTCAATTGAACATAAAAATTCAAAACCAAGTTAAAACTAATTATAACTAGTTCAAAACTGGTTCTATTTGTCTAGTTCAAAGTATATAAAAGTCAAGGGGTATTTTCTACAATATCATCATCACCGTCTGATGAACTTTCATTTACAAGACGATATAGAGAACGGTCTTGTGGAAGACGGGAAGCACGATCACGGGGAGGACGGGAGGAACGATCACGAGCAGGACGGGAGGAACGATCACGTGGAGGTCGACCCTCTGGAGATGACTCACGAGATCGGGGCAACGGAAAAGCTCCACTAGATAGGAGAGTTCTGATCTGAACTTGCATGCCAAGGAATTGAGCATCTCTAAGCCTTTCTCTTTCCTTGGCCGCTTCTAGCTCTGATGTGAGCTTTGTCACTGTCTCCCGCATAGCGGAGAGGCTCTCCCTATTAAGTTGCTCGCCTTGTGAGGAAATCCCTATTCCTCACATTCCACACTTATAGCGATGGAAGTTTTTAGTAGGAAGCCCATATACCTTACCCCATTTTGGACCGCCAACAGATTCCAACCATATTCTTTCAGCTTCCTCGTCCGAAGGTTGGGTTGGCTCACCCGATTTACCAGCTGGATGACTATGGATGAATTCCTCCATGTTACTTTGGTAGCGACCCTATATTATTTTAAATTAAATCAGTATTTCAAAATTTTTATAAAAGTAAATTATAATACTTAAAAAAAATTAAAAGCTTACATATGCAGTCGAGGCCCGGTCCTCGACCCACCTATCTTGATCCCCCTCTTTCTTCTTCTTCACAATATGTGTCTCCTTGAATAGCTCATCATGACTCATTGGACGCCCATACTTCTTTTTCTGAAAATAAATTAATTTAGTTAATAAACAGAATAGATATACTTAGAAAAGTAAAATAATTTAAGCAATTACGTACCAATCTTGTTTTTATTGTCCCTAGGCTGATCGCACCTCCAGTGTGCAAGGAGCCTCCCTTCTCGGATGCGCGAGCTTTCTTTCCTTTTTCGCTCCTCTCTAAAAACTCTGCGGTAAGCCATTGCCTTGGCAAATCATTCCACAAATTCTCAAGTAACCAGCCAGGCCTCTTGTTCTTCTTTCTAGCATCCGAGAAAGCATCCGCCAATCTCTTGCGAACTTTATGATAAAAATTTGTAGCCACTTCCGCGCTATAGCGGTCTTCCCATACACACTTGCTCTGTATTTCAAAAGTTAAATATTAGATGAAAACATCATAAATATAAATTATTAAACTGTTTAAAAGAACATTTATACCTTAAATTAATTGAAAATTTGCTCCTTCAGTGAGAATGGGCAATCAGTCCAAGTCGCATAAGGGCCATCATAAAGCTTTCTGATGGCATTGGTGATTATCCTCGTAGTCTTATCACCTGGCCTGAACCTGCAATTTAACAATAAAAACATATTAATATCTTAGTAAAAATGTTACAAATCAATAGACGTAAAAATAATGAATAACACTTACCCATCACCCTCAGGGACTATGATGATCCTGCCATATCGATCATAATGCACTACCTCTTCATCACCATCCGAAGCATGTGTATCAGAGGCATGTGAAGACGGTGTAGGCGGGTCAGAGCTACTTCCTCGCAGGCGAAGGCCTGCAATAGATGAAGTCGATGATGAAGATGGTTACGATCCCTGTGACTGTGACATAGCTGGATGCGACCCAAGTGGATGTGATACCGATGGCTGTGACCCGAGTGGCTGTGACTCGAGTGGCTATGACATGGATGGATGCGATCCATGTGGCTGTGATATGTAGGGATGTGATCCATGTGGATGTGATGCAGATGGCTGTGAGGCAGCTGGACTGTATGTCGGACGTATAGTCCTATGGCCCTGTGATGGAAGACTTGGTGTCTGAATGAAGGTGTACGGCTCGTGATGCTGTGGCAGCTCAGTATAGCCGTGTGGTGGAGGATACGACATAGGCATCTCTTAAAAGGGTGGACAAGAGGGAGTATTATTTTCTACCCTCCTCTTTCCCTTCCTACCCTTTTCTCGACCCCGAGAACTAGTAGGGTCATTGTTACCTTGACCCTTGCCTGCCATCTACATAATATAATACACATTTAGGTTGAAACATATAAGAAACTAGCTATAAAATGAGAGTGCTTTAAAAACCAACTTTTTAATCCTCATCGACGTATTGTTCCTTGTCCGAGAATTCTTCGTCCTCACTTGTTTGAGCTTCATCAGTTGATTCTTCGTCCTCATTTTCTATAATTGTTACTTCATTTATATCAACTTCTTCCAATATGCGTTCAGGATGTTCCAAATCATTTTCTAACTGATCGTCCACTATTTGGTGAACATTGGAGATATCATTTTGATATGGAACATCTAACACATTCTCGACTTCCACCCTACCTACATGCTTAGTTTTTATTACAAACCCACCAATCGGACTTATTCCGCCGCAATGGATAAGGAGCATAATACACTTGCCTAACGTTATGTGCAATTATGAAAGGATCATAGAGATTATACTCCCTCGTATGATTAACCTCAATTATGTTGTATTGGTTGTGTACTCTTGTACCTCTTGTTGGATTTGGGTCAAACCACTTGCATCTAAAGAGTATAAATTTCTTATATGGCCAACCTGTATATTCTAGTTGTAATATTTCTTTGACCACACCATAATAATCAATATCTCCAACTTGGTTGCCATCACTACCTTGAACCCACACCCCGCTGTTGTTGCTATTTTTATTTTTAGAGCAATCCTCTGTATGAAACTTATAACTATTCACTGCGTACTTAGACATTGTTGTGACCTGAAGCCCCGGTCCCCAAGATATATCTTTCAAAAATTAATTTACATCATTATTTGGATTATTTACCTACATAGAGTTAAAAAAATTCATAAGTTAGCACAACTTATGAATCAATTTTTATACATTCACTACATATATATACATACACACACACACACACATATATATATATATATATTGAACCACGTATCAAATCTCGTATATACAGCATCATGGCCAAATTGACTCACGAAGCGACTGTGACATATCAAATATTTTTAGTAGTTGCATCAATATGTAGTCACAGTAAATTTTACATTTTGATAACTAATAAATCAATACTTACTTGAGAAATGGTACAACTTCGGGACAATTTAGCAACACATGAAGTGTAGCTGACTTGTACTCCATATCACTCAAACTTCTCTTTCTAACATCCTTAGAACATCGGCCTGGTTGATTGAATATGGACATTGGTGGATATAATGGATCATTCACACATTCGACCGTGTGCCTATTGGGCCTATTCCTAGAACATGGCACATTACTCTCAAAATAATAAGAACAAAAATGTGCAGTTTCCTTTGCAAGATAGGCTTCGCATATAGATCCTTCAATCTTATTCCTCTGCTTAACAAATTATTTGCATTTGCCAATTGTCCTACATAATCTCATGTTAGCCAAGAACATTCAAATAAAATAGAATATTACATCAAACTTATAATATTACCTCTCAAAGGGATACATCCATCTGCATTGAACAGGCCCTCCAAGTCATGCCTCGTGTACAAGGTGTATTGGAAGGTGTTCCATCACATCAAAGAAACCATATGGGAATATTTTTTCCATCTTACTAGAAATTACACGGATGTTCTGGTCCATCCGAAGTAGGTTTTCTTCCCTTAATGTGGTAGAACACAAGTCTTTGAAAAATAAATTAATCTCTGTGATGGGTTTTCAGATTCTTTCAGGCAAACCACAAAATGCAATAGGCACTAAGGTCTCCATGAAAACATGACAGTCATGACTTTTCAAATGGCTCAACTTCCCTACCTCCATATCTACTTTTTTCCAAGATTCGACGCATAACCCTCAGGCATCTTCAATTTCGTAACCCAATCACAAATTTGTCGTCTTTCTTCCAAAGTGAATGTGTAACTTGCTTTGGGCTTGAACACCTTACCATTGTTTGCTGTCTGCAAGTATAATTCAGGCCGCCTGCAATATTCTTGTAAGTCCATTCTAGCCTTCGGGTTAGCTTTTGTCTTACCTTTAACATCCATCACTGTGTTGAACAAATTATCAAAATAATTCTTCTCAATATGCATGACATCAAGGTTGTGTCAGAGAAGATTATCCTTCCAATAAGGCAACTCCCAAAATATACTCTGTTTCGTCCAATTATGATTAACACCATATCCGGGGAATCTATAAGGTGGAGCCTCAGTAACTTTATTGAAGTTTTGGACCCTCTCCCAAATTTTCTCACTTGAAAGTATCGGAGGTGGAGAATCATATTCCACTTTATTCTTTTTGAATGCATTTTTCATACTTATAAACTCATGATCATCAGGCAAGAATTGACGGTGACAATCAAACCATGATTGCTTTCGGCCATGTTTCAAAGTGAACGCTTTACTATTTTCCATGCAGTAAGGACAAGCTAGCTTCCCAGCAGTCATCCACCCAGAAAACATTCCATATGCAGGAAAATCATTAATAGTCCACATTAAATTAGCACGCAAATTAAAATTCTGCTTGGTTGATATGTCATATGTTTCAATACCATCATACCACAATTGTTTTAGCTCATCAATCAAAGGTTGCAAATATACATCAATCAAAACTTTCGGATTACGTGGACCGGGGATAATACAATTTAAGAATATATATGGACTAGTCATACACAACTCAGGTGGTAGATTATAAGGTGTAAGAAAGATAGGCCAACATGAATATGGTATCGCAGATATAAAAAAAGGCGTGAAGCCATCCGCACACAGACCTAACCGAATGTTCCTTGGTTCACTAGCAAAATCTGGATATGTCCTATCAAAGTGCTTCCAAGCTTCTCCATCTGAAGGATGACACATAACACCAGGTGGTCTTCTATTTTCAAAGTTCCATCTCATATGAGGAGCAGAACTCATCGACGCATATAACCTCTTTAACCTAGGTATAAGAGGTAAATAATGCATCGCCTTGACAGCGACCATATTCCCGCTGGAAAGCCTCTTGAAACGAGGCTTTTCGCAAAATTTACAACTGTCTAAAGTTGCATCATCTTTATAATATAACATGCAACCATCTTCACAACAATCAATTCTCATTGACGAAAGTCCTAACTTAGAAACCAATCTCTTTGCCTTATAGAAATCACCAGGTAAGTTGATATTAGAGTCAACTAGTTCACTCATAAGGTCAATGAAATAGTCCATGGCTGCTTGAGAAATATTCCAATTAGATTTGATACTTAGTAATCTAAGTGCAACAGACAGCTCAGAGTGCGGACTTTCTTCACGTAGTGGATGACTAGCTTCCTCTAACTGTTCATAAAAATATTTTGCGTCATCATTAGGAGTTTGTTCAACATTTTCATTGGGCTCACCCCCGAAGTGCATCCCAAAAGCATCCGCAACCATATCCTGAATTCTAGAATCAAGATTTGTATTCTCCACCGACCTACTACTTTCACCAACAACCATGTTATGAAATATCCCACGGCTACCATCGATCTCTCCATGATTAGTCCACACAAAGTAATTCTCTATAAACCCCTTCCTATAAATATGAAGCTTAACTTCCTCCGATTTTTTAAACTTCATACAATCGCACCTAATACAAGGGCACCTAATTACTCCTTCACTTTGGTATGGTGGAAGTGACATTGCATGTCTAATAAAGTCATCAACCCCTTCTACAAAATCCTCCCGCAATCCCCGCCGATTAGGATAATTCCTATTGTACATCCAAGTACGATGTTCCATCTATACAAATAAAACAAGAACAAATTAATTTATTCTACAATTATAAATTAATTATATCTTTTTTAGTTAATTCAAGATAATAATTGGCTCCTAATTACACCAATTTATATCCTAAAAGTTTAATTCATATCCAAAAGGTCCAATTCATATCTTAAAAGTTCAATTCATATCCTAAAAGTTTAATTCACAAGAACAAATCCTAAAAACTAAAATTTCAATTCATATCCTACGAGTTTAAACATAAACCAACTAAACTAAAGAAATTCAACCCATACCCTAAAAGTTCGATTCACAAGAACAAATTAATTTATTCTACAATTATAAATTAATTATATCTTTTTAGTTAATTCAAGATAATAATTGGCTCCTAATTACACCAATTTATATCCTAAAAGTTTAATTCATATCCAAAAGGTCCAATTCATATCTTAAAAGTTCAATTCATATCCTAAAAGTTTAATTCACAAGAACAAATCCTAAAAACTAAAATTTCAATTCATATCCTACGAGTTTAAACATAAACTAACTAAACTAAAGAAATTCAACTCATACCCTAAAAGTTCGATTCACAAGAACAAATTAATTTATTCTATAATTATAAATTAATTATATCTTTTTTAATTAATTCAAGATAATTATTTTTTCCTAATTACACCAATTTATATCCTAAAAGTTCAATTCATATCCAAAAGGTCCAATTCATATCTTAAAAGTTCAATTCACAAGAACAAATCCTAAAAACTAAAATTTCAATTCATATCCTACGAGTTTAAATATAAACTAACTAAACTAAAGAAATTCAACCCATACCCTAAAAGTTCGATTCACAAGAACAAATCGTAAACCCTAGATTCTAACTAAACTATTCATGACAATACAAAGTTAATAATTCAATTCTAACTAAACTATTCAAGACAATACAAACTCAAAATTGAAACACTCATCAATTAAAACTAATTCATAACTAATTGACTAATTAACAAAACTAATTAAAACAAGACCTAAACCATAATCCTCAATAAAATGCAATGTTCAAATAATTGAAATACTAATCAATTGAAACTAATTTATAACTAATTAACAAAACCTAGAAATAATAAATAAATGAGTTGTAATTCAAACCTAGAATTTTTAGGAGATGGAGAAGGAGAGGGGCGGCAGTGGCAGTGGCAGCGGTGACGGTGACGGCGCGGCGACGGCTGGGCGATGGCGACGCGGGTTGGGGAATGGGATTTATGTGAGGGAAATAGAGAAGGAGAGGGGAAGGTTTTGAGTGAGGGAAATAGAGAAGAGAGGAAAAAATAAGAGAGAAATGGGGGTTTCCCCCGTTTTTCGATTCTCTGATTTCAGAATTACCGACCAAAGTTGGTCGGTAATTTTGGTCGGTACATTAAGTGTTGAGCGTTTGACCAAAAACCGACCAACTTTGGTCGGTTTTTAAAAAAAAAATTAAATTCTTTTTTTTTTTGTTGTGTTTTTTCTTAAAATATTATAAACTATAAAAAATATATTATAAAATACAAGCATATATTTTATTTAACTATGCAATTATTATAAATAATTATAAACTATTAGCATAATCTTTATAAATAATTATATTAACTATTTAATTTTAATAAATTATAATAGCATCTATCTAAGTAAATTTTCTAAGTTATAATTAAGTATGTGAGTAATTTCTCACATACACACATACACTATATTGTAATTGATGCTAATAACTTCTTTTTTCATTCGTTCATCACTAATAATGCATGACATAAATTAATCGATATATAGGTCGAGACATTTTGATGAATCATCGATTAATATTCATCGATACATCTAAGTAAGTTATAAGTCGATGAATCAATTTACAAATAGATATATTTGATGATAAAGTATATATACTAATTAGTATCTTCCCAAGTCTATCCCTAAAAGAATCCGACCCTGTAGTCCTAGCGCTTCGTGTTCTTATATATATATATATATATATATATATATATATATATATATACACACACAAACACACTTCACTGTAATACTTTAACTATATATATATATATAGCTTGTTATAGTATATGTTAGTGTGTATATATATAGGTTGTTAAAGTTTGACCATGTTTGACCTATTAATTTAACGCGTTTACTTAATACTAATAGCTTCTTTCTTTTATTTAATTTGTGATCTATTCTTTTATGAATTAATACCTATTTAGTATTAATTCTTTTATTTTTCATTCATTCATCACTAATAATGCATGGCATAGCTAGATTAATCGATATAGGTCGAGACGTTTTGTTTTTACTATTAGTCGATATAGGTCAAACGTTTTGTTTTTAATATTCATCGATGCATCTAAGTAAGTTATAAGTCGATGAATCAATTTATAAATAGCATGTTATATATAGTATATGTTAGTGTATTCATTATTTATATTACAAAAGTATTAACGAATTACATTTATATTATTTAGATAGTAAATATAAAAGTAATTCGAAAGTTTGACCAATGTTGACGTAATAACCGACCAACTTTGGTCGGTTATTTTGCAGAAAATAACAATTACCGACCAAAGTTGGTCGGTAAATGCTTCCCCTACATTAACCGACCAACGTTGGTCGGTAATTTTAAATATAAATTCTTAAATATTATAAAATATTTTAAATAATAAAATAATTATTAAAATTTAAAAAATTGGATCTAGATTACCGACCAACGTTGGTCGGTAATCCAAACTTTTCTTGTCTGACCAGCTGGGTCAATTCGTTGACTAATTTACCGACCAACATTGGTCGGTATTTAGTTTAAAAAAATATAATTTTTTTTTTCCAGTTTCCGTCCAACCCGGACGGTTTTTGGTCGCTTTTTTTGACCGACCAACGTTGGTCGGAAATATTTGGTCGGTTTTTAGCAGATTTTTAGTAGTGTTTCTTTAGGAGAAAAAAATTAAATGATACACGGGGTTTTTTGATTTTCTAATACGAAACTATAATTTGCAAGGCGTATTAATAAAACTAAGAGTTAACACCCTAAAATTCCCCTAAACTATCAAATTTTTGACAGTTTTTGGTATCCCAAAATCCCCTGAACTATATTGTCCTTCATATTAAAATAGACTCATTGCGTTCTTAGAGGTGCATCTAGTACACACTCCAAATTTTCTAAAAATGTGCCATGAAGAACTACACGTGGCTATTTAACTCAACATAACCGCATAAACGTTTTTATCAGTTACTTACTTAAACTATCTGGTGTTCCCAAAACCCCCCAGAACTATATTCTCTTATATATTAAAACCACATGTTGGACTTTTAAATGTACGTCTGTCTGACTATATTAACTTATGGTTTGTACAAAGGTTTTTATATTGTTTACTCATGATGTATTACTCTAAGATGATTATTAATTCTAGGAGTTTTGGCCAAAATAATATTTAATGTACTATGTTAATTTAGGTTTAATTGTGATTGTCTTTTATGCTAGACTCCAATTGATAACTCCTTATTTATATTCACTTTATAGCACAATACAATATAAATAAAGGAATATAGTGCTGCATTTATTAAAGATCATCTAATATTACATAGAAAAGATTACATAAAATAAAATTTCGCAAATAAAAAATTAATTAGCCGAAAATTACATTTTCTAAATACGTCACGACCCAATTTCTTCTATAGGTCGTGATGGCACCCAACGTCGCCGCTAGGCAAGCCAACGGTGAACTAGCCATGTGTTTATTCTTTTTAACAATTTAGAAATAGTTGACTTCTATTTATTAAGTAAATAAGAGGTGAAAAATTTAATAAAATAAAGCGTAAACAAATCTCCATCTAACACATACTAGTTCCAAATCACTTTCGGTCATTAAATAAATTATACCACTCAAGCCATAACATAATATCAAGTGTAATCGGGTTCCGAGTAATATCACGCACGATTTATACCGAGGTCATACGGCCCGATCCAAAATATTGTGTACACTGCCGAGGGATGAACGACACGAACCATAGATTCATCTATTATACTGTCGAGGCGAACGACACGCTCCCATAAGAATAGAGAAGTTTACCTCGCTCACGGAAGTACTTGCGATGCGAGAGGACGTGAATTTCCCAGAGTTATTAAGTATTCGTTTGTTCTTTCTCCAAAATAAGAAAGTTCT
The DNA here is from genome assembly GCF_000390325.3 of Nicotiana tomentosiformis. Lineage (NCBI taxonomy): Eukaryota > Viridiplantae > Streptophyta > Magnoliopsida > Solanales > Solanaceae > Nicotiana > Nicotiana tomentosiformis. The sequence continues at coordinate 13,382,307 of NC_090815.1, read as the reverse complement.
TTCTCCAAAATAAGAAATCTAACCTTGGAAGTTTTCCACTTTAAAGTTTTTAGTCTGAGCTCTATTCAAGATAATTAAAATGCACAACAAACATGACAGTACAATTAAGGCATGTTGTAAATCTAAGACTACCCGGACATATCATGGAATCTAGCTACGCACGGACTTTCGTCACCTAGTGCGTACGTAGTTCTTCACACAAGTAATGCATAACAAAAATGCACCTAAAGTTATGAGTTCCCTCTTACAAGGTTAGGCAAGAGACTTACCTTGTTCTCAAGCTCACTTCCGTTCCACAAATCCGTTCTAAATTCTCAACTTGGTGCTAAACAACCCAAAACTAGCCAAATATTATATAAATAAATTATTATATACTCAAAAGTTCATAATTTAACTATTGGGTAATTACCCAATCCAAATTGGAAGATTCCTAAAATTTTCTCTCGGGCCCACGTGCCCGTATTCCGGAAAGTTTTGAAGATAATTATTACCCAAAATCTCACGAACTTGAATATATAATTTTCACCTAATTTCATAATCATTTTTGTGGTTAAATCATATTTTTATCAAAACCTAAGTTTTTCAACTAAACCCTTAATTTTCACAATTTTATTTGTAAAATCTACCTGTAATCTATGTATTTAACTTACATTTGATAGAAATTACTTAACTTTAATAGCTAGGTGAAAATCCCTTTTCAAAGAGCTCAAAAATCACCTAAGAGATGAAGGAAATGAGCCAAATTAGCCTAAGTCCTCGACTTAAATGAACCTCACTACCTCCAACGATTTACGCTTTTGCGGACCTTAGGTCGCACCTGCAACGGCGCACCAGCGAAAAATCCATTGCAGGTGCGGTCCTAGCACAGGCTGCCCACCTTCGCTCTTGCGGACGATATCCCTTTTATGGATTTTCCTCTGCTCCTGCGGGCAGGCGCCAGCGGACCAAGTTTGTTTCTGCGGCCCAGGCCACCTTAGCCATTCCGCATCGGCAGCCACGCTCCGCATCCGCAACCTTGTAGGTGCAGAATTGTTTCTCGCACTTGTGCTCCCAAGCCATGTCCACCAGCCTCGCACATGCGATGAACCAAACGCACTTGCGGGACCGCGCCTGCAGTCATTTCCTCCGCAAGTGCGAAAACACCAGGTTCAGCAACAACAACACTCCCAAATTTTAAGGTTCCAATCCGTTTTCGATCCGAATTTCACCCGAGGCCCCCGAAACCCCGTCCGACTATACCAACAAGTTTGTAAATATAATACGGGCATGCTCAACCTCTGGAAACACAAAAAAAATATTAAAACTAATAATCATAACCCAAACCCAATTACGATCAACTTATGAACTTCAAGTTCTTCCAACATACTCCGAACACGCCAAATCATACTTAAACTATTTGGAATGACACCAAATTTTGTGTGCAAGTCACAAATCACCATACAGGACTATTCCCAGGCTCGAAATCTCAATCAGACCTCGATAACACCGAATCCTACTTCAAGTTAAATTTAAAGAACTTAAAACCTTCGATGCACCCACTTTCAACTATATGCACCGAAACGCTTCCAGGTCATCTAAACATCGATCCGAACATTCGTCCAAGTCTAAAATCATCATACGAACCTATTGGGACTGTCAAATCTGAGTTCTGAAGTCATTTACTATGAATGTTTACCCAAGTCAAACTTAGACCTTTTAATCTAATATTAAGGAACTAAGTGTTCTAATTTCAACCCAAACCCTTCCAAACCCGAACTGGCTATCCACGCAAGTCATAAAACAGTAAAATCACATATGGAGAGTCTTATTTAGGGGAACGGGAATCTATAAAGAAAAATGACCGGTCGGGTCATTACATTCTCCACCTCTTAAACAAACGTTCATCCTCAAACAAGTCTAGAATCGTACCTGGTGTCGCTCCCTATTTTCTCGCAAAAGCGGGTTTCAACGTGTGACAATTATTTTACGGAAGGTATTAAAAGAGAAGAGTCTCCACCTAATGATTTTTAAGGTGCGTTAGGGCAGTTATTTGCAAATAACTCTGTTTGACTAGTTCGTGTCACTAAAGATCGGGTAAGGGCCTAAGTTACTTCGAAGAGAAGGTGTTAAGCATTATTTGAAGTCCACGACTGTGGGTCTCGACCAACTTTAAACTATGTGAATTATGTGATTAGGCTAGATGATCAAATAAATAAAAGGAAATTTAGAAGTCGAAGAGTCTTACTATAACACATGAGAATCAGTACGAATATAAATGATTACAAGGATATAACTACATTGGTCTATATTAAATGATTAAGTGTAAATAATAAGTATATAAAGAAAAGGGGGGTCCTAAATTTTTAGCCTAAAAGATCACCCCGTGCAACATAAATAATACTTCGCAACTCCCTTAAGGTAGGGATTGGCGGGCACAGAATATCATCTCCTGCTACTCAATTGCTATGTTGAAGTTGTTACTTAAAGGCGCTCTAATTCAGTTCTAAATCGTATCATATGCGTGCACTACTCGTCCCATATCTATGGTCCAAGAGGCTTTGGACCTATTATTTAGATAGTTCTAGACTTCTCCTAGGTTGCTTAAAATGATAAAACTAAGCGACATTCAAAATAGATAGGACTTCACATAAAGACAATTAAAGGCCTAAGTTAGCCTCCACACATAAATAACAAATGCACGCAGGCAGTTTATGCAGTACACAGTTTCAGAATCAAGACTTAAAATCCTATAGGCATGGTTTCTAGGTGATTTTGAATTCCAGTATCATATATTCATCATTATTGTTCTAAATTACTTAGGCGAGGAGGTAGTAAATTATTTGCGAACTCAAGATTATTAGTACTAAATTTATAGATAGGCGTCTTAGGCGAGTGACATTGTCCTATAGGCATGATTTCTAAGTTGTTTGCGCAATGGGCAGTGAAAGCTATTAAACTCGGAATTACTAGCGTTCGATTCTATAGACGTGCTTTCTAGGCGAATAACAATATCCTATAGGCAAGATTTCTAATAGGCGGTATTTGAACTCGCTTTTATCATACTTATTCCTCTAGGCATGCTATCTAGGTGGCAGTATAATAAAATAACAGAAACAGTCGATTAATCAATTAGTTAGGACCTTATAGTCATGGTATCTAGATGAGTATTAACAAAGGTATGTATTATTATAACCCTATAGACATGCTATCTAATAATCATACAAAAGTAGACATGAGAGCAGGTAAAATATTTAGTCAAACAGTCATGTTTTGAATAATGTCAGGTATTAGGCAAGTTGAGTGAAGTGTATGATTTCCTATAGACATGATTTCTACTAGCGTGCAGAAGTAGAGCAAGTTAACAAGATAGCAAATAAAACACGTAGACCCCATAGGCATGTTCTCTACCCTTTATGCAAGAAAAAAGTACACCCATTCCCCAATTTCACTAACACCCCAATTATTCGTTATTACAAGTTACATGACCAACATGGAATAAATCAAACTCAAAGATGACAAAAATACAGGCTGAAACGAGTACAAGCCCCCGTCAAATAGTATAGGTCTGCTATAAAATAACCCAGTGAATTCCTGGGCCTTCAGCAGCCTCACCAACCAACAGACCCAAATCTCGGCTCATAAGGACAATAGAATCTTCCTGAATCCAATGCCCAGGTCCAACAACGCATATGGCTCAACACCCTGCCCAACGAATGACCTACTTAGCCAAATGGATGCCAAACTTAACCATACAGGTGACAGACCACTCGTGGAATTAATTACTTAACTCCTAAAACTATAACTAATCAACAGTTCTAGTCAAAGCATATAGACAAGATCACAAAAAATACTGACAAGTTTACTAGGAAGGTTCATGCTTTTATTCTCAGAAACAAAGCTAAAGGATCAATAGATAGTGAACTGTTCCAAAGAGTTTCAAAAGTAAAATGATTCAGGATTAGTGACATGACCCGAAATTCCCACCTTCAGGACCGTGATGGCGCCTAACATTTTCACTTGCTAGGCAAGACTACATTAGAATAATTTTTACCATTTTTAAACAAATTAAATTAAACAGAAGTTCATTACTGAAATAAAATGCAGAAGACCATAACAAATGAACCATCCAAATACATTCCCAAATCTGGTGACACAAGTGCACGAGCTTCTAGAATAATACAAACAAGGGTCTGAATATAATAAAGTTATCTGAAAGAAAGCACACAGCTAAAATAAAGTAGAAGGGGACTTCAGAGCTGCGAACGCCGTGCAGCTATACCTCAAGTCTCCACTGGTAGCTGAATCCAAGCACAATCTACAGTATGCTGTTGGGACCAACTCCGGAATATGCACAAGAAATGCAAAGTGTAGTATGAGTACAACCGATCCCATGTACTCTGTAAGTGCTAAGCCTAACCTCGACGATGTAGTGACGAGGCTAAGGCAGGTCGCTTATATTAACCCTTACGCAATAATAACAATAATAACAGGAATAGAGGTAAGACAGGTAAATCACGTCAATACTCGAAATCATTTCAGTAGTCACGATCAATTATTTCTTTTCTCATTTTTGTTGCGGCGTGCAACCCGCTCCAATAATATAAACTTAAAATATAATTCGTTATGGCATGCAACCCGCTCCAACAATATATTCATTTTTATTTCTGTTGGGCATGCAACCCGCTCCAATAATATAATTTAACAACTCTTAAATATAATATAATACTCCAATAAATATCACGTTCAGTAAGAAATTATTAGGCAACCAAACACACAATATTTATAATTTATTTGGGGAAACAAGTAATGACAAATAGCAATTAATTGTGAAAATCAGGGAGAAAATAGGCAATTTTATATTTAATGTGCTAAATGTCAAGTAGCAATTAAGACACATAATTCAAATAAACATGTAGCAATTATAGCATGAATTCAAGATATAATATTGGACAAGAAATATGAGAGAAATAATTAATATAATAATTAAGTCATGATTTAAAATAATTTATGATTATTAGATACATATGCAAATAATAAATTTTGACGACGTATAGACACTCGTCACCTCACTTATAGGTCATTACACATGAAATTCACTTAACAAATAATTCAAGGGTTCTTGTCACGACCCAAAATCCATTAAAGATCGTGATGGCGCCGGACACCGCTGTCAGGCAAGCCAAAAATAAATACTAAATTTGGTTCTCATTTTTAATATTTTTGAAATCATATTTCCTTCAATTAAATAGTAAAAGGTGGAATTTACAGAGTAAATAATAATATTTTTAACAATTTCAATACAGGACAACCCATAATCACCCCAAAACCTGGTGTCACAAGTGCATGAGCATTAACTAGGAAAAATAAAATAAAATATAACAACTGCCCGGAATACAAATTGGACAAGAAAATATAAATACTCTGAAGGAGACTCTGCTAATTGTGGTCGACAAACGGAGTGCAGCTCACCTAGGTCCCCGCATGTATACACGCCTCTCTCACAGGGCCTTTAGACATATACGTACTTGCACAAAAATATACAGCAAATGTAGTATGAGTACGTAAGTAACGTGTACCCAGTAAGTATCTAGCCTAACCACAGAGAAGTAGTGACGAGGGGTCGACATCGACACTCACTAGAGGTCCAACAACATAAGGCACAATAAAAAGGTAGCAAGTATGAGGCATAGTAAGTAAGTGAAATAGAGAAATATAAATCACGTGGTACAAATCCCCTCTCCTTTACGAGGAACTGAAGCTCTTCATTAGAAATTCCCTCCTTAACCGGAGCATATATATATATATATATATATATATATATATAGGTATAGTGAAACTCATCAAGTGGCTACCATAATTCAAATCTGGAATTTATAGATGTCACACCTCCTTGCTCACAACAGATACACTGGCTTCTTGCCAAGTTTTACGCACGATTTCATGGGAATGTGATATGAGAAATGCCGAGGTGTACGGCCCGATCCAGCATAATAATAAAACTATGCTCTACCGAGGGTCGAACGACCCGAATCATATGATAAATCAATTAACCTGCCGAGGCGAACGACCCGCTCCTATGATAGTGTGGTACATAAATCCTGTCGAGGCGAACGGACCGATCCCATAAGAAGTGAAATACATAATCTTGCTGAGGCGAATGACCCGATCCCACTGACGAATAAATGTGTGAGTTGTAACATGAATGTAGCTACTCCTGCCGAGGCGAACAGACAATAACATGAATGTTGCTACGTACGGGATCTCGTTACCTCGTGCGTACGTAGCCCCCACAACAGGTAGCATACATCAATATACAACACGTAGGGGTAATTGCTCCTTCACAGAGTTAGACAGGAGACTTACCTCGCTCCGAAATTCCATTACCGGCTACAAAGCCTTTCTAACACCTCAAATTGATGCCTGTCGCTCCAAAAGTAGTCAAATAAGATGCAACCCAATCAAAATATACTCTAATACTCATAATTAATTAATTTATAATAATTTCCAACTCCGTTCGAAAAATTGATAAAGCAACCCTCGGGCCCACGTGCCTGGATTTCGAAAGTATTTTGAAGATAAACATTACCCATAACATTACGAACTCAAAGATATGATTTATTCTCAATTCCATGCCCAAATTCGTGGTCAAAATCCGAAAATACCAATTTCTATGTTTTTCTTCAAAACCCCAAATTTCCTTATACAAACCATGTAGTTAACTTGTAATAAGTGGGAATCATTTACCTTGATATAGATGATGAATGTCTCCTTTCCAAGAGCTACAAAAATCGCCCAACCAAATGAAAAATGGAGGGAAAATGGCCAAATCCCGACTTTAAAACAATCTGCCCAGGCCAGGCCCTTCTTTGAGTTCGCGATCAAAGCCTCGCGTTCGCGAAGGCTGCAGACACCACCGCTCCGCGTTCACGGCTTTATCTCCGCGTTCGCGAAGGCCAAACTACTCCAGGCTCCCACTCCGCTTTCTTTTTCGCGTTCGCGGCCCCTTTGTCGCGTTCGCATAAGCTTCCTTAGGCAACCGTCCGCGTTCGCGACCTCCGCCTCGCGTTCGCTAAGGCCAAAAATCCAACTGCCTCAAATTACACTTCGTGAACGCGGGACACCCTTCGCGTTCGCGATGAAGGAAACCAGATACCAGCAACAACAGTCCAAAACAGACCGAAATGACCTGAAACTATCCTGAAACATACTCGAGGCCCCCAAGACCCCGTCTAATCACACAAACCAGTCCCACAACATAACATGGGCCTGCTCGAGGCCTCAAATCACATCAAAATCATGGATCACACCCCAATTCGAGCTTAATCAACTTTAGAAGTTCAAACTTCTACATTCGATACCGAAACCTATCAAATCACGTCCGATTGACCTCAAATTTTGCACAGAAGTCACATTCGGCATTACAGACCTACTCCAACTCCCAGAATCAAATTCCGACCCTGATATCAAAAAGTTCACTCCTGGTCAAACTCTCCAAAAACCTTCAAATTTCAAATTTTGCCAAATGACCTCACAATGGCCCACAGACCTCCAAATCCATATCCGGACGTGCTCCCAATACCAGAATCACCATACGGAGCTATTCCCAAACTCGAAATCCCAAACGGACATAGATAACATTGAAATACACTTCAACCCAATTTTCATGAAATTCTTCCAAAATGCCAATCTCCACAATAGGCGCCGAAATGCTCTTGGGTCATCCAAAACCCGATCCAGACCTGCGCCCAAGTCCAAAATCATCATACGAACCTGTTTGAACCTTCAAATCTCGATTTTGAGGTCGTTTACTCAAAATTACACTTTAGTCAATTTCTTTAACTTAAGGCTTCCGAAATTAGAATTCTCTTTCCAAATCAACTCCGAATTTTCTGAAATTCAATTCCGACCACGTGCACAAGTCATAATACCTAAAATGAAGCTGCTCAATGCCTCAAACCACTGAATGATGCGCTAGAGATCAAAATGACTTGTCAGGTCGTTATAGTTCTATTCCCTCAAGTTAAGGTTAACCACGACACTTACTTTGTTCAGCAATTTCTAATGATCACTCGACCACAACCTTTCCTTTCGAATTATTCACTGAACCAATCAAACCTAGCAAATTATTTACCAACAATTAAATATGAGCTTTAGAAATTATTCACAATTTGAAAGAGACTTAATTTAAGTCATTTTTGAAAACGTCAACCAAAAGTCAATGTGGGACCAACTTTTCGAGACCCGACAAAAAAATTGTTCAATCATACAAAAATTATCGAATTCCGACATCAGATTTCCCTTCGAATCCTAAAATTTTAGTTTGTGAAGTTTTTATAATTTTTCCCAAATTTCCATCTCAAAATCCTAATTGAATGATGAAAACAATGATATATTCATGTATATTAACCAAATATGAGTTAGACTCACTTACCCCGATAATGTTCTTGAAAAATCCATAAATAATCGTCACATACCGAGCTCTCTAGGTCTAAAAATGAAAAATGAGATGAAACCCTCATTTATAAGTGTAAAAATCTGGTCTTCCATTGTGCTGACTGCACGTTTTCTTGTGCGGTCGCACATTCCAGGTTTTGTGGCCACAGTTGAAATTGTGCGGTCGCACTTCTATGGTGACTGCACTACCAGGATTTAGTAATTTGACCATAACGCTCTGTACAAATATCCAAATTATTAACGGTAAACCTTTCTGAAAACTGGATTCGAAGGGCTACAACTTTTGTTTTGGAATAATCTCCAAATACCTTATATATTAAAATATATAAGCTTACGAATTCGGACCAGCAAACCTGTGAAATCACCTTTCTGCGGCCGCGAGAAGAATTCTGCGGACCACAAAATCACTTGTATTACGTGTTCTCACCATCTGCAAGAGAATAAGAATAGAATGGTTCAATCATCGATGATAGAATAAAATCGCACGACAAGATAAGAAAGAAGTAATATTGTTCCTAAACTTCATAGCCTCTGAAAGATAAGTGCAGACGTCTCTGTACCGATCCTTCAGACTCTACTAAGCTTGCTCGTGACTCTTGAGACCTAAGTAACCTAGTGCTATGATACCAACTTGTCACGACACGAAATTCCCACCTTAAGGACCGTGATGGCGCCTAACACGTTCACTTGCTAGGCAAGCCAACGTTAAAATAATTTTTACCATTTTAAAACAAATTAAATTAAACAAAAGCTCATTACTGAAATAAAGTGCGAAAGACCATAGCAAACGAACCATCCAAATACATCCCTGAATCTGGTGTCACAAGTGCACGAGCTTCTAGAATAATACAAACAAGGGTCTGAATAAAATAAACCTATCTGAAAGAAAGTACACAACTAAAATAAAGTAGAAGGGGACTTCAGAGCTGCGAACGTCGTGCAACTATACCTCAAGTCTCCACTGGTAGCTGAATCAGAGAAAAATCTACAGTACATCACTGGGACCAACTCTGGAATCTACACAAGAAGTGCAGAGTGTAGTATGAGCACAACCGACCCCATGTACTCTGTAAGTGTCGAGCCTAACCTCGACGAAGTAGTGACGAGGCTAAGGCAGGTCGCTTACATTAACTTGTACGCAATAATAATAATAATAATAATAATAATAATAATAATAATAATAATAATAATAATAATAATAATAATAATAATAACAACAACAGGAATAGAGGTAAAATAGGTAAATCACGCCAATAATTGAAATCATTTCAATAGTCACAATCAATTATTTCTTTTCTCATTTCCGTTGCAGCGTGCAACCCGCTCCAACAATATAAACTTAAAATATAATCCGTTGCGGCGTGCGACCCGCTCCAATAATATAAACTTAAAATATAATCGTAGCGGCGCGCAACCCACTCCAATAATATATATTTTTTATTTCAGTTGCGGCGTGTATCCCGCTCCAATAATATAATTTAACAACTCTTAAATATAATGAAATACTTCAATAAATACCACATTCAGTAAGAAATTATTTGGCAACTAAACACACAATATTTATAATTTATTTAGGGAAACAAGTAATGACAAGTAGCAATTAATTGTGGAAATCAGGGAGAAAATGGGTAATTTTATATTTAATGTGCTAAATGTCAAGTAGCAATGAAGACACATAATTCAAATAAACATGTAGCAATTATAGCATGAATTCAAGATATAATATTGGATAAGGAATATGAGAGAAATAATTAATATAATAATTAAGACATGATTTAAATAATTTATGATTATTAGATATATATGCAAATAATCACCTCGCTTATACGTCATTACACATGAAATTTAATTAACAAATAATTCAAGGGTTCTATTCCCTCAAGTCAAGGTTAACCACGACACTTACTTTGTTCCGCAATTTCAAATGATCACTCGACCACAACTTTTCCTTTCGAATTATTCTCCAAACCAATCAAACCTAGTAAATTATTTACCAACAATTCAATTTGATCTTTAGAAATTATTCATAATTCGAAAGAGACTTAATTTAAGTCACTTTCGGAAAAGTCAATTGTTGATACCCAATTTTTCCCTCATATTTTCTAAAAATGCACATATACTTTCAAAATGGTATTTTTGCGTCATCATTTAAATTACACCTATACATGCATTTTTTATAATTTTCCATAATGTTTAACGCTCAAAATCAATTTCTTTCTACATTTTTATTATATAAATATCTAATAATTATCCTTTAAATTATTTTGTGATGACTTAATCATCCAAACTTATTATTTACACCAACATGTATGTTTTATAATATTTTACTTTATTTTTTCTATAATTGCATTTGCATCTTTAGGCTAATTGCACATTTTTGCAATAATAGCCTATATTCATGTATAATTACATTATTTGTGCCAAAATAGTTTTTATATTTTTATAATGTTAAGTTATTATTTTCAATTATTTTAGTGCACAAATAATATTTTTGTTATTTATTAATTACTTTTATAAATTATATTTGATATATTTTGGGTATTTAAACAACATCCTAATTTTGAAACCAATTTCGAACCAAATGAATGGCCCAAAAACTCAAATACCTAGCCCAATTACCCCATCCCAAAGCCAAACGACCCATGTCTAATACCCAGTCGCGACCCACTACTAAACGACCCGCCCATCCAATTTTTTGATCTCAGTCGTTGATCTCTCAAGATCAACAACCATCGTCCATTCCCCCCTCTTAAATTAACCTAACCTAGAACCCTACCTATTTCCCCTTAATTCGCCGCCCCTAAGCTCTCAACTCTACTATTCTATCTTCTGGAGAACCCTAGTTGCCTCCTCCTTAATCCCCTCTCCTAATCCCACTGATAATGGGACTCAACTTCCATTCTCTTGCCATATTCGAATCCTTTTGGTACTGGTTGTCCGTTTGTGGTATTACCTAGATGCTTGCCTAAACATGGCAAGCAATATCTTCTGAAATCGAACTAAAGTGGTTCGAATCTTTGATTTTGAGCACTATTTCGTCTACATACGTTCAATACTATACTGTGTGAGTTCGATTTTGTCTGAATTCTGCTGATGTACACTTTCCCTAAAAAAACTAGGGTTTACAGATTTTCTCTCTTAAATTTATTTCAAATCGATTTTCATGTTTCTTTTCCTTGTTTGTTGCTTAAATTATTTTGTTTCGTTATATGTTTGCTCGATTTTGACTACTATATAAACCCCTCCCCCAATGGGCAGACCTTTTATCACAAAATTTCCACTAAAAAGCTAAAGATCTTCACTATGTTGTTCGCTTATTCACTTGTTCTACTTTGGCTCTTGGCCGGCTGAAAACCAAGGCCACCAGAATTTCTATTTCTCTCGACCTTCCTTGGGTGTGAACATTGCCTTGGGTTCTTTGAAGCCCTTGGGAACTTGACGCATCTAAGGTCCTGGGTTATACTGCTTTGTTGACGTTCAAAGTGATTCTGTTCTTTTCTTGTTTGTCTACTTGTCAATCAGTAACTGGTGAGTTCTTTAGCCTTTGCAATATTTACTCTCTTATATTACTGATTAGCACATTCATGTCTATGAAATTGCATAACCTAATGTGTTTTTAGACTATCTCTATGTGTAACTCTACTTATGATATGAACCTCTCTAGCATTTTCGCATGCCTAAATTGTCAGTTCTAAAATGTATTTGTGTTTAACTTGAGAAATTTAGATTGTTTGAAGTTCGTTTAGCTTAATGTATTGGTACTTTGAGTGTTTACATTGGTTATATGACATCAGTTTATTTCCTGCCTTCTCCTGGATTTCTATAGTGATTGATTTGTATCTGTGATATGCCCCAATCCATGATAAGACCCTCATTCTAGCTATGATTTGTGCCTATAATCATTTTATTCATTTAGTATGTCCTTACCCTGCCTAACTCTATACTCCCTAGCAACTAGTTGGAACCTTTTAGAATATCTTCTTAACTTGTGTTCCCTATAACATTTGATTATGTTTCCCTTATTGGTGTGAGTTGCATTGTTCAACCCCTGGTGCTTAGCATAATTTGACCCTTAGGCTCGAACCTGTTAAGTGAATGTTCTATTGTTTATCCTATTTGGCATAATGCCTTGCTTATTAATTTCGTAATCCCGGATGCCATAATCCCCCTTGCTTTCTTACAAATGTTCCTTGCCTCAATGTTCTAAGTGTGGACTTATGATATTAACCTGTCTCTTGAGTTTGCTTACCCTCCGTGTTGATATGTTCATTGTGTGATCACCTTTACAATGCCTGTTTCTAAAAATCCAAATGCACTTCTTCAAACTCTGCCATTTGACAACTATTTTCACTCTCATTGGTTACTTACCCTATTCTGAACCTATAATTCTTGGTTGGCTGACATCCAAGGCCACTAAAGCTTTCTCTATTAACCTCCCTAGTGTGAGCACTGCTCGGGATCCATTTTGAGACCGTTATGAACTCTGACACACTAGGGCCCGAGGTTCTTTGGCCATTTTCCTTACTACTCAGTTCTGCCCTTATTTCTTCCTGTTGAATGTGCAAATTGACTTATGCAAGTGATTGTTTCCTGGATCCTATGATCAAACCATGGCCGTTGGGTTTGGTTCGAATTCTCCTATGATCTTTTGGGCTATGTTGAGATCTGTATGGAGAAAGGGCTTAGTTGAAGGCTTGTTAGTGCTGGGCATCTTTTGGGGATGTCTTGGGTCTACTGTTATTGCTTGTACTACTTTATAATTTATTCATTATTGGGCATGTAATAATTTTGTAATAACAATTGGGGTAATAATGAAAATGGAAAATGAGTATCTCTTAATATTTGCATGAAAAGGGGTAGAAAGCATGTTTATAGGATTTGTGTGATCTATTTACTATTTGACTTGTTATATGTGAATCTCTTTGTGCACTATTAGAAATCATGTCATTAGGGGATCACACACTCACATAATTAGTATGTTGTCAATGCATGATTGTTCTATCTATTCTTGTGTCTACTACTATGTGTTGCGAGACAGCATGCCTATAGGAAATAATTGCTAATGACTACTCCTTAATCTTCTCAATAGATATCTTGCCCATAGGGTTTTAACTAATTAATTCTATATTGCAATCTCATCGTCCATCTAGAAAGCATGCATATAGGAGCTAATTGTATGAGAATCGGTTCCAGTCGCCAAGCTTTAGAAATCATGGCTATAGAACATCACTACTCGCTTTTCAAACATTATTTTGTTATTTATCCATGCGATTATTAGGAAGCATAATAATTTTGTGCATTTCCAATAAGTTCCGATGTTCCTTATTGTATAAATCACTTAAAAATCATGCATATAGATGTGTCAACTGATAATCTGTAATAAGCCACTTAGCAGCATCTCGCATTTACCAATTGGTAATTTGGAAATCATTAGGTCTAAAAATGGCTTGCGCATCTGAATAAGATCATCTAGAAACCACGCATATAGAGTTTAACAACCGCAATCCCTTCAATTCTGAAAACTGCCTAATATATAAAATTTGTTTGCGTGCATTTGTTTGCCTAATTGCGGAGGCTAATGTAAGCCTTTAATTGGATCTAATTGCAGCCCTATTTTTTTTGAATTGTCGCCTAGTTTTAACATTTTTGAGCAGCCTAAGTCAAGTCTAGAACCACCCAAAAATAGAGGTCCAAATGCCTCGTGGACCATAGGCATGGGACGGATAGTGCATGCATAAGGCACGATTTAGAATCAACTAGTACGCTTTAGGTAATAACTTAAAGATAGTAATCGGGTAGCAGGAGATGATAGTTTGTGCCCTCTGAATAATACAAGTAACACCCCATCTTGAGGAAGTTACGAAGTATTATTTATGTTGCACGGAGTGATCCTTCAGGCTAAAAAACTAAGGACCCCCTATTTTATCTTTGAATCAAGTGTTTATATTTACTCAAAGTCTTTGATAATCAAACTTCCCAAACTTCTTGTTTTCTCTGTCTTTGTTTAGCTGACTAATTCATATAATTCAAGTTCGGTCGGGACCCACAGTTGTGGACCTCGAAGAGTGCCTAACACCTTCTCTTCAAGATAATTTCGAGCCTTTACCCGATTTTTGGTGATGCAAACTAGTCAAACCCGATTCATATGCAAATAGGTGCCCTAACGCACCTTTAAACCCATTAGGTGGCGACTCTCCTCTTTTAATACCTCTTTAAAAGAGTTGTCATATGTCGAAACTCGATTTTGCGAGGAAAAGGGGCGCGACATCAACCAAAAGTCAACGTGGGATCCACTTTTCGGGACCTGACAAAACAATTATGAAATCCGAACATCCATTCCGATACGGGTTCAACCATACAAAAATTATCGAATTTCGACATCGGATTGCCCTTCGAATCCTAAAATTTTAGTTTGTGAAGTTTATATAATTTTCCCCAAATTTTCATCTCAAAAAACTAATTGAATGATGAAAATAATGATATAATCATGTATATTAACCAAATCTGAGTTAGACTCACTACCTCGATAAATTTCTTGAAACACTCACAAACAATCGCCACAAACCGAGCTCTCTAGGTCCAAAAATGAAAAATGAGATGAAACCCTCCTTTCTAAAGTGTACAAATCTAGTCTTCCATTGTGTTGACCGTGCATTTTCTTGTGCGGTCGCACATTCCATGTTCTGTGGCCGCAGTTGAAATTGTGTGGTCGCACTTTTATGGTGACTGCATTGCTAGGCTTTAGTAATTAGACAATAACTTTCTGTACAAATGTCCAAATGATTAATGGTAAACCTTTCTGGAAACTTGATTCAAAGAGCTACAACTTTTATTTTTGAATCATCTCCAAATTCCTTATAGAGTAAATGATATAAATTTCCCAAATCGGATCAGCGAACCTACGAAATCACCTTTCTACGGCCGCGAGAAGAATTCTGTGGACCGCACACTTTCAACTGAGGTACGCACAATTCCTACTCCCCCAGCACTTTGGGAGTAGGGATACCGTTCAAATATACCAACAAGGCCTGTAACATTGTACGGACTTACTCGGGGTTTCAAATCATGTCAAGCAACAATGGAATTACAATTCACATCTTGATTCGGACTTATGAGTTTCAAACTTTTCAATTTACAAACTAGTGCCGAAACATACTAAATGAATACGGAATGACTTCAAATTTGGCACACAAGTCATAAATGACATAACAGATCTATTCCAATTTCCAGAATCGGATTCCGATCCGGATATCAAAAAGTCAAATCCGTGGTCAAACTTTGGAATTCTTTAGCCTTTAGATTTTTAGTTTCTGTTAAATGGTGATAATTCGAGCTAGGGACCGCCGAATTTGATTCCGAGCATACGCCCAAGTCCCAAATCATGATACGGACCTACCGGAACTATAAAAATATTAATCCGGGTCCATTTGCTCTAAACATTGATCGAAGTCAACTCAAATGCATTTTAAAGCTCTATTTCATATTTTAATCCATTTTTCATATAAAAACTTTCTGAAAAAAATTTACGGAATGCGCACGCAAGTCGAGGAATGATGAATTGTGTTATTTAAAGTCATAGAACATAGAAATGATTTTTAAATTTAAAGATGATATATTGGGTCATCACAATTAGCCTAAAAGAACTTTAGACATGAGATTTTAACAGTGAAATCTAATAGAGTCATAGACAAGAACAAGTAGAGCATAGCCTCCACTTGAAAGTTTTAACATGAAGGCCTAGTGAAAGCACTATAACAGAATAGGTTCATGATCGGGCAGTCACTTAGTTGAGAATGAGAAAACTTTAACATGATGAGTATCAGTTACAATAACATAAAGACTTATAGTAAACAAAAACATGTCAACTTCACATCAATAGGACATAGCATTAAACCTTGTACTAGTTGGCCACAAATAGGAGAAAATGCTAGTTATGAGATTTACTCTAAAGGTCTCAACTAATAACGAAGAACATTAGATTGAGCAAGTCAAACAAAAGCGCACAATAAGGTTACATATAGCATGGGAACAAGTCATAGCTAATAGTAAAACTCCATAAAGATAAAGTTGGGTATGGATGTCTCAATAGGAATTAGAACATATTCTCGGCATGAGTTGTTTATCATAATAGTACATAACAAGGTAAGAAACCAAACTTAGAATAACCAACAGGTATAATTAACCAACTACTCCTAGACATAATGATTACAAATCGCTCAAGTTGGACACACATAATGGGTATGCATTCAGGCTAGCATATTAGGCTAAGTATTTAGATAGCATTGTCGTATGACTTGCAAAGAAATAGTCCATTATGCAAAGAGGATTAAACATGAAAAGAACAATTTTGAGCAGGAACATAATTTCCTAAGGGTTTCCATCACTCATGTTTCAATTATGAATCAAGCATGCATCATGAATCAACTTGACTATCCACATATGAGTTAAGATCAGAACATGCATAGAATTGAAGCTAGTGGAACTACAGAGTAGTACTAAAACAAACAGAATTGTATACCAAGGGACATAATATTGAAATTAACTCAGGGAAATCCAAATAGCACCAATGCACATAACGCAAACACGAACAGAAAGAAGTAGAAGTGCGAGAGTATAGGGCACTAACCAGTTGTAGGCAAACTAAACAAAGGATGAAGAACTCAAAAATCTTAGGAATATCTGTGATTATTGAAGTCCAGTACAAATCTTAACTCCCCAGTGCATTAAAGTTCACAGGAGCCTCGAAATGAACTACGAGCAGTG
This sequence comes from Nicotiana tomentosiformis, assembly GCF_000390325.3. Lineage (NCBI taxonomy): Eukaryota > Viridiplantae > Streptophyta > Magnoliopsida > Solanales > Solanaceae > Nicotiana > Nicotiana tomentosiformis. The sequence continues at coordinate 13,365,111 of NC_090815.1, read as the reverse complement.
CTTGCACTGGAGGAAGGTGAACAAAATCCGGTGGCCTTGACTTTCAGCCGGCCAAGAGCTCAATTTCAGAATACTATCGAATAAGTGAGAGTGGGAGAATAGTTCCTAAGGTGATTCCCGGGTCTCCCAAGGGGAAATTGGGCATGGTTTATATAGTAGCAAAAGTAAACACAAAAACAAGGAAAATCAGTCAATTAAACATAAAAAGGAAAGAATATCATACATAATTGATTAGAATCAATTTAAAACGAATCAAGAAAACCCTAGTTTGAAACAAAGAACAAAAATAGTAAAATATCTTACTGAATCGAACCCATAGGGCCTGATAGTGACTGTATTAGGTCAGAAACATGAAGATAATACAGAATCAGAGTTTAACGAACACTAGTGATTTAGTTTTCATAAATAATCGAGTACCAAATGCTTGTAATGTTTAAGAGGTGGTAAGCGTCTACGTGTGTGAAAGAAAGGAAAGGAATCATGGAAAATTTTCATGTAATTATCGGATTGGGACTCGGATTTGAGTGGGGCGGCTAGGGTTTGCAGAAGAGAGGAGAAGTTTCGAGAGAGTATAGAGGCAGCTAGTTTGAGAAGAGTAGTCTTTAGGGTTTCAGGGGTTTGGTTAATTAAAAGGGGTAGGGTGATCTTGGGTCGTTGATCTTGAGAGATCAACGGCCAGAATTAAGGAATAGGCGGGGCGGGTTGTTAAATAGGTCGCGACCGAGTCAGTTATAGGGGTCGTTTGAACTGGGCTTTGGGGATTATTGGACTAAGTTGTAGGTGTTTGGGCCATTAAATTGGTCCGGAATTGGCTCCAAATTTGGGCTACAAATTAAATACACAAAATTATTTAAATAAAAATAATTAATAATTAATAAAATATTACTTATGCAATAAAATGATTGAAATAATAACTTAACATTACATAAAATATAAAAATGCTATTTTAGCATGAATAATGTAATAATTATAATTATGCATAGCTTATAGGTTATTATTGAAATATTACGTGAATAGCTTGAAAATACAAATATAATTATATGAAATGAAGTAAAAATATTATGAAACCTATATGTGGATGCAAATAATTAATTAAGTCATCACAAAATAATTTAAAGGGGTAACTAATACATATTTAAGTAATTTAAATTCAAATAATCAATTTTAAAGCTTCAAACAATTATGAAAAATTATAGAAAATATTGGTGATGATGTAGGAATGATATTTTAAAAGCATATAAAAATATGAGGGCAAAATTATGTATCAAGAACTACCCCTATTTACCCCAGAATGATGAAAGAGTTGTCGGGTAAAGAAGATGGTGTGTTTTGGAAAACAATGGGGGTCGAACCCTGGTTCTTGAGTTGCCTACATATCCCTGGTGCTACGAGAATCAGGCAGTGTGTATTTCTTGATCCAACGGCGAACGAAACCAATGGAAATTATTATAAAAATGGTCGTGTGTTTCGAAAAAGGATCTTTTGGATGCGATAGTATCGTGAGTAACCGATGATTTCAGGTAGGGTTATAAATGCAAATTGAACGTTACGGATGTACAAGGCAGATATTTGGACGGTCATAGAACAAAGGGTAATCAATTGCTGATTATCGGTTATGATTGAGGTGATCGAAGGATGTGAACGTTGTGAACGGAAACCAGAGCGTGAATTGCTCCTGTTTGTAGAACGGTTACCTCCCGAGTTACCTACAAAACTTAAAACACGATACATGCGAATATATATGGTTTATTACGAAAATTTAAACATGATGCTAATTCCCTTCGGACCATGGGAGTTGTCTCTGGACAATAAGGATGATGTCCTGGGCCATGAAGTGTTTGATAAGGGATTCGCAGGCCATGAAATGATGTTCTCTGGCCATGAGGATGGTGCCTATGGACTATGCTACCTTTGAATAATGATGTGCAATTTCGATAGATCCTCAGTCCATTTCATGGTGTTTTCAGGATATGAGGATGGTGCTTTTGGACTATGACGCCTTCGGACAATGTGGCGTTGTTTCAGCCCATGAAATGCAAGTATGTAGTGACATCGATCGCTTGATAAAGAAAGCAGGTGATGCTTAGTCATTCGCAAAAACAAGACAAGACAAGGCTTAGTATTATATGAGATTAAGGCAATGCTTAGCCGGTTGCAAAGAAAGGATATAATGCTTAATCTTATGCAGTGTAGCAGAGACAGAGTTTAGTCTCAAGCAAGGGAAGGCGATGCTTAGCTTTATGCAATAATAGAGCTAGTGCTTATCCTCGTGAGAGAAAGAGAGACAATGCTTAGTCTCATGCTAGGAAGGCAATGTTTAGCCTTATGCAATAATGGAGACAGTGCTTAGTCTCATGCGCAGAAAGGCAATGCTTAACCTTATGCAATAACGGAAGACAGTGTTTTTCCTTATGCAGTAATGGAAACAATGCTTAGCCTCATGCAAGGAAATGCAATTATTAGCCTTATGCAATTATGGAGGTGGTGCTTATACTCATAAAAGGAATGGAGACAATGCTTAGCCCCATGCAAGGATAGGCAATGCTTAGCCTTATGCGGTAATGGAGGCAGTGCTTAGCCTCATGCAAAGAATGGAGACAATGCTTAATCTCCAAGAAAAACAGTGTTTAGCCTTATGCGATTATGCGGGTCGCGCTTAGCCCTATGCAAGAAGAGTAATATTTAAATGTGAGAGGCAAAGTATTTCTTAGCTTGACACGTTTGCGTTTGTCGACTTCTGTCGGTGTGAAGATAGTGATCTTGTAACAACCCGGAGAATTTCGAAGTGATTTAAGATCTTTAAGAAGATTGGCAGGTACTAATTATATTAATTCGGGTATGAGCAAGAAAAATAATATGAATAATATAAATTGATTGTGATAATATATATATGAGGTGCATTAAGAATGGTTTATGGTCTAACAAGAGCCCCAAGGCTAAGTCAAGTTGGAAATTATACGATGGGATAAAGTTTCAAGTGAGTTTGCACAAGACCTAACTTCAAACGAGCATATCTCTCAATATATGAAGAGTTATATGGTATATAACCTATCTCCAGAAAGGTCTATGTGTCTAGTTTCTAATTCTTCAAACCGATTGTCATTTGGAGATTCATAATAATAGTTATGATTGTTGTACTAAAGGGTGGCAGAACAGCTATGCGAGTCTTGCGTAGCCTACACAACATAGTAGCGTAGCCTACACAATATAGCAGCGTAGCCTACGCACCATTGCGTAGGAAAATTCAGCAGCTTCCAACTGAAGGGGGATATAAGTCCACCCTGCGTAGCCTTTGTGTGTAGCCTACACAGGAGGCTACGCAGCTTCAAGGGCCATTTTAAAGGGGCTGAAACAAGGGGTTTAGAGAGAGAAAACATTAGTTCTTCAACTTGGAATAGATTTCTAAGGAGAAGGAGGAGCTCTTCCACCATGGATACACTTCAAGGTAAGTTGTTTTGGTACAAGGATGATTATATAACATCATTTAGTGATAACACTATCATTATTATGGATCAAATCCATAAGAAATAGGTTGAATCTTCAAGAACACCAAAAAGAGGAAAAGTGAGATTCTTCCATCAAGAGGTAATCCCTTCACTTGATCTTCATATATATGTAATATTGGAGTATGGATAGCATGTTTATGAGTTTTATTTGAAGTTATAATGGGATATTGTATGAACCAAAAGGGTGGGTCTTGAGAATGCCATATTTGGTTAAAGAAGAAGATGAATAATGATGAATTGATATAAATACATATGTCTTGAGTTTCTAATGATTCCAATAGACTTGATAACTTAATTGATAAACGAATTTAATTGGGAATCACCATTTGGATAAGATACAACACTAGTTCTTGAAATGGGTATTCTTGAACCAAGAGTTTTGTTGGAGAAGACAATGAATAGTGACTTCATGATGTTGGGTAATTAACATAGTATTATTAGTGACTCCAAATGAGTATTAAATGATAAGAATTAAATTGAATAGGCTAATGGATGAGCCTATTAGATAATTTGGGATGGTTGAAGGCTTGTTGATGAATTGTGAAGCCCAAATGGATATTTATAAATCTTTTCGTATTTATTTTGATGTATTTGGGATATATAATGATAGGTATTGAATTGTGGGTGATATTTGGACATTTTAATCAATTGGAGCATTGTAGTAATTTCAGAGCTTGAAGGTTGAGGTACGTAATACTTATAAACTTGGTTTTGAGGGTATGAATTCCCGAATTTTATGTTATATCAATTGTTGGAAGTCACGCACATGCTAGGTGATGAGCGTGTGGGATTCCACCATAGAAATTGTGACTTAAATAAATGACGTGGAGTTGTAAAATTAAAGAATCATGTTATTGTCCGCGTATCCTCCACGTGTTAGAGAAATTGAGTTGAGGCTCGTATTAAAGATCATGTCTAGGCTACGTGCCGATATTTTGGGACCCATAGGGCCGTGTTGATGTTGAATTAATTATTTAAAATGTACATTTCATACTCAGTCATGCTCATCCATTGTGGGAATATTTATAGGATCGGGTTGCACGTCGCAGGAGGCCTTATAGGCTTTCTTATTCTGGATCGGGGATGCCCGCATGCAGCAGGCCTTATAGGCTTTGTTATTATACGGATAGGGATTGCCCGCCTGCAGTAGGCCATAACAGCTTTATATCACACTTGGGCTGAAAGAGCCCCTCCGGAGTCTGTACACACCCTCATTGAGCGTAGATGATTATATATTCGGGGTAGACTTCCTAGAGCATGGATTTACCTTACTTATTTATATTGTGATGAATTTTCCCTGGACATGGATCTTGTCCTATCATTTAAATTTGGGGATAAATTACCCGAGGTCTAGATTAGCCGTATACAATACTGAGTGACTGACTATTAGTCGGGGTGTGTGTGTGTGTGTGTGTGTGTGTGTATATATATATATATATATATATATATATATATATATATATATATATATATATATATATATATATATATATATATATATATACGATGGAATATCCCTAGGCTGGATTGGCCATAAACAGTACTGATTAACTGAATGATTAATGACCAGTAGTACATGAGTTCTATCCACTGAGATGTCACATTCCTCATATCATGTAGAATTGATCTATTTTGCTAGTATTGAGTTTAACTGTTGAACTTGAATGCATGCCTACATTTCTGTACCATTATTTATGTGCTGGGCTATACCTGCGGAGCTCGTCACTACTTTCAGTCCAAAGGTTAGTCTTGTTACTTATTGAGTTGGTTGTACTCATACTACACTCTGCACCTCGTGTGCAGATCCAGGTGCTTTCGGACACGTCGACTGTTAGATCTCAGAGTACTATCCGTTGGAGACTATCAAGGTAGCTGCCTGGCGTCCGCTGACCTTGACTCTCTCTTTCTCTCAGTTATTGTTCTGTTCTATACTGTTAGACAGAGTATTTATCAGTTAGACTTTGTATTCATATTAGATGCTCATGTACTCAGTGACACCGGGTTTTGGGAGTGTTTATATCTATATTTGTGAGATTTCTTCCGCTGAATTTAAATATTATGTTTTCAAATTTGAAAGATATGGTGTTTTATTGAGATTGTCGGCTTGCCTAGTATTGAGATAGGAGCCATCACTACATTTGATATTTTGGGTCGTGACAAGTTGGTATCGAAGCATAGATTACATAGGTCTCACGAGTCATGAGCAGGTTTATTAGAGTCTTGTAGATCGGTACGGAGATGTTTGTACATATCTTTGAGAGGTTGTCGAACCATTAGGAAAATTTCATTTTCTTGTATTCTATCGTTCGGAATTGATTCATTTTGAAACATAACTCTTTGAATTCCTTCCACGCATTCGTGTGTGCATGTGAGCGCTCAGTATCAGTTGTGCATCGCTGGCTTGTGATTCCATGAACGAGGTTTGAGATGTGTATTCTGTATTTTGTTGATGGACCAGTCCAGAGGACCCGAGTTCAGGTTTAGGTCGCAGCTTAGACTCGGCAGTTTCAGTTGTGAGAACTTGTACATTTGGACTCATATGTCTGGTAATGTCCCTCCGAGTAGAATTTGTGGCACGATGAGTGGTTAAATTGCTATATGATAAGTATGATGTGATTGCGGTATGTGTTAAGATGGTTTGATTGTGACAAGAAGTGTTTTCCTTTTTTTGAAAAACAAATGGCCTATTGGGTGCTTGGTGTCTGTCTTGCTTTGACGTATAGTCTCGAGTATGATTATGTTGAAGGATTTTTCACGTTGTTAAATTGTGGGAGAAATTAAATTCTCATGTCTTGTTAATGAGTTTGGATTTAGAAAGATTAAGTGATTGCGTAGTAATTGTGGATGTGAAAGGGTATAACAAGATGCCAATTTGAGGCTAAGCAGATGGATTATCTCCTGCGGAGTAATCTACGTAGGTGTGTTCCTTATAATGTTGAGTGGAGAGTTTCTTTTCTACCAGCGGAGTGTATGTGTTGAGATTTGAATTTGAATCTAGTTGAGAAAGTTGACTTGACTGTCACAAGAATAAAGGCGAGCTTAGCAGATGAATTGAGGTATTTTATGGTTTGTGTTACCCGAGCTTGTGAAGAATTTTTGTTGAACTGACTGTAGTATTATGGCAGTAATAGAATATGGATATTGTGAGTTATGGAATATTTTGTTCTATGGATCTGAGCCAAGTGGGGGAGCCTGCTATTGACGATTTGATTTCATGGTTATGTATTATACTGGTTTCAGTTTGAGGCATACATATGAATCGGTTATGACTTGCAGATATTGAGATCGAGGATAACTCGAGTAAAGAAATTCCTGGATACGGATTATATTGCACTTTATGAGTATATGAAAATCATGGGATGATCGATTTGTTATTGTTGGATGTAGTACGCACTGAGTATGAATTGATTGGTGGTGTTAAGGCGGGGTTACCTCTTTGAGTGTTGTTAAGCTAAGGGAGCACGTGTATTTAGGCCCGTTTGGGCGGTAGAATTTAGATTTGAGCAGAGTTGATGACTCTCTAGAAGGTTCTAATGGGTTCCATATTTATATATAGCAATCGAGAATTTTTCTAGATTTGTGTATGGATAGAATCTGAGATTTATATTTGATGGTGTCGGGACTTGTGGTAATTTTGTATGACTATGGATTCTATTTTCCAGTGTAAGAAAGGTAAACGACGAATTTTAAATTCACATAAGGTATTTTCAGAGTGGGCGTTTCTGTTATGGTACTTATGGGATTGCTTAAGAAGAATACAGCGGCTTATGGGCCTTAGGGCGATGTGGTTTGGGTAAGGATCGTAGTGTTCTGACAAGCAGAATTGTCAACTTGAGGGTAATTCAGATAAAACTCGGAGAAAATAGGACAAATAGGTAACATGATGGATCAGTATGGTAATGGTATGCTCCGTTATTTTGGTTCTTATGATGAGGTGGGGCTTTACGGGTATTTTGTGGCAATACTCTCGGATTTGGCAACCTGTGTGGCTTGGTCGAGTTAGAGAAATTCAGTTCTGTAAGATTGGTGATGTGCAAATGGATTTCAAAGTGTTCTTGATGGTTTTTACAATGGTTTGAGCCGGATATATTCTACCGGTGTGGGGAACGTGTTGTGAATTGTGATTTCCTCCTGGAAAGAAGCAAGACAAAGGTTTCTACCTAATAGGGTATGTAATTTGTTGGTGACTCAGAGTTGATAATGGGATTCTCGTGCTTTGCACATGATAGATGTGGTGTGGTGTGCGGGATTTAGATTTACATGTACAATGTGGTAGTTCATTCTTGAAAGGAAGATCACGAATTTTGGACAGAATGGTCAGTTTCAGATATTTAGATAAATGTTATAACTGCTCGATAATTCCTGAGAAGGGTGCGCATTTCAAAAGGCGTATTGTGTTTTGACTTTCGGATGTTCATTGGTATTGCGGTACTCACCTGGTTGATAGACTCCTGATATTCAAATTATTTCTATGTGTCACAGAAGAATTATGAAAGTATTCCTCGTGGGATGATCGTGCATGAAAGATGTGTTAGTCATTCGACTGCTGGAGTTGAGATCAGTTACCGTGGTTCATGTGCTCTATGAATTTGGAGACTGGGAGTTCTCCGAAGCTTATTATTTCAGGGTTGTGGCCTGTTTGAGGTGAGTGTTTTATTTAAACTCAGTGGAGGCACTAGTTGTGCTAACTATTTGTGATAGCTACGCGATATGAGTGCGCATATATGTGAGGTTTGAGACCATGTGCAGGCATCAGAGAAAGTATTCATACTCGAAAGAATGTTTAGGCTATGATATGCCTAGAGTTGACTGTTAAGCGTAAAGTTATAACGTTTCTCATATTCGTACCTTTGTTGAGAACTATCTGGGCTATACTTGAGGTTACAAAGAGGCTGATTCCCTGAATAAATCGGGTAGTTACTAATTCTGCATTAACTTACCAATTTGAGTTGTGATAGCGCACTTTGTACATGCCTACCCTATGGCATGTTATTTATACTAATCCAGGGGCATGTAAATCGTATTTCATTTATCATATACATGTGTACTTATTTGATTGCTCATGTATGATATGCTTGGACTGGAGGCCTATGACCACGCCAGGCGAATTATGTTATTGGCACGTGAGTTGTCCATGTGGATCCATATACTGATATTATCGGCACGTGAGTTGTCCGTGCGGGTCCAGATATTGATATTATTGGCATGTGAGTTGTCCGTGCGGGTCCAGATATTGATATTATTAGCACGTGAGTTGTCTGTGTGGGTCCAGATATTGATACTATAGCAAGTGAGTTGTCCATACAGATGATGTTAATGTGAGCTCTAGGAGAGCTGGTTACCATTATTAGATTCGTGTGTCATGGTTCTACTATATATGATGAGCTCATAGCATTGCGGTTGTGATGGTTCTGGTTGAACCTGCAAAAAAAGGTTCTCTTCTTTGAGACATTTTCCGTTTTTGGGTACACGGATTGTGCCGTTGTGGCTTGAGTTATATTGGTGTGGCTTTTCTGTAGGATAGTTGTGTGTAATAATATAAGGTCATTGGACCTATAATGGGTACTATCGGGTCTGATTACGGTATATTCGGAAGGATAATATTGAAAGTCGGCTTAAAAAGTTATTATGGTTCTAGTTGGGGCGAGAGAGCTCCATGACTTGTTGATCTAATAAGGGGTCACGAGATTCCGTCTGTTATTATCAGCAGTGTACGAAGGTTTTGGAACGAGGTTTTGTTTTTTATGGGGTTTAATACTAGTACTAGGTTGGTTTTGAGTAGTTACTATGATCGGGACTGGTGCTGCGAGTATGCGAGTTGTATAGTATGTTATGTGACTATATCTGGGGTTATGGTTATGGCTTGATACTACTTGTTCAAACTTATAAAGTGTGTTTATGTGAGACTCGGGTCTTGTAAGAAATTCTGGATGTTGGAAATTGGGTTCTAAGTTTTACGGACTAAGGTTAACGTAATCATCTTCAATTGTGTTGTGTTGTGAGGTCTATGGAATAGGGTGGCATGGGATCACCCCTGGATATGTGCGTGGTAAGGTGGGATAGTAAACTGATGGCTTGGAAACAACTCTTGGCACATTCGAGGACGAACGTATGTTTAATTGGGGGGGAGAACGTAACGACCCGAAAAATTTCGAAGTGTTTTAAGACCATGAAGAAGATTAGCAGGTACTAATTATATTAATTCGGGTATGAACAAGAAGAATATTATAAATGATATCAATTGATAATGATAATATATATGTATGAGGTGCATTAAGAATGGTTTATGGTCTAAGAAGAGCCCCAAGGCAAAGTCAAGTTGGAAATTATACGATGGGATAAAGTTTCAAGTGAGTTTGCACAAGACCTAATTTCAAATGAGCATACTGCTCACAATATGAAGATTTATATGGTGTTTAACCTATCAAAAGAAAGGTCTATATGCTCAGTTGCTAATGCTTCAAACCGTTTGTCACTAAAGGGTGGCAGAACAACTACGTGTGTCTTGCGTAACCTACGCAGCATAGTAGCATAGCCTACGCACCATTGTGTAGGAAAATCCATCAGCTTCCAACTGAAAGGGGGTAGAAGTCCACCCTTCGTAGCCTTTGTGTGTAGCCTACGCAGATTCAAGGGCCATTTTAAAGGGGCTGAAACAAGGGGTTTAGGGAGAGAAAACATTAGTTCTTCAACTTGGAATTGATTTCTAGAGAGAAGGAGAAGCTCTTCCACCATGTATACACTTCAAGGTAAGTTATTTTGGCACAAGGATGATTATATAACATCATTTAGTGATAACACTAACATTATTATGGATCAAATCCATAGGAAATGGGTTGAATCTTTAAGAACACAAAAAAGAGGAAAAGTGAGATTCTTCCACCAAGAGGTAATCCCTTCACTTGAGCTTCATATATATGTCATATTGGAGTATGGGTAGCATGTTTATGAGTTTTATTTGAACTTATAATGTGATATTGTATGAACCCTAAGGGTGGGTCTTGAGAATGCCATTTTTGGTTAAAGAAGAAGATAAATAGTGATGAATTGATATAAATACCTATGTCTTGAGTTTCTAATGATTCCAATATACGTGATAACTTAATTGATGAATGAATTTAATTGTGAATCACCATTTGGATAAGATACAACACTAGTTCTTGAAATGGGTGTTCTTGAACCTAGAGTTTTGTTGGAGAAGCCAATGAATAGTGACTTCATGATGTTGGGTAATTAATATTATTAATGACTCCAAATGAGTATTAAATGATAAGAATTAAATTGAATAGGCTAATGGATGAGCCTATTGGATAATTTTGGATGGTTGAAGGCTTGTTGCCGAATTGCAAAGCTTAAATGGATATTTGTGAATCTTTTCGTATTTATTTTGATGTAGTTTGGAAATCTAATGGTAGGTAATGAATTTTGGGTGATATTTGGACATTTTAATCAATTGGAGGATTGTAGTATTTTCGGAGCTTGAAAGTTGAGGTAAGTAACACTTCTAAACTTGGTTCTGAGGGTATGAATCCCCGAAATTTTGTGTTATATCAATTGTTGGAGGTGACACACATGCTAGGTGACGAGCGTGTGGGCGTGTGCCATAGAAATTGTGACTTAAATAAATGTTGTGGAGTGTAAAATTAAAGAATCATGTTATTATCCGAGGATCCTCCACATGTTAAAGAAATTGAACTGGGGCTCATATTAAAGATCATGTTTAGGCTACGTGCCGATATTTTGGTACCCAGAGGATTGTGTTAATGTTGAATTAATTATTTTAAAATGTACATTTCATACTAAGTCATGCTCATCCATTGTGAGGATATTTATAGGATCAGGGTTGCCCGCCTGCAGCAGGCCATATTGGCTTTATATATATTATTATTATTATGGGATCGGGTGGCACGCCGGAGCAGGCCTTATAGGCTTTATTGTTCTGGATCGTGGCTGGCTGCCTGGAGCAGGCCTTTTAGGATTTATTATTATACGAATCGGGACTGCCTGCCTGCAGTAGGCCATAACGGTTTTATATCACGCTTGGACTGGAGGATCCCCCTCCGGAGTCTGTACACACCCCTAGTAAGCGTAGATGATTGATATTGTGATTTATTTTCCCTGGACATGGATCTTGTATGTATCATTTAAATTTGGGGATAAATTACCCGAGGGCTAGATTTGCCTTATATAGTACTAAGTGACTGACTGTTTGTCGTTGTGTATATATATATATGGGATGGAATATCCCTGGGATTGATTGGCCATAAACATCACTGAGTGACCGAATGATTAGTAACCAGTAGTACATGAGGTCTTTCCACTGAGATGTCACATTCCTCATATCATGCAGAATTGATCTATTTTGCTAGTACTGAGTTTAACTGTTCGACTTGAAAGCATGCCTACATTTCTGTACAATTATTTATGTACAAGGCTATACCTGTAGAGCTCGTCCTACTTTCAGCCCAGAGGTTAATCTTGTTACTTATTGAGTTTGGTATACTCATACTATACCTCTGCACCGCGTGTGCAGATCCAGGTGCTTTCGAACACGGCGACTGTTAGATCTTAGAGTGCTATCCGTTGGAGACTATCAAGGTAGTTTCCTAGCATCCGCTGACCTTGACTCTCTCTTTCTCTCAGTTATTGTACTGTTTTATACTGTCATGTAGTGTTTTTATCAGTCAGACTTTGTATTCATATTAGATACTCATGTACTCAGTGACACCGGGTTTTGGGAGTGTTTATATCTATATTTGTGAGGTTTCTTCCGCTGAATTTAAATATTATGTTTTCAAATTTAAAAGATATGGTTTTTTATTGAGATTGTTGGCTTGCCTAGTATTGAGATAGGCTCCATCACGATAGGTGATATTTTGGGTCGTGACAGATCTTGTTGTATGTATATATTTGCGGACGTTCTTGTTACGTCCATCATGCCTGCATCCAAAGAAAAACCGTGAGTTTGGAGGGGGAAGATAGGTTCGTGCTCTCGATTTCTTGCTTTTCCTTTTCTCTTGTCTTGAGGTCATGTTTGAGTCACCCTAGGTAGCATCTGGCTACTGTAGAAGGAATAAAAATTTTCGAAAAATATGCAGCTGTGATAAATCATTTGTAGTTGTTTGAAATATGTGATAATGCCTGAGAGCAAATAATTTTGTCGAATTGGCGACTGTGACATGCTTTTGAGACATTGCAACCTCCTTAACTCAGGATTTTGAGGATCCTCCTTAAAATTCTGCCCCAGTTTAAATGCATACTTCTGGTGATACATTCCTTGGCGATTTTAAACATGATGAGATCGGGCGAGCTCCAGATCTTTCCCCGATTTCTGACCATAGGAGAAATGCAGATTTTATTATGATGTGACCGAACCCACAGGGCTGCCTACGTATCCCCTTTAAATATGAATCAGGTCAAGCGTTGTTCAGGTTACATCAAATAGAAAGTGCAAACATAATCTTAAACATAATATCTCTTGATTGAGTCTGAATTGATAAGTTTTGGACATATCTCTCCATCCATCACTGCAAGTATAAGTGCTCCTTCTGTCAGTACTCGGTGAACCATGTAAGGGCCTTGCTAGTTGGGTGAGAATTTCCCCTTTGCTTCATCCTAATGTAGGAAGATCTATTTCGGTACCAATTGCCCTGGTGTGAATTGCATTGACCTAACCTTTTTGTTGAAAGCTCTTGCCATTCTTCTCTAGTAGAGTTGACCGTAATACACTACGTTCATTCTTTTACCATCAATGAGAGCTAGTTGTTCATACCAGTTCTGTACGTATTCTGTGTCACTGAGTTCATCTTCTTGTATGATTCTTAAGGAAATGATCTCCACATCGGCGAGAATAACGACTTCAGTACCATAAACCAGTAGATAGGGAGTTGCCCCAGTTGATGTACAAACAGTGGTTCGATACCCGAGTAAAGCAAATGGTAGATTTTTGTTCCATTATTTGTAGTTGTCCACCATTTTCCTGAATATCTTATTGATGTTCTTATTGGCGGCTTCTACGACTTCATTCATTTACGACTTGTATGCTGTGGAATTTCGATGCTTGATCTTGAATGTTTAACACATGATTTTCATTAGATCACTTTTGATATTAGCGGGATTGTCAGTAATGATGGACTCAGGTACTCCAAATCGACAAACAATGCGATCCCGAACAAAATCCGCTACGACCTTCTTAGTCACAGCCTTATATGATGCAACTTCAACCCAAGAAGTAGTCTAAAGCAACCAAAATGAATTGAAGCAGCGGGTTTGATTGGTCCGATCGCATCCATGCCCAAAGTAGAGAAAGGCCGGGGCAAACTCGTGGCATTGAGTTCGTTGAGCGGCATTCATATCATATGAGCATGTATCTGGCATTGGTGATACTTTTGAACATATGTTATGCAATATGTTTCCATAGTCATCCAGAAATACCATGCTCTTAATATCTTCTTGGCCAAAATGAAACCGTACATGTGAGGTCCGCAAGTTCCGACATGTATTTCTTCAAGCAATCTAGATGCCTCTTTGGCATCAACATATCGCAGTATTCCTAGATCAGGAGTCCTTCTATACAAAATTCCTCCGCCTTGAAAGAAATGATTGGCCAATCTTCAGAGCGTGCGCTTCTGAGTGTGTGTAGCATTCTATGGATATTCTCCCTTTTCCAAAGACTCTTTGATGTCGCGGAACCACGGATTTCCGTCAAATGCTTCTTCAACATGAGAACAATAAGTTGGTTGTTTATGAATTCCTTTTGGGATAGGATCGATAAAATTCTTGTATGGATGCTGTAATATGGAAGATAAGGTGGCTAATGCATCTGCAAATTCATTTTGAATCCTTGGAACATGCTTGAATTCTATTTTCGTGAACCTCTTGATCAGCTCTTGTACACAATGCAAGTATGGCAATATTTTGGTATTCTCAGTAGCCCTTTCTCCTAGAACTTGGTGCACCAATAGATCTGAATATTCGATTACTAGCAACTCATGAATTTTCATGTCGACGGCTAACCTGAGTCCCAAGATACATGCCTCATATTTTGCCATATTGTTAGTGCACGGGAGCCTGAATTTTGCGGATACCGGGTAATGTTGGCCGGTTTCTAATACTAAGACAACTCTGATGCCCACTCCCTTGAAGTTTGCTGCTTCGTCTAAGAACATCCTCCAACCGTCGTATTCTTCGGTAATGTTCTCTCCTACAAATGATACATTTTCGTCGGGAAAATACATCTTCAATGGTTCGTATTCTTCGTCAACGAGATTTTCTACCAAATGATCAGCGAATGCTTTCCCTTTGCTAAATTTCCCGTAGGCATAGGCTTCTAAAAGATGTATTTTAGTGGATCCATCCTCGATATGAGATATGCAGTGTACGCACAGAAATAATGTCTCAACTTCTGGGCTATCCATGTCAAAGCACATCGGGTGCGTTCTAACAAAGAGTACCTGGTTTTGTGAGGAGTGAACTTCTTGCTCAGATAATATATCGCATGCTCCTTCCTCCTAATTTTATCATGTTGTCCTATAACACAACCAAAGGCCCCATCCAATACAGACAGATAAAGCAGCAGAGGTCTTCCTGGTTCCGGTGGGACCAACACGGGTGGTTTAGATAAATACTCCTTGATTTTATCATAGGCTTTCTGGCATTCTTCAATCCAGCTTGTTGCAACATCTTTCCTCAACATTTTGAAGATTAGCTCACATATCACCGTTGATTGTGCTATAAAACGACTGATATAATTGAGGCACCCTAAAAAACTCATCACATCTTTCTTATTCTTTGGCGGTGGAAAGTCCTGGATAGCTTTGATTTTTTACGGGTTTAGCTCAATACCTCGGCGGCTGACGATGAAACCTAACAATGTTCCAGCAGGGACTCCGAAGGCACATATTGCAGGGTTCAACTTCAAGTTGTATTTTCGAAGCCGATCAAAAACATTCTTTAGGTCTGCTATGTGATCCGAACTCTTTTTAGATTTGATGATAACATCATCCACATACACCTCTATTTCCTTGTGTATCATGTCATGGAAGATAGTCTTCATGACCCTAATGTAGGTGGCCCTAGCATTTTTCAAACCAAACGGCATCATTTTGTAACAATATATCCCCCATGGTATGATAAAGACGGTCTTTTTGGCATCCTCTCCATCCATCCAAATATGATAGTATCGTGCGAAGCAATCCACAAAGGATTGGAGTTCATGCTTGGCACAGTTGTCAATCAGTATGTGTATGTTAGGCAGCGGGAAATCATCCTTAGGACTTGCTCTGTTCAGATCTCGGTAATCGACACATACTCTAACTTCCCATCTTTCTTTGGAACCGGCACATTGTTGGCTAGCCATGTCGGGTATTTGACCACTCAGAGAATCTTGGCTTTAATTTGTTTGGTGACCTATTCTTTTATCTTCAAACTCATATCCGACTTGAACTTTCTGAGCTTCTGTTTACCGGTGGACACATGGGATTGGTAGGTAGCTTGTGGGCTACTATGGATATGCTCAACCTAGTCATATCATTGTAGGACCATGCGAATATATCCTTATATTCTTTTAGAAATCTGATATACTCTTCCTTTTCTGTCGGTGATAGATGGATGCTTATGCGAGTTTCCTTGACTCTTTCAGAATCCCCTAAGTTAATGGCCTCAGTTTCCTCCAAATTAGACTTTGGTTTCTATTCAAAATTCTCTACTTCTTTGACAATTACATAATCCTCTAGATCTTTCGAATCATTGTCCTTATGTTGCATTGTCTTATTACATGTCACAGTCGTAAGTTCATAAGGATATGTAATAATTATGCTGAAAAGAATGTAGAAAGATAATAATAAATATGAAAAGCAATAATGCATTAATAAAACCTTTTAAAATGTCGACAAGTACGACTCGATGGCTCGGGCAATTATTTCAAAACAAAATACTGAAAAATGTCTTAAATGCTCAAAACAATTTGAAAATAAGTCATGCTAATTTGACAAGCTACTCAGGAACTCGGTGAGCCCAGGATGGTGCAACAGTCCAATTCTTGAGAACAACTCTCTTTCCATTGTCTGAATGGTAAGATCTTTTTCCTCCTCCTCCTCATCGACAATTGCACTGCAGCCATGTCTTCTTCATCCAGAAACAGCTTCCTAATGCCAGCCAAAATCTCATCTTCCTCGGATCCCCACATTATGTCAGCCTGATGGAATGTCTTGTGCAGAGGCGGTATGGGTTGTTCCAGCGGATAATAAAGGGCGTGCCACAGTTGTGTCCAATCCTGATGTTCTTGCACGGTATATTCATACCCGAGTCCAAAGGTCATGCTATGATACCGTGGTTGTATTAGTTTGGTGATCCCCTGAATCTTTTTACCAAGACCCTTGCCTGGTTCATATCTCGTCCATAGCAATATGTTTTCTATATTGTTGGTCCACCATCGATCCTTTTCAATTGCGTTAACCTATTCAATGTGATGATATGTTTTGCCGCCCAACTTCCCCTATTTTCGATGACTAGAACAATCTAATTATTGTAAATGGGGTTGCTTCCATATCCATAAATGATCACCTCTTGATGATTCCACTCAAACTTCATAGCCTGGTGTAGAGTAGAAGCCACTGCCCTTGCTGAATGTATCCATGGTCGTCCCAACAATAGGTTGTAAGTAGTCGATATATCCAGCACTTGGAACTCAACATCAAACCAAGTCGGACCCATCTGTAGATCAAGGTTGATTTCTCTGATAGTGGCTCTCTGATATCCATCGAACACTTTCAAGTTCATGCTTCCCATTCATATCTCGTGAAGGCCATTACCTAATCTCTTTAGAGTGGTTAGTGGACATATGTTTAGACTTGAACCTCCATCTATCAGGACCCTGGCAATGAACTTGTCCTCGAATTGCACTGTGATGTGCAACGCCTTGTTGTGACTCAGTCCTTCTGGTGGTAACTCAAAGTGATTTTGTGGCTCTCTAATACTTTTCCGACTATGTTAGCCATCTCTCCACTAGTGATACCGGCTAGTACATAAGCTTCACTTAACACCTTCATCAAAGCATTCTTATGCTTGTATGAATTTTGCAACAGTGATAAGATGGATATCTGAGCAGGAGTCTTGTTCAGGTGGTTAACAACAGAGTATTCCCTTGCTTGTATCTTCTTCCAAAGATCGTCAGTGCCAGTCTCAACAACATGCGACTTAGGTGCAGCTTCCTTTCTTGTTCCTCCCAGATTCTCAAGTGTGTAAACTCTTCCAATTCTAGTCATACCTTGTGCGACACCTATTTCTTCCATTTTGGCTTTTCCCTTTCTTTTTGTTTTTGCGACATAATCCCACAGGATGACATTAGGCTTGTAAGATGGTGTGAGAGCTATCATTACAGTGAAGGGTGTAGATACATCAACTTCAAATGGCATTTGGGTTTGTACCTCTCCCTCTCGAATGAGTCCAATGGACCCTTCCTGATTCCACTCTTTATCAATTTCTATCACATTCACTCCCTGACCTATGTGATCTGGGAGAGAGTTATTGCGGACGGTCGGTGCAGCTTCCTTTGCTTGTATAACTTAGTGTCGATCTGTGTCTGAATCTTGTCTTTCAATGTGCGGCATTCCTCAATGGTATGACCCTTCATGCCTGAATGATAAGCACATGTTTTGTTAGGGTTGATCCATTGGGAAAGCTTTTCCACAACAATAACAGGAATAGGGGTGACGTAACCAGCGGCCTTCAGTCTTTCATACAGTTGGGCTATGGATTCAGCAATTGGGGTGTATTGTCTGGGAGGTCTGCGGTTGAAATTTTGATGTGGCTTTGGGTATCTTTGGCGGGCGGGTGGATGTGAATGGTAATTTACAGGTTGAGTGTTATAGGTATGGTAGGTGGTGGCAGGGTATTGGTATTTTGGGGGTGAGGGTTGATACGTGGATGGATGTGTTTGATATGTGAGGGGAGACTTAGGGCCCTGGGCTACCATCATAGCACCCACTTCTTTCTTCTTTGAAATACCTCCTGATTGCAAAGCTTTATTCATGGCCTGTAGTGCCTCGAAAGTAGTTACCATCTGAATCTTGATTCCTTCTTCTATTCTTTCCCCTAGCTTGATGATGTCTGAGAACTTGAGATTTTTGATGACCATCAACCGTTTATAATATTGCGAATCTTGTGCTCTAACAAAGAACTTGTTCATTTGCTCTTCTTTAAGTGTTGGACTTACCTTTGCGGCCTATGATCTCCAACGAGTAGCATACTCGCAGAAGGTTTCTGTCGGCTTCTTCTTGAGGTTTTGAATATAGAAAACATCTGGCGTGTTTTCCATATTGAACTTGAATCTGTCCATGAAATCTGATGCCATGCTTACCCAATTATCCCACTTCTTTGGGTTTTGACAGATATACCAAGACAAAGCATCTCTTATAATGCTTCGCATGAACAGTTTCATGCGGATTTGTTCATTCTTACCCACTCCTACAAGCTTGTCGCAATATGCTCTTAGATGTACCTTCGGATCACCAGTGCCATCGAACATTTCCAACTTTGGAGGTTTGTAACCCTCTGGAAGTTTCACATCTGGCTGAATACACAGATTTTCATAATTCAGACCTTCAATGCCCTTCCCACCTTCAACACTTTGGACACTCCTTGTGAGTTTCTTGAGTTCCCCCGCCATGTTTCTAACATGCAGGTCCTTCTTAGTCGGTTTGGGTATGTATAGGGTTTGTTGTGGGGTATGGGGCAAGGTTTCCACATATATCGGATTGCTTTGATGAGTCCCTGGAATTTGGGTATATGGGTGATCATTGGTCGAGTTTTGGGGATCAGGAGTAGGTTGTGGTGCATTTTGGGGAGTGTGATAGCTAGTGGTTTGCGGGTATTGGGTTGGATGATGGTGATGTTGTTAAGGGTTTTACACTGGTAGTGGGTTAAGGTTCTGGGGAGGTGCGGGATTATGATACCGGTGTGGTATAGGAGGATTTGTAGCCATGGGTGGTGGGTTCTGGTTTTATGTATTTTGTGGTGGTGCTTGGTTTTGGGTAGTCGGGTTTTACTGGTTGATGTCGGGAACATTGAGAGTAAGGGAAAGGTTTACCAGATTTCGGACTTGCTCAAGCTTGCCCTGTAGTTCGAGGATTTTCTGCTCCAAACGTAAGACCAACTCGTTTTGCCCCAGAGTACTTCTACCATCTGATGTTTCAACATTTTCCGCCACAAAAACATTGTCTTTCTGGATACCACTTAAATCATCCATTTTCCCTTTGCCCTTGCTTTTGCTTTTCGGGTCGCTAGGTGGAGGAGGAGGTGGAGGACCTCTGGATTTAGTGTGGTATGCTGACGATGCCAGTATACACGAACTACCCTTTGGGAATAGGAGTAATCAGAAATAAAGAAAAGGTATAAGGTAACCAAGTCAGTAAGGTGAAATAAAAGAGTGTTTGCAATGTTTAAGCATGTTTCACAAAGTCATGCAATAATTTGCGTCCTAATTTGGGGACCTCATTGTGCCTGAGGTAGGCCTAAGCGACACATAGACTTGGAGAAAATTGGTGCCAACGTTTGCTTCATCTCATTAATGCGAAAGTGAGCCAAAATAATCTTTTACTAAACCGACAATAATATAATAAAGTTACTTATGGCATATAGCCTTATTACATCAAAATCTAAGCTAAGCTAGAAATCAGTAAAGAACATCATCTCCTAATCTACTTGGTCTCTGAAGGACCTTCTCCATGCTTGGCTTTTTTGACCCTATCAATCGTGTTTCCCAGATCGCGCATATCTACCAATAAGTAAGCTTTCGCCAGCATTCCTCCTTCATCGTCGTCCATTCCTTGACAATCAGAAAGTATCTTTCTCATTTTCCCTTCTAGATCCATCAGTCCTTATTACATGTATTCCAATCTTTCCGTTGACTTAGTGAAAATCTCCTTCCATTCCCTTATCGCCTCCATGTTCACTTTGTGCTGCTCCAGATGTTTAGATTCGGACTCGAACACCCTTTTGTGTAGTCTCTTGTACTTTACATATGCCTCAGCCACTTCGTCTATGATCTTATCCTTCTAATTAACTCCTAGTTTGACATCCCCGGCTACGTCATCTTCCATCTATGATAGATAGTAGTACATCTGGCTCAATAGTTTCTCCTTCCACAATGATCTTTTGGTTCCACATGTGTTGCGCTTCAAACTTGAACGGGATGACATCTCCCTTGAAATATGCCTTGTACTGGACCATGTTGGAAATCCGAGGTATGACTTGTTTTCTTCCATCTTGTCTCATTACCCTTATAGGAGCGTAGGGTAGATGCCTCGTAGCACGATCAGTACCAAGTGAGTAGTTCCTTTTGATCTGATGAAGAACTCCCTACTAGGAAACCATTCAAACATCCAATGCACTTGCTCGTCTGGAATAAATGTCATTTTCTTTGGGTGATGGTTGGCTATGTAGTAATTTAGTGACCTTTGCAGAAGCTGTTGACGATACTCACCCCTCTATTTTCAACTAAACCCTTAATTTCCACAATTTTACTTGTAAAAATCTACCCATAATCTATGTATTTAACTTACATTGGATAGAAATTACTTACCTCCAATAGCTAGGTGAAAATACCTCTTCAAAGAGCTCAAAAATCGCCTAAGAGATGAAAGAAATGAGCCAAAATAGCCAAAATCCTCGACTTAAATGAACCTCACTTCCTCTAGCGATTTCTACTTCTACGAACTTTGGGTCTCACCTATGATGCCGCACCTACGAAAAATCCATCGCAGGTGCAGTCCTAGCCCATGCTGCCCACCTTCACTCATGCGGACGAGGTCCACTTCTGCGAAACTTCCTCCGCTCCTGCGAGCAAGCGCCTGCGCACCAAGTCTATTTCTTCGACCCATGCCATCTTAGCTATTTCTGCATTGGTGGCCACGCTCCGAATTCACAACCTCGCAATGACTATTCATACTTAAATTACTCCGAACGCACCGAATCATACTTAAATTACTCGAAATGACACCAAATGTGGCGTGCAAGTCACAAATCACCATACAGGACTATTAACAAGCTTGAATCTTCAATCGGACCTCGATAACACTGAATCCTACTTCAAGCCAAATTTAAAGAAGTTAAAACCTTCAATGCGCCTACTTTCAAATATATGCACTGAAACGCTTCCAGGTTATCCAAAACCCGATCCGAACATACGCCCAAGTCCAAAATCATCATACGAACCTATTCGGACCGTCAAATTCTGGTTCCGAAGTCGTTTACTATGAATGTGGACCCAAGTCAAACTTAGCCCTTTTAAGCTAATATTAAGTAACTAAGTCTTCTAATTTCAATAGTAAAAGCACATACGGGGAGTCTTATTTAGGGGAACGGGGATCTAAAAAGTAAAATGATTGGTCGGGTCGATACATTCTCCACCTCTTAAACAAATGTTCATCCTCGAATGGGTCTAGAATCGTACTTGGTGTTGCTCCCCATTTTCTCGCGAAAGCGGGTTTTGACGTGTGATAATACTGGTAGGCTATAATCACGTATTTTGGCCATTACGTACACTCTAATTCGATGCACTTTACTAGTGTTTGAGCTTTAAATGGTATTATTTTGTACTGAGTGAGTATTTTATGCTTTGTAGGAGCGATTCCGAGTTACGATGAGGATTTGGAGCGAATTTGAACTATTTTGGAGCTTTGAAGTCTGAGTAAAATCCCATGGATTAAGTTTTGATCGTAATCGAGGATCAACGAACAATAATGCACTTAATGAAGAGAAATAACGAAAAGAGCAGGAAGTCACCTAGGTGCACGAGCATGCCCTGAGCGCACTGGGTGCACAAGTGGAGTAGAACACTATCCAACATGCGTGGTCACCTGCCTAGGTGCGCGACCGCGCACGTCTGGTCCAGAAAATTTCCCAAGCCTTTTATTGTAACTTCAGAGGCGACTCCTCTTTACCAATATGAATCCCAGCTCGTCTAAAAAAAAGGGTGTCTTGGATTTGGAGAGCAACCTTTGGGAGAGAAGAAGGAAGGAAACAACGGAAACGCAAAATACTTGATGAATACTTTTTCCATTATGGAGTAATCTTGCTTAGGGTTATTGACGGATGTTGTGATTTGACTATTGCTTTGAGTTTTACTCTCTGTTAATTGCCCGAATTCATTGAATGAGTTATTAATTGAATTTCAAGGCTTATTGTTGGTTTACTTTAATTGAGAGAGAAGTGTTACTGCAATTTTCATTATGCCATATCGTTAGGTTGATTTTACGCCTTTTCTAGGTAATCAAATGATCTTAGAGAGTTATCAATTAACCTAGTTTAGAAGAATAATCGAGAGGTGTTCTTCAAAGGATCATTCATTTACTGTGTTTGTGCATATGTTCATAGGACCTATTATTAGGTGGATTAAGGGAACTCTCATTCATTCCGAAGAAGAGTTTGAATCCCTATGGTAGCCTAATCATCTGTTAAAATCGAATGAGTCAATAGAAGTTAAGAATGAGCTTAACCCAGAGTTACCCAGAACAATAGTTGATCTCATATCTTGTCACAACCCTTACTTCTCACCCTGATATTAAATCGTTGCTCCTTAATCATTAAAGTGTCATTAGTTTCTTACAATACATAATCTTAGTTTTATTTGTAGTCGATAATAACATCAATCAAAGGTTTATTATCCTGGATAGTGTTGAGCAGAAGATTTATTAGAACATTATTTAAACCAATCCATGCAGAGACGATTTAATATTATACTATCTTTGACTAGCAAGTCTAAGTTTTATACACGGTTTAGCGCTCGTCAAATTTTGGCGTCGTTGTCAGGGATTGGAGATTAATAGTGTTTAAATTAATTTTCAGTGCTAATTCAGGAACAACTTTATTTTATTTTCCTTTTTATGCTCTTCTCATATGTGTGCAGGAAATAGGTTAAGTTCAATGGTGTATGACTCGATCCTCTTCAAAGGACTTGATGTCATATGACCCAGAGATAGACAAGCACCTGAGGCAGTTTAGAAGAGAGAAAGGATCGAGTGGATTATTGTTAGGTCAGCCTTCAACTCAAAATACAATGGTAAACAACAAAGAGGTAGTGGACCTAGCTGCGAGAGAGGCGGCTCAACAACGAGAAGCACGGTTCGTAGCTGAAGCAGCCAGAATTGCGGATGAAAAGGTTGATGGGGAGCGAAGGTACATTCCCAATTAAAACGTGATAAAAGCTGAATTTGAAAATGCAGCTCCTAGACCTAGGAGGTCATTAGGAGATTATTCCAGACCGGTATACAACCAATAATAGTCTAGTGTGAGACCCCTACCCATTGATGCCAATAATTTTGAACTCAAACAGGAAGTCATCCAGACCATTCAGAATAATTGCATATTCAGAGGGAAGCCCAATGAAGATCCCAACAACAATCTGATGGACTTCGATAAAATTATGAACACATTCCGTTCCAATGGAGCATCACATGATGCCATCTACCTCAGAGCATTCCCGTTCTCTCTTAAGGATGATGCAAAGCAGTGGTTGAGAAGTCTGCCCACAGGGTCAATCCGTGCGTGGGGGGAGATGACAACCAAGTTCTTAGAAAAATATTTCTCTATCGCTAAGACTGAACGAATGAGGAAAGAGATTCACAATATCAGCCAAGGTGATGGGCAAACAGTGTTTGAGGCATGTGAAAGATTCAAGGAGCTATTGCGGAGGTGCTCTCATAACGGAATGGAGCAATGGATGCAACTCCAGGACTTCTGAGATGGTTTAAACCCATCATTAAGGAGATTGCTGAATAGTGCGGTTGCAGGCCCTCTAATGAAGAAGACTCCTGAAGAGATTGTCACTCTTCTGAATAAATTATCTGAAGACGCAGAACAATGGTCCATTGATCAAGGGGACCGAAAATGATCGGCAGTGGTGCACCAAGTAGAATTCTCGGTAGAAATGCAAACCCAAATTACAGCTATGGCTAAGGAAATCAAGCAACTAATGCTATCTCAGTTGCAAATTCAACCACAGGCGGGTTGTGACATCTGTGGATTGGGACACCCTACGCATGAGTGCCAATCTACAGCTGAGGAAGTCAACGTTATGGGGAACTTCAACAGAGGCAACTACCAAGGAGGCGGTAATTTCAATTATATAGGATAGAGACATCCAAGGTTCTCATGGAGTTCTTCAACTGGTAGTTTGAACTCATGACAGCAGCAAAATCCAAGCACCAGTGCAAGGACCTCCTGGTTTCCAAATTCAACAGAAGCAACCATACCAACCTCCACAGCCCAACAACTCAAGTTTAGAAGATCTAATGAAGGCATTTATAAAAAAATCTGACGAGAAACTTGAGACTCAAAGGACTACTATCAGGGAGCAAGGCACAATCATCCGGAATCTGGAAAGACAAATGGGGCAGCTTGCAACATTATTGTCATAAAGGGCACCGAAGACTTTGTCGGCAGACACAAAAAAGAATCCAAAAGAGACAATCAAAGCTCTATCTCTCTGGAGTGGGAAATCATTAGCAGAGCCAAAGGCAAAACCAAGATACGAGAAGGAGATCAGCTCAAGCAAGATATCTGAAGAATAGAAAATCGGTGAGTCTTTGCCCAAGGAGAATGTAAGCAGCAAGGATGTTGATAAGAAGAAGGTGAATAGTGCAGTTGAGGAAAGCAAGCACATGCCATTGTTACCTTTTCCTCAAAAGATGAAGTGGGAGAAATTAGACAAATATTTGGGAAATTCTTGGAGATGCTGAAACAGTTGTATGTGAACATTCCGTACACGGAGGTGCTCACACAGATGCCAGCCTATGCAAAATTCTTGAAGGAAATCCTCTCAAGAAAAAGGAAGCTCGAGGAAACGAAAGTGATCAAACCCATTGCCCACTGCAGTGCCATTCCATATAACAAAATTACCAAGAAGTGTGGGGATCTTGGCAGTTTCACTATACCTCGCACGTTAGGTAGCGAAAATTTTGACAAAGCCTTGTGTGATTCAGGTGCATCCATTAACTTGATGCCATTATCGGTGTTCAAGAAATTAGAAGGAGATCTAGTAGTGATAAAATCTGTACCAATATCCTTGCAACTGGCTGATTAGACCACGATCATATCAGAGGGCATAATCGAGGACATTCTGGTAAGGGTAGACAAATTTGTTTTCCCAGTAGACTTCATCGTGGTAGATATGGAAGATAATAAGGAGGTACCTCTAATCCTGGGGAGACCATTCATTTTCACTGGCAGGGCTATTCTTGATATATATGAGGGGAAACTAATGCTACGAGTGGGAAACGAAAAAGTGGTGTTTCAAATGAAGAGAATGATGAAATACCCATGTGATGAGGCATTTGCCTATGCTTGTCTCAAGCTAGATGTGGTGGGAGAGTTAGCTGAATAACACAAACTGGATAAGCTGGTAGGTGACTCAATGGAGAGATGCATTAGTCAATCAAGCACAACAGAGGATGAAGATCCTGAGATCAAGAAGGAAGTTGAGGCGCTGAAAAATGCGAACCAGGTGGTAGATGAAGAAGAATTCGAGAAAGAAAGGAGCAAACCGAAGCTGGAATTGAAAGTACTCCCAGCATATTTGAAATATGGTTTTTTGGAGACTAATAATTTTCCTGTGATTTTTGTTGTTGATTTGACAGGTGAACATGAATACATGCTTGTGGAGTTACTATGGAAGCATAAAAAGACAATCGGTTGGAGTATAGACGATATTCAGGGGATCAGCCCTGCAATCTACATGCATAAGAACTTGTTAGAAGAAGGGAGTAAACCAGTGGTTCAGCCCCAACGCAAATTTAATAAAACTCTTAAGGAGGTGGTTCAAAAGGATATACACAAATTGCTTGATGCAGTCTTAATATTTTCCATCTCTGACAATCAATGGATCAGCCCTGTACAGGTTGTGCCAAAAAAAAGGGGAATGACGGTGGTAACAAAGATGTGCATTGACTACCGGAGATTGAAAGATGCAACAAGGAAGGATCACTTCCCTCTTCCTTTCATTAATCAGATGTTGGAGAAGGTGGCAGGGCGTGGATGTTACTGCTTCTTAGATGGATATTTAGGGTACAATCAAATACCCATTTCTCCCGATGATGTTGAGAAAACCACCTTTACATACATGCCCATCCGAAATCTTTGCATACCGGAGAATACCTTTCATACTATGCAATGCACCAGCTACTTTCTAGAGATGCATGATGTCAATATTTTCATATTTAAATGTGAAGTGTCTGGAGGTGTTCATGGATAACTTTACTTTATTTGGAGATGAATTTGAATATTGCTTGAGGAACCTCGAACTTGTTCTGAAATGATGTGAGGACACTCACCTAGTACTCAACTGGGGAAAATGTCACTTCATGGTTAAGGAGGGGATAGTCCTAGTCCATAAAGTCACAGCTGAAGGTACTGAAGTTGATAGATCTAAAGTAGACGTGATAGCCAAGCTCCCGCCATCGACCTCAGAGAAGAGAATCAGTAGCTTTTTGGGGTATGCCGGTTTCTATAGAAGGTTCATTAAGAATTTTTCGAGCATTACCAAACCCTCCAATGCATTACTTGCCAAGGATGTAAATTTTGTATTTGATGTGGAGTGTATCAGAGCATTCGAATTGATTAAGAAGAACCTAGTGAGTTCCCCATAATGGTGACTCCTAACTTGAGTGAGCTTTTTGAGATAATGTGCGA
The DNA here is from genome assembly GCF_000390325.3 of Nicotiana tomentosiformis. Classification (NCBI taxonomy): domain Eukaryota; kingdom Viridiplantae; phylum Streptophyta; class Magnoliopsida; order Solanales; family Solanaceae; genus Nicotiana; species Nicotiana tomentosiformis. The sequence continues at coordinate 13,337,920 of NC_090815.1, read as the reverse complement.
CGCCAGTGATGTGGCAGTAGGAGCAGTGATGGGGCATACGAGAGATAAACTGTTCCGACCCATTTACTATGCCAGCCAGACCTTGAATGATGCTCAAGTTGACTATGCTACCACGGAGAAGGAGTTCTTTGCAGTAGTCTTTTCTTTCAACAAAATCATATCCTATTTGGTGGGAAGCAAGGTAATAGTGCATACTGATCACTCATCACTGAAATATTTGTTGAGTAAGAAAGAGTCCAAACTATGTCTGATGCGGTGGGTATTGTTTCTGCAAGAATTTGATCTAGAAATCAAGGACATGAAGGCACGGAAATCAAGTGGTTGACCACCTATCGCGATTGGAGAAACCGTTTGTTGAAGTGGTGGACATTCGGGAAAAGTTCTGATATGAGCAGAATGTTTCCATTGTAGCAGTCTCCGATAGACCACTATGGTTCGCCGACATAGACAACTTCTTGGCTAGTGGGTGGATACCACACGATTTAACCTCAGATCAGAAAAAGAAGTTGCAAGGTAAGGTAAGATGTTATCTTTGGAATGACCCTTTCTTATTTAAACTGTGTGCAGATGGTGTGATTCGAAGATGTGTACCTAAAGGAGAAATGGCTAGCATTTTATCACATTGCAATGATGGAGCAGCTGGAGGACACTATGGCAGGAATTGCACTGCAACAAAGGTCATGAAAGCCAGTTTCTTTTGGCCTACCTTGTACAAATACACGATAGTGTATGTAGATGAATGTGACAAGTGTCAAAGGGCTGGTAATATTAGCAAGAGGGACGAAATTCCTCTCAACTCCCTTCTGGTATGTGAAATGTTTGACGTTTGGGGCATTGACTTCATGGGTCTGTTCCTATCGTCACACTCTTATGAGTATTTCCTAGTAGCCGTTGACTAAGTCTCTAAGTGGGTCGAAGCAATCCCTACTACGACCAATGATGCTCGGGTAGTGTGTGAATTCTTAAGAAAAAACATCTTTACCCGCTTTGGAACACCTAGAGTGATTATCAGTTACGATGGGTCACACTTTGTGAACAAGCAGTTTGTTGCACTCTTGTCCAAGTATGGGGTCACACACAAAACGGGAACCTTGTACCATGCCCAAACTATTGGGCAAGTTGAAGTGGCTAACCGTGAACTTAAATGAATACTTGAAAATACGGTTAGTGATTCTCGTAAGGATTGGTCGGTAAAGTTGGAAGAAGCTTTATGGGCTTACAGAACCGCGTTCAAAACAACCATAGGGACTTCACCATTTAAACTAGTGTATGGAAAATCGTGTCACATACCTGTTAAGATAGATCATAAAGCTTATTGGGCAATTAAGATGCTTAATCTTAATCTTAGTCTTGCAGGTGAACACAGGTTGGCGCAGATGAATGCAATGGAGGAGTTTAGACTGGATGCGTATGCAAATGCGCGAATTTTCAAGGAAAAGACTAAAAGGTGGCATGATCGTCTGATTAAGCCAAAGGAGTTTCATGAAAGGGACAGAGTCTTACTGTACAATAGTAGACTCAGGTTGTTCCCCGAAAACTTTAAGTTTAGATGGACGGGACCGTATGTGGTGAAACATGTATCACCATATGGGGCAATTGAGATCCAAAACCAGGACAGAACGGAAAGTTTAAAAGTGAATGGGCACAGACTAAAACCGTATTTTGCTGGAGGATTTGCTCAGCAATCCTCGAGCATCAGAAGAAATTGACGATGCTCGGTTGATTCAAACTGACGAATATAACTCAAAACTACTTCTAACTCTTCTATTAGTTTGATTTTAGACTTTTATTTATAGTGTCTAATTGATAGATATTAGTGTATAGTATAATGTGGTAGGTGAAGAAAGTTACATGTCGCGGAAGGTAGGAATTAAGGTGTCTAAAAGACCCCTTTTGAGGGTATTCATGCATGACCACGCACATGGGGGTCACTTCGCGCACCAGGCAACGTTATATGAAGTGGGACGTGGACGGCCGCACATCTGATGGGGTGACCGCGAACCTAGTCATGCATTTTCACCAGTGTACTGCCTCAAGTGCGCGACCACGCACATACCGCGCAATAGGTAAGTTTTTCCCTTTTAATTTCGGACTTTCCCCTCTCAAAACCCCCAATTCTAAAATTCCCTCTTTCTCTCCCCAACACTAAATAACCCTAATTCGACCCCCTCTCTTATCCTCTCTCTGTAAGACAAACAACACCACACTACCCCTTCCTCTTCTCCCTTCACCCAACCTCACGTGTCTTCTCTCCCAAGTACCTTCAAGTAAGTGAGATAGATGCTTTCTCTCTCTCTTTTCTTAGTTATTGTATTTGATTTTGCTTGTGTTGTAGCATATTTTTGTTTTTGTTTTCTCTTCTTTTATGCTCATTGTCTTATTGGGTAGGAAGTCGAGTTTCACCATGGAGACTGACCATATAGTTGCTGGGTGTGACATTGGTGTATCCTTAGTCTAATTAGGGCTGAAATTGAGTTGTGGGGGTTAGGAAGAACTGTTCTTGTTATGTGTTTGAGAAATTGGGGTTAGGAAGAACTGTGCTTGTTATGTGTTTGAGAAATTGCCTCAATGAGATTGTGTGTAATGTTGTGACGAAGTGTAAGGGTGAAGTCTCAGTAGCCTCTCTTGGTTTGCCATGTGATTCATTAGCTAATAGTTGGCGATTTTTTGCAGGTACTATGGTGCCAACCAAGAAACAAAAAACCACAGGTGCATCCACAAGTGGTCACTCGGGCACATCCCGGTCCTAAGCTTCAGCTTCTGCTCGCCCGTATGATCAGAACAAATTTGTCTCTTGAGAAGCCCAAGAATGATTACAACAAAAGGCAAGCAAGAAGCCCATACCAGAGAGGGAAATTGATATTGGGTCCCTCCAGAATGATTGTCCTCGTGTGTATCATGAATTGGTCAGGCACGACTTGAGGATATTCTTTGAAGAACCTGACGAAGTGAACTTAATGGTTGTTCGGGAGTTTTATGCAAACTGCCCAGAACATGACGCTTATGTCTGCATACTCAGGGAGAAAAGAGTAGACTTCTCCAAAGAGGCCATCCGAAGAGCCTATCATTTTTCGGAAGTAGTGGAAGATACGGATACAGGTGACTACTACGCCACGCACGACTGAGAACCATACATGTGGCGCCTATTCTTCGCAACCATTTGTGTACCTAGCAAGGAGGTCATGTGGATAAAGGAGGGGCAAAACTTTCACTCGGCTTCGCTAATATTTGAACGGAAGTGTTGACTCTACATTATCAATAACCGCCTGCTGCCATCAGGAAACACCATTGAGGTGAATGGTCCTCGAGCGGCTCTGATTTGGTGCTTTGTCAGTGGCCACGATTTTGATGTGGCTCAGATTATTCAGGCCGAGATGTTGATTCGATGTCATGTGCAGAGGTATGGGTTCTTTTTCCCATCATTAGTCACCTCGGTTATGTCGTGGGGCAAGAGTACCTGAAAACATAGACTTGGATGGAAAAGTAAAGCGCGAACATAAATTTCAGGATGATAAGGTTGTAATCGGGAAGGGCCTTGTTGGGCCCGCTGAGGCGGATAGCAAGGAAACTTATGTGCCCAAAGAGGGCAATGAGCATGTCCATGATTCTCCACAACATGAATCGGGTGTTAGGGTAACTTCAGGTGGCGGTTGGGACACGAGAATGAGCGCTTTAGAGTAGGAGATGGCTGGGATGCGTGCTTCTGTCACTAGTTTGGGTACTCAAGTGGATGCCCTTGCTACACAGAATGCCAAATCTGAGAAGAATATCATGGAATGGTTGCGTGCACTTGGTCGGACTTGTCATCTGGACCGCGGAACCGTCTCCGACACGGACTGACTTGATCAGGGGAGTTTTCTTCACCTTTGCATTTTTCTTTGTGTGTGATGCGTACATGCCATTATTTAAAGTGTGGGGTGGGAAATATTTGTATGTTGTATCTATATGCATTTTGTTTTTAGTTATTGTAGGTTGTTGTTGTTAGTTGCAGTAGTTAATAGATGAAAAAACAAAAATACATAAAAATTTTAAAAAATTTGATTTTTCCCGATGATGGATATCATTCGACGGGTTTCTTGAGGTATTAAAGTTGAAAGAAACAGACAAAGACTTTCTCTTGTTAGGTAGTGTATTAATTCCCCCTTGGTTTTTTTTTGTGTCGCGGTTCTTTTCCAAGGGTTTTGATTGAATCGGGTGTAGTTAGTTTTATATTTTTTTTCATGTTAGGAGTAGGTACCCTTAGCTCTGATTTGAATGGAAAGTAACATCTCCAGACTTTGTTATGCCTTGAGAATAGTGAGTGCTCTAGCTGTGACGCTTAGGCTTAGTTTCTGACTCTCGTAGAAGTACCTTAAATTGTATGTTCTTGACTTTGCTTAAGTGCTTTGACTAGAGTGTCTTGATGATCTAATCTTAAGTGAGATATGTGCCATGTGTGGGTGAGGTTTTGTGTTATTCTGTGCATTGCATTTGATGTCTATAACTCTCCCTGTGTGTTTGCAAAGCGAAATAGTAGTTTATTCAGTTTTGGAAGTGATATAGGTATTTCTTTGTTGAACGAGTTACATGCCTTATCCACCTAATTGTTATGTATCTTAGTTAACCTCTTTGAGCCTGTAATATTATTTTTTTGGAAACCACATTACAAGCCTTACCTATTTGTTTGAATTGACCCTCTATTTGAACCCTTACCTCCCATGAGCCACTTGAAATTGTTGTGACTTTTATAAGGGTGGGTAGTTGGTTTGGATTTTGAGTGGAACTAATGAAATAAGTAGACAGGTGCACTAGTTTGAAAAGGTAAGAGCCGCCTGAGTTCCTAATTGTTCTTAATGTCTTTTATTTGTGGAATTACTCTATATGTTTCTGTGAGGGCGCTAGATTCACGAATGAAAGGTAATGCTTGACCTCTGTGTTAGAGTAAGTGAGCGGGTTATAGAAAATGCTTGGTGCTTTTGAGTCAAATCTTGAGATTAAGATGTTACAATATTGTGTTTAATCTGTTTTAAAGAGTCTTGGTGTGATGAGTCTTGAGAGTTGTTGAAAACTGTCATATTTTAATTGAAGTGTAGTTTGATTGCTCGAAGACGATCAATGGTTTAAGTGTGGGGTGTTGATGGTAGGCTATAATCGCGTATTTTGGCCATTAATTGCACTCTAATTCGTTGCACTTTACTAGTGTTTAAGCTTTAAATGGTATTTTTTTTGTACTGAGTGAGTGTTTTATGCTTTCTAGGAGAGATTCCGAGTTACTATGAGGTTTTGGAGCTAATTCGAGCTATTCTGGAGCTTTGAAGTCTGAGTAAAAGCCCATAGATTAAGTTGGGATCGTAATCGAGAACTAATGGGCAATAATGCACTTAATGAAGAAAAACGAGACGAATGGAGCAGGAAGTCACCCAGGTGCGAGAGCGTGCACTGGGCGCGCACTGAGTGGGCAAGTGGAGCAGAACACTGTCCAACATGCGCAGTCACATGCACGGTCACCTGCCCAGGTGCGCGACCAGGCACGTCTGGTCAGGAAATTTTCCCAAGACTATTTTCATAATTTCGGAGGCGACTCCTCTTGACCCATATGAAGCCCAGCTCATCTAAAAAGAGGGTATCTTGGATTTGGAGAGAAACCTTTAGGAGATAAAAAGGAAGGAAACAACGGAACGCAAAATACTTGATCCAATTCATTCAATACGGAAGGTTGTTTGAATTTGGGAATTGTAATGCCTTCTTGTTCCTCTAATACTCTTGTGATGAATACTTGATCCAATCTTAGTCTTGCAGGTGAACACAAGTTGGCACAGATGAATGCAATGGAGGAGTTTAGACTAGATGCGTATGAAAATGCGCGAATTTTCAAGGAAAAGACTAAAAGATGGCATGATCATCTGATTAAGCCAAAGGAGTTTCATGAAGGGGGCAGAGTCTTACTGTACAATAGTAGACTCAGGTTGTTCCCCGAAAACTTTATGTCTAGATAGACGGGACTGTATGTGGTGAAACATGTAACACCATATGGGGCAATTGAGATCCAAAACCAGGACAGAACGGAAAGTTTAAAAGTGAATGGGCACAGACTAAAACCGTATTTTGCTGGAGGATTTGCTCAGCAATCCTCGAGCATCAAAAGCAGTTGAGGATGCCCAGTTGATTCAAGATGATGAATATAACTCAGAACTACTTCTAACTCTTCTATTAGTTTGATTTGACACATTTATTTATAGTGTCTAATCGATAGATATTAGTGTATAGTATGATGTGGTAGGTGAAGAAAGTTACATATCGCTGAAGGTAGGAATTATGGTGTCTAAAAGACCCCTTTTGAGGGTATTCATGCATGACCACGCACATGGGGGTCACTTCGCGCACCAGGCAACGTTATATGAAGTGGGACGTGGACGGCCGCACATCTGATGGGGTGACCGCGAACCTAGTCATGCATTTTCACCAGTGTACTGCCTCAAGTGCGCGACCACGCACATACCGCGCAATAGGTAAGTTTTTCCCTTTTAATTTCGGACTTTCCCCTCTCAAAACCCCCAATTCTAAAATTCCCTCTTTCTCTCCCCAACACTAAATAACCCTAATTCGACCCCCTCTCTTATCCTCTCTCTGTAAGACAAACAACACCACACTACCCCTTCCTCTTCTCCCTTCACCCAACCTCACGTGTCTTCTCTCCCAAGTCCCTTCACGTAAGTTTTATATTTTTTTTCATGTTAGGAGTAGGTATCCTTAGCTCTGAGTTGAATGGAAAGCAACATCTCCAGACTCTGTTATGCCTTGAGAATAGTGAGTGCTCTAGCTGTGACGCTTAGGCTTAGTTTCTGACTCTCATAGAAGTACCTTAAATTGTATGTTCTTGACTTTGCTTAAGTGCTTTGACTAGAGTGTCTTGATGATCTAACCTTAAGTGAGTTATGTGCCATATGTGGGTGAGGTTTTGTGTTATTGTGTGCATTGCATTTGATGTCAATAACTTTCCCTGTGTGTTTGCAAAGCGAAATAGTAGTTTATTCAGTTTTGGAAGTGATATAGGTATTTCTTTGTTGAACCAGTTACATGCCTTATCCACCTAATTGTTATGTATCTTAGTTAACCTCTTTGAGCCTGTAATATTGTTTTTTCGGAAACCACATTACAAACCTTACCTATTTGTTTGAATTGACCCTCTATTTGAACCCTTACCTCCCATGAGCCACTTGAAATTGTTGTGACTTTTATAAAATTGAAGGGTGGGGTGGTTGGTTTGGATTTTGAGTGGAACTAATAAAATAAGTAGACGGGTGCACTAGTTTGAAAAGGTAAGAGCCGCCTGAGTTCCTAATTGTTCTTAATGTCTTTTATGTGTGGAATTACTCTATATGTTTCTGTGAGGGCGCTAGATTCACGAATGAAAGGTAATTCTTGACCTCTGTGTTAGAGTAAGTGAGCGGGTTATAGATAATGCTTGGTGCTTTTGAGTCAAATCTTGAGATTAAGATGTTACAATATTGTGTTTAATCTGTTTTAAAGAGTCTTGGTGTGATGAGTCTTGAGAGTTGTTGAAAAAGGTTATATTTTAAATAAAGTGTAGTTAGATTGCTCGAGGACGACCAATGGTTTAAGTGTGGGGTGTTGATGGTAGGCTATAATCGCGTATTTTGGCCATTAATTACACTCTAATTCGTTGCACTTTACTAGTGTTTGAGCTTTAAATGGTATTATTTTGTACTGAGTGAGTGTTTTATGCTTTCTAGGAGAGATTTCGAGTTACGATGAGGTTTTGGAGCTAATTCGAGCTATTCTGGAGCTTTGAAGTCTGAGTAAAAGCCCATGGATTAAGTTGGGATCGTAATCAAGAACTAACGGACAATAATGCACTTAATGAAGAAAAACGAGACAAATGGAGCAGGAAGTCACCCAGGTGCGAGAGCGTGCACTGGGCGCGCACTGTGTGGGCAAGTGGAGCAGAACACTGTCCAACATGCGCGGCCACATACACAGTCACCTGCCCAGGTGTGCGACCACGCACGTCTGGTCCGGAAATTTTCCCAAGCCTATTTATGTAATTTTGGAGGCAACTCCTCTAGACCTATATGAAGCCCAGCTCATCTAAAAAGAGGGTATCTTGGATTTGGAGAGCAACCTTTGGGAGATAAAAAGGAAGGAAACAACGAAACGCAAAATACTTGATCCAATTCTTTCAATACGGAAGTTTGTTTGAATTTGGGAATTGTAATGTCTTCTTGTTCCTCTAATACTCTTGTGATGAATACGTTTTCAATTATGGAGTAATCTTGCGTAGGGTTATTGACAGATGTTGTGATTTGACTATTGTTTTGGGTTTTACTCTCTGTTAATTGCCCGAATTCATTGAATGAGTTATTAATTGAATTTCAAGGCTTATTGTGGGTTTACTTTAATCGAGAGAGAAGTGTTACTGCAATTTTCATTGTGCCATATCGTTAGGTTGATTTTACGCCTTTTCTAGGTAATCGAAAGATCTTAGAGAGTTATCAATTAACCTAGTTTAGAAGAATAATTGAGAGGTATTCTTCAAAGGATCATTCATTCACAGTGTTTGTGCATATGTTCATAGGACCTGTTATTAGGTGGATTAAGGGAACTCTCAATCATTCAGAAGAAGAGTTTGAATCCCTAAGGTAGACTAATCATCTGTTAAAATCGTAGGAGTCAATAGAAGTTAAGAATGAACTTAACCCAGAGTTACCCGGAATAATAGTTGATCACATATCTTGTCACAACCCTAACTTCTCACCCTGATATTAAATCGTTGCTCCTTAATCATTAAAGTGCCATTAGTTTCTTATAATAGATAATCTTAGTTGTATTTGTAGTCGATAATAACATCAATCAAAGGTTTATTATCCTGGATAGTGTTGAGCTGAAGATTTGTTAGAACGTTATTTAAACCAATCCCTATGGAGACGATTTAATACTATACTATCTTTGACTAACGAGCCTAAGTTTTATACACAGTTTTGCGCTCGTCAAACAAATCTTTTAAGGAATGTATTAAAAGAGAAGAGTTGTCACCTAATGATTTTTAAGGTGCGTTAGGGTACCTATTTGCAAATAACTCTGTTTGACTAGTCCGTGTCACCAAAGATCAGGTAAGGTCTTAAGTTACTTCAAAGAGAAGGTGTTAGACATTCTTCGAAGTCCACGACTATGGGTCCCGGCCAAACTTTAAACTATGTGGATTATGTGATTAGGCTAGATGATCGAATAGACAAAGGGAAATTTAGAAGTCGAGGAGTCTTACTATAACACATGAGAATCAGTACGAATTTTAATGATTACAAGGATATAACTACATTGGTCTATATTAAATAACTAGGTGTAAATAACAAGTATATAAAGAAAAGGGGGGTCCTATGTTTTTAGACAAAAGGATCACCCCGTGCAACAAAAATAATACTTCGCAGCTCCCTTAAGGTAGGGGTTGCTCATATTATTCAGCGGGCACAGACTATCATCTCCCGCTACACAATTACTATGTTGAAGTTGTTACGTAAAGGCGCTCTAGTTCAGTTCTAAATTGTATCATATGTGTGCACTACTCGTCCCATACCTATAGTCCAGGAGGCTTTGGACCTACTATTTGGATAGTTCTAGACTTCTCCTAGGTTGCTTAAAATGATAAAACTAAGTGACATTCAAAACATATAGGACTTCACATAAAGACAATTAAAGGCCCAAGTTAGCCTCCACACATAAACAACAAATGCACGTGGGCGGTTTAGGCAGTACACAGTTTCAGAATCAAGACTTAAAATCCTATACGCATGGTTTCTAGGTGATTCTAAATTCCAGTATCGTATATTTATCATTATTGTTCTAAATGGCTTAGGAGAGGAGGCAGTAAACTTTGCGAACTCAGGATTATTAACACTGATTTTATAGATAGGCGTCTTAGGCGAGTGACATTGTCCTATAGGCATGATTTCTAAGTTGTTTGCGCAATGGGCATTGAAAGCTATTAAAACTCGGAATTACCAGTGTTTGATTCTATAGACATACTTTCTAGGCGAATAACAGTATCTTATAGGCAAGATTTCTAATAGGCGGTATTTGAACTCACTTTTATAATACTTATTCCTATAGGCATGCTATCTAGGAGGCAGTATAATAAAACAACAGAAACAACCGATTAATCAATTAGTTAAGACCATATAGTCATGGTATCTAGATAAGTATTAACAAAGGTATGTATTATTATAACCCTATAGGCATGCTATCTAATAATCATACAGAAGTAGACATGAGAGCAGGTAAAATATTTAGTCAAACTGTCATGCTTTGAATAATGTCAGGTATTAGGCAAGTTGAGTGAAATGTGTGATTTACTATAGACAACGCATATGGCCCAACACCAGACCCAACAAATGACTTACTTAGCCAAATGGATGCCAAACTTAACCATACATGTGACAGACCACTCGTTGAATTAATTATTTAACTCATAAAACTATAACTAATCAACAGTTCTAGCAAAAGTACATAGACAAGATCACAAAAAATACTGACAAGTTTACAAGGAAGGTTCATGCTTGTATTCTCAGAAACAAAGCTAAAGGATCACAAGATAGTGAATTGTTCCAAAGAGTTTCAAAAGTAAAATGATTCAGGATTAGCCTAAAATAACTTTAGACACGAGATTTAAACATGAAATCTAATAGAGTCATAGACAAGAACAAGTAGATCATAGCCTCCATATGAAAGTTTTAACATGAAGGCCTAGTGAAAACACCATAACAGAACAGGTTCATGATCGAGTAGTCACTTAGTTGAGAATGATAAAACTTTAACATGATGAGTATCAGTTACAATAACAGAAAGACTTATAGTAAACAAAAACATGTCAACTTCATATCAATAGGACACACAAGCATTAAACCTTGGACTAGTTGGCCACATATAGGAGAAAATGTTGGTTATGAGTTTTACTCTAAAGGTCTCAACTAATAATGAAGAACACAGGATTGAGCAAGTCAAACAAAAGCACACAATAGGGTTACATATAGCATGGAAACAGGTCATAGCTAACAGTAGAACTCCAGAAAGATAAAGTTGGGTATGGATGTCTCAATAGGAATTAGAACACATTTTGTGCATGAGTTGATTATCATAATAGTACAGAATAAGGTAAGAAACCAAACTTAGAATAAGAAACAGGTATAAGTAACCAACTACTCCGAGACATAATGATTAGAAACAGTTCAGGTTGGAGACACATAATGGGCAAGCATTCAGGCTAGCATATTAGGCTAAGTATTTAGATAGCATTGCCATATGACTTGCAAAGAAATAGTCTATTATGCATACAGGATTCAACATGAAAAGAGCAATTTTGAGCAGGAACATAGTTTCCTAAGTGTTTTAGTACAAAGTTCAACAATTATCACTCAGGTTTCAATTACGAATCAGGCAGGCATCATGAATAAACTTGACTATCCACATATGAGTTAAGATCAGGACTTGCATAGAATTTAAATTAATTCACGAAATTCCAGGTAGCACTAATGCACATAACACAAACACGAACAGAAAGAAGTAGAAGTGCAAGAGTATAGGGCACTAACCAGTTGCAGGCAAACTAAACAAAGGATGAAGAACTCAAAAATTTCGATAATAGTTGTGATTATTGTAGACCAGTAAAAATCTCAACTCCCCAGTGCTTCAGAGTTCACAGGAGCCTCGAAATGGACTCTGAGCAGTGCTTGCCCTGGAGGAAGGTGAACAAAATCTGGTGGCCTTAGCTTTCAGCCGGCCAAAAGCTCAATTTTAGAATAGTATCGAATAAGTGAGATTGAGAGAATAGTTCCTAAGGTGATTCACGTCTCTCCCAAGGGGAAATTGGGGAGGGGTTTACTCAATTTTCTTATCGTGTAAACCGTTAACCCGTTAAGATTTTTTATATTTACACTTTTACCCATATGTATATAAAGTACTATTGAAACTCTAAATGGCTAAATCCCTAGTCTTGATGGTATTAAAAATTTGGTTAATACATGTATGACAGTATGAGTAGTCTTTAAGACTCTTCAATTAAAAAATATTGTTTGGTTAGATCTTAGATCGTATTAAAAATTTAGAATTGATTTGAAATTGTTTGGTATTGATTGTTCAAAAAGTTTCTATTTGGGTTAGCCAATAAGCGGCCCGATAACCGCCCGATAATTGTTAATCTGATACCAATTTGCCTATTGTCTTATTGGATGGCTAGCGGATTACTACATTTATAATCCGTTAACCGTTAAGCCGAACTGTTAAGCGTAATTATCCGTCAGATCTGCCCGATAAACACCCTTAACTGTGGGTCCCTGTTGAATTTTAAACTATGCGAATTATTTAATTAAGCTAGGTGATTGTCACACCCCAAAACCAAGGAGCGCGATCGGCGCTCAACCGAGTGAACCCGACTGAGCAAGCCTGTTAGATTTCATTCTACCCAAACTCATCCACGAATAGAGATAATACATATTATCATTAATTATATGAAAATGTGTTCATGTATACAATACCAATTCATTTTCAATAGCTTCATAATTTTTAAAGTCTCAATTAACGAATAATACAACCACTACATAATATATTTTGTCTTTCCCAGCACCAATACACAACCCACACTATGTCTACGGAGCCTCTATAGATAAAGAAGAGTACAATGATAATACCGGCAATAAGGCCCCGGCTATACCTCAAACTGAATACACAAAGTACAAAAGATACATGACCCCGGAATGAAGTGGGGATCACCAAGTCAGCTGGGAAGAAGGTGTATTGCTATCACTGATCAATATCTCCTGCTGTGGAACCACCTGCATCCATTTAAAGATGTAGCGCCCCCAGCAAAAAGGATGTTAGTACCGTCGAATAGCACTAGTATGTATAACTAAATAGTCTCTCAATAGAATGACAATTAATACAAACAAGATTATCATAATATCAATGAAAACCTTTATTAACATCAAACCTCGATTTAGGATCAAGACAGTGTTCAAATTAATTCACATATCTCACATTAGGAGATTTTTAGTATTGATATACCATTGTCCACAATACCATTATTTTCAAAACCAGTTCCACCGTACTCTTAGCACGGGTCCGATCACGACCCGATCGGCTAGGCCATCTCATTAGAAATATCAACCACAATTTCTCTCGATATCAATACCACTGTCTTTAGCACGGAGTCCGATCACGACCCGATCGGCTATGCCATCTCATTAGGGACATCAACCACAATTACCATTTCAATTACAATTTCCAACACAATCACCACCATGTGTGCGGCATGGTGTCCGATCACGACCCGATCAGCTAGGCCGTCTTATTTGAGACATCAACCTTTTTCTATCAATCATCGCATTTCATTATACTTTCACATCTTTTCATTTCATTGGCACTAGTGGCCATAATTATAAGATCATTCTTGGCACGTTGTCCATATTCAGTATTTTATGCTCACATTATCAATTTCAAATATCATCCTCATCATCAACAACAAACACAATTCAAATCAAAGGGTGTAGTACACATGTGAGCAATTTAGAGTCTAATGCACATAGAGATATTTCACAAAATTTGGCATAATAGCTCTCATTTGAACTTGACTTAAAGTCGAAACATTATTAATGCACAGCCCATATTTTAACACATCCTCAATTAGTAACATAACATGGATAAAGCATTTGTGATGCTTTGTTGAACATATATCGTTCAACCCAATCTTACTCGGAATAGCCAATTTCATAATGAATCACTCAAAACTTGCATAATTTACATGGATATCGTGGGATTCAATTATAAGAGGAGAGTTTAGCCAACATACCTCACTTGAGCTTCCTTACACTCTAAATATTCCGGAATTCTTAGCAACTTCAATCTATTTTAGAAATATAACAAATTAAACCAAAATTAGGAAGATGATCATGGTTCTAGCTCATTTGAGCATTTTATCAAACACTAGATGTGCATTAAGGTTTCAAGGTCCTTTCATGGAGGATTCCATCATCCCACAACCCAACCTTTACTATTTTTAGCTCAACAATCTTTCTACACCCTTTGATAACACATGCATGTAAATTAACCAACCCTCTTGCCTAGAAATTATCTTGCTTATTATCCATTTCTACACAAAATTCGAAATTGAGGGTTAGGGTGTAGAATCTTACCCCTAGGATGAATACCTAGTGCGTTTCCCTTCTCAATCTTCCAAAACTTGGGGAAGAATTGAAGAACAATTATTGGATAACACCTTCTCACTCTAGGGCACCCTCTCTCACTCTAAAATGTCAGATAATATCTCAAAAATGACCCAAAGAGTGTATTTAACGAAATAGGGTCAGGTTTTAAAACTCCAAAAATGAAGCTCCGGAACAGGTTCTGCGGTCACATATAGGACCGCATAATGGTTATGCGGACCGCATATCGGTCGCATATTGGTGTCCAAAGTTGGCCAAAATCTGTCTATGTATGCGGTCACTATGCGGTCCGCATAACTGTTATACGATCGCATAATGCACCGCAAAAGAGTTATGCGGTAGCATAATCGACCGCATAATTTCCCGGACTGGTCCTTCTCCTGCTCACTTCTGCGGCCATTATGCGGCCAGCAGAGTGATTCTGCGGTCGCATAATGGACCGCAGAATTACATTTTTCTGCCAAATATTTTCCTTTTCATTCTCGTGCATTGTTCAACCCAAAAAGTCCGAGCCTCAAACATGTAAGCCTAGTCCGGCACCAAGAAACATTGTTTTCTTTGCAAACTTTACCAGGCCTTACACTTAAGTACTTTGAAATTTTCCGGGGTGTTACATTCTCCCCCGCTTAGGATCATTCGTCCTCGAATGAGGGTTCAAAACCTGTTATTAACATCTTATGCAACTCAGTTTGTTTTATACCACATTCGAGCAACCCCAAATTTGACTAACTCCCAAAATTTCCAAAACTTTTGCTAGAGTTTCCTTTGTAACTAGGCCTATCCACCTGTCAGAGAGCCCCAGAAATACATCCTAACAACATATATGTATGCTAACAACGTAACATAATACAAAACAACACCAATTAGGGCCTCACAAGCAATTATATTACCAGCACGGAACACCCTTAACATCAAATGTACAAATCATACGTAATTTATAGAAAGCAACTCTTAGAATTCTTTTCATAGATCACAACTTTATAAATACATGGTCATTTAAACAAATAAGGATACTTTTTCTTCATTTCTTCCTCGGCCTCCCAAGTAGTCTCTTCGACCTGTTGGTTTCGCCATAACACTTTCACTAAGGCAATCTCTTTATTTCTCAATTTTTGGACTTGCATATCAATAATAGAAATCAGAATCTCTTCGTACGTCAATCTCTCATTTACCTCAATAGTTTCGACCGGAACAATGAGTGTCGGATCTCCAACCACTTTCTTTAACATAGACACATGAAACACCGGGTGTACTAATGACATCTCAGGTGATAGCTCAAGCTTGTACGCCACCTTACCGATCATCTGAATGATTTTGTACAGTCCGACATACCTCGGACTCAATTTCCCTTTCTTACCAAATCGCATTACATCCTTCATGGGAGAAACTTTCAAGAATACCCAGTCATCTTCTTTGAACTCCAAATCCCTACGACGGATATCCGAATAGGATTTTTGATGACTCTGAGCAGTCTTCAACCGCTCCTTAATGATTTTAACTTTTTCCATAGCCTAATACACAAGGTATGGCCCTATCAACTCTGCTTCCCCAATTTCGAACCACCCAATGGGAGATCTACATCTCCTACCATATAAAGCCTCGAATGGTGCCATCTGAATGCTAGCACGATAGCTATTATTGTATGCAAATTCTGTAAGTGGTAAATGATCATCCCATCTACCTTTGAAGTCTAGCACACAAGCATGCAACATATCCTCAAGCATTTGAATAGTCTGCTCTGCCTGCCCGTCAGTCTGCGGGTGAAAGGCTGTACTAAGATTCACCTGAGTACCCAAACCTTGCTGAAATTTCTTCCAAAAATTAGCAGTGAATTGTGCTCCCCGATCAGAAATGATGGAAACTGGGGTGCCATGCAACCTGACTATTTCTTTGATATACAACTGAGCATAATGCTCCACTGTGTTGGTAGACTTAACCGGCAAAAAGTGCGCTGACTTCGTGAGTCGATCCACAATCACCCAAATTGAGTCACACTTGCGCGGAGTGCGCAGTAATCCTACCACAAAGTCCATATTAATCATTTCCCATTTCCACATTGGAATTTCTATATTTTGTGCCATCCCACCGGGGCTTTGATGTTCTGCCTTCACTTGCTGACAATTCGGACATCTTGCCACAAAGTCGGCCACATTCCTCTTCATATTATTCCACCAATAGACTTCCTTAAGATCATGATACATTTTTGTAGAACCTGGGTGCACGGAATACCTAGTAGTGTAAGCTTCAGTCAAAATTCTTTCACGGAGACCATCCACATTTGGAACACATAGTCACCCTTGGTACCTTAGTGTACCATCATCCATGCCTGGAGAAAAGGCCATGGTCTTATGTTTATGAATCCCCTCTTTTAATTGAACCAATAATGGGTCGTTGTATTGTTTCTCTTTGACTTCCACAACAAGCGATGATTCAGCCCTATTTTTCACAATTACCCCTCCTTCACTAGAGTCCGTAAGACGAACTCCCAAACTAGCCAATCGGTGAACTTCTTTGTCTAATGGCCTTTGATATGCCTCCAAATGTGCTAAGCTACCCATAGATTTTCGGTTGAGAGCATCTGCCACAACATTAGCCTTCCCTGGATGGTATAAAATATCAATGTCATAATCCTTGAGTAATTTAAGTCATCTTCTCTGCCTCAGATTCAATTCCCTCTGTTTGAAAATATATTGAAGGCTCTTATGGTCCGTGAATATATCAACATGGACCCCATATAAATAATGACACCAATTTTTCAATGCAAATACCACTGCTGCAAGTTCTAAATCATGTGTTAGATAGTTCTTTTCATGATTCTTGAGTTGCCTAGAAGCATAAGCTATCACCTTCCCATGTTGCATTAATACACACCCAAGCCCGATTCTTGAAGCATCACAATATACCACAAATCCATCTATACTCTCTGGTAGAGTCAACACCGGTGTCGTAGTCAATCTTGCTTTCAATTCCTGGAAACTCTTTTCACAAGCATCTGACCATTGGAACTGAATTGCATTCTGCGTCAATTTAGTCAATGGAGAGGCAAGAGTAGAAAACCCCTCCACAAACTTTCTGCAATATCCAGCCAAGCCTAAGAAACTGCGAATTTCTGTTGGAGTTGTAGGCCTCGGCCAATTCTTCACAGCTGAAATTTTCTGAGGATCAACCTTAATTCCTTCACTAGAAACTACATGACCCAAGAATATGACTGATTTAAGACAAAATTCATACTTTGAAAACTTTGCATATAATTGGTGTTGATGCAGGGTTTGCAGAACTACCCTTAGATGATCGACATGGTCTTCTCGACTTTGTGAATATACAAGAATATCGTCAATAAACACTATCATAAAAGAGTCAAGGAATGGCTTAAAAACTCGATTCATAAGATCCATGAAGGCTGTTGAGGCATTTATTAGCCCAAACGACATCACCAGAAATTCAAAATGCCCATACCAGGTCCTAAAAGCTGTTTTCGGAATATCCCGCTCCCTGATCTTCAATTGGTTATACCCGGATCTTAAATCAATTTTGGAGAAGTACCTGGCACCTTGCAATTGATCAAACAAGTCATTTATCCTTGGCAGTGGGTACTTATTCTTGATTGTGACCTTATTAAGCTGTCGATAGTCAATACACATTCTCAGCGACCCATTTTTCTTTCTTACAAAAAGGATCGGTGCGCCCCAAGGCGACACACTTGGCCGGATAAAACCCTTTTCTAACAAATCTCTCAATTGCTCCTTTAGCTCTTTTAATTCTGCAGGTGCCATTCTGTAGGGTGGAATAGATATAGGATGCGTGTCTGGCATCACATCAATCCCAAAATCAATCTCCCTGTCTGGTGGGATCCTAGGGAGTTCATCCGAAAATACTCCTAGAAATTCATTCACAACATGCACGGACTCAAGTGTAGGTGCCTCAGCATCGGTGTTCGTAACCCGGATCAAATGGTAAATACATCCCTTGTTGATCATTTTCGTAGCTTTAAGATAAGAAATAAACCTACCCTTCGGCACTACATCATAACCCTTCCACTCAATAACTGGCTCATTTGGAAATTCGAACCTAGCAGTTCTGGTTCGGCAATCAAGCTTGGCAAAACAAGAGTAAAGCCAATCCATCCCCATTATCACATCAAAATCGACCATTCTCAATTCAATAAGATCGGCCACGGTATCTCGACCACGCAACGTATCAACACAATCCCTATAAACTCGCGTGGCTAAAATAGACTCACCAACTGGAATAGATACAGAGAACGGCTCATAAAGTTGTTCTGGTTCTATCCCAAATTCCTTAGCAACATAAGGTGTGACATATGACAAAGTGGAACCGGGATCAATAAGAGCATATACATCATGAGATTGGACAATTAATATACCTGTGACAACATCTGGAGAAGCCTCTGAATTCTGGCGACCCCTCATAGCATAGAAACGGTTGGATCCTCCCAAACTCTGTGCTCCACCCCTAGATGCACCACGCCCTGCGGGTGTTGGAGTGCCTCGAGCTGGAGGAGGTGCTGAGGATGTCGTAGCTGCAGAACTGGCTGGCTGTGCCATGCCCCTGCCCGCACCCTAGCGGGACGAACGACAATCCCTCTGAATGTGACCCCTCAATCCGCGTCCGTAGCATATGGGTAAGTCCATGTAGCATATTCCTAGGTGCATCTTTCCACACCTAGGGCATGGGGGCTTCCTCTGCCGCTGGAATCTACCACCATGACGACCCTGCTGATTGGATCCCCTGTTGCCCTGACTGGGCCTGAAACGGCTCCACTGCTGCTGCTGACTAAGCCCTGATGGTGGTGCACTATCTGAAGACTGAGCAAAGGACTGTGATGGCCCTGATGACCCTCCTCTGAATGTTGAATTGCCACCACCTGAAGAACCACCAAAGTTGCCCGTAGACCAGCCTTATTACTACCCTCTCGCTCCATTCTGCTCCTTAATTTGCATGTCTCTGTGGCTTGAGCGAATGCCACCATCTTTCCATAGTTCATATCAGAATTCAAGGTTGCTGTAGCGGCCTCATTAATTATAAAGGGGCTAAGGCCCTGCACAAATCGGCAAACTCTAGCCTCCATAGTGGGCAGCATATAAATAGCATATTTAGACAGGTACGCGAATCTCATATGGTAATCCCACACACTCAGGCTACCTTGTCTCAAGTTCTCAAACTCAGCAGCATGGGCTGCCTTAGTCTCGGTAGGCAAGAAATGATCAATGAAGGCATCAGCAAACTCACCCCACCTCGCCGGAGGGCTCCCTTCTTCACGGGACTCCTCTCATAGTTCAAACCAAGAATATGCCATATCTTTCAGGCAGTAGGAGGCCAATTCCACTTCCTCTGTTTCAGTAGTACGAATAACTCTAAGAGTCTTGTGCATCTCATCAATGAAATCCTGGGGATCTTCCTCTCGATTAGTACTCGTGAACACTGGAGGATCTAATTGGAGAAACTTGTTCACCCTGGAACCAGTAGAATCCCCTGGCTGACTAGAAGATGTGGGTGCAACATTTGACCTCTGGGTATGGGAAGCCACTATTTGAGCCAACATCTGTATGGCTCCCCTAAGATCAACATCAAAAACACCAGAATGGGAAGTTGGAATTGGAGGTGGAACTGGTATATCAGTTGGAGGAACTGTTGCACCTTCAGTAGGTGTAGGGACAGGTGTGGTCTGATCAATTGTAGTAACTGGAGGAATATTCTCACTCCTCAGGTGCTCACTCGCATCATCAATTATAGGGTCAACTGTCACTCCTGGGGTGACATTGGCTCTTTGGCTAGTTCTTGCCTTCTTCTTAGGTGCCATGTACTGAAAATTAGAGCAACGCAGGAGTTAAAGGAGAAACAATCTTACAACCAGCTTTATCGCACGATCAAGAACATGAAAGAAGGGTATTATTCCTAAATGCCCATGTAGCATCCTAATTATAGATGTGGTCGACAACACACCGATAATAAGGACTCTACTAGACACGGACATCCTAGGACACTTTAAAACCTTAGGCTCTGATACCAAGTTTGTCACGCCCCAAAATCGAGGAGCGCGACCGGCGCTCAACCGAGTGAACCCGACTGAGCAAGCCCGTTAGATTTCATTCTACCCAAACTCAACCACGAATAGAGATAATACATATTATAATTAATTAAACGAAAATGTGTTTATGTATACAATACCAATTCATTTTCAATAGCTTTATCATTTTTAACGTCTCAATTGACAAATAATACAACCATAACATAACATATTTTGTCTTTCCCAGCACCAATACACAACCCACAATATGTCTACGGAGCCTCTATAGATAAAGAAGAGTACAATGATAATACCGGCAACAAGGCCCCGGCTATACCTCAAACTGAATACACAAAGTACAAAAGATACATGACCCCGGAATGAAGTGGGGCTCACCAAGTCAACTGGGAAGAAGGTGTACTGCTATCAGTGATCAATATCTCCTGCTGTAGAACCACCTGCATCCATTTAAAGATGCAGCGTCCCCGGCAAAAGGGACATTAGTACCGTCAAATAGCACTAGTGTGTATAACTAAACAGTCTCTCAATAGAATGACAATTAATACAAACAAGATTATCATAATATCAATAAAAACCTTTATTAACATCAAACCTCGATTTAGGATCAAGACAGTGTTCAAATTAATTCACATATCTCACATTGAGAGATTTTTAGTATTGATATACCATTGTCCACAATACCATTATTCACAAAACCAGTTCCACCGTACTCTTAGCACGGGTCCGATCACGACCCGATCGGCTAGGCCATCTCATTAGAGACATCAACCACAATTTCTCTCGATATCAATACCACCGTCTTTAGCACGGAGTCTGATCACGACCAGGTCGGCGAGGCCATCTCATTAGGGACATCAACCACAATTACCATTTCAATTACAATTTCCAGCACAATCACTACCATGTGTGTGGCATGGTGTCCGATCACGACCCGATCGGCTAGGCCGTCTTATTTGAGACATCAACCTTTTTATATCAATCATCGCATTTCATTATACTTTCACATCTTTTCATTTCATTGGCACTAGTGGCCATAATTATAAGATCATTCTTGGCACATTGTCCATATTCAGTATTTCATGCTCACATTGTCAATTTCAAATATCATCCTCATCATCAACAACAAACACAATTCAAATCAAAGTGTATAGTACATATGTGAGCAATTTAGAGTCTAATGCACATAGAGATATTTCACAAAATTTGGCATAATAGCCTTCATTTGAACTTGACTTAAAGTCGAAACATTATTAATGCACAGCCCATAATTTAACACATCCTCAATTAGTAACATAACATGGATAAAGCATTCGTGATGCTTTGTTGAACATATATCGGTCAACCCAATCTTACTCGGAATAGCCAATTTCATAATGAATCACTCGAAACTTGCATAATTTACATGGATATCGTGGGATTCAATTATAAGAGGAGAGTTTAGCCAACATACCTCACTTGAGCTTTCTTACACTCTAAATATTCCGGAATTCTTAGCAACTTCAATCTATTTTAGAAATATAACAAATTGAACCAAAATTAGGAAGATGATCATGGTTCTAGCTCATTTGAGCATTTTATCAAACACTAGATGTGCATTAAGGTTTCAAGGTCCTTTCATGGAGGATTCCATCATCCCACAACCCAACCTTTACTATTTTTAGCTCAACAATCTTTCTACACCCTTTGATAATACATGCCTGTAAATTAACCAACTCTCTTGCCCAGAAATTATCTTGCTTGTTATCCATTTCTACACAAAATTCAAAATTGAGGGTTAGGGTGTAGAATCTTACCTCTAGGATGAAGACCTGATTAGTTTCCCTTCTCAATCTTCCAAAACTTGGGCAAGAATTGAAGAACAATTATTGGAGAACACCTTCTCACTCTAGGGCACCCTCTCTCACTCTAAAATGTTAGATAATAGCTCAAAAATGACCCAAAGAGTGTATTTAACGAAATAGGGTCGTGTTTTAAAACCCCAAAAATGAAGCTCCAGAACAGGTTCTACGGTAGCATATGCGACCGCATAATGGTTATGCGCACCGCATATCGGTCGCATATTGGTGTCCAAAGATGGCCAAAATCTGTATGTGTATGCGGTCACTATGCGGTCCACATAACTGTTATGTGATCGCATAATGCACCGCAAAATAGTTATGCGGTCGCATAATCGACCGCATATCTTCCCCGGACTGGCCCTTCTCCTGCTCACTTCTGCGGCCATTATGTGGCCCGCAGAGTGATTCTGCGGTCGCATAATGGATCACAGAATTATATTTTTCTGCCAAAAATTTTCCTTTTCATTCTCGTGCATTGTTCAACCCAAAAAGTCTGAGCCGCGGCTCGCTTCCTATAATCCTCAAACATGTAAGCCTAGTCCGGCACCATGAAATATTATTTTCTTTGCAAAATTTACCAGGCCTTACACTTAAGTACTTTGAAATTTTTCGGGGTGTTACAGTGATCAAATAAACAAAAGAAAATATTGATGTCAAAGAATCTTATCATAACACATGAGAATTGGTACAAATCCTTAATGATTATAAGGATACACCTACATTGGTCTATATTAAATGACTAAGTGTAAATAACAAGTATATAGAGAAAGGGGGTCCTAAGTTTTTTAGCCTAAAGGATCACCCCGTACAACATAAATAATACTTCGCAACTCCCTTAAGGTATTCAGCGGGCACATACTATTATCTCCTGCTACCTAGTTACTATGTTGAAGTTGTTACTTAAAGGTGCTCTAATTCAATTCTAAATCGTATCCATTGCATGCACTACCTGTCTCATACCTATGGTACAAGAGCCTTTGGACCTACTATTTGGATGGTTCTAGACTTCACCTAGGTTTCTCAAAATGGTAAAACTAAGCGACATTCAAAACAGATAGGACTTCACATAAATTCAATTAAAGACCCAAGTTAGCCTCCACACATAAACAACAAATGCACACGGGCAGCTTAGGCAGTACATAGTTTCAGAATCGAGACTCAGAGTCCTATAAGCATAGTTTCTAGGTGATTCTAAATTCCAGTATTGTACAAGTGGTGTTGCTCATTGTTTTAGAGTAACTCATAAGCATATTAAAGCGTTGCAAGTCCTATAGGCATTATCTACGTAATGAGGTAGCGGAATGATCCCAGAACTCTAAAATATTAGCGCTGATTTTATGGATATGCTTCTTAGGCAGGTGACAGTGTCCTGTAGGCAGGATTTCTAGTAATTGCATAATAAGGTAGTGAAGCAGCTTGAAAACCCAGGATTGGCAGCTTCTATCCCATAAACAGTTTCTTTCGCGAATGATAACATCCTATAGGGAGGATTTCTAACAATTGACAATTATACTTGTTTTTATAACACTTTATCCCTATAGGTATGTCATCTAAGTGAGACATTATATAAGTAACAGAAAGCAGCTGATCAATTATTTAAAACCTTATAGTCATGATATCTAGATTAGCAATGACATGTATTATTGTATCCTATAGGCATGTTATCTAAAAGCATTGAGTAGTAGACATGGAAACAAGTATAGTAATTACTTGAGACAACATATTTTGACAAGTTAAGTAAAGTGTGTGTGTAATTCCTATAGGCATGATTTCTATTAGTGTACAACACACTAAACGAAATAACAAATAAGACATGTTGAACGAAATAGCAAATAGAGCATATAGACCCTTATAGGCATGTTTTCTACCCTTTCCTGCAAGCATTAGAATAACCCAACCTCTTTCACTAATCTTCCCCATTGTTTGTTTACAAATTATTACATGACCAAAGATAAAAGAAGAAACAAACTTCAAATATTACAGAACCGAGATGATTACAGGCCCAACAAGAAAGCATACTTGAGAAGAGTTAATGGCACTACCTGGGCCTTCAACAGACTCTTTCACTCGAATAGCAAGTTCATATCCAAACACTTTCTAACACATGAGAGTATGCCCATTTGCATAGCCCAAAGCCACATATGGACTCATATCCAATCCAATAGTTATAATATTGACCAATTTACCAAATAAATTAATAGACCACGGATGGAAACCAACCAAATAGTTCTAAAGCAATACCTCATAGAAATCGGGTTGTATGATATCTAACATGATTCGTAAACACATTGGCATTTGAGAAGCAAGAGTGACAGTATTGATCAGACAAAGAACACCAAACTAGGGGAGTCAATAGACTCAATTTGCAACATGGTAGATGCAACATAATTTAAATCATTAAGCAAGGGAGATCATGCTAAGGATAGTCATAACACTAGGAGGGTTAAGGAGACATTCCACTTTGGATTAACAAGGCAAACATTTTAAACACATATGAGGTGAACACGCTAGGCTTTCCAGAATGAACTCAGAATAGAGCATTAGCCATAAAGTGTTTTAAACCTTAGGGGGTCTAAGCCATGAGGGGTTAGATAGGGTCATAGTCAGGAAATGACAAACAGGCAAACAAGAACTCGATGAGAAGCCTAATCATGCTGAGTATAAAACAAAGATCTCACAGTCAAAAAGGTATCGTGGCATGAGAACATATTATCTTAAGGTTAAACAGAACAGGCAGCCTCAGAACTTAAGCTAGTCAACTATGCATGATCATGGAATCTGAATGTATTAGGATTCAACTAGAAGCATAAACAATATAAAAGAATGCAGGATTGACCCAACACCAAAGACAAAGCAACAGGTTTGATTAAAGCATTGCGACAACAGAAGAATGAGAGAGGGTTCTGGTGGCCTTGGAGTTTAGCCGGTCAAGAGCCAAGAGTGAAAAAAGTATAGAAGAATGAGAGTTGAGAGAACAGTAGCGGTAATAATAGTTAAGTAATGAATCCTTGAGAGCTTGAAAAGGAATAGGGATAGGGGGTTTATATAGTGGTAGAAATTGAACAATCAAACATGGAAAAGAGTTAATCAATAACAAATAAGGAAAGAATATCACATGCAATCACTAATAAAACTAGAAAATAAGAAAAATTGAAATTTCAAACCCTAGTTCGACGGAAATCAAAGATTGGCCAAGGATCTTGGTAAATCGGGCCCATATAACCTGGTAGTGAGTGTATATAGATGAAATATCATCTAAGTCTAGAATGTCTGGAAATGATTGTGCTTGATTTAGGACGGTATGCTTTCCAAAGATAGGCAAGTATTATGTGATACCAAAACCGTGTAAATAACGGAGAGATCGAGCATATATGGAAGAAATATCATGGAGAGATTTTATATTAGAATTGGAATTGGGGGGGATAGAGGAAGCGGCTATTAGGGTTTGAGAGGATAAGGGAGTAGAGAGGGTTCAAAGGCGACTGTCTCTAAAGAATGGGCTAGGGTTTGGGGCGTGTGTAATTAAAAGGGTGGGGTTATAATAGGCGTAGCGGGTCGTTTAAAGTGGGTCGCGACTGAGTTAATCACAGGGGTCATTTGGATTAGGCTCTGGGGGTTATTGGGCTAAGGTGTGGGTGTTTGGGGGCCTAATTCGGTGAGAAAATGGCCTGATTTAGGCCACATTTTAAAATACATACAATTAATTAAAACAAATTATTAAATTGTCTAATAAAAAAAATATGAAATAAATGCTTAAAATTAATAACTCAGAATTATAAAAATATAGAATGCTATTTTGGCATAACTGATATAATAAACGTAACTATTTATAGAATATAGGTTATTATTTGGAACAATTGTGTAAATAGCTAAAAATACGAATGTAACTATATAAATGAAGTAACAATATTATGAAAATAATTTAAAGGGATAATTGATACATATTTAAATAATTTAAATGCAAGAAAATCAATTTTAAATATTTAAAATTATAGAAAATACTTGTATGACTCTTGTGAATTGGTGATGACGCGGGAATGATATTTTAAAAGCATATGTCACATTTATAAAAACATGAGGGCAAAATTGGGCATCCACAATGATCAATAAAGTCATGGGGGTTATCATGTTGCTCACCTATAAAGACAGGAGGATGTAGCCCGGTCCATCTATCCAATAGCTTCTGCGGCTCGCCGGCCGCAGCTGGTCTGGGCTCAGGTATAGCTGTTGCAACCGGCTGGGCTTTGCCCACGGGTAGTGCACTTGAGGTCCGATATATGGAAGTTGCATGCCCAGGAACCTCAGTGGTAGGGGTCGGTGCTCCCCCTCCCGCCTGAGATATGGATGAGTCTGCTAGAAATAAACCAGCCTGAATCATAGAATACATGAACCGCAGCACACGGACCGTGACCACCTGGAATCCTGGTGCGGACATGAAATCCCTTGGGGCTGGCTCCACTGCAGGCACCTCGCCCTAATTCTGAATAGCAGGATCCTCCACAGGATCCACTGGTGGTACAAATGGAAAATCTCTGGGACATCCTCGTCCTCTACCACGAGTTGGAGCCCTCCCTTGGCCTCTAGCAACAAGGGGAGCAACTCCTCCATGGTCAGGTACATCTGTCGCGTGTGTTCCTACCATCTATGAGATAATAAGAGAAAGATACTTAGCACAACATCAACTGCACGATAGGAGATGAAGAAAGAGTAGTTTCCTAGCACCATATAGCCTCTCGAAGATAAGAACGGACGTCTCTGCACCGATATGCAAGACTCTATTAGGCCTGCTCATAACTTGTGAGGCCTACATGAACCTAGTGCTCTGATTCCATGTTGTCACGACCAAATTTCTCCTATAAGTCGTGATGGTGCCCAACACGGTGAACTAGCCATGTGTTTATTCTTTTTAACAATTTCAAAATAGTTGACTTCTATTTATTAAGTAAATAAGAGGTGAAAAATTTAATAAAATAAAACATAAACAAATATAAGAGCAAGTGTGGTGTAATAAATACTCAAAAGCCATCAAATTCTGCTGGCGTGTTTCCAAGACCTGGTGTCACAAGTGTATGAGCTACTAGTAGAATATACAAAACACTAAACTATTGTCTGAAATAGAGTATACAGGAAGAAATGCAAAAGAGAGACTTTGCGTGCTGAAGAACGGACTCGAAAAGCATCTCACCACTAGGCCTACGGGTATCGGGGGTGCGCGTCGGGATGACTGCAAGATGCACCTGCCTCAAATCCTACATGATTAGTGCAAAAGTGTAGTGTGAGTACATAAACTTTCACGACCCATTTCTATTATAGCCCGTGATGGTGCCCAACACCATTGTTAAGCAAGCCAACACTGCACAACTAGTGACTTCCCCCTTAGAAAAATTTGTAAACGATAGCTTTTTCCTTATATAAAAAAAAGATTTAGAATTTTGAAATTTTTAACATAAATATTTGAAATCCATTAATACTAATCGTAATCATATGAGCAAACCAAAACCATAAGTCTACTAGTGTGTGTGCCAAGACCTGGTGTCACAAATATGTTGGCAATCTAGTAGAATATACAAAACAAAGCTAGCCTACTGTCTGAAAGGAAATAGAAAGGAAATAAGAGAACATAAGAGAGACTGCAGTTGCTGCAGAACGGCTCAAAGGGACAGCTCACCGAGAAATCTCGAGCTGGGACATCAATCTACGCGTCGGACTGGTGGCCAGATGCACCTGCCTCAAATCCTTTACAATCAAGTACAGAAGTGTAGCGTGAGTACATAAAAGTATGTACCCAGTAAGTATCTAGACTAACCTCGAAGATGTAGTGACGAGGGGTCGACTCCGACACTCACTAGGGCCAATAATATAATAATATGTGATTCTAAATAAGCATGATACACATAACTAACAATAAATTCAGAACAAGAAATAATTGTATAGTTCTTTCATCATATTTAAGAAACCAAAATACTTCGTTCATTTTAAACAAATGATCTCTAAAATAGTGATTTATACCAATTATAAATAGGACTTCCACTTCTATTATCACACAAAAAATCTACTTAGGACGTTCGGCCGATCCAATCATGAAAATGTAAAATATGCACTGCCGAGGGTCGAACGGTGCGAACCATAGATGTATCTATTAACCTGCCGAGACGAACGGCTCGCTCCCATGAGAGTAGTGGAAATAGTCACCCCGCTCACGGAATATACTTGTGATGCAGTTAAATATAAATATAACATAATGTTTCTTAATTCTTTTCAAAATATTAATCTACTTCAAACCTTTGAAATCTTGAAATCCTCAACTTAGTTCCATTCAATGCAAATAAAAATAATGTTAAGATAACGGTACCCACAAAACATGGTGTAAGCCTAGAACTACCCAGACATAACAAGAATAGTAGCTACGTACGGACTCTCATCACTTCGTGCGTACGTAGCCCCCACAATTTATCATATATTAATTAAGTTCACCTATGGGGAAACATCCCTCTTACAAGGTTAGGAAAGAGACTTACCTCACTTTAAGGCCTACTTCCCGGTCCAAGCTTATGCCCAAACCCTCAATTTGGTGCCGAACAATCCAAAACTATCCAAAAAATGTAGAACTAATCAATATAGGCTTAAAAGTTCATGTCCCTACTATATAAGAAATTTACCAACCCTAAATGCAAGATTCCAAAAATTCACCCCCCCCCCCCCTTCGGGCCCACGTGCCCGGATTCTTGAAATTTTCAAAGAAAGTTGTTACACATAACCTTAGGAACATAAATATGTAATTTTCATTAAGTTCTGTAACCATTTTCGTGCTACAACTCCATTTTTATCAAAAACCTAGGTTTTCCTCTAAACCTATGATTTTTACTAATTTACATGTTATAATCTACCCATAAGCTATGTATTAAACTCACATGAGGTAGAAATTACTTACCTCAACTAGTTGATGGAAATCCCCTCTCTAACCAGATCCAAAATCGCCCCCAAGAAGAGTAAGGAGTGAGCAAAAGTGCTCAAACCCAGATTTAAAACATCACTGCCCTTCAGCGACTTCCGCACTGCGGTTCCCCTTCTGCGGACAACTCGTGCAGATGCGGACCAAAGCCAGGCTGCCTCGTCTCGCTTTTGCGCCCAGGTGATCGCACCTGCGGCCAAGCATCGGCAATAAACGACGTGCATCAGTGACACTGCCTGCTCATGCGATGCCTGCCTTCGCACATGCGCTTTCGCAGGTGCGGTCCTTATTCCGCTTCTACGATGGCTGGGCAGCCTATGCTGCGACGCATCTGCAATCATGGGGCTCACACCTGCGAGCTCGCACCAGTGGCTGACCAAGCGCAGGTGCGATTATGACAGCAGCTAGAGCTTCAGCTTTGGCTTCCTAATTCCAACTTGGTCCGAGCCTCGTCCGATTGACACTCGGGGCCCCTGGGGCCCCGTCCGAACGTACCAAGAAGTTTGAAATCAGAAAACGGACCCGCTCGAACTCTCAGAACGCCCGAAACAAAATTAAAACTAAGAATCACACCCTAAAACCAATTGAATCAAACTTAAGAACTTCAAGTCCTTCAATTTACTTCCAATACGCCGAAACATACTTATACTACTCAGAATGACACAAAATTATGCGTGCAAGTCTTAAATGACACTACGGAACTATACCTGGTCTCAGAATTCCATTTGGATCTCGATATTATCAAAACCCACTCCAAACCAAATTTTAAAGAACTTCTAAAACCTTCATGAACCAGCTTTCACTATTAGGCGCTGAAACGCTCTCGGGTCATCCAAAAACCAATCCGAACATATGCCCAAGTTCGAAATCATAATACGAACTTATTGGGACCGTCAAATCCCGATACCGAAGTCGTTTACTGAAAATGTTGACCGAAGTCAAACTTAGCCTTTTACGCCAACCTTAAGGAACCAAGTGTTCCGATTTCAACCCAAACTCTTCCAAATCCCGAACCAACCATCCCCGCAAGTAATAAATCAATAAAAGCAAGTATGGGAAGCCTTATTTAGGGGAACGAGGTTCTAGAAATCAAAACAACTAGTCGGGTCGTTACATTCTCCACCTCTTAAACAAACGTTCGTCCTCGAACGGGTTTAGATTCATACCTGAAGTGTTGAATAAGTGTGGATATCTACTCCGCATGTCCACCTGGAATCCCAGGTCACCTCCTCGACTGGTTGGCCCCTCCACTGAACCTTTACCCGGAAATCCTCTTGGATCTCAACTGGTGATCCTGCCTAGCAATAATAGCAATTGGCTCCTCCTCATAGCCCAAGCTCTCATCTAGCTGAATAGTTATGAAGACTAACACATATGACACATCGGCATGGTACCTCCAGATCATAAACACGTGAAAAAATGGATGAACCCCGGATAGGCTGGGAGGTAAATTAAGCTCATAAGCAACCTCCCAACTCCCCCCAACACCTCAAATGGGCCTATAAGCCTTGGGCTCAACTTGCCCTTCTTTCTGAATCTCATAACACCCTTCATCGGCGAGACTTTCAAGAGAACCTTCTCGCCTACCATAAATGATATATCACGCGCCTTCTGATCCGCGTAACTCTTCTGTCTGGACTGTGCTGTGCGAAGTCGCTCCTGAATCAACTTTACCTTTTCCAAGGCATCCTTCACCTGATCAGTACCATATAGCCTAGCCTCGCCGGGCTCAAACCACCCGATGGGAGAACGACATCGCCGACCATATAAGGCCTCAAATGGAGCCATCTCGATGTTGGACTGATAACTTTTGTTGTAAGAAAACTTGGCCAAAGGCAAGAATTGGTCCCACTATCCTCCAAAGTCAATCACACATGCTCTCAGCATGTCCTACAATATCTGAACTGTCCGCTCTGACTGCCTGTCGGTCTGTGGATGAAATGCTGTGTTGAGCTCTACACGGGTTCCCAACTCACTCTGTAAGGCTCTCCAGAAATGCAGAGTGAACTGAGGTCCTCTATCTGATATGATGGAAACAGGCTTACTGTGCAACCAAACTATCTCCTCAATATAAATCTGGGCCAACTTCTCTGAAGTATAGGTAGTCGCAACCGGAATGAAGTGTGCTGACTTGGTCAACCTGTCGATAATGACCCAAACTGCATCAAACATCCGCAAGGTCCGCGGCAATCCAACCACAAAGTCCATAGTAATGCGCTCCCATTTCCACTCAGGTATAGTCATCTGCTGAAGCAGGCCACCTGGCCTCTGGTGTTTGTACTTAACTTGCTAGCAATTTAAGCACCTAGCCACGTACTCAACTATGTCTTTCTTCATCCGCCGCCACCAATAATGTTGTCTCAGGTCACAATACATCTTCGTAGCTCCTGGATGAATGGAATACCGAGAAGTGTGCCTCCTCTAGAATCCTCTCCCTCAAGCCATCGACATTAGGAACACATAGGCGACCATAGAGTCGCAGAACACCATCCTCGCCAATATAAACCTCCTTGGCACCACCCTATAGTACCGTCTCTCTGAGGACTGCCAAATGCGGATCATCGAACTGCCGAGCCTTGATCTGCCCCAATAATGAAGACTGGGCAACAACACATGCAACAACTTGGCTGGGCTCGGAAATGTCCAACCTCACAAGTTTGTTAGCCAAGGACTGAATGTCCCAAGATAATGGTCTCTCCTCTACTAAAATGAATGCCAAGCTACCTATACTCTCTGCTTTCCTGCTTAAGGCATCCGCGGCCACATTTTTCTTGCCTGGATGATAAAGAATGGTGATGTCATAATCCTTCAGTAACTCAAGCCATCTACGCTATCTCAAATTGAGATCCCTTTGCTTGAACAAATGTTATAAGCTGCGATTATAAGTATAAACCTCACATGATACCCCATACAGATAATGCATCCATATCTTAAGAGCATGGGCAATCGCGGCCAACTCTAAGTCATGCACAGGGTAATTCTTCTCATGGATCTTCAGCTGACGTGAAGTATATGCAATAACTCGCCCCTCCTGTATCAAGACACAACCCAAGCCAATGCGTGAAGCATCGCAATAGACTGTATGCATCCCCAAACCGGAAGGTAACACTAGAACTGGCATTGTGGTCAAAGCTGTCTTGAGCTTCTGAAAGATCGCCTCACACTCATCGGACCAATGGAAAGGAGCACCCCTTTGGCTCAATCTAGGCAAAGGTGCCGCAATGGATTAAAAGCCCGGCACAAACCGGTGATAATAACCTGCTAACCCCAGGAAACTCCTGATCTCAGTCACCGAAGTAGGACGAGGCCAACTCTGAATTGTCTCAATCTTCTTGGGATCCACCTTAATACCTTCTCCTGAAACCATATGCCCCAAGAATGCCACAGACTCTAGCCAAAACTCATACTTGGAGAACTTAGCATATAGCTTCTATTCTCGCAAGGTCTTAAGTACCACTCTCAAATGTTGCCCGTGCTCCCCCGGGCTACGTGAGTAAATCAAGATGTCATCAATGCAGACAATAACGAAGGAATCAATATAAGGTCTGAACACTCGGTTCATCAAATCCATAAACGTTGCTGGGGAATTAGTCAAGCCGAAGGACATCACTAGAAACTTATAATGACCATATCTGGTACGAAAGGCAGTCTTCGGAACATCTGAGTCCCGGATCTTCAACTGATGGTACCCCAATCTCAAGTCAATCTTAGAAAACACCCTGGCGCCCTGCAACTGGTCAAACAAATCATCAATACGTGGCAACGGGTACCTGTTCTTGATGGTAATCTTGTTCAACTGGAGATAATCAATGTACATCCGCATAGTTCCATCTTTCTTATTCACAAATAACACTGGTGCACCCCAAGGTGATACACTCGGTCTAACAAACCTATTTGCCAATAACTCCTCAAACTGCTCTTTCAGTTCCTTCAGCTCTTTCGGAACCATACGGTACGGTAGGATAGATATAGGCTGGGTACCTGAAGCCAAATCAATACAGAAATCAATATCACGATCTGGCGGCATGCCTGGAAGGTCAGAAGGAAACACATCGGCAAATTCCCGGACTACTGGCACTGAATCAATCATCGGAGACTCTGCGGTGGTATCCCGAACATATTCTAGATACGCCAAACAAGCCTTCTCGACCAGATATCGTGCCTTCACAAAAGAGATAACCCGACTAGATGTACTGACGGAGGAACCCTTCCACTCCAATCTCGGCAACTCTGGCATCGCTAAAGTAACCGTCTTGGCATGACAATCAAGGATGGTGTGATATGGAGATAACCATTCCATGCCCAGGATGACCTCAAAGTCAATCATATCAAGTAACAGAAGGTCCGCTCTAGTCTCGTAACCACAGAATGTAACCACACAGGACCGGTAGATCCGATCCACAACCATAGCATCACCTAAAGGAGTGGACACACAACCAGGAGTACCCAAGGACTCACGAGGAATAATTAGGAAATGAGCAAAAAGATGTGACACATATGAATAGGTAGACCCTGGATCAAATAATACCAAAGCATCTCTACCACATACAGAAATAATACCTGTGATCACGGCATCTGAGGCCACTACCTCAGGTCTAGCCGAAAAATCATAGAATCTAGCTGGAGCGTCGATTGGTTGGTCACCACCGTGCTGAACAATAGTTGGCTGACCTCCCCCTACCTGGCCTCCATCTCAAGGACGGCCCATACTTGTCTATTCTTCGCTTCTGGGCGGTCGAACGGCTGACACAGTAATCATAGGATGATGACCCTGTTATACTTCCTTGCCCCGATGTCTAGGACAAAATCTCTTCATGTGACCCAGATCCCCATACTCGTAACAACCCCTTTAGTTCCACAAACTGTTGTTCCGAAGTCTAACCCCGATGGCTTGAATACCCACTAGAAGGACCCTCGATGGCTGGTGGGCGACATGAACTCTCTGGCATGGCATTGAAGTAGGGTCGTGCTGGAGCACCCCGAGGAAGTGGATGGTGGTGCTGGATATGTGGGCCTGCTAGGTTGACCCCTCCCAACCTGACCTCTGCCCCTAGCCGGGGCACCTCTAAACTCTCCCGAGAATCGGGTCCTCTTGTCCTACTGCATCTGTTCTCTACCCCTCTATGTCATGACCCCAAATTCCCTCCGTAGGATATCGTGATGGAACCTAGTCTCTAAGACTAGGTAAGACTATCAATGCGAAATAATAATAAATACAACAACAACAACAACAACAACAACAACATCCTAGTAAAATCCCACTAATGGGGTCTGGGGAGGGTAGTGTGTACGCAGACCTTACCCCTACCCCGACGGGGTAGAGAGGCTATTTCTGAAAGACCCTCGGCTCAAAAAGAAACAAAAATAAAAAAGGACAAAAAGGAGACAATATTAGTATCACAACAACAATCATATGATAAATAGAAATACCATGAAATCCAGAAGAAGGATGCAAAGCAAAGGGAGACAATATTAGTAAATATTAGTATCACCACGACAATCATAAGAACAATAGGAACACCATAAAATCTAGAAGAAAGATGCAAAGAAAAAGTGATAGCTAGTAAATAAGACATGCATTGAAAAGCGAAATAGTAATCCACAACATTGCCACTAGCTATCTCAGACAAAAATCCTACATGACTAGTCCCACAATGGTACGAAATAAGGCACGACTCAACTACCTCCTAACCTACAACCCTAATACTCGACCTCCACATCTTCCTATCTAGTGTCATGTCCTCGAAAATCTGGAGTCTCGCCATATCCTGCCTGATCACCTCTCCCCAATACTTCTTAGGCCGCCCTTTACCTCTTCTGGTGCCCTCCACAACCAGCTGCTCACACCTCCGTACAGGAGCATCTAAGCTTCTCCTCTGAACATGTCCGAACCATCTAAGCCTCGCTTCCCGCATTTTGTCATCAATAGGAGCCACATGCACCTTCTCCCGAATATCATCATTCCTAATCTTATCTATCTTATTGTGTTCGCACATCCACCGTAACATCCTCATTTCTGCTACTTTCATCTTCTAGATATGTGAGTTATTAACAGGCCAACACTCAGCCCCATACATCATGGCCGGTCTAACCACCGCTTTATAAAACTTACCTTTGAGTATCGGTGGCACTCTCTTGTCGCACAGGACTCCCGATGCGAACCTCCACTTCATCCATCCTACCCCAATACGGTGTGTGACATCCTCATCGATCTCTCCTCCCTCCTGGATAACCGAACCAAGATACTTGAAGCTGCCTCTTCTCGGGATGACCTGCGAATCAAGCCTCACATCCACGCCCACTTCCCCTGGCTCAGTGCTGAACTTACACTCCAGGTATTCCGTCTTCGTCCTGCTCAGCTTGAAACCCGTAGACTCAAGAGCCTGTCTCCAAACCTCCAGCTTCTCGTCAACACCGGCTCGCGACTCATCAATCAAAACTATGTCATCGGCGAATAGCATGCACCATGTCACATCCCCTTGAATATGGTTTGTTAACGCGTCCATCACCAGGGCGAATAAGAACGGACTGAGCGCAAAACCTTGGTGTAACCCCATCACAACAGGAAAATGCTCAGAGTCACCTCCTACTGTCCTAACCCGAGTCTTAGCCCCATCATACATGTCCTTAATCGCCATAATGTATGGAACCGACACACCTTTTGCCTCCAGGCATCTCCAGAGAATTTCTCTAGGAACCTTGTCATACGCTTTCTCTAGGTCAATAAACACCATGTGCAGATCCTTCTTACTGTCTCTGTATAGTTCCACCAACCTTCTAACAAGGTGTATAGCTTCTCTAGTCGAACGACCCTGCATGAACCCGAACTGGTTGTCGAATACAGACACTGTCATCCTCACCCTCGTTTCAACAACCCTCTCCCACACTTTCATGGTATGACTCAGTAATTTGATACCCCTATAATTGTTACAACTCTGGATATCACCTTTGTTCTTATACAATGGAACCACCGTACTCCACCTCCACTCATCCGGCATCCTCTTCCCCTTAAAAATAATATTAAACAACCTAGTCAACCACTCCAAACCTGTTATCCCCACACACTTCCAAAAATCCACCGGAATCTCGTCTGGCCCGGTCGCTCTGCCCCTACTCATCTTACGCATAGCTCCCACGACCTCCTCAACCTCGATACGCCTGTAGTACCCAAAGTCACGGTGACTCTCGGAATGCTCCAATTCGTCTAGCATAATATCCCGATCCCCTTATTCATTCAAAAGTTTATGAAAGTAAGTCTGCCATCTCCTCTTAATCTGTGCATCTTCCATCAATACTCTACCATCTTCGTCCTTGATGCATTTCACTTGGTCCAAATCCCGATCCTTCCTCTCTCTCAACTTGGCCAGCCGGAATAACTTCTTCTCCCCACCTTTCTTCCCCAATTCCTCGTACATACGGTCATAAGCCGCACTCTTAGCCTCTGTGACCGCCAGCTTAGCCTCCTTCCTAGCTATCTTATACCTCTCCATGCACACTCGTCTCTCCTCCTCACCTATGCTCCCAACTAACTTCAGGTACGCCGTCTTCTTTGCTTCCACTTTACCTTGGACCACTTCATTCCACCACCAGTCTCCTTTATGCCCACCAGAGACGCCCGTCGAGACCCCTAACACCTCTCTTGCAACCTCCCTAATACAGTCTGTTGTCGCTGACCACATAGTGCCCGCGTCACCACTGCTCCTCCAAGCTCCCATAGCCGACAACTGCCCCTCCAATGCTTGGGCTTTATCCTTAGTTAAGGCTCCCCACCTGATTCTCGGTCTTCCTCGAGTAGACCTTTTCCTCCTCTTTAACATAATACCAACGTCCACCACCAAGAGCCTATGCTGCGTCGCGAGTAGCTCACCCGGAATCACCTTGCAATCCTTGCACAACCCTCTGTCACACCTCCTGAGGAGGAGATAGTCAATCTGGGTCTTCGCCACCGCATTTTGGAAAGTAACCAAATGCCCCTCCCTCTTCCGAAAGCTAGAGTACGCAATCACCAACCCAAAAGCCTTAGCAAAGTCCAACAACGATGTACCTCCTCCGTTTCTCTCCCCAAAACCGAAGCCTCCATGCACCTCGCCATAACCACCTGCGGTCAACCCAATATGCCCATTGAAATCCCCTCCTATGAATAGCTTCTCAGCAGGCAGAACCTGGCGCACAATCAAATAAATCACTAAGAATGAGTACACCACAGCAGTTTAAGAAAATTTATTCTCAATGTCTCTATATATATATATATATATCAAGGTCTAAATAAAATATAAGGAAGCAACATAAAATGATAGAAGGGGACTCCGGAGTCTGCGGACACTGGCAGATATACCTCGAAGTCTCCGTGTGCAGGTAACTCACTGATGTCTAGGCTGGTAAGATGTATCTGGATCTACACAAAAAGATGTGCAAAAGCGTAGTATGAGTACACCACAGCAGTACCCAGTAAGTGCCAAGCTTAACCTCGGTAGACTAGTGACGAGGTCAGGTGAGGCCTTACTGGAATATAATAATGGCATGGTAAAATGTTTAACAATATAGTAAAATAAAATGACATTGGAAATGAATCAAATAGTATGTCACATTTAATGACACTAAATAATTGCAAATAACATCTCATGGAATCAAAATAGAATTTCCTTTAACATTATGAAAATCACGACAATTAATCAAAGGCAACTATGGCCATAAATCAATATCAACAAGGGCACTACCGAGGTACTGCCTCGTAGTCCCAAATTATAAATAATTTCACAATATCTCATTTCCTTATCTCACCGCGGGAGCCTTCACAATATATTTTAAAGAAAATATTTTTTCCGAAATAGCATCTCGCGTTTTAGCCATCCTTATCACACCGCATGACTTCTAGTAGTTTCCCCCTACTAGCCACGCGTATCAAGCCACCCTTATCTCAACGCATGCGTTTCAATACCCAGACCTTATACCACCGCATGCGTATCAATATCACAATATATCATAATTTGCACCTCAGGTGCTCAAATAATTTAACTTGCCAAAATAATTCATCAACAATATTATTCCACAATAAAGAGCTCACGGCTCATGTCAAAATAACTCAACAATAATATTTTTCCATAATAAAGAGCTCACGGCTCCATCACAATAAGTACGAAAATCTTACAAAAATATTCAGGAGTAAATAATTCAGGAAAATAATATTTTAAAATTTTTAATACGTTGCTTCAATATCAAGTTTAAAAATGTCAAATACTTCATATTAATAATATTTAATTTAAAGAAAATCAACCTTCAAATAATGCACAGAATAAAAGAAACCAAGTTCCAACTAAACAGATAAAACAATTAGCAGGAAAAGGTCAAACAAATTTAAAAATATAAACATAAAATCAATAATGAAGAATATAACAAAATGAAATAATTTTATTAATGCGCAACAATGATCTACACAATTTAAAACACAATCTTTCACATTTAGCCCGTGTACACACTCGTCACCTCGTGTACACGACTTTTCACATATTATAATTATCAATCCTAGGGGAATTTCCCTCACACAAAATTAGACAAGTCACTTACCTCGATTTGCCCCAATTTAACCAAGTATTATGCTTTTTCCTCGATTTTCCGACTCTGATCAACTCGTATCTAGTCATAATTAATTCGATACAGTCAACAAAAATTATAGTAATTACTTTTATAAGAAAATATTATATTTTTCAATAAAATCCGAAATTAGCTCAAAATTTGTCCGTGGGGCCCACATATCGGAATCCGGCGAAAGTTACGAAATATGAACGCCCATTCAACCACGAGTCTAACCATACCAAAATAACTAAATTCCAATAACGATTTGACCCTCAAATCCTCAAATCTATCCAAGAGGGATTTCAAATTTTTCCAACTTAAATCACCAATTAAATGTTAAACACAGTGATGGATTCGGGTAATCTAACCAAGATTGAGTTAAGAACACTTACCCCAATGTTTTTCCTTGAAAATATATCAAAAATTCGCCTTTGCTCAAGTTCCAAGTTGTTAAAAATGGCGAATGGGACGAAGCCCCCCTGTTTTTATAACTTACGGATCTGTCCAGGCTGACCTCAATCGTGGAGTCCGATCATGGGGAGTCTGATCATGGCCCTCGACCCTGGGGCTCGATCACAGCCGTCGATCCTGGCTATCGATCATGGCTTCGATCTTTATGGCCTTTGATCACTGGCCTTGGTCATAGCCCTCGATCCTAGGCCTTCGATTAGTGGCCATTGATCATGACTCTCGAGCCTGCCATCGATCATGGATCTCGAGCCTACCTTCGATCCTCGGCTCGATTTTTTTTCAGGAAGTTCGATTTTGACAGCATTTCCAACAGAAAAATTGCAGCAGCTTTTGGAGCAGCTAAGTCCCACTTTTGATCTGTTAACCATCCGAAACTCACCCGAGGCCCTCGGGACCTCAACCCAATACACCAACAAGTCCTAAAACATCATACGAACTTATTTGAAACCTCAAATCACATCAAACAACGCTAAAATCATGAATCACACATAGATTCAAGCCTAATGGACTTTGAAACTTTCAACTTCTACAAACAACACCAGAACCTATCAAATCAAGTCCGATTGACCTCAAATTTTGTACGCAAGTCATAAATGACATAACGGAGCTATGAAAAATTTCAGAATCGGATTTTGACCCCGATATCAAAAAGTCAACCCCTCGGTCAAACTTCCCAAAAATTCAACTTTCGGCATTTCAAGCCTAATTCTACTACGGACTTCCAAATAAAATTCCGATCACGCTCCTAAGTCCAAAATCACCCTACAGAGCTGTTGGAATCATCAAAATTCTATTTCGGGGTCATTTGCACATAATTCGACATCCGGTCACTATTTGAACTTAAACTTTAAATTTTTCATCAAAATTCCATATCTCGGGCTAGGGACCTCAGAATTTGATTCCAGGCATACGCCCAAGTCCCAATTCACGATACGGACCTACCGGAATTGTCAAAACACTAATCCGAATCCGTTTGCTCAAAATGTTGACCAAAGTCAACTCAGTTGTATTTTAAAGCTCTAATTCATATTTTAATCCATTTTCACATAAAAACTTTTCGGAAAAATTTTACGGACTGCACACGCAAGTCGAGTAATGATAAATAGTGCTTAGATCACATAATTAATCATTAAATTTAAAGATGACATTTTGGGTCATCACATTCTCCACCTCTAAAACAAACGTTCGTCCTCAAACGGAGTTAGAAAAAGTACCTGAGTTGGTGAATAAGTGTGGATAACAGCTGCGCATATCATGCTCGGCCTCCCAAGTCGCCTCCTCGACCAGATGACCCCTCCACTGAACCTTCACGGAAGCAATGTTCTTTGACCTCAGCTTTCGAACCTGCCTATCTAAAATAGCCGCTGGTTCCTCAACATAAGATAGATCCTTGTCCAACTGAACCGAGCTGAAGTCTAACACATGAGCAGATCGCCGTGATATTTTCGAAGCATAGAAACATGGAATATCGAATGAACCGCAGAGAGACTAGGTGGTAGTGCAAGTTTGTAAGCCACCTCTCCAACTCTCTCAAGAATCTCAAAAGGCCCAATATACCTAGGGCTCAACTTGCCCTTCTTCCCGAACCTCATCACACCCTTCATAGGCGAAACCCGGAGCAATACCCGCTCATCAACCATGAATGC
Organism: Nicotiana tomentosiformis; assembly: GCF_000390325.3. Lineage (NCBI taxonomy): Eukaryota > Viridiplantae > Streptophyta > Magnoliopsida > Solanales > Solanaceae > Nicotiana > Nicotiana tomentosiformis. Next base: position 13,297,184 of record NC_090815.1, on the reverse strand, counting down.
AACATCACGAACCTTCTGATCCGCATAACTCTTCTGTCTAGATTGGGATGTACGAAGTCGATCCTGAATCAACTTAACCTTTTCCAAGGCATCCTGAACCAAGTCTGTACCTAAAAGTCTAGCCTCGCCTGGTTCGAACCAACCCACTAGAGACCGGCACCGCCTACCATACAAGGCCTCATACGGAGCCATCTGAATGCTTGACCGGTAACTGTTGTTGTAAGCAAACTCCGCAAGTGGTAAGAACTTATCCCAAGCACCCCCAAAATCTATCACACATGCACGAAGCATATCCTCCAGTATCTGAATAGTGCGTTCGGACTGCCCGTCCTTTTTAGGGTGAAATATTGTACTCAACTCTACCCGAGTACCTAACTCACGTTGTACTGCCCTCCAAAACCGTGAGGTAAACTATGTACCCCGGTCAGAGATGATAGATACTGGTACACCGTGAAGTCTAACAATCTCGCGAATATATACCTGAGCCAGCTGCTCTGAAGAGTAAGTAGTAATCACAGGAATGAAATGGGCTGATTTGGTCAGCCTATCCACAATCACCCAAACTGCATCAAACTTCCGCTGAGTCCGTGGGAGCCCAACAAGAAAATCCATAGTGATCCGCTCCCATTTCCATTCTGGAATCTCTAGCTTTTGAAGTAATCCACCCGGTCGCTGATGCTCATATTTCACCTGTTGACAATTTAGACACCGAGATACATACCCCACTATATCTTTCTTCATCTGCCTCCACCAATAGTGTTGTCTCAAGTCCTGATACATCTTTGCAGCACCTGGATGAATGGAGTACCGCGAACTGTGAGCCTCCTGGAGAATCAACTCATGCAAGCCATCCATATTAGGCATACATAGCCTGCCCCACATCTGTAATACATTGTCATCTCCAATAGTGACTTCCTTGGCATCACCGTACTGAACTGTATCCTTAAAGACAAGCATATGGGGGTCATCATACTGGCATTCCCTGATACAATCATAAAGAGAAGACTGAGAAACCACGCAAGCCAAAACTCGACTCGGCTCGGAAATATCCAATCTAACAAACTGGTTGGCCAAGGCCTGAACATCCAAGGCCAAAGGCCTCTCTGCTACCGGTAAATATGCTAAGTTGCCCAAACTCTCCGCCTTACGACTCAAGGCATTGGCCACCACATTGGCCTTCCCGTGATGATAGAGAATGGTGATATCATAATCCTTAAGCAACTCCAACCACCTCTGCTGCCGCAAATTAAGATCCTTCTGTTTAAACAGATGTTTTAGACTCTGGTGATCGGTGTAGATCTCACAATGGACACCGTACAAATAATGCCGCCAAATGTTTAGGCATGAACAATAGCTGCTAACTCCAGGTCATGTATAGGATAATTTTTCTCATGCACCTTTAACTATCTGGACGCGTTGGCAATCACCCTACCGTCTTACATCAACACTGCGTCGAGACCAATACGCGACGCATCACAATACACAGTATAAGATCCTATACCTATAGGTAATACCAATACTGGGGCTGTAGTCAAAGCTGTCTTGAGCTTTTGGAAGCTCTCCTCACATTCCTCGGTCCACCTGAACGGAGCACCCTTCTGGGTCAATTTGGTCATAGATGCAGCAATAGAAGAGAAACCCTTTACAAATCGGCGATAATACCCAGCCAAACCAAGGAAACTCCAGATTTTCGTAACTGAGGACGGTCTGGACCAACTCTGCACTACTTCAATCTTCTTTGGATCAACCTTGATCCCCTCACACGAAACTATATGACCCAAAAATCCCACTGAATCAAGCCAGAATTCTCACTTTGAAAATTTTGCATATAACTTCCTTTCTCTCAAAATCTAAAGCACAGTCCTCAGGTGTTGTTCATGATCTTCCCGACTCCGGGAATACACCAGAATGTCGTTAATAAATACAATGACGAAGGAATCAAGATAGGGTTGAAATACACTATTCATTAAGTGCATAAATGTTGTTGGGGCGTTGGTCAGCATAAAAGACATCACAAGGAACTCGTAATGACCGTACCGAGTCCTGAAAGTAGTCTTCGAAATATCTGGCTCCCGAATCTTCAACTGATGATAGCTTGAACGCAAGTCAATTTTAGAGAATACCCTGGCACCCTGAAGCTGATCAAATAAGTCATCAATACATGGCAATGGATACATGTTCTTCACTGTAACCTTTTTCAACTGGCGATAATCAATACACATCTGCATAGAACTATCCTTCTTCTTTACAAATAAGATAGGAGCACCCCACGGGCGATACACTAGGCCGAATGAAACCCTTATCAAGCAAATCCTGTAACTATTCTTTTAATTCTTTCAACTCTGCTGGGGCCATGCGGTATGGTGGAATAGAAATGGGCTGAGTACCCGGTAAAAAATCAATACCAAAATCAATATCCCTGTCGGGTGGCATACCCGAAAGATCTGCTGAAAATACATCAGGAAAATCCCTTACTACAGGAACTGACTCTACAGTAGGAGTATCAATACTAACATCTCTCACATAGGCCAGATACACATCACACCCCTTCTCAACCATTCGTTAAGCTTTAAGAAATGAAACAACCCTGCTAGGAACATGATCCGAGGTACCTCTCCACTCTAGCTGCGGTAGACCCGGCAGAGCCAATGTCAGCGTCTTGGCATAACAATCAAGAATAGCATGATAGGGCGACAACCAGTCCATGCCCAAAATAATATCAAAATTCACCATACTGAGTAATAATAAATCAGCTTTGGTCTCAAAACCACTAATGACAATTAAACACGACCGATACACACGGTCCACAATAATTGATTCACCCACGGGTGTAGATACATAAACAGAAGAACTCAAGTAATCACGTGATACGCCCAAATACGGGGCAAAATAAGATGACACATAAGAATAAGTGGAGCCTGGATCAAATAAAACTGATGCATCTCTATGACAAATCGGAATAATACCTGTGATAACAGAATCGGATGCAATGGCATTTGTCCTAAAAGGAAGGGCATAATATCTGGCCTGGCCTCCCCCTCTAGGGCAACCTCTACCTGCCTGACCTCCACCTCTAGCTGGCTGTGCAGGTGGAGTGGCAACTGGTGCAGTAATCATGGCCTAAGAAGCCTGAGGACCTTGTGGAATAGGTGGGGCCTGAGAAATCTGTGGAGGTGCACCCCTCCTAAGTATGGGGAAATCCCTCATGATATGACAAGTGTCACCACACTCAAAACAAGCCCTCGGAGGACGTGGCTGTTGGGACTGGCTCGGGCCTGATCGAATAGACTGTCCGCTGAAAGCACCCCGTACATGAGGTACAGAAGACACTGGTGGTGCATAATATGGAACCTGAGGTCTGGGAGTAGTCGGAATACCACTAGAAGCTGGAAGTGCTGAATCAATAGGACGGCTCACATAACCTCTACCATGATGGGCTGCAACTGGGGCACGAGAATTATTATATGTTCCAGAATCTTGGGTTCTCTTAGCTTCCCTCTCTTCCCTCTCCCGAGTCCGCATACCTTCCAATCTTCTAGCAATTGACACCACCAGTTGGTATGTGATGTCCATCTATAGTTCTCGAGCCATACTGAATCTGATACTTGGGTGGAGCCCCTCAATAAATTGGCAGACCCGCTCTCGAACATTAGCAACCAAGGCTAGTGCATGCCTAGCCAAATCACTGAATCGGACCGCATACTCTGACACGGTCATAGAACCCTGGCGCAACTGCTCAAACTCTGCGCGCCATGCATCCCTAAGACTCTGAGGAACATACTCCCTTAAGAACATATACGAAAATTGAGTCCAAGTGAGTGAAGATGCCTCAGCGAGACTCTCCAACTCATATGCCCGCCACCACTGGTAGGCTGCTCCTCTAAACTGGAATGTCGTGAAAGAAACCCCCCTGGAATCCACAATACCCATAGTACAAAGGATACGGTGACATTCCTCCAGAAAACCCTGAACATCCTCTTAAGCTAAACCGCTGAAAGTGGGAGGGTGGTACTCTGTATACCTCTCGAGCCTAAGCTGCTCCCCCTCTGAAACTGTTGTCCTAATATCAGGTAGAACTGGGACAACTGGTTGCACTGGAATAACCTTTGGGGCATAGTCAACTTGGGCACGTGGGTCTGGAGTACGGGCGGCGGGAGTCTGCGCTCCTCCCCCAGCCTGAGATGTGGCAGGAGCAAGTGGAATTAATCCTGCCTGAGCTAAAGTGCCAAACATGCTCAAAACCTGGGCAAGCGTCTCCTGAAGTGCAGGAGTAGTAACAGGCGTCTCAGGTGACCTGCTCTCCAACTGGAGCTACTGGTGGCTCTTGTGCAGCAGTTCATGCATGTGCTCTGGCAAAACCACGTGGTCTTCCTCGGCCTCTTTGACCTCTGCCCCGACCCCGGCCTCTTTCGGCTCCAACAGGGGGCGCGGGTGTCTGATCATCAGATCCAGTTGTGTGTGTCCTCACCATCTGTGAGAGAATAAAAAGACAATTGTTTAGAACTTTGAAATCAACAATGGCGCACGATAAGGAATCAAAGAAGTGAATATTTCCTAATAGTTCCATAGCCTCTCGAAGATAAGTACAGACGTCTCCGTACCGATCCGCAAGACTCGACTAAACCTGCTTGTGACTCATAACGCCTATGAACCTAGTGCTCTGATACCAACTTGTCACGACCCCAAATTCTCTCCGTAGGATGTCATGATGGCACCTAGTCTCTAAGACTAGGTAAGCCTATCAATGCGGAATAATAATAAATATCTGAAATAAATAAATTACAATTCAAACAATTTCAACTCCCAAAACCCGGTAGAAATAAATCACAAGCTTCTAAGAATTTATTCTCAATGTCTCTATATATATCAAGGTCTAAATAAAATATAAGGAAGCAACATAAATGATAGAAGGGGACTCCGGAGTCTACGGACGCTGGCAGATATACGTCGAAGTCTCCGTGCGCAGGTAACTCACTGACGTCTAGGCTGGTAAGATGTATCTGGATCTGCACAAAAAGATGTGCAGAAGCGTAGTATGAGTACACCACAACAGTACCCAGTAAGTGCCAAGCCTAACCTCGGTAGAGTAGTAACGAGGTCAGGTGAGGCCCTACTGGAATATAATAATGGCATGGTAAATTGTTTAACAATATAGTAAAATAAAATGACATTGGAAATGAATCAAATAGTATGTCACATTTAATGACACCAAATAATTGCAAATAACATCTCGTGGAATCAAAACATAATTTCCTTCAACTTTATGAAAATCACAACAATTAATCGAAGGCAACTATGGCCATAAATCAATATCAACAAGGGCACTACCGAGGTACCGCCTCGTAGTCCCAAATTATAAATAATTTTACAATATCTCATTTCCTTATCTCACCGCGGGAGCCTTCACAATATATTTTAAAGAAAATATTTTTCCCAAAATAGCATCCCGCGTTTTAGCCATCCTTATCACACCGCATGACTTCTAGTAGTTTCCCCTACTAGCCACGCGTATCAAGCCACCCTTATCTCACCACATGTGTTTCAATACCCAGACCTTATACCACCGCATGCGTATCAATATCACAATATATCATAATTTGCACCTCAGGTGCTCAAATAATTTAACTTGCCAAAATAATTCATCAACAATATTATTCCATAATAAAGAGCTCACGACTCATGTCAAAATAACTCAACAATAATATTTTTCCACAATAAAGAGCTCACGGCTCATGTCAAAATAATTCAACAATAATATTTTTCCATAATAAAGAGCTCACGGCTCCATCACAATAAGTATGAAAAGCTTACAAAAATAATCAGGAGTAAATAATTCAGGAAAATAATATTTTAAAATCTTTAATACGTTGCTTCAATATCAAGTTTAAAAATGTCAAATACTTCGTATTAATAATATTTAATTTAAAAAAAAAATCAACCTTCAAATAATGCACAGAATAAACGAAACCAAGTTCCAACTAAACAGATAAAACAATTAGCAGGAAAAGGTCAAGCAAATTTAAAAATATAAACATAAAATCAATAATGAAGAATATAATAAAATAAAATAATTTAATTAATGCGTAACAATGATCTACACAATTTAAAATATAATTTAATTAATGCGCAATAATAATTAATTGCCAAGCCTACGGGCTACCTTTATTTCGAGTTCGAGCAATCACTCACTCGACCATTAAGCTTATGGGCTACTTTGACTATTACGCCTACGGGCTACATTGCATCGAGTTCGAATCATTCGCTCGACTGCCAAGCCTACGGGCTACCTTTATTTCGAGTTCGAGCAATCACTCGCTCGACCATTAAGCCTACGGGCTACTTTGACTATTACGCCTTCGGGCTACATTGCATCAAGTTCGAATCATTCACTCGACTGCTAAGCCTACGGGCTACCTTTATTTCGAGTTCGAGCCATCACTCGCTCGACTATTACGCCTACGGGCTACTTTGACTATTACGCCTACGGGATACATTGCATCGAGTTCGAATCATTCGCTCGACTGCCAAGCCTACGGGCTACCTTTATTTCGAGTTCGAGCAATCACTCGCTCGACCATTAAGCCTACGGGCTACTTTGACTATTACGCCTGCGGGCTACATTGCATCAAGTTCGAATCATTCACTCGACTGCTAAGCCTACGGGCTACCTTTATTTCGAGTTCGAGCCATCACTCGCTCAACTATTACGCCTACGGGCTACTTTGACTATTACGCCTATGGATACATTGTATCGAGTTCGAATCATTCGCTCGACTGCCAAGCCTACGGGCTACCTTTATTTCGAGTTCGAGCAATCACTCGCTCGACCATTAAGCCTACGGGCTACTTTGACTATTACGCCTGCGGGCTACATTGCATCAAGTTCGAATCATTCACTCGACTGCTAAGCCTACGGGCTACCTTTATTTCGAGTTCGAGCCATCACTCGCTCGACTATTACGCCTACGGGCTGCATTAGTTCAAGCAAAACTACTCATTTCTTCGAATTAAAACAAACACTTGACTATTTAAGCTGAAGGACGCTCGAACCCGATAAAACAAAGGGGACTACCCACGAGGCCCGAAGGCAACAGAGATTTAAATTCAAACTGTTTATTTAGTTTGAAGCGCCATTTCTCTTCAAAAAAAAAAGAAGAAAGATTTGTATTTACAAAATTTTTGTACAGAAGCGGCGAAAACGCCATCAGAAGTTATCCGATTCAAAGCACGTTGGGCCTCGTTGAAAAGACAGGAAGCCGCTCTGCATTCATCACTAATTGATCTTCTCCGGTCACCAAGGACCGAAGGTAACTAGCAATTCCCATCGGGGAAGAGAAAATTCGGGTATCCTCAATGAAGTCGGGGACTATAAAGACGCATAAGATGATCGAGCATTACATACGTCATGGTCGGGATCGATAAAAACATCAGTGTATATCTGATCGAGCTGCTGGAAAATCATATCGTTTCTCGCCACATTCTTTTTCGAGAAACGAGGGAACTATTTGTATACGGTCGAAATAGATTTCGGCCTTCCTAAGTTCGATCGAGTTCGAGTGTTAAGAAGTCGGAATGAGATTTTGGGAGTGAGCTTTGAGGTCGGTACTAACGAACCTCGAGCCCGAAGGTCGCTCGAGGAGGCGGCTCGATAATCCTATCGAGCTCGTGACCGAATCGATCCGCTAGGCACTGCTTCGAGGTCGGAAATGCGCGACGCCCATCTCGAAGGTCGAACTCGATCCAAGACCGAAGGACCCGACCCGGTAACGAGTTCGAGCTAGTATCGAGCTCACAGACAAGAGCCGTTGCAACCACACCAAGAGAGAGAATCTTGGCGGGAATCAAGGAAGAGACAAGTCATCATGGGTCTTCCACTACATGTTTTACTTTATTGTATTTTGGTAATGACCCTCTTCTATAAAAGGGGAATCCTTGTAAGCTAGAAAGGGGGAAGAAAAAAAGATCACTTCTTATATTGATAGTTATCCCTTTGTGCTTGTTTCACTTATTCATTCTTTTTGCTTATTATTTTTGTTCTTACAGTCAACAATACACATATTTTCATTTCTCTACGCGATTTATATCAAATTGTATCGCATATCCTTAGAACCATCCACAAATCTAACGTTATCCGATTTTTCCGGTAAACATCATAATTTCATAAGATTCTTGAGCTTGTATAATGAAACCCTCGATAGTCGTTACGTTGTACAAGTTTCTATAGTATTCTCTATCGCTTCTGATGTTAAATGAATCATAATTCTCAGCCAGATTGTTCAAACACGTTTTATTTTTAACCAAAGCAAAACAATGAAAATAATACATTATAATAAGAAAATATATCACAACAATATTAATCCTAAATCTATCCTTCCAAAACCAAATCTAAGCACCCACAAAAAAAAAAAAAAAAAAAAAAGGGTAGTACATGTGGGTGGGAAACATGTTATTGTCTAACCTCTTTACTTAGCAAAATCGATCAGAAACAATCAAACAAGCTAGCTCAATCTACAATTACTTTTTTCTTGGAATAAATCGGAATCAGAATTTGAAATTTATGGATTTTGAATTTGTCTCGGAAGCCATAACTTATCTTAGTGATTGGATCCATAATTAAATATTTATATATATTTAATAAATTTTCTAATACAAATATTATATTTAAACAAAAATAATTGGGGTCAGCTCAACCCTACCTAATAGGCTAGCTCCGCTTCCGGCAACATATTTAACTTAGTGGTGGTGAACATGGTGCTCATGGACTTGCTGGTTCTGGTGGAGGTGGTGGTGGTGGTAGAGATGGTGGTGGTGGCCGCGGCGGCTACGGAAGTTGTTGTGCCCTAGGATTAGGAGGGGCAAACATAAAAAGATTCTTATTTTTTTCTGGTGATGGCGGTGTTACTTTGTCTCTTAATTCTCTGGCAATTCCTTGTGCGAATAATATTGCAGCTTCCACACAATGGCTGGAGATGAACAAACATATCAGTAGAAATGAAATTATATTTGACTTCATAATTGAATCAAATTGTGATGTATGGAATTAAGTGAGAATTATGAATGAATATATATAATGGTGCTATTTAAGGGGCCTTAGCTCGCTTATAGAATTTTCTTTTTCACTTTTAGCAATTTTAGGTATTAGGTACAACTTGTGAATATTTTAGTTTGTTTTCTTGACGACATAGTCAAAATATATAACGCGTTATTCTTTCTTGTTCAAAGGAATTAGTCCAACAAATTTATTTGCATTGACTTCTCATGATTTACATAGTCACTCCATTTTCGTGATAGATTGGCACCTATTTTAAGATTTTTTTTCTTTTTTCGTGTTCAAGCTAGTTTAGGTTTTATATTAATTTAGAGACGTTATTGTTGAAGCGTGTGACCATCTCATTTAAAAAGATAAGGAAGAGTTCATAGATTCAACTTTAGAGTCTCATTGTAACATATTATAAAAATGATTTTTTACGTGATTGACTCATGAAAAAGAATCATGATTGAGGGAGCATGTGAAAATATAATTAACTAGTAATAAAAGTGCATTCTTTAATTTTTAAAAGCTTAAATTTTTAGATGAGATGATTGTATATACCACTTTTTTTAAAATGATCATATATACCACTCTAAGAATCAAATTATTAAACGTCATAACTTGAAATGAATTGACTTAACAGTGGAGATAAAGTCAACTTTTTCTATAAAGCTGGGAGTACAGTACTATATATTTTCAAGAGTAAAGTAAATAAATTTTTAATTGAAAACATTTCTGGGGCAAAAATGGACTCTGAACGTTGAATATACAATTTAAGATAATGTCTCGTTTTCAAATAATTCGACGACTACTTTGACTTAGAAGAACATAAATAAACTTCTTATTTATCGAAATTGCATAATTCATATCAAATTATGTCAGATGAAAGGCCATAAGAGGATGGTTTTTATATGTTGCACAATACTACAGTGATGAAAATTTATATCTTTTGTTATAAAATTAATAAGGGATAGATTAGTCAAATTACTCTTTAATACAGTATATTTTTTTTTGTATGAACACGTTGAACCTTATCCTATAACTAAATGGGAACGGGAGGAGTATATTTCTTCTTTTTCCACATTTTTGACTAATCAAAAGTTTCCTACCAAGATATAAGGGCGACCTAGTGTACTAAACTCCCGTTATGTGCTGAATCCGAGAAGAGGCCGGATCACAAGGGTCTACTGTATGCAGTCTTACCCTGCATTTCTGCAAGAGATTCCACAGCTTGAACCTGTGAGGTTGTGACTTCCTCATCACATGACTACAACTTTACCAATTAAACCAAGACTCCCCTTCAAACATTGCTTCAATTGAGCAAAAATGCAAGTAGGGGTATACATGGACCGGGTTGGTTCGTTTTTTATCAAAACCAAACCAACCAATTATATCGGTTTGGATTTGTTCGATTTTGTCGGATTTTCGGGCTTTTCGAATTTTTTTGTTACATAAATATTCTTTAATCTTACTGTAACGATCCAACCGGTCGTTTTACTTTCTAGATCCATATTCCCATAGATAAGACTCCACGTATGTACCTTTACTATTTTGGAAGGGTTCGGGTTAAAATCGGAACACTCGGTTTCTTAGTTTGTCTTTAAATACCTAATTTTGACTTTGGTCAACATTTTGAGTAAATGATCTCGGAACCGGGATTTGACGGTTCCAATAGGTTCGTATGATCATTTTGGACTTGGGCATATGTTTGGATCGGCTTTTGGATGACCCGGTATCATTTCGGCGCATAAAATTGAAAGTTTAAAGGTTCGTTAAATTTGGTTTGGAGTAGGTTTTGGTGTTATCGAGGTCCGTTTGTGATTCTGAGCATGGTAATAGTTCCGTATGGTGATTTAAGACCTGCACGCAAAGTTTGGTGTCATTCCGAGTAGTTTAAGTATGAATCGGCGCGTTCAGAGTAAGTTGGAAGAATTTGAAGTTCATAAGTTGATCCCATTGGTTTTGGGTTGTGATTCTTAGTTTTAATGTTGTTTTCCGCATTCCGAGGGTGCGAGCGATTTCGTTTTATGTTTACAAACTTGTTGGTATGTTTGGGCGGGGCATCGGGGGCCCCGGATGCCATTCGGACGATGCGCGGAAGTCGTTTGGCCTTGGATGAATAGCTGAAGCATCCAACTTCTGGTGCAATCACTCCTACGGAGGGCCAGCTGCAGGTGCGAGCTCGCAGAAACGAGCCAGCAGCCGCAGAAGTGGCCCAGCGTAGGCAGTCTAGAAACCGCAGATGCGGGTGAGGGTGCGCACCTGCGAACGCGCTGGTGTGAAGGAAGCTACCGCAGAAGCGGCCAAAGCCGTAGGTGCGGCACACGCGTCGTAGCAGCGGTCCCGCAAAATCGGTCCTGAGGTCCTTTACCATTTTTAAAAAACATAAGTCTCTCTTGGATAACTAGGTTAGTGCATTAAAATAAATCGTAGTTACGTGCAGTTTCGTTAAAATAATAAGTGAAAGTGAATCAGTGTAAAACAATCCATAACAAGTTCTAGAACACCCTTAAAATCCGGTGTCACAAGTACATGGGCATTTACTAAGGAGTACCATAATAATAATACATCTGTCCAGAATGTAAATAAGACAGAATAAAATAAGTAGTACAATGGAGACTTTGTGGACTGCGATGTATGGCCTGGAATGCAGCTCACATAAAGTCTCCTCAACAGTTGCGCCTATGCGCCAAGATGATCACCAAATGAACCTGTCATGTCCTGCACATTTAGTGCAGAAGTGCAGCATGAGTACGTAAATCAACGCGTACCCAGTAAGTATCTAGCCTAACCCCGAAGAAGTAGTGACGAGGGGTCGATATTGACACTTACTAGTGGTCCACTAAATCAATATGGTAAATCATAAACAGATAAGAAGCACAACAGTAGTAGTGAGGTAAAACTGTAACTAACACAATCTTCCAAAATTTCTTTCTAACGATATCAATTTCTCAATCTCGTATTCTATCTCAACAACTCATAAATATCAATTACCAATATCAAACGGATAAGGAAGTACCATATAATATGCAAGGTATCAGTGGAAGGATAAACCTCATGAATATTCAGATTGTTAGCGATATAATGCATGATTATGTCGAGGTCGTACGACCAGATTAAGAAAGAATGTGATACTGGCGAGGTGATCGGCCCGATCCCATCATAACGTGTACGATGCCGAGGGTAGAGCGGCACGAACCATAGATGTATCTATTATACTGCCGAAGTAAATGGCTCGCTCCCATGAGAGTGTAGTACATAATCATGTCGAGACATTCGGCCCGCTCCACAAGAAAGGAAAGGAATTATCGAATTACGCGACACGAGCTTGAGATACAGTATATGAACACAAGGTAAGTATAACCTTTACCGTTTCTCAAATTTACTTCATCAGAGGGGGAGCCGCATCTGCGAGGCTTTTTCCGTAGATGTGGAGCCGCAGATGCGACCATATATCCACAAAAGCGGAAGTCCTGGAGGCAGAAAGGCTCATTTATTACGGGACTTAAGCCATTTCTAACCCATTTTTCTCACTTCTTGGGCGCTTTTAGAGCTTCTTAGAGAGGGGTTTTCACCTAGCTATTTGAGGTAAGTAATTTCTATCCAATGTAAGTTAAATACATAGATTATGGGTAGATTGTAACATATAAAATTATGAAAATTATGGGTTTAGATGAAAAACTTAGGTTTTGATAAAAATGGGATTTAACCACGAAAATGGTTATGGAATTAGGTAAAAATTATATATTTGAGTTCTTGAGGTTATGGGTAACAACTTTCTTCGAATATTTCTGGAATCATAGTACGTAGACCCGGGGTGAATTTTAAGAATCTTCTAATTTGGGTTGGGTAATTACTCTAATAGCTAAATTATTAACTTTTGAGCGTATATTGGTTAATTATTATAACATTTGACTAGTTTTGGGTCGTTTATCACCGAATTGAGGATTTAAAGCATATTTGTAGATCGGAAGTGAGCTTGAGAATGAGGTAAGTCTCTTGCCTAACCTTGTACGAGGGAACCCATCCCCTTAGGTGTATTTGTTGTGAATTACTTGTGTGGGGAGCTACGTACGCACTAGGTGACGAAAGTCCGTACGTAACTAAATTCCATGTGATGTTCGGGTAGTCTTAGATTTACATCATGCTTTGTTTGCACTGTTATGTTGATTATGCATATTAATTGTCTTAAATAGAGTTGAGATTAAGGAATTGTAGATTTAAAGTCTCTAGTATAGACTTCTTATGTTTGGGAAGAATAGAAGAATTTTATAATAACTCTAAGAAATTCATGTTCACTCGCGTCGCAAGTATTTCCGCGAGCGAGGTAAATTTTCTCTACTCTCATGGGAGCGAGTTGTTCACCTCGGGAGGTTAATAGATGCATCTATGGTTCGTGTCGTTCGACCCTCGGCAGTGCACATGGCATATTTTATGAATCGGAATGTACGACCTCAGCATAAATCGTGTGTGATAATACTCGGAGCCCAATTATATTTGATATTATTTTATGGCTTGAGCGGTTATAATTACTTAATGACAGAAATTGACTTAGAATTTATTATTAGTGGAAGAATTATTATTCATTATTTGTTACTGAGTTATATTTATTATTTATATGATCCATGCTTATTTAGAACTTTGGTATTTTATCGTTGGCCCATAGTAGGTGTCGATGTCCACCTCTCGTCACTGCTTCTTCGAGGTTAGACTGAATACTTGCTGGTTACATGTTATTTATGTAATTACGCTACACTTCTGCACTAATCGTGCAAGTTTTGAGGCAGGTGCATCTGGTGGTTATCCCAGTGCACACCCCTGATACTTCGAGACTTCGTGGTGAGCTGCTTTCCGAGTCCATCCTGTAGCACCCGGAGTTTCTCTTTTGCTTTTATTTTTTGTCTATTCCATTCGGACAGTAGTTTAGTGTTTTGTATATTCTACTAGTAGCTCATACACTTGTGACACCACGTCTTGAAAATTTTGCTAGTAGACACTTGATGATTTTTGAGTAATTATTTCACTACACTTGTTCTTATAATTTTTTACACTTTATTTTATTAAATTTCTCACCTCTTACTTATTTAATAATTAAGAATCAACTATTTTTAAAATGTCAAAGGAATTAGATACATGGCTAGTTCATTGTTGGCTTGCCTAGTAGCGACGCTGGGCACCATCACGGCCTATTGGGAAATTAGGTCGTGACAACATGGTATCAGAGCACTAGGTTCATGTAGGTCTCACAAGTTATGAGCAGGCGTAGTAGAGTCTTGCGGATCGGTAGGGAGACATCCGTACTTAACTTCGAGATGCTATGTGGTGTTAGGAAACGACTATTGTCTTCATCTCCTATCGTGCAGTTGATGTTGTGCTAAGTATCATTCTCTTATTCTCTCACAGATGGTGAGAACGCACGCGGCAGATGTACTCGATCATGGATGAGATGCTCCCCCGGTTTTATTTATACACATGTACAGGGTTCGGACTGCAAAACCCGTAAGCAAAACTGTAGCTCCACCGTGCTTATAATCGATCTCTGGTCTACTGAACCTTTGCTGGGGTGTACAGGAGGATGATTTTCTTTTTTTTTTTGTAATATACTGAATTTGTTCGAAGAAGAGATAGTTGTAAAGGAAAATTACTTTTATCAAAATAGTGAGGGAAGTTGTATTTTTTCATTCAATAAAAATTATTTTCCTTGAAAAACAACAATCTCAATTATCTGCCTCCCTTGCAAAACGCCACCACTGAACATCACTACCAACCACCTCTATCGTCAGCCTCCACCGCGTGACTATCACAAACCACCAATGCATAGTCATCATTGCCACCCTCTTCCACTAAGATGGTTCAAGGGAGTTCATATATAATGTGAGCCGATTTAGTTTATATGCTCTTGAAAGTCCAGCTCAATACACTAAGCTACCGCTATGTGCGGGGTTAGGGAAGGGCCGGACCACAAGAGTTTATTGTACGCAGTCTTATTCTATATTTTTTGGAAAAGTTGTTTTCACAGTTCGACTGTGACCTTCTGATCACGTGGCATCAGCTTTACCGGTTGTGCCAAACCTCTCTTCCGTTTATATGCTCTTAAATAATGGAAATTCCATCTGTCCATGTTTGTAAGTCCCCTAACATGTTTGGGGAGTTTAGAGAAAGTCATATTTTGATCATGTGAACATGCAAGATTTCCGGACTAAAAGAAATTGCCTTGCTAATTACAAGTGCATGCATATTAGAGAACCCCCCCCCCCCCCAACCCCCCACCCCCCAAATGTCATTTTCTCCCAATTAATTAAAGGAGGAATTTGTGTGAAACAAAAAATTGACGGACTGATTCAAGGTTGTTGTAATTGATATTAGTCCTGGAATTTCATGAATTTCAATGTTGTTTCTTCTTTCAAGTTTTTGACAAATTCAAGCCCTCCTAGTATGCAAGGCTTGCATTATAAATTCTGACGAATCAAATAAAGTTATAATCCAATACCTCCAGCAATAAGATTTTAGAGAAATCACCAAAAAAGAGAAGAAATTTCACAGCTTCCATATTAAAGTATGAGGGTGATTATAACTTATATCATTGCATTACTACTAATTCAAGAAGTAGCCATATTTCAAAATAGCTGCATAGACAAAGCCTCTTTAGGTTTAGGAATTTGGCCACTGCTAGCTGTTTCTGCCAGGAGGAGACCTGCTCCGCCGCCTCCTCCACCGCCGAGCTCCGGTACAATAATTAGTCATTTATTACTAGTTCCTGATCCTGCCACAAAGGATCGCTACAGAGTTAGGCCAGGAGTATTCCCACCCCCACCATCTCCATATTGACGATTGATACGTTTTCGGTACTTGGCGGATCCAGAATTTAAAGTTTATTGTTTTTTACGGCGACCTCAAATTAATATTGTAATAATGATTGGATTTACGTTCAAATATTTATAATAGAGAAGATTTGAGCAAAAGATACTGAATTTAGGTGAATCCATAGTCAAACTTCTAGATTAGCCGCTGCTTTAGCTAGCATTCGATCTCTGTGAGTAGTTAACGACATGTAGCCCAATGCCAGCAAAGTTTCCCCTATATATTTGTTGGTCAACTATGGTATATATTGTGTAATTTAGTGGATGATTGCTATTAATTTCATATAATGAAGTAAAGCTTCTTATTGTTTCTTCTTTCTTTCCTTCCCCATTGTTTTATTGAGCATCTAGGTGTACTTTTCTTTAATTTTTTTGTTTATGTGTAGTTTTTAGAGAACAAAGTGCACTAACTTCGGGTTCAGGGGATGGAATTATATCACTCCAAACTGTATTTTTGTTGCAAGAATTGCTTAATTTAATGACATATAAACCCATTATTGTCCTTTCTCTCCCTTTTTTCTTAATTATTGAATTGAAGTTACATAAAAAAAAATTAGTTCTGATCATACAAAAAAGAAAGGGGAAAGATCACTTTTAGCCCGTGGCAGAATTACATTCGATAGGCACAAATATGTATAAAATTTATATATTTTTTGTATATAACATACAAAAATATATGTATACAAAAAAAGTATATTTTTCGGCTATTATTTTAAAAGCGATTATACAGTGTTATTTTTCCTAAAAAAAAAAATTTAAACAACGGACATTTGTATTTAAGGTCAACCATCACCACCAGCCTCATCCGCCAGCCACAACTATCACCGCCATCAACTACCACCTTACAAATATTATTGTCCGCTTTTAGAATGTTGTTCATAAGAAAAGTAATTTATACAACAACCATGTAAACTATTACAGTAAATATTCGAATATTTTTTGAGTACAATATTTTTTTCTACTAATTTATTTAATTCTATGATAGTAATTTTTGATAGAGACAAATTATACACATTAAGATGATGAGAAAACAAACAATTTTTAATTGCTCAATGTTCAAATCTAAATATAATATTGTAGTAGCATATATGTATTCAAATGCAAACAGATTAATATTATCATCGGAATACCGCCATATATGATATATATAGTTTATTCATGACTTTGAAAACGAATAACCGCCGAATACGCTCTTTTCCATATTTAATCATCTTCAATTCTTTAATTCAGAAGCTGTTTCTTCTTCTCTTTTTTCTTGTTTTATTTTTTCCTGAAATCTTGCTGGAGATTTTTGGATGGGGTTATAACTCTTTCCCAATTAGAAAGAATTTATAATACACGTTTTTCTAGGAAGCCTTGAATTTATTAAACAAAACAAAAAACATGATACGGCAAAGACAATTCGTCAAAGACCAAATGGACTTAACGGTGTTCATAAAAACCCGAATAACCGAACCAAACCGACCAAAAAAATCGATACTTTTTAGGTTTGATTTGGTTTGGTTTGAATTTTAAAAATCGATCAAATTTGGTTTGTTTTTGGTTTTAATCAAAAAATAACCAGAAAAAATCGAACCAAACCAACTATAAAAGTAGCTATTTAAATTTATTGTTACACCTATACATATGTATATTTTTATATAAAGTTTCTAAAATTTTATGGTACATATTAGTCATGTATATTTTTAGTCTAGTTATTTACTATTTAATAATCTAATTCTTTGCTTTTACATTCTAGTTTGATTGGTAGTTTTCTTTTGCTAAGTACAAGAATTTATTTCATGTTAAAAATAATTTTTAATTGAATAATTAAATTATTTATCACTATTTGATTCAATTATCATCAATATATCTTCGTAAATGATAGATTTCTCAAAGAGCAATTAATTTGATAGTGTTATGTTGAAAATATAGTCGCCGGAATATGCGTTTGGTAGTGTATGTCTCATATTTAAGAAAAAAGTGATAAATAACCGAAAAAATTAAAAAACCGACAAAATTCGAATTGATAAAAAACTGACTTAATTGGTTTAGTTTGGTTTCAATATTTGAAAAACCGACGTATTTGGTTTGGTTTCTTTTTAAGAAAAAAACGATCCAAACCGAACCATGAGCACCCTAGACTTAACTATCAATTACCAACCTGCTTTTATTAGCTAGTCTTTCAATTTCAAAAATTTGACCAAAATATGTAGTTTTTGATTCAAAATACACGGGCCTCCTGCTATTTAAAATATATTGATAACTTACATTATATTTAAAGATTAGCCAATTCGTCCCAAAATTTAGAAAATTTCAGGACTCTAAATTTTTGTGGTCAGAATTTTAAAACTGCTGATTTGAAATTCAGGACTTAGTATACTAAATTTTTGAGTTGCTAACTTGAAATTCATGATTAAGTTTTCTGAATTTCTGAACTGTTATTTGAAATTCACGACTAAGTGTCCTGAATTTTGAACTGCTAATTAAAATTCAGGATATAAGATTCAAATTTCTGGACGCAATTTTCAAACTTTAGGACAATTGAGGTTTAAATTTCAGGACGCCTTTTCCTGAAATTTGAGAAAATTGACTAATCTTTAAATATATTGTAAACTGTAGATATATTTTAAATATCATACTTAAAAGTGGCTACCTAGTGTCATTTCCACGAAATACACAGCTCAATGAGAAATACAATTGGGCCGGCTACTCTAAAATGGGCTTTCTGCTTCCCTTTTTGGGCTTCATATTGGGCCGGATCATTGGGCGGGTTTACAGTATCCAGGGCATTCAATCGTTGTGTAGGACGATGATTATGTTTGTAATATACTGAGTTTGTTCGAAGAATAATAGGAGCAGTATAAAGTTAGCAATTGAGATAGTTATAAAGGAAAATTACTTTTATAAAAGTAGGTAGGGAAGTTATATTTTTTCATTCAGTAAAAATTGTTTTCCTTGAAAAAAATCTTTTGCTAACTAACCACTAAAATATAATTTATTTTTCAAAAATATTTTCTGTCAAGCACATTTGGGAATTTATATTTTTTCATTCAGTAAAAATTGTTTTCCTTGAAAAAAATCTTTTGCTAACTAACCACTAAAATATAATTTATTTTTCAAAAATATTTTCTGTCAAGCACATTTGTTCAACTTATGAGAAAGTCAAAGGAATGGAGGCTGCCAAGTGCCTAGCACCTTTCAAAGAACTGGAACTTCTGAATATAATTTATATAGAGAATATGGTATATCCTGCATATCATTACATTAATTCAAGTAAGAAGCTAACCTACTTGCCTTGCTTTTTTTTTATTTGGTTTTCCCTTGTGCTTTGAGGCTCCGATAATTCGAATTTATTCTTTTAAAGTGAAAAATACTTTTTATCAGAACCTTTTTTCATTCTTAAGATTTGAACTTTAGTAAAAAATAAAGAAATTTTATTCATCATATTATTCTTGACAATATATAATGGCAGTCTGGTTCACAAAGCACCATGCGTTCACACAAGTCCGGGGAATCGTTGCATTCTAAGGGAGTGTGACGTAAGCAGCATACGTTAATGCAAGTATTAATTGCTGATTCTATGAATTATTCGTGACATATAGGTCGTAAATATACAACTTTGACGGCATATTATTTGCCTATTTGCCCATACTTGCTGAGATTGCACAACAACAACAACAACAATCCACTATAATTTTACTAGTGGGGTCTAGGGAAGATAGTGTGTACGCAGACTTTATCCATACCCTTGGATAGAGAGACTGTTTTCGATAGACTCTCGACTCCCTCCCACCAAAAACTATCCACCTTGTTCTTGGGGTGACTTGCAACGTTTTCCCAAATAATGCTTGGACACAACTTAAACCAACCACATGCAAACTAACTAACGCACCTTTGACTTGTAATAGAACTACTACTACTTTATAAGCACTCTCATGCCTCTTTATAACCCTACTTGCTTATTCTTTTAGTCAATTATTATATGTTCTAGAAAAACTCAAACCAATATAAAAAATATGGTCTTGAAAGTACTAAAGCCGTAAAATTTGAGAATCGACTAATGTTATAAATCAATATAGGTGTCTCTTCCAGAAGCATTTCATAAATTGTAGCAAAGAGATTCAAAGAACCAATCACAGCACCCATCAAAACAATATACATAGCTTCCATACATAGTAAAGTAAAACGATTTTTTTAAAGAAATAAAGGATATATTTTTTTTAATTGTAAAGAATAATTTAATATATTTTAAATCCTATTCGATACTCCCTCTCTCCTTTATGTTCTTAAATTTCTAGTTCATATTTAGCAAAATTTAAACTATGTCTTGTTCTATGATTCAAGATTATTCCCCATACTTTTTTTTTGGTATCACTCCTTTCACTTCTTCTTTTCAAAACTAACTCTTAGCACTTGCTTCTTTAACCGCATTCCGGTCTCAGTCGAATAAATTTCTAATAATTTAATAGGTTATAGTTACGATTCTTTTTTCCTAGAAATTTACAGGTTAGTCCAGTGTAGTTATTAAGAAATTAAAAAGCTAACCATATACTTAGAGTGATATATATATATATATATATATATCAAACACACCATATCTGTGATACCACAGTACCTCCCATGATTTACTCATAGTAGTAAATAATAAACAAAAATTTATACTTCACTCTATCGGCAGACTAGTTTGAATTTTGCAACCTAACTTTGTTGAACTGACCTAGGGACTCATTTATTTAATGCTTGTTCTTCCTGAGAAATCCAAGTTTTTTAAAGGCGAATATACGTAAATTCAAAATTTTGATCAACCCCAAATTTCTCCTAAAAGCCTTCAATGTGAAAAGTATGGTCAGTTAGTCTTCTTTTAAATACTAGAAGAAACTGACACTGTTGGCTGGCTTCTACGGAGTTTTCATGTTCCATAAGCATAATATAAGTATATTCTCTTTTTTTTCTTTTTAAGTTTCCTTTTCCTTCTCCTCTTCTTAATTTTGTTTTCTTATTCAAATGTGAAGAAAAATGCATCTCTGACTAAATTCAAGCAATGAGAAAGTTAAGACATTGAATCAATAGCAAAGAAACAGGAATATAATTTATTTAATTTGACTAAAAAGAGAGATTTTTTATGGGCCGCCTAGCCAATTCACTGAGTAAAGGTTTCGGTAGTATCATTAAAATGAAATCCATTGATATTTACCAATTATCTTATAAATAATATAATTGGATATTTTATTTTTTTACATTTTCAAGACATAAAAGCAGCACTACCATCACCACATCCTAACATGTGTATCTATTTTTTTTTTTGTTGCTTTTGCCCCTTCTATATCTATCTGTTTTGGGATTTGATTAATTTGAACTCGTGTTGGAATTATGTTATACTTTAGGGGTAACTCGTTCTTTATTAAAACTGATTTTATAATCGGAGTTCGAACTTAAAACTTCCGTAAAGAATGAAGTCGTCCTTACCGCTCTATTACAACTTGTTGCGGCACATGGACCCTAGACTTATGGGACTTATAATTCATAAGCACTTGTACCTATTTTTCTCTCTCTCACTTTCTTATGTATGTAAAAGCACTGCTTGCTTATCCTTTAGTCAAATGAGTGTCTTTTGGAAAAACTCAAAAGTTATGGACCATCCACAAGACACAAAACGTTCGAGTCAAGTAAAGAGATTCCAAAAAAACAAGTCACATGCATTCCATTAAGACAACTTACGAAATTTCCACAAAATTGGCAGTAGCCCCCACCCCATATGTCCGATTCATATCAATCTCACAATCTTCAAATTTTGATACGTTAGCCAACATATCTTTTTTATGGCTCTCTCATTTCTTCCTTTCTTTTTCTCTGTCTTTTTACTTGAAAAATAATAGCTCCACATAACTTATCACATGGGTTTAGCTGCGTTGTTTACCGGGCCTGGTTCTCGTTTTTAACTCAATCACATTATTTTATTTAAAAGAAAACAAATATAATTCGGTGCACAAAGCATCCTGCATTGACTCGGGAAAATGACCGCATTTCAAAGAGTATAATGCACATAGCCTACTTTAATACAAGCATTAGTGGTTACTTCCGCAGCTCGAACTCATGACCTATAGGCACAACTTTATATAAACAATCTCTTGTAAAATTTTCCATGATCGCTCTCTAAATCATTTATCCATCCTGATATTCGTATTCAAAATTTTAGGTTAGTGACTGTGGGGTACGTACCATCAGATCGACGATTATTCTGAATTTACGGTTGTTAATCCGTCATATTTCGTATTTAATAAAAGTTGTTCAGTTATATGTAAAAAGTAATTCAAGAAGAGGATAATCAAACCCGTGATTACATATATATATATATATATATATATATATATATATATATATATATAGGCAATAGCAATGTAAAGAAAATTGAATTTTCACACCTCCCTTTTCTCCTTTCCCACCCCACCCAATAGGTAGTTAAAGTATTCATATCAATATTACATCGACTCATTTATCTTCCACCACTGTGGATTGTGTTAGGATGGAGAGAATACTTAAACAAAAGTCTTGAAAATTTGAGTCACTGGAATGGACAAAAAAAACTTTGTAGGAAATATTATTCCTTTAATGGGCCTTACACCGAACAAATTCGAATTAGGGATTTTTATCTTCTTATACACTATTTAAAACTTTATTACCAAAATATCCATATTTAGTTAATTACCCGACCTAAACAAGTTTTGTTTACAAAATATATACATTCCACCTTAAAAGACTCTCAATCAATTATTAGTGCATTCAATCAAGTAATTTAGTTACACTTTTTTCCTTTTTTTTCTCTTCTTCTCTTTCCTTATTTTTCTTCCGCCTTAATTAATGAATGATGGAGAACAAAAATATACTCATTGCTAAGTTATGATGCACATATTCATCTCACTTTCAATGTTATCAATATTTTATTCTCCTAAAATGGGCTTTTATACCGTTGTATCCCTATAATCGCCTGAAACACTTTCTCTACTCACAATTTCAATGGCCACCATAATTAAAGAAAAGATGATGTATTTTAAAGTGGCAGTAGCAGCGATTGCGAAGGGTCTCAAATTCACCAATTCGCCCGCTGTTAAAATCAAAGTTTAAAAAGGAAGTAAAAAATGTAAGCAAAAGAAGAAGATCTAAAAACTAAATTTATACAAGATAATTATCTGAAAATGTTTCTAATTGACTAGAATCTGAAATTTTGATTTTGTCTTTTAATGTGTGATGGCAGTGAGTCCCACATATTTTATACAAATTTTATACAATATGTCTTTTGTATATTTTGTAGCTGATTTGTACATAGTAAAAATAAATTTTATACAACTAATTATATATTATACAACTTATCTACAACTTTCATACATTATTTCTACATAGTTAAGCTCAACTACAATATCATACAAGTTAAATATATTTTTTATACAATATATCTTTTATATATTTTGTATCTGATTAATACATAGTAAAAACAAATATCATACAACTAATTATATATTCTACAACTTATCTACAACTTTCATACAATATTTCTACTTAGTTATATACAACTACAATATCATACAACTTAAATACAATTTTTATCCAATATTGTTCAACTTTCATACAATATTTAAATAAAAAAATATATATAAACAACAGAATATAATTTTTCTACAACGTTACTACAACTTTACTACAATTTCGTAAGTATAATGCATGTCATGTCTTCTTCTTCTACGAGTTTCAATCTGAAATTCAGCCAAAACCAAGTCTAATCTTCACCAAAACACCCTCAAAATTGAGATATAAACTCCAAATAATATTTTCAATTGTTTGCAACAATACCCAATCCAAACAAATAATGGTTTTTAAAAATTCAAAGCTTCAAAGCTTTTTAATAGTTATCAATGGTGGAATTGCTGCTCTCTGTTCCTTTGCTTTACATTACTGGAATTAGGAATTGAGAAATAGAGAGAGACGTAGAGAGAATTCCCAATTGTTTACAACAACACCCAATTCAAACAAATAATATTTTTTAAAAACCCAAATTCGAATTCAAAATTTTTTAATGGATGTCAATGGTGGAATTGCTGCTCTCTTTTCCTTTGCTCTACATTACTGGAATTAGAGATTGAGAGATAGAGAGAGACGTAGAGCGAGAGAGAGCGCAGGAGAGAGAGAGAGAGAGAGAGAGAGAGAGAGAGAGAGAGAGAGAGAGAGAGAGAGAGAGCATAGGAGAGAGAGACGGAGAGAGAGGGGGGAGGGAGGGAGGGAGAGAGAATAAGGATGGGAAATAATTGATTCCTAATATAAAAGGATACTCATTTAACTCCTAAAGTGTATATAATTGGTAAATTTGTATATATAATATAATTAAATTGAAACTGGAAGGTAATAAAGTTTCAAATAGTGTATAAGAATGTAAAAATTCCTTCAAATTATGCGAGATTTCACCTCGAATATCGGGTATTAAATTTAAAAAGAACTCATATAAATTAGAACAAGGATTACAACAATATTAGAAAATAAAAAATAAACTTGCTTGCCTTAGAGGCACATAGAGAAAACGTTTCTTGAAGATAGTTGGAGTCTCTTCCACGAGTAAACGGAAGAATAAATGACAACTCTATCTCCGGGATTCAACTAAGCCACACAACAAATAGCATTCAAGAACATGTTGCTTTTTTATTCTTGAATCTATGTTTTTACCATTTGATCAATGTATCTTATAATATTTTAAGAAAAAAGTAGTATACGACTTGCTTGTATTTTTGAATAGAAAATCAGCCCTATTTATAGGCTAAAGAATCTTGAAAGACAAGTTTATCATTTAATAAGATCATGAATATATTCATGAATTTGGAGGATCAAATATATTTACTAAAACCAAAACATATGTAGTAAATCAAGAATGAATTCACATTCATTCACTTTGAAAAATAATAGTCTTTTGTAAATACATTAATTTATCAAATACATTATTTCAAATTTATTGAAACACTTATTCCAACAATCTCCCACTTGTTTCAAGAAATTTTGAAAATTTTGAGACATTAATCTAGTAACATGCATCAATAATGGTGTCTTTTGGACTTGAATTATTAGCTAGTGAAGGCATTCTAAATCATTGACTATTTGGTAAACGAATCTTGAACTAAGTAGTTCATTGAATGAAGTAGAAATTACCTTATGCACATTACTATTTTTTCGGTGAAAATCGATATCCTTTGACACCGTACGACCATGTGTCATGAATCCTTTTATCTAAGTGCTTTAAGATTTTCCTGTCAAAATTTTTATTGAAGCGGCTTCCACGTCGTACTTAAAGCGGTGAATTCATCAAGAGTTACTTTGCATACTTCGACCAAATAGTCTATGAATTCATTAACAGAAATTAATCTCACCCTCCTTCACAACAAAGTATCGGTAAATCTATCAAGAGTGTTCCTACACACCCCAACCGAAATCGATCTTATAGATTTATTAAGAGAATAAAATCTCATCCTCCTCTACAGTAGGAATATGCAAACCTATCACAAATTTTCTGAAAATGAAAATTTTATTAATGTGCTCAATTATTGTAACATTACTTGTTTGTCCCTTTAAACCTAAGATGATATCATTAGGTAGTATTTCTATAAAGAACAGTCAATTTACAACAGGTTTTATTCTTATCCCTTTACAAGTCTCTACCATCAACTATTTGCCTAATCCTTTAGACAAAGGATATGCTAAATTAAACATGGATTTCACATATTGAAGGGATATTACGCCATCCTCCAATAATCTTCTCACATAATTGTGTTTAAAACGAACTTGTCTTGATTTGCCATTATAACAATCACTTGAAGCCCGAAATATAGTAGCTTTATTATCACAATAGATAGTCAAAGGTGGCACTAGCTTACTCCATATAGGAATATCTACCAGAATACTTCTAAGCCAGTCAGCTTCTTCTCCAGCAGAAGACATAGCTATAAATTCTGATTCCATTATTGAGTGAGTAATACATGTTTGCTTCTTTGATTTCCATGAGATTTCTCCTCCAGCCAAAATGAAAATCCAAGCAGTAATAGACTTAGAGTCATTCGGATTAGAATTCCAAGTAGCATCACTATAGCCTTCAAGAACTGCTGGAAATGTAGAATAATATAGGCCAACATTAATTGTACCCTTTAAGTACCTTAAAACATGAATTAAGGCATTCCAATGCTCAACTCCGGGGTTACTAGTGAACTTGCTCAAGGTTCCTACTGAATAACCAATACCTAGCCTAGTGCAATGCATGGCATACATTAGACTCCCAACAATCTGAGAATAAGTCAATTGATCAACACCATCACTAGAGTTCCGCACTAGTTTGATGCTAGGATCAAATATAGTAGGAGCAGGCTTATCGTCAAAATGACCAAATCTCTTTAGAACTTTCTCAATATAACTTGATTGAGTAAGAGTCAAACCATTAGCTGATCTTATAATTTTAACACCCAAAATCACATCAGCTTCTCCAAGATCTTTTATTTCAAATTGAGAAGCAAGAAATTATTTAGTTTCGTTGACCCTTTCAATATCAGTTCCAAATATCAACATGTCATCTACATATAGACAAATTAGAACACCAGAGTTTCCTTGAAATTTACTAAATATGCAAATATCACCATCATTAATTAAATAGCCATTAGAAATCATAATTTTTTGAAATTTCTCATGACATTACTTTGGAGCTTGTTTTAATCCATAAAGAGATTTAAGAAGCTAACAAACTTTATGTTCCTGACCAGGAATGACAAATCCTTCTAGTTGTTTCATGTAAACTTCTTCATCTAAATCTCCATTCAGAAATGCAGTTTTTACATCCATTTGATGAATTATCAATCCATAAATTGCTGCTAAAACAACTAAAAGCCGAATGGATGTGATCCCGCTACTGGTGCAAAAGTATCAAAATAATCAATATATTTCATTTTAGTAAAACCTTTTACCATCAAGCGTGCTTTGTACTTATCTAAAGTACCATCAGACTTCAATTTCTTCCTTAAAACCCATTTGCAGCCAATAGGTTTACATCCAGGAGGAAGATCTGATAAAATCCACGTGTTTTTTAACATGATAGAATGTATTTCATCATCAATAGCTTCACGCCAAAAAGTGGCATTATGTGAAGACATTGCTTCAACATAACTTTCAGGATCTTTTTCTATCAAATAGACTTGAAAATCAAGTCCAAAATCTCTTGGTTTGATTGATCTAGAACTACGTCTTGGTTGACTTTCTTCCAATGATTCAACTGCTTTTCTTTTAAGATGAGGTGTAGAAGAACTTGTATCTTGTTTTGGAGATCCTTCTTTCTTAGGAAAAATATGCTCAAAAAAGTTAGCATGTACAGATTCAACAATTGTGTGTGTACTTGGAGTTTCAAGATTTAAGAATCTATAAGCCTTACTGGTTAGAGAATAATCAATAAACACACAATCAATTCCTCTATAGTCAACCTTAGCCATATATTGATCTGGTAATTTAACATGAGCCAAATAATCCCACACTTTAAAATAATTAATATTTGGCTTTCGATTCTTCCAAAGTTCATAAGGTGATGTATCAAATTTCTTGGAAGGAATTCGGTTTAAAATATGACAGGCTGAAAATAAAGTTTCAGTCCACAAATTTTCAGGCACACCAAATCCATAAAGCATAGAATTAACCATGTCTATGAAAGTCTTATTTTTTCATTCAGCTATACCATTTTGTTGTGGTATATAGGACATAGTCAATTGTTTCTCAATACCTTGTCTTTCACAAAAATCAATAAAATCTGAACTCAAGTACTCTCCATCTCTATCATATCTAATTGATTTAATTTTCAAACTCAATTTATTCTCAACTTCTGCTTTATATGATTTGAAAGTCTCAAAGGCCTCATATTTTGTTCTTAATGAAAAGACATATGTATATCTTGAATGAACATTAATAAAAGTAATAAAGTATCTCTTTCTATTACGTGACATACAATCCATCTAACAAATATCAATGTGGATTAATTCCAAAAGAGTGAATTTTCTTTGAACTGACTTAAAAGGCTTTTTTGTTATCTTGCACTTACTATAAGTAAGACACTGTCATGACCCGAAATTTTTATCGTCAGGACCGTAATGGCGCCTAACA
Source organism: Nicotiana tomentosiformis (assembly GCF_000390325.3). Lineage (NCBI taxonomy): Eukaryota > Viridiplantae > Streptophyta > Magnoliopsida > Solanales > Solanaceae > Nicotiana > Nicotiana tomentosiformis. Next base: position 13,269,149 of record NC_090815.1, on the reverse strand, counting down.
TTTTACTTGCTAGGAAAGCCAACGATAGAGATTATTAAGCCAAATTCTTATTACATTCAGTAAATAACAGCAAATAAGCTAAGATAAAATATAGCGAGTGCGGAATAGTATAAAAACTGCATTAATTACTACCATCCGGATCTGGAGTCACAATTCACGAGCATTCTAGAATTCACTACAAATAATAGCCTGAGAGAAATACAACTGTTTGAATGAAAGAAATAGTAAAACAGAAAAGATAGACGGGGACTTCAAGGTCTGTGAACGCCGACAGATCTACCTTGAGTCTCCGGATAACGGGTCCAACAGCTAAAATCTCGATCAACTTGAGCCGATACCAAAATCTGCACAGAAAGTGCAGAGTGCAGTATCAGTACAACCGACTCCATGTACTGGTAAGTGTCGAGTCTAACCTCGGCGAAGTAGTAACGAGGCTAGGACAAGACACCTACAAATAAACCAGTGCAATATATATCAATATATACAACAATAACAACAACTAAAGAAGCAAGGCGAGAAATATTGGGAAGAGGACATGCTGAGGGGATTACATGGCAAGGAATCACAACAGGAATGAGAACATGATCAATCGATATATCTTTAACAGAAAAAAATAAGTAAACACAGTAAAGGAACGTGCACGACATCACCCTTCGTGCTTTTGCTCTAAACCTCACCATAAGAAACAATAGAAAATGGCACGGCATCACCCTTCGTGCATTAAATCTCTCTCATAACATGGCACGACATCACCCTTCGGGCATTATCACTCACTCACAAAACATTGCACGAAATCACCCTTCGTGCTTTAACACTATCCCTCACCAAGACAATAAACAATAACAACAGGGAGATAGAAATATCAAGAACAAGTCTTACTTCAACATTCAATTTCACGTTACTAACCTCAACTTTGAGTCAATACCCAATCAATATCATGAACAATATGATCAGGGAATACCACGATTACAATAATAAGACTCACTCGCATGTTATGACTCAACAACAACGCATAGGTACTCGTCACCTCACCTATACGTTGTACTCAACATACAAACACATAGCAAATAAGCGAATAATGCCTAATCCCTCAAGCCAAGGTTAACCATGACACTTACCTCGCTCTGAAGGCCACTCAATACTCAATCACAGTTTTTCCTCTAGAATCTACCTCCAAACCACTCGTATATATTCAAAAACGACTCAATAATATCAAACATTGCTAAAGGAATCAATTACATTGCATAGATTTAGATTTCCTAAACTTTTGCCCAAAAAGTCAAAAATCGACCCTGGACCCGCTTGGTCAAAATTCGGGGTTCGGACCAAAATTCATTTACCCATTCACTCCCAAGCCCGAATATGCAATTAGTTTTGGAATCCGACCTCAATTTGAGGTCTAAATCTCAATTTTCTAAAAATTCCTAATTCTACCCAAACCCACAATTTCTACCATGGAAATCCTAGATTTTAGGTTGGAAATTCATGAAATGTAATGGGTAATTGAAATAAAATGGTTTAGAATCACTTACCAACACTTTGGGGAAGAATTTAGCTTGGGAGAATCGTCTCTAGGCCGTTTGGCTTTTGAAAAGTTGAAAGAATGGCTTAAGTCCCGTAATGGGACTGTTTAATAGCTCGACGATAGTGTTCATTGCGTTCGCAAGGACACTGTCACGTTCACGAAGATCTGAGCTTGCCAAGCTTACGCGATCACGAAATTCTTATCGCGTTCGTAAAGGCTATGCCCCCTGGCCTTCGCGTTCGCGAGTCCTTGCTCGCGTCCGCGATGAAGAGTGACTGACTCCCTCCCCCAGGTCCTAAACACTACACGTTCGTGTTGAGCTGGTCGCGTTCGCAAAGAGTAAAGCCCCGATCGCTCCGCGTTTGCGACCCAGACTTCGCATTCGCGAAGAAGAAAAACCCAGCCATCCCAGTTTCTACTTCGCGTTCGCGAGAGTGCCTTCGCAAACGCGAAGAAGGAAACCAGAAGGCACCTGAAACTGCAGAAAAATCAGATTTTTCTAAGTGCAAAACACCCCGAAGCCTATCCGAAACTCACCCGAGCCCTCGGGGCTCCAAACCAGACATGCACACAAGTCCTAAAATATCATTCGAACTCGCTCGCGCTATCAAATCACCAAAATAACACCTAGAACTAATAATTGAATACCAAATCAAATGAAATTTTCAAGAAAACTTTAAAACTTCTATTTTCACAACCGCACGTCCGAATCACGTCAAATCAACTCCGATTCTCACCAAATTTGTCACGCTCCAAAACCGAGGAGCGCGATCGGCGCTCAACCGAGTGAACCCGACTGAGCAAGCTTGTTAGATTCCTTCTACCCAAACTCATTCATGAATAAAGAGAATATATGTTTTCCATAATTAAACAATAAAGTGGTCATGTCTGTAATTACCAATTTTTTACCATAAGTTTCACCATTTTAAAGTCTCAAATGGACAAATAATACAACCATAACATAGCATGGTTTATCTTACCAGTACCAATACACAACCCACGCTATGTCTACGGAGTCTCTATGGATAAAGAAGAGTACAATGATAATGCCGGCAACAAGGCCCCAGTTATACCTCAAACAGAATACACAAAGTACAAAAGATTCATGACCCCGGAATGAAGTGGGGCTTACCCAGTCAGCTGGGAAGAAGGTACACTGCTATCACTAACTAATATCTCCTGCTGTGGAACCACCTGCATCCATTGAAAGATGCAGCGTCGAATAGCACTAGTATGTATAACTAAACACCCTCTCTATAGAATGACAAATAATACAAATAAGATTATCATAATATCAATGAAAACCTTAATTAACATCAAACCCCAATTTAGGATCAAGACATTGTTCAAATTAATTTTCATATCTCACATTGGGAGATTTTTAATATCGATATACCATTATCCACAATACCATTATTCTATATACCAGTACCATCGTACTCTTAATACGGAGTCCGATCACGACCCGATCGACTAGGCCATCTCATTAGAGATATCAACCATAATTTTTCTCAATATCAGTACCACTGTCTTTAACACGGAGTCCGATCACGATCCGATCGGTTAGGCTATCCATTAGGGACATCAACCACAATTACCATTTTAATTATAATTTTCAGCACAATCACCACCATGTGTGCGGCATGGTGTTCGATCACGACCCGACCGGCTAGGTTATCTTATTTGAGACATCAACTTTATTATATCAATCATCGCATTTCGTATTTCTTTCATATCTTTTTATTTCATTGGCACTAATGGCCATAATTATAAGATCATTCTTGGCACGTTGGCCATATTCAGTATTTCATGCTCACCTTATCAATCTCAAATATCATTATCATCAACAACAACAATTACAATTTAAATCAAGGTGTGTAGTACACATGTGAGCAATTTAGAGTCTAAGGCACATAGAGATATTTCACAAAACTTGGCATAATAGCCTTCATTTAAACTTGACTTAAAGTCGAAACATTATTAATGCACATCCCATATTTTAACACATCCTCAATTGGTAACATAACATGAATAAAGCATTTGGGATGCTTGTTGAACATATTTCTTTCAACCCCAATCTTACTCGGATTAGCCAGTTTCATAATGAATCACTCGGGACTTACATAATTTACATGATTATCGTGGGATTCAATTCTAAGAGAAGAGTTTAGCCAACATACCTCACTTGAGCTTCCTTACACTCTAAATATTCCGGAATTCTTAGCAACTTCAATCTATTGTAGAAATATAACAAATTGAATCAAAATTTGGAAGATGATCATGGTTCTAGCTCACTTGAGCATTTTATTAAACACTAGGTATGCATAAGGTTTTAATGTCCTTTTTATGACGGATTCCATCATCCCACAACCCAATCTTTACCATTTTTAGCTCAACAATCTTCCTACACCCTTTGATAAAACACGCATGTAAAATAACAACTCTCATGCCCAAAAATTATCCTGTTAGTTACCCATTTTTCAGAAAATTTCGAAATTAGGGTTTAGGGTGTAGAATCTTACCTCTAGGATGAAGACCTAGTGGGCTTTCCTTCTTAATCTTCCAAAACTTGAGCAAGAATTGAAGAATAATTATTGAAGAACATCTTCTCACTCTAGGGTACTCTCTCTCACTCTAGAATATCATATTATGTCTCAAAAATAGCCCAAAGAGTATATTTAACGAAATAGGATCGAGTTTAACAAACCCAAAAATGAAGCTCCGGAATAAGGTATGCGATCGCATAACCGATATACGGACCGCATATCGGTCGCATAATTGGTTACAAAATAGCCAAAAGAACTGTCTGTGTATGCGGTCCGCATAACTATTATGCGGTCACATAATGCACCGCATAACAGTTATGTGGTCGCATAGTCGACCGCATAGTTGCTTCCAATTGACCCAATTAACTGCCTCACTCTGCGGCCATTATGCGATCCGCAGAGTGGTTCTACGGTCGCATAATGGACCGCATAAATGCACCTTTTCGCCGAAAATTTTCCTTTACTTTCCGATGCATTGTTTAACCCAAAAAGTCCGAGCCGCGGCGAGCAAGCTCGCAGCGAAGAATTTCCACAATCCTCAAACACGTAAGCCTATTCCGACATCATGAAACATTATTTCCTTTGCAAACTTTACTGGGCTTTACACTTAAATACTTCAAAATTTTTCGGAGTGTTACAAAATTTTACAGACAAGTCTTAAATATTATAGTGGACCTGTATCGGACTCCGAAACTAAAATACGGACCCGGTATCAACAAGACCAAACATCAATCAATTCTAAAAATCCTTAAACTTCCAAACTTTTAATTTTTTTATCAAAATTCTATGTCTCGAGCTAGGGACCTCGGAATTCGATTCCAGACATGCGCCCAGGTCCCAAATTACGATACGGACCTACCGGGACCGTCAAAATATGAATCCGGATCCGTTTGCTAAAAATATTGACCGAAGTAAACTTAGATTGATTTTTTTAAGGCAAAAATTCTCTTTTTATCAGTTTTTAACATATAGACCTTCCGGAAGAACACTCAGACTGCACACGCAAATCGAGGGAGGTTAAGATGAGGTTTGTGAGACCTCAAAATGCAGAATTAGTTTCTAAAATATAAGATGACCTATCCGGTCATCACAGACACTTAGCAATATGATCTTTTCCACAATTTTTAATTAATCCATAATTTACCATAAGTTGAATGGATCTAAAATTCACGTGACCTAAACGTTCATGCCATAAATTCAGAGACTCCACAATATAAGCAGAAATATTTTCATTATCAATATTGAGTTTGAACATGCCATTTGTAGCATAGCCTTTTCCTACAAACATGTCCTTCTTAGATAAAATAAATTTATCTGACTCAAAAATTATTTTAAAATCATGCTTCGAAAGTAGTGTACCTGACACAAGTTCTTCCGAATGTCAAGAACATGATATACGTCTTTCAACGTGAGCATTTTTCCGGAAGTAAACTTCAACTCAACAGTTCCTTTTCCTACAACCTTGGCAGAGGACGAGTTTCCCATATACATGACTTTATCGTCCCCCACTAATTCATAGGTCTTAAAAATATTTCGATCACCTCATATGTGATGAGTTGCACCGGTGTCTATCCACCATTCAACTTGATTTTCTACTACAAATGCTTCTGTGACCATCGCTACAAGTTCATCATTTATATTGTTGTTGACTTTTCCTTTCTTCTTTTCAGCTTTAAGAATTTTACAATCACGAGTATAGTGACCAATTTTATGACAGTGATAACACTCACTTGACTTAGAATTAGCACTAGTACGCTTAAAATTTTTACTTTTCTTTATCTTTGTAAATTTCTTATTATCCGGTTCCTTTTTGGTTGATTTCTCTTCAACCACATGAGCTTTCATGACAGGTTCCTTGAAAATATTAGTGTCACGATTTCTAGTCTCTTGTTCAATTTGCAAATGTTGCAACAATTGTTCAAGAGTCAAATCTTCCTTATTATGTAAAAGTTTGCTTCTGTACTCTTTCCATGACAGATGAAGTTTTGAAATAATAATACCGACGTGAAAGTTTTCATCAAGATTAATTCTAGAAACAGCAATTTTATTATTTATAAACTGAAATTTTTGCACCTGATCAGTGATTGACTTGTCATCAATCATCTTGAATTTCATATAATTTGAAACAAGAAACTTCTTTAAGCTCGCCTCTTCTGACAAATAAAAAGCTTGAAGAGTATCCCAAAGTTCTTTGGCAGATTTGCACTTGGCAAAATATTGATCATAATATTTGTTGGTCATTGCTTCAAGAATATAATTCTTGCATAAATAATCATCATCTTGCCACTTAAGAATTTGTTCTCTAATCGAAGTAGCCTCATTAGTTGCTACCTCAGAACTAGGAGCATTGGGACAAGATTGTTCAAGAACATATGTTAACTTCAAACGTCGTAGAAAGAATTCCATCTTTTCACGCCATCTAGGAAAGTTTTTGCCATCAAATATTTCAAAATTTGAATTTGGCAAAGATGGAACACCACTCGAAATTGCTATAGTAGCCATAGAGACAAACTATCTTCAAATTGTTAGAACAAGGATTACAACAATATTAGAAAATAAAAAATAAACTTACTTGGCTTAGAGGCACATAGAGAAAACGTTTCTTGAAGATAGTTGGAGTTTCTTCCACGAGCAACGGAAGAATAAATGACAACTCTATCTCCGGGATTCAACTAAGCCACACAACAAGTAGCATTCAAGAATGTTGCTCTTCTATTCTTGAATCTATATTTTCACCATTTGATCAATGTCTCTTATAATATTTTAAGGAAAAAGTAGTATGTGACTTGCTTGTATTTTTCAAAGAAAATCAGCCCTATTTATAGGCTAAAAACTCTTGAAAGACAAGTTTATCATTTAATAAGATCATGAATATATTCATGAATTTGGAAGATCAAATGTATTTGCTAAAACCAAAACGTACGTGGTAAATCAAGAATGAATTCACATTCATTCACTTTGAAAAATAATACTAGTCTTTTATAAATACATTAATTTATCAAATACATCATTTTAATTTTATTGAAACACTTATTCCAACAATATATATATCTCCTTGATATTAAAAAAATGATAGCGCTATTTGTCCTACCACATGGGTTTAGCTGCGCTGTCTAAATACTAGCAGGTGCTGATATTGCTCTCGTATTCCCTTCTTGTATTTATAAATGGTCTCTAATTAATCGCCAGATTTCTATCAAAGTCCTTATCCATGTTTTGTTAGTCCCACGTCCCTAAGATTGCTTGTCTTTTTTAACAAAGAGTTAGAGACGAATTTTAAATTTTAAATTAATTAATAGATGTACACTATAATTGAACTCAATAATAGGAGATTAAACAAATTATGTGCAAGTAAACTGAGGGTAGTGGTTGCAACCGTACCAACTAATTTGCAAGCATAGGTACGATATATAGTCATCTAGATACACATCTATATTACTTCATTCATCCTAATTTATGTAAAAGTATTCGAATTTCGAAAGTCAAACAAATTACTCTTTGATTGTAATTTGTTCATATGTCATTTAAATATTTTAAATTAGTAATTATTGCGTCTTATAATACTTTTTGACGCAGTTTCCGAATATGTAAATTTATTTCAAAAAACTGAAAAAATTCATAATCAAAATTAAAAAGTTTAAATAAATTGGGACAAAGAAAGTGGATTTTAAGGCTTCTGGCAGCCGACTTAGTTTCGACAAGAATTTATTATTTCCACATTTTACACATTTAGGGGGAGGTAGTGGTGGTTTCATTTTTCTTTACTCTTTAGTAGTAGTCATCAACTTTACTTTGGTTTACTTGTTGGTGATGAGACCACGTACGTAATCCCACCTACGACTTCTAATGAGCAAAAGGCTTAACAATCATAGAATTCAAACACATTTGTGCAAATTTGTTTTCATGTTCAAATACAATTATAATTCCTAAATACCTTCTTTCAATTTAATTTCAAATATTACTTTCTTTTAGACATCAATCAATCAATTCATCATGTCCAAACGCCTACGAAATTTTGTGCCTTATACTATTTTTCGTGTGAATTCTTAGACCTATAAATGGTTTTTAAGAAATGAAAAATATTTATATTTAAAAATCAGAAAAAAATTAAGCGTTTTCATATTCGTCATTCATATTTTATTTATTGATCAGAAGGAAATATTTTCGTACTACGAAAGGTTACTACGTAGCTTTGCTTGTCTCTTCACCTAAACTGAGACGCGGAAATAACACCAGAAATATCTGAATCTCTTGGTTCTTGATGCACGGGAGGTTAGGACCACATTAGTAGAAAATAGGGATGTTTTGGGACCATAATTTAATTTTCTGTTTTGTTGTGGGTTTTGTGGACCATTCAATAGTAGTGTTATTTGTGCCATTGTTTAGTCAATGTGCTTAAAGTACCGTACACTTCTTTGCTAAGCTTCCTCGTCTCAAATTTCAAACTGCTTTTTTTGACTCTAATCGACCGTACGTTCGTTATTCGTTGTTGACAATTTTCTTACGACGAAAATTTAGGAAATAAAAAGAACAACTTTTTTTTTTTATTATAAGAAGTTTGCATTTTTACTTTTTTAGAAATCGGAAAAGTTTCTATTGAGGAAATTAGGTTGGAACTTGGAAGGATCTTTTAAGAAACTTCGCCAAAGACTAAAATCGAAGTCTCTTTGTATGAAAACAAGACATTGTTATATTAGTATCTTACAAAAAAGAAGTTCTCATTAAATAAAATTACTCAAATATTGATTTTCCAAAACTTATTCGAAACCTTAACGCAGAAATTTAGTTTTCTAAAAGTTTATCTAGTACTAGCTTTAAAAATTTAAAAGAAATCTGAATCCAAACTTAGGAATCAACACTGTTCCCAGGTTGTCACTGGGTTAATTTTTGTATGATATTTTCAAGTCTTAATTATGCAGAGTCGATAGTCTACAGGAAATAATTTTTCTATTTTCATAAGCTAGGGGTAAAATCTACGTATATTCTATCTTTCTTGTACTCACTTGTGAAATACACTGAGTATATTATTGTTGTTGTTATAAGTCTTAATTATGCAACAATAATCGAATGATTTATATATTATCTGAATCCAATGAATCTTTTCTTGTTTATTTCTACAAACACTTAGTACAAGATGGGCTATTCTAGAAGGCATCCAAGTTGTCAATCAAAAAGGAAAAATAAATTAACTTGGAATTATCAAAAGATTACTCAACACCATTTTCCTCAGTTTAATAATACTAACAGAAACAGATGTTATTGAGGCCACAGCACTTGGAATTGGGATAGGAAAATACCAAAGCTGGCATGGTTTTTAATACTCCACTTGGTTCAAGGTATTTATATATATATATATATATATATATATATATATATATATATATATATATATATATATATATATATATCTTATAAGCAGGAATAAAAGGACGACCAATACGACAAATTTGAAAATTTTATTAGATATAATTGTGCATAGAAAGAATCCAAATTGTCAATTAGAAAAGGGAAAAAGAAGTACTAGTAAGATAACATTATAGTACTTAGTACATTATTCTAAGATTCTTCAACACTATACTAACAGAAACAGATGTGATATGTCTATATATAGAGTGTGTTGAGACCCCAGAGATCACGAGGATGTGTGGGGATTAGAACAGTTGGCTTGGTTTTCTTATACTCCACTTGGTTCAAGGATATTTCATCAAAAGAAAGGAATGAAAATTGGGGTAAGCAATTTACTTTTGGTTCCCATCCGGATTGTTTGTTACCGGGTTCGACTAATTCGAATTTGTGTCACAAAATTTTACTTTGGAAATAAATATTCCTATAAAAGGTGATTTCATTCTTACTATTCTAATTCATAATCTATGGTTAAAGTTAGAAGAATACTTTATTCTTGTCACAACCTTTCATGATCACGGCGCCCCAACCCTAAATAGGCTCCAAAAATTTAAGGCCCCAAAAATTACTAGTATTTTTTGTATATAGTAGTATATTATTTATATAATTATCTTTTATTATTGATAAATTTATTTCTTTATTGTCATATTAATTTTTAATAACTCAATTGCTTCCTCTAATTAAAATAGTTTTCTGTCAATCTTATTTTACTTTTTTACTTAAATATTTCTCTATTCATTAGTTGGTCACGTAACTATATCTAATAATCTAACTTATTATTTATTTTACTTACATAAATTATACTTTCTTCGTCCCAATTTATATGAAAGTGTTTGACTGGACATGGATTTCATGAAATAAAGAAAGACTTTTGAAACTTGTAATCTTAAATAAATCATAAAAGTTTTTGGGCTAGAAATCATCTCATTAATGGTAAAAAGAAAAAATCTAAAGTTGAATTGTTACCAAATATAGAAAGGGATTTACTAAAAAAAAGGAGTCACTTATGTTTTCTAGGTTCTCCCATTTCAGTTGTGATGCAATCAACGTTAAATTCATTTAATTTTCTGTGTTTTATAAAACTAAGTTCTCATTTTTTTAATTTTACATCCTCACTTGTCTATTTTTAACAAAAATGATGTTTATTAAATAATATATATTAAGGCCTCTTATTAAGATTTTGCTTTAGACCTCCGATGAGATTGGATCGTCCCTGTAATCATGATGCACAATTGCAAAAACATTAATAATGATGGCAAACAATGAGTGGACCAGCTCAATCTTCAGTTTTCACCTGTGACATTAGGCTAAAAATCAAAGAGTGGGGAACCTTCAAATCGTGAAGTGAATGGCATCTTTTTTTTAAAAACAACAACGTGTTGCATTAAGTTCTCGCTGTGCATGAGATTTAGGGAAGCGTCGAACAGTAAGAGTCTATTGTAATCTTACCCTACATTTTTATAAGAGGTTGTTTCTACGATTCGAATCCTTAACTTTCTGGTCACGTGACAATGACTTTACCAGTTACGTTAAGTCTTCCTTTTCAATGACAACTTAATAATATAATTATTATTTATATTTTAAAAGTGAAATATTAGATAAGCATTTTGATCTTATTTGCTTGGTGGGATCGTCACCACTTTCTTAAGAGGAAAGTTTGAATTAATCAGTTGTCCTGCAATAATTGAGGTCCATTTTGATATTATCTAGTAACCACATGCCTCCTTCAAATTGTGTTGTAATTTATTAAAGTACAACCTTCTTAAATGTGTATTACTCTTCGGTTCACTTTTAATTGGTCAACATACTAAAAATACATTTTTATTTTTACTTGTTCATTTTAACAAATCAAAAAGAAAAACAATTTTTTTAATCTTGTTTTATCCTTATCAATATCTACTATCTAATCCCCAAATCATTTCCCAATTTTTTAGAAATATTATCATTATTATAGGTAAAATTATATAATATATATATATATATATATATATATATATATATATATATATATATATATATATATTTTTTTTCTCTTTAACGTCGAAAGTAGATGTGATTCAAGCCCAACAAAGAACTCAATAGTAACAAGCCAAGTGTGTCAATTATGTTAGCTTAACTTGTTTTATAGAACGCAATAATCAAGTTAATGGTAGTTCACATTTAGTAAACATCCCGACAACTAATTAAGGCTATTTTTGGTATTACATCACTTTTAGCTAATAAAATAATCACCTCAATAATATTTACACGCATCAATAATCCAGCAAAATATATACCAAATTACCAATACTAGTGCGCATATTAATTAACAAGATATCCAACCCGCCAATAATAATATGAAACAATAGTCAAATGGGACTATTATTTAGTGAAATTAAAAGAATATATGATAATATTAAATACCTTACAACTAAGGAGTAAAGTAACTCTAAATCTTGCATAAGCATGGAATTTGGGATTACGTCTATCTAGCAACACCAGTAGCAACAAGTCCCAGGTTGAGGGATTCAACCTAGTTCTCAAAAGAATTAAGTCCAAATTTCCTAGTACTTTTTTTAATTTAAGTTTCCTTTTCAATTTAATACAGAAAAGTCCACCTTCTCGCCGTTCACAATATTGTATGTGGTGAAGTGGATGAGGCTGCTCCTCCCTTAATTAAAAATTTTGAGTTCGAGCCATGAGTATGAAATTTTTTTTGGTAGGGAGCGCTACCCCCCGAATGGCTCCAATGCGGGTACCGGACACTTGTGGAAACCAAAAAAAAGAAAAAAGAAATGAAAGATGACACAATTGCTTACACAATTAAGTTATTAGACGAAGTAGTGCTGCAAAAGATATGCTACTTTCTCATCATTCATAAAGTTTTGGGTTTCATTGTTTTTATTGTGGCATATATTAAAAGAATAGAATTCAACGATTGAAAGCAACAATTAGAGGGTACATCTTTCAACGGGGACGAAAATCTTATTTAAATATTACTATTGTTTAATTAGTGAAAATAAAATAAGATATCTAATTATTATTTTTTTTGAAAATTAGCCATTTGTCCATAGATAATATTTGTCCATATAAAATAATAATATTTACTCACGAAACTTCTAATTCTTGAAATCAAAATATTGTCTGTGTCTCAATTTATATGATACTTTTTGCTTTTCAAGAGTAAATTTGAGTAATCTTCAAAGCTAAATTGAGTTATATAATTATGGCATGTTTTATATCATAAAATTTTTTTAAAAAATCTAAAATTATGTATCAAATCAAATATTATCATATAAAATGGGATGAGGAAGTACTACTTTTACTTTATTTTGTATGGCGCATATCAAAGATATTTTTAAAAATTGTGATTTTAAATGTGTTGCTAGAGTTTTATGATTATAAAAAATGTCATGAAAAATAAAATGAAAGCTTAAAATAAATAAAAAATCAAATTTAGAAATTTATCTTGCTCTTTCAAACGAATTAGAATGAAAAGAATCTCATATAAAACAAATAATTATATGAGCTATATAAAAATGGTTTTAAAAGATTAAAAGAATGTTTCAAAGCGCACATTATAGACAATTTAAAATGGGAAGAAAACAGCTTAAGCATGAACCTTGCATGGGTTGAGTTCCCACCTATCTAATTGTTACTCCCCTGTGACTTTCTTATTAATACATAAATGGAATAATACATTCTTATATTTAAAAATATAATTTTAAACCTTTTATTTTATTTTTAATAAAAAACATTAACAGCACACAAATTTTATAGCATATATAAGAGTATACGTATTAAATATCTTATAATCACAAATTTTAAAAAATTTCCTTCTTAAAATTTATGTCGAATCAAATTATATCACATAAATTGAAACAAACGGAATACTAAAGTAAGTCCGACCACTATTGCTATATTTAAAATGATTAAAGTATATCACTCACAATATTATTAAATAAAATTACACACAATTTTCGTTTAAGTAATTTAATTATAAAATATTTTTTATACTACAAATATATGTAAAACTTAAACTCAAATAATAATAATAATAAATAAAAATAAAAGACAAACCGTCGTCCTGAAATCTCTCTTCTGTCCTCCAAGTAAAACCTACCAGCGCATTATGCGAATATTCGATTTTTCTCGATTTCCACAAAACCCCTCCCCTACTCTGTTATTATAAATACCACCTCTTTCCTTCAACAAAACCCCAAACACCAAACAAAAAAGCCTAAATAATAATATGAGCCAAGCCTTGAAAAGCGACTTCCAAATCTGCGAAGAAATCGGGCGTGGTAGATTCGGTACCGTCTACCGCTGCTTCTCACCGGTCACCGGTCATTCCTTCGCCTGTAAATCCATCGAAAAATCCCTCCTCCTCGATTCCACCGACCGTGAGTGCCTCGACAAGGAACCCAAGATTCTCCAGCTCCTTTCTGGTAGTCCAAACATTCTTCACCTCTACAAAATCTACGAAGATGAAAACTTCCTTCACATGGTAACCGACCTCTGCCCTAACAACGATCTTTACGAGCGGGTTTCCACTGGGCCGTTATCCGAACGCGCCGCCGCTAACATTCTGGTCCAATTAATTTCCGCGATTAATCACTGTCACAAAATGGGGGTGGCCCACCGCGATATTAAGCCGGATAATGTTCTTTTTGATTCGCAGGACAGGTTGAAGTTGGCTGATTTTGGATCTGCGGAGTGGTTTGTTGGGTGTGAGGGGGGGTTGATGAGTGGGGTGGTGGGTACGCCGTATTACGTGGCACCGGAGGTTTTAATGGGGAAAGAATACAATGAGAAAGTCGATGTGTGGAGCGCCGGTGTTATTTTATATATTATGCTTTCTGGGGTTCCTCCTTTTTACGGTGAAACTACAACTGAGACATTTCAGGCTGTTTTAAGGGCAAATTTGAGATTTCCCACTAGGAATTTTAGGTCGGTTTCGCCTGAAGCTAAGGATTTGCTGAGGAAGATGATCTGTAAGGATGTTTCTAGAAGGTTTTCAGCTGAACAAGTCCTGAGTATGTATTTTTGGCCCTTCTTTTTGGCTTTCATTTTAGTTTGACTTTTGGTCAACTCCTGCTGATTTTGATGTTATTTTTGTTAAATCCAGGACACCCGTGGGTAATTAATGGAGGAGAGACTAGATCAATGGCTGATTTAACCTGAAGATGATTAGTGGTGTTTTATGAACTAATCCTATCTTATAAATACTAGCAGTAAAAAATTTATAAGCTTCTGCTGTATATACACCAGCCCCAATGTTTGAAGATTGGAATGGCCTATGTGAAAAAGAAGAGTATGAGAAAGGAAAAACACCATAGCAGGGGCTACTCAAGGTTGTGTATAGCAGGGGTTCCTCTTTTTTTAAACCTTTTTTTCTCTATGCTGTTGTGCTGTGGAGAAGAATCTTTTGAGGATAATGAATCTCCTATATAGTATATGATAGTAAAAAGAAAAAGAAAAAAAAAGAAAAATATTCGGCTATGTAAAAATCTATGCTTTTTTCCCACCTTTATGTGTTTTTGGAATATGAAAGGTTGAGGAAGTGAGGGAAGGATAAGTGCTTATCCTTCAGTTTTGTAATAAAGTTTACTGCTTTTATAATAATATGGTCTTTATGATATTATAGTTTTGCAATAAAGTTTGTTGCTTTTATAATATTATGGATCTTTTAACATATTCTCTATAATATTTGTGTTAATCACAGAATGAAAATACAATTCCTACCTTTTATTATTAAGGTGGAAGTGAGTTTTCAACATTTGGATTATGTATTTCTGCTTTATGATATGAATCTTGAATAGTAGTTTGCAACCTGATGAAAGTTGTATGAAAACATAGGGTTGAGTTTGAGTAGTTTGATTATTAATTTCCTGTTTTAATAATGTTGGAAGTATAAATGTTCTGTAATGTGTTTCTTTAGTTGGGAATATCAAACGAGAGGCTATGTCTTTGAGTTTTCTAGGAGGTAAATGTTGATAGCAAATGCTTCTCTCGATAATATCTGTGAAAATCAGAAAAAGTATAATTTTTAACCCATAATTTCAAAAGTGCTTTGTAATACGTTCAATGTAAGAAATTAAAATTAAACCCGTTAAATACGGGTTTTTGATCCAACTCTTTAAAATAGTGCATCTATCCTCTTAAAATCCTTGATCTACCTCTGTCTAGATTAACGAGTTTTGGTTATGTAAAAATTTTCCTGAGCGGAGGATCTATTGAAAACTGTCTCTCTATTTTCACGTAGGAGAAAGATTTGCGTACATACTACCTTTTTCAGACTCTATAATATAAGATAATACTGGGTATGTTATTGGACACGTAAAACTTAATGTTTTTCCCACCTTTATCTATCTTTGGAATGAGAAAGGTTGAGTAAGTTAGGGAAGCATTAGTTCTTACCCTTTGGTTTTGATTAGACGAGCACTATGTATTGCAGTTTGTTGCATTATTATAATGCTATGTCTTGCGCCATTTGTTTCTGTTGTCCTATTATTTTGTTGCTGTTATTGTCTGTTTATTGTTTATTTTCACTATTGATGAGCCGGTGGTCTATCAAAAATAATTTCTCTATCTTTCCTAGAGTAGTGTTAAAGTCTGCGTACATATTATCTTTCATACCTCACTTGTGAAATTTCACAGAATATGTTGTTTCTGCCATTATAATGCTATGTATCTTTAAGATACTTTATAATGTTGGAGGATGTATGTGGTGGAATCACACATAGAAAGCACCATCCCTTCTTACTGTTGTTGAGGAGTGCTTTTTGAGCATTTGGTATTATGTTTTTCTGGTTTACTGATGTGAATCTTGAATTGTGTGCAACTTGATGGAAGTTAGTATGAAAGCATCTGATTGATTTTAATATTTTCTGCTTTATTGATGTGGAAGTATCCAGAAATTCTGTAATGTGTTTCTTGAGTCTGGGATATTTGGTAGCATATTATTTGGCATATTCTAATATTCCTCCCCATTTTGTCTGTGATTCTTTTCCACTAGACTTTGTTGCTACCACTTACAATAGAAGAGTCTCAGCTTTTATAAATATTAGTTATGTTTGGTTGCTTTTTCCATTGGGGGTATAAGTATATATGGATAAGTTATATAACAAATCTATGTACTGACTTATCCAACATAGAATGTAAAATAACTAATATATGAATTAAACAATCAAATGACCAAGAAAAAGTTTATCTTTATTATAAATTACACATTGTATAACAAAAATAAAGTAAACATATAAAAATTAATCTCTACATCACAATTCATAAATTACTAATTCATGCCTTATTAATTTATACATAATTAATCCCTTCATAATTAAATCATGCTGACTAAACTCTGCATAACAAATTTCTACATAACTAATACTTGCATAATTAATTCATACATAACTCTAATCAGCAACCAAACGACCCATAATCGTGAAAGTATGAATTAATCGGACAAGTGAAAAACGAACACCAAATAGCTAAACAGAAAGAAACAATGTTAAAGCATAATAAGTATATAACTTTATTAGCAACAAATAAAAAAGAGCATATATTCTCCTCGGATGGATTCATCTAGAAGAATGTAAAAGCAAAAGGGACTTGAGAAAGTACAGTTGATAGTACTTATCTTTACAAAGGAGTGGGGGATTATGTAGCTTTATTAGATATGAGTGGAAATGGAATCTACAAAAATGAACTGTCCAGCTTTAAATTCTTTATATTTTCTTCTCGTTCTGTCATTTGCATTTTGAATACTAGCATATGCTTCTGACTTTTAAGCCACGAATAAGAATCTTTTATAGTAAATATAATCAATTATGTGTGTGTACACGAATTAGCTTCAACTATATTCCATTATATAAGTTAGAAAAAATGAATATTCCATTAATATAAAACTGAGTTTGTTTGGATCACAGTTATGCAGTTTTCAACTGACTAATGATTTCTCGGTCCTTTTATTCCCAATAATGTTCCGATGTTCAACTAACTAATTATTTCTCATAAATCATAATGATATTTATTTTTTAAATTACATTTAGAAAGATCCTTTATTTTATTATATTAATGCATTTAAATTTGACCTTTAAGAAGTAGGGAGGGGAATGAAATTGTAAATACTCCTCTATATTTGAATACTAACTATGAACCACGGGTAAGGAAAACGACAAAGAAAAAGTTGAAAGAGAAAAAGGAGAGAAGAGAACTCAAGAGAACAAATAGATTAAGGGTCCATTTGGCCATAAATTTTTAATTTTCTTTTTGAAATAAGTGTTTGATCATTTGAAGTTGAAATTTTTGTCGAATTTGAAAAACTTTAAAAAGTTAATTTTTAAATTTTCATTTCAGATCATTCACAATTTTTTTTTTAAAAAACTTCAAATTATATTCATTTTCAAACATAATTTGAATTTTTAAATATCATTATCATTTGAAAAAAATTATTTTTTCCCGAAATTTTATAATTTTTATGTCCGAATGACACTAATAAAGTCATTGCAGCTCCTTGGAGGACTTAATCGGTGCATGAATTCAAATTTGTCGGATTAATGAACTTTGAATATAAAATAATTGAAAAGAGAAACTCATGTATTATATAAATTGATTAATATTAACCAAAAATAACTGTGTCTAAATTCGTTTTTATTACTGCAAAATTAGTGGTAAATGTATTTTATATTTAGGAGTTCCTTTGGTAGGATATATTAGATAAAATAATACAAACATTAGTTTTATGTATTAATAATATCTTGTTTTATACACCTTTTGAACATATGCATTAATTATACAAGTATTAGTTATACATCCTATTTGGTATTAACTAATGCATAGAAACCATGTCATTAATAATGCAATGAGTTTTAATGCATGCATTAGCTTAGTTAAAGACAAAATTGTCCTTCAAAATTTATGTTTGATTAAAATATGCTATTATATTAAAGCAAGTTTAAAATAATCCAAGAAAGTAGAAAATAAAATTTTATCCCTAGTAAATAAATAAATATGTAGCATACTTCCTTTTTTATAAATAAATATTTAGTTCTACACTAGAATATATGTAGACAAATCAAATAATTTTTTCTAAACATTTTATATATAAAAACATTCCTCAACATATGTTTCTCTTAAAAAGATAAAGTGATAGATTGGTTATGAGAGTATTTTTGTAAACAAATTTATTTTTAGAAATTATGCAATGCTTTAATATCTCAAATCAAACAATGAATAAGAAATATGTCAGTATAACTAATACAAGCATAACGTAAAAATTGCATGGGGCGCCCTATTTGGTCGTCCCTTTTTAACTTGTACTCGTTTTATTTTTTCATTTGCATCCGTACCCATTTTTTTGTTAGAAGCGTTTTAAAAAGACGATTTTACCCTTCTTTATTAAAAGACTATTGACTACTGCATGGCAAAATTTCAACATGTTTTGGTATGAAATTTTAGCTTCTATATAAAATTTTCCCGAATGAGGTTGGAGATCACGCGATTAATGCGTGATGTATGTTTTATATTTTTTGTCACGGGTATAATTATCATATTATTACGGATTTTTTGTTAGATGGCTACCAAATTAATAATTTTTAAAAATAGAATACACATTAAAACGTGACACAAATATAAGATCCAGCTACAAATTCTCCAAATATAACTAATATCACCGTTACTAATAAACAAGTATAAAAAGTTTTCTGAATACACTTGTTGTTCATCTTCAAAAAGACGCAATCTTCGGAACTAAAGCGTTGTAAAAGAACCGAGCAGAAGTTGGTAAAAAAAAAACAGACAACTAATGAAAGAACGAATAAAGAAAGGGGACCAAGACAAAGACTAGAACCAAAACCAGCAACTGTCAGACACCAAAGCAAGATCACATGGCAAGTCAAGTGGCCTCTCATTTTTCAATGTAATAAATGTAGAAAATTGAAAGAGGAATTATACATAGATCAGTGAGCAGACCTATCAAATGGAACCATGGGACCGACCACATATTAATACGATCTGCTATTGACCACATAGGAAGCAGGGAACCAGGCTACATTTAGATAAGCTATCTCCTCTTCGGTTGCGTGCGATAAATGCCATCTGTTTCTCCTTATTCCTTTTCACATTTCAATAACTGCAACATTAAAAGTAGCATACCAATATTTTGCAAATATTTCTTTATTTCAATTAGTACATTCTTTGTCTCAATATATATGGTACTATTTGACTGAACACAAAGTTTAACAAAAAAATGAAAACTTCATATAGTTATGGTCTAAATCAAGTTTTAAATATTTGAATAGTTATAAATTATCTTATTAAAGGTAAAAAAAATAAAAAAAAGTTAAATTATTTTAAGTATAAAAAATAGTTATTTGTAACAGATTAAATGAGAAACTGTGTTATACATTAATTGGGACATCAGAAGTACTACTCCATCCGGTCTACTTTAAGTGATTTTTTTGACTGTCAAACACAATGTTTATATCATGTATTCATATATACTGTATGAACAGTATCCATGAATACATGTGTATTCAGTTGCATAAAAAAATACAGACCTTCGAAATACATAAACACAGACAAAAAAATATATTTATACGAAAAATACAATGTGTTTGAGTAAATTTATACAAAATATAATGTATTTGTATCATTGTATGTGACTAAATAGCAAAGAAGAGAAGAAAGTTCGTCGGAGATGACGTTTTTCGCTAAGATTCCTTGTATCATTTCACTACCTCTTCCATTACAATTTACAACACTTCCAATTCGACAACTTCTTCCTCTTTTCTCTCTTACTTACCACGCTAAGAATCACTTCTGTTACAACCTATGTTTTCGTACGTACGAGTACGTTGTAAGTCAATTGATGTAAGCTCAGAAATGAAATCATTTTTTAAAAGTATATAAAAAGTAAGATAATCGTGTTACCTCTGAGGTTACAAATATTTAAGATCATGAACAACAAGTACAAAGAGGGTTGGACGATTCAGAAGCTAAAGCAATTGAAGAAAATAATGTTTCGTCGAAAGTCGACAAGTTGGGAATGTTATAACATGTACCTTTGGGGTGAGACTAGGGTGCTTAACATGATAAGGAGATTATTTTATGATTTATATTAGTCGTATGACATCCGTGTGTTATGTTTTGAAGTCAAGCGAGTTGTGGAACAAAAGTCGATGAAAGTCATCACAAGTTACATTCATAAGTTTTACTGAAACTTTGGGTCCAATGTAACTGCAATTTTCTCCCAATATACTTAGAGTTATGGGGTGTTCTACCCATCAAATTAAATATCTATGAGTCTATTTTCCAACGCATTAAATCGTTTGTCAATACGACATCAGGGTAGAGAGATATGGTCATTGTTGCGATACTGCGCAAGCTGCTAGGTGACAAGTAGGTGTGTCACCTACTTGCTTAAATGAGAGCCCAAAAATGGGCCATTTCGGGTCGTCCAAAGAGGCCTTTTAAAGGCCTATTTTCTTCATATATTAGACTTAAAATAGAGCATAATAACCAGACATAAGCTCTGCAAAATTCCTCCCAAAACTTTCCCACAAACCCTAATTGATTTTCTCTCCATTTCAAGTTCTAATTGGAGGTAAAACCTAGAGTTTGAAGAACCAAGATAGGAGCTGAGTTATCCAACAAATAAGGTGAGTTTACTGCTCTCTTTCATCAATTTTTTCTTCTGTAAATTCATGGTAAGTCGTTCTATACTTGTAAGAACTTACGGGACGGTGATCAGAAGCCGTGAGTTTGAGTTATTCACTTGTAGCGGATTGTTTTGTGGACTGTTTTATGGACTGTTTTGTGGTGCTGTTGGGCAGCGAGTTTTACTACTGTTTTGTGGAGTTTTGGAGGAGGAAGGGTGTGGAGAAACACCATATAAATTCAAGATGTTGTGCTGGTGGTTCATCGTAACAATTTTGGGTTGTTGACACTACTATAGTGGTCGTTTTGTGTATGAAGAAATTGGGTTATGTTGGGCTGTTTTGTAGTATTGTGTGATGTACATAAGGTTGGAAAATAATATATATATGTTGTTATTGTTGTTTTTGGTGTTGTTGGTGTTATCTTGAATTTGGAGGAAGTAAGGATTATAGGGGAGATGCTGTCCGTTTTAATACAAAATAAGCTTATCGTTCGTTGTGCGTTAGTTGTACCTTTCGTAACTTAATGATAGTATTATTATCGTTGTTTTAGATTAAGGTGAGAAGAGACGAGTTCAAGTTGGTGATTGAAAATATTGTGATAAGGTATGTTAAGGCTAAACCTTTCTTCATTTTGGCATGATCTCGTAACTACATGAGTTTGATAACGAGGCATAAAGAGAAGTTCGTATTCCTGAATTTATTCATATTATCCTAGTCTCAGAAGTTACAGTATTCTCCCATATCGGGACTTCATATTTAGTTTAGTATTGTCTTATTTCAGCTAAGAGAGCAGAGAGTATATATATATATATATATATATATATATATATATATATATATATATATATATATATATATACATACAGTGTTACAGTATTTTTTTACCACCATCGAGCTATAATCGGTGGGCAGGCCCCTATTGGGCAACCTCTGATTAGATGGTAAGTTATATACAGAGCCTACTATGGCCGAGCACTTATGAGCGAGCCCAGAATGGCCGAGATACAGAGCCTAGTATGGCCAAGCGCCTATGAGCGAGCCTATTACGGCAGGGCAGTTACACATACCGAGCCTTATAGGGCCGGACAACTATTTTGCATACTATATGGAGAGAGTTGAGTCAGTATCAACAGGTAAGCATATATTCATATTATTTTTGACTCCCAGTTACATTCAGTTATTATATCATCAGTTCAGTTTTAGCTTTCAGTTATTCTGTTGCCTTACATACTCTATACATTATTTATACTGACGTCCCTTTGCTGGGGACGCTGCATTTCATGCCTGCAGGTCCTGATAGATAGCTGGATAGACCTTCCCAGTTGACAGAGCCAAATATCAGCTTGGTTGGTAAGCTCCACTTCCCCGGAGTTACCAGGTCTAGACCTTGGAGTCCGTTTTATATATATACAGGTTTGATGGGTAGGTCGAGGCCATGTCCCGACCATGATACAGTTCAACTATCTCTAGAGGCTTGTAAACAAGTTCTATATAGTTTGTATAACACTATGTGAGTTTCTGGGTATGTTTACCCTTTAGATGAGACAGACGATATTTTCAGATGATTCAGAATACGCTCGGGCCGAGTATGGTACCGGGTGCCGGCCACATCCCTTCAGGTCTGGGGTGTGACAACTTCAATCTCTCAGTCGCACAAGGTATCTCCGCTTCCTTTTTTTGATTATAGGTTTACTTTCATGTTTCTGATTTTGAGATTTTTAGGCTCTCTTTCATGATTTGATTCTCTTTTGTGTATTTATGATTCAGCCTATTTTGCTCAAAGAGAGAGAGAAGAAAGAGAGAGAAAGTAGAAAAAATTTTAAGAGAAAATCGTGTGTTAATTGAAAGAAAGATAGAGGAATAACATAAGTAACGTATTTCAATATGCCTCAATAGTAGTATATACCATAAATACCTATTTTGCTATAAAATATAAAAGATATCTATAGAAAATAATATTTTAAAATAATTTTGGTTTATAATAAATATGGTGTATGCTTTTGGTATAGAAGGTAAAATTTACTTAATCAAACGAGCCCTATCGTTAATAAAGAAGCTCTTTTAATCCCTTATGGAGAAAAGCATTATTTCTTTAAGTTAACCTCTAATTGCACTGACAAGCATATGGGCATGAACGTGGCAAAGTGTAAAATATATGTAATGCCTTTATATGAAGCGATTACATCAGTTTGTGTTGGTTGGGAGTTGGGTTTGCTTCAAATGATAGTTAATTGTTACTGTATAAATTATTTATTGGATCTATTTGGGTGTAATCTAATACCCTTCATCAGATTGTATTGTATTATATTTATTTATTTGGCTATAATCTAATTTCAATACCAGATTGCGTTGTATCTTGTCTTAAATTCAACTAAAATCTTTCGTTATAAATAGAGTTTTCTTGATTTTCATCTAACATCCTGGGTACAAAAAAGTTAAAAGAAATACATATGTTCTTTTCTTCATATAAGAGAGGAAGTGTATTATAGTGCAAATCATGAACTTCACAAATGTTCTAGTGGCAATTTTCCTCACTGTGATTTTTGTAGCAAATGTTGAAGCTATTGGTACTGAGGTGCACAAATCTTGCGAACAACGATGTAAGGATTTATGTGTCACTGATTATTGCACTGAAAAATGCATGGATCATTTCCACACAACATTGCTCCAAATTTAGAGAAGGTATACTTCTTTCCATAAGTACTTTTATTCAACAATTCATTTATCACTATAAATAACAAGCAAATTTCTAAAGAAAATTTTTTAGGTGGTATGTCGGAAATATGGAATTTATGGCGGTAAAATATTCATCGAAAAAACTTCCGACGAACCAATTTCTGACATCCGTCGGAAATTTTCGTCATAAATTCACTTGTTTTTTAGTATGTGTATGTGTGTGTATATATATATATGGCTGTCCTGACAAGTGAAGTTAATATAATTTAGTATGTGACTTACATTTCGACAAACATTTGGCAGATGGGAAGCTAATGGGGAGCTGCTTGGATGAATGTTCAACAAAATATTGCACCTAGAGTGGCTTGTAATCTTATGCTACTTCTTTGCAAAAGTATATTAAGAAATGTAATCAAAGTAGAAAAAACAAGTGATATCTTGATTGCTCAGTATAAATCAAGATATATGCTTCCAATGAAGTAATACTTTTGAAAATTTCATCTTTCTTGTTTTGGTTTCTTAGCCTCCCTTCCATCTCTTTATCACACCCATAATATATTAAAGTAACTTCTAAAGCATCATTTGAAACACTTATGGACTCTCTATAATTCCCTAAAATTATTAATTTCCGACATCAATTCGTCCTACAATTCATCATTTTATGTTTTTAAAGATTTTACAAAATTTCACATTTTCTTCCTTTCAATTCATTAATTTAATAATATAAATAAGTATGAAATCATGAAATGTAATCATTTTCGAATAGAGAACACTTACCAAATCAAACTCGTGAAGAATCCTTCTAGAATTGTTCAAAACCGAGGCTTCAAACTCAAAAAATGGACAAAAATGCCAAACCCTCGAATATATGTGATTCGCCCCAAGTTTGTTCGCATTTGCGAACAGAAATGCTGCATTTGCGAGAAAAGGTTTGCATCTGCGAACCCAACTAGCCAGCCTAGTGGCCGCACCTGCACAAGAATTAATGAGTCGCATTTGCGATTCCACGGAAGCGCACAAACAACCGCAGAAGCGGACATCTTCGCATTTGCGATCAATGAGCCGTAAAAACGGCCATCGCACCTGCGACAAAAACTCCGCAAAAGCGAAGCTTCCTCCCAGGCCTCAACATCGCAGAAGCGGCTCCGCATCTACGATCAAACCTCCGCAAAAGCAGATATCCAAGAACACTACCTAACAGCCTTAACCAAAAATTACCAAAACGATCCAAACCTCGTCTGAAACTCATCCGAGCCACTCGAGATCCCGTTCGAATATACCAACAAGTTTTATAACATAACGCGGACCTACTCGAGGCCTCAAATCACATCAAACAACGTTAAAACTACGAATCGTACCTCGAATCGAACTTATTAACTTTCAAATCTTCCAACTTCCAAAACTCGTGTCGAAACATATCAAATCAACCCGGAATGACGTCAAAATTTGCATGAAAGTTTCAAATGACATAACAGAGCTAATCCAACTCTCGGAATCACAATCCGAGCCTGATATCAACAAAGTCAACTCCCAATTAAACCTCTTACTCTTCCAAAACTTCAACTTTCTAATTTTTGCCAAAATACATCAAATTACCCTACGGACCTCCAAATTCAAATCCAGATGCACTCCTAAATCCAAAATCATCATACGAAGCTATTAGAATCATCAAAATATCATTTCGGAGATGTCTATACAAAAGTCAAGACTTTGATCAACTCTTACCGCTTAAGCTTCTAAAATAAGAATTCCTCTTCCAAATTGAGGACCCGATATGGCCACTTCGAGTTCGGGAGAAAGATATTCCGAAGACAGCCTTCAGGACCCGATGTGGCCACTTCGAGTTCCTTGTCATGTCCTTCGGGTTGACGAATGCTCCAGCCATATATATTGACTTGATGAATAGCCTATTTCGTCTATTTTTAGATCTGTTCGTGATAGAATTTATTGATGATATTCTGGTCTATTCAAGTTCAGAGGATGAACATGTGGACCACTTGCGAGCGGTGCTCCAAACCCTCTGTGATCGTAAGTTGTATGCTAAGTTTTCTAAATGTGAGTTCTGGTTGAAGTCTGTAGCATTCTTGGGGCATATTGTATCCGATGAAGGTATAAAGGTAGACACTCAAAAGATTGAGGCCGTGAAATCTTGGCCTAGACCTACCACTCCGACAGAGGTTCGTAGCTTTCTAGGCTTAGTAGGATACTACTGGAGATTCGTAGAGGGTTTTTCTTCCCTTTCGGCACCATTGACGAAGTTGACGCAGAAATCAACTAAGTTTCAGTGGACGGAGGCTTGCGAGCGGAGTTTCCAAGAGCTTAAGAACAGGTTGACCTCAGCGCCAGTTCTAACACTTCCAGAGGGTCCAGAGGGTTATGTCGTGTATTGTGATGCCTCAGGTGTTGGGTTAGGATGTGTCCTGATGCAACATGGGAAGGTAATTGCTTATGCTTCAAGGCAGTTAAGGAAGCACGAGAAGAATTATCCAACCCACAATCTCGAGTTAGCTGTGGTTGTCCATGCACTTAAGATATGGCGGCATTATTTATATGGTGTTCATGTTGATGTATTTACCGATCATAAAAGTTTGCAATATATATTCAAGCAAAAAGAGTCTAATTTGCGACAGAGGCGATAACTTGAGTTATTGAAAGATTATGATGTTAATATTCTCTACCATCCAGGGAAAGCTAATGTTGTAGCAGACGCCTTAAGTCGCCGATCTATGGGTAGCTTAGCACATGTAAAGGCCGAGAAAAGACAATTAACTTGAGAGATTCATCAATTAGCTTGTTTGGGGGTTCAGTTAGTAGATTTCGACGATGGAGGAGTTGTACTCCAAAATACTGCAAAATCATCTCTCATAGCTGAAGTCAAGGAAAGGCAGTACGATTACCCAGAGTTGGTCGAGTTGAGAGAGCAAGTTCCGCAGCAGAAGAATCCATTGTTAGAGCTCAAGAGAGATGGAGTTCTCAGATATAGGGGTCGTTTATGTGTTCCAGATGTAGCAGGGCTACGAGACAGGATTATGTCAGAGGCACATTATTCGTGGTACTCCATTCATCCTGGGTCGACGAAGATGTATCATGACATTAAGGATGTGTACTGGTGGAACGATATGAAGAAGAACATTGCTGAGTTTGTCGCCCAGTGTCCTAGTTGCCAGCAGGTGAAAATAGAGCATCAGAAGCCCGGAGGGCTAATGCAGACTATAGAGATCCCGACATGGAAATGAGAGGCGATAAACATAGACTTTGTTATGGGTTTACCTCGTTCTCATCGTAAGTTCGATTCTATATGGGTGATAGTCGATAGGCTCACTAAATCAGCTCATTTTCTACCTGTTAGATCTACATATACAGCAGAAGATTATGCAAAGTTATATATTAAGGAGATAGTGCGGCTACACGGAGTACCAGTATCTATTATATCTGACCGTGGGGCTCAATTTACAGGACATTTTTGGAGGTCATTTCAGAGAGGTCTAGGGACTCAGGTGAATCTCAGTACAACTTTTCATCCACAGACTGATGGACAAGCCGAGCGTACAATTCAGACGCTCGAGGATATGTTACGAGCATGTGTGTTGGATTTTAAAAGAAGTTGGGATGAACATCTACCTCTTGTCGAGCTTGCATATAATAACAGTTACCACTCCAGTATTCAGATGGCTCCGTACGAGGCTTTGTATGGGCGTAAGTGCAGATCTCCTATAGGGTGGTTTGATATTGGAGAATCTGGGTTATATGGGCCAGACCTAGTTCAGCAGGCCGTAGAGAAAGTAAAGCACATCCGGGAGCGACTGTTGACAGCTCAGAGTCGCCAGAAGTCATATTCTGACATGCGGCGACGAGACTTAGAGTTTGAGATTAATGATTGGGTATTATTAAAGGTATCCCCTATGAAGGGCGTGATGAGGTTTGGCAAGAAAGGCAAGCTTAGCCCATGGTATATTGGGCCTTACAGGATTATTCGGAGAGTGGGCCAAGTAGCTTATGAGTTAGAATTGCCCTTAGAAATGGAGTTAGTCCATCCGGTTTTTCAAGTATCTATGCTACGGAAGTGCATTGGAGATCCAACCAGAGTGGTATCCACAGATGATGTACAAATTACGGAGGACTTGTCATACAAGGAAATTCCAGTTGCCATCTTAGACCGACAAATCCGCAAGCTACGAAATAAGGAGGTAGCCTCCGTGAAGGTTTTATGGAGAAGCAATAATGTGGAAGAGATGACATGGGAAGCAGATGAAGAAATGAAGTATAAATACCCCTATCTATTTCAAACTGAAGATATGGCTCGAGATGGGATGCTACAGCACAACTCTATTCAGGCTAGTAGGTCATCCAGTAAGCTCTTATTTTCTGACTTTCAGTATTTATGATTTACGACTCTTTGAGGCAAAGTGTTGTTATTTATAGACATTGGCCATGTGTGGCATGCATAGTATGTTTTCTGGCTGCATGCAAGTTGGTTATAGTCTAGTGTACGGAGGAAACTCTGGCAAAATTTTTCCAAAGTCTCTAAAAATAAACATTCGAGGACAAATGTTCCCAAGGGGGAATGATGTTACACCCTATATTTTTTTTGTACGTAAAACTGCGTCGTGAGCAAACTAATGTAGGACCCAAAAAAATAAGATCATCTTTGAAAATATATAAAGCAATTTAATCATATTACCTCGGAAGTTACAAATATTGAATATCATGAACAACAAGTACAAAGAGTGTTGGAAGGTTTAGAAGCTAAAGGAATTGAAGAAAATAATGTTTCGTCGAAAGCCGACAAATTGGGAATGTTATAGCATATACTTTTGGGATGAGACCAGGGTGTTTTACATGATAAGGAGGTTATGTTACGAGTTATGTTATTCGTATGATAGTCGTATGTTATGTTTTGAAGTCAAGCGAGTGGTGGAACAAAAGTCGATGAAAGTCATCACAAGTTACGTTCATAAATTTTACTGAAACTTTGGGTCAAATGTAACTGCGATTTTCTCCCAATATACTTAGAGTTATGGGGTGTTCTACCCATAAAATTAAATATCTATGAGTCTACTTTCCAACTCATTAAACCGTTTGTCAATACGATATCTGAGTAGAGAGATATGGGCATTTTTGCGAGTCTGCGCAGACTGTCACCTACTTGCTTAAACGAGAATCCAAAACTGGGCCTGTTCGGGTCGTCCAAAAATGGGCCAGTTCGGGTCGTTCAAAGAGGCCTTTTTAAAGTCCTATCCCCTTCATATATTAGTATGATAATAGGGCAAAATAACCAGACTCATTCTCTGCAAAACTCCTCCCAAATATTTCCCCCAAACCCCAATTGATTTTCTCCCCCTTTCAAGTTCTAATCGGAGGTAAAGCCTAGAGTTTGAAGAACCAAGATAGGAGTCAAGTTATCCAACAAATAAGGTAAGTTTACTGCTCTCTTTCATCCATTTTTTTCTGTTGTAGATGTATAGTAAGTCGTTCTATATTTGTAAGAACTCACGGGACGGTGATCGGAAGCCGTGATTTCGAGTTATTCACTTGTAGCAGACTGTTTTGTGGTGCTGTTGGGTTGCGTGTTTTACTACTGTTTTGTGGAGTTTTGGAGGAGGAAGGGTGTGTAGAAACACCACATAAATGCAGGATGTTGGGCTGGTCGTTCGTCGTAACATTTTTGGGTTGTTGACACTACTACGGTGGTCGTTTTGTGTATGAAGAGATTGGGGTATGTTGGGCTGTTTTGTAGTATTGTGTGGTGTGCATAAGGTTGGAAAATAATGTATATATGTTGTTATTGTTGTTTTTGGTGTTGTTGGTGTTATCTTGAAGTTGGAGGAAGTAAGAATTATAGGGGAAATGCTGTCCGTTTTAATACAAAATAAGCATGTCGTTCGTTGTGCGATAGTTATACGTTTCATAACTTAATGATAGTATTATTATCGTTGTTGTAGATTAAGGTGAGAAGAGGTGAGTTCAACTTGGTGATTGAAAATAGTGTGATAAGGTATGTTAAGGCTAAGCCTTCCTTCATTTTGGCATGATCTCGTAGCTACATGTGTTAGTAATGAGACAAAAAGAGAAGTTCATACTCATAAATTTATTCACACTATTCTAGTCTCATAAGTTACAATATTATTCCTTATCGAGACTCTATATTCAATTTAGTATTGTCTTCTTCCAGTCAAGAGAGCAACAAGCCTATATATACAGTATTACAGTATTTTCATTACCATCGAGCTATAATCGATGGGCAGGCCCCTATTGGGCAACCTCTGATCAGATGGAAAGTTATATTCCGAGCCTACTGTGGCCGAGCGCCTATGAGCGAGCCCAACATGGTCGAGATACATAGCCTAGTATGGCCGAGCGCCTATGAGCGAGCCTACTACGGCAGAGCAGTTATATATACCGAGCCTTATAAGGCCGGACAATTATTTTACTTACTATATTGAAGGAGTTGAGTCAGTATCAACAGGTAAGTATATCTCCAGATCATCTTTGACTCCCAATTACTTTCAGTTATTATATTATCAGTTCAGTTTCAACTTTCAGTTATGTTATCGCCTTATATACTCGGTACATTATTTTGTACTGACATCCCTTTTCTGGGGACGCTGCATTTCATGCATGCAGGTTCAAATAGACAGACGGGTATACCTCCTCAGTAGGTGTTTCCAGAGTTCAGCCTGATCGGTAAGCTCCACATCCTTCGGAGTTATCGGGTCTAGGTTTTCGTGTACATCTTCTGTGTGTATGTATATATATTATGGGTAGGTCGGGGCCCTGTTCCGATCATAATATATCTATCAGTAGAGGCTTGTAGACATATCCTGTCAGTTAGTGCATTATGTTGGGCTTGTAGGCCTGGTATGTATATTTTGGTGGTTTGTCAGTTGTAGTAGTTATGACGGCCTTGCCGGCCCAACTTTATATTGATGTTTAGTCAGCGCTAGTTTCCATTCAGTTTTATATTTTGCTTCGCAAATTGTCTTGCAAGGTGGCCCCTTGGCCAAATTATGACATTATATATTCAGAGTCCCTTAGTCGCAATTTGGTACACTAGGTTAGTTGAGGCACCGGGTGCCAGTCTCGATTCCAGGTCGGGGGTGACATTTGTCACACTTCAAACCATATTTGTCTCGAATAATATGTATTATAGACCTCAACAAACAAACTCTCGACTTGCTTCATGAATAGCAATTATCTCATCAAGATTAGATGAAGTAGCCACGATTGATTGCTTAGTCGATCTGCAAGATATGGCAGTGCCTCAACATATAAACACATATCCTGTTTGAGATCGAGCCTTGTGTGGGTCAGATAAATACCCAGCATTGGCATAACCAATAAGATCGGGACTGCAATTATTGCCATAAAATAAGATTATATCGGTAGTCCCTTTTAGATACCGCAATGTGTGTTTGATTTCATTCCAATATCTCCGTGTAGTAGCAGAGCTATATCTTGCTAAAACATTAACTGAAAAAGTTATGTCAGGCCTTGTTGTATTAGTAAGATACATTAGTGCACCAATTGTACTATGATATGGTACTTCAGAACCAAGTAGCTCTTCATTTTTTTTGAGGTCGGAACAGATCCTTATTCACAACAAGTGATCGAACAACGATCGGAGAACTTAATGGATGTGCTCCATCCATGTAAAATCGTTTCAATACCTTTTCTCTGTAGGCAGATTGATGGAAAAAAATCCCTGTTGCCAAAATTTCAATTTGCAAACCGAGACATAATTTTTTCTTTTCGAGATATTTCATCTCGAATTCCTTCTTTAAATAATTAATTGCCTTTTGGAGTTCTATAGGAGTTCCAATAAATTTTATGTCATTGACATAAACGGCAAATACAATAAATTCTGATGTTGTTTTCTTTATAAAAATACATGGACAAATGACATCATTTATATAACATTCCTTTAATAAATACTTGCTAAGACGGTTATACCACATTCGTCCTGATTACTTTAGACCATACAAAAATCTTTGCAATTTGATTGAAAGCATTTCCCGGGACTTTAAATTATATGCGTTAGGCATTTTAAATCCCTTGGGAATTTTCATGCATATCTCATTATCAAGTGAGCCATAAAGGTGGGCAGTCACCACATCCATCAAATGCATGTCAAGCTTTTCATGGGCAGCAAAACTAATGAGATAACGAAATGTTATTGCATCCATAACAGGTGAATATGTCTCTTTATAATCGACACCAGGACTTTGTGAAAATCCTTGTGCAACAAGGCGTGCCTTATATCGTTGTACCTTATTTTTCTCATTTCTCTTACGTACAAAGAACCATTTATAGCCAACAGGCTTAGCACCATTGGGTGTTTGGACTACAGGCCCAAAAACTTCACGTTTTGCAAGTGAATCCAACTCATATTGGATTGCTTCATACCATTTTGGCCAATCACGTCTTTGTCAACATTCTCCAACAGATTGAGGTTCAATATCCTCACTATCTTGCATAATGATAAATGCAACATTATATGCAAAGACATAATCCACCACTATATCCAATCGACTCAAATTCCTCTCAATATCGATTGGGTTTATTGATAGTTCCTTATCTTCTTGAGTCTCAGGCTCAGTGATTTCCTAATGAATCTCAAGATTAGTTAAATCATGGGTTTATTTATGAGATTCTTTCGTAGTGTCATCTTCATCATTTATTTTTCTTTTTCAAAGATTTCGATCCTTAGAACCCAATGGTTTTCCATGCTTTAGGCGTGATTTTGTTTCATTAGATATGACACTAAAAGATTGTCCAACAGGGACATCAATATGGATTGGAACATTCTCTGTAGGGATATATGATTTTGTTATCCTTTTCAGATCCGTAAATGCGCCTGGCATTTGATTTGCTATTTTCTACAAATAAATAATCTTGTACACCTCTTTTTCATAAATAGAGGCACGTGGATGAAGTTGAGACAATGATGGATTTTTCCACAAAATTTCTCGTTTGGTTTCACCAATTTCTCCCCCTAATTTTAGGAAAAATATCTCATCGAATCGACAATCTACAAATCGAGTAGTGAATAAATCTCCCGTTAATGTTTTGAGGCAGCGAATAATGGAGGGTAATTAAAACCCAACGTATATTTCTAACCTTCATTGGGGACCCATCTTGGTGTGATATGGCTGTGGTACATGCACATATACTGCGCATCCAAAAATTCTTAAATGGGATATATTAGGCTCATGACCCAAAACTAATTGTAACGGGGAATATTTATGATAATTTATCGGTCTGAGATGAACTAGCATTGATGCATGCAAAATGGCTTGACCCCTAACAGAAGTGGGTAACCTCGTTTTCATGAGTAACAGTCTTGTTATCAATTGCAAACGTTTAATCAAAGACGCTGCAAGGCCATTTTGAGTGTGAACATGAGCTACAAGATGTTCCACCTTTATCCCAATTGATAAGTAATAATCATTAAATGCTAGTGATGAAAACTCAACAACATTATCAACTCGAATAAAGTTAATTGGATTATCGGGAAACTGTGCCCGTAATCAAATTATTTATGCCATTCATTTTGCAAACGCTAGGTTGCGAGATGACAATAGGCACACATGAGATGATGGTAGGCAATAATCCCGTATTTTAGTTGCTTATTTCACTCTACTTTACTGCACTTTACTCATGTTGAGCTTTAATTAGTAGTGTTTTACATTTATTGTGTGTTTTATGCTGTGTAAGAGTGATTTCGAGTTATTTAGATGTTATGGAATGAATTCAAGCTATTCATGATCTTTTAAATCTGAGTAAAAGCCTAAGGATTAAGTTGGGATCGTGTTCGGGGATCAACGGATGATAGTGCACTTTAAGAATGAAACAAAGAATCGAGCTGGCATACTGCGCATTGTCCAGTAAAATGAACATAACGTTTCGCTCAGAAATATTTTTGGGCTCCACAATATATAGTTGGAAAGCTATTTAAAAGGGCTACAACTTTCATGTTTTACATTTTCCAAATTACCAGCTACTGCGGTGCATAGGGCGGTGCGCGGCGCGGCGCAGCTGTGCAAAATATGCCCAAAAAGTAATTTTACAAATGTTCTAGAATTCTCCACAAGCACGCCGCATGGTATAGCGCAGCATGCGGCGCGGCACGGCACGGCACGTCATGTGGCGCGGTAGTGCAACATTCTTAGAGTATGTTCCCAATTCCTCTAAAAAGGGTATTTCCTCTGGGGTTTATTTGGGGATAGTTAAATACACGGGAAAAATACCATTTCTGCACTTTTGATATACCTTAGACCTAGGAAAGCCACGGAGAAGAGGGAGAAGCAAGAGAACGAGGATTTCATCCATCATTCCTCACTCAAGATCTGGGTTTGGATTGTATTTAGGTTTTCCTCTACTTTTATTTCATTTGTGAAGAATTTCTCCATGTCTATGGAGTAAAACCTTTTAGGTATTGATGAATTTGGTGTATTGATGGTTGTTTGTGAATTATAACTTTATTTTTATGTATTTGAATTATTTTTGGAAGATTTAATTATTGTATCCATTTTCACTTGTTCTTGTAATCGAAAGAGGCATAACTTGTGATATATTGCACTATATTGTTGGTTGAGTTAATAGATTTTTCTAAGTAATCGAAAGAGGCTAGTTGAATCCTTGATTAAACCTAGTTAGGAGGATAATCGAAAGATGTTCTCCTAAAGACCAATCCATTACGAATTCTTATATATCTTCACCGAGCTTAAATTGGTTCATATTATGAGATTGAGACTTAATCGAGAGAGACGTTTCTACTAAACAAGTGTACTAATAATTAAGTGAATTCGCGAGACTCGCTTGAACATTAGAAGTGAATTATCCAGAGTTAGATCCCGAACAATTATCTTGCACCTATCCTATCAACCCATATTTTCTCACTTTGATAACTCTCTTGCTTACCATTGTTGCGATTGTCATTAGTTAATTGCTTTAGATTCTTAGTTAATTGTAAGTAGAATTTATATAAATCTCAACTGTTGATCCTCCTAGATAGCAATCTAGCTACAAACTATGATAATACTGTTTAAATCCAATCCTTGTGGATACGATAATTATATTATACTATCTTTTACTAGCGAGCACAATTTAAATGGGGTGGTTGGTTTGGCTTTTGAGTGGAAATATTAAAATAAGGAGAAAGGTGCACTGTTGTTAAAAAGTATGAGCCACTTGAATCGAAAAAGAAGATGAAGAAAATAAATAGTTTATATTCATTGATAGTGGTAACTTTTGATGTATTTATGCTTAAAGAATTTAGGAGTTGACATATACGGATGTGAAGGTGAAATTATAGTTTGACATAAGTATGGGGTTTAAAGGTTAAGTATATGTATTAAAAGTGCTTAGGGAGGTGTAGTTACTCTTATATCTAAATGTATCATACCCACTCCGCAGCCTACATTACAACCAATTAAAGTCCTACTTGATCCTTGACTGAACAAGCTCGATTAGTAGAGTAATACACTACGGGCAAGCCTATGGTGGATCTTTTGTGGCATATGAATATTGTTCTAAGAGTGAGTGAATTCTTTCTATCTCGAGTTCCTAATTATTCTTAACTTTTATTGTGTGTGGAACTACTATCTCTTGTTGGGTGAAGCACTTGATTCATGAAGGAAAGGTAATATCATTGACCTCTGTGTTAGAGTAAGTGAGCAGGTTGTGAAAAATGCATGGTGCTTTTGAGTTAAATCTTGAACTGAGGATGTTATGGTATTGTGCTTAATCTGTTCTATTATTCTTGGTATGATGAGTTAGGAGAGTTATTTAAAAAGGTCGTGTCTATGTGAAGTGTAGTTTGATTTCTCAAGGACGAGTAATGATTTAAGTGTGGGGTGTTGATGGTAGGCTATAATCCCGTATTTTAATTACTTATTGCACTTTAATTTACTGTACTTTACTCATGTTGAGCTTTAATTAGTAGTGTTTTACACTTATTATGTGTTTTATGCCGTATAGGAGTGATTCCAGGTTATTTAAATGTTATGGAATGAATTCAAGCTATTCTAGAGCTTTGAAGTTTGAGTAAACGCCCAAGGATTAAGTTGAGATCATGTTCGGGGATCAACGGATGATAGTGCACTTTAAGAACGAAACGAAGAATCTAGTAGGCATACTTCGCATTGTCCAGTAAAATACACATAACATTTCGCTCAGAAGTCCATATGGGATCCACAATATATCGTTGGAAAGATATTTAAAAGGTCTACAACTTTCATGTTTTATATTTTCCCAAATTTCAAACTTTCGCGGTGCATGGGGCGGCGCGGCTGTGCAAAATGTGGCGAGAAAGTGATTTTACAAATGTTGTGGAATTCTCCACAAGCGCGCCGCATGGTGCGACGCGGCATGCGTCGCGGTAGTGCAAAATTCTTAGAATATGTTCCCAATTTTGCTAAAAAGGATATTTTCGTCCGGAGTTTATTTGGGGGATAGTTAAATACAAGGGAAAAATATCATTTCTGCATTTTTGACATACCTTAGACCTAGGAAAGCCACGGAGAAGAGGGAGAAACAAGAGTACAAGTATTTCATCCATCCTTCCTCACTCAAGATCTGGGTTTAGATTGTATTTAGGTTTTCCTCTACTTTTATTTTATTTGTGAAGAACTTCTCCATATCTATGGAGTAGAACCTTTTGAGTTTTGATGGATTTGGTGAATTGATGGTTATTTGTGGATTATAACTCTATTTTTATGTATTTGAATTATTTTTGAAAGATTTAATTGTTGTATCTATATTCACATATTCTTGTAATCGAAAGAGGCATTACTTGTGATATATTATACTATATTGTTGGTTGAGTTCATAGATTCTTCTAAGTAATCAAAAGAGGATAGTTGAATCCTTGATTAAACCTAGTTAGGAGGATAATCGAAACAGGTTCTCCTAAAGACCAATCCATTACGAACTCTTGCATATCTTCGTCGAGCTAATCGAGACTTAATCGAGAGAGGAGTTTCTACTAAACAAGTGTACTGATAATTAAGTGAATTCGAGAGACTCACTTGAACATTAGAAGTGAATTATCTAGATTTAGATCCCAAACAATTATCTTGCACCTATCCTATCAACCCATATTTTTTCACTTTGATAACTCCCTTGCTTACCTTTGTTGTGATTGTCATGAGTCAATAGCTTTAGATTCTTAGTTAATTGTAATTAGAATTTATATAAATCTCAACTTTTGATCCTCCTGGATAGCAATCTAGCTACAAACTACGGTAATACAGTTTAATTCCAATCCCTGTGGATTCGATAATTATACTATACTATCTTTGACTAGCGAGCACAATTTAAGTGTGTGTTTTGCGCTCCTCATGAGACCATCTAGAAGATACATCTAATACGACCATAAAATATCTAAACGACCCACTAGGTAGATGAATAGGTCCACAAATGTCCCCTTGTATACGTTCCAAAAACGCAGGGGACTCAATCCCAACCATTGTTGGTGATGGTCTAATAATTAACTTGCCTTGATAACAAGAAGTGCAAGAAAATTTATTACTTAAAAGAATCTTTAAATTCTTTAACGGATGCCCATTTGAGTTTTTCTATAATTCGTCTCATCATAATTGATCTATGATGTTCCAATCGATTATGCTAAAGTACAAAAGTATTGGAATCAATTAGCTTTTGGTTTACGGTAGAATGTGCCTCAATTGCACTAATTCTTGTCCAATACAGGCCACAAGATAAAGATAAGAGCTTCTCAATAACCCTTTTCTGGACAGAGACATTCTTGGTAATGATGAGATATTCAAGATTATTCTCATCTATTGTCTCAATATGATATCCATTTCGGCGGATATCTTTAAAACTCAACAAGTTTCTCTTGGGACTTGGAGGAGAATATTACATTCTCTATGATATGTATTGTTCCCCTAGGCAGAGTTATCGTAGCTTTTTGAGAGCTTTCAATTAGATTACTACTATCAGAAATTGTAGTAACATTTGCCTTACACATACTTAAATGAGAGAAATATTTCTTCTCTTTGAATATTGTATGTGACATACATGAATCAATTAAAATAAATATTTTTATAATTGAATTTTGATTCAAATTTGTTTCGAGAGATATTCATATTTGCCGCAAACGTATATGACGTAGGCAGTTTATTATGCATAAATGAACAAGGATTTGCTATTAAATTCCCTAAAGGCAAAGATCATGTTCTCGTACACTTTATAACCCACAAACTGGTAGGATCAATTTCACCTTGACGTCGTTGGAGTAATAAATATTAATTAAAAATTTAATAGTGCACAACACTTGTATTCTTACGTATGTGTTCTTAAACACAAATCTTTACAAAATGTGCTACATTATATTTGCCCGATACCATAATTAATTACCAGTTCAAACACCACAATCACAATAGTACATCAATGATAATCATCAGGCGCAAAACAAATACGGTTTCATCTAAGCTTAGCACACCACAACGTTCTTGTTGTATCAGTAGCCACTTAATTAAGTAATATCAAATAATAGTAATTATTTAAAACGAATACTAGAATTATATTTAATATAACATTATCTCATAAAATAAATAATACTAATTGATACTAATAACTACTACTCATGTAAAGAACTATGATTACATGATGTTTATTCACTAGCTACTACGAATAGGCAAAAACAAAAATCAAATTACTCAATCATTTTTAACCACGGATCCATCACCGATCAAGTGGTTTATTTTTTTTATCAGGGTGCTCAAAGAAGTTTGCCATATCCAAGTGGGTGATGTCAAATTCATTGTTAGAGACAAAATTAGCTTCAGGGCCTTTATTCTTTAGAGATGCTTGATAAAGCTCAACCGAATGTCTTAGTGTACGACAAATATTTGCCCAATGCCCTTTTCTACCGCAACGATAGCATTCAGTTTCTGAACCCTTTGCCTTTCGCTTATCATCTTTCACTTTCCACTTTTGGAGATTATTTTTCTTTGGAGGATGATTAACACCAGAAAAATATCTTCCTTGGCCACGACCACGAACAGAGCCACGACCTTTTTCACGCTTAGCATAATGGGAATACACCTCATCCACTTCAGGCAATGGTGTAGACCCATTGGGTCGATTTTCATGATTTCTCATGAGCAAGTCGTTGTTTCGTTCAGCCACAAGGAGAAGAGAAATCTACTCAGAGTATTTCTTGAAACCTTTCTCTCGGTACTGCTGTTGCAAGACCATATTGGAGGCATGAAACGTTGTGAACATTTTTTCAAACATATCATAATCAGTGATACTAACTCCATAGAGTTTCAATTTAGAAGTAATTCTGCACACCGCATAATTGTATTCAGAAACAGACTTAAAGTTTTAGAGCCTCAAATAAGAACAATCATATCGTACTTGTGAAAGTGTGACCAACTTTAAGTTGTCATATCTTTCCTTTAAGCCATTCCACAAAACTAGTGGATCTTTGACTGTAAGATATTATATTTTCAACCCTTCATTAAAGTGATGGCACAAGAAAATTAAGGCCTTAGCACAGTCTTGGCTAGATGCTTTATTTTTATCTTTAATGGCGTCTCTAAGACCCATTGCATCTAAATGGATTTCAGCATCCAACACCCATGTCATACAGTTCTTGCCCTAAATTTCAAGTTCAACGAACTTTCGTTTCATAATATCAATCATAATTAAAAGACAAGAAAAATTAAATCGTAGTCTTCTCAAAGAATTTCTTGAGACGATAAAGTCTCATGTTGGTAACGTGTAATGAAACATTAAAGAAGAATATTACAAAGAAAGAGAGCGAATTCTTATTGATTTGGGATGAATTACAATGGAATAGAACCGCTCTATTTATAGGGAAAGAGTGACTTAGCCACCAAGTAATAATCCCTAAAATCTCTCTAAAATATAGATATTCACCTTAAATACAATTCTATTTATAACATCGTTTGTCACAACCTGAAATTTCCCACCGGCGGGACCGTGATGGCGCCTAACATTTCACTTGCTAGGCAAACCAACGTTAGAAAATCGTTAAACCAATTCCTTATTTCCATTGAATAAATAACAATAATTAACTAAGATAAAATATAAGAGGTGCGGAATTTTATAAAACTGTATTAATTACTATCACCCGGATCTGGAGTCACAATTCATGAGCATTCTAGAATTTACTACAAGTAATAGTCTGGAAGAAATACAACTGTGTGAATGAAAGAAAATAACAGTGACATAAAAAGTAGACGGGGACTTCAAGGTCTGTGAACGCCGACAGATCTACCTTGAGTCTCCGGACAGCGGACCAATAGTAAAATCTCGATCAACCTGAGCCGGTATCAAATTCATCACCAGAAAGTGCAGAGTGCAACATCGGTACAACCGACCCCATATACTGGTAAGTGTCGAGCCTAACCTCGGCGAAGTAGTGACGAGGCTAGGACAAGACACCCACATATAACCTAAACAGTATAATCATGCTAGTGGCAACAACAGTAAATAAAGAAATAATGTAGAAATAATGGGAGGGGAACATGCAGTGGGGGAATACAACATAAAGAGTGAGAATAATGAAAAGACAGAATTAAATATAGCAAGGAATTGAGCAATTAAGACAGCAAGGAAAACTGCATGGGATCACCCTTCGTGCTTTTACTCTCAACCTCACCAAATAATAAATAAGACTGCACGGCATCACCTTTCATGCTTTTACTCTCTTCCTCACAATATAAATAATTCATGCACGGCATCACCCTTCGTGCTTTACACTCTTCCTCACCATTTAAATAAATCATGACCTCACAATATAAATAAATCATACACGGTATCACCCTTTGTGCTTTACACTCTTCCTCACAATTCACAGAATCAATAACAACGGATAGAGAGAAGTTTCACAAACAAATCAATATTTCATCAATGATTACTTTCACAATTTAACATCTCAACCTCGAATCAATATTCACAATTTTATCAACCTTGGTAGAACCGGATACAAGTCTCCCAACATTTCAACAACAACAATAAGTATCGATAACAAGATTTAAGACTACAAATTTGCAAGAATGGAATTTCACTCGCATGCTATGACTCGACCACAACGCATATATGCTCGTCACCTCAACAAAACACATAGCAAATACTCACACAATACCTATTCCCTCAAGCCAAAGTTAGACACGACACTTACCTCAATTTCGCAAGCCACTCACTGCTCAAGTATCGCTTTCCCTTTAGAATTCACCTCCAACCCAATCGTATCTAATCATAATTAGTTTACTATCATCAATTATCGCTAAAGGAATCAACTTTAATACATAATTACAGTTTTCCTAAGTTTTTCCAACAAAGGTCAAAAACCAACCCCGGACCCGCTTGGTCAAAACCCGAGGTTCAGACCAAAATCTATTTACCCATTCACGCTGATCCCGAATATATAATTGAATTTGGAATCCGACCTCAAATTGAGGTCTAAATCCCCAAATTTCAGAAATCCCTAGTTTCTACCCAAAACCCCTAATTCTATCATGAAAATCTTAGATTTTAGGTTGAAATCTTATAAAATGTAGTGAAATATTGAAAGAAACCAGTTTAGAATCACTTACCTATGATTTGGGGAAGAAATGGTCTTTCGAAAAATCGCCTCTTGTGTTTTAGGTCTTGAAAATTTGGGAAATGAATGAAAATTCCCGTCCAAAAGTCATTTTGATCAGCTGCAGGTGTCGCAATTGCGACCTGAGCTTCGCAAATGCGAAGCTCGCAATTGCAATGCCCTTCAAAATCCCGTTGCCTTCGCAAATACGAGGAAAGTGTCGCATTTGCGATCACTGAACCTCGCAAATGCGAGTAAATGTTCGCATTTGCGAACCTGCCCTTCCGAGACTCCCTTCACAATTGCGAAGGTAACCTCGCAAATGCGAGAGCTGCTGGCCCAAGCTGCTAATCGCAATTACGATGAAAGCCTCGCAATTATGGACCCTATAATGTTTGCATTTGCGATGCCTGATCTCGCAATTGCGAGATCAGAGGCCTGCAATAGGTTCAGTTATACCAGCAAAATTTCTAAGTTTAAAACATCCCGTGGCCTATCCGAAACTCACCCAAGCCCTCGGGGCTCCAAACCAAACATGCACACAAGTCTAAAAATATCATACGAACTTGCTCGTGTGATCAAATCACCAAAATAACACATAAAACTACGAATTTAGCACTAAATCAAATGAAATTCTCAAGAACACTTTAACATCCATATCTTCTCAATTGGACGTCTGAATCACGTCAAATCAACTTCGTTTCTCACCAAATTTCACAGACAAGTCTTAAATATCATAATGAACCTATACAGGGCTCCGAAACCAAAATACGGACCCGATACTAACAATGCCAAATATCAATCAATTCTTAAAAATAAATAATTTTCAGATTTTTAATTTTCATCAAAAATTCATAACTCAAGCTAGGGACCTCCGAATTTAATTTCGGGCATACTCCCAGATCCCATAATTCGATACGGACCTATCGGGACCGTCAAAGCATGGATCCGGGCCTGTTTACCAAAAATGCTGACCGAAGTCAACTAAAATTAACTTTTAAGGCAAAAATTCTTATTTTCATTAGTTTTTAACATAAAAGCTTTCCGGAAACCTGTCCGGACTGCGCACGCAAATTGAGGAGGGTAAAAATGAGGTTTTTAAGACTTAAGAGTATAGATTCGAGTTCTAAAACATAAGATAACCTTTTGAGTCATTATATCGTTGAAGCACTCCAAATTTATAAGAGATAATAATCTGAGTATTTTAAGAAATAAATAATTTTAGGAAATTTTGCATAAAATTAAGAAGAGATTAAGGATATATAGGAAAAGGAAAATAAGAACAAATAAATGGAAAAGGATATAGAAATAGAAAAGTTACTAGAATAGGGAAGGAAAGGAAATATTTAGCCGAATTGGAGCTTAATTTTAGAAGAATATATCATTTAACTTTTGTCACGCCCCGAACCTTGGGGTGAGACCAGCACCCGGTGCCTCACTTAACATAGCATACCAACTTACGACTGAGGGACTCTGAACATACAATGTCATACTTTGGCCATGGGGCCACATTGCAAGATAATTTGCGAAGCAAAATATAAAACAGAACGAAAACTAGTTTTGACTAAACATCAATATAAAGATGGGCCGACAAGGACGTCATAACTACTACAACTGACAAACTAACAAAATATACATACAAAGCCTACAAACCCAACATGCTGCACTAACTGATAGGATATGTATACAAGCCTCTACCGATATATGTACTATGATCGGAACAGGGCCATGACCTACCCATAACATATATACACAATATGTACAAAAAAACCCTAGACCTGGTAACTCCAAAGGACGTGGAGCTTACCGATCAGGCTTAACTGGGGCAACACCTACTGAGAAGGTCTACCAGTCTGTCTATCTGAACCTACATGCATGAAATGCAACGTCCCCAGAAAAAAGGGACGTCAGTACAAAATAATGTACTAAGTATGTAAGACAATAAAATAACTTAAAGCTGAAAATGAACTAATAATATAATAACTCAAAGTAACTTGGAGTCAAAGATGATATGGAGATATACTTGCTTGCTGATACTGACTCAACTCTCTCAATATAGTAAGTAAAATAAATGTCCGACCCTATAAGGTTCGGTACGTGTAACTGCTCGACCATAGTAGGCTCACTCATAGACGCTCGGCCATACTAGGCTAGGTATCTCGGCTATTCTGGGCTCGCTCATAGGCACTCAGCCACAGTAGGCTCGGTAAATAAATTACCATCAGATAAGAGGTTTCCCAATTGGGGCATGTCTACCGATTATAGTTCGATGGTGGTAAAAATACTGTAATATTGTATATATATATAGACCCTCTGCTCTCTTGACTGGAAGAAGACAATACTCAATTGAATATAAAGTCCCGATAAGGGAGAATACTGTAACTTATGAGATTAGGATAATGTATATAAATTCGGGAGTATGAACTTCTCTTTATGCCTCGTTATCAAACACATGATAGTTACGAGATCATGCCAAAATGAAGGAAGGGCTTAGCCTTAACATACCTTATCGCAATCTTTCCAATCACCAAGTTGAACTCGCCTCTTTGTACCTTAATCTACAACAACGATAATAATACTATCATTAAGTTACGAAAGGTACAACTATCGCACAATGAACATCAAGCTTATTTTGTATTAAAACAGGTAGCATCTCCCCGATAATCCTTACTTCCTCCAAATTCAAGATAACACCAACAACACAAAAACACAACAATAACAATATATATACATTATTTTTCAACCTCATATACACCACAAAATACTACAAAACAGCCCAATACACTCCAATCTCTTCATACACAAAACGACCACCGTAGTAGTGTAAAACAACCCGAAAATATTACAACGAATGACCAGCCCATCACCCTGTATTTATGTGGTGTTTCTCCACATCCATCCTACTCCAAAACTCCACAAAACAGTAGTAAAATATGCAGCCGAACAACAACACAAAACAGTCCACAAAACAGTCTGCTACAAGTGAATAACTCTAACTCACGACTTTCGATCACCGTCCCGTGAGTTCTTACAAATATAGAACGACTTACCATGCATTTACAGCA
The DNA here is from genome assembly GCF_000390325.3 of Nicotiana tomentosiformis. Lineage (NCBI taxonomy): Eukaryota > Viridiplantae > Streptophyta > Magnoliopsida > Solanales > Solanaceae > Nicotiana > Nicotiana tomentosiformis. The sequence goes on along the minus strand of NC_090815.1, from coordinate 13,224,717 downwards.
GACAAAAATATGTGAAAATGATCAGAATACTTACCTTATTCATTGGATAACTCAGCTCCTATCTTGGTTCGTCAAACTCTAGGTTTTACCGCCAATTAGTATTTGAAAGGGAGAGAAATGCAATTAGGGTTTGTGGGCAATTTTTGAAAGAATTTTTGCAGAGCTTATATCTGATTATTATGCCTTATTATCAGTCTAATATATGAAGGAAATAGGCCATTAAAAGGCCTCTTTGGATGACCCGAACTGGCCCAATTTCGGACTCTCATTTAAGCAAGTAGGTGACACACCTACTTGTCACCTAGCAGCTTGCAGAGTCTCACAAAAACACATATATCTCTCTACTACAGTTTCGTATTGATAAGCGGTTCAATGCTCTAGAAACTAGACTCATAGATCTTCAATTTGATGGGTGGAACACCCCATAACTCTAAATATATTGGGAGTTTGACCCAAAGTTTCAGTAAAACTTATGAACGTAACTTGTGATGACTTTCATCGACTTTTGTTCCACAACTCGCTTGACTTCAAAACATAACACACGACTATCATACGACTAACATAACTCATAACATAACCTCCCTATCATGTTAAGCATCCTAGTCTCACCCCAAAAGTACATGTTATAACATTTTCAACTTGTCGACTTTCAACGAAACATTATTTTCTTCAATTCCTTTAGCTTCTGAACCTTCCAACCCTCTTTGTACTTGTTGTTCATGATCTTCAATATTTGTAACCTCCGAGGTAATATGATTAACTTACTTTATATATTTTGAAAGATGATCTCATTTTTGTCTTACATTAGTTTGCTTACGACGCACTTTTACATACGAAAATATGGTGTAACAGCTTTTTTTATATATGGTAGGTTTCAATTACTTTATTTATCCTTTTCTTTTACTACTTCATGCTTTATTTAAAAAAGTTAGAAAAGGTTATAAAAAGTAATAATAACCATATAAAAAAATTTAAATGTACAAACAAAATATTACTCCATTTGATTCAATTTATGTGAACTTTTTCGGAATATAAGGGACAAAACTGGCTAATTTTTAATGTGAATTCGGACATAAAATTTTCAAATTTTTCAAAATAAAATTTACATATTTAAAAATTATAGTACTATAAATCACAATAGTTAATAACTCAGAACATTTAAAAAGTATTTTTTAAAATGTGCTCAAAGATAAATCTATTGGACTTTCAAATAGTAATAGATTCACATAAAATGGAATAGAGAGAGTATATATTAATATACATAAAGATCTATCTATATATGCAAATACATTTATAGAAAGTGAAAAGTACTTTTTATTTGATGTAGGAATATGACAAGCATCTCTTCCATAATATGACAAAAATAATTTCAGATGAATTATCATTATATTCTAATTAAAAAATTTGCACATGAAAAATAATTATATAACCGCGCAAAACGCGCCCAAATACACTAATTAAGACATATTTACAATAGCTTGATACTCCTTCCGTCCAATTTTAATTGTCGCTTTAGCTTAAAAAATATATCCCAAAATTATTGTCACCCTAGAATTTCAACACTAAATTTATTAATTGTTTCCAACTATACGCTTTTCCCTCAGAGGTTGTACTTTGAGAACTTTGGCTTAGAAAAAGAATCGAAGAATGAAGTCAGCTGGATGTCAGATTTGCGTAATGCGTTATAGTTAAAATTGTAATGTATTGATTTATGTGGGTGTAATCTGATTTTCATAACCAGATTGTATTTTAACGTGTCTTAAATTCATCTAAAAATTACAACTTGCAGATTATACCGTATTTATTTATTTGGGTGTAATCTGAATTCCTTTACTAGATTGTATTGTAACTTGTCTTAAATTCAACATAAAGATTATGGCTATAAATAGCATTACTTTGCTTTCATCAAACATCCTAATTAAGTTCAAAAGTTTTAGCAAATACATATATTTTTCTCAATCAAACAGAAGAAGTGCATTATATTACAAATCATGAATTTTAAGGTTTTAGGAGTAGTTTTTCTTACTATAATTTTTGTAGCAAATGCTGAAACTATTGGTGAGGTGAAAATATCTTGCCAAAAAAAATGTCGAACTTCATGTATTTTCGATCTCTGCTATAGGCATTGTATGAAGCATTGTCTGCCTCCCGTTTCTACTAAGGAACTGAATTGTCAAGTTGCTTGTTCAACTAATCGTTGCTCCAAATTTAAAGAAGGTATAATTCTTTTCCTAAGTTTCTTTATTATAATATATAACACGAAAAAATAAGAATTAGCGATGGACAACCTACATTGATAAACAGTAAATATCCGTCGCTAATCCTACTTAATGGCGGATTATTAAAATTTCTGTTATCTACAGATTATTTATATAGCGACAGATCATTGACAAGAAGGACAGTTTTGGAAAATGATAAATATGTCTCCATGAGACCTATAGGTCGGGGGTTCGAGTCGTGGAAACATTCATTAATACTGCGTGAATGCGGGATACTCTGTGCACTGCACTGCCTTTTTTAGATCATTGACGAATTTTATAGTTAATTCCTATTTTTTCTTTTAGTATAATATTTCCAATTAATATAAACTAATTTACATACGTTTAACAAACTCTTGGCAGATGCGAAGCTAATGGGAAGCTGTTTGGATGAATGTTCAACAAAATATTGCAACTAGGATATGTAATGTTATGCTACTTTTTTTGAAAAAAACAAATAAACAAGAAAAAATATATGCTATCTTGATAACTCCCAATGTAAATCAAGATTTATGCTTCAAATGAAATAATACTTTTGACAACTCCATTTTCTTCTCTTTTTTTTTAAAGAAAATGGTTTGATGTACGATCTGCTGATTATTAATATGATTAATCCAAATTTTGAAATACATTAAAAAGATGTGATGAAAAAGTAAATAAACATGAACAAAAATATACTATCTTGATCATGACTCCCAATATAAATCAAGATTTATGCTTCAAATGAAATAATACTTTTAACAACTCAATCTTTTGTTTTTTTTTTGCAAATTCCTTACCATTTCAATGCATCATTTGCTCTCATTTTTATGACGGTGTTGATTAAACTGGTTTGATGTAAGATCTGCTAATTATTGTTATGATTAAAATAAATCATGAAATATATTAAAACGATATGACGGTCGAGTTAAATAACCATTTTCTTTTATGGGAATAAAGCTTTAAATATAGAGTTGAGGCGGTTATTCGACGGAGATAATTAGTATAGTTTGATGTAAAAATTGGCGGTGCATATAAATTTTAACCAACAAAAAAAAAAACATTACTATAGTCCTTTAAGTCCCATTCCTATTCCATTCTTCATCTAGATTACTAAGCATATGCTAATAATATTAACATGTTTCAAAAAACCAGAGGAATACAGAACTAAATCAGATGCTTTTGTCAAATATTCAACACATTTTAATTAATATTGCATAAAGACATAATCCTTTAATTTGCTTTAAGTGTGATTCCTGACACACATATAAACAAAAATTTCTTAAATATTCATATTATAAAAAGCAGCAAACGTTATGACATACTTATATTAAATAATTAAAGTAAAAGTTCAAAGCACATGCTTGGCCGGCTTGCCCATTTCTACTTTTACGCTTTTCGAAATAAATTAAAGTTTATTAGTTTTAAAAAATGATTTAAAGTTAATATTGGTAATAACAAGTTTCACAGTCTAATAATTATAAATATTTAATAAACTTTTTGATATATATGCAGAGCATGAACTAAAGTTAATGGATTCACATAAAATCGTGTCATTTTGGCTAATTGAATTTGATTGTACATAGCAATAAAAAAACCTTTTATTAGTTGTTTAAATTAATGAAGTGAAATATGTAAACAGAGATGAAAAGACGGTCTCACTAATACTTATAGTCTTGCATACAAAGTCTTGAAAACTTTAGTTAAACAATACTAGTATGCAGCGATTGAAGTAATTTATAATTATAACAACTTTTTCTACTCCTTTATTATAATAGTAAGACTTGCTTATCGCATTAGTCAAACGAATGACTTGGAAAAACTTAAAAACAATAATAAAATGGGTGTAGGGATTCACGTCTCATTTGTTGTGTGTTTCTCACGACATAAATTGGGAGTTACATAGTTTTTATATGTATTTGATAAGTGATTGAAGTATATAAGCTTTTCAATGGGTCTATCGGACACAAAAATGCACGTGATGAGAGACAAATTAAGAATTTAAATTTTATGGGTTAAATATTTAAGGTTTTTTACGAGGAACCTATTATTATTTTAAAGTTACGGGTTCATCTATTTTTTTTTGTAAGTTTAGTGAATTTTTACACTTAAATTATGTTTACCATCAAAATCGGATAACAATTAAATATGTATGTGATTTTAAGGATACGCGGACTAATTTGATACAAAACGATAAATTGAGTTAGATTGAACAAATAAAGATATAGTAAATTCGAACCACGAGAAGAGGATGATTCCATCCTTAGTGAAATATTCACCCTCGATCCAGGCTCACAATGGCCTGTATTAATGAAAAAGTAAAAGAGCTATGAATAACAGTGAAAATAATAGTGTATTGCTTTGGAATGCGTGTTACAATGCGCTTAGTGAATAGTAAGACCTCTTTTATATAGTAGGGGATTCCTACTCTAGGTATAATTCTGTAAAAGGTAAAAAATCTTTTGTTTAACTGATTGTCAGTTCTCCATCGATACGTGCCGAGATTTATGTCGTGATATCCAGTCGTTCGCGAATATTACGGCCTTCTGTTGTTCGTGTTTGGTTGCCTGACAATGCTCTTCGAAGTCTTTTAGAATGTGGACTGATCTCAGATTATGACCCCGATATTCTCGAGGGTAGGCATCATGCCCCCAGACTCTAACTTGGTAAGACCCTTGCCTCGATTCTGATGCCTCATCATCATGTCTCGAGCTTTGTTTACCCTATCGGAACTTGGGGTGCGCCATGAGCCCGGTTTTACACGTATAGAGATAGTCCTCTCGTTTCTCGGAGAGGAAGTTTGACGAGAAACGACATGAGTTTATGATTCCTTCCTCAATACGCCTTGACAATAGCAACATAAAACACAAAATGTCTCATCAGTCATGACATTATGACTTAAATTGAGTGCCAGTCGTCGGTTGGTTGTTCCTGGACGCGAAGCGTTGCGAGGCCCCTATAAATATCCCCTCATTTATTCATTTTTTACTTTACGTCCAAACCTCTACCCGCGTGCCTTTAGAAATTCAGTACCCTCTTTTATACTCTAGCATTTTTACCTCCGTTACTCAAGATTCCTTAGTACGTTGCAAGATTTTTACTCATTTTCTACTCAAGCCAACATATATGAGCTTTCAATCTTCAACCTTTCATTTAACTTTTTCAAGCATTTTCAGGTAACAATGGCCAAAGCCTCCAAATTCGTTCCCCAAAAAGATGCTCCTTCTTCTTCACGGCCGACCACTAAGACCGAGGAGACCGCCCCTAATATGGTCGTCCTCGAAAAGTCCGCTCCGGGTGCAGCCGTTGTTGAACCGGCACCCGAGCCCCCTGAATGTTCGTCCCAGGGGGATGTTCGATCAATGATGACATCAAGGTTGAAAAACCTTCTTCTGTTCAAGGTCGGTGCGAGGCGGAGTCTCGGTACATCTACTCTATCACTGAGGTTGTTCTCCCTGAGGTTCGAAAGGACTGCGGCTGGACGAATAAGGGTGTAGTAGTTCCCGGCCCCGGTGACAATATCACTACACATGTTGAGGGATATCTAAGTATTTACACTTATTCCTTTATATTGGACCCGGTAGACACGGTCATCTTGGACTATTGCAGGAGGTACGACGTGTGCATAGGCCAAATTCACCCATAAATATGGAGGATAGTGATCCTCCTCCGATTCTTTGTAAATAAAACCGTTTGATGCACGTTCTCCATCGATCATCTGCTCTGCTTATACATTCCCTGAATCATCGGGGGGGACTGATAAAGCTTGAATGTCGGGCCAGCAAAGCCCCATTCTCAAGAATCGACGAGAACCGGGATTGGGTTTAGAAAGGACGCTTTTCCTGGGTATAGACCACTGACCTGATACCCGCCGAGTGGAGGCCGTTTCGTGAGAAGTGGAACGTATCACGTAAGTACACCTCCTTTCGAACGTCGATTTTATGTTTTATCTTCCCTTTTCTCACCGGTGTTTGCTATGGTGCGTCCCTTGCTCGAGTTCCAAACGCCATCCCTCGGCTCAAGGAGTTGATCAATGGTATTTGTTCTCAGATGCCTTGTGCCGAACGCTCATGGAGCGAGCTCTCGAAGGGCTGCTGGGAAGCCCGTTCTCATGGTAAGATCTTTCTCTCCGAATAAGCAGTTCTAGAAGTTCCTTTTTAGCATTTATGCCCTCATTAACTCTAATCCTTTTGCAGGCTTGCCCAAGACCATCGAACTCAGGCCCTTGGTAGGGGGCGAGGTTCAGCCCGCTGATCCCTTTGCTTCGGGGCAGCCCGGAGACACACCAGAGGAGAAGAAAAGGAGGAGGGCCCCGAGTTCCCCGAGCTTAGAGAAAAAAAAAATCAAGAACGAGGCTGGTTCGTAAACCAAAGGAAACATCCAGCTCCCGAGTGCTTAACTCAGACTCACTTCTCCAACTCAGGGATGATCCCGAGGAGGATGAACGTTTTGTGGTCCATGACACGTCTTTCCCCGAGGAACGAGTGAAAGCCGAGGGGGAAATGACGGAAGCTAATCCCCCTCAAGTTCGTGAGGTTGATGCCGAAGTGAGGACCGAGAACTCTCAAGACACTAGCACTTACCCGCCCGATGTTATGGATATTTCGAGATCGCCTTCGTTCACAGAATCAATATTCGATAAACCCCGAACGACTAAGGAGCGATCTAATGAGGGGGTCCATTGAGCGAATGATCTCCTCAGATGTTTCTTTGACGGTGTAGACTCATCCGCCCTGGAGGACTTCACTAGGTTGGGTGACATAGAGGTCGGCGGACCGAACTCGAGCCCGAGGTTGATCAATCGGTTTCCTGCTCCGAGCACGGATCCTAGCCGGAAGCGATCAATTGTTATCACCGTCCCGGAGGATGTCCAGGTTCTTTCTGCCCCCGTCGGGGTGGCTAGCTACCTCTGGTGCCTGGTAACTGATGAAGAACAGGCAAAAATGAACGAGGTAGATGCACCATGACTGTTCAATGAAGCACAACAGGTGCTGAACCGGGTTAGGTGTTACATAATGTTTTTTATTTTTCAACTTTAGTTCTTGATGATTTTAATATCTCTTCTCAAATTTGCAGGCCTCGGTACTCCTCCATGAAACCTTCCTCCGGTACCGGGATGAGCTGAGCCAACTTGAGGCCGAAGTCAAAGAGCTTGCCGAGAAGAGATGCATATATAAGATTCTCAGCGAGTAACATGAAGGAGAAGTCAAGAGCCTTCAAGCTGAGTTAGACGCGGCTCAGAAAGAACACGTCGACCTGGTAGAACGGGTACAAATCTTCGAAGTTAGTGATGACGAGCTAGACACAGTGACTATACGGTCAGAATCCGCAGGTTTAGTAGAAGGTTGATCGGGTCAATTAGCGTCGTGCCGAGATGGATGAGGTCAAGGCCATAGACAAAGAGTGGAAAGGCAAAATGGACTAATTGGCTTCGAAAAAGGATACCGCCCGGAGAAGCTGATCTCGGGGGAGGCCTAACTTCGATCGGTGAGGGAGAAAGTTGAGGCCCGGTCCCAAGGAGCTTGAAGCAGCCAAGTTAGTGGCAGACATAACCAGGATCGACGCTGAAGAGATGGTGGCCCAGTAAAAAGCTGATGTTGAGGCATCCCAGGACCACCTGAAAGCCATTGTCGAATATGTGAAGTGGTAGTGTTGAAGGGAGGCGCTCGAGGAAGTTCATGCATGGGGCTTCGATTTATGAGCCGATATCGAAAATGCTATGATACTCGAGGCCGAGGCCAAGAAGTTGGCATACCCCGAGGACGAGGAAGACTCTGAGGGTTCGGATGAATCCGAGGACGGAGAAGACCCTGATGACCCCGGTGATGAGGCGAGGTTCGGCAAAGATCAGGCTTTTTAGGCGCCTTATAGCCTTTGTAAAGATTTATGTATATATAGCTGGCTGTTTTTTCCCTTCGGCAATTTTCAAGTTTGTTCCTTTTTGCTTTTTTTTTACGATTGCAAAGATCTCGAATGCCTTAGCATGCAATAAAAAGGTGTTGTTCTGAGGTTCAAATAAGGTTCATTTTCAATGTAATTTAGGTTAAGACTCGCGAGGACTTGGCATGATCGTAAGCTTTCCCCGTGGTGCTTACTTAGATTTTTTTTAGGTTATAATTTTGTCGAGGGTATCCTTTGAACCAGTTTAGATTTTGAAGGCCTTATGTTATGGTTACGGATCTCGGACGTCTCCGAGCCGTTCTAGGACGGCCGTAGCCTTTTAAGTTTGGGTGTTGCCCAATGGTCTTATTACCCCGGGGTTCGATAACTTGAGCTGTCCGAGCTGTCATTGGACGACAATCCCCGAGTAAGGGTGATCTCTTAGATCCGGATAGGGGTGTCCCTTTGGCTCGATACCTTCAAGGAATAAAAATGTACTCCCTCCGTTCCAATTTATGTGAACCTGTTTGATTGGGCACGGAGTTTAAGAAAAAATGATGACTTTTGGAATTTGTGGTCCTAAACAAGTCAAAAGGGGGCCCAGAGTATTTGTATGGTTACAAAAGCTTCTCATTAAGGGTAGAATTGTAAGTTTAAGCTAAATTGTTATCAAATTTAGAAAGGGGTCATTCTTTTTGGAACGGGCCAAAAAGAAAATAGGTTCACATCAAATGAAACAGAGGGAGTAGTAGTTTTTAAGAAACAAAATATTTATTTGCAAGGTAGAAACTTTCTTTCATTTCTGTGCGCAATATACAAGCTTTGTGCTATGGCTTGAGTGGTCTTTGTGGGCATAGTTTATTTGACCGTTTGTCTCTTATAATAAATCCTATCCACCAAGCCTAGACAATTCGAGCACAAAGTTCTTTTCCTTGCTAAAATCATTATCCAAGAGTGATTGCCCCCAGTATTTGAGGTTGATCATAGAGAAGGCTCGGATACTGTCGATGTGATCCTTGACTCTGGTCGATAACCAGACTTCAATTCTAAGTTAGCAAGATTTATTATTGCCTCGTTAAAAACCTTGCCGAAAAATCTATTTGGGACAAAACCGGTTCAAGGGAAAAAGAGTGCAATGCATGCTTTCAGGCCTAAAAGTTGCATCATTCCTTGACCGTTACCAGCAAATGTTAGTCCAATTCATAATGTATGTAAATAAAAGAAATTGATGGTATCGTTTCAAGCGGGTTACGTTCCAGTTGTTCGGTAGTTGATCACCGTTCACTGCTTCGAGTTTGTATGATCTTTTGCCGGTGATCTCGATAATTCGATATGGACCTTCCCAATTTGGTCTCAATTTTCCTTTGTTCAGGTTTCGGGTATTTAGTGTCACCTTCCTCAACACCAAGTCCCCGGTATTGAAATGTCGGAGGTTGGCCATTCGATTGTAATACCTCTCGATTCGTTATTTTAGGGCGGCCAACCGGACGAGGGCGACCTCGGACCTCTCGGCTAATAGTTTCAGGCTCGTACTCATTGCTTTGTCGTTTAACCCTTCGATCGCATATCGGAACCTGAAACTAAGTTCTCCTACTTCGACCGGTATTAAAGCTTCGGCGTCGTAGACCAACGAGAACAGGGTGGCCTTAGTGCTAGATTTTGAGGTCGTACGATGTCGGTCAACCTCGTTTTGAGGTTTTGAAGTATGGATTTGTTCTTGTAATCCGCTTGCTCGTTCCCACTAGGGTGATATGGTGTTAATATGATCCTTTTGATCTTATGGTCCTCGAAAAACTTGCTCACTTTACTTCCGATGAATTGCCTCCCACTGTCGAACATGATTTCAGCCAATATTCTGAACCGCCATATTATGTGATTCCAAATGAAATCAATAACCTTATTCTCCCGATTTCTCAAATGCTTGGGCTTCCACCCATTTAGAAAAATAGTTAGTCATAAATAACATAAATTGAGCCTTACCGGGTGCCAATGACAGGGGGCCGACGATGTCCATTCCCCATTTCATGAATGACCAGGGTGACAAGACTGAATGCAGCAGCTCCCCGGGTTGATGCCTATATGCTCTTCGAACATCCGATTTACTAGGCGTTGGTAAGTGCCACCGATATTTTTTAGTCCGAATAGCATTATGTTATAGTAGTAGGTGACGTAATTAGTGAAAGGATGTTTTTTCCTGGTCACCCGGGTCGATCCAAATTTAGTTGTACCCGGAGTAGGCATCGAGAAAGCTGAGAATCTCGTAGTCGGCCATCCCATCGATCATGTGATCGATGTTTGGTAAAGGGAAAGAGTCCTTGGGGCATGCCTTATTTAAGTCTTTATAATCTACAGACATTCTTAATCTATTCCCCCTTTTAAATACTACCACTACATTTGCTAACCAATCATGGTACTTAACCTCACTAATGGACCCTATTTTAAAGAGTTTAGATACCTCGTCTTTGATGAATGCATGCTTGACTTCGGATTGGGGCATCTTTTTTTGTTTGACCAGGTGAAACTTTAGGTCCAGGATCAGTTTATGAGTAGTTATCTCCTACGGAATCCATGTCATGTCGAAGTGGGACCAAGCGAAATAATCTATGTTAGCTATAAGGAATTAATTGAGTTTTTTCCTGATCTCGGGACTTAATCCCGTGCCCAGGTATACCTTACGATCGGCAAATGCTCGATCAATATGACTTGCTCCAGTTCTTCGACCGTTAATTTGGTGGCGTCAGAATCATCGGGGGATATGAAAGACCTGGCAACTCTGTAGTCGTCGTCCTCACCCGTCCCCTGCTTCTCCGATTAGGGCGGGGCTAATGTCGGTAATTGCTATTTAGTTTCTCCCTTGGTGACCAAACCCAGATCCTTTGGTGTGGAAAGTGTGGATATCGGGACTACCTCGTTGACCGCGAACATCTTCTTTACGGCCGGTTGTTCTTTGTAAATTATTTTAACCCATCCTAGCTTTGGGAATTTCAACACCTGGTGCACTGTCGAAGGCACTGCCCTCATGTTGTGAATCCATGGCCTCCCAAACAGAGCATTGTACCTCATGTTTCCTTCGATCACATAGACCTTTGTTTCCTGAATGGTTCCGGAGGTGCTCACCGATAATGTTATCTCTCCTTTAGTGGTCTCGCATGCCATGTTGAATCCGTTTATTACTCGGACTGCAAGAACGATTTGGTCTTGTAGACCTAGTTACTCCACGACCCTTGATCTGATGATATTGGCTGAGCTACCTGGATCAATTATCACACGCTTAACTCGAGATTTATTTATGAGTACAGATATTACAAGTGCATCGTTGTGGGGCTGCACGATGCCTTTAGTGTCCTCATCGTTGAAACATAAGGTTCCTTCTCGCATGTAATCTCGAGTTCATTTTTCCCTTGTGATGGATACTTTAAGATGCTTTAACATCGGTATCTGGGGTACGTAGACCCCACCGATGATCATGTTGATGACATACTGAGGTTCCTCCTGCTCGATCTGCTTACTAGAGTCATTGTTCCTAAAAATGTTTTTGGCTTGATCGCTCAGAAATTCTTGGAGATGTCCGTTGTTGAATAACCGGGCTACTTCCTCTCTCAATTATCGCCAGTTTTCTATCTTGTGACCATAAGTGCCATAATATTTACACATTAGGTCCCTTTGGGATGGATGTCACGACCCCAAATTCCCTCTGTAGGAGGTCGTGACGGCACCTAGTCTCTAAGACTAAGTAAGCCTATCAATGCGGAATAATTATAAATATCCTAAATAAATAAACTACAATTCAAATAATTACAACTCCCAAAATCCGGTAGAAATAAGTCACAAGCTTCTAAAAATTTATTCTCAATGTTTCTATGTATCAAAGTCTAAAGAAAAATAAGGAAGCAACATAAAATGATAGAAGGGGACTCCGGAGTCTGCGGACGCTGGCAGATATACCTCGAAGTCTCCGTGCGCAGGTAACTCACTGACGTCTACACTGGTAAGATGTACCTGGATCTGCACAAAACGATATGCAGAAGCGTAGTATGAGTACACCACAGCGGTACCCAGTAAGTACCAAGCCCAACCTCGGTAGAGTAGTGACGAGGTGAGGTCAGGCCCTACTGGAGAATAGATAATGACATGGAAAAATATTTAAAAAATGAATCAAATAGTATGTCACATTTAATGACACCAAATAATTTCAAATAATATCTCGACTTACCTCGACTTGCTCCAATTTAATCAAATAGTATGTCACATTTCAAATAATGACACCAATCCTAGGGGAAATGTCCCCCACACAAGGTTAGACAAGTCACGTATCTCGACTTGCTCCAATTTAACCAAGTAGTATGCTTTTTCCTTGATTTTCCGATTTCGGTCTACTCGTATCTAGTCATAATTAATTCCCTCGCATGTGCCATGCAGGTGCGACATTTCCCTCGCATGTGCGACCATTACCCCATAGTACACTTGTGCATCTGCGCTTGCTAGGCTCGCACCTGCGATAGAATTTCCGCAGGTGCGAATTCAGCATAGGGCAGAACATCAGCTATTTCTTCTAAGTCTGAATTTGATCCGTTAAGCAGCCGAAACTCACCCGAGGCCCCCGGGACCTCAACCAAATGTACCAACAAGTCCTAAAATATCATACAAACTTAGTCGAGCCTTCAAATCACATCCAACAACACTAAAACACGAATCACACATAGATTCAAGCTAATGAACTTTGAAATTTCTAATTTATACAACTTACTCCGGAACCTATCAAATCACGTACGATTTATCTCGAATTTTGCGTACAAGTCATAAATGACATAACTGAGGTACTCAAATTTTCAGAATCAGATTTCGACCCTGATATCAAAAAGTCAACCCCTAGGTCAAACTTCCCAAAAATTTAACTTTCGGCATTTCAAGCCTAATTCCATTACAGACTTCCAAATAAAACTCTGATCACGCTCCTAAGTCCAAAATCACCATAGGGAGCGGTTGGAATCATCAAAATTCTATTCCGGGGTCGTTTGCACATAATTCGACATCCGGTCACTATTTGAACTTAAACTTTTAATTTTTTATCAAAATTTCATAACTCAGGCTAGGGACCTCGGAATTTGATTTCAGGCATACGCCTAAGTCCCAATTCACGATACGGACCTACCGGAACTATCAAAACACTGATCCAAGTCCATTTGCTCAAAATGTTAACCAAAGTCAACTCACTTGAGTTTTAAAGCTTATTTTAATCCTTTTTTTCACATAAAAACTTTCCAGAAAATTTTATGGACTGCGCACGTAAGTCAAAGAATGATAAATAGTATTTTTCGAGGTCATAAAATATAAAATTAATTATTAAATTTAAAGATGACATTTTGGGTCATCACAATGGATCAGACTGTAGAGGTCGAGGCCACATAGTGTCTTTGATGCGTTCGATGGCAGCAGTATTGACGTTGAAGTTGTATTCCGATAACCTCGACACTTCCTTGGGCCCGACGGGCCTGTCAAAAACACTTTTTCTCATGAGTCCCTAGTTATTTTGACCTCGATCACTCCTTCTTTCTTTTCTCATGGGGTTCCGCCCGGACCCATTACCTCTTCGGTCTCCATTGTATGGTTGATATCGATCCATATACGATATTGGTTCACGATCGATGTCTCTTTTGGATCGGTCAATAACACTGACTGGATAAATGGACCCCGAATGGGCCCCAAGATGATCATCTTCGACCCTAATTATTGATTGATATCGGTTATGTATGCCGACCCAAGTTACAGCCGGATATTTTATCAAATTTTGCTTCAACTACTGCGAAGACAACGAGCTTTGAGTATTGAGTCCCTAGGTGAAGGCCTGAACGACCCAATCATCCGACACCAAGAGCAGGTCCATTCGTTCCATTTGAAGTTGGGACACGAGTTCCCTGAGCATCTCATTATCTATCTATTTTACTTTGAAAACGTGTGACTTCCTGGTCTCGACCTTGATGGCCCCAGCGTGTGCTTTCACGAAGGAGTCTGCAAGCATAGCAAATGAGTCAATACAATTAAGGGGTAAGTTGTGGTATCATAGCATAGCTCCCATGACGCACATGTAAGAGGTCACATACTCATTTGGGTCGGTTGTTCCGTTGTTTTTAGGAATCTCGGGCATGCGAAACTTCTTTAAAATTGGCTTCGGTGATGCGCTCGGAGGAAAAGTCTTTTGAAAAAACTTTTTGGAATCCAAGTCATTCAATATTTCTTGGTACTCCTGGGATTTGATCGACCCTGGAATTATAGGTCTCCACCTTTTTGTCAATGGTTTCGATTTTATTTTTCCTCGATTCTACCTGTTTTGTCAATTCCTAGAGCATATTTATAATCTTGGGGTTAGACCCCGGGCTCGGCGTCACTCGACCTTTCCACCACCAGTTCGTTTCTGCGAGAGATTACTCGGGGCGGCTCTGGCTCGACCATGCTAGGGGCGTGGCTCTGGTTCTGCAGCTGAGCTATCGCTGTCTGTTGAGCCTGTAGCATTTTGAAGATCACTCACAAGTTGATCATATCTCCTCCAACATCGTGTGTATTTTGGACTATCAATCGAACTCCCCCGTGGACGCTTTTTTCGGGATCGGTAGGCAAATTTGCATTGATGGCCATATGTGAGTTGGCATCAATTTGGTCCGTGGCCGGAATTCCGTTGGGATCGATAGGGGGAACCTCATTACTGGGTATTACATTGTTGTTCTCGCCATGGTGACCGGACTCAGCGTCCATATTCAGAGGGGTACATTAGGAATTCGATATTTTAAACTTTGACCTGAAATTCAAGACACTTCAAAGAACAAGTGTAAAATAGGGTGTGTTACAGAAGTTTGTATCAAACTGGCACTATTATCCTTAGCCACACGGTGAGCGCCAAATTATTTACCCTCAAAATCGGATAACAATTATATTTATAAGTGATTTTCAGGATACGCGGATTAATTTGATACAAAACGATAAATTGAGTTAGATTGAACAAATAAAGATATGGTAAATTCGAACCACGAGAGGAGGAGGATTCAGCCTTAGTGAAATATTTACCCTCGATCCGGGCTCACAATGGCCAGTACTGATGAACAAGAAAAAGAGCTATGAATAACAGTAAAAATAATTGTGTATTGCTTTAGGATGCGTGTTACAATGTGCTTAATGAATAATCAGACCCCACATCCCCCCTTTATATAGTTAGGGAATCGTACTCTAGATACAATTCTGTAAAAGGTAAAAAAAATTTGTTTAACTGATTGTTGATTCTCCATCGATACGTGCCGAGATCCATGTCGTGATATCTGGTCATTCGTAGATATTACGGCCTTCTGTTGTTCGTTCTTGGTTGCCTAACAACACTCACTGAAGTCTTTTGGGATGTGGACCAATCCCGGATTATGACCGCGATATTCTCGAGGGCAGGCGTCATGCCCCTGGACTCTAACTTGGTGAGACCTTTGCCTCGATTCTGACGCCTCGTCATCATGTCTCGAGCTTTGTTTACCTTATCGGAAGCTGGGGTGCGCCATGAGTTCGGTTTTACCCGTATACAATTTATACTTTGTGTCGAATGTTATAGGTTCAATTAAACCCGTTACTTTGCACGTGGATAAGTTCCATTATGGGTTATATAAAACAATATATTGCCGGTAGCAATAAGTAACATGGAGAAGTGCCGAGTGTCGTAGCTAAAAAAGATTGTGCATTTAAAAGATATATAAAATTTTATAGAATAAGTTTTTAAGTACTAATATTTCCAACAACTAAATGTTGTAAGATAAATTAACAACATCTAGTGTATCTTTTATTTAGAAATAGCTTTTTACGTCATCTATTTTTAGAGCCTATAGTTTAGTTTAGTGAATTTATCAAATACTCTTTTCGTTCCTCTTTACTAGCCCAATATTGGCATTGCTCTCCCCTTTAAAAATTATTTATTAAGAGTTTATTTTTATTATATTATCTCTATTAATGATAATTAAAATTTTATTGACAAAGCAATAATCTGTAACAGAACTTCTAGCTCGGCTGTTTTGTCGGAGAGGGAGAGAAAGGGAAGGAACATGTAGATGAACATAACATGTACTAATATTTTTTAGATTCTCCAACTTATTAAAAGAAATAAAGTAATACTATTGTTTACACGTACTAAGTAAAAGTACTTATCATAATGTATAAAATAATATACGCTATTGAATTGCGGCCTAACGTAATTGAAATGATCTATGGACTCATTTAATAAAACTTTCAATTCTTGACATTGAAATTTAATCTATTAATTTAAATCTTTAATTCGCTACAAGTTTAGAGTATAATCTTAGCAACTTATAAATGCTTAGGCCAATATTCTACTTTTTACTTCCAGAGTCCATAAGAATTGTCAATGTTGCTTGTCTTCTAGATATTTATTCTCAAATTCGATATCCAAAGTATATTCGCTAATATATGCCTTTCCTTTCATATGAGTTTTCTTCCATTTTCCTTGTTTTGGTTCTCATTCCAACGTGATAGAAAATGTGCACTCTTTAGTATATTCCAAGCAATGAGAAACACAAGTCATTAAACAATAAGGAAGAAACAAATTCACATATTAAAAGCATTTTAACAAAAAAGAGATATTTTTGGTGGGTTTGCTATCTAGTATATGTTGGGATCAATAGATTGGTGAATAAAAAATGGAGAGAAGAAAGTAGAGAGAAAGTGAGTTCCCTTTTACTTTGGAAAGAGCAAGTGTCCCTCGTTGGCGATGGAAAGAAAAGTAAATGTGATTATGTTGAAAAAGTACTTCTCTTTGTGTGAAATGGGTTGGAAAGAAAGTAAGCTTCGCGTCGTCGTCGTCGCTCGCTCGGCTCGGCTCGGCTCGGATTCGGATTCGATTAAAGATTGATTGATTAATCTTTTTGGACAAAAATTATTTTAATTATTTAATTAATTAAACGCGACCCAATCCGTTTCTTCCCCGGATTATTTTAAATCCTTTTTCCCGGAATATTTCAAACAGGAAACGATCCCACCTGTTCCAACATGGTTGTCAGAAACAGAGCAAGAAAATGGCTATAAATATGCCTTGATCCCAAAATCTTTCCTTACGAAATTTTCTAAGCTTCTTCACCTTCTTCTGCACAATTAAAATTCAAGTGTGATTTATAGCCTTCGAGTGGTTCATTGTTTCACCAGTGTTTTTGGTACCAATACACTGGTGAGTTAAATCGTTCTATCCTTGGATGATAATATTCCAGCACCTCGGGTACTTGTGGGGAATAGTTTCCTTAAGGACACATTATGCATTCAGTGGGCTCGATTTTATTCTAAAACTATATTTCAGATTCAGCTTCATTATTTCGATATTTTGTTACTGCTAATTTTCTGTTTTTGTTTTTTGTTTCAGAAAATTTAGTGTTTCATTATTTATTATAGTAATACAGATTGACTAACAATCTTAAGAAAATTATTTTTTATATTGTAATCTGTATTTTGTTTTTGGAGATTAAAACTTGTGTGGTTTTCTACTCCTTCTAAACTTTTCTATTTCTCATTTGAAGATATAAAAACTTAATCGAAGTATTAAAATTCAGAATCGATTTGAAGAACATAAAAACTTTATCGTTTCTGTGAAACAATATATATTAAATGTATTGTTGATCATTAATTACAGTAATGTTTATTGTTCTATTGTTTGCCATTAATTGAACTCTTCTGTTGTTGACATTGAGAAATAGCAATTGACAATGGAAATCCTTTTGCGGCTGTTGCGGCAACGAAGATAGCCTCGTCAAGCCAAACAATTGTGCCATCGGCCGAGAAATCGGAAAAATTTTCTGGAGCCAACTTCATAGGATGACAGCAAAGGGTGTTCTTCTGGCTTACAACGCTTGGTACGTAGAAATTCACCAGTGAAGACCTTCCAGTGCCTGTCGCCGACATATCGGACAAAGAAAAATTTATGATTGTTGAGGCGTGGAATCAGGCAGACTTTCTTTGCAAAGGCTACATCCTAAGTGCTTTGGAGGATAACTTGTACGATGTCTGCAGTGCTATGAAAATTTCGAAAGAATTATGGGACGCACTTGAGAAGAAGTACAAGACTAAAGATGCATGCTTGAAAAAGTTTGTGATTGCCAAGTTTCTACACTATAAAATGATAGACAACAAAATCGTTGGAACTCAACTTCAAGAGCTTCAACTTATTTTTTACGATCTTATTTCTGAAGGTCTGATAGTAAATGAAGCATTTCAAGTGGTTGCGGTGATTGAAAAATTGCCTCGTTCGTGGAGAGATTTTAAAAACTATCTAAAGCACAAGCGCAAAGAAATGAAGTTAGAGGATCTTGTGATTTGTCTCAAGATTGAGGAATACAACAAAACAGCCGAGAAGAAGTCTAATGGAAACTCAACGATTATGGGAGCTAATATCGCTGAGGAGACTGCTCCAAAAAGTAATAAAGAAGTGGTCTTCTATACAGAATAAGGAGCAGAACAAAAAATAATTCAAGGGCAACTGCTAAAATTACGGAAAAGATGGTCACAAAGCCCCAGATTGTCGTATAGTGGAGAAGAATGATGACATTAATGATCTGTGTGCAATGCTTTCGGAATGCAACCTAGTTGGAAATCCTGAGGAATGGTGGATTGATTCTGGAGCCACTCAACATGTTTGTGTTGTCAAAGAAGTATTTGTGACTTACTCTACTGTTTGTCCCGAAGAAGAGCTTTCCATGGGAAATATTGCAACACCCAAGATTGAGGGTTATGGGAAGATATTACTGAAGATGGCTCCCGGCAAGGTGTAAACGCTCAACAACATTCATCATGTTCCTACTATTAGGAAAAATTTAGTTTCAACTTCTTCAATTGTTAAGAATGGATTCAAATGTGTATTTGTATCTCACAAAGTTTTTATAAGCAAGAATGAAATGTATTTTGGAAAGGGCTACCTCACATAAGACCTTTTCAAACTCAATATAATAGTTGTTGACAGTATTAATAAAATTTTAGCTTCTTCTTATTTTTTGGAGTCAAATAATTTATGGCATATTTGTTTAGGATATGTCAATTATAAAACCTTGCGGAAGTTAATTAATTTAGAAGTATTGCCTAAATTCGAGTGTAATAAATCAAAATGTCAAATATACGTTGAATCTAAGTTTGTAAAACATCCATATAGGTTTGTTGAAATGAATTCAAATCCTTCAGACTTAATTCATACTGACATTTGTCATATGAAGTCAACACCATCTTGTGGTGGAAAAAAGTATTTTATAACTTTTATTGACGGTTGTACTTGATATTGTTATGTTTATTTGCTTAATAGTAAGGATGAAGCAATTGAAGCATTTAAGCAATTCAAGAATGAAGTGGAGAATCAATTGAATAAAAAGATCAAAAAGATTAAAAGTGATAGGGGTGGAGAATATGAATCTCCGGTTGTAAAAAATAGAAATATATTCCGAATATGGAATTATCCATTAAACTACTGCCCTCTACACACCTCAATCCAATAGAATTGCGGAAAGAAAAAATCGTACATTAAAGGAAATGATGAATTCTTTATTAAAAAGTTTCGGATTACCACAAAGTTTGTGGGGAGAAGCTATCCTTACAGCAAACCGAATACTCAATAGAGTACCCCACAACAAAATGCAATCTATTCCATATGAAAAATAGAAAGGAAGAAACCCAACTTGAAATATTTCAAGGTGTGAGGGTGTTTAGCAAAGGTACAAGTACCTTTATCCAAAAGGGTAAAAATTGGACCAAAAACTTTGGATTGGGTTTTCTTTGTATATGCTACAAATAATAAAGCATGTCGGTTTTTGGTTTAGAAATCTGATGATACCGAAATTCAAGTTAATACGGTAATTGAATCAGATAATGCTGAATTCTTTAAAAGGATCTATCCGTAAAAAACCGAATGCGAGTCGTTATGTGAAAGACCTAAATGACCACGGGAAGAACCATAGGAAAATACTCCAAGTGAAGAGGATCTAAGGTGTAGCAAACGTCAAAGAACATTTACTTCCTTCGAACCAGATTTTGTGACATTCTTGCTTGAAAATAAGCCTCAAACTTTCAAAGCAGCTATGTCATCTTCTGATTCAACATTTTTGAAAGAGGAAGTCAACAGTGAGATTCAATCAATTTTGGATAATCATACATAGGAATTGGTTGATCTTCCTTTAGGAAATAAGAAAAAGGATATTTAAACGAAAAATGAAAGTTGATGGCACTTGATTACTTTGACACTTATTCACCAGTAACGAGGATAATATCTATTAGGGTGTTAGTGGCACTGCGGCCGTGTATGGTCTTGAAATCCATCATATGGATATTAAATAACTTTCTTTAATGGGAAATTGGAGGAAGAGATTTACATGGAACAACCTGAGGATTTAGTGGTTTCGGATAAAGAAAAGAAAGTCTGCAAACTTGTTAAGTCGCTTTATGGACTTAAACAAGCACCCAACAATAGCATGCCAAATTTGACCAAACAATGTTGGCAAGTGGGTTTAAAATCAATAAGTGTGACAAATGTATTTACATTAAAAACAGTCCATGTCATGAAATAATTATTTGTTTATATGTTGATGACATGTTGATAATGATCAAAAATATGGCAGATATAAATGCTACTAAGCGCATGTTAGCTAGCAAATTGGACATGAAAGACTTAGGAGTTGCTGATGTGATCTTAGGAATCAGAATTCTTAACACTACACAAAGTCTAGCATTATCAAAGTCTCACTACATTGAAAAAGTACTTGACAGGTTCAAGTATTTGGATTTCAAGATTGCCAAGACTCCACATGACGTGAGTTATGCACTTCAAAAGAATGAAGGTGAAAGTGACTCACAACTAGATTATGCAAGAGTATTGGAAAGTTTAATGTAAATCATGAATTGTACGTGCCCAGATATAACATGTGATATAAGCAAACTGAGTTGGTTTACAAGTAATCCCAATCAAATATATTGGATGGCAATGAAACGAGTTTTGGGGTATCTTAAACATACCCAAGATTATGCTTTGCATTATAACAAATATCCTTCCATGATCGAGGGATATAGTGATACAAATTGCATCACCGGCTCATCTGAAGTTAAATATACGAGCGGATATGTTTTCACAATTGGAGGTGGAGCAGTGTCTTGGAAATCATCCAAGCAAATGTGCACCGCTCATTCTACAATGGAATCGGAATTCATAGCTTTATACAAGGTCGGTGAAGAAGTTGAATGGCTCCGAAATTTCTTGGAAGATATTCCATTTTGGCCCAAACCTTTGGCACCTATATGTATATATTGTGATAGTCAAGCGGCAATAGGCAGGACATATAGTGTTATGTATAACGAAAAATCTCGTCACATACGATGGAAATACAATATCGTTAGATAACTACTCTCTAGTGGTGTTATCATGATTGACTACGTAAAGTCAAGAGATAACGTGTCAGATCCACTTACAAAAGGCCTATCTAAATAGGTAGTTGAAAGATCATCCAAGAAAATGGGGTTAAGGCCTAGGACAAGTCATCATGGTGGTAACTCTACCTAGCAGACTAGAGATCCCAAGAGCTAGATTCAAAGAGACCAAACAAAGTTATGAATGACGGTTCAACATTATCAAATGACTCAACCCATTCTCGTGATGAAGACAATGTTCAGAAATCAGGGTAAAGCATTAAGGCTTTTTGATGAGCCAATAAAGCTTAAAGCTTTTTAATAATTTGCTAAGTATGGCAAGAAATGACCAGATAGTGTGTCCATAGGATTATACGTTTAGAAAATACATATGTGAGTGTGAAGTGTAAGCCGCTTCAATGGGGAATGAAAGTAAAAGGCTCATTCTCTAAGCACTCATGAAATCAGGCTTTGTTCATGGCTGAAACGAATACAACTGTGAAAACCATAAATGATTAAGGGTTGATTGTGTGACTTATATTGTCTAGGTATACAACAAAGCTCGACGATTCAACGATATAAAATCTACCGATTGACCGAGTATATCCGATATAACGAAAAGTTCAAAGGGAAACCTACTTATCGAGATGCAATTAATCCTTGCATGTAAATCACACACTCGTCTGTGCATTCCTTTGTCTTATAGTCATTCCCCATTCATGTGGGTTATTGTTGGGATTAAAAGATTAGTGAATGGGAAATGGAGGGAAGAAAGTGGAGGGAAAGTGAGCTCCCTTTTTCTTTGGAAAGAGCAAGTGTCCCTCATTGGTGGTGGAAAGAAAAGTGAATGTGCTTATATTGAAAAAGCACTTCTCTTGATGTTGAATGGATTGGAAAGAAAGTAAGTCTCGCGTCGTCGCCGCTCGCTCGGCTTCGGCTTCGGATCGAATTTGGTCAAAGATCGATTGATTGATTAATGTTTTTGAACAAATTTTCTTTCAATTATTTAATTAATTAATTAACGAAAATTCAACCCGGAATAACCCAGGACCCGCGATGCGACCTAGTCCATTTCTTTCCCGAATTATTTCAAATCCTTTTTCCTGAAATATTTCAAATAGAAAACGTTCCCACCTATTCCAACATGGTTGTTTCTAAAAGGTTGTAAACCTTTTGAGAAACAATGCAAGAAAACGGGTATAAATATGCCTTGATCCTAGAATCATTCCTTACGAAATTTTCTAAGCTTCTTCTCCTTCTTCTACACAATTAAAATTCCAGTATAGTTTACAGTTTTCGAGTGGTTCGCTGTTTCATCAGCGTTTTTAGTACCAACACTCCGGTGAGTTAAATCGTTCTATCCTGGGAGGATAATATTCCAGCACCTCGGGTACTTTAGGGAAATAATTTCCTTAAGGACACACTGTGCATTCAGCGGGCTCGATTTTTTTATTCCGAAACTATATTTCAGATTCAGTTTCATTATTTCAATATTCTGTTACAACTAATTTTCTGTTTCAGAAAATTTACCGTTTTACTACTTATTATACTAATACAGATTGACTAAAAGTGTCAACAAGGCAATTATATACAACAATTTACTATCTAAAAAAATATATGTAACTCCAGTTCTTTTGTTTTCCTTTTATTAATGATTGTCCCTAATTAACGTTTTAATTAAATAATAATCAAATTATCAATTTGTAAAAAAATTGTTTGCACCACAATACCCTTACTCCGACTTAATGCTAAATAACTAATGATTTTCTTCAATTTAAAGTTACTTTAAATTTTGTAAATAGCCTTTTCTACAATCTACACCAGATATTCGTAAACGAATGACATAAAGTCAAATAAAAGCATGGTAAATGAGATTTGATTAAACAAATATTTGTTGGTAAAGTCTAGAAATGGTTGCTAAATATTGCTGCTTTTACGCTGTTGTTAATAAAGTAGTACACAAGTCAACAACTATTGCACGCAATAACCTTGCTGATAGCTTATCAAAGCGTATTCTAGTACCCAACCCACACGCTATAAACACGTACCACAAAAATTTACTCAGGCCAAAGCATGCCTACCTGATTTTTGGCTAATTGGTTTTGTGGCTAATAAAAATTTATTTTATGTCAAATTATTATTTTTATAGGTAAGCGATCTTTGTAGCCTATATTTTCAATTAAATTTGCAAAGGTTATGTTGAATCATTTACTCAAAAGTTCTACAAAGTAGTTGTTGTACGGACTATGTCGTACGGAACAGAGTGTTGGTTAGTCATGACCTCGCATGTCCGGGAGATGTGAGTCGCAAAAATAAGAATATTGAAATGGATGTGTAGACATATTAGGAAAGATATGAATAGGAATGAGGCTATGGACAAGGTGAAAGTGACCTCAATGACGGATAACATGCGTAAAGCGAAGCTAAGATGGTTCGTGCATTGAAAGGGAGATACATATATGCCCAAGTGAGGAGGTCTAAGAGATTGGTTATGGTGGGTCCAAGGAGAGGTAGAGGTAAGCCGAACAAGTATTGAGAGGAGGCGATCAGGCAGGACATGACACATCTTCATCTTACCGAGGACATTATCCTTAATATGTGAACGTGAAAGTCGAGGATCGGTGTAGTAGTTTAGTAGGTAGTCAATTAGGGCAGTAGTTCACTTAGTATCATGTTGTTGTATATTTAAATGATATATGTTGCTACCTAAATTTATACTAGTTAATATGATTTGGGGAGTACAAAAAGTCGGGTTAAAATTTGATAGTATTGTTACGTGTCCAAAAGTAGATCTTGTTCATAAATGTCACATTACTCAATTCTTTATATGTCAGGCCGCTGATCGATATATGGCTCTCTACCATTTCTCACTTTCTCTGCCTTTTGTCTGTTTAATTGATACATAGAGAGTTGAGACCACATGGTTTAAGCTGCTTCTGGTCCCCCTCTTGGTCTCATTAATTTATTTCAACCGATGTCCACCAGCAGATTTGGAGTTTTTATTAATTCCAATTAGTGTTGTATACGCTCATTTAAAGAGGGAAAAAACTGTTTTTTATTAAGATTTTTATTATTTTCACAACTCAAATTGAAAGAATTTTATTTATTTTATCACAGCTCTCGATGGAATAAATAACAACAATCCAGTATAATCTCACTAGTGGGGTCTGGGAGGGTAGTGTGTACGCAGACCTTACCTCTACTCTGGGGTAGAGAAGCTGTTTCCGATAGACCCTCGGCTCCCTCCATCCAAGAACTCCCCACCTTGCTCTTGGGGTGACTCGAACTCACTCACTCTTGATTGGAATTGGATGTTGCTTACCACTAGAGCAACTCACTCTTGTCTAAACTTTTACGGTAACAATGCCTAATTATTTAATCTGGTCCCTTGGATTCTCGTCTTTTATTAACAATTAATAATAACGTATCTAAAATTTCTAGTCACTGATTTATAGCTTGTTTGGCCAAGCTTCAAAAACCAGATTAATTTGTGAATGGTTTTTTTTTTATGTATTTTTTTCAAAAGTACTTTTTTGAGAAATATTTTGCGATTGACTAATTAATTTGAAAAACAGTTATGAGCTATAATTAGTATTTGGTCAAGCTTTTAAAATTGATTTTATGTGTATTTTTCTCAAAAGTACTTTTCAAAAAAATATTTCCGGAGAAAAGCTATTTTTTTCTGATACTCCAAAACTGTTTCTGCTTCAACTCAAAAGTAATTTTTTTCTCCTAAAAACTTGGCCAAACATTTTAATTTCAAACAAAAAATATACTTTTGACTTTGGAAAAGTTTTATATTTGTTCCTTATATAACTGACATTAATTTTATAAAAACAAAATTAATGTCACATATTCACATGACTGAACGTGATACGTCAGCTCACAGATGTATAGTAGTATGTGGCTGTTTTGACCATTTCTCGGTTTCTCCGTCTTTTGTCCGTTTTGTTTAGATGAGACCACATGGGTTCAACTGCTGGTTCTAGTCCCTGTCTTCTTCTCCTAATTTTATTTGAAAAGTCTCTGATTATTTGCCAGATCCTTTATAAACAATTTATCAGAAGAGTATTTAATACTTTAAGCCAATGCATTGAGTGTACCCATTGTGTTTTTTATATATATATATACATATTTTAATTTTATATGTATAGTTATATTGTTTATTTGTTAAAGTCTAAGGCTGCTTTTGTGGCTATCAACTCATTTTTCATTACTTGTACAATGAACCCCCTCCGTTGTTTAATTAATTCTACCTGTCAGATTCTTTTCCTTTTCTCACTTTCTGTTTTTCTTTCTTACGGTCGGTTCACCAAACTTCTAAAATTTACTCACAATAATTTTTTTTAAAAGTATTTTTCAAAAAAGTACTTTTGTTGAGAATTGATTTGTGTTTGGCTAATTAATTTAAAAAATATTTTTAAATAATAATTAATATTTTGCCAAGCTTTTGAAAACTGCTCCTAGGTATATTTTTCTCAAAAGTACTTCTCAGAAAAGTACTTTTGGAGAGAAGCTACATTTTTCTGCTTCTCAAAAATTATTTTTACTTCTCAAAAGCACTTTTTTCCTTTTAAAAGCTTGGTCAAACACCTCAATTTTTAGTCAAAACTACTTATGAAAAAAAGAAAAAAAAAATACATTTGGCCCAAACAAAGTTTGGCCAAACAGACTATTATTCTTTTCGGTGGTTTTTTTTTTACACAAGCCGCGTTCAAGGAAACTGTTTGGGTAGTTTCACACACAACCAATAGAAGAGGCTGAAGTTACCCCGGAAAAAAGTAATTTTACCTTCCTATACACTATTTGAAATCTTATTACCCTCCCTACTCAAGTTTCAATTTAATTACATGGTCATATACAATTTACCAATTATATACAAATAAGTTTTAATTGAGTATCCCTTTATATTAAAAATTAAATAAGGAATATCAGTTATTTCCTTATCCCTTTATACATGCCCATTTTTTCTCTCCGTTTCTCTCTCTCTCTCTCTCTCTCTATATATATATATATATATATATATATATATATATATATATATATATATATATATATATATATATATATATATATATATATATATATATATATATATATACCCTCATTCTCTGATTTCTTCATTTGATGTTCTCTGTTTTTTTATTCTTTCTTGTTGTATAGAGTTTTAATGGAATTCATCAATGAATTTCAATCATTTTAACTTAGTAATTTCTTTTCATGTTGCACAATTGATATTCAAATTGAAATTGTCAATCAATAAATTTTGAAGGTGTTTGACTCTCCACCATTGACACCCATTAAAAAATTTTGAAATCGAATTTGGATTTTCAAAAATCATTATTTGTTTGGATTGGGTGTTATTGCAAACAATTAAAAATTTTGTTTGAAGTTTATATCTCAATTTTGAGGGTGTTTTGGTAAAGATTAGACTTGATTTTGGCTGAATTTCAAATTTAAACTCAAAGAACACATGACATACAATGTACTTACGAAATTGTAGCAAAGTTGTAGTATAATTGTATGTAATTGTATTCTGTTGTAATTATATTTTTTTTTATTTGAATGTTGTATGAAAGTTAAAAAATAGTTTTATATTGTATGAATCGTTGTATAAAATTTATATTTAAGTTATCAATACTATCTTTTTATATAAAGTTGTTGATATGTATCAAAATTGTATTAAGAGAGTAAGTTTTGATTGGAATTTTAGAGAAGAAAAAGCACACACCACAGACAAAATATATACAAATCAGATACAAAATATATACAAAAGATATATTGTATAAATTTTGTATTAAAATTATATTTAAGTTGTATGATATTGTAGTTGTATTTAATTAGGTAGAAATAATGTATGAAAGTTGTAAATAAGTTGTATAATATATAATTAGTTGTATAAAATTTATTTTTACTATGTATGTTGTTGTAGATATTCAAATTTGCATTAAATTTGTACGAATTTTATTTTTAATATGTATATTGATGTACCATATATTGTTCTTAAAGATAGAGATTTTATGTGTTTAGTTTGAATATAAATATAAAATGAAGTTTAGATTCAGTAGAAATTCTGTTTTAGATTATGCTAATGAATAATTTTTGATTCCTTGGGAAATATAATTCTGACTCGGTCCTATGTATTATATAAATTTTTCTATTATATACAAACTAAAGGACGAGCATTTGTTGATTGAGCAAGAACAATATTTGGATAATAGATTTCATAGTACTCGCTTTGTTTCATTTTATAGGGTATCGTTTCCTTATTAATCAGTTTTAAAAAGAATGTCAACTTTCTATCTTTGAAAACAATTTAATTTTAAACTTCTCCATTTATCTCCAATAACATAATTTTCTAGCCACAAAAATCTATGATTTGTTTACGCCCAATATATATTCTCGAAGTTCTAATATTTCCATCACAAAAACCGACATCACATAATTTAACTAGAAAATAAATTGGCAAAATTGTATATATTTATGGGTTGCAAGTACAGTGAGACTGTCAATTTTAAATTATATCTGTGCAGAGGAAAAGGCAAAGTGGAATAAAAAATAAAAGAGATTACCAACTTCTAATAGCTGAGGCTTCACTCTTTGATCGCTTTCAAGCAGGTTTACGATTGGTTTAACATATGAAGTCAAATAGAATACAATTACATTTTTTTTTTTTGGTTTTGTTTTTTGAGTCTACTTTGGAGAGAAATTTGTGGGAACTATCCATAAAACTAACTAATACTCCTAGTAAGTGTGGAATAGGATTATTTAGCAATTGGTTTTCAACTGCAGTGCATTATAGAGCGCTATCAGCTTCGTAGTATGTAGTTCAAGAAACGGAACTGAAATGAAACTGGTGTTTTAGTTGAATACGATATTCTTCGTGGAGAATTTAGTTACTTGATTTGTTTTGTGAAAAATATTGACTGTTGGGAGTATCTTTGGTCCCAATATTCCGGAGAGAAAGAGGCGAGAGAGGAGAGAAAAAAAGGAAGAGGGTGTAACTAAATCTCTTGATTAAATGCACTAATAATGGATTGAGAGCCTTTTAAGGTGAATTGTATATAGTTTGTAAGTAATCCTTGTTTAGGGCGGGTAATATACAAAATTAAAATAATTTTGGTAAATAAATTTTAAATATTATATATGAACGAAAAAATCTCAGTAGAAGAGGCTGAGATTTTAGGGAGTTATCCTTTTGTATGAACTTTGCAACCGTTTCACTGTCACATAGTGTTTAAGGTCTTGTTTACACAACAATAATATACCTAATATAATTCTACAAATAAGGTCCGAGAAGCGTAATGTATACACAATTCTTACTCTTATTTTATATAGGTAGAGAGACTGTTTCTGATAGATCATCGGCTCAAGAAAAAAAAAATCACTACTATAAAGTATTATTTTAAGACTTCATTGAAATGTACCCACAAATATGCACAATACATTCAGGGGCGGAGTTAGTATAAAATTTACGGATTCGACCGAACTCAGTAACTTTGATCAAAACCTTGTATTTATCTTATAAATTTATTAAATATATATAAATTATTAATTTAAAATCCAAAAATATCGAATTCATAAAATTTAAATCATAGGTGGCGACTATTGACTATGGCATAAATGAAAGTATAGCAATTTGTATATGCTTCGTGGCTTAAAAGTACTCAAAAGCATATGAAAGTGCTATGTTTTATAGATTCCACTCCCACTCCACAAAGCTATAAAAGCAATATGACCCACCATTCCTTGATTGATGGATGCCAAATTGATCAGTACACTCTACCGTACCCTTCCAAATCCTTTTACTTCTTCATTCTTCTTGAATCTAGAAACAAAAGCATATGCTAATAATATGCCTTTTGTAGAAAATTTAAAGGAATCACATTTCCTTTATCCCAATGTCAAGAAAATACATATCAACATTTTGAATATTTCAACATCAATAAAGTAAAAGAACAAAAGTTTATCACACCCTTTTACAAGAACTTCCATCAAGTTAGAAGTTAAAAACTATAACCAATGGATGTGGAGGGATCACCCTTATATTAGGGCCCGTTTGGCCATTACACAAAGATTCAGATCAGTAAAGAGGAAAGGATGGAACTTTGTAACTATAATTTCAAACACAAATACATGCAGAAATTTTCTTAAAGATCCATAGCATTATAAAAGCAGCAAACTTTATTACATAGTAGTGCTTCTCTAAACAAAACTGAAGGATAAAAGGCTAAAAGCACAAATACTTCCCTATCTCCCTCAACCTTTGATATTCCAAAAACATATAAAGGTGGGGAAAGCATGGAATTTTTACATATATAGCCGCAAATTTTTCTTTCTTTTTATTTTCCTTATAATATGCACAGCACAAGCTTAACGTATTTGCACTGTTAGTAATTAATCATCCATTGATCTTGTCTCTCCTCCATTAATTACCCATTGGTGTCCTGCATTTAATAAAAAAAAAATCTAAATCAGCTGGAGTTGATCAAAAGTCAAACTAAAATAAAAGCAAAAAAAGAAAAGCTAAAAATACATACTTAGCACTTGTTCTGCTGAAAACCTTCTAGAAACATCCTTACAGATCATTTTCCTCAACAAATCCTTAGCTTCAGGCGAAACCGACCTGAAATTCCTAGTGGGAAATCTCAAATTTGCCCTTAAAACAGCCTGAAATGTCTCAGTCGGAGTTTCGCCGTAAAAAGGAGGAACTCCGGAAAGCATAATATACAAAATAACACCGGCGCTCCACACATCCACTTTCTCATTGTATTCTTTACCCGTTAAAACCTCCGGCGCCACGTAATACGGCGTACCCACCACCCCACTCATCAACCCCCCCTCACACCCAACAAACCACTCCGCAGATCCAAAATCAGCCAACTTCAATCTGTCCTGAGAATCAAAAAGGATATTATCCGGCTTAATATCGCGGTGGGCCACCCCCATTTTGTGACAGTGATTAATCGCGGAAATTAATTGAACCAGAATATTAGCGGCGGCGCGTTCGGATAACGGCCCAGTGGAAACCCGCTCGTAAAGATCGTTGTTAGGGCAGAGGTCGGATACCATGTGAAGGAAGTTTTCATCTTCGTAGATTTTGTAGAGGTGGAGAATGTTTGGGCTACCGGAAAGGAGCTGGAGAATCTTGGGCTCCTTGTCGAGGCACTCACGGTCGGTGGAATCGAGGAGGAGGGATTTTTCGATGGATTTACAGGCGAAGGAATGACCGGTGACCGGAGAAAAGCAGCGGTAGACGGTACCGAATCTACCACGGCCGATTTCTTCGCAAATTTGGAAGTCGATTTTTAAGGCTTGGCTCATATTCTCAAGGCTTGATTTGATTTTTTGGGGGGTTTTGTTAAACAGAAGAGGTTATATTTATAAGAGTAAAATACCGAATATTCGTAGGTAGGTTTTACTTGAAGGTAGAGAAATAGAGAGAGAGAGAGAGAGAGAGAGAGAGAGTTATTCAATGGGATGGTTAGTCCTTTTTTGTACGTATATTTTTATTTGTGTAGTATACTTTAATTGATCGTAACAGTTTAAATTAATTACTTGATTTACTCTAATTCTATGACTAGTTGACTACTATGTGTTGTAATTTGAGTTGGTCTCACTCTCCAAGTATAATTTTATAATAGAGAATTTTGTACGCTATTAATAAAAATAACATATTTATTGCATATAGTCGTAATTAATTGCAATAAAAAAGAAATTGGAACTCGCTCCGATGTGGACTTTACCTTAAATAGTTTTACTCCATATTTTTTAAATTAATAAAAAGTTTATAAAAATTTATACATATTATTATTGCTAAATAGACCTGTGTAAATTAATTTTTGAATGTTATAAATTTTAATTTATTTTGTGTATTTTTTGTATTTTAAATTTGTTTATTAAATATTAAAAATAGTTGAAGCATGACTCACGACGATGACAAGACACGAGGCGTACTGCATGTCTCGGTGGAATCACTTTAAAAGTTAGTTCAATTTTAATCAACCTTAAATTCTACTAATTTATTTTATATCTTGAAATATACTTTTGTTATTATTTCGATGGGTTCTTTTGCTTCGATTTTTTTTATTATTTTGTTATTATTTTTTTATGGCTTTTCCATTACCATATTACTTTTAATATTGTTACGGCTATATTTTTTTTGAGTTGGGAAACTATCAGAAATAATTTTGTTATTTTCACAAGTTAAAAATAAATATAAATACATAGTACCCTTCTCGTGTGATTTTTCTGAGTTTGTTATTATTACTGTAATAAATATTAAATAATGAAATTTAAGGGTATGAACACGAAGTTTATTTTCTATACAAACAATTGGTTTAGCGACTTCATAGTGTAAGCAGTTAGGTCATCTTTTATCTTCGGTACAGTTTTGTATGTTATTGGCAAGAAAGTGGACTTACCTTTAATTAAAGAATAGTAATTTCAGAACTTCGGATTTCCTCTTTTTCTAGGTTTATACTTTAAACCTGTTATATTGTTGTTGATAGAAAAAATCTATTCCCAAAATCCATACTTAAGCAAGATTCAGTGTCAGTTCACTCCTTATAAGTTTCTACATTATTAAATACTTATTACTTATTAAAATCTTTTTTATAGTAAATACCTTTCCCATTTGACATAGCTCTATATATTGACTATATTCTTGATTGTTGGTGTACGTGTGAATTATTTTCTTATTTTATGAGTTAAGGAACTAATTCTCCTCTTAATTAATATGAGAACTATGACGTTCGTCCACTTAATAATGCTAATATTATATCATAATATATATCCTTGTATAAGCACTTCAAATAAAATAAAATAATACCTGTATTAGCACAGTCGTGATAGAGATTGAGACGAGACATTCAATCAGCAGCTAATAAATATAGTTAAACCAACCTTTTGCTAGCAATAATTTTTAAATTTTCTCTTATTAGTAGAAGATTCCATAAAGTGTGTTAGAGAGATAGACCTAATTACAAACCTTCCTAAAAATTAGTACTCCATAGGGGTTGCATATTATGGGCAGATGCAGAATGTCAGTTACAGGTTTATCTGAATCCAATAATTTTAACTTAAATTTTATATATGTATTAAGAAATTATGAACCCCGAACTTGAACGAATAAAATTCAAATTTTGAATTCGCCTATATTACATGTTCTATTAGAAGTTTTTGATACCAACGTTCAAATTTTACCTTAATTACAAGAAGTCTGCTTTCCTCAAAATTATTTTTTTAAAAAAAATTAAAAAAAAATGAATGAATATATCATACTCGTGGAGTAGATAAGATTACAAATTGAAAGATACTTATTTGTACAATTAGAACAGTTTGAGGGATGAGACAGGTGTTTATTAGTTGGATAACAACAAAGTGGAGTCAATTATTGCAAAGGCCCAAAGGAACAATGCTAACTTTCGTCTCGAGAAAGTTTGATTTTCATTATTTTGTGTTTCCAGAATTGATCTAGAGGATAATGGCAAACTCTGAACTAACTTTCGCTTTCTTAATTATATTTTAATAACATAGGAGTATTCATTAACCAAGTGGAGTATTAGAAACCATATCCATCTTTGTTATTCCCTCACCCAAGGGCGGCATTAGGTGGGGAAGAGATACAGCCGAATTTCTTTCGCCGAAAATTACACTGTGATCGGTGTATATAAGGTTAATATATATATATATATATATATTAGATGTTGAATCTCATTATTTTCTTCGCGGGTTTAGTTTTTATTTTTTGAATTTTCTTAGTAAAAATTCTGCTTCCGTCACTGTCTCACCCGACTCCTCCAGCTGAGGCCTCAATATTGTTGATGGACATCTGTTTCTGTTACAATTAAACTGGTGAAAATGGTCTTAAGGAATCTTGTGATGTATTATAATCTATGCTTAAGCTCCCTTTTTAATTTTTTTATTGACAACTTTGATGTATTATTACAACAACAACAACATACCCACACAACGAGGTCTTGGGAGAATAGTGTATACGCATACCTTATTCCTACCTTGTGAGGATAGAGAGGTTATTTTCAGGATATTATAAGTACCACGTTAACAACTTTGTATTCTATATTAGTATGACCTATCTTATTTATTACTTCTAGAACTAAACAAGGAAAATTGATTGGCTCAGCTAGTATTTAATACCATGGATCGTTTTTGCACAATTAGGACTTGAAAATATCGTAAGCCAGTTCCTTTTACCTTTTATTTTTTTTTACTTTTATAATCGAAAGATAAATTTAATATTTCACTTGTTTGAGTGTCGCAAAATCTAAAAATTTATGACTCTAATAAAGGAGAATGATTGCAATAGGTTAATGATATACAATTATAGTCTAATTGTAATAATCTTTGGATATTATATTTAAATATTCATATAGTTGAATCCCGCAATTTTGAATTTACATATCGTTTATTGAATTCTTAATTTTAATCGGAATCACAACTTTGAAATCCAAATACTTGAATTTTTCAAGTACCATTTAAACGTATGTAATGAGATTGAGACAATGCTAGACCTTGAAGTGTCCTATGGATTTTAATTCCTATAATTAAATCAGCAACTCTTGAATCTTTCATATCAAACTTGCTATCAAACATACACTTAGTAGCATTTATATCTGCAATGTCTTTGCTCATTATTAACATATCATCAACATATAAACATACGCGATTTGGAGTGTTCTTAACGTAAACACATTTATCACACTCATTAACAAGTCGCCACACTTTTTTTTCTTTTTCAGGAATTATGAACCCTTCAGGTTGTTCCATATAAATTTCTTACTCCAAATCTCCATTTAAAAAAGTGTTCTTCACGTCCATCTGATGGATTTCAAGGCCATACACGGCGGCTAACCCTATTAACACTCGAATAAATGTAATCTTCGTTACCGGCGAGTTTGTATCAAAGTAATCAAGACCTTCTCATTGCAAAAATATCATAAAAGGAAAGATTAAATCACGGAAAAAGAAAATAAATTTTGTCCAAAAAATTTATCAATCAAATCAATTGACCAAAACCGAGCTGAGCGAGCGACGACGCGAGGCACCACTTCTTCTCAACCCTTTAAGAGCTAGAAGATGTGCTTCTATATATAAACACAAGAATTTTCTTTCCATCTTTCGATGAGGGACAAAGTGCCTTAGCAAAAGAAACACTTCAAACTTTACGTTTCGCTCCAAATCTTTTCCCTCCATTTTCCATTCACACTTTTTTATTTAGTTAGATAAAAACCCAATATTTAATACGTCCTTTATTTTAAAAAATAGACATATTACTATTTAGGGAGTTAAACATATTTTTCTTTGATCATATTTTTTACAAATAATTTTTAAATATTTTGAATCGTTAACTATCATGATTTATATATCTTTTTATGTAGCTTTCAAATATGTAAATTTAATTTTAAAAATAAAATAAAAAATCTATATCCGAATTTATATCGAAAATTAATCAATTTAACATTAGTACTCCGAAATAGAGGGAATAAATGTTGAACTCCCTTTTAAAGAAAAAAATGCAATCAAGCATAAAACCACACCTAGCTATTCTTGTCTGCTTGCTTAGTATTGTTTGGCAGTACCAAAATCATGAAATTTCAACCACACAACCCATAAAACGAAATGTCGATCCTTTTTTCGAAAATTTAATGCTCATTTGTTCCTCGTTTATGTTTAAAAGAAAAGAATTGTGAATGGATAGTAAACTGACTCGATCAAACATATTTTCTCAAACATTTTAAGGCAGAGTTTCAAATGTAGCCCACAGTATTTCACAACATCTTCATTAAATTCAACAATTTGCTATTTTACTAGTAATAGAGTGCCACTTGCCACCAAATGCCAATAATGTGGGGTGACACAACTTGCACACTCCACACTATACTAATATACAACTCAATTTCTAGGTTGTATTTCCTTTAGATTACTTTTAGAAAGGATTATAATACTCCCTAAGTCTCACTTTAATTAATTTTTTTACCTTTTTTTTAGTTTATAATAATTAATTTTTTCAGATATCAAGAAAGAATTTAACTTCTTTTTTTCCAAAGTGACCCTTGAAGCGAAGAATCTTGGAGTATTTATTATATTTTCAATGAACAAATTAAGGTGAAAATAACCAAAAATAAAATCAATTAAAATGGATATATCAAAAGCATTCTTGATTACTCATCAATAATAGAGATTCAAGGAATCAATGTATCTTGTCGAGCATCACCTCGGAATATTTTTTATTATTTAATAGTATGCCTTTTGAAGCCGTCCATTTGAAAGAGTAAAGACACATGGCCAAGATAAGTACTTTTGTTAAGTGAGAAGGAAGTGAGTGAGTGACACTCTGAAATAGATGTTTTACTAGTAACTATTAAGTGTTAATTAATTAATTAATTTAATTAATACTTTGTTTTCTTATCCATTTGCACATATAATTTCATTTTATATTGCGCTTAGATTCTAATCAAGCTTTGTCTTCTAATGCACATGGCACAAATAAAGGTTATTTTGTTAATGACATAAAATAAAATGAATAATTGAGAATATCAATTGTTTCGTCATCAAAATGTGTGATTGTAGATGTTTCCTTTTGCAACAAGTGAAAAGGACCTCAAAACATGAGATTGGAATATACTTATTCAACTGTTAAAGATTCAATGTATTCAAACATAAGTAGAGTCTAGATTTGTGCTTTCGATGAGTAATTACTATCTTATTTAATTATAATTACTTATAATAAGTAAATTAATTTACTCAAAAATTTAAGTCATACAATTTATTATAGTAAATTATTAAATTATACTGCTAGGGTAAAAAGCTTATTATGCTAGCAATTTATATAAGTTAAATTCTTTTCAACTAAAATTTCGAAAATATCTAAATTGCCATTGGTTGTTCGATCGGCTATTTTTCTTTTCTTTTTTTAATGGGAGGAGGCAAGTAATCGAAATTTAATCACTTTTCATGTAAAGATAAATCTGAACGAAAACACTGTTCAAAATTCGGAAAATATGACAGCATAATATACTGGAGTTCGAATTTTTTACATGTGAACTTCCAGCATAATATGTTAGAAGTTCTTACACAGGTGTTCCAATCTCCAGTATATTATACTTGAATTTTCGGTGTTGCAGCAAAATAGTGGCTATTTTTCAATGACTTTGCGAACGCTGGCTATTTTTCAATTATCAGTCCAAAAACTGGCTAGCCGTGCTATTTTACATGACTCACATAAAACCTTGTTTAATCATCCCAGATCACAAGATAGAATAGTTAAAAGCCCGAACATTTAAATATTAAGTAGGTTAAATGGCATAGGAATACAAGTATTATATGATATAAGGGAATCCCCTATTTGGAGTTTTAAATTCTTGTGTTGATAAGGCTTTTAATATTTTCGTTGTTAATCCAAGATATAATGGTTCTTTAATTTGCCAAACTACTTATAAGGACAAAAAAAAAAAAAAAAAAAGACATAAGTACAAGAAGAAAAAGAAAATAAAAAGAAATGGAAGGTGACATATAATGGAATATGATGCATTTTTAAGCCTCAATTATGGATCCATTCCTATGTCGCTTGTGACTCAGCTTCTGCTATAAGAGTGAGAAAGCAAGACTCTTCTCTTGATGTAAAAAAGACAAAAGAGGCAGTTTTATCTGTCTCTGATGTCCTTTTTAAAAGTGATTGATTGAATATATCAACTAGTGGTAGGTTCAGTTGTTTAAAAACCTTTTCTTATCCATTATACTCGACGAAACATATTTTCTGGTCCGGAAAAAGGCCGCGCTCTAATAAAGTGTATTGTAGCCAGTATATTATAATGCAAATATCAGTACTGATTTCACAGCTTGATCTATAAATTATACAAAGATAACTTTATTATTACTCCAAGAATCTCCTTAATTTATATTATATATAATCATATATAAACTATATGTATTAGATAAAAAAATAAACAGTAAATTCGATCGACTTTTTCGTAGTTATGCACTTAGTTCCACAATGTTGTAAATAACTTGTGCACAACCAACAATGGAAAACATATCTAGTGGAAGTCTGGCAAGTGTGAGGCCTCTTGGGTGTTGTCTGCTAGAATGAATAATATATATTTAATCATAGCCCAAAGTCTGACACAAAATGGTAGTGTTTAGTTCACCGTATAAGAAAAAAGGGCAAATGGTCAAATATATCCGTATATTTTCAAAAATAGTATAAAAATATCTCTCGTTATACTATTGGGCTATATATACCCTTCCTGTCATACTTTGGAACAAATGTACTCTTATTTTGGATGAAGTGCCACGTGGCAGAACCAGATTAAAACGGCTCATTTCTTCTTTTTTTTTTACCCGATCCGTTTTAAAAAACCCACCACCCGACCCGTTTTAAAATTTAGTTTTTTCAGTTTTCTTAAAGCATATATTTTGTAAAAATTGGAAAAAAAAGGAATTTACGAAATATATATTTTTAAGTCTTTTCAGTTTTTTTAAAGTATTTTTTTTGTAAAAACTGAAATCTGAAAAAAAAACAAAAAAAATAAAAAGACTCTCCTAAAGCAGTGGACTACATATATATTAGTTTAAAAAAAATAAAAATATTTTACAAAATTCTTTTTTTTCTTCAGTTTTTACAAAAACAAATACTTTAAAAAACCGAAAAAACTAAAAAATATATATTTTGAAAATTTCTTTTTTTCAGTTTTACAAAAAAATATATTTTTTAAAAATGCTTTAAAAACTAAAAAATATATATTTTGTAAAAACTGAAAAAAAAAAAAAAGAAATTTGCAAAATATATATTTTTCAGTTTTTTTAATTTTTTAAAATATTTTGTTTTTTGTAAAAACTGAAAAAAAAATGATTTTACAAAATATTTTCATTTTTTAAAAACTAATGCATATGTAGTCCACTGCTTTAGGAGAGTCTTTTTTTTTTTTTTTTCAGTTTTTACAAAAGAAATACTTTAAAAAAAATTAAAAAGACTTAAAAATATATATTTTGCAAATTCTTTTTTTTTTTTTCAGTTTTTACAAAATATATGTTTTAAAAAAACTGAATGTTAAAACGGGTCGGGTGGTGAATTTTTTAAAACGGATCGGGTAAAAAAAAATGGGTCGTTTTCATCTAGTGCTGCCACGTGGCACTCCATCCAAAATAAGGGTATATTTATTCCAAAGTATGACGAGAAGAGTATATATCGCCCAATAGTATAACGAGGGATATTCTTAGACCATTTTCGAAAGTACAGAGATATATTTGGCCCTTTGTCGAAAAAAAAATAATCTCTAAATAACTAATGTTGCGCGTAGTTGGCTGCATAAAAAAAAAATCTCATAGGTACTGCAATGTTTGGTTGACTAAAGTAAATAATACCCATATTAAGTTGTACTATATATAATATGCGAGAAATAATGTGAAATAAAAAATACATTTATTAGCAAAAAAAAGATTATTAAACTATTGAAAGAAAAAAAAAATACCCTTAAAGTAAATAATTACTACGTAACAATCCATTCATTATTAATTGCCCCATAACATCCTTAATCAATAAACATCGTATACTTATCGTACAAAATTTTTTTAGACAATAATTCTTGCATAATTAGTATGTGAACCAAATGAATCTTAGGTACGCAGTTAGTAAATTTTGAAACAACAATAATATACCCAATAAAATCCAACAAGTGGGGTCTGCACAAGGTAATATGTACGCAAACTTTATCCTACCTTGCGAAGGTAGAGGGGCTATTTCCGATAAACCATCGGCTCAAAAATAGTGAAGGCTGCAACATTTGAAAATTGATGAATATTCCTAATCCACATCAATGTCACACCTCTTATATCCCACTGTACCAGATGGTATTCACAAGAATCTTAATTAATTTTATTTTCTGGGAAAGTAAACTTAGCAATAATGCATGAGAGAGTCACTTTCCTCTTTTAAATAAGCATCAATCAATAATGCATGAGATAGTATATTGTAATCAATTAAAATTTAAGAAGCATATACAGACAACATAGACCTTTAACCATACAAAAGAATTACACCTCAACCTATTGTAAAATAAGTATATTAGAAACCAAAAATTCCCAGCATATTTTCTACACATAATCTCACTGGGAAGAATATGTCAAAACAAGTTACAAATGAGATGAAGAAGATGATTGCCTGTAGTTAATAGCTGAAACTAAAAAATTGAAACAATCAGCATAAGAAACATACACTCCTATTCTTTGGTGTGTTCCTTTCTTCATAGCCTCTAACGAATGATCTAATCGATAGATGCTCGGAAGCATATGTCGTGAAGGATGCCAAAATAAGACCACCTACCACCATCAAACCTAACCTGCGTAAAAAAGCATATACATGTATTATTTCACTATCCACCGCGTTAAAGATTTTCTAGTGCCTAATACCAAGAAGAGGTCTCCGAAAGACCTTAACGAACGTAGAGAAGCTGTTTCCGAAAGACTCTCGGCTCAAAAGAAGTGAAAATGAAGCGATAAACAGACAGTAGCAACAATCAGGTAATTGGACATGGCCACAAATGAAGATACGTGCAACAACAGATATCTAAGAATACGACACTATAAAAATAGATTCAAGTCTTGCCGGAAATAATGACACAATATGAAATAGAAAAATACAAGACTAATACTAATACTACTGGGATGTCTAGACGAAACTCTAACTGTCTGTCAACCCACAACCCTAATCCTCGACCTCCACACCCTCCTATTGAGGGTCATGTCCTCGGTAAGCTGAAGTAGCGTCATGTCCTACCTAATCACCTCACCCCAGTACTTTTTAGGCCTCCCTTTACTCCTCCCCTGACCTGCCATGGTCAACCTCTAACACCTCCTAACCGAGGCATCAGGGTCTCTTCTCTTCACATGCCCGAACCATCTCAGCCTCGATTCACGCAACTTATCTTCTATAGGAGTCACGCCCACCTTGTCCCTAATATACTCGTTCCTAATCTTATCTCTCCTGGTATGCCCACACATCCATCTCAACATCCTCATTTCTGCTACTTTCAACTTCTGAATATGAGATTTCTTGACTGACCAACACTCGGCTCCATACAACATGATCGGTCTAACTACCGCTTTATAGAACTTGCCTTAAGTCTAGGTGGCACATTCTTGTCACACAAAACACCATACGCGATTCTCCATTTCATCCATCCCGCTCCAATACGTTGTGCGACATCCTCGTCGATCTCCCCGTTACACTATATCACAGACCCAAGATATTTGAAACTATCTGCTTCACGTCCACTTCTGCTTCATGAACCCCACCACTAAACTTACATTCCAAGTACACTAAACTATCCTTGTATAACTATCACACTATAAAAGTCAATTTTTGCTGGAACTGATTTTTACGTTATGTTATAATATATGTACTCTATAACAGCACTTCATTATAGCAGCCAACAAGTATCGGAACAAATGAGACTGTTATAGAGAAGATTGATTGTAGTTTAATCAGCTAATGGAGAATAAATCAAGGAATTTAAGAATAGACCTGAAAACACAATGCTACATAGTCATAAAAGATGGCTTACATAACATCCAAGCAATGTTGTTGAAGCTTTGACATTATTAGACTATGTAGTCTAACACGAATGATTGCTAAAGCTTCTTTTAGGCTTATTAGCCTTTACAACGACATATTTGAAATTTTGATTCACATTAAAAGCCTTAATTTACTTAGGGGTCGTTTGGTATATGGGATAAGGATAATAACCTAGGATAAAATGTTTGATATGGGGTATTAGCCAATACCGGGATAACTTTTACACTAAAATGATGGAGTTGGTTATCCCATATAGAAGGTGGGATAACTAATCTCATGGGATATCCCGCCTCATGGGATATCCCACCATTGTACGTTTGGTTGGGAAACAAGTTATCCCATGATTAGTTATCTCATCCTTCTATAGGAGGATAAAAAAACACTACAATCCCGGAATTAGTTATACCACGATTTTATCCCAACTAAACATGGGATAAACTCATCTCAAATTTAATCCCGGAATTAATTATCCCTTATCCCTCGTACCAAACGTGCCCTTGGTGTCTTCTCACCCAGTGGACTTAACTCATAAGAATCATCTCAATATATCTTTTCCTTCTAATTCATGAATGAGTTAAAGATGTGATTAGATGTCCATTAAAATAATCAAGTCGCAATAATCGCATGTTATAAATTCATATCAAGCTTATAACTTTACACATAATTAAAAGATTCGAGCTTTCTATTGAAAGCAAAACCACAAGGCAGGTAAACAACAAGCAAAATCATGTCATTCAAATGCAGCACTAAAGACATACAATTATTATTAGACAACAACCAAATGACACAAAATTGACTGAAATGCAGAAATCCTGTAGAAAGTACCTCAAAAATAAAGAAGTGACTCCAAAAATACCAGGCAATGCAGGGGCTGCAATGGCAAGAAATGCCATCCCTAACCCATAGTACCACGCTGCAATGTCACAACATGATTGCTGCCGCTGATGACCTACAAAGCAACAAAAGGCCAACAACAATGAAGCAATTCACCAATAAATTTAGTAAAATAAAATTCAATATTTTGGTTAAGCGAACAAACCTTTTCCAGGTTCATAATCCAAAGATACAGGATGAGCCAGAAATTGTCCAGATTGATTTACCGCAACCCTTCCCCACTGATACACTAAGTGCAAATAACTTCCAAACAAGAGGAAGAAAAGTGTAAATGTCCACTCATACATTAAGAGGAGACCGGTCCATGGCATTACTTGGCGTGGAATGATTAGAAGTGGAAGGCCAAGGGACACCAGCGCAGCAGCAAAACAGCAACAGACAGATATCGCACCCAGAAAAGCAGGCACCTTCACCTGCATACCATTTGGGACTGTTTATCATTTTAAGATTATGTGAGAAAAGCAACATAAGCTTATCAAAAAGTGAGTAAAAATATAATGATAGAAATCTGGTCAACAATTGTGCAGCCAAAAGATGTCAACTATGAAAGTTATCATTTAAGGCCACCCTGCATTGTAGGATAGCAATTTATATTTTTCCAATCCCATAGACTAGTGAAAAGTAAGGAGCAGAACTTAATCAGGATGTTTGACGACTCTAACAACTGACGGGAAGAAAAAGAGGTACCGG
Source organism: Nicotiana tomentosiformis (assembly GCF_000390325.3). Taxonomy (NCBI): domain Eukaryota; kingdom Viridiplantae; phylum Streptophyta; class Magnoliopsida; order Solanales; family Solanaceae; genus Nicotiana; species Nicotiana tomentosiformis. Next base: position 13,182,018 of record NC_090815.1, on the reverse strand, counting down.
CTGGTTGGAGCTGATGGAAGCTGGCGGAACAGAGGCGTAAGCTAGGGCACCTCCTCTGACCTTGTAGTACAGTTGTCGGATATGAAGCCATCGTGATTGTGTCTGCAGAAGCAATCTTTTAGAATTATATTCAAACAATTGACTAATGTTTAAGTAATAACTCTTGTTGACAACACTAACCTGTAGGAAAGACCGATAGTAACAAAATGCTATCAGAACTAACGGAAGCAAATAAAGAAATTTGACAAGAAGTTCATCTCTGGAATTTTTGCCCCCACCAGTTCCAGGTAGAGATTCTTGAAGTTGTACCCTCACATTCTGCAGCACAGGCGAACATAAGAAAGTCACACAATCTGGTTCAGGAAAAACCTTCTCGAACCATCAAAGTAATATACAGCAAATGCAGGAAAAAGACAACCATATTTGGAGAATGCAAAGTGCATTTGCAACAGCTGGGGAAGAATACCTGCCACACATCAACAGGTTTTAACAGCCAAGAAGTCCACCAATCCCACGGTTTAAGCGGGCCAAGTGTGTAATGAATAACTCGGAGTTCCTTTTCATCCACCATCCACTGCAGATAGGTTAATTAGGAAAAATAAAGGTCAGAAGAAGGAAGATGGCAACATTAATGCACTTCTGTAGTTCTGTTGCTTAAAAGTTTCAAGCATTTGTAGTAAAATAAGTTTCTTCCAAAAAACCTACTGCAAACAATTGACTATAGTTCATCTAAGATATAAAACCTTCTCATTTTATTTCAGCAGGAAAAAGCTTTCGCTATCCTAGACATTCTTTTTTTTTCTTTGGGATATGGTAACCCCCCTCCCCAATCCGCAGGAAGAAAAATCCAAGGAGTCCACTCCCCCCAAAGAAACCAGGAGTAAAAAAATGATCGTTTTCCACTTTGCTCCACTGGGAACTCGAATCCCCAACTTTATGGTTGAATGTGGAGGGTACCTACCATTAGGCTTTTCCTCCCTTGTCTTTGGCCATCCAAGATATATTCATTGATTACCTTCTATTAGTACTATAATGCACATTTAGAAGCACTTTTTCCTAAATGGTTCGTGCAGCTTTCTCCAAAATTTCTCTTTCCATGGAAAGATTATTCTACACATAAAATATGGTGATATGAATCAATCAAATTGCAGAAATTGTTGATAACTAATACGCATGATTAGCCCAGTACATAACCCCATAATCATCTTTGAATAGCTTGACATAAATTGGACTAAAACATTCATAAGATAGCTGCTTCAAGATAAATTGCCTGTAGAAGACAACAAAGCCCAAGGGCGGATCTATAGTGTCGCAGATGAGTTCACATGAACCCAATAGCTTTCGCCCAGACTATGTATATATATTAAGAAATCTACTAAATATCTATAAATATTTGACTGTGAACCAAATTATTATTGAATATTAACTTGATGTTATTGTAGGAACCCATAAACTTTAAATCTTGGATGCGCCACTGACAAAGCCCACATATCATAATAATACCTGGTACATGTAATGGTGGGAGGTAGCACGTATCTAGTGGAATAGTTGAGGTACGTGCAAGCTGGCCCTAACACCACCATCATTAAAAAGAAAAAAGATACAACAAAGCCCACTGAGTAATATAAATTGGAAAACTGAAGTTTCCGCTAAGGTTTGCAACGTTGCAATACTACTGCAGCATATTCCAATTCCATGAAAGTCAACCTTTTCTTCTTTTTCTATATCTAACAAATTAATCCTTCCCCCAAGAGTTCCTAACAATTGTATTTTGACCAGATTTTGATCAAAAGCTAAGGCCTAAAAATCCCACACCCACCCAACTAAAAGCATACTCAAAGAAAAGCAGTCTCTTGAACCTAAAACATACCTTGTTAGCAAGCATGTAGAGGCCAACATCTGCATTGTAAAGAGTAGAAAGTCTCTCCATTTCAGGAACCTTTCTAGAATTTAAGACATCTGAAGACAAATTTGGCTCGTAAACATGAGCATTAGCAAACCCAACATAGTAGGAGTTGAGAAAACCTTGATCACCTGTTAGCAACAGAATGCACCAAGAGAATCAACATTCAGTGTCAAAACAAAAACCACAGAAAAATTATGTGTAACGAATTATAAATATATCTCACTGAAATTTTTGGATGATAAAAGATAATCAAAATCTTTCCATACAAAGATGCAAAGACAGCATATAACCTTAAAACCGAAACAGCACACAGCTAAACCATACCTCCGGTGTAAGAAGGCAAAGTGGTCACCTTGCTCATCATATCATTAAAAACTTTTTCCGATGGCTCAATCACCATGACTCCAGAATTCAGTCTCTCAGAATGTTTTAAATTTGCACAGAACTTTCCACATTTAAACAGATCTTCAATGCTTTTAACAACAATGGTATCAGCATCAAGATACACCACTGCCAAAGCAAGGGAGAAATTGCAAGTTAAGGCCTACAATTCAGAAAACCATATGCATTTTGCTTGACATTAAAAAATATATAAATAAGTAAAATATCTCTTTAAAATATTCAAGTAATGAAACAAGCTACACTCCCTACCTTCCCCACACCCATCGCCCCTTTCCCCTCTAACAATGTATAAAAGAGATAACTTAGTTGTGGAACCCGCTACCCACATAGCCTCAGCAACAAACTTGGTGGATTTAATTGCTCGAGCCACCTCTCATCTAAAATAAAAATTTGTGAAAGAGCAACTTGTTTCCCTTTCTCTCTATACTTGCACATATATTCACCTGAATATTTTACTCTTTGTACAATTACATCCATACTAGGTTATAATCTATATACATGCAGCTATTATCAGCTTTAAGAACAGGTTGATGAAATGACTTCGGAAGTAAAAGAATAAAACTTGCAAAAAGGAAAACCGAAATAAATAAGACCACTTGTACCATCCATAATATAACAAGGACATAGAGTGGTGGAAAATTGGAAATCATCAAGAAGACGACAAAATTCACCAAGACAAAGTTGAGAAACGCCTAAGAAAGTTCAAGGTTCTACTTTACATCCCTTTCTTCCTTTAGCATTTAGGTTGAAGTTCCGATGCATTGAATTACCTTTCTTGTAACTGGTCATGTTAAATACTTTTAGCTTTGTATAGACGCCCCAAAACCTCTTCGGCCTCACTTGATTTGGGTTTGCCAGTAAACTAATTTTCTCCACAATCCAACCATCTGCCTGCAAGAAAGAAACCAAACAATACAACCATTTTAACAGGAGAATTAAGCTCCACTTAGAAATATCTTAGCAACAAAAAAAGATTTGGACCATTACATTTAAGGATAAGTGCTATAGAACTAAAATGACCATGATCAGGACCTGTAAATGAAAGCTCAATAAAGAACAACAGCTACAACTAAGACTACTAGAGGACTTCATCCAGGCAAACTAAATCACAATTCTCGGCACCATTTTTACAATTTTCTTTTACTGTCTGGAAAGTAATTTAGCTGCCAAATAGAAAAAAATTTGTAATTGAATTTGTATACATTAGAATCTATCTTCAAAATAGACCCAGTTTACTACTTCTAACGATTGAGCAGCAGTCAATTTATATTTTTGAGAATGATTTTAACATTCACTCGCTTATTGGACCTTGCATCACCGATAAAGCAATTAACTTTAGATTCACCAATTCACACTTTAAGAAATACCCATGAGGATGTGAATTTCGTTTTCCAACAATTTATGCTTTTGGGTCAGCATGCGTACACCACATTAATCCACAAGGCAACCTGTACAGCCCAAAAATGCAAGTGACGGGTAAACTCGCCCACCAAAGCCAGGTAGATGGGCTTACCCTGAAGTATTATACAGGGGATTCGAACCCAGAATCACCAAGTTGTCTCTTATGGCTCAACTACTGAGGCTCCTCTAGGAGAGGAAACTTAAGTTATTCTAAATAAGCAAGCACATAAGAAAATTGAATTTATTGGTCCTAGAACAAATAACAACTAACTTTACATTTCCAGCTCAAGCTTCCAAAAAACTACCCAAAAGGAAGTAAACTCCAACTCTGCTTGAGTTATTCGCATAATTGAGCATCCAAAACTGCTCCAAATGAAGCAGATTGAGATCATTCATATAGCCGACTCCAACTAGTTTGGGATCGAGCATTATCATTGAGGGAACTTAAGTTCTATGATTCTATCCACTGACGTTGTACAAAGTATCTACACAATCAGGCCGCTTATTAGGTAATTGCAGTTAAATATCTTGATATGCATTAATTGGTTTCTAATTAAACTATTAACTAGCCTGCTATCACATGTTAAAATTAACCTATAACTTAAATCCTAGTTGTTGTACTAGTAGTAGTGAACATATACATATAACTGAGTTATTTTCTCAATAAGCAAGCACATAAAAGGTTGTTTTTAAAAAAGGTGAATTTAATTAAAGTACATCATATACATACCAAGAGGAGCTCTTTAGCATATTGAGAAACACCATCAGAGACCAAAACAACCATATCTTTAGTGGATCCAGTATCCCTAATTGACTTTCCAAGAACCCTAACTCCAAGCAAGAATTCATCTCCATACAAAAGGGTCACATATGCTTCCTCAGATTTACAAGAAGCTCCAATAAAACAATCACATAACATAAAAATCAAAAATAAAAGAACCCCTAATCTTGAAAGACTGACTTTCATGATAAAAAATGAATCTTTCTTCCTTTTTTCAAAGAGAAATGGAAAGGGAATCTATGTACTGGGTTTTTTTCCGAAAGTTCAAAGGGTTTTTGAATTTTTATGTACTCCTATAATGTATTTGTGCGATGTGTTAATGGTCTTTTTTGTCGTCTCCTTTCGGCTGGTCTTTTTGGAATGTAGGAGTTGTAAACCGTCTCAAACGTGCCCAAAAAGGATTAAGGAAATTGCAGCGAAAAGGGAACAAAAAAAAAAAACATAACAGGAGAACCCGCTTTCCTCTTGTACAAAAATAGAAGATACTCCAAAAGATGCCCTGCCAAATATTGAAGTAATTAGGTCATTGATTCAAACTACGGTGGAAAAAAAAAATAATTCGAACTTGTTATAAATAAAAATATCTATCTTTTAGATAATTTTTAGAGTTCGTTACTTTGTAGCTAAGTCACTTTTCTTATAGAGGTTTTATCTCAATGTAATTCATTCCAAATCAATAAGAATTCTCTTTCTATTTTTTTTTGTACAATACTCTTATTCTTCTTTTATTGTTTTATAACACGTTATCAGCACGAGTCTCTAATTTCCTATTAAAATTTAGCCAATTAATACTCGTCTTTGAGAGCTTGATGGTACCACCCGCGGCTGAAATCAAGGTATTATCTTTCTTATCCATTATTGTATCTTGGTTTCGTTAGTTATGATGGTTGTTGCAATGAAAAAAAATATGACTCTTTTTGCGGAGGAGAAGGGTTCACTGTCTGTGATTAGGTATATTTTCAATCCCTCGTGAGTTCTGTGGCTTTTAATAAGTTATGTTATATATGTGGGAAAATATAGCCAAATATAAATGTATACGGTCAAAACCGGTTAGTCCTTAGTACGAACTGTTCGAAATGGTAATGCATTGGATCGAAGATCAGGTTAAGATCTGAAGTCAGGTCATCAAGCTTCGAGCCCTAGGGACCGATCAATGTCGAGTTCGATATCATTATCGAGCTCGATATCATTATCGAGCTCGAATCCAAATCGAACTATGATGAAGTTATCGAGCTTACGAGGCAGAGACCGACCAACACTGTCCCCGAATCAATACAAGGTTCTGAATCAGAATCGAGTTCGAGTCAAGATCAAGAGCTCGAGTCGATATTGAGCTCATAGACAAGAGTCGTTGCAACCGCACTAAGGGAGAGAATCCTGGCAGGAATTATGGAAAAGTTGATTTATCATGGGTCTCCCACTGTGTATTTTTAATTGTATCTAAAGTAGAATCTCTCCACTATAAAGGGGTTGGTTATTATTTCTGTAGATTCGAAGTTTTTACATACATTATAACTGAGATATCATACACTCCTATATTGAATAGTTATCCTTTTTTAGCTTCATAGATTGATTCATCTTGCTTAATCTATAAATCATCTTCTTCCCAACTTTGCTTATTTTTCATTCTCTACAGTCAACACTCATATTTCTATTCATTCTTACGATTTGTGTCAAGTTATACCATATACCCTTAGAACTACGTACAAATTTAACTCTATCCGTTTTTCGGGTAAACAGTTTGGCACCCACCGTGGGGCTAAGGATAATAGTGATTATTTGATACGAATCTACAAAAACACACCACTTTACGCTTATTTTCGGGAGTACCTTTGATTTCGGATTATCAACGACGAGCTCTCAAATTAAATGGCCTTACCTATCGACAACGAAGCTGGCCTTTAAGGTGAGAACAACAATTTGACGCCTAGGGCTGGAATGTCGTTTGTCGACGCCGTTGGAGCTCGAGTCAAAGTACCATTAGACGTTAATCCGCATGTGGCCATTGAGGCAGGGGCGGATTTAGGGGGGCGGAAGGGGGTTCACCCGAACCCCCTTCGTCGAAAAATTATACTGTATATATAAGGCAAAATCTATTTTTTACCTCTATATATTAAGTTTTGAACCCCATTGACACAGCCCAACAGTGTAGCTTAGTGGTCAAGGGGGTTCAAAATCTTTGAAATGTCATAGATTCAATTCCCACTGGCTACAATCTTTTTTTTCTTGAACCCCCTTCGTGGAGATCTTGCCTCCGCCACTGCATTGAGGCAAACCTACATTCTGAATATGGAAATAACATTCATGATGGCACTAAATCTGCAGCTCGAGATACCCATAACTTCGAAGAAAACGGTGTCAACTTGCGTATGATTTTCGAAATGTTGCAAGCTCAACAGGCAGCAATAGCTCAGTTGCAAAGCCAAACCCAGATACCGAGCAGGCCGGAGCCTAGTCTACCCCGAGAAATCACCCACAGAACGGAATCAGCTATAGTAAAGTCAAATGAATAAGAGTCGGGGATTAATCCCGAAATTGCTAAGATGTTCGAAAAACTGACCAAACGAATAGAATAAGGAGAAAGGAGGATCGAAGCAAACGATAAAAATGGTGGAAACATATAACTCCAGAGTTGATCAGATCTCGGGGGAACCACCGATACTGAAGAGCTTAGATTCCAAAAAATTCGTACAAAAGCCTTTCCCCCCAAGTGCGGCTCCTAAACAGATCCCAAAGAAATTTTGCATGCCCGATATTCCTAAATATAACGGAACTACTGACCCCAACGAACATGTCACCTCTTACATATGTGCCACTAAAAGAAACGACCTGGAGGACGATGAAATCAAATCCGTATTATTGAAGAAATTCGGTGAAACCCTATCAAAGGGAGCAATGATATGGTATCATAATTTACCATCTAATTCTATCGATTTATTTGCTATGCTTGCAGATTCCTTCGTAAAAGCACACGCTGGGGCCATAAAGGTTGAGACCAGGAAGTTGGACCTGTTCAAGGTAAGACAAAAGGATAACGAGATGCTAAGAGAGTTCGTATCTCGTTTTCAAACGGAACGAATGGATCTGCCACCAGTCATAGACGATTGGGTTGTTCAGGCTTTCACTCACGGTTTGAACAAACGAAGTTCGACGGCTTCACGGCAGTTGAAGCATAACCTGATCGAGTACCCACCAATTACTTGGGCCGACGTGCATAATCGGTACCAGTCAAAAATTAGAGTCGAAGATGATCAGTTGGGTTCTGAACCCGCTGCTAGAAGGGACATCAATCGAGAATAAGGTCCGATTAGGGACCGATACCGACCATATGATGGAAACCACAGGATCAATGAATCGAGACGTAACCCCGGACAAAGCAATAAAATAAGTGATCGAGGTCAAGGGTCTCGGGGTCTGATGAACAGAAGTGGGTTCGACAGGTCTATCGGACCTAAGGAAGCACCACGATTATCGGAGTATAACTTCAGCATCGATGCATCCGCCATCGTATCGGCTATCAAATGCATCAAAGACACTAAATGGCCTCGACTCATGTAGACCGATCCTGCCCAGAGAAACCCCAATCAAATGTGCGAATATCATGGCACCCATGGCCACATAACGGAAGATTTCATGCAACTAAGAGATGAGGTAGCTTGTTATTCAATAAAGGGCACCTTCGAGAATTTTTAAGCGACAAGGCCAAAAATATTTCAAAAATAGGGATTTCGATAAACAAAACGAACAGGAAGAACCATAACACATCATCCACACGATCATCGGTAGCATCGATACCCCTCGAGGGCCGGTGCATAAACGCACTAAGACATCGGTTATACGAGAAAAGCGACCTCGAACTCAGGATTACGCACCCATAGGGACCTTGTCCTTTGATGATGAGGATGCAGAAGGAATCATGCAACCTCACAACGATGCACTGGTAATATCCGTACTTATGAATAAAACTAAAGTTAAGCGTGTGTTAATTGATCCAAGTAGCTCGGCCAACATTATTAGATCGAAGGTTGTAGAACAGCTCGGTCTACAAGACCAGGTCATACTCGCAACCATGGTTCTAAATGGATTCAACATGGCATGTGAAACTACCAAAGGCGAGATAATTTTGCCGATAAATGTGGCCGGGACCATCCAAGAAACGAAGTTCCGTGTAATCGAAGGCGACATGAGATACAACGCCTTTTTTGGAAGGCCATGGATCTACAATATGAGAGCTGTACCTTCGACCCTCCACTAGGTTCTTAAATTCCCAACATCGGAGGGAGTCAAAACAGTGTAAGGAGAACAACCGGCCACAAGAGAAATGTTTGCCGTCGAAGAAGCAATTCTGATATCCTCACCTTCGTCAACAAAGGGGTCGGACTCAAAAGGGGAACGAGATGCCAAATAGTAATCACAGACGTCAACTTCTACCCAACTAGAAGATCAGAAGATTGACGAAGATGACGAGCAAAGGATCCCTCGATCTTTCGTGGTCCCCGATGATTCCGATGCTACCCAATCAACGATCGAAGAACTGGAGCAAGTCGTACTAGTCAAAAATCTGCCCGAACGAAAGGTATACCTGGGAACGAGATTAACCCCCGAACTCAGGAAAAAGCTTATTTGATTTCTTGTTGATAATATAGATTATTTTGCTTGGTCCCATTTAGACATAACAGGGATCCCACCGGATATAACCACGCATCGGCTAAGCCTGGACCCTAGGTTCAAACCGGTGAAGCAAAAGAGAAGACCCAGTCCGAGGTAAAACACGCATTCATAAAGAATAAGGTAACTAAACTTCTCAAAGTAGGGTCCATTCGGGAAGTGAAATATCCCGAATGGCTAGCCAACGTAGTTGTAGTCCCTAAAAAAGGGGAACAAACTTAGAATGTGTGTAGATTACAAGGATTTAAATAAGGCGTGCCCCAAAGATTCTTTTTCACTACCTAACATCGAATGCATGATCGATGCCACGACCGGACACGAGATCCTTACTTTTCTCGATGCCTATTCCGAGTACAATCAACAAATGAATCCGAAGGACCGAGAAAAGACTTCGTTCATCACCAAGGGTGGAACCTATTGTTATAATGTAATGCCCTCCGGGCTAAAAAATGCAGGAGCTACTTACCAACGCCTAGTAAATAAAATATTCGAGGAACAAATTGGTAAATCAATGGAAGCTTATATTGATGACATTCTAGTTAAGTCCCTGCGCATAGAGGACCATTTGGCTCATTTGCAGGAAACAATCGGGATTTTAAAGAAATATAACATGAAGCTCAACCCCGAGAAATGTGCTTTCGGGGTCGGTTCGGGCAAGTTTCTTAGCTTCATGGTATCGAATCGGGGGATCGAGATCAACCCCGATAAAATCAAGGCCATCAAAGGCATCACCGTCGTGGACAGTGTAAAAGTCGTGCAGAGGCTGGCGGGACAGATTGCTGCCTTAGGCCGATTCATTTCAAGGTCATCGGATCGAAGTCACAGACTTTTCTCTCTACTCGAAAAGAAGAACGATTTCACCTGGACCCCGAAATTCCAACAGGCATTAGAGGAATTGAAACAATATCTATCGAGTCCACCACTGCTGCACACTCCAAAGGCAGACGAGAAACTTTGCTTGTACTTGGCAGTATCGGAAATCGTGGTAAGTGGTGTCCTAGTTCGAGAAGAGCAAGGTATGCAATTTCCCATTTATTATGTAAGTCGAACCTTAGGGGAAGCAGAAACTAGATATCCGCACTTAGAGAAATTGGCACTTGCACTGATAAGCGCCTCTAGAAAGTTAAGACCATACTTTCAATGTCACCCCATATGCGCATTAACCACTTACCTACTTCGTAATATTTTACACAAGCCCGAACTATCAGGCCGATTGGCTAAATGGGTCGTCGAACTCAGTGGGTACGATATCGAATATTAACCCCGGACGACCATCAAGTCTCAAATTTTAGCGGACTTTGTGGCCGATTTCATGCCAACCCTCGTACCCGAAGTCGAAAAAGAACTATTGTTGAAATCGGGTACATCATCGGGGGTATGGACACTTTTCACAGATGGGGCTTTGAACCTAAAAGGGCCCGGGATAGGCATCATCTTGAAGCCGCCTACGGGTAGCACTATTAGGCAATCTATCAAAACTACTAGCTTGACTAACAACGAGGCCGAGTATGAAGCCATGATTACAGGTCTCGAGTTAGCTAAAAGCTTGGGAGCAGTAGCCATTGAAGCCAAGTGTGACTCTTTACTGGTGGTAAATCAAGTAAACAAAACCTTCGAAGTTCGAGAGGATAGAATGTAAATGTATTTGGACAAACTACAGGTAACTTTGCACCGTTTCAAAGAATGGACTTTGCAGCATATACCTCGAGAACAAAACAGTGAGGCCGATGCACTTGCAAATTTGGGATCATCGGTCGAGGAAGACGAGAACAGCTCGGGGACTATCGTTCAACTCTCGAGGTTCGTGATCGAAGAAGGTCATGCCGAGATAAATTCTACAAGCTTAACCTGTGATTGGAGGAATAAGTATATTGAATACTTGGAGAACGGAAAACTCCCATCGGACCCTAAAAATTCGAGGGCCCTGCGAACCAAAGCTGCTCGATTCACATTGACTGCAGATGGAACATTATACCGAAGGACATTCGATGGACCATTGGCAGTATGTTTAGGTCCAGGAGACACCAACCACATCCTACGTGAGATTCACGAAGGTACTTGTGGAAATCATTCTGGTGCCGATTCATTAGTCCGAAAAATAATCATTATTATTGGATCGACATGGACAAAGATGCAAAGGCGTTTGTTCGAAAATGTGACAAATGTCAAAGGTTTGCACCGATGATCCATCAGCCTGGAGACAAACTTCACTCAGTCCTATCCCCATGGCCATTCATGAAATGGGGAATGGATATCATCGGCCCTCTGCCATCGGCCCTAGTTAAAGCTAAGTTCATTTTATTTATGACTGACTATTTCTGTAATTGGGTTGAAGCACAGGCGTTCGAAAAAGTAAGAGAGAAAGAGGTTATAGACTTCATCTGAGATCATATCGTATGTCGATTTGGGATACCCGCCGAAATAGTGTGTGACAATGGGAAACAATTTATCGGCAGAAAAGTGACGAAATTCCTCGAAGACCACAAAATAAAAAGGATATTATCGACACCATATTTCCCTAGTGGGAACAGACAGGCCGAATCGACGAACAAGACTATCATTCAAAACCTAAAGAAACGGTTGAACGACGCTAAGGGAAAATGGAGAGAAATCCTACCCGAAGTTCTTTGGGCATATCGAACAACATCAAAATCCAGTACGGGGGCAACCCTGTTCTCCTTAGTATATGGCTCCGAAGCCTTGATTCCATTCGAAGTCGGGGAACCCAGTGCCAGGTATCGATATACAACAGAAGAGTCAAATCACGAGGCTATGAATACTAGCCTCGAACTATTGGATGAAAAATGAGAAGCCGCTCTCGTCCAATTGGCCACCCAAAAGCAACGGATCGAAAGATACTATAATCGAAGAACCAATCTTCGGCATTTTAAAATCGGGGACTTAGTGCTAAGAAAAGTCACCTTCAGCACCCGAAATCCAAACGAAGGAAAATTGGGTCCGAACTGGGAAGGACCATATCAAGTACTCGAAAACGTCGGTAAGGATCCTACAAATTCGGTATTATAAACGGCAAACAACTACCAAGCAATTGGAACGTGTCACACCTAAAACGATACTACTGCTAAGGTACAACCCTCCCATGTTTGTTTATATTTCGAAACTAACCTTGCAAGAGTTCAATCAAAGAACAAGGATAGGTCTGAAAGCACGCATTGCACTCTTTTTCCCCTAGACCGGTTTTATCCCAAATGGGTTTTTCGGCAAGGTTTTTACTGAGGCAACCATTGATCGTGCTAACTTAAAATGATTTAATAGTATTCGAAGCCTCTTTACAATCAACCTCAAATACTGGTGGGGCATTACCCTCAAATATATCAAGTTCGATGCAAGAAAGTTACTTCATAACAACAGGGTTCCGATAAGAAAAATTATAAGAGCCAAATGGTCAAAACGAACCATGCTCATGTAGATTGCTCGATCCCTGGTACAAAATATAAACACATGTATAACAACATAAAAAGAAACTTATTTGCCCGTATCTCGTGTCTCACAACTCGTCCTCTATTTCATGATCTATTATGCAAACAGGCTCAAGCCTCAAGGGCTGATGATTACCCCACAAATCGGGGACTGCCACTCAACCATTAAGCCTACGGGCTACATTACTTCGAGTTCGAATCACTCGCTCGACTAATAAGCCTACGGGCTACATCATCTCGAGTTTGAGTAATCACTCACTCGACCATTAAGCCTACGGGTTACATTACTTTGAATTCGAATCACGCTCGACTAATAAGCCTACGTGCTACATCATCTTGAGTTTGAGAAATCACTCACTCGACCATTAAGCCTACGAGCTACATTACTTCGAGTTCGAATCACTCGCTCGACTAATAAGCCTACGGGCTACGTCATCTCGAGTTTGAGCAATCACTCACTCAACCATTAAACCTACGGGCTACATTACTTCGAGTTCGAATCACTCACTCCACTACTAAGCCTACGGGCTACTCTTATTTCGAGTTTGAGCAAACACTCACTCGACTATTAAGCCTACGGGCTACATTACTTCGAGTTCGAATCACTCACTCGACTACTAAATCTTCGGGCTACTCTTATTTCGAGTTCGAGCAAACACTTACTCGACCATTAAGCCTACGGGCTACATTACTTCGAGTTCGAATCACTCACTCGATTACTAAGCCTATGGGCTACTCTTATTTCGAGTTCGAGCAAACACTCACTCGACCATTAAGCCTACGGGCTACATTACTTCGAGTTTGAATCACTTACTCGACTAATAAGCCTACGGGCTAAGTCACTTCGAGTTCAAAGCAATCACTCAACTCGATTATTAAGCCTATGGGCTACCTTATTTTGAGTTTGAGCAAGCACTCACTCGGTTATAAAGGCTACAAGATCCAAATTCGATCAAATTGCCTAAAGCCTTATGAAAACCTTCATAAGGCATGAATGAAACAAAATCTTCTCAAGGCAGAGAATAAAATAGAGGCGAGTCAGTAAAAGAAGAGATCTTTATATATACAAGAATATTTATAATGTCCGAACAGGACGCTGCACAAAAAATCAAAATGAAAACTAAGGGCTAAGTTCTTGGTTATCTACGAGGGCAGTCTCTTCTCCATCGGGCTCCTCCCCGCTCTCGGACCCACTTTTGCTCCCATCATCACCATCATCATCATCACCATCATCATCATCATCGGAAGCCAAGGCTTCAGCATCGACTTCAAGCTCTTTAGCTCTTTTTATCTCTTCGGTGAGATCGAAACCTCGAGCATGGATCTCTTCGAGGGTCTCCCTTCGAGATCGGCATTTAGCAAGTTCAGCAACCCAATATGCTCGAGTGTTGGTGGTCTCAGCTGCCTCTCTTGCTTGTACCTGAGCAGCTTCAGCATTCGCCCGATAGACGGCCACTAATGCATCCGCATAGGACTTTGTTTTTTCGGCATCAGATTTGGCCTTGGCAAGTTTGGAGGCCAACCGAGCCTCGAGTTCCTCTATTCTTCTCGCTTGAACCGAGCTCTTCTCCTTCATGCCTTGAAGTTGGCATGCAGTCGATGACAATTGGGCCCGAATAATTTCCTTTTCTGTAGCAAGACGATCCATGCCATATTTCCATCCCATGGTCTCCGCCCTTATTATATCAACTTTCTCACGAAGTTGCCCGATCATCTCAAGTTTCTGCTGCAGCTGTGAGATCGAAATATTAGCCTCCAATCCTGAATCAAGCCCATGATTTCTTAATATTATCATTACCTGCTCAGTCAAGTTGGTCTGGTCTTGATGAGCCTTGGCCAACTCAGCTCGAAGGCCTTTGATTTCTCCTTCTCTTTGCCCGAAAAGGAGTCTGAGGGCGTTCCTCTCCTCCGTAACCCATCGGAGGTCGGCCTCGAACCGACGCAGCTCAACTCGAGACCGAGAACATGCTTCTTGATGAACCGCCACGACCTGCGAAGAAAGAAGAAAAGAAGTTAGAAAAGAATAGCAAACATAAAAGTAATATCAATGAAGAGAGTTAAAGCTTACCCGATTCAGAGCTTGCTGCACTTCGCAGAAAAGGCCCGATACATCACTAGGGCCAACAACGTCCTCGACCCCAGTAAACAAATCACAGAAGAGGTCCTCCCCTTCATGAGACCGACTTATCTCGAGGGCCCCCAAAGCTTGGGCTTCTCGAATTGCCAGTTCGGAAAAGGCAGGGAGAGTGGGCGAGTCTCCGATTACTATTGCTCCAAGCGACTCGCTTGGGGCATTCTCCTCAGTTCGGAGAACTTCAGGACCGGCCCCTTCCGATATACCCACCGTTTGTTGACTTCAGTGGGAAGCATCCTCGATCTCTAATGATTTGGAGACTCTTTCCGAACCTTCCTCCGACATCTCCTCAGTCTGAGGCGGAGCTTTATAAATCACTATCGATTCAGCT
This sequence comes from Nicotiana tomentosiformis, assembly GCF_000390325.3. Classification (NCBI taxonomy): domain Eukaryota; kingdom Viridiplantae; phylum Streptophyta; class Magnoliopsida; order Solanales; family Solanaceae; genus Nicotiana; species Nicotiana tomentosiformis. Next base: position 13,166,955 of record NC_090815.1, on the reverse strand, counting down.
GCCTTTGGGGCATCGATGGTTTTCTTCATTCGGGCCACCAGCACGGACCCGTCATTTTCCTCTTCTTCGTTTTCAATCCTTAGATGCAGAACTAATTCTACGGTCAAAGGAATGGTATTCTTCCTCGGCTTACGAGCCATCCTCGCCTTCGATTTTGGATCTTTGGAAGCGGAGGCCCTTTTTCTCTTATTATCCTTCACCGGCTTTGGATCAGAGGCCGAAGCTTCTTCCTCGACAGATGTGGGCCTCAAAACCGCATCTTTGCCCACACCTACATACAGGAATATTGATTTAAGTATATGGAAAGCATCTCGTTTGAACTACCAAAGATACGATAAAGAGGCTCACCATGATTTTTGGCCTCCCATCGGCCCTTTGACAAATCACGCCACAAGCGCTCGGCATATGTGAAAGTCGAAGCTAGTTCACTTACCCAGTTCTTGAGATCTGGGACTGCATCGGGCATCCAAGGAACTGTTGCATCACAAAAAGGGGGATATCGGTGAGAAAATAAATAAAAGGGCTAAATAGTAGGAGATAACAGTAGAATTACACTTACGCTTCATGTTCCACTCCTCGGGAAAAGGCATCTTTTCAATCGGAATCAGGTCCGAAGTCTTTACTCGAACGAACCTGCCCATCCAGCCTCGATCCCTATCCTCGTTATACTCAAGAACAGAACCTTGGTAGCCCGACGCTGAAGTTTTATTAACCCGCCTCGAAAGAGGCGAGGGCAGTACAATCGGATGAGATAGTCGAGGGTGAAAGGTATCCCCTCGATTTTTTTCACGAAGTAATGGATCAAAATAACGATCCGCCAAAAAGAAGGATGGATCTGGCCTAGGGTTATTTGGTATTGACGGCAGAAATCAATAATAACAGGGTCGAGGGGACCTAACATGAAAAGGGTAAGTATACAAACTTAAAAACCCTTTCACGTAAGTGGTGATATCTTCTTCAGAACACGGGATTACTATTTCTTTGTTCTCCCAATTGCAATCTTTCTTTAGCTGTTCGAGGTGCCTCTCGGTTATCGAACACATATACCTCGATACTGGCTCACATCGGCCGGGAATCGATGAGCCTTTGTCGACCTTAAAATCAAATGTAAGAACACACACCCCAGGAACGCATTCCTCAGGCCGTGGCTCCACCGGTGTTTTGTCGGCAGCAGGTTGTGAAGAAGAAGATTTTTCTTTATGCGAAATGGTTTTTGATATTTTCGCCAATTTTGGATTTAAAGATCGAGAATAGAAGTAGGTAACAAAGATTTTGTGTTTTTGAAGAAAGATTTTGCAGAGAAGAATCACATATTTGCGAATGAATTCAGAAGGTGTAAGAAAGAAGTTAGAAAATTTAGAGTTTGAAGATGTAAAAGTGATTAAAAGTGAAAAAGGCGGTTATTTATAGGTATAGCAATGGCGGTTCAATTTCGATAATGGCTGACCATCGTCTGACATGCATTAAATGCCTAGGTACTGAACCGACGGGACAACTATCACGCACGTCATGATCGGACTCGATGCAAACGTCAGTATATATCTAATCGTACCATTGAAAAATCATGTCGTTTCTCGCTACATCCTTCCCAAGAAATGAGGGGACTATCTGTATACGATCAAAACCGGTTAGTCCTTCGTACGAACTGGTCGAAATGGTAATGTATTGGATCGAAGATCAGGTTGAGGTCCGAAGTCTGGTCATCAAGCTTCAAGCCCTAGGGACCGATCAATGTCGAGCTCGATATCATTATCGAGCTCGAATCCAAATCGAACTATGATGAAGTTAACGAGCTTACGAGGCAAAGACCGACCAACACTGTCCCTGAATCAATATAAGGCTCCAAATCAGAATCAAACTCGAGTCAAGATCGAGAGCTCGAGTCGGTATCGAGCTCGAGTCGATATCGAGCACATAGACAAGAGCCATTGCAACCGCACTAAGAGAGAGAATCCTGGCAGAAATTATGGAAAAACGGATTTATCATGGGTCTCCCACTATGTATTTTTAATTGTATCTAAAGTAGGATCCCTCCACTATAAAGGGGTTGGTTATTATTTCTGTAGAGAGGAAGTTTTTACATACATTATAACTGAGATATCATACACTCATATATTGAAGAGTTATCTTTTTTTTAGCTTCATAGATTGATTCATCTTGTTTAATCTATAAATCATCTTTTTCCCAACTTTGCTTATTTTTCATTCTCTAGAGTCAACACTCATATTTCTATTCATTCTTACGATTTGTGTCAAGTTATACTACATACCCTTAGAACTACGTACAAATTTAACTTTATCCGTTTTTCGGGTAAACAATACAAGAATGTAATTTGAGTCTTTTGCTTGCTCTAAATTTAATATTTTAATCTAAGACTTGCTAAGTAATTATATATATATATATATATATACGTATTAGTATGTAGTAGCTATTTTGATGTTTATAGTAGAGAGCATAGATGAGGGGGGAGAAGAGGGCTAATAGGGAGGAGTATAAGAAGGCTAAGAAAGAGGCAAAGTTAGCGGTTACTACGGCTAAGACCGAGGCGTTTGGTCGTTTATTTGAAGAACTTGGGGACAAAGGCGAGGATAAGAAGTTGTACAGGATGGTGAAGGTGAGAGAGAGAAAGGCCCGTGATCTGGAGCAAGTGAGGTGCATCAAAGACAAGGAGGGTTGAGTTCTGTTGGAGGGGGAACAGATTAGGCAGAGATGGTAGTCTTACTTCCATAAACTCTTGAATGAAGAGGGAGATAGGAGCATTGGGACTTGGGGAGGTTGTAGGGTCCATGCGTAGGATAAGTAGGTGTAAAGCAACCGGGCCAAACGAGATCCCTGTGGAATTCTGGAAGAGCGTGAGTAAGACGGATTTGGAATAGCTCTCTAGGTTGTTTAACATCATTTTTAAGGACGAAGAAGATGCATGAATAATGGAGGTAGAGTATGATGATTCCGTTGTACAAGAACAAGGGGGATATCCAAAACTGTAACAACTATAGAGGTATCAAATTGTTAAGCCATATGATGAAAGTTTGGGAGAGGGTGATAGAAGGGAGGATAAGCAGGAGTGTGTCCATTTTCGAGAACCAGTTAGGTTTCATGCCTGGACGATCGACTACTGAAGCCATTCACCTGGTGAGGAGATTGGTGGAGCAGTATAGGGCGATGAAGAAGGACTTGCATATGGTGTTCATTGACCTAGAGAAAGCGTATGACAAAGTCCCAAGAGAGGATCTATGAAGATGTTTGGAGGCTAAGGGAGTGCCTGTAACGTATATTAGAGTGATTCAGGATATGTATGATGGAGCGAAGACACGGGTAGGGCAGTAGGAGGAGACTATGAATACTTTCCGGTTGATATGGGGTAGTATCAGGGGTCAACACATAGCCCGTTTTTGTTTTTCTTAGCAATGGACGCATTGACGTAACACATTCAAGGGGAAGTGCCTTGGTGCATGTTATTTGCAGATGACATAATTCTGATTGATAAGACACGAGGTGGTGTTAACGAGAGGCTAGAGTTCTGAAGACATACCCTTGAGTCTAAAGGTTTCAAGTTGAGCAGGACCAAGATAGAATACTTGGAGTGCAAGTTCAGCGGTGTTACCAAGGAAGCGGACGAGGGATGTGAGGCTTGATACGCAAGTCATTCCCAGGAGAGAGAGTTTCAAGTATCTTGGGTATATAATTCAGAAGGATGGGGAGATTGATGAGAGAATGTGCATTTGAGACTTAAATGAAAGTTCTACAAGGTAGTTGTTAGACCGACTATGTTGTATGGGGCAGAGTGTTGGCCAGTCAAGAACTCCCATGTCCAGCAGATGAAAGTAGGTGAAATTAGGATGTTAAGATGGATGTGTAGGCATACTAGGTTAGATAGAATTAGGAATGAAGTTATTCGGGACAAGGTGGGAGTGGACCCAGTGGAGGAAAATGTCACGACCCCAAATTCCCTCCGTAAGAGGTCGTGATGGCACCTAGTCTCTAAGACTAGGTAAGCCTATTAATGCGGAATAATCATAAATATCTAAAATAAATAAACTATAATTCAAATAATTACAACTCCCAAAACCCGATAGAAATAAGTCACAAGCTTCTAAAAATTTATTCTCAATATTTTTATGTATCAAGGTCTAAAGAAAAATAAGGAAAGCAACATAAAATGATAGAAGAGGACTCCGGAGTCTGCGGACGCTGGCAGATATACCTCGAAGTCTCCGTGCGCAGGTAACTCACTGACGTCTAGACTGGTAAGATGTACCTGGATCTGCACAAAAAGATATGCAGAAGCATAGTATGAGTACACCATAGCGGTACCATGTAAGTGTCAAGCCTAACCTCAGTAGAGTAGTGACGAGGTCAGGTCAGGCCCTACTAGAGAATAAATAATGACATGAAAAAATGTTTAAACAATTTAATAAGATAAAATGACTATGAAAATGAATCAAATAGTATGTCACATTTAAATGACACCAAATAATTACAAATAATATCTCGTGGAATCAAAACAGAATTCCTTTCAACTTAATGAAAATCACAACAATTAATCGAAGGCAACTATGGCCATAAATCAATATCAATAAAGACACTACCGAGGTACCGCCTCGTAGTCCCAAATCATAAATAAATTCACAATATTTCATTTCCTTATCTCACCGCGGGAGCCTTCCAAATTTATTTGAATGAAAATATTTTTCCCAAAATAGCATCCCGCATTTTAGCCATCCTTATTACACCGCATGACTTCTAGTATTTTCCTCTACTAGCCACGCGTATCAAGCCACCCTTATCTCACCGCATGCGTTTCAATACCCAGACTTTATACCACCGTATGCTTATCAATATCATAATATATCACAATTTGCACCTCAAGTGCTCAAATAATTTAACTTGCCAAAATAATTCAACAACAATATTTTTTTACAATAAAGAGCTCACGGCTCATGCCAAAATAAATCATCAATAATATTTTTCCACAATAAAGAGCTCACTGCTCCATCACAGTGAGTATGAAAATCTTACAAAAATATTCATGAGTAAATAATTCAGGAAAATAATATTTCAAAATCTTTAATACGTTGCTTCAATATCAAGTTTAAAAATGTCAAATACGTCAAATTAATAATATTTAATTTAAAGAAAATCAACCTTCAAATAATGCACAGAATAAAAGAAACTAAGTTCCAACTAAACAGATAAAATAATTAGCACGAAAAGGTCAAGCAAATTTAAAAATATAAACATTAAATCAATAATGAAGAATATAACAAAATAAAATAATTTAATTAATGCGCAACAGTGATCTACACAATTTAAAACATAATCTTTCACCTTTAGCCTGTGTACACACTCGTCACCTCGTGTACACGACTTTTCACACATTACAATTATCAATCCTAGGGAAAGTTTTCCCACACAAGGTTAGACAAGTTACTTACCTCGACTTACTCTAATTTAACCAAGTATTATGCTTTTTTCTCGATTTTTCTGACTCCGATCGACTCGTATCAACAAAAATTATAGTAATCAATTTCATAAGAAAATATTGCATTTTTCAATAAAATCCGAAATTAGCTCAAAATTTGCCCGTGGGGCCCACATTTCGGAAACCGGCGAAACTTACAAAATCTGACATCCCATTCAATTACGAGTCCACCCATATCAATTTTATCAAATTCCGATAACAACTCGACCTCCAAATCTTAAATTTTTGTTTTTGAAAGATTTTGCAAAAATCTTGATTTTTCTTCCATAAATTTACGGATTCATATGTAAATTAGTATGGAATCATGAAATATAAATAATATAGAATAGGAAATACTTACCCCAATGTATTCCCGTGAAAATCGCCCAAAAATCGCCCAAGAACCGTACTCCAAAAATCCAAAACGAAATGAAGGAAATGACCCTTTTTGGTCCTTAAGTTTCTGCTCATCCATCAGTAAAAGTTCATTTTTCGTCACTAAAAGTCCATTTTCCGTCACTAAAAGTCCACCAGAAATTGCTCTATGAGCCTTCCTTCAATTGACCATAACTTTATGTACAAATGTCTAAATGATGAATGGTTTAACTTTCTAAAAACTAGAATCAAACGACTACAACTTTCATGTTTTAAAAATTTTCCGAATTATTATAAATTTCGAGATATAAGCTTCCAAAGTCGGCTCCACGCATCAGAAATTTCTGGCGAAACTGCTCTACTAGCCTTTATTCAATCAATCATAACTTTCTGTACAAATGTCCAAATAATGAATGGTTTAACTTTATGGAAACTAAAATCAAACAACTACAACTTTCATGTTTTGCAAATATTCTGATTCCTTATAAAATGCGAGATATAAGCTTCCAAAGTTGGCTCCATGCACCAGAAATGTCTGGCGAAAATTTCCAGCACTCTTTGTCCGAAATCCATTCCGTTTACCTTCCGAAATCCACTCGAGACCCTCGGGACCTTAATCAATTATTCCAACATGTCCCAAAATACCATTCGAATTTAGTCGATGCTTCAAACCACATCAAACAATATCAAAACGACGAATCACACCTCAAATCAAAATCTATGAACTTTGAACTTTTAAATTTTATATCTTGTGCCGAAACACATCAAATCAACTCGGAATGACTTCAAATTTTGCACACAAGTTATAAATGACATAACACACCTATTCCAATTTACAGAATCGGATTCTGACCTCGATATCAAAAGGTCAACCCCCCGGTCAAACTTCCCAAAATTTCAACTTTCGGCATTTCAAGCCTAATTCCACTACGGACTTCCAATTAAAATTCCAATCACGCTCCTAAGTCCAAAATCACCATATGGAGCTGTTGAAATTATCAAAATTCTATTTCAGGATCGTTTGCACATAATTTGACATCCGGTCACTATTTGAACATAAACTTTTAAATTTTTCATCAAAATTCCATATCTCGGGCTAGGGACCTCGGAATTTGATTCCAGGCATACGCCCAAGTCCCAATTCACGATACGGACCTACCAAAACTGTTAAAACACTGATCCGAGTCCGTTTGCTCAAAATATTGACCAAAGTCAACTCAGTTGAGTTTTAAAGCTCTAATTCATATTTTAATCCATTTTTCACATAAAAACTTTTAAGAAAATTTTATGGACTGTGCACGCAAGTCGAGGAATGATAAATAGTGCTTTTTGAGGTCTTAGAACATAGAATAAATTATTAAATTTAAAGATGACATTTTGGGTCATCACATTCTCCACCTCTAAAACAAACGTTCGTTCTCGAACGGAGTTAGAAAAAGTACCTAAGCTGGTGAATAAGTGTGGATAACGGCTGCGTATATCATGCTCGGTCTCCCAAGTCGCCTCCTCGACCAGATGATCCCTCCAATGAACCTTCACGGAAGCAATGTTCTTTGACCTCAGCTTTCGAACCTGCCTATCCAAAATGGCCACTAGTTCCTCAACATAAGATAGATCCTTGTCCAACTGAACCGAACTGAAGTCTAACACATGAGACGGATCGCCGTGATATTTCCGAAGCATGGAAACATGGAATACCGGATGAACTGCAGAGAGACTAGGTGGTAGTGCAAGTCTGTAAGCCACCTCTCCAACCCTTTCAAGAATCTCAAAAGGCCCAATATACCTAGGGCTCAACTTGCCCTTCTTCCCGAACCTCATCACACCCTTCATAGGCGAAACCCGGAGCAATACCTACTCACCAACCATGAATGCAACACTACGAACCTTCCGATCCGCATAACTCTTCTGTCTAGATTGGGCTGTACGAAGTCGATCCTGAATCAACTTAACCTTTTCCAAGGCATCCTGAACCAAGTTTGTACCCAATAGTCTAGCCTCGCCCGGTTCGAACCAACCCACTGGAGACCGGCACCGCCTACCATATAAAGCCTCATACGGAGCCATCTGAATGCTTGACTGGTAACTGTTGTTGTAAGCAAACTCCGCAAGTGGTAAGAATTGATCCCAAGCACCCCCAAAATCCATCATACACGCACGAAGCATATCCTCCAGTATATGAATAGTGTGTTCGGACTGCCCGTCCGTCTGAGGGTGAAATGATGTACTCAACTCTACCCGAGTACCCAACTCATGCTGTACTGCCATCCAAAACCATGAGGTAAACTGTGTACCTCGGTCAGAGATGATAGATACCGGTACACCGTGAAGTCTGACAATCTCGCGAATATATACCCGAGCCAGCTGCTCTGAAGAGTAAGTAGTAATCACACGAATGAAATGAGCTGATTTGGTCAGCCTATCCACAATCACCCAAACTGCATCAAACTTTCGTTGAGTCCGTGGGAGCCCAACAATGAAATCCATAGTGATCCGCTCCCATTTCCATTCTGGAATCTCTAACTTCTGAAGTAATCCACCCGATCGATGATGCTCATATTTCACCTGTTGACAATTTAGACACTGAGATACATACCCCACTATGTCTTTCTTCATCCGCCTCCACCAATAGTGTTGTCTCAAGTCTTGATACATATTTGCAACACTCGGATGAATGGAATACCATAAACTGTGAGCCTCCTGGAGAATCAACTCACGCAAACCGTCCACATTAGGCACACATAGCCTTCCCTGCATCCGTAATACATCGTCATCTCCAATAGTAACTTCTTTGGCATCACCGTGCCGAACTGTATCCTTAAGGACAAACAGATGGGGGTCATCATACTGACGTTCCCTGATACGATCATAAAGAGAAGACTGAGAAACCACGCAAGCCAAAACTCGACTCGACTCGGAAATATCCAGTCTAACAAACTGGTTAGGCAAGGCCTGAACATCCAAGGCTAAAGGCCTCTCTGCTACTCGGTAAATATGCTAAGCTGCCCAAACTCTCTGCCTTACGACTCAAGGCATCGGCCACCACATTGGCCTTCCCAGGATGATAGAGAATGGTGATATCATAATCCTTAAGCAACTCCAACCATCTACGCTACCGCAAATTAAGATCCTTTTGTTTAAACGGATGTTGTAGACTCCGATGATCGGTGTAGATCTCACAATGGACACCGTACAAATAATGCCACCAAAATTTTAAGGCATGAACAATAGCTGCTAACTCCAGGTCATGTACAGGATAATTCTTCTCATGCACCTTTAATTGTCTAGACGCGTAGGCAATCACCCTACCGTCTTGCATCAACACTGCGCCGAGACCAATACGCGACGCGTCATAATACACAGTATAAGTTCCCATACCTGTAGGTAATACCAATACTGGGGTTGTAGTCAAAGATGTCTTGAGCTTTTGGAAGCTCTCCTCACATTCCTCGGTCCACCAGAACGGAGCACCCTTCTGGGTCAATTTGGTCATAGATGCAGCAATAGAAGAGAAACCCTTTGCAAATCGGCGATAATACCCAGCCAAACTAAGGAAACTCCGGATTTCCGTAACTGAGGACGGTCTAGACTAACTCTGCACTGCTTCAATCTTCTTTGGATCTACCTTGATCCCCTCGCACGAAACTATATGACCCAAAAATCCCACTGAATCAAGCCAGAATTCACACTTTGAAAATTTTGCGTATAACTTCCTTTCTCTCAAAATCTGAAGTACAGTCCTCAGGTGTTGTTCATGATCTTCCCGACTCCAGGAATACACCAGAATGTCGTCAATAAACACAATGATGAAGGAATCAAGATAGGGCTGGAATACACTATTCATTAAGTGCATAAATGATGCTGGGGCGTTGGTCAGCCCAAAAGACATCACAAGGAACTCGTAATGACCGTACCGAGTCCTAAAAGCAGTCTTCAGGATATCTGGCCCCCGAATCTTCAATTGATGATAGCCTGAACGTAAGTCGATCTTAGAGAATACTCTGGCACCCTGAAGCTGATCAAATAGGTCATCAATACGTGGCAATGGATACTTGTTCTTCACGGTAACCTTGTTCAGCTTGCGGTAATCAATACACATCCGCATAGAACCATCCTTCTTCTTTACAAATAAGACAGGAGCACCCCAAGGCGATACACTGGGCCGAATGAAACTCTTATCAAGCAACTCCTGTAACTGTTCTTTTAATTCTTTCAACTCTGTTGGGGTCATACGGTATCGTGGAATAGAAATGGGTTGAGTGCCCGGTAACAAATCAATGCCAAAGTCAACATCCCTGTCGGGTGGCATACCCGGAAGATCCGCTGGAAATACATCAGGAAAATCTCTTACTACAGGAACTGACTCTACAGTAGGAGTATCAATACTAACATCTTTCACATAAGCCAGATATGCATCACACACCTTCTCAACCATTCGTTGAGCTTTAAGAAATGAAATAACCCTACTAGGAACATGATCTGAGGTACCTCTCCACTCTAGCTGCGGTAGACCTGGCATAGCCAACGTCACCGTCTTGGCGTAATAATCAAGAATAGCGTGATAGGGCGACAACCAGTCCATGCCCAAAATAATATCAAAATCCACCATACTGAGAAATAATAAATCAGCTCTGGTCTCAAAACCACTGATAACAATTAAACACGGCTGATACACACGGTCCACAATAATAGATTCACCCACGGGTGTAGATACATAAATAGAAGGACTCAAGGAATCACGTGATACGCCCAAATATAGGGCAAAATAAGATGACACATAAGAATAAGTGGAGCCTAGATCAAATAAGACTGACGCATCTCTATGACAGACCGGAATAATACCTATGATAACAGAATCGGATGCAACAACATCTGTCCTAGCAGGAAGGGCATAATATCTGGCTTGGCCTCCCCCTCTAGGGCGACCTCTACCTGCCCGACCTTCACCTCTAGCTGGATGCGCAGGTGGAGTGGCAACTGGAGCAATAATTATGGCCTGAGAAGCCTGAGGACCCTGTGGAATAGGTGGGGCCTGAGAAATCCGTGGAGGTGCACCCCTCCTAAGTATGGGGCAATCCCTCATGATATGACGAGTGTCACCACACTAAAAACAAGCCCTTGGAGGACGTGGCTGCTGGGACTATACCTGTTAATCGGGCCGGGCTGACCCATTTACAACCCGGTTCAGCCCGGGTCAACCCGGTACTGTAGCGTGGGGGCGGGCTGGGACGGGTTGGGAGGGGAGCGGGTTTCAAACGAACAGTTTTTTGATACCGGTGCACCGGAACCCGCTAAACCTGTTAACCCGTTAACGGGTTTTTAACGGGCTACAGCCCGGTTCAGTCCGTTTTTAACGTTTTTGTTTTTAGACCGTTGCCAACGGTCAAATTCAAATATTGCAAATTATCCTACTATTGCAAATAGTTTAGTTCATATTGCTGAAATTTCTCTTTTACTACATAATTTGAAGAAGAAAGAAGGATATACTTCTATTATTAAATCTATGCTAGATAAGTTTAAAAAATATTTCTACCCAATTCCCCCTACTTACCTAATTGATGCTATTTTAAATCCTTCTATAAAAATGGCCACTTGTCGCCAATTAATCACTGCTTTATATTCTTATATGGATATTGGACCAACTGAAACTCGTGATATTGACACTTGTATTTCTGATCTACACAAACATTTAGAAATATTATATAATTATTAAGCTAACATTGTTGATGCTTCTTCTGTTGTAGATACAAATATTCTTTCAAGTTCAGTTTCAACATCTGGGACTAGTGCTTTGGATGATAATGATGGTGTTGAAGATTATTTGATTGGTCTACACTATGGGAGCATCAACAAACCAGTACCAGGAATATTGATGAACTTCAATTCTACTTGCAAAAGTCAGCAGAGCCCCGCACAAAGGAATTTCTACCACTTAGTTGGTGGAGGAGCAACTCAAATCAATTTCCTGTTCTTTCGGCCATGGCTCGAGACGTGCTAAATGTGTCGATTTCAACAGTCGCATCAGAGAGCGCATTTAGCCAAGCAAGGCAGCAACTAGGAGATACCCGTTATTCATTGGGTAGCAACGCTTTGGAAATTCTAGTGTGATTCAGAGATTGGATAAGATTCGAATGACGAAATCAAGGGCGTGATGAGGTAGATGAAGCAGAGGACCAAGAAATTGGAGATATAATGGTTTATGGTTCTGATTCAACCAATATCGGAAATCAAGAACCTCATGTTGACATGGATGAACTTACAAAAATGATGCAAAGCATGTGATGTACTATTCCTTTTCTTTTTTCTTTTTATAATTATTGTAAACTTTTAATTTGCAAGTTCAAAAATAACAAAATCAAAAAAGAACTTGCAACTTAATTTGAAGTATTATATATTATTCAATAAAAATATCAAATGAAAGTCTTCAGAGCTTGATCCTTACATATTACCTATTGGTCTTATTAAATAATTTTTGTAGCCACTTACTTTCAAATTTCAATTTTAAAATTATAAAATTCAAATTTCAAATTTAAAACTTTAAACTTCAAAGTTTAATTCTAAGCCTTAAAAGTTTGCAAACACTTAAGTATCAATAACATTGAATAAGAAAAACAAAATTTACTTTAAAAAAAATAAATTGCACGGCCCGCTAACAGCCCGAACCCGGATGGACAAAAAAACTCCGAAAAAGTACAGCCCGCTAACGGCCCACAACGTTAAACGGACGGGCTGGTTTTTTGTGTCCAGCTCGCCCGTTAAACACCCATAGCTGGGACTGGCTCGGGCCTGATCGACTAGACTGCCCGCTGAAAGCACCCCATACAGGAGGTACAGAAGACACTGGCGGTGCATAATATGGAACCTGAGGTCTGGGAGTAGTCGGAATACCACTGGAAGCTGGAAGTGCTGAATGAATAGGATGGCTCATATAACCTCTACCATGACGGGCTGCAACTGGGGCACGAGAATTATTATATGTGCCAGAATCTCGAGGCCTCTTAGCTTCTCTCTCTTCCCTATCCCGAGTCCGCATACCTTCCAATCTCCTAGCAATTGACACCACCTGTTGGTATGTTATATCCATTTCTAGCTCTCTGGCCATATTGTATCAGATACTAGGGTGGAGACCCTCAATAAATCTGCGAACCCGCTCTCGAACAGTAGCAACTAAGGCTGGTGCATGCCCAGCCAAATCACTAAGTCGGACCGCATATTCTGACACGGTCATAGAACCCTGGCGCAGCTGCTCAAACTCTGCGCGCCATGCATCTCTAAGACTCTGAGGAACATACTCTCTTAAGAACATATCTGAAAATTGAGTCCAAGTGAGTGAAGATGCCTCAGCGGGACTATCCAACTCATATGCCCGCCACCACTGGTAAGCTGCTCCTCTAAACTGGAATGCCGTGAAAGAAACCCCACTGGAATCCAAAATACCCATAGTACGAAGGATACGGTGACATTCCTCCAGAAAACCCTAAGCATCCTCTGAAGCAAAACCGCTGAAAGTGGGAGGGTGGTACTTCTTATACCTCTCGAGCATGAGCTGCTTCCCCTCTGAAACTGTTGTCCTAATCTTAGGCCGAACTGGGACAACTGGCTGCACTGGTATAACATATGGGGCATGGTCAACCTGGGCCCGTGGTTCTGGAGTACGGGCGGCAGGAGTCTGTGCTCCTCCCTCTGCTTAAGATGTGGCAGGAGCAAGTGGAATTAACCCTGCCTGAGCTAGAGTGCCAAACATGCTCAAAAACTGGCAAGAGTCTCCTGAAGTACAGGAGTAGTAACAGGCGTCTCAGGTGCCTGCTCTCCAACTGGAGCTACTGGTGGCTCTGGTGCAGCAGCTCGTGCAGGTGCTCTGGCTGCACCACGTGGTCTTTCTCGGCCTCTGGCTCGGCCTCTACCCCGACCCCGGCCTCTTGCGGCTCCAACAGGGGGCGCGGGTGTCTGATCATCAGATCCAGTTGTGCGTGTCCTCACCATCTGTGAGAGAATAGAAAGACAATTGTTTAGAACTTTGAAATCAACAAAGGCGCACGATAAGGAATCAAAGAAGTGAATATTTCCTAACAGTTCCATAGCCTCTCGAAGATAAGTACAGATGTCTTCATACCGATCCGCAAGACTCTACTAAACCTACTTGTGACTCATAACACCTATGAACCTGACTCTGATACCAACTTGTCACAACCCCAAATTTCCTCTGTAGGAGGTCGTGATGGCACCTAGTCTCTAAGACTAGGTAAGCCTATCAATGCAGAATAATAATAAATATATGAAATAAATAAATTACAATTCAAATACTTACAACTCCCAAAACCTAGTAGAAATAAGTCACAAGCTTTTAAAAATTTATTCTCAATGTTTCTATATATCAAGGTCTAAAGAAAAATAGGGAAAGCAACATAAAATGATAGAAGGGGACTCCGGAGTTTGCGGACGCTGGCAAATATACCTCGAAGTCTCTGTGCGCAGGTAACTCACTGACGTTTAGACTGGTAAGATGTACCTGGATCTGCACAAAAAGATATGCAGAAGCGTAGTATGAGTACACCACAGCGGTACCCAGTAAGTGCCAAGCCTAACCTCAGTAGAGTAGTGACGAGGTCAGGTCAGGCCCTACTGGAGAATAAATAATGACATGAAAAAATATTTAAATAATTTAATAAGATAAAATAACTATGGAAATGAATCAAATAGTATGTCACATTTAAATGACACCAAATAATTACAAATAATATCTCGTGGAATTAAAACAGAATTTCTTTTAACTTTATGAAAATCACAATAATTAATCGAAGGCAACTATGGCCATAAATCAATATCAACAAGGGCACTAACGAGGTATCGCCTCGTAGTCCCAAATCATAAATAAATTCACAATATCTCATTTTCTTATCTCACCGCGGGAGCCTTCACAATTTATTTGAAAGAAAATATTTTTTCCGAAATAGCATCCCGCGTTTTAGCCATCCTTATCACACCGCATGACTTCTAGTAGTTCCCCCTACTAGCCACGCGTATCAAGCCACCCTTATCTCACCGCATGCGTTTTAATACCCAGACCTTATACCACCGCATGGGTATCAATATCACAATATATCACAATTTGCACTTCAAGTGCTCAAATAATTTAACTTGCCAAAATAATTCAACAACAATATTTCTACAATAAAGAGCTCACGGCTCATGCCAAAATAAATCATCAATAATATTTTTCCACAATAAAGAGCTCATTGCTCCATCACAGTGAGTACGAAAATCTTACAAAAATATTCAGGAGTAAATAATTCAGGAAAATAATATTTTAAAATATTTAATACGTTGCTTCAATATTAAGTTTAAAAATGTCAAATACTTCATATTAATAATATTTAATTTAAAAAAAATTAACCTTCAAATAATGCACAGAATAAAAGAAACCAAGTTTCAACTAAACAGATAAAACAATTAGCAGGAAAAAGTCAAGTAAATTTAAAAATATAAACATTAAATCAATAATGAAGAATATAACAAAATAAAATAATTTAATTAATGCGCAACAGTGATCTACAAAATTTAAAACATAATCTTTCATATTTAGCCCGTGTACACACTCGTCACCTCGTGTACACGACTTTCCACACATTACAATTATCAATCCTCGGGGAATTTCTCCCACACAAGGTTAGACAAGTCACTTACCTCGACTTGCTCTAATTTAACCAAGTATTATATTTTTTTCTCGATTTTTCCGACTCTGATCGACTCGTATCTAGTCATAATTAATTCGATATAGTCAACAAAAATTATAGTAATCAATTTCATAAGAAAATATTACATTTTTCAATAAAATTCGAAATTAGCTCAAAATTTGCCCGTGGGGCCCATATATCAGAATCCGGCGAAACTTACAAAATCCGACATCCCATTCAATTAAGAGTCCACCCATATCAATTTTATCAAATTCCGATAACAACTCGACCTCCAAATCTTAAATTTTTGTTTTTGAAAGATTTTGCAAAAATCTTGATTTTTCTTCCATAAATTTACGGATTCACGATGTAAATGAGTATGGAATCATGAAATATAAACAATATAGGATAAGAAACACTTACCCCAATATTTTCCCGTAAAAATCGCCCAAGAACCGTGCTCCAAAAATCCAAAACGAAATGAAGGAAATGACCATTTGTGGTCCTTAAGTTGCTGCCCATCTGTCACTAAAAGTCCATTTTCCGTCACTAAAAGTCCAGGAGAAACTGCTCTACCAGCCTTCCTTCAATCGACCATAAATTTATGTACAAATGTCCAAATGATGAATGGTTTAACTTTCTGAAAACTAGAATCAAACAACTAAAACTTTCATGTTTTGAAACTTTTCCAAATCCTTATAAATGTCGAGATATAAGCTTCCAAAGTCGGCTCTACGCATCAGAAATTTCTGGCGAAACTGCTCTACTAGCCTTTATTCAATCCGTCATAACTTTATGTACAAATGTCCAAATAATGAATGGTTTAACTTTTCGAAAACTAGAATGAAACAAATACAACTTTCATGTTTTGCAAATTTTCTAATTCGTTATAAAATGCGAGATATAAGCTTCCAAAATTGGCTCCACGCACCAGAAATTTCTGGCGAAAATTTCTAGCACTCTTTGTCCGAAATCCATTCCGTTTACCTTCCGAAATCCAGTCGAGACCCTCGGGACCTTAACCAATTATTCCAACATGTCCCAAAATACCATACGAACTTAGTCGAGACTTCAAACCACATCAAACAACATCAAAACGACGAATCGCACCTCAAATCAAAATCTATGAACTTTGAACTTTCAAATTCTATATCTTGTGCCGAAACACATCAAATCAATTCAGAATGACTTCAAATTTTGCACACATATCATAAATGACATAACAGGCCTATTCCAATTTCCAGAATCGGATTCCGACCTCGATATCAAAAAGTCAACCCCTCGTTCAAACTTCACAAAATTTTAACTTTCGGCATTTCAAGCCTAATTCCACTACGGAGCTGTTGGAATTATCAAAATTCTATTTCGGGGTCGTTTGCACGTAATTCGATATCCGGTTACTATTTGAACTTAAACTTTTAATTTTTCATTAAAATTCCATATCTAGGGCTAGGGACCTCGGAATTTGATTTCGGGCATACGCCCAAGTCCCAATTCACGATACGGACCTACCGGAACTGTCAAAACACTGATTCGAGTCAGTTTGCTCAAAATGTTGACCAAAGTCAACTCAGTTGAGTTTTAAATCTCTAATTCATATTTTAATCCATTTTTCACATAAAAACTTTCTAGAAAATTTTACGGACTACGCACGCAAGTCGAGGAATAATAAATAGTGCTTTTTGAGGTCTTAGAATACAGAAGTAATTATTAAATTTAAAGATGATATTTTGGGTCATCACAGAAAAGATGCGAGAGGCGAGGCTAAGATAGTTCGGGCATGTTAAAAGGAGAAGCACAGATGCCCCAGTGAGGAAGTGTGAGAGGTTGGCCTTTGGGGGTAAGGAGAAGGGTATAGGTATGCCAAAGAAATCTTGGGGAGAGGTGATCAGGCGGGACATGGCACAACTGGAGCTAAATGAGGACATGACCCTTGATAGGAGGGTGTGGAGGTTGAGAATTTGGGTAGAAAGTTAGTAGACACTCGAGCGTTTTCCTGTGTCTTCCTTAGTTCAATAGTATTAGTGTTAGTTTGGTATCCCTTTTATCTTTAGTTTGCTATTACCACACATATTGTACTGTTATTACTTGCCTTCCATACACCCTTAGTTTGCTATCATTTCATACCTTGTGCTGTTATTACTGACTATTAGTACTTCTTTCATACTCTCATTTGCTATCTCGTGTTTCGTTTTTTAAATACCTTGTATTGTTATTACTTGCTATCAGTGCTTCTTTCATCTTTTCTTTAGCCGAGGGTCTACCTGAAACAGTCTCTTTGCTCATCCAGGGTAGGGGTAAGGCTGCGTACATCCTACCCTCCTTAGACCTCACTTATGGGATTACACTAGGTTTTTGTTGTTGTTGTTGTTGTTGTTGTTGTTGTTGTTGTTGTATTTTCATAATGACTATTCTAGTGATGGATTATGAAGTGTATGAATTAATACTAACTCTTCTTGAACTCCAACAAAGTTCATAAAAAATGTACGATCATAGGAAGTGTAATATATTTCATGTTCTCATTATTCACAAGAAGTGAAAATCTGTCCCATTGAATTTGTTTCATTCTAGTTCCCTTAAGAGAATGTAGTAGCAGTATGCTCTGTTTTAAAAGGCGTTTCTGGGGCGAGGCGTACCAAAAACGCCTCGGGGCGATGGTGTGGGGCGAAAGTCTCAAGAGGCGTATGCCCCGCAATATAGGGCGTACGCCCGAGCGTTCGGGACGCATTTTTTTAGTAAGGAGTAAGCCCCAAAGACTTTTTCAACGTAAAACAAAATTTGTTGAATTAGTCCTTCATATAATACCCAAATTCTCAAAAGTGAGTTTGGTAATTACTCAAAAGGTTTTAAAAAGGAACTCAAAAGTATTAAATTTAAAAGTAAAGACCTTTTTATTGATTTAAGCCCTAATTCATATTTTTCCCAAATTTTTATCTTGTCTGCTAGTCTGCTAATATCTCCCAAAAGCAACGAATATTTAATTTTTTTTAAAAATACAAAGAGAACTACATTTTTCTTCATAGCAGCAAATTCAAAGTTCAAATTGCAGGTTAATCATCATTTTTGTTCCTCCATATAGAAAACTTTATTCTTTTAGACTCAAATTACTTGTGCTTGTAAGTAACGTATAATAGATTATTTTGATTAGTTTTTTGTTGGGATGGAGCACACATATATATAGTTTTCTTCAATTTTTATGCAATTTTACCTGTTTACACACACACACACACACACACACACACACACACACACACATATATATATATATATATATATATATATATATATATATATATATATATATATATACACCTATTTCTTTAATTACACATATATATATATTAATTGTCATTATATTATTTTATAAAATATTAAAAATTAAATACCTATGGGGCTTACGCCCCGCTGAGGCATATGTAAAACGCCCACGCCTTTTGAAACACTGGCAGTATGTGATAGTCTGAAAGAAGACAAAATTATTACTGTGAAAGTATCAATCAATGTGGATGTAGCAATAGACGAAATTATAATCGTCATCATTATGGTAATGAGAACAAAAATAATTCTCAAAATAATCCTTCATTCTGTGAAATTAATGTTTATCATCAATTTGACATGAAATTTTGTAAAGCACATATAGATGATTATGGTCCATTCAAAATGTGAATGTGATAACATGTGATTTATGAGTACATATTCATTCATAGAAGAATATGAACGTGCTAGTAGTAGTAAATATACCACGCTCACCTCTAGAAGAAGGTTTGAGATGAAATAAGAAAATAATTTCATTATTATGGAATGAATAGTCATTGATCACGTACCTATTGTGATTATGCCAAAATACTATGGCAATGTGATTATTATAGGGCAAAAGTAATGGAAGCAACATATCTTGCCTGTAATGATTTTGACCATGATCATAATGGTATAACATTCTCCGTGAAAGAGATATTCACTATATGAATGTTGATGAATATGTGGTAGTACAAAATTAATTGAGAGCTCTGGAAGAGCCAATTATACTATCTTGGAGAAATAAAATTGATTATCAGTAAGGTATTGTGTCGTAGTAAGTCTCAAAGAAACTTATTGAGTTTCTAAAGTATCTGCGAAAGCGATTGGCTATATTGAGACTATAAATAAAGGAAAGATTTAATATCTTCTATTTCTACAACTTGTAGCGGGGTAATATAGATATGAAAAGCTACCCACTTTATTCTCCAGTTTGTACTACACAAATAAAAGAATCCTACAATAAAGTAGAAGTTTATTGATATAAAAACCCATATCATAATAAATTTAGAGTTTATTGATAATTGCGCGCGTTATAGTGTAAACTTGAAGTTTATCAATACTGATAATTTATTCAGTTGGCATAATTGATTTAGCCATATTAATTTAAGTATGATGTGCAAAAATAAAAGAGAATTCACATTGCTAAATATTAAAGAACTAAAAAGTTCTTTACGAATTCACTTATGTTGCTTGTTCTCGTTAATTAATAGATCAACTAAAATTGGGACTAAATCCCGTGAATGCTGAAAATATCAAAGGTGAATATGGGCTCATTCACTTGCCATGTAAACCTTATAAAGATGCATCTATGAGAAGGTTACATGTGCGTTTATTATCAACCCACAATTTAAATACCAGATTTCTTGCTCAATAATTTAATTTAGAGCATAAATATAGATTTTCTATTCAAGACAGTTCGTCTTGATAAATTGGTTTACATCACAGTTGGTTTAGCAAAATGATTTATTGAGTGCATCCACTTAATAGCTAAACTATTTCTTATGAGAACAAAGTTATCTATATCAGTTTGATATACGTTATATATATGAAAGTATATTACATTCTCCCCCACAAGTGGTTTCGGGTCAGGACCCAAATAATTTTATCTTATTATTGTTAATATGCGGCGTATATTTTGATTAATATCATAACGCACAAAGGTGGATTTTCAAAGTTGAGGAAGCAAGTTAGTTTTTCTAACATGAGGGGGAGACATGATAAATATTTGAGAAAAAGTTACGTAGAATGAATTATCATTTGTACATCTAGATCCTCGAATACGATAATATGAACTTGAAGTTCATAAAAGATAATTCATCTACAATATATTGCAAAGCATTCCAGACGCATTTGATGGCCCAAAAAAAGTACTATATTCTCACTGCAAATGTTCCTATTAGAATAAGTCCTAAAATGACAAATTGTATGGTACGCTTAAAGCGTATAGACAAATTGATTTCAAATAAAATTTTTAATAAAAAAGATGAGCAAATGATCATGATAAGGAGGCAAGTGATTTAGAAGATCACATGACATAACACTTCATAAAATCTCAAGAGAGGTTCAGGTAAGATCTCTGTGTTATGTCTTTATGAAAAAATGAAGTTGGAACCTGTAACGACCTAACTTGTCGTTTTGAACATTTACGCTCCTTCCAACTATTTGAAGTGTTGAATAGTTTCATATGATGTATTATGACGTGTGTGAATCGTCGGTTTTGATTTTCAGGTGTTTCGGGATTAGTTCGGAAGAATGAATTTCATGTTTGAAGCTTAAATGAAAAGAGTTGACCGTAGATTGACTTTTGTGCAAACGATTCCGAAATGGAGTTTTGACGGTTTCAATAACTCTTTATGGTAATTTTAGACTTAGGAGTATGTCCGGATATTTATTTGAAAGTCCGTAGTTGGTTTTAGGGGTGGGCATAATACCGACCGAATCGAAAAAATCGGCCGAACTGAAAATTTTGGTTTATTTGGTTTCGGTTTTTTGGTTTATTTGGTCGGTTTGCGATTTATAGTTTTAAAAAGTTCGGTGTTCGATTTGGTGATCGATTTTAATGGTTCGTTTTTTGGTTAAACCAAAAAACCGATTTTGTTTACTAGTTTTTTTTACTCTTAGTCCCTTACCGTGTTACTCTTTCTTAGCCTTAAAGCCCAAAATTAATTCTCAACCTATAGAAGCCCAATCCATTGGATATTCTAACACAAATACAACTCCAATAATATATTCGTCCACTTCTGAATTCTCCTTGATTATTTCTTTCTTTCATCCAAAAAGTACTTAATATGTTTGTTTGAAGCACCAAATTGAAAAGGATAGAAAAAAGTTAAGATAATTAATTCATATTATTGAAGTTGTTGACTTGTTGTTATGGTAATTTGGTTGGATCTCCCCTCTACACATTAGTTAGATATAGAGTTTTCAATTTTCTTCCTTCCCTTATTTTTCCTTCTCTTCACTTATTCACGGCCCCATCCATAACTCAAAAACTTTTAAGAAAAAAGAAACTAAAAATAAATCAAAAGGAAGAGAGTAAAGGAAAAGACCCAAAAAAAAAAAAAAACATTCATAAAGCATTGCATCAGTTGTTGATTAATAACATTACTTCGTGAATGAAGTATATATATTTCTGCAAACTTTTAAATTCTATATATGGACAAAAATAAATGAAGTTTACTTTATATTGGATCATCCATAATAAATAAAATTAATTAGTAAAATCATGTCTCAAACTCTTTAGTTAAGTTGGACTTCCATAACTCTGGCATAAAGATTCTTATCTTTTTAGTGTATTTGATGGGATTTCTTATTTATTTTGTCTTTTTCTATCAACAAGTAATCTATTTTCGTTGTTTCGTACTATTTTTGCTATGGCTTGAAACCGAAAAATCGAACCGAACATGAATAAATCAAACCAAACCGAACCGAAGTTATTATGGTTCAGTTTTGGTTATTAAAATCACAAATCGAAAATCGAATAAACCGAACCGAAATTCTATAAAATTGAACCGAACCGACCGATGCCTACCCCTAGTTAATTTTGGCTTGAATTGGCGAAAGTTGGAAATTGAAGGTTTAAAATGTTTATAAGTTTGACCGGGAGTTGACTTTGATGATATCGGGTTCGGATTGTGGTTCCAAAAATTTCAGTAGCTTCGTTATATCATTTATGACTTGTGTGAAAAATTTTAAGTCATTCCGGATTGATTTGATATATTTCGGCACGCGTTTTGGAAGTTGGAAGATTCAAAGTTCGTTAAGTTCGATTTGAGGTGCGATTCGTGATTTTGATATTGTTAGGTGTGATTTGAGGCCTCAAGTAGGTCCGTGTTATGTTACGGGACTTGTTGGTATATTTGGATCGGGTCCCGAGTGGTTCGGGTGTGTTTTAGAGTGAGTTTTGAACGAGTTTGGGCATTTCGGTACTCTAATGATGTTCTAGAACAGTTGAAGTGCGGAGGGCACATTTTTGGAGTGAGGATGTGCGACTGCGAACTCCCAAAGTGCGGAGGCAGTGAAAAATGTGCGGACCGCAGTTAAAAATGTGCGGACCGCATAAATCCTCCTGCGGCCGCAGAAAGGGTAATCTCCACGTTTGACAGTCTTACTTCAGAAGCTTATATTTTTTAATCTATAAGGAATTTGGAGATGATCCAAAAACAACAGTTGTAGCCCTTTGAGTCTAGTTTTTAGAAAGTTAAATCATTTATCATTTAGACATTTATATCAAAAGTTATGATCAATTTACCGAAGCCCGATAGTGCAGTCACTACTGAAGTGCGATCGCACAATTTGGATTGCGGCCGCGGAACTTGGAATGTGCGGACCGCACAAAAAATGTGCGGTCAGCACAATAGGAGATCAGATTTTTGTACTTTATAAATGAGGGTTAGAGTATTATTTCATATTTGGACTTTGGGAGCTCGGCTTGTGGCGATTTTCGTGAGATTTTCATGAAATTTATCGGGGTAAGTGATTATAACTCGGATTTGGTTAATATACATGAATATATCATTGTTTTCATCATTTAATTAGTATTTGAATATCGATTCAGAGTCAGATTTGAGTGAAACTAGTATGGTTGAACTCGTAATTGAATGAGTTATTGGATTTTATGAGTTTCGTCAGATTTCGAGACGTGGGGCCTATTGTTGATTTTTGGAGATGAATTTCGGATTTTTATTGGAAAGTTTAGTATTTTCATATGGAATTGATTCCTATAATTAGTGTTGACTATATCAAATTAATTGTGATTAGATTCGAGGCATTCAGAGGCCAATTCGCGAGGCAAAGGCTTATTGGAATAAAGAATTGCACAGTTTGAGATAAGTAACATTTCTAAACTTGGAACTAGGGGTATAAACCCCGAAAATACGTGTTATATGATTTGTTTGGAGGTGGCGCACATGCTAGGTGATGGACGTGTGGGCGTGCACCATAGAATTTGTGACTTAATTGATTCCGTAGAGTTGCATAATCAAATTATCATGTCATTATCCACATATCTTTCACATGTTAGAGGAATTAAGCTGAGACTCATGTTAAAGATCATGTTTAGGCTACGTACCGATATTTTTGGGACCCACAGAGGTCCTATTGTTATTGAATTACTTGTTTAAATTTATAATTTTGTACTCAGTCACATCTATCATTTGCATATCATATCTCAGTCTCTGTTGCCATTCATTGATATATCATATTATCATGTCGGGCCGATTTTTATGACATTGTGAGCCCGAGAGACTAGAGAGATTATTGACTGAGTGAGCTCGAGGGCCGGATTGTGAGTGATATTTATGGGATCGGGTTGCACGCCGCATCATATTTTTATTTATTAATGCCTGGATCTGGTTTATTATAGCGCTTGGGTTGAAGGAGCCCCTCCGGAGTCTGCACCCCCCACAGTGAGCACAATTGCATTTACATTTGGGATGGATCTTCCCTAATCATTTACATTTAGGCATGGATCTTGCCTAAGCATTCACATTTGGGATGGATCTTCCCTAAGCATTTACATTTGGGATGGATCTTCCCTAAGCATTTACACCTGGGCATGGATCTTGACTAATTATTTATATTGGGGGATGGATCTTCCCTGGGCTGGATTGGCCCTATACAGTACCGAGTGACTGAATGTTAGTTATTATATATATATATATATATATATATATATATATATTTGGGATAGATCTTCCCTGGGCTGGATTGGCCATATACAATACTGAGTGACTGTGCGCGAGTTATCATTTATATTTGGGCTGGATCTGTCATGTACAGTGTTGAGTGACTGAGTGTGCTAAATATTGAGCGTGATGAGTGAAAATGTGAGACAATGAGATTGAGTACTCTGAGAGTGTAAGTACATGAGTTCATCACTGTGCTGCATTGCATTATACATGCATACTTGATATGTAGGCATAGATAAGTATTTTTTCTCATGCCATCTGATAATGAAATTTCTTATCTGTCGTTAAAGATTTTAAGAAAAATCACATATTTCAGACTAGCTCATATTTTCGGTGATTTTTGGCAAAAGATTTGAGTTTTACTTTTATACTTGAAAAGAAAATATTTATTTTCCGGAATTGTATACGAGCTGAGCATTTTATTATTGAGTTACTACTTGTGTTGCTTTAAATTGTATTGTTATGAAATGTTATTGGTTATTGGTGTGGACTCTGACCTTGGTACAAACTCGTCACTACTTTCAACCTAAGGTTAGGTTTGATACTTATTGAGTACATGTGGTCGGTTGTATTCATACTACACTTCTGTACCTTGCGTGCAGATTTTGGATGTTGATGTTGTTGTACATGGCGGGAGCTAGCATTGAAGATGTACCTGCAATCCAGTCACAATTGCCTCTTGTTCTAGGTAGCTTTAGAATTTCTAAATTTGTTCATGTATATTTCAAACAGATGACGTATTTTTATTTCACATCGCCTTTGTAAAATCTAATCTAAGCTCATGATTTGTACTACCAGTCCTTGGGGAGTGTATTAAAGTCAGTTAAATATTAATTGAATCGGATTGTTGTTATTTGACTTACCTAGCGGGTGAGGTTAGGTGCCATCACAGCTAGTTGGATTTTGGGTCGTGATAGAACCAATATAAAATGTTCGTCGACTACATGTATGATAACGCTAAATATATATGAGAATTTCAAGTCTGGAGAAACAATTCAATTAGAATTGGTTTCATATGAAAGACATGTAGTTTTGGACCTGCAGTTCGAATACTTAAAAGTATAAAGTCATGATGTGTACAATCACTTTTATCTATCTTATATGTCTAGCATGACGTGAAAACTTGATATGCATCTAAAGTCTATTTCTATGGCTTATATGACTTAACTTATATAACAATCCATGAAGGATTTAAATTGCTTAAAGCATATACAATTATTGGTCCTAAAGTACCATAACCTAAGTGCAATTTGTGCACATATGTATTTTGCTATAACTATAAGCACGATAATATGATATCAAGAATTTTACCTGTATGGAGATATTGAAAAGGCCATTCCAAGATATTATATGAAGACATTACATATATCAAGAATTATGATTTCAAGGTGCAACATATTCATTCAAGTTAATATGGCTGATTTGTTTATCAAATCTCTACAAACGATCTTTTGAATATAGTGCACAAGATTAGAATGCAAAGGCTCAAAGATGTGAATTGATTATCTTATCAGGGGGAGTTAATATGCGTTGTACTCTTTTTCTCTTACAAGGTTTTGTCCCACTGGGTTTTTCTGCAAGGTTTTTAATAAGGTAACCAAAAGGCGTATTTCTAAACAAGTGTACTCTTTTTCCTTTACTATAATTTTTTTTCCCGCTGAATTTTATTTTAGTTAAGGTTTTAACGAGGCATATTATCCGTTGATAGACATTCAAGGGGGGTGTTATAAATAAAATTGTATTCAAGGTGAATGTCTATCTTCCAGAGGGTTTTTAGAGTTTATTACTTTGTGGCTAAGTCACTTTTTTCCTATAAATAAATATATTTTATTTCATTGTAATTCATCCCAAATCAATAAGAATTCTCTCTACTTTTATGTGCAATACTTTTATTCTTCTTTTATTGTTTTGTAACAAAACTGCATTTTGTCTTCTTGCCTATCTGAAAAGGCAAAGGAAAAAAGCTGATACAACGTATTTATAAAGGACTTCCCTACATAAAGTTAAATTTATAGAATGATTAAGTTTAAATAATAAGTTTCCAAACAAATTAAGATTTTATTAATAAACTTACGTGTGTACAATTTTATGTATCCCTTGATTCTTTTTCCGTGATTCGAGAACTCTAACATCTTATTTCTCGAAGGAACAATAATGTGGGTAATTTTGTTTAAGTATTGGTGGACAATATTATTCTATACATATGCTAGTAGTAGGAGGTAGTTCGTACCTTATAAAACTAATGAAGTGAAGACAAATTAGGCCGAATATTATGAAATTATGATTATTTAAAAAAAGTTAAAGACAACCCGATGCACAAACAGTGGCGAAGCCAGAAATTTCATTTAGGGTGTTCAAACTTGAAATAGGTAAAAAAAAAAAATTCAATAAAGGGTGTTCAATATATGTTATATACCATTAAAATCTAATATTTTACATATATATATACAATATAATTTTTTAAAATATATATTTTACTTTCCATATAGTTGCCCAAGAGATTGCATATTTTAGCTTTTACATAATATTTTCTCTTTTTTTTCCTACTTCTCACTCTTCCTCCCTTTAGTCTATCTGCAGATTTCGCCGACTCCTCCTCTCCTCTGCCAATATATATATATATATATATATATATATATAGAAGGCGCCAGCTATACAAGCATTCAATACATATTCACATAGTTTTCTCTTTGCCGGCGATTTTCAATCCCTCCGACCACCGGTGATCCAATCGATACTTTTTGCCGCACTGGTACGTACATATTGTAAACTCTACTAATTCTACTTTTTTTTTCCCTATGTTTTGTACTACGGATCACGTCACCTCAAGCCCTAATTGACGGTCGTTTTGTTTCCTTTTAATCAAGTTAGTTCTACTTTGATCAGATATTAGTTTATACTTGTAATATGTCAATAAGCCTAATATATTTTTGTCTATTCTCTGGTAGATAAAAAAGCAACATGTTAACAGGTTTAAGCGACTCTATAACGTCCAACAAGGAAGAAACGTTGCTCCTTAGTGACACTGAATTCGATCGTCTTGCTGACATTGCCAGCAAGACTGTTGATGCCTCAGGAGAAATTATCCTGAGGCATTATTTGGCTCGGGGCAATGTCTATAATGTCTCCGATGCTAACATTCAATCATGGACTAGTGTCGCGGCTCAAGCAGAGAAGGCTATGATCTCACTTATCTTAAAAGAATTACCTGATCACGCTGTTTATGGGAAACAAACTGGATGGAACAATTGCATTGAACCAACAATTCCCGAGTTTGTTTGGGTTTTGGATCCTGTTAATGGTGTGACGGATGGACTCTTGCCTACTTTTGGCACGTCTGTAGCTGTAGTTCACAATGGTAAACCTGTCATTGGATGCATCAATAATCCTGTTGCACAGATCAAAACCATTGGGAGGAGGGGCAAGACTACTAGGAACGGGGACGTTGTGAGGACACGAGCTTGTGAACACCTCGAACAAGCATATGTAGATATTAATGATCCTGATTACAATGAAGATGCCAAATATGCCTATAATAGGCTCGCGTACAAGGTTGGAGAAACTTTCTTTAACGGCAACTGCATTGCTTACTCTGAATTGGCTGCTGGTATGTTGCAAGTAGTCGTTGATTCTGCTGTTGAGCCTTTTGCTTTGCTTGGGCTAATTCCTATAGTGGAAGGTGCTGGAGGAATCATTAGTGATTGGCAAGGAAATCAACTTTCTTGGCGACCTTTTCCAGCATCTTCTGTTCCGCGGGATGGTTTCAAGGTTGTTGCTTCTGCTGACTTAACAACTCACCAACAGATTATTTTTGAACTATCGTAGTAGTTTAATTAGTCACAGTTCTATTCAATTATTTGGTTTTTGTCGTCCTCTGGTCTTTTTGTTCATGAAGTAGACATGGATGCGTACAGAAAGCCAGCTAAGTACTTATTGTGAATTTTTCTAACAAAATGAATATCCTTCATTGTGTGACTATACAACCTGTTTTAGACATTGTATGGTAAACAAAGCACTATCTTTAGCTTTATTTAGTCTTCATCTTCCTTAGATAAAATTGTTGTATGTTACTTCGTTAACTCAAGAGTATATTAAATGTGGATGAACATATCCAAGTGATATCTATTTGTTCTAACTTAAAGCTGAAAACATCTCCAGCAGAAGCAGGTTGTAGTCAATCAAAATTAAAGGTAAATCTAGTGTACTTGGCACTATTAAGATTAACGGGCGTGTGCCAAAAAACAAATGTTAACCTTTTTCTAAATTTTATATATTGCAAAAGAACATATAAAATTCAATCCCTAATTTTGACCCTTGCAGCCAAAAGAAGCAATGAGGAAATTTTCCATAGTATGTGGAAATGTGTATTCTTCTCTTACTCACAATTATGCTAATTTCTCACGATTTACGAAAAGAAAATACAATTATTAGTTAGAGAGAAAGAGGGGTAGATGTCATTCAGTCAAGTATAAATTGTCAGAAAATTGCAGGAGCTGAATCTGCAAAGGAACATGCTGTGGTAATGCTATTAGAAATGACTTGGTTTTCTGGTATATTGAGTTTTAGAATGCAGGAATTGACATGACAGATCTGAAGTTTGCATAGTTGGCCTTGTTGTTATCATATTATCTTGTAGCGAAGAATACTGGATTTGTTTCTTTTTGTTCCAGTTTTCACTAGTTGTGAAATCCAAATGAGTGGAAATAAAACTGCCTGTTATTGTAATAGCAGAGTGGAGCGCTTGAATGCCAAAATCAAGCAGGGGGTTGTTTTTCTTTGACTTATCAAGCCAACGTATGCACATTCTCCTTGCCATATTTCCAAATTCAGATTTTCAGCTTAGTCCATCCACTTTTATTCCCTACATCTACCTTTGTTAAAGGGGATTAATTGAACATTTAGAATCGTCTTTCATATCATTGTGGAAGACTATGATCTCTTATTGTTAACAACTATGTTGCTCGGACTTTCCAAAAGTGTTGCCGCACCCGTGTCAGATCCTTCAAAAATGCACTAAATTTGGAGGATCTGACACGCACCAAACAACATTTTTGAAAAGTTCGAGTAACATAGGTTAACAAGATGGTAATTAACTTTTAAGATGAATTAAAGATTATACTATGCCCATGTCTTAATTAGGGAGGAAGAAGAGGTTGTTTTGTCTTCATTTACAGCTTCTCTCATCTCAAGTTCCCATACAAGTCTTTGTTTGTAAGATTATACTATGCCCGTGTTTGGTTTGGGGTATTAGCTAATCTCGGGATAACTTTTATACTAAAATGGTGGGATTATTTATCCCATATAGAAAGTGGGATAATTAATCACATGGGATATCACACCATTGTAACAGTTGGCTAGTTCTGGTAGAATATGATGAGTTTTGAGATCTGAGTCTGGCGGTTGAGCTTATAATGGTATAGATCTATGTTATACGGATTCTCCGAAAATGTCACGAGGTGCGTGTCGGATCCTCCAAAAATTATATCCGATACGGGTGTGACAACATTTTGAAGAGTTCGTGCAACATAGGTGTAAATAGCTTGTTTTATCACTAAGGTTGGGGATGCATGTCCAACCTTTAAGCAGTTTTGTTTTCTCTTGAGCTGTAATTCTTTCACTTGATAATAAAATGGCATCTTTAATTACCAAAAAAAAATGGCTATAGGCTGTGAATTTAATAATTCTATTATTATGATTCAGAGGGTAGACATGTAATAATTCGACTCAGTGAATCAACGATTATTAATATAATAAGTTGTACCAGAAAGGCCAGCTCCAAAGTCGTAATAATACCAAATTTCATTGTTTTTTATCCACACCCTGATGGACAACTCGTGCACGAAACATCTCGCTTACGCGCAAGGCCTGGGGAAGGGTCGTACCCAAGAGGTGTGATGTAAGTATCCTACCCTAATACAAGCATCAATGGTTGATTCGATGGCTCAAATCCGGGATCTATAGATCGCACAGATACAATTTTACCGTTGCTCTAAAGTTTCCCTTGCTCCAAAACCTGGGACCTGACGTAGGTACCCTACCCTAGCATCAGTGTTTTCTGTGTTTTTTTTTTTCATCCACACCCTTATACCTTTAAACTATTTACTCTTTTTTTTCCTTCTATGTTTAATGATCTTATGCCTAACCTTGTGACAATGCTTGGCTAGTGAATGCAGAAGCGGATGGAGACTTTTCCAAATAGCCGATTATTTTCAACACAAAGTATAAATACATGTAAAAAGATTTACTATAATTTAAACAAATATTAAAATCTGAATTCATAATTTAGATGTATAATGAATTTAATTATAAGAATTTAAAATTTAAAATCATCAAATTTTAAATTCTTGATCCGCCTTCAATAGTGATATAGAGCCGTTCAAAACATGAACAATGACAAACTAATTTTCCAGAGCATGAACTAAGAAACAAGATTATTAGAAGGGTAAAACTATAATAAATAAATAAATAACAAGTTTGATCCGGGCCAATGTCGTTTTCTGCTTGTCTAAATGCTCCAAACTGTTTTTTCCCCTTCTAGTCAACCCAACAACAATTTATTTTATTAAATCTATGAAGTAATCGCCAAAAAAGCCTTCTCTTTAGATGCTTTTGAAGTACCTTTGGAGCACCTCATGGCCTATATATTGCAATATACAAGATTGTTTAGATATTGAAAATTTTCATTTCTATCTCTTTTGTTTCTCGTTCTTTAAGTAGATTCAAGTCCATTACAGTATAATTTTACGGTCATGGCGACTTTAATCAACTCATTTCTAGATGAAATAAGAAAGATAAATATATTGGGAGTTGGGTATTTTGTGGTAACATTGCTAACTATTTATGTTACTCAATGGATTTATAGATGGAGAAATCCAAAATGCAATGGAGTTCTTCCTCCAGGTTCTATGGGTTTCCCTCTTATTGGAGAAACTCTTCAGTTGATCTTTCCTAGTCATTCCTTGGACCTTCCTCCATTCTTGAAAAATAGAATTAAAAGGTAAATATGACAAAATAAATATTTAGATGTTGTTAGTTCTAAATTGAAAGATTGAGTTATTAAATGTATTTCTAATTCTATTTATCATATATCTTTTATATATATATATATATATATATATATATATATATATATATATATATATATATATATATATATATATATATATATATATATATATATATTGATAAAAAAAATACTTACGACCCCATCATTGGATCCGCCGGAGGCGGACCTATATGTTATAGTGAGGGGTCACCGAACTCCGTAAGTTTCGGCAGAAATCTTGTATATGTATATGTATATACCTTGACAATGGTTAATTTAAAGCACTTTGTGCCCTGGACACTAAAAGCCTTTAGGGGTCAATGATTGAGTAGAATACTCTGCCCCTGTCGTAAAAATTATGAGTCCGCCTCTGGGATCTGCCACAGTTGGTAAAGACTAGTAGTAGCTAGGTCATGCCCCCTGGAGTTACTATTGGAAGGCTTCCATTGTATTTGTTCTGCTCTATTTTATATAGCGTAATTTAACATGTCTTAACAGGTTATCTTCTTTAACTTTTCCTGATTATCTGTGAGGTAATTTGAAAGTGTAAAAGTTCTTTGACATGGTTAGTGTATTGAAGTTAAACTCTTATTTAGTTAATTTCAAACATGATTTTTCATATAATAGTTGGACTTATATTGTAATGAAATTTGTTCATAACATCAACAATATTTATTTCTACTTATTTCAGATATGGACAGATGTTTAAAACAAATGTAGCAGGGAGGCCTGTAATTATAAGTGCAGATCCTGAATTCAACAGTTTTATTCTTAGGCAAGATGGAAAATTGGTTGAGACTTGGTCTTTGGATACTTTTGCTGAAGTATTTGAACAAAATACTCATTCTTCAAGAAAATATACTAGACATTTGACTCTAAATCATTTTGGTGTTGAGGCCCTTAAGGAGAGACTACTTCCTCAAATGGAAGACTTTATTAAATCTACTCTTTCTAATTGGTCAAATCATGAGTCTCTTGAAGTAAAAAGTGCAGCCATTAAAGTAAGTAAATTCCAATCACTATATATATATATTTCTACTTTATTTTTTTTAGTTTTAAGTTATATACACTGGCGGCGTAATTAATTTTTAATATTATCGGTGTAATTTAACATGTTATAGCATGTTGACTACCTTCTTGTTCTAATACCAATCAATGTTATCCAGGGCTCGTTTGGCCATAAAAAGAAATTAACTTTTTCCAGAATTTTTTTACTTTTATCCGAAGTCAGTGTTTGGCCATGAAATTTTTAAATTTCACTTGAAGTTGAATTTCGAAATTTTTCGGAATTTGAAAAACTCCAAAGCCTTTCAAAATTTTCACTTCAAAAACAGCTCCAAATTGTCTTCAGGTCCAAACATTACTCTAATATTTAAATATCATTTTCACTTGATTTTTTTTTATTTTTTTTTACTTTTTTCGGAATTTCACAATTCTTATGTCCAAACTCCCACTAAATAGAATTACCTACAATTATCTTTTAAATAACCTGATTGTGTAAAACGTTAGTGCATAAAACTTAAACTTTGAAATTGTTGTATGTTGTTAACAGAATACTAGTTGTTTGTTATCTGCAATAAAGGATAAAAACACAGTAGTTATTGGCTTTTTGAAATTTTTACATAAATATTGTTATTTACATTTTTTTTTTTTTGGTAAATGGCAGGTGACAGTTGATTTTGCTGCAAAGCAAATATTTAGTGGTGATCTTGATAATGCACCATTCAATATCAGTTACATGTTCAGGGATTTGGTTGAAGGACTAATGTCTTTCCCAATTAATCTTCCTGGAACTGCTCATCATAAATGTTTGCAGGTATCCTATATCTTGAATTAGCTGCGAACTTCGTCGCTGATCTATAGCAGAGATATTTGATAATCCGTCGCTAATTCGTCGCTAATTAGAATTTTTTTTTTTAAAAAAAAATTCGAAGGATCTAAAGTGTTTTCACACGTCCCCTCCAGGGTGACTCGAACCCAAGAACTAACGGAGGTGGGTGAAGATGTTATACCAACTGAGCAAACCTCACTTGTCTCGCTAAGTAGGATTAGCAACCGATTTTACTGTTTATCTACAGAATTTTGTCCGTGGCTAATTCTTATTTTTATTTTAGTAGTGTCTGGAATTTGACACACGTGAAAATTAATACAGATTCATAAGAAAGTGCGCGAAACAATGAGAGATGTTCTAACAAAGAGGCTCAGTTCATCAGCAGAAAAACGCACAGAAGAAGACTTAGTCGATCATTTGCTAAGGGACATGGATTCTCAGAATTTTTTAACAGAGGATTATATAGTTCAGATGATGTTTGGTTTGTTATTTGTTACCTCTGATTCCATTTCGACTACATTGGCTTTGTGTTTCAAGTTGCTTGCTGAACATGCTGATGTTTTGGAGGAATTAATAGTCAGTATCTTAAATATAATCTTGTTTAATTCTTGACTTTAATGTATAGTAATATATTAACATATCTAACCATATGTTATACTTAATCCAGGCTGAGCATGATTCAATTTTGAAGAATAAAGAGAATTTGGATGATCCTCTCACTTGGAATGACTATAAATCCATGACCTTTACACTTCAGGTCTCTTCTACACTTATAAAATACATGTTTTAACATATATATATATACTGACAGTAAAAAAATTACACTATATATACTGACAGTAAAAAAATTACACTATCAAGAAATTACATGTATATGCTCATAATGAGTGAAATTTTTAACCTGAAAAGTAAGAGAAGTAACCTTCTACAGTAAGATAAATTGTGTTGATAAAATAAATTTATCATTACATTATGGGATTGTTACACAAATAGCCAGCAAGATTTAATGTTTATTTTTTCTAGCTTGTATACATAGATATACATTGATTATACACGGTTATCAGTCGATGTAAGTTAAATTTGTAATAGGGTAGCATTCCTACTACTTTAATTTGACACAAACTAACATTCATGTAATTATAATAAGGCTAATCTTTTTTCTTCTATCATATGTATATGAAGTACAGGTTATTAATGAAGTATTGAGGCTAGGAAATATTGCACCTGGACTATTCCGTCGAGCATTAAAGGATATTCCGGTTAATGGTATGAAAATAAAAATAAAAATTAAAAGTCTAAACCACATTTGTTGAAGCAAAAATTGGAAAATGGATTTATTTTCTTCTTTATTTCTTTGTTATTTAGGGTATACAATACCAGCAGGTTGGGTAATTATGATTGCAACTGCTGCTCTTCACTTAAACTCAGACCAATTTGAGGATCCACTTTCATTCAATCCATGGCGTTGGAAGGTATAAAAACATATAGTAGTTATTTAACTACTAGAAAAATTATGAATTGGTTAATTAAATAACTTCCTAATTGAATTTGTCTTTTTTTTTTTTTATAAAGGAAATCCAGCAAAGTTGTGCAGCTAAGAATTTCATGCCATTTGGATCTGGAATGAAGCAATGTGCTGGTGCAGAATACAGCAGGGTCTTTTTAGCCACCTTCCTACATGTATTAGTCACTAAATATAGGTACTTAATCATATTTTTTCTTATGAATTTAAGTTATATACACTAACTTATGCTATTTAAGTTATATATGCTAACACTACAAAAATATTATGTTGAAGAATTAATCCAAATAGCCGTCCACATAATCTCTTAAACTAAAAATAGTTGGCGAATGTGTGTGTGTGTATATATATAATCAATGTATAATCTATGTATACCGACTAGAAAAAATAAACATTCAATATGGCAGACCCAAGTAGCAACCCATCTAACCGCTTAAACTAAAAATAGCCGGTGAAGGTATAATATATGCATAATTTATGTAATATATGTGTATAATTAATCTATATATATGACTAGAAAAAGTAAACAATAAATATGACCGGCTATTTGTGTAAAGATCCCAAAATATTTTACTCTAGCAGTGTAGTTTAACCTATGATAACATGTTAATACCATTTTTATCAGATTATTAATGAATACTTATCATAGAAATTTATCAGTAATTACCTTATAAAAATTACCTGAATTGTGAATATTATTTATTGTCAGTGCATATAATTTAAACTCCTTATCATATGAATTTATTATTGTGCTAAAAAATGATCAACATAGATTCACAATGTTTTGTCTTGTTGAACATGAATTTGCAGATGGACAATGGTAAAAGGAGGCAAAATTATTCGAGCACCAATAATAAGGTTCCCAGATGGATTTCACTTCAAGATTTCTCAGAAGAACCAATAAAAAAAATATCATTATCATTAACATATATTATGTCGTGTTTAATTCTTGTCAAATAATGCTTATCATTCAGTTTACTGCAAAATCCCATTCGTGATTCCCTTTTTTGTTTGTTGTAAAATTGTCTCCGTTTGTACTTTATTTCAAATGTCATACTTCTGAATATTGAGAATTACGTGTGCTCCTGCACAATGCGTTTATCTTTGATATTCGGAAAAAAATAAAAAATAGCTAGATTTACAAGTGGTAATTGAAAAATAACCATTGATTCAAAAGTAATAAAAATTTAGTCACTTTTCTTGTAAAAATAAAATTTGATCAAAAATACCCTTAGAATCCGAAAAAATTTCAGCATAATATGCGAGAGTTCGAATTTTTTACATATGAGATTCAAATATAATGTGTTGGAGTTCCAGCATATATGCTGAAAATTTATACGCATAAGCTCCATAATTTAGTTTTTCGTGTTTCAACAAAATAGTGGCTATTTCTTAATGACTTTGCAAATGCTAGGTATTTTTCAATTACCAGTCTAAAAACTGGCTAGCCCCTGCTATTTTCACTTGATATTCTAGTATTATTAAGGAAAACTACTAGCTATGTCCATTTATAAGTAGCTTATTATAAAAATTAGTTGATTCATATAATATTACTAATATTAGCCAAATGCTACATATATTAGCCAATTAGCTATTTGTAGCAAAAAAATAATGTCAAATCTTTGCTTTCTTTTTTGTGGGTGTTATTAGAATAGATTGAGTATATCTTAAAGAGTTTGAATCTCAATTTTGGGATGATTTGGCAGAATTTTGAGGTGGTTTGAATAGAAAATTCGAAGTAGAATATGAAACATGAAAAAAATCTTACTAGTATCATTTGTGTATCACATATATATCATATCTATCTATATCTATATTTGTTTACCCGAAAAATGGATAGAGTTGAATTTATACGCAGTTCCGAGGATATGTGGCGTAACTTGACACAAAATATAAGGATCAATAGAAATGTAAATATAGATTAGAGAGAATCCGAAATAGGTAAGGTTGTCAGGAATAAAGAATCTTAGGATTCAACAAATAGAATCAATGTAAGAAATCTGAATGAACAATTCTTTACTGTAGGAGAATATAACACTTTTATTACAATGTAAGCCTGAGAAACTTGTCCTACACAAATAATAACCAAGCCCTTTTATAGTGGAGGGATTTAGCTCTAAGCATAATAAAATAAACATTCAGTGGGAGACCCATGATAAGTCAGCTTTTCCATAATTTCTGCCAAGATTCTCTCTAGTGGGATTGCAACGGCTTTTGTCTGTGAGCTCGATCTTGCTTAGAACCCTCGATTTTGGTTTGAGCTTGATTTCGGCTCGAACTCATGATCTTGGTTCGAGCCTGATCCTGGCTCGAGCCCTCGAATTGATTCGAGGTCAATGTCGGTTGGTCTCTGGATTATCAGCATGGTAGATTTTGATTTGAGCTTGGTAATGATATCAAACTTGACACGGATCGGCCTACCCAGGTTCGAGGATAGTTTGCTCCACCTTCGGAATCTCACTTTGATAAATTATCGTTTGAACTCGATCGGACATGCTAAGGCCGAAACCTATTTCGACCGTATATAATATTATTATAAAAGTATGAATTCAATGTCGGTTTACAAAAATAACCTTATAATATTAAGCATAATAACTCATAATAAAAGGACATAACCGAAATTCTAGATATTAGTCTTATAATTCTATTAGTTTTAGGACATAATTGGATAAATTATCAGATTTCAGATAATAATACCCCTTAAGTTCGAACTTCTTAGCTATTTGCGATATTCTTTTATGCTTGTATTGAAATCTTAAAGCGAGTCCAATCTCACAAGGACAAGAACTTTTACTTATGTTGAAATTCTAGAACCATTCCAATCTGACTAGGAGAAGAACAAATCGAAGCTTATGTTGTCTCTATATATAAAGGGTTTTCTTTATTTTGTACAAGCAAAAGTGTTGTTGAAGAATCTTTAAATCAGTTCTTACCATATTTAAAATTCCAAAGTTATACCAACTACGAACAAGCAGTACCTATGAATATTGGAATGTTAGTCTTTCTATAGACTATAGGCAATTTAATTTCCCTCAACACGTGAATTTTCTTTTAAAGATTAGTCTTGTGTGGTATTTTCTTTGATGTTGTAACAGCTATAGTGAATTTTGATTTATTCTCTATCCTCTATTATGTAGTTATTCAATATTTTTGTTCCTAATTTGAATAAAAGACCCACTATAATTCACAGTGTGCCGCCGATGAGACACCAGCAGAACCACGGCCTGAGGAGTGTGTTTCCGGGGCGTGTGTCCTTACTTCAGATTTTAAGGTCGATAAAGGTTCATCGGTCCCTGGCCGGTGTGAGCCTGTATCGAGGTACATGTGTTCGATAACCGAAAAGCACCTCGAACAGCTAAAGAAATATTGCAATTGGGGTGAGAAAGAAATTTTTACGCCCGATGAAGATATCACTTCTTACGTGAAAGGGTTTTTGAATGTGTATACTTACCCTTTCACTTTGGGTCAATTTGATTCCGTTATTATTGACTTCTGTCGACAATACCAAGTAACCCTAGGTCAGGTCCATCCTTCTTTATGGCGGATCGTTATCCTGATCTGATATTTTGTGAGCAAGATCGAGGGGATACCGTTCACCCTCGATCATCTTATCCGATTGTACCGTCCTCGACTTTTTCGAGGGGGGTTAATAAAACTCCAGCGTCGGGCTACCAAGGCTCTGTTCTCGAGTATTGACGGGAAAAAGGACCGAGGTTGGATGGGCAGGTTCGTTCGAGTAAGGACTTCGGACCTGATCCCGACTGAAAAGATGCCCTTTCCCGAGGAGTGGAATATGAAACGTAAGTGTGATCTTGGTGTTACTTCTATTTTCTTCTTTCATTTATTCTCTCATCGACACTCCCCCTTCTTTTTCTTTTTTTTTGATGTAGCGGTTCCCTGGATGCCCGGAGCAATCCCCGATCTCAAGAACTGGGTACGAGCCCTTGTTTCGACCTCCGCATATGCCGAGCGCTCATGGCGTGATTTGTCAAAGGGTCGGTAGAAGGCCAAAAATCACGGTAAGCTCATTTCTCGGACTCTTTGATGATCCGAACGAGGTGGTTTTCAAAATATTTTATTAAGGTTTTCCATATGCAGGTTTGGGTAAAGACGCAGTTTTGAGGCCCTTGTCCAATGAGGAGGAAATTTCGGCCTCTGTCCCAAACCGGTGAAGGAAAATAAAAGGAAAAGAGCCTCGGTTCCCGAAGGTCCAAAACCGAAGAAGAGGACAGCTCGTAAGCCGAACAAGAATGTCATCCCTTTGACCGTGGAATCCGTTCTGCGTCTAAGGGATGAAGATGAAGAAGCAGAAGAAGAGAACGATGAGTTCGCGCTGGCGGTCCGAACGAAGAGAACCACCGATGCATCGCCGGCTGGATCGATGATGCTCCATGAGGCTTTGCCTCGAACTGAAGGTATACCGGAGAAGGATTCGGGTAGAGTCCCCGAACTATCGGATATCGAAGACGCATCTTATCGGAGTCAACCGGCAGGGGATATGACCGTAGAGGCCCTCGAACCCCTTCGAACCGAGGAGGACGCTCCAGACGATTCGCCTACCTTTCCCGCTTTTTCCGCAGGGGTGATTCGGGAAGCTCAAGCTCTAGGAGCCCTCGATCTAGACAGGTCTCACGATGAAGAAGATCCCTTTCATGACCTGTTTACTGGCATTGAGGACGTTGCCGGTGCTGGTGATGAATCGGATCTTTTTCAAGGATTGCGGCAAGCTTTGAATCAGGTGAGCTTTTAAAATTATTTTGTCGGTACTATCTTTATATTCGTTTTTCGTTAACTCCGCTTCTTGTTTCTTTGTAGGCAGCGGCAGTTTATTGAGAACAATGTTCTCGATCCCAGAAAGAGCTGCATCGATACGCGGCCGACCTTCAACGGGCTACTGACGAGAGGAACTCTCTTAGACTTTCCCTAGGGCAGAGAGAAGATGAAATAAAAGATCTCCGAGCTGAGCTGGCCAAGACTTATCGAGATCAGACCGATTTGTCTGAGCAGGTAATGATGCTTTTGAAAGCCTAAGGGCTTGATACCGGAATGATAGATAACATTTCGGTCTCACAGCTGCAGCAAAAAATCGAGATGATCGGGAAGCTTCGTGAGGAGGTCGACATGATAAGAACGGAGTCTTTGCGGTGGAAAGAAGGTATGGACCACTTTGCTGCGGAAAAAGAGACTGCTCGAGCCTAGTTATCATCGTCTGAAACCCAACTTCAGAAAATGAAGGATAAAGGCCTGGTTCAAGCAAGAAGAATTGAGGAGCTTGAGGCTCGGTTGGCCTCTGTACTTGCCAAGGCCGAATTCGATGTCGAAAAGGCAAAGCCGATGCGGATGCGCTCGTGGCCATCTATCGGGCTGATGCTGAAGCTGCCCAAGTCCAGGCAAGAGAGGTAGCCGAGTCCGCCGATATTCGGGCGCATTGGCTCATCGAACTTGCTAAGTGCTGATCCAGAAGGGAAACTCTCGAGGAGATCCATGCTCGTGGCTTCGATCTCGCTGAAGAGATAAAAAGGGCCAAAAAACTCGAATCCGATGCTGAAGCTCTGGTTTCTGATGACGATGGGAGCGAGAGTGGATCTGAAAATGAGGGGGCTGATAAAGAAGAGATCGCTCCTGACCGAGAAGTTTAGTTCTTAGTGTTTATGTTGTAATGCAGATAAATTTGTATATAGACATATCTCCCTTTTTTGCCGAATTGGTTCCGTTTTTGTTACCTGTCTTGTGAGGACTTTACTCACGCCTTATGAATTTTTTGACAATGATTTAAACAACTGGATCAAACTGGATCAAATTTAGGCTTATTAGTTGTCAATGGTTCGTTCTTGAAGAAACATAGCCCGTAGGCGTAATGGTCGAGTGGGTGTTTGCTCGAACTCGAAATAAAAATAGCCCGTAGGCTTAATGGAGTGAGCGATTCAAACTCGTAGTATAGCCCGTAAGTGTAATGGTCGAGTGAGTGTTAGCTCGAACTCGAAATAAAAGTATCCCATAGGCTTAATGGTCAAGTGAGTGTGCTCGAACTCAAAATAAAAATAGATGTAGGCTTAGTCGAGTGAATGATTCAAACTCGAAGTAGTGTAGCACGTAGGCGTAATGGTCGAGTGAGTGTTAGCTCGAACTCGAAATAAAAGTAGCCCGTAGGCTTAATAGTCGAGTAAGTGTGCTCGAACTCCAAATAAGAAGAGCCCGTAGGCTTAGTCGAGTGAGTGATTCAAACTCGAAGTAGTGTATCCCGTAGGCATAATGGTCGAGTGGGTGTTAGCTCGAACTCGAAATAAAAGTAGCCCGTAGGCTTAATGGTCGAGTGAGTGTGCTCGAACTCGAAATAAAAAGAGCATGTAGGCTTAGTCGAGTGATTCAAACTCGAAGTAGTGTAGCTCGTAGGCGTAATGGTCGAGTGAGTGTTAGCTCGAACTCGAAATAAAAGTAGCCTGTAGGCTTAATGGTCGAGTGAGTGTGCTCGAACTCGAAATAAAAATAGCCTGTAGGCTTAGTCGAGTGAATGATTCAAACTCGAAGTAGTGTAGCCCGTAGGCGTAATAGTCGAGTGAGTGTTAGCTCGAACTCAAAATAAAAGTAGCCCGTAGGCTTAATGGTCGAGTGAGTGTGCTCGAACTCGAAATAAAAAGAGCCCATAGGCTTAGTCGAGTGAATGATTCAAACTCGAAATAGTGTAGCCCGTAGGCGTAATGGTCGAGTTTATTTTCTGATTGCATAATAAATCTCAAAATAGAGGAATTTTCCTTGGATATAATAAGCCGATAAAGAAGAGAACTTTCTTCGCACGTTATTACATGCCTGGGTTTGGGCCAATCTATATGAGCATGGTTTG
Source organism: Nicotiana tomentosiformis (assembly GCF_000390325.3). Lineage (NCBI taxonomy): Eukaryota > Viridiplantae > Streptophyta > Magnoliopsida > Solanales > Solanaceae > Nicotiana > Nicotiana tomentosiformis. The sequence continues at coordinate 13,125,219 of NC_090815.1, read as the reverse complement.
CTTCGACCATTTGGCTCTTATAATTTTTCCTATTGGAACCCTGTTGTTGTGAAATAACTTCCTTGCGAGGCTCGGATATTGTTTTAAATATTGTACGATCAACGGTTGCCTCATTAAAAACCTTACCGAAAAACCCATTTGGGATAAAACTGGTCTAAGGAAAAAATAGTGCAACACGTGCTTTCAAGCGAGAGAGCCATCTTAGCCCTTGTTCGGACTTCTGCAGGGGTCAGTTTTGAGATATAAACGAATATGGAAAGGTTGTACTTTAGCAATAGTACCGTTTTAGATGTGATACATTCCAGCTGCTTGATAGCTGTTTGCCGTTTATAATGCCAAGCATGTACGATCCCTTTCCGATGTTCTCGAGCACTTGATATGGTCCTTCCCAATTCGGTCATAGTTTTCCTTCGTTCGGATTTCGGGTATTGATAGTAATTTTTCTTAACACTAAGCCCCCAGGCTTGAAATGGCGGAGCTTGGTTCTTTGGTTATAATATCTTTCGATTTGCTGCTTTTGGGCGGCTAATTGGACGAGTGCAGCTTCTCGTCTTTTGTCCGATAGTTCGAGGCTAGTATTTATGGCCTCGTTATTTGATTCTTCCATCACGAATCGCAATCTGGCACTGGGTTCACCAACTTTGACTGGTATCAATACTTCGGACCCATATACTAAGGAGAATGGGGTCGCCCCCGTACTGGATTTTGACGTCGTCCGATATGCCCAAAGGACTTCGGGCAGGATTTCTCTCTATTTCCCTTTAGCTTCGTTCAACCTCTTCTTTAAGTTTTGAATGACAGTTTTGTTTGTTGATTCGGCTTGTCCATTCCCACTGGGGTGGTATGGTGTCGATAGTATCCTTCTTATCTTTTGGTTTTCGAGGAATCTCGTTACTTTGCTGCCAACGAATTGTTTTCCGTTGTCACATACTATTTCGGCGGGTATCCCGAATCGGCATATGATATGATCCCAAATAAAGTCTATAACTTCTTTCTTTCTTATTTTTTCGAACACCTGCGCTTCAACCCATTTAGAAAAATAGTCAGTCATAAATAAAATGAATTTGGCTTTACCTGGGGTCGATGGCAGAGGGCCGACGATATCCATTCCCCACTTCATGAACGGCCATGGGGATAGGACTGAGTGGAGTTGCTCTTCAGGTTGGTGGATCATCGGTGCAAACCTTTGACATTTGTCACACTTACGAACAAATTCCTTCGCATATTTGCCCATATCAATCCACTAATACCCTGCTCTGATTATTTTTCGAACTAATGTATCGGCTACAGAGTGATTCCCGCAAGTACCCTCGTGCACTTCCCGTAGGATATAATCGGTATCTCCCGGACCCAAGCATACTGCCAACGGTCCATCGAACGTTCTTAGGTACATCGTTCCGTCCGAAGCCAACGTGAATCGAGTAGCTTTAGTCTGTAGGAAGCTAGAATCTTTAGGGTCCGATGGGAGTTTTCCGCTCTTCAAGTATTCAATATACTTGTTTCTCCAATCCCAGGTTAAGCTTGTAGAATTTATTTCGGCATGACCTTCTTCGATTACCGATCTCAAAAGTTGAACAACATTCCCCGAGCCCAAATCATCTACCTCGATCGACGACCCCAAATTCGCAAGCGCATCGGCCTCATTATTTTGTTCCCTCGGTACATGCCGTAAAGTCCATCGTTTGAAATGGTGCAAAGTTACAAGCAGTTTATCTAAATACCTTTGCATTCTACCTTCTCGAACTTCGAAGGTTTTGTTTACTTGACTCACCACCAGTAAGGAGTCGCAATTGGCTTCAATGACTTCTGCTCCCAAGTTTCTAGCTAGCACAAGACCTGCAATCATGGCTTCATACTCGACCTCGTTGTTAGTCAACCTGATAGTTTTAATAGATTTCCTAATAGTGCTACCCGTGGGTGGTTTCAAAACTATGCCCAGCCCGGACCCTTTTACGTTCGAAGCCCCGTCCGTAAAAAGGATCTATACCCCTGATGATGTACCTGATTTCAACAGTTCTTTTTCGACTTCGGGTACGAGGGTTGGAGTGAAATCGGCCACGAAGTCTGCTAAAATTTGAGGCTTGTTGGCCATGCGAGGTTGATATTCGATATTGTACCCACTGAGTTCGACAGCCCATTTGGCCAATCGGCCTGATAACTCAGGTTTGTGCAAAATATTACGAAGCGGGTAAGTGGTTAACACACATATGGAATGACATTGAAAGTATGGCCTTAACTTTCTTGAGGCACTTATCAGTGCAAGTGCCAATTTTTCTAGGAGCGGATATCTAGTTTCCGCATCTCCTAAGGTTCGACTAGTATAATAAACGGAGAATTGCGTACCTGGCTCCTCTCGAACTAGGACACCGCTTACGGTGACTTCCGATACTGCCAAGTACAAACAAAGTTTTTCGTCTGTTTTTGGAGTGTGGAGTAGTGGTGGGCTTGATAGATATCGCTTTAGTTCCTCTAATGTTTGTTGGCACTCCGGGGTCCAAGCAAAATCGTTCTTCTTTTTGAGTAGAGAGAAGAATTTGTGACTTCAGTCAGATGATCTTGAGATGAACCGGCTTAAGGCTGCAATCCGACCCGTTAGCCTTTGTACAGCCTTCACGTTGTTCACAACGACGATGTCTTCGATGGCCTTGATTTTATCGGGGTTAATCTTTATTCCCCGATGTGACACCATGAAGCCAAGGAACTTGCCCGAACCGACCCCGAAAGCATATTTCTCGGGGTTGAGCTTCATGTTGTATTTCCTTAAAATCTCGAACGTTTCCTGCAAATGAGTCAAATGGTCCTCTGCACGCAGGAACTTAACTAACATGTCATCAATATAAACTTTCATTAATTTTCCTATTTGTTCTTCGAACATTTTATTTAATAGGCGTTGGTAAGTAGCCCCTGCGATTTTTAGCCCGAAGGGCATCACATTATAACGTTCCATATTTGGTGACAAATGAAGTCTTTTCCTGGTCCTCCGGGTTCATCTGGATTTGATTATACCCAGAATAGGCATCGAGAAAAGTGAGGATCTCTTGGCCGGCCGTGGCATCGATCATGCGATCGATGTTGGGCAGCGGAAAGGAATCTTTGGGGCACGCTTTGTTCAAATCCTTATAGTCCACACACATTCTAAGTTTGTTCCCTTTTTTAGGGACTACAACTATATTGGCTAGCCATTCGGGATACTTCACCTCCCGAATGGACCCTACTTTGAGAAGCTTGGTTACCTCGCCTTTTATGAACGCGTGCTATCTCTCAGACTGGGGTCTTCTCTTTTGCTTCACCGGTCTGAACCTGGGGTCCAAACTTAGCCGATGCGTCGTTATGTCCGGCGGGATCCCTGTTATATCTAAATGGGACAAGGCAAAACAATCGATGTTATCGATAAAAAATTGAACGAGTATCTTTCTGAGTTCGGGGCTCAACCCCGTTCCCAAGTATACCTTTCGCTCGAGCCAATGTTCAATTAATATGACTTGCTCTAGTTCCTCGATTGTTGATTTGGTGGTGTTGGAGTCATCAGGAATCACGAAAAATCAAGGGACCCTTTTATCATCATCCTCTTCGATCTTCTGGTTGTCTGGCTGGGTCGAAGCTGATGTCTGTGATTGCTATTTGGTGTCCTGTTCTCCTTCCGGGCTCGATCCTTTTATCGGCAAAAGTGAGGACATTGGTTTAGCTTCGTCGACGGAGACATTGTTTCCTGGATGGTTCCGGCCACGTTTATTGGTAGGATTATCTCACCCTTGGTGGTTTCGCATGCCATATTGAACCCGTTTAGGACCAGAGTTACGGGTACGATCTGATCCTGTAGGCCGAGCTGCTCTACTACCTTCAATCGGATGATGTTGGCCGAGCTACCTAGATCGATTAACACACTCTTAATTTTAGTTTTATTCATAAGTACGGATATTACCAGTACATCGTTATGAGGTTGGATGACCCCCTCTGCATTTTCATCATCAAAGGACAAATCCCCATGGGTGCGTAATCTTGAGTCCGAGATCGTTTTTCCCTCACCGTCGATGTTTTTGTGCGTTTAAGTACTGGTCCCTGAGGGGTATCGATGCCTCTGATGATCATGTGGATGACGTGCTACGGTTCTTCTTGCTCGTTTTGCTTGCTGAAATCCCTGCTTTTAAAATGGTTCTTCGCCCTATCACTTAGAAATTCCCGAAGGTGCCCTTTGTTAAACAAATGAGCTATTTCCTCCCTTAGTTGCTTACAATCTTCCGTTCTGTGGCCACGGGTACCATGATATTCGCACGTTTGATTGGGATTTCTTCGGGCAGGATCGGTCTGCATGGGTCGAGGCCATTTAGTGTCTTTGATGCGTCCGATGGCTGACACGAGAGCGGATGCACCAACGTTGAAGTTATATTCTGATAATCGAGGTGCTTCTATAGGATCGACATATTTAACGAAGCCGCTCTTACTCATAAGCCCCCGAAAATTTTGTCCTCGATCGATCCTTCGACTATTCCGAACTGCATTACGTGCTGAACCGTTATTCACCCAATCTGCGACATACGGTCAATATCGGTCTCTGTTCGACCTTTGTTCTCTGTCGATCTCCTTTTGGTTTTTAGTAACTGTCCTGTTCTAATTAACGGGTCTGTACGGAGCTGCCAACTGATCATCATCGACCCTAATTTTCGATTGGTATCGGTTATGTACATCTGCCCACATTATCGCCGGATACTCGATCAAATTTTGTTTCAGCCGATGTGATGATGTCGAACTTAGCTCGTTCAACCCTTGGGTGAAAGCTTGTGTGGCCCAATCGTCTGTCACCGGGGGTAATTCCATGCGTTTCATTTGAAATCGGGATACGAATTCCCTCAGCATTTCATCCTCCCTTTGCTTTACTTTGAAGAGGTATGATTTCCTTGTTGCAACCTTTATGGCACCAACATGTGCCTTTACGAGCGAATCTGCTAATATGGCAAAAGAATCGATGGAATTCGGTGGTAAATTGTGGTACCAGATCATCGCTCCCTTCGATAGGGTCTCCCCAAACTTTCTCAACAACACGGATTCGATCTCATCGTCCTCCAAATCGTTGCCTTTTATGGCACATGTGTAAGAGGTGACATGTTCGTTAGGATCGGTCGTACCGTTGTATTTGGGAATTTTGAGCATAAAGAATTTTTTGGGGATTAGCTTCGGTGCCACACTCGACGGAAAAGGCTTTTGTATGATTTTTTTGGAATCAAGCCCCCTTATCATTGGTGGAGCCCCCGGGATTTGATCGACCCTAGCATTGTACGTTTTCACCCTCTTGTCATTGGCTTCGACTCGTTTTGTAAGTTCCTCGAGTAGTTTAGAAATTCCGGGAGTAGTCCCCGATTCTTGCTCGTTAGATTTCACTATGGCGGGCTCTGTTCTAGGGGTGACTTCCCGAAGTGGATTGGAATCCGGCCTGCTTTGTGCGCGAGTTTGGCTCTGTAGCTGAGCTATCGCTACTTGTTGGGCTTGTAGCATCTCGAAGATCATACGTAAGCTGGCCCCGATTTCTCCCGCATTTTGGGTATCTCGGGCTATAGATCGAGTACCGCCCTGAATGCTTCTTTTCGGTTCGGAGCGCTGATTTGCCTCCAAAGCTATTTGTGAATTGACATCCAATGGTATTTCGGCTCGAATTTCGGGTACTTTGATTTGAGCCTCGGTGCCATCGTTAATTGGCCTTCCGGCTCCAGGTGCCAAGTTGTTGGTTTTATCTTAAAGGTCGGCTTCGTAATCGATTGGTGAAGCCATTTGATTGGTGGTTATTCGCAGCTGATCCGAAATTTAAGATGTTTTCGAAAATGAGTGCAAGGCACAATGGCGTGTTTTTTCAGATTTGTATCGAATAACCATTGTTATCCTCGGCCCCACAGTGGCCTCCAAACTGTTTACCCAAAAAATAGATAGAGTTGAATTTATACGCAGTTCCGAGGATAAGTGGCGTAACTTGACACAAAATGTAAGGATCAATAGAAATATAAATATAGATTAGAGAGAATCCGAAATAGGTAAGGTTGTCAGGAACAAAGAATCTTAGGATTCAACAAATAGAATCAATATAAGAAATCTGAATGAACAATTCTTTACTGTAGGAGAATATAATACTTTTATTACAATGTAAGCCTGAAAAACTTATCCTACACAAATAATAACCAAGCCCTTTTATAGTGGAGGGATTTGGCTCTAAGCATAATAAAATAAACATTCAGTGGGAGACCCATGATAAGACAGCTTTTCCATAATTTCTGCCAAGATTCTCTCTAGTGGGATTGCAACGGCTTTTGTCTGTGAGCTCGATCTTGCTTAGAACCCTCGATTTTGGTTTGAGCTTGATTTCGGCTCGAACTCATGATCTTGGTTCGAGCCCGATCCTGGCTCGAGCCCTCGAATTGATTCGAGGTCAATGTCGGTTGGTCTATGGATTATCAGCATGGTAGATTTTGATTCGAGCTTGGTAATGATATCGAACTTGACACGGATCGGCCTCCCCAGGTTCGAGGATAGTTTGCTCCACCTTCGGGATCTCACTTTGATAAATCATCGTTTGAACTCGATCGGACGTGCTAAGGCCGAAATCTATTTCGACTGTATACAATATTATTATAAAAGTATGAATTCAATGTCGGTTTACAAAAATAACCTTATAATATTAAGCATAATAACTCATAATAAAAGGACATAACCGAAATTCTAGATATTAGTCTTATAATTCTATTAGTTTTAGGACATAATTGGATAAATTATCAGATTTCAGATAATAATACCCCTTAAGTTCGAACTTCTTAGCTATTTGCGATATTCTTTTATGCTTGTATTGAAATCTTAAAGCGAGTCCAATCTCACAAGGACAAGAACTTTTACTTATGTTGAAATTCTAGAACCATTCCAATCTGACTAGGAGAAGAACAAATCGAAGCTTATGTTGTCTCTATATATAAAGGGTTTTCTTTATTTTGTACAAGCAAAAGTGTTGTTGAAGAATCTTTAAATCAGTTCTTACCATATTTAAAATTCCAAAGTTATACCAACTACGAACAAGCAGTACCTATGAATATTGGAATGTTAGTCTTTCTATAGACTATAGGCAATTTAATTTCCCTCAACAGCTATAATGAATTTTGATTTATTCTCTATCCTCTATTATGTAGTTATTCAATATTTTTGTTCCTAATTTGAATAAAAGACCCACTATAATTACATATACTTTTAGGAGTTAATTGAGCCACTCCGCCAATATTTTTTGGGTATCTGGAATCCAATCTTCAAAGCATATGTTAGGTAAATTTCTACGTCTTTATGTTCTTTTTACCTTGTATTTTGTAATTACATTAATAACTATTTTGCGTGTAGTATTGCATATGATTTTATATTTGCATTGTACATGTTTCCACATTTATAATCCAAACATACCCAGAACACATAGTTTTGTTGCATTGATTCAAAGTCATCTTGCTTGGTGCCTTTTATTTTTATTTTATTTTTTAATTCTTAGTCTCTTATTAAGTTTTAATTTGGTATTCGCCTGACCCGTGTGTGTGTGCGCCTTCCTCTTCTCGCCTAATTTTAGGTTGATCGGTTGTAAGTTTTAGAAAATAAACTTTTGATTTTCTGGACCAGCGCTTCAAAATATATTTTGGCTAAGTTCTTATATTTGAATGGTGGCTATTTGCATTGGTTATTTATTTACAAACTTAAATTTACCTAAATTAGTTTGTTAATATACCTAAAAAATGTACTTAGTGAATGAACAACAACTCATAATTTGCCCTGCGTGGATATAAAGTGGTGGGGTTTAGGAAACGACATTCCTTTTTTAACGTTGCTGATGCGTAGTGACGTAAGTGTGTGTCAAAATAACAAAAACAACAACGACTAAGTGTGTACGTTGACCTTACCCCTACCCCGTGTCAAAATAAAATAAACAAAAACAAGAACTTGGGGTCGCAACTGAAGGGAGAAAAAGGTAGACAATAATGCAAAAGAATTGATAGACCAAAGAAACAAACTAGAAAGCCTCGAGCAAAATCGGATGTGACTTGTGAGATTGACAAGATCACGGCTGCGAAGATCTAATCCCCGCTGGAACTCGACCAATTTCAATAGTTGTTGCGATAAAATATCACTTTTCTTCCCCTCCAATCGTGAGTTCGGACTGTCATCGCGAAGTTGAGTGAACTTAAGCGTAAGTCTCTTAGTGCAACTCAACTCTAGATGGTGGATAAACCAGATAATAATCTTACTTGTCCCCAACGCTAAAGTAGATCTTCTCCGAATCATACTTCTCTTTAATAAATAGACATGCAAATATTTTTGTGAATAGTAATATATATAATTTTGTTTTCATATATAAAAGTAATGATTTTCATAATTCAATTTAACAATATTTTATTGTAATCAATTTATTACCCAAGAGAGCAATGGAATAAAAAGATTAAAAATTGTAATCACGAAATGGAATGAAAAATTAAAGTAGTACATTGATCTCTATAAAACATATTAATAGAAGAAAAAAGGAGTCCTAGGATTACTTTGATAGAGAAAACAAATTAGAGAATAATCTCTTTTTTATAGAGCCACTAAAAAAGGTATCGAGTCCGTATGAGAATCGACTTGAGTTGTTAATTAGAAGCGTATAAAACTTCACATAGACACAAAAACTTAGTTGTTTCCAAAATACTAGATAAGTAAATATTTGTGTAAAGTCTTAAATATTGGAGTACAATTGTGATGACCCAAAATGTCATCTTTAAATTTAATAATTAATTATGTATTCTAAGACCTCAAAAAGTACTATTTATCATTCCTCGACTTGCGTGCACAGTCCGTAAAATTTTTCGAAAATTTTTTATGCGAAAAATGAATTAAAATGTGAATTAGAACTTTAAAACTCAACTGAGTTTACCTTGGTCAACATTTTTAGTAAATGGACTCGGATCAGTATTTTGACAGTTTCGGTAGGTCTATATCGTGATTTGGGACTTAGGTGTATGCCCGAAATCAAATTCCGAGGTCCCTAGCCCGAGATATGGAATTTTTAAAAAAAAATTAAAAGTTTAAATGCAAATAGTGACCGGATGTCGAATTATATGCAAACGACCCCGAAATAGAATTTTGATGATTCCAACAACTCCGTATAGTGATTTTGGACTTAGGAGCGTGATCGGAATTTTATTTGGAAGTCCGTAGTGAAATTAGGCTTGAAATGGCTAAAATAGGAATTTAAAATTTGGAAGTTTGATCGGGAGTTGACTTTTTGATATCGGGGTCGGAATCCAGTTCTGAAAATTTTCACAGTTCCGTTATGTCATTTATGACTTGGGTGCAAAATTTGAGGTCAATCGGACTTGATTTGATAGGTTTCGACATTGAATGTAGAAGTTGGAAATTCTAAGTTTCATTAAGCTTGAATTGGAGCATGATTCGTAATTTTAGCATTATTTGATGTGATTTGAGGTTTCAAATAAGTTCGTATGATGCTTTTAGGACTTGTTGATGTATTGGGTTGAGGTCCCGAGGGCCTCGGGTGAGTTTCGGATGGTTAACGAATCAAAAGTGGGACTTAGCTGCTGCAAAAGTAGCTGTAATTTTTCTGCTGGAAATGCTGTCAAAATCGGGTTACCTGTCAAAATCGGGTTGCCCGTCAAAATTGGGTTGCCTGTCAAAATCGGACTCCCTCTCAAAATCGAGTTCCCTGACAAAATCGAGCTCCCTGACAAATCGAGCTCCCTGACAAAATCGAGCTCCCTGACAAATTGTGATGACTCAAAATGTCATCTTTAAATTTAATAAATAATTATGTGTTCTAAGACCTCGAAAAGCACCATTTATCACTCCTTGACTTGCGTGCACAGTCCGTACAATTTTTCTGTAAGTTTTTATGTGAAAAATGGATTAAAATATGAAATAGAGCTTTAAAAACTCAACTGAGTTGACTTTAGTCAATATTTTTAGCAAACGGACTCGGATCAGTATTTTGACAATTCTGGTAGGTCCGTATCGTAATTTGGGACTTGGGTGTATGCCCAGAATCGAATTCCGAGGTCCTTAGCTCGAGATATGGAATTTTGAAGAAAAATTAAAAGCTTGAAAGTTTAATGATTTTTAAGAAATTGCTGATATTTGATTTATTGATTTCGGGTCCGTATTTTGGTTCCGGAGCCCGGTAGAGGTCCACTATAATATTTATGACTTGTCTGCCGAATTTGGTGAGAATCAGAGTTGATTTGACGTGATTCGGACGTCCTGTTGTAAAAATATAAGTTTTAAAGTTTTCTTGAAAACTTCCTTTGATTCGGTGCTAAATTCGTAATTCTAGGTGTTATTTTGGCGATTTGATCGCTCGAGCAAGTTCGTATGATGTTTTTAGACTTGTGTGCATGTTTGGTTTGGATCCCCGATGTGATGACCCAAAATATCATCTTTAAATTTAATAAGTAATTCTGTGTTCTAAGATCTCGAAAAATACCATTTATCATTTCTCGACTTGCGTGCGCAGTCGGTACAATTTTTCGAAAAGTTTTTATGTGAAAAATAGATTAAAATAGGAATTAGAGCTTTAAAATTTAAGTGAGTTAACTTTAGTCAACATTTTTAGCAAACGGACCCGGATCAGTATTTTGACAGTTCCGGTAACTCCGTATCGTGATTTGGGACTTGGGCGTATGCCCGAAATTTATTTTAGAGGTCCCTAACTCAAGTTATGACCATTTAACGGAACTAGCAATTTAAAGGCTAAATATTCTAAGTTTGACCACGGGGTTGACTTATTGATATCGGAACCGGAATCCGATTCTGGAAATTTGAACAACTTCGTTATGTCATTTATGACTTGTGTGCCAAATTTGAAGTCATTTCGGATTCATTTAATATGTTTTGGCACGAGATTTGCAAATTGAAAGTTTAAAACTCAAAGTTCAAATCGGGGTGTAAATTATAATTTCAATATTGTTTGACGTGATTTTAGACCCCGAGTCAGTTCGTATTATGTTACGGGACTTATTGGTATATTCGAGCGGGGTACCGAGTACCCCGAGAGTGAAACGGATCGAAATCGGAAAAAGAATTGGACTTAAGCAAAATCTAAAATTTTGAGTTCTAGTGTAATCGCACCTACGGAATTTTGACCGCAAGTGCGAGCTGACAGAAGCGAGACTTCCATCGCAGATGCGGTCTTCGCAGGTGCGGCCCTTTTTGCGCAGAAGCGGACGTCGCAGGTGAGACATTTTTGTCCGCAGATGCGGAACCTCGCCTGGCAGCCCCACTTCGCAAATGCGAGCTTTGTCCCGTAAATAAGAGACCGCCGGTGCGAAAATATAACCCGCAAATGCAAAAATGCTAGGCAGAATACATAAAATCGGGTATTAGCAATTTTTACTCGTTTTTGAGTTTTAAGTCTCGGATTTGGACGGTTTTAAGGGGAATTTTCACGACTTTAAACTGGGTAAGTGTTCTTTATCATGAAGTGATTATATTTCACAAATCCATGTCTATATTCATCATTTATTTCGGATTTAGGTGGAAGAAATTGGAACTTTTGTAAAACTTTTCAAAAATCGAAAAATTAAGATTTGAAGGATCATTTGATATCGAAATTTGACAAATTTTATATGGTTGAACTCGTATCGGAATGGGTATTCGGATTTCGTGAGTTTTTTCGGGATTTGAAACGTGACTCCCACTGCCGAATATTTTAATAAATTTCGAATTTTTATCTGAAAAAATTATAATTTCATATGAAATTAATTCCTATGATTCGTATTGAATATATCGAATTGTTTCTGAATAGATTTTAGGCTTTCGGAGGCAAATTTAAAAGGAAAAGTTATGGTTGAATAATTGATTGGAATTTGCAAAGCGAGGTAAGTGTCGGGGTTAACCTTGACTTGAGGGAATAGAACCCTTAAATTGTTTGTTATGTGAATTGCATGTAAACGACGTATAGGTGAGGTGACGAGTGTCTATGCGTCGTCAAATTAATTGTTTGCCTGCTTACTTGAAAAATCATAAATTATTTTTAATCATAAATTAATTATTATAATAATTATTTCTCTCTTATTCTTTGCAAATATAATTTTTTGAATTCCTGCATTAATTGTTACATGCTATTTGAAATATGTACCTTAATTGTTATTTGACATTTAGCATAATAAATATTAAACTGCCTATTTGCTCCCCTGATTTTTATAATAATTTATTATTTGTCATTGTTTGCTTCATAATTAAACCATAATTAGTGTATGCTTGTTGTCTTGTAATTTTATATTAATTGTTACATTTATTGGTAAAATTTCTTCTATAATTTGGTAAATGAAAATGTTAGAGGATGGGTTGCACGCCGCAACATGAATGATTATAATGAATATATTGGAGGATCGGGTTACACGCCGCAACGGACTTATTAAAAGTCAATATTGGAGGATCGGGTTGTACGCCGCAACAAACTTATTAAAAGTCAATATTGGAGGATCGGGTAGCACGCCGCAACAGACTTAATAAAAGTCAATATTGGAGGATCGGGTTGCACGCCGCAACAGACTTATTAAAAATCAATATTGGAGGATCGGGTTGCACGTCGCACCAGACTTGATGAATGTGAATATATTGTGAGAGCGGGTTGCACGCTGCAACAGAATTGAGTGTGAATATATAGTAAGAGCGGGTTGCACGCTGCAACAGAATTGATGAAAATGATAATTGGTTATGACTGCTGAGTTGGCTTCAATTATTATAAATGAGTTACCTGAATTATTTCTATTAATGTTGATGTATCTAATATTGCGTATAGGTAATGTAAGTGACCCGCCTTAGCCTTGTCACTACTTCGTCGAGGTTAGGCTCAGCATTTACCAGTACATAGAGTCGGTTGTACTGATACTACACTTTGCACTTCTTGTGCAGATTTTGGAGTTGGTCCCAGCGGCGTGCCATAGTTTTGCTCGGATTTCAGCTACTCGGATGAGACTTGAGGTATAACTGCATGGCTTCCGCAGTTCTGAAGTCCCCGTCTATTTCACTTTAGCTGTGTGCTTATTTCCAGACAACTTTACTTTATCCAGACCTTTATTTATATTTATTCTAGAAGCTCGTACACTTGTGACATCAATTCTGGGATGGTATTTAGACACTGTTGTTTGATGGATTATTTCACTATATTTCAAACTTTGCTTCCGCATTTGCTTCCTTGTTATTAATACATTTAAAAACTGTTTTAAAATGGATAATATTATTCAAACGTTGGCTTGTCTAGCACGTGAAATGTTAGGCGTCATCACGGTCCAAAGGTGAGAATTTCGGGTCGTGACAGTTGGTATCAAAGAACTAGGTTACATAGGTCTCACGAGTCACGAGCAAGCTAAGTAGAGTCTGAAGGATCGGTACGGAGACGTCTGTACTTATCTCTCAGAGGCTATGAAGTTTAGGAACAATATCACTTCTTTCTTATTCTATCGTCGATGATTGAACCATTCTACTCTTATTCTCTCGCAGATGGTGAGAACACGTAATACCTCTACCGATGGACAGGGAGCAGAACCCCCGATGGCAACTATGGCCAGGGGTAGAGGTCGAAGCCGAGGTCGTGCTAGAGGCCGAGGCCGAGGTAGAACTTAGTCCAGAGCTAGAGCAGCTGCACCTGTTGTAGAACCTCAGGTGGACCTTCAGGAGGAGGTTCCAGTTCAGAATGTACCAGTTGGACCAGTTCCGGTCCCGGAAGGATTCATAGCCACTCCAGTACTTCAGGACGCTCTAGTCCATTTGGTAAGTCTCATGGAGGGCGTGGCCTAGAATGGTATATTTCCAGTGGCACCAGCCGTCTCATAGGCTGGGGGAGGAGCACAAACTCCCACTGCTCCCGCTCCGGAGCAGATGGATCCCCAGAATCAGGCTCCAGCAGCCCCGCCAGTTGGGGTAGTTCAGCCAGTTGTTGCGGCACAGACTGGTGATAGGCCCGCCATGTCTTTTGAGGCCTTATTGAGACTGGATAAGTTCACTAAGCTCTTTCGAGTTCATTTCAGCGATACACCTTCTGAGGACCCACATGATTATCTTGAACGCTGCCATGAGGTGCTGCGGAACATGGGTATAGTTGAGACCAATGGGGTTGATTTTGCTGTATTTCAGATGACGGGTTCCGCCAAGAGGTGGTGGAGAGATTATACATTGACCCGACCAGTCGGATCACCTGTATTTTCCTGGGAGCAATTCTCTCAGCTATTTCTGGAGAAGTTCCTCCCTATCACACTGAGAGAGGAATTCCGCAAGCAATTTGAGCGTCTATAGTAGGGCAATATGACTGTTACTCAGTACGAGTCCCGTTTTATGGATTTGGCCCGTCATGCTCTCCTTTTACTACCTACGGAGAGAGAGAGAGTGAGGAGGTTTATTGAGGGACTCACTTACCCTATCAGACTTCAAATATGCAAGGAGACCAGAAGTGAGATTTCTTTTCAGGCGGCTGCTAATGTCGCAAGGAGGATCGAGATGGTTCTTGCACAGGAAAGATGGCAGAGGTCCGATAAGAGGCCTCGTCAGTTTGGTGGTTACAGTGGTGCCTCGTCTAGAGGCAGGGGTAATTTTGGTAGGGGTCATCCTCCCAGACCGTTTCATTCAGCACTTTATGTATCTCCTGGTGCTTCAGGGAGTCACGGTCCTATTATGCCTTACTCTGGGTAGCCAGTATTCAGTGCACATTCAGCTCTTATCAGTGCACCACCACTCCAGAGTTACTACAGTGGTTATCCGGCCCATCTGGATTATCTTCAGCAGCCACGGCATCAGGATGGGTGTTATGGGTGTAGGAACATTGGTCACATCAGGAGGTATTGCCCTAGATTGGCGAGTAACATATCTCGGCAAGATTCTCGTGCCATCATATCAGCACCGATTGTTTCACCGCCTGCTCAGCCAGCTAGAGGTAGGGGTCAGGCAGTTAGAGGTGAAGGTAAGGCCATTAGAGATGGAGGTCAGGCCATTAGAGGTGGAGGTCAGACCGTTAGAGGTGGAAGCCAGCTAGTTAAAGGTCATCCCAGAGACGCAGTTCAGAGTGGTGGGGCCCAGCCCCGGTTTTATGCTTTTCCAGCTAGGCCTGAGGCCGAATCATTTGATGTTGTGATTACAGGTATTATTCTAGTTTGCCATAGAGATGCTTCAGTTCTATTTGATCCAGGATCTACTTATTCATATGTGTCCTCCTATTTTGCTTCATATTTGGTTGTGCCTTGTGATTCTCTGAGTGCTTTTGTGT
Organism: Nicotiana tomentosiformis; assembly: GCF_000390325.3. NCBI lineage: Eukaryota > Viridiplantae > Streptophyta > Magnoliopsida > Solanales > Solanaceae > Nicotiana > Nicotiana tomentosiformis. Next base: position 13,109,966 of record NC_090815.1, on the reverse strand, counting down.
GTGTATCTACACCGATGGGAGACTCAGTTGTAGTAGATCATGTCTATCATTCGTGTGTGGTTACTATTGGTAATCTTGAGACTAGTATGGATCTTCTACTTCTTGATATGGTAGATTTTGATGTCATCTTGGGTATGGATTGGCTGTCTCCTTATCATGCTATATTGGACTGTCATGCCAATACAGTGACCCTAGCTATGCCGGGGTTACCTCGGTTAGAGTGGAAAGGAACTCCTGGTCATTCCGCCATCAGGGTTATTTCTTATATGAAAGCTCGGCGTATGGTAGAGAAAGGGTGTCTAGCCTATTTGGCTTATATTCGCGATCCCAGTGCGGATGTCCCTTCTATGGACTCAGTACTAGTTGTTCGTGAATTTTCAGAAGTATTTCCTGTAGATCTGCCAGGGATGCCACCCGACAGAGATATTGACTTTTGTATTGATTTGGCTCCGGGCACTCAGCCCATTTTTATTTCGCCATACTGTATGGCCCCGCCAGAGTTGAAAGAATTGAAAGAGCAGTTACAAGACTTGCTTGATCAGAGGAGCACGAGCAGCATCTTCGAAGTGTGCTTCACACCTTGAAGAATAATCAGTTATATGCCAAATTTTCAAAATGTGAGTTTCGGTTAGACTCAGTTGCCTTTTTGGGACATGTTGTATCAGCAGAAGGCATAAAGGTGGATTCTAAGAAGATTGAGGTTGTTCAGAATTGGCCTAGACCTACTTCGGTTACAGATATCCGGAGTTTCCTGGGTTTGGCAGGTTATTATCGTCGGTTCGTGAAAGGGTTTTCATCTATGGCAAACACATTGACCAGACTAACCCAGAAGGGTGTTCCATTCAGATGGTCAAACGAGTGTGAGTTGAGCTTTCAGAAGCTCAAGACCGCTTTGACTACGGCACCAATATTGGTATTACCCACAGGTTCAAGATCGTATATGGTATATTGTGACGCATCTCACATTGGGCTTGGTACAGTATTAATGCAAGATGGCAAGGTAATTGCATATGCGTCGCATCAGTTAAAAGTTCACGAGAAGAATTATCCGGTTCATGACTTAGAATTGGCATCCATTGTTCATGCGCTGAAGATTTGGAGGCATTACCTCTACGGTATCTCATGTGAGGTATTTACTGATCATCATAACCTCCAGTATCTGTTCAAACAAAAGGATCTTAATTTGAGGCAAAGAAGATGGATGGAGTTGTTGAAAGACTATGATATCACCATTTTGTATCACCCCGGAAAGGCCAATATGGTGGCTGATGCTTTAAGTAGAAAGGCAGTGAGTATAGGCAGTTTTGTGAGATTAGATATTTCAGAACCTAGTCGGGTTCTAGCTTGTACAGTCGCTCAGTCTTCTTTATATGAGCGCATCAGAGAGAGGCAGTATTATGATCCTTATTTACTTGTCCTTAAGGACACGGTTCGGCACGGTGATGCCAAACAGGTTGCTGTGGGGGAAGATGGAGTTCTGCGAATGTAGGGCCGTATTTGTGTGCCTAATGTGGATGGGCTTCGTGAATTAATTCTTGAAGAGGCACACAGTTCCAGGTATTCTATTCATCCAGGTACCGCTAAAATGTATCAATATTTACGGCAACATTATTGGTGGAGGAGAATGAAAAAGGATATAGTTGCACATGTAGCTCGATGTCTGAATTGTCAGCAAGTTAAATACGAGCATCAGAGACCTGGTGGTTTGCTTCAGAAGTTAGAAATTCCTGAGTGGAAGTAGGAGCGTATCACTATGGATTTTGTTGTTGGGCTCCTACGGACTCAGAGAAAATTTGACGCAGTCTGGGTCATTGTGGACAGGTTGACCAAGTCAGCCTATTTCATTCCAGTGGCAGTTACCTATTCTTCAGAGAGGTTAGCTAAAATTTACATTCGTGAGATTGTCCGCCTTCACGGTGTACCCGTGTCTATCATTTCAGATCGAGGTACACAGTTTACCTCATATTTCTGGAGGGATGTACAACATGAGTTAGGCACGCGGGTGGAGTTGAGTACAACATTTCATCCACAGACAGACAGACAGTCAGAGCGCACTATTCAGATATTGGAAGATATGCTTTGCGCGTGTGTTATAGACTTTAGAGGTTCTTGGGATCATTTCTTACCACTTGCAAAATTTGCTTATAATAATAGTTATCAGTTGAGCATTCAGATGGCTCCATATGAGGCATTATACGGAAGGCGATACCGATCACCAGTTGGTTGGTTTGAATCGGGAGAGGCTCGGTTGTTGGGTACCGATTTGGTACAGGATGCCTTGGATAAGGTCAGGATTATTCAGGATCGACTTCGCACAGCTCAGTCTAGGCAAATGAGTTATGCCGACCGTAAAGTTCGTGATATTGCATTCATGGTTGGAGAACGAATATTGCTCCGGGTTTCACCTATGAAAGGTGTAATGAGGTTCGGAAAGAAGGGCAAGTTGAGCCCTAGGTATATCGGACCCTTTGAAATTCTTGAAAGGGTGGGTGAGGTAGCCTACAAGCTTGCATTACCACCTAGTTTATCAGCGGTTCATTCGGTGTTCCATGTGTCTATGCTCCGGAAATATCATGGTGATTCGTCCCATGTGTTAGATTTCAACTCAGTCTAATTGGACAAAGATTTGACTTACGAGGAGGAGTCGGTGGCCATTCTAGCCCGGTAGGTCCGACAGTTGAGGTCAAAGAGTTATCCTTCAGTTCGGGTGCAATGGAGAGGTCAGCCGGTAGAGGCATCTACCTGGGAGTCCGAGCCGGATATGCAGAGTAAATATCCACACCTTTTCTCAAGCTCAGGTACTTTTTCTAACTCTGTTCGAGGACGAACGATTATTTTAGAGGTGGAGAATTTGATGACCCAAAATGTCATCTTTATATTTAATAAGTAATTCTATGTTCTAAGACCTCAAAAAGCACCATTTATCATTCCTCGACTTGCGTGCATAGTCCGTACAATTTTCCAGAAAGTTATTATGTGAAAATAGATTAAAATGGAAATTAGAGCTTTAAAATTCAAGTGAGTTGACTTTAGTCAACATTTTTAGCAAACGGACCCGGATCTGGTGTTTTGACAGTTTTGGTAACTCCGTATCGTGATTTGAGACTTGGATGTATACCCGAAATTTAATTTGGAGGTCCCTAACTCAAGTTATGACCATTTAACGGAACTAACAATTTAAAGGCTAAATATTACAAGTTTGACCACGGGGTTGACTTATTGATATCGGAGCCGGAATCCGATTCTGGAAATTTGAACAACTTTATTATGTCATTTATAACTTGTGTGCCAAATTTGAAGTTATTCCGGATTCATTTAATATGTTTTGGCACGAGATTTGCAAATTGAAAGTTTAAAACTCAAAGTTCGAATCGGTGTGTAAATTATAATTTCAATGTTGTTTGACGTGATTTTAGACCCCGAGTCAGTTCGTATTATGTTACGGGACTTGTTGGTATATTCGAGCGGGGTCCCGAGTACCTCGAGAGTGAAACGATCCAAATCGGAACAAGAATTGGACTTAAGCAAAATATGAAATTTTGAGTTCTCGTGTAATCGCACCTGCGGAATTTTGACCGCAGGTGCGAGCTGGCAGAAGCGAGACTTCCATCGCAGATGCGGTCTTCGCAGGTGCGGCCTTTTTTGTGCAGAAGCGGACGTCGCATGTGTGACATTTTTGTCTGCAGATGCGGAACCTCGCCTGGCAGCCCCACTTCGCAAATGCGAGCTTTGTCTAGCAAATGCGAGACCGCAGGTGCGAAAATATAGCCCACAAATGCGAAAATGTTGGGCAGAATACATAAAATCGGGTCTAAGCCATTTTTACTCATTTTTGAGTTTTAAGTCTTGGATTTGGGCGATTTCAAGGGGGATTTTCACGAGTTTGAACTGGGTAAGTGTTCTTTATCATAAAGTGATTATATTTCACAAATTCATGTCTATATTCATCATTTATTTCGGATTTAGATGGAAGAAATTGGAAATTTGTAAAACTTTCCAAAAACGAAAAATTAAGATTTGAAGGTCCATTTGATATCGGAATTGGACAAATTTTATATGGTTGAACTAGTATCGGAACGGGTGTTTGGATTTCGCGAGTTTTTTCGGGATTTGAGACGTGGGTCCCACTGCCGAATATTTTAATGAATTTTGTATTTTTATCCGGAAAAATTATAATTTCATATGGAATTAATTCCTATGATTCGTATTGAATATATCGAATTGTTTGTGAATAGATTTGAAGCTTTCAGAGGCAAATTTAAAAGGAAAAGTTGTGGTTGAATAATTGATTGGAATTTGCAAAGCGAGGTAAGTGTCGGGGTTAACCTTGACTTGAGGGAATAGAACCCTTAAATTGTTTGTTATGTGAATTGCATGTAAACGACGTATAGGCGAGGTGACGAGTGTCTATACGTCGTCAAATTAATTGTTTGCCTGCTTACTTGAAAAATCATAAATTATTTGTAATCATAAATTAATTATTATAATAATTATTTCTCTCTTATTCTTTGCAAATATAAATTCTTGAATTCCTGCATTAATTGTTACATGCTATTTGAAATATGTGCCTTAATTGTTATTTGACATTTAGCATAATAAATATTAAACTGCCTATTTGCTCCCTGATTTCCATAATAATTTGCTATTTGTCATTGTTTGCGTCATAATTAAACCATAATTATTGTATGCTTTTTGTCTTGTAATTTTATATTAATTATTATATTTATTGGTAAAATTTCTTCTATAAGAATTGGTAAATGAAAATGTTGGAGGAGCGGGTTGCACGCCGCAACATGAATGATTATAATAAATATATTGGAGGATCGGGTTGCACGCCGCAATAGACTTATTAAAAGTCAATATTGGAGGATCGGGTTGCACGCCGCAACAAACTTATTAAAAGTCAATATCAGAGGATCGGGTTGCACACCGCAACAAACTTATTAAAAGTCAATATTGAAGGATCAGGTTGCACGCCGCAACAGCCTTATTAAAAGTCAATATTGGGGGATCGGGTTGCACGCCGCAACAGACTTGATTAATGTGAATATATTGTGAGAGCGGGTTGTACGCTGCAACAGAATTGAGTGTGAATACATGGTAAGAGCGGGTTGCACGCTGTAACAGAATTGATGGAAATGATAATTGGTTATGACTGCTGAGTTGGCTTCAATTATTATAAATGAGTTACCTGAATTATTTCTATTATTGTTGTTGTATCTAATATTGCGTACAGGTAATGTAAATGACCCGCCTTACCCGTGTCACTACTTCGTCAAGGTTAGGCTCAGCACTTACCAGTACATGAGGTCGGTTGTACTGATACTATACTCTGCACTTCTTGTGCAGATTTTGGAGTTGGTCCCAATGGCGTACCGTAGACTAGCTCGGATTTCAGCTACCAGAGGAGACTTGAGGTATAGTTGCATGGCGTCCGCAGTTTTGGAGTCCCAGTCTATTTTACTTTAGCTGTGTGTTTATTTTCAGACAACTTTACTTTATTCAGACCTTTATTTGTATTTATTCTAGAAGCTCGTGCACTTGTGACATCAATTCTGGGATGGTATTTAGACACCGTTGTTTGATGGATTATTTCACTATATTTCAAATTTTGCTTCTGCATTTGTTTCCTTGTTATTAATACATTTAAAAACTATTTTAAAATGGATAATATTATTCTAACGTTGGCTTACCTAGCAAGTGAAATGTTAGACACCATCACGGTCCGAATGTGAGAATTTTGGGTCGTGACACCCGAGAGCTCGGGTGAGTTTCGGATAGGTCACGGGATGTTTTGGACTTTGAAAATCTGGTATTTTGCTGCAGCAGGTGTTCTGGCATGTTCTTCTTCGCATTCGCGAAGGTACTCTCGCAAACGCGAAGAGTAAACTGAGCAGCTAAAGTCTTCTTCTTCGTGAATGTGAAGCGATGGGGGCATTACCCTTCGCGAACGCGACCAGCTCCTCGTGAACGCGTAGTGTTAGACACACATGGGGGAGGGTTGATCATTCCTTCATCACGAATGCGAGCCATGACTCGCGAACGCGAAGACCAGGGGGGAAAGCCTTCGCGAAAGCGAAGGAGGACTCGTGAACGCGAAAGCCACGGGCTGCTACTCATCGCGAACGCGAGGAAGGCCTGACCCCTGTGACTTAAAACAGAACCAAAACGAGATTTTTCCCATTTTTCACAAAACCCTCAATTATAACTCGTCTTAGGGGCGATTTCAAAGGAGTTTTTCACGATTTCGAACTGGTAACTGTTCTTTATCATATAGTGATTGTATTTCTTAAATCTAAGCCTATATTCATCATTTATTTCGGATTTAGATGGAAGAAATTGGAATTTTTGTAAAACTTTCCAAAAATAAAAAAATTAAGATTTGAAGGTCCATTTGATATCGGAATTGGATAAATTTTGTATGGTTGAACTCGTATCGGAACGGGTGTTCGTATTTCGTAAATTTTTTCGGGATTTGAGACGTGGTTCCCACTATCGAATATTTTAATGAATTTCGTATTTTTATCCGAAAAATGTGTAAATTCATATGGAATTAATTCCTATGATTAGTATTGAATATATCGAATTGTTTGTGAATAGATTTGAAGCTTTTGGAGATAAATTTGAAAGGAAAAGCTGTGGTTGAATAATTGATTGGAATTTGCAAAGCGAGGTAAGTGTTGGGGTTGACTTGAGGGAATAGAACCCTTAAATTGTTTGTTATGTGAATTGCATGTAAACGACGTATAGGCGAGGTGACGAGTGTCTATACGTCGTCAAATTAATTGTTTGCCTGCTTACTTGAAAATTCATAAATTATTTTTAATCATAAATTAATTATTATAATAATTGTTTCTCTCTTATTCTTTGTCAAATATTAATTCTTAAATTCCCGCATTAATTGTTACATGCTATTTGAATTATGTGCCTTAATTGTTATTTGACATTTAGCATATTAAATATTAAACTGCCTATTTGCTCCTTGATTTCCATAATGATTTACTATTTGTCTTTGTTTGCTTCATAATTAAACCATAATTATTGTATGCTTGTTGTCTTATAATTTTATATTAATTATTATATTTTTTGGAAAAATTTATTTTATAAGAATTGGTAAATGAATATGTTGGAAGAGCGGGTTGTACGCCGCAACAGGATTGATTATAATGAATATATTGGAGGATCGGGTTGCACGCCGCAACAGACCTATTAAAAGCCTATATTGGAGGATCGGGTTGCACGCTGCAACAGACTTATTAAATGTATATATTGGAGGATCGGGTTGCACGCCGCAACAGACTTATTAAAAGTCTATATTGGAGGATCGGGTTGCACGCCGCAACAGACTCACTAAAAGTCAATATTGGAGGATCGGGTTGCACGCCGCAAAAGACTTATTTAAAAGTCGACATACATATATACATATATTTGGGGATCGGGTTGCACGCCGCAACAGACTTAATTAAAAATAAATATATTGTGAGAGCGGGTTACACGCTGCAATAAAATTGAATGTGAATATATTGTGAGAGCGGATTAAACGCTGCAACAGAATTTATGGAAGTGATAATTGGTTATGACTGTTGTGTTGACTTCAATTATTATAAATGAGTTACCTGATTTATTTCTATTATTGTTGCTATTACTAATATTGCGTATAGGTAATGTAAGTGACCCGCCTTAGCATCGTCACTACTTCATCGAGGTTAGGCTCAGCACTTACCAGTACCTGGGGTCGGTTGTACTAATACTACACTTTGCACTTCTTGTGCAGATTTTGGAGTTGGTCTCAGCGGCGTACCGTAGACTTGCTCGGATTTCAGCTATCAGAGGAGACTTGAGGTATAGCTGCATGGCGTCCGCAGTTTTGGAGTCCCCGTCTATTTTACTTTAGCTGTGTGATTATTTTCAGACAACTTTATTTTATTCACACCTTATTTGTATTTATTCTAGAAAATCCTGCACTTGTGACACCGATTCTGGGATGGTATTTAGACACCGTTATTTTTTATGAATTATTCAGTATATTTCAAACTTCCTTCCGCATTTGTTCTTGGATTATTAATAATTTAATTTTTAAAAAAAATTTGATTAATATTATTCTAACGTTGGCTTGCCTAGAAAGTGAAATGTTAGGCGTCATCACGGTCCGAAGGTAAAAATTTCGGGTCGTGACACAAATCGAGCTCCCTAACAAAATCGAGCTTCCTGACAAATCGAGCACAAACCGAGCTCCTTGATAAATTGAGCTTTCTGATAAATCGAGTACCCTGAAAAATTGGACTCCCTCACAAATCGAGCTCCGTGACAAATTGAGCTCCCTAACAAATCTGTAAGTTATAAAAATAGGGGATTTCGTCCCATTTGCCTTTTTGACGAATTGGAACTTGAGGAGAGGTAATTTTGATATATTTTTAAGGAAAAATATTGGGGTAAGTGATTCTAACTCGGATTCGGTCAATATACACGAATATATCATTGTTTTCACCGTTTAATTAGTATTTTGAAATAGAAATTTGAGAAACTTTTAGAAATCTCATATAAATGAATTTTTGAGATTTCGGTGTCGATCCGGAGTCAGATTTGAGTGAAACTAGTATGGCTGGACTCGTAATTGAATGGTTTATCGGATTTTGTGAGTTTTGCCGGATTCCGAAGCGTGGGCCTCACGGGTATTTTTTTAGCTTATTTCGGATTTTATTGAGAAATATAGTATTTTCTTATGAAATTGATTCCTATAATTTTTGTTAACTGTATCGAATTAATTATGACTAGATACGAGTCGATCGGAGTCGAAAAATCGAGAAAAAAGCATAATACTTGGTTAAATTGAAGCAAGTCGGGGTAAGTGGCTTGTCTAACCTTGTGTGGAGGAAATTTCCCCTGGGATTGGTATTGATGTGATTATTGGAATGTGTTGAAAGTCATGTATACGAGGGACGTATGTGTACACGGGCTAAATGTGAAATATTATATTTTTAAATTGTGTAAATCACTGTTGCGCATTTATTAAATTATTTTATCTCGTTATATTCTCATCATTGATTTAAAATATATACCTTAAATTTGTTTGACCTTTTCGTGCTAATTGTTTTACCTGTTTAGTTGAAACTTGGTTTCTTTTATTCTGTGCATTATTTGAAGGTTGATTTTCTTTAAATTAAATATTATCAATATGAAGTATTAGACAATTTTAAATTTGATATTGAAGCAACATATTAAAGATTTTGAAATATTATTTTCCTGAATTATTTACTCTTGAATATTTTTGTAAGATTTTAGTACTCATTGTGATGGATTCGTGAGCTCTTTATTATGAAAAAAATATTATTGATGATTTATTTTGGCATGAGCCGTGAGCTCTTTATTATGAAAAAATATTATTGATGATTTATTTTGGCATTAGCCGTGAACTCTTTATTGTGGAAAAATATTGTTGTTGAATTATTTGAGCACCTAAGGTGCAAATTGTGGTATATTGCGATATTGATACGCATGCGGTGGTATAAGGTAAGGGTATTGAAACGCATGCGGTGAGATAAGGGTGGCTTGATACGCATGGCTAGTAGGAAAAACTACTAGAAGTCATGCGGTGTGATAAGGATGGCTAAAACGCAGGATACTATTTCGGGAAAAATATTTTCTTTCAAATAAATTATGAAGGCTCCCGCGGTGAGATAAGTAAATGAGATATTATGAATTTATTTATGATTTGGGACTACGAATCGGTACCTCAGGAGTGCCCTTGTTGATATTAATTTATGGCCGCAGTTGCCTTTGATTATTTGTTGTGATTTTTCTTGAAAAGGAAATTTTGTTTTGTTTTCACGAGATGTTATTTGCCATTATTTTGTGTAATTAAACGGTAACATGCTACTTGATTCATTTCCATTGTCATTTTATTTTATTATATTGTTAAATATTTTACCATGTCAATTATTATTTTCCAGTAGGGCCTGACCTGACCTCGTCACTACTCTACCGAGGTTAGGCTTGGCACTTACTGGGTACCGCTGTGGTGTACTCATACTACGCTTCTGCACATCTTTTTGTGCAGATCCACGTACACCTTATCAGACCAGGCATCAGTAAACTAGCTGTACGAGGAGACTTCGAGGTATATTTGTCAGTGTCCGCAGACTCCGGAGTCCCCTTCTATCTCACTATGTTGTCTTCCTTATTTGCTCTAGACTCTGATATATAGAGACATAGAGAATAAATTCTTAGAAACTTGTGGCTTATTTCTACCGGGTTTTGGGAGTTGAAATTGTTTGAATTGTTTATTTATTTCAGATATTTAATATTATTCCGCATTGATAGGCTTACCTAGTTTTAGAGATTATGTATCATCACGACATCCTACGGAGGGAATTTGGGGCCGTGACAACAATTTTATCCAACATATAATTATCTTATTTAATAAATTAGTTAACTTTTGAAGGTTATAAAAATTGACAAAGTTTTTAAATTATTTTTGTGTAAAATCATCAAGGAAAAAGACACAATTTATAAGTGCGCCCAACATTAACAAAAATCGAATGAAATACAAATAAAATATATTTTCTTGAAAACTATAATAGTAATGAAATTTTGGAGGTTATACCGGTTGTTCTTTCAGTAAACAGACTAAAGATTTACGTGCGATGCACGTACATAGAGACTAGTACTATATTAAAAATACGAAGGCCCTTAGCGAAATATTGTTCGTCTTTTTTGTCCTTTAAAAATAAATTTTATATTAGACAAAATCATCATTTTAAGTTTTCTCCCTAATATTTAGGAGTTTTAAATAAACTAAATTAATACATTAAATCCTTCCTTATTTGAGGTATGTACACAAAGTTTTAATATTAAATATCTTGCATAGATCCTTCCTTAATTAATGATGTACCATAACAAATCTATTAACAGAAAAGCAATGTTTGGAAAAGTTTAAGTAAAAAAACGTTTTTAGTCCTATGACTCCTTTTTTTAAACCACTAAGGACTCCTTTTAGGGTTAAGATTCTTTGGTCTTCGTTAAAGAAATATAAGGATTAATTTTAGCAACACAACTAACTCAAAAGCAGGAAACTAATATTGCAGAGACTGCAATCTCAACTGTTCGAGGTATATATCAATCGTGCAAGTTATTTTTCAATAATTAAAAAAGACTATTATTTCAATCATCTTATCCATGAGATAATATGAATAATTAAAGATGAGAATGAAGCTAGACAGAAAAACTTAGAGCAAAAAAAGTTATAAATGGATACTCCAAAAAAAAAAGGTAAATGAAAAAAAAAAACACTAAAATCAAAAATAAACACTGAAGTTTTTTTTCTATAAAAGCTCTAAAAATTTTAAAGGCTATATATTTTTGCTGAAACTAAAAAGGAAGCATAATCAATATTCTTCAATTTCAAGAGTTTAAATTTTTAGTTTATGTATCAAGTATAATGTTTAATATAATATTTTATTCATCAAGATAGGATACATGTGCAACGCGCGAATGTAGATTTCAAATATTATACAAAAAATAATAAAGAGAAAATATTATTCGAGTAGGGAAGGAGTTCAAAAATTGTTATATTTTTATATTATTGTAAAAGTACTAAACCCCAATGCGGGAAAAAATAAAATTATTTTTTTAATATTGAGAACAAGTAATTAAGTTTTTGAATTAATTACTTCCTCAGTTTCAGTTTATATAAAACCTTTTAGCTTTTCGAGATTCAAACTATATAATCTTTGACCAAAATTTGTAAATATTTTTTTTATCATATTGACATGAAATAATTGCAGTTTCATAGTATTTCTCGTATAGTTTTTGAATATCTAAATTTTAAATTAAAAATATTAAATTAATCTAATTCAATTTAGCTTTAAAGGTTAGTCAAATTAACTCTTGAAAGCGAAAATATTCACATACACTAGAAGGGAGGGAGTAATTAGCAAAATAATCAATTTATTTCTTTTAATAAAATCATCATATAAATAAATTTATATTTTAAATAAAACTCTTAAGATACATAAATTTATTTTCACAAGAAGAGCATTGACGGTTAAAACAATAAAAAAAAAAATAGAGCAAAATATTATGTTATAGTTTAACTTGTTATTTATTTTTCGTATTAGGTAACAAAATAACAAGGATGTTCATAAGATATCGACATATATTCTAAGAAATTACAATAACGCATATGTAAAACATAATTTTTTTATTTATTGAACAAGCTAAATGAGATCAATATTTTTATTTTTTAGGAGCTTAGATCTTTTTCGTTAATTTTTGTTCAATTACTCAAAAAGATTATTTAATATAAGTTACCTATTTTTAAAAAAATTATATACTCATGATATTGGTACACGCGCAGTGCGTACCCCAAGACTAGTTTATATTAAATGTGTATCACATGTATACCTCCATGCTGATACATGTGTCACATAAGAATTTTTTGAAATCGATTTTAACTACGAATTTTGATACCAAATCGGTCCAAATCACCTCCAATCTTCCTCAAAATTCTATTGACTTATCTATATATTTTCAATGAATTTCAACTATACCCATTGAAATTTTTTTTTGTTTTGCTTAGATTCTTGGAATCTTGTATATGTATTTTTTGTATTTCATCATCTTGTTTGCTACCTCTTCCATGAATTTTTTTTTGTCTTGCAACTAATGTTACTGATCACACTTAAAAATATGGAAGATCTTTGCGTGTGATTCTTGGAGAGAAAGAATCTTATTTATTTGGGTTTTAAATTTTTATATGTATTTGGCTAGTCTTAGTAAGTTTATAATTAATGACTAGAGGTTGGTAAGTTGATTGAGACATTTATGTAAGATTCTCTAATATTAATGACCAAAAATAGCCAAAAAAATGGCTACGTTCCTCTTGTTGCGCTTATCTAGTTACGAATCTCAAGTCTCAAGAGTATGGACTATGGAAAAGTTAATGGAATAATCATCAAAAGGAGACCTGATGATGACTATGGAAACGGTAATTGAAGAGATCATCAATTACCAAAGCAGAAGGAAAATAATAATTAAAACAAAAAAGTAACTTCAATTACATAATAATTCAACAATTAAAAAGATAATCTTATAACTTATACACTGCTATAAATTAAAATTAAAATTATAATCTTATAAATTAAAAAGTAACTTCGATTTACTAAGGGCTGTTGTTGAGAAGCTGGTTCTTCTCTCCTCTATACAATGCTTCAATCATTTCTCGGGTCTCAGTTTGTTTGAGAGCTACAGTAGAAGCTGTTGTTGTTTCTTTTTGCTGATTTTGCTCTCACTTTGTGGTTCGAGTTTCATCATCTCCTTATCAGACATTTATTCGGTCCTTGTTCAAGCTGTTTCGGTTTTCCAACTTAGGTGCAGCTTCTTCCCGGCGAGGACGGACTATTTTCCGGTGTGTTCAGATTACCGGCAAATTTCGTAAATTTCGGCGACTTCCGAACAGCTTTCCGGCGGGACACAGCAGGACTTGCCAGTGTTCTTGAGCAGATCCGACACGCTTCGGGAAAACTTACTCCAGGTTCTTTCGTTCTATATCTGGTACTCGTGGTATCGGTATTTTATTATTATTTTTCTGCTTGCGGGAGTTGGTACCTCCCGTTTTTCAGTTTCCCTTTGTTGTGTGAGTTAAATTGCTAGCATCTTACCTCGTACTACTTTATTTACTGTATTAGTGTGCCTGTTGTTGCAACTTGTATTCTTCTGGTTTAGTCTGTTGCCTTGTGTGATAGTGATTCCCCTTTCTCTGTCGTGGGTATAGTGGCTGTGGTCTGGGATGGTCGAGTGAGGTCATGTCCTCGGGGGGAATGGGGGTGGGGCGGGAGGTAGGGCAGGGTTTAGGGGGTGGGGCGGGAGGCAAGGGAGGTAAAGGGAACAAGGGTGTATGTAGGTTGAGAATTGGGTCATGGAACGTAGGTACATTGACGGGTAAATCTATAGAATTGGTGAAGATCCTCCAGAAGATGAGTGTCAATATAGTGTGTGTCCAGGAGACAAGGTGGGTAGGGTCGAGGGCGAAGGACGTGGACGGGTATAAACTTTGGTACTCAGGAGTCCAGAAAGGTAAGAATGGAGTGGGCATCTTGGTGGATAGGGAACTTAGAGAGTCTGTAGTTGAGGTTAGACGAGTGAATGATAGATTGATGACTATTAAGTTGGTGGTTGGAGAGTGCACCCTAAATATCGTTAGAGCCGCATGTGGGCCTAGATGAGGAGGTTAAACGGCGCTTCTGGGACGGGTTAGATGAGATTGTGCCCCAGGTTCCGCCTGCTGAGAAGCTATTCATAGGAGAGGATTTCAATGGGCATATTGGGTCGACCGCAGGTGGTTATGGCGAGGTGCATGGAGGCTTCGATTTTGGGGAGAGAAACGGAGGAGGTACATCGTTGTTGGACTTCGCTAAGGCTTTTGGGTTGGTGATTGCGAACTCTAGCTTTCGGAATAGGAAGGGGCATTTGGTTACTTTTCAAAATGTGGTGGCGAAGACCCAGATTGACTATCTCCTCCTCAGGAGGTGTGACAGAGGGTTGTGCAAGAATTGCAAGGTGATTCCGAGTGAGATACTCGCGACGCAGCATAAGCTCTTAGTGATGGACGTTGATATTATGTTAAAGAGGAGAAAAAAGTCTACTCGAGAAAGACCGAGAATCAGGTGGGGAGCGTTAACTAAGGATAAAGCCCAAGCGTTGGAGGGGCGATTGTCGGCTATGGGAGCTTGGAAGAGCAGTGGTGACGCGAGCGCTATGTGGTCAGCGACATCAGACTGTATTAGGGAGGCTGCGAGAGAGGTGTTAGGGGTCTCGACGGGCGTCTCCGATGGGTACAAAGGAGACTGGTGGTGGAATGAAGTGGTCCAAGCTAAAGTGGAACCAAAGAAGGCGGCGTACCTGAAGTTAGTGGGGAGCATAGGTGATGAGGAGAGGCGAGTGTGCATGGAGAGGTATAAGGCAGCTAGGAAGGAGGCTAAGCTGGCGGTCACAGAGGCTAAGATTGCGGCTTATGGTCGTATGTACGAGGAATTGGGGAAAAATGATGGAGAGAAGAAGTTATTCCGGCTGGCCAAGTTAAGAGAGAGGAAGACTCGGGATTTGGACCAAGTGAGATGTATCAAGGACGAAGATGGTAGAGTATTGATGGAAGATGCCCAGATTAAGAGGAGATGTCAGACTTACTTTCATAAACTTTTGAATGAAGAAGGGGATCAGGATATTGTACTAGGCGAATTGGAGCATTCCGAGAGTCACCGTGACTTTGGGTACTGCAGGCATATCGAGGTTGAGGAGGTCGTAGGAGCTATACATAAGATGAGTAGGGGCAGAGCGACCGGGTCAGACGAGATTCCAGTGGAATTTTAGAAGTGTGTGGGGAGAGCAGGTTTGAAATGGTTGACTAGGTTGTTTAATATTACTTTTAAGGGAAAGAAGATGCCGGATGAGTGGATGTGGAGTATGATGGTTCTATTGTATAAGAACAAAGGTGATATCCAGAGTTATAACAATTATAGGGGTATCAAATTACCGAGTCATACCATGAAAGTGTGCGAGAGGGTGGTTGAAGCGAGGATGAGGATAACAGTGTCTGTATCCGTCAACCAGTTCGGGTTCATGCCGGGTCGTTCGACTACAGAAGCTATACACATTGTTAGAAGGTTGGTGGAACTATACAGAGAGAGGAAGAAGGATCTGCACATGGTGTTTATTGACCTAGAGAAAACGTATGACAAGGTTCCTAGAGAAATTCTCTAGAGATGCCTAGAGGCAAAATATGTGTCGGTTCCCTACATTATGGCGATTAAGGACATGTATGATGGGGTTAAGACTCGGGTTAGGACAGTAGAAGGCGAATCTGAGCATTTTCCGGTTGTAATGGGGTTACACCAAGGTTCTGCGCTCAGTCCGTTCTTATTCGCCCTGGTGATGGACGCGTTAACACACCATATTCAAGGGGATGTGCCATGGTGCATGCTATTCGCCGATGACATAGTTCTGATTGATGAGTCGCGAGTCGGTGTTGACGAGAGGCTGGAGGTTTGGAGATAGGCTCTTGAGTCAAAGAGTTTCTAACTGAGCAGGACGAAGACGGAATACCTGGAGTATAAGTTCAGCGCTGAGCTAGGGGAAGTGGGTGTGGATGTGAGGCTTGATTCGCAGGTCATCCCGAGAAGAGGCAGCTTCAAGTACTTTGGTTCGGTTATCCAGGGGGAGGGGAGATCGACGAGGATATCACACACCGTATTGGGGGTAGGATGAATGAAGTGGAGGTTAGCATCTAGAGTCCTGTGTGACAAGAGAGTGCCACCGATACTCAAAGGTAAGTTTTATAAAGCGGTATTTAGACCGGCCATAATGTATGAGGCTGAGTGTTGGCCCGTTAAGAAATCACATATCCAGAAGATGAAAGTAGCAGAAATGAGGATGTTACGGTGGATGTGCAAGCACACTAGGATAGATAAGATTAGGAATGATGATATTCGGGAGAAGGTGCATGTGGCTCCCATTGATGACAAGATGCAGGAAGCGAGGCTTAGATGGTTCGGACATGTTCAGAGGAGAAGCCCAGATGCTCCGGTACGGAGGTGTGAGCAGCTGGTTGCGGAGGGCACGAGAAAAGGTAGAGGGCGGCCTAAGAAGTATTGGGGAGAGGTGATCAGGCAGGATATGGCGAGGCTCCAGATTTCCGAGGACATGACACTTGATAGGAAGATGTGGAGATCGAGTATTAGGGTTGTAGGTTAGGAGGTAGTTAAGTCGTGCCTTACTTCGTACCATTATGGGACTAGCCATGTAGGTTTTTAGTCTAAGATAGCTAGTGGCAATGTTGTGGCTTACTATTTCGCTTTTCAGTGCATATCCTATTTACTAGCTATCGCTTTTTCTTTGCATCTTTCTTCTAGATTTCATGGTGTTCCTATTTTTCTTATGATTGTTGTGGTGATACTAATATTTACTAATATTGTCTCCCTTTGCTTTGCATCTTTCTTCTGGATTTCATGGTGTTCCTATTTATCCTATGATTGTTGTTGTGATAATAATATTGTCTCCTTTTTGTCCTTTTTTGTCCTTTTGTCTTTTTGAGCCGAGGGTCTTTCGAAAACAGCCTCTCTACTCCTTCGGGGTAGGGGTAAGGTCTGCGTACACACTACCCTCCCCAAACCCCATTAGTGAGATTTTACTGGGTTGTTGTTGTTGTTGTTGTTGTTGTTGTTGTTATAACTTATAACGGTTCTTCAATTACCAAAGCAAAAGGAAAATAATAATTAAAACAAAAAAGTACTAACTTCAATTACATAATAATTGAACGATTAAAAAGATTATCTTATAACGGTTCTTCAATTACCAAAGCAAAATGAAATAATAATTTAAAAAAAAATGTAGCTTCAAAATTACATAATCTTAAACGGTTCTCTCTCGTTCACGATGGGACTCGAACCCACAATCGACCGCTCCGGAGGCTAGCACCTTATCCATTAGGCCACACGAACCTGTCGATGTAAACTTCTCATAAACACATATATTATAAAAAATTTCAGTCTGACGAACAACGCAACCAACAACTCCGCCAAGGCTTTTGACAACACCCAGAAAACCCTAGTTCTCTGTGATAAGGAGGGAGTAAAGAAAGAGCTGATAGCTCAAAATGGTGCTGACAATATCATCAAATGCAGTTCAATTGTCCCATAATACCTCTCTAATTTCTCGACCCAATTCTTATATCAAAAGTTCAATTCCAGCTTCAAATTTATCGTTTTCTTTCCTCAGGTAATAATTTAAACAAACTCCATATTAAAAAACTGCCAAATTTCATCATATCACATTGTATTGTTATTTGTAGTATGTAATACATGGTTTAAATTACGAAATAAAACTCATAATGCTACTTCATATTGTCAATTTATTCTGTTGTTTTGTGTTGGAGTTGCTAAAAATTCAATTGGATTTTGTAAAAAGTTGGATAGTATATGAAAAAGGTTTAACCAAAAATGGGTTCTTTATTAGTATCTCAGCTGAACTCAGAAAGTGAATTTTTATGTTACTGAAATTCATATAGCTGATTCCAATTTGTTTGGGACTGAGGCGTAGTTGTCGTAGTAGTTGTTGTATTGAAATTGTGAAGGTTATGCATACACAGGATTCATATGCTGAAGTATAGGCTACTTGAATAGAGTGGGAATGGATATAGATGATTCATATAAACGACCCCATCTAATTTGAGATTGACATCTAGTTGAATGATTGATCCTTATAAAAAAAAAAATCTAGTTGAATGATTGATATATTGATTAATCAAAATTGTGGGAGTTCTTTGTTTATCTTTTGTCCGCCTCTAGGGCTTTAGTCTAGTGGTAAGAGCACAGTGTGTTATGTGGGTTAGGCGCACGTCATGAGTTCAAACTATGCTGCAAACAAAAGCTTGGTATTTAAGTGAGGGTATAGGGACGGGCCTATTATCTACCGAGTCTCGAAACGTGCGTCACTAACCCTTGGGAATTTCTCGGTTATCAAAGAAAAAGGACCTTAGCTAATTTGAGATTGAAGTGTGTTAATTGATTGATATATTGATTAATCAAAACTGTAAAATGGCAATAGGGAGTATGGATATAGGTGATTCATATAAATGACCGCAGCTAATATGAGATTGTTATGTCGTTGATTGATTGATTGATATATTGAATGATCACAACTGTAAAATGGCAATGGTAAGTGTTGGAGATTAAAATTGCAGCCTTTTAACTACACGTTATGATTGCATTTCCTCCTTTAGCAATTGACTGTGTTATCAGACATGAATCCATCAGGCTTTCCATAAAATCTCGACTGAATAAAAGGGTGGTCCGTGCTGCTTCTTCAGCTGCTGGAAGTTCTAGTTCCAGCAACGACTCAAATCCTTATGAGGTAATTCGCAGTTATCACATTTGGACCCAGATATCTTCTTAAAGTTCAGCTCTTAGTGAGGTGTTTGCATCAGTGGTCCTTTGTGCTATACGTGTTCTTGTACAGGTTCTGGGTGTAAGCCCTATTGAGGGATTTGACATGGTTAAGGCAGCATATGCAAGAAGACGGAAGGATGCCGAGCGGAGGGGTGATGAAGCAGCTCTTGCTCAGGTAGTTTATGCTTGGCATCGCTGTCTTGCTCGCTTTCATTCTGCTCATGTGTGATTGTTGTTAGGAGTGAACACTCCAAGTAAGCATTGTAAAATTGTTTTTTCCAGTTGGAGAAGGCGTATGACACGATCATGATGTCACAGTTAACAAAAAGAAAGAAGGGTGTCACATTTGGCTCGTTTAAGGTATTCTTTTATTTTAATGTAAGCTGATATCTTAGTAGTAGTAGTGGCGACGGCTGGTCACTCTTTCGGTTTTGTAAATAACTTTGTATTCTCTGTTTATGTAATATAATGGGTGGATAGTTTTTTTTCAGGGAATGCATGCTTGATTAAGATCCATACAGTCAATTCTTTATTTTTCTTTTCTAGTGTGACAATTTTCCCCACCTTTTACTATATGAAACTAGCTATCTCTTTTACCCATGGAATAAATGCAAGGATTACATATACACTTGCATTTATGATGTTTTATCTGTCTAAGCTTCAACTGTTTAGCTTCGTTTAGGTACAGATACTGATTTCTCTTTTAAGTTTGTCATTTTTAATTCAGGTATCTAAAGAGATACGATATGCTGATAAGCAGCCTATTGTGCCATGGGGTCCACGGTAGGTATTTTGCTAATAATGCTTCATTATAATAGCTCTTCGAAATT
Source organism: Nicotiana tomentosiformis (assembly GCF_000390325.3). Classification (NCBI taxonomy): domain Eukaryota; kingdom Viridiplantae; phylum Streptophyta; class Magnoliopsida; order Solanales; family Solanaceae; genus Nicotiana; species Nicotiana tomentosiformis. Next base: position 13,090,198 of record NC_090815.1, on the reverse strand, counting down.
AGATAAACTCTTCTTGCGTGCAACTATATGCAATTGGCACTTATTTTTAAATATTTAACATTTAGTATAGATTCCACTTGCTGAAGTTAGTTGGCTGTTGTGATAACAAGCATTAGCATCTTTATCATGCATATAGTAAATGCCTTACTGCGTGATAAAGATGCTAATGCCTGTATGTGTTAGCATATAGTAAATGCCTTATTGGAAGGGGAGGCTTGGAGTAACGGTAAAGTTGCCTCCGTGTGACCTATAGATCACGGGTTCGAGCCGTGGAGGCAGCCACTAATGCTTGCATCAGGTTAGACTGTCTACATCACACCTCTTGGGTGCGGCCCTTCCCCCGACCATGCGTGAATGCGGGATGCTTTATGCACAGGGCTGCCCTTTTAATAAATGCCTTACTGATTCAACGAAAGCTATTAGTATGCAAACATTTCAATATTTTGTTAGTTTCTCTTCCCCTTCCGGTCCTTGTCCCTTGAAAATCTTTGCTTCACATTTACTGGTACGAAATTTTATGCAGCAGATTATGTGATTTATTTTACCCTCTTTAGGTATAATTTCAATTGTTTTGTTGAATTTTATCATTGCTGTGCTTTCAGGTTCACCAAATCTGATGACAAAGATATGAAAATCAACTTGGCAATTTCAGCTGTATTTGTAAGTACTAGTAGAATATTCATGCCTCCATCTCAAGGTGGTTATCATTTTTGACTTTTCTGATGCTAATTCACAAATGTTTGGAGTAAAATGGTGGATAAATTCATTTAGAAGTGTCATTTAGAAAATTCAGAAAATTATGTGAATATTACTAAAATTGGAAGTATTTTCCTTTCAAAATACCAGATTAGATATGGTTGACTTGAAAATAACGATTTATTGAGAGCTTAATAGTACTATCACTATCACCACTCTCTGTTAAGTGCAGTTTGCATCCTTGATTTAATGAAATATTGATCCTCACGCTCTTAGTGGTACTATGTTGTTTTATGTATTATTTTTTTGCAGATAGCTTGGGTTCTTATAAAGCGGAATGCTGAGTGGAAGCCTTTACAGTTTCTGGCCTTCGTCTTTGTATATAGGATATTTGAGAAATTAAAAGCATTTGAGCCTCCATCTCCCACTTTTACAGTAAGTAAACTTTTCTTCTATTAAGTATACTTTAAGTATGCATAAAATAGTCATTGTTGTCTCTTTCCCTTCTTCCGCATGAGTGTCAGTGAACCTCCTAACATGTCCCTCAGTAATGTGAAGTTTAGTATTTCTTTCAAGTGCATTCATTTTTTAGCTGGGTTTCTTCAGGAGGAGGGCGAAGATGAAGGACGGATGTTGAGGATGGGGAAAAGGCTGCTTCGTTCTCTTGCATTGGTTTTTGGTTGTATAGCCCTTGCATCCTTGGTAGGTTTTTCTGTCAGAGTAATATATAGTGACTGTCCAATTAATTATGGTGTTTATAGATGAAATTCTGACAGCAATTGTTCGTCCTCAGCATGTATATGAAGATGAGAGTTCAATTTCAGCTTCACGTTCTGTCTTCTGCCTTACACTTTTTTTTGGCATCAATAGCATCTTGTATTGGTGTTATATCTTGCGGAAAAGTTCAGGATTAGGGGTGTGTTTGGTATGAAGGAAAATATTTTCCGGAAAATGTTTTTCACTCACCAACCAAACAAAGGAAAATAAGTGATAAAACCACTCATTTTCCATGGAAAACATTTTCCTTCGTACCAAACACACCCTAGGACCTGATTTATTTTGACACAATGGATTTCCAACTTATCCTATTACATATGACCTTTTACCATCATACCATGTGGTCGCTAAAAAGCCTTCCTAGTGCATCCACCCTTATTTTCCCAAGTTATTTTGCTTCTATGTTGCTCCAGACCACTCTTATATGGCATTGTTCTTGCTATTTCTTTTAAGAAATTTCAGTACGCATACAAATCTTTGTGGTTTGTCCAATGCCGAGGAGCTATTTAGTTGCTGCGCCGCTGACTAGATCTGTTCTTTTCTTCTAATTGAAACATTAGGTGGGTTTTTCCTTCGACTAGGGAAATGATAGGTGATTTAATGTGTTAAAAGATAAAACACAGTTTTTTTGCAGACACCTCAATGTCGAACTTGTTTTCCACTCCAAGCAATTTTGCTTCTTCTGAATATTGACAAGTTTTTCTTCCACACACTAATTTTGGCTCCCATCTTTTGCATCTTCTAAACTACTAGGCAACAGAAGTTGCTATCAGAAGTTTGTCAAATAATGCTCAAAAGGTATTTGAAAACTAACTATTAACGTGATGAAAGAGGAAGTGTAAAACAAAAAGGTTATCACGAATGAACATTTCGCTGATAGCTTTGGGCCTAAACCTTCTTCATTGTATCCAAGATTCTTGCTCAGTTTGCAAGTTTTGCTTATAGCTGAACACTTAAGCAGATATTAACTGATTCACGATTGAGAAATGGTGGTGTTGGTAATATAGCAAGTGCGCGTACAAAAATTTGTGGGTCTATCCAAAAACTCATTCTGAAAGAACCTGCCTTTTGCTTTCTGAATCATATCTCATCTTGGAATATATCACATATTTATTGCCTGTCTGTATCAAATTCTTTTATTACAGTTGTGCCATTCATCTGTTACAGGGATATACTGGTCTCCTAAATCTGATCGAGTATGCTAATGGTTTCATACCTGTCTTTCTGTACAACAATCAGGTAAGGGAAGATCTACCTTTTAACACTGCTGCATGAACAAAAGGCTTCACATATGATAAATATGATGATGATGTTTATCTATCTCAAAAATCATCTTTTTGCTGCATTTATGAGTGAAAATCACTGAATAGTTGTGACTTTTCCTGATCTTATGAATAGCTAGAGAAAAAATTCGGTTTGGATTACTTTGTAAGCGACTAGGTTAAGGGAATATCTTAGATCTCAAATCTCTATGTAATCAAAGGAGGTGGTCAATCTGGATTTAGTCTCAGATCACCATAAATTATATTGTTATTAGCCATCTATTTTTTTTGGCGAAATACATAAATCGCCCCTTTAAGTTGTCCTTAACGATCAACTGAACACCTCAACTGATCCCTTTATCATTTAGACACTTCAAGTGTCTATTAAGTAGATCGAGTAAATACCCGAGTGCAACAGATCATATGCGTGAGTTACACTTGCCGATGACGTGGCAAATGAGCCAATTATTGAACGACACGTGTAATTTATAATAAAATCTCAACACATATATAATTAACCAAAAAAGAAAATGAATTTAAAGACCCTTTCCCTTCAGTTTAACCAAAGCAGCCCCCCCCCCCCCCCCACACACACACACACAAAACCCACCACCACCACCACACCCACCCCCCGCATTCATCTTCTTCCTTCCGCCCCTCTTCTGCGTCCCCCCAACTTCATCTTCTTCCCGTTCTCCTTCCCAGCTTCTTCTCCCACGCCCTATACAAAATTTACCCATCCATATTCAAAATCTAAAATCTTTCCATAAAACTAATACAAATATGAAACAACAAAGAATAACCAAAACAGAGAACCCACTAAGGAATCATTGACGGACCTCGCCGGAAAAAGCTCATCTCTTTCGCCGAAAGAGAAGAATGGGTTTGGTTAGTACGACGTACCAAAAAAACAAATCCGAATAAGATGGCATTAGACCGATTTTGTGCTTTGTTTAAGATAGTTATAGTCAATAAACTAAATTAAAATTTGGCTGAAAGCGTTGTGAAGTTTCTGTCCATAAAATGGAACTAATTATAGACCCCAACCAAATCCTCATCCTGTCCAACAACCTCCATTTTGAATACTATTTCAAAAATTTGTTGAATTGGTGTGATGATATATTTGGTAATTTTGTTCTTTTGTAATGGAGGCAGAGGTGATTTAGGGTAGAGAAGGGTGTTGAATGGCGGAGGAGAGAATTGGAGGAGAAGGGGATGTGAAAATTAGGTGGGGTCCACATTATTTTAGGAAAAAAAAAACAACCTAATTTTAGGTAAGCAACTCGCATCCCAGAGAGTGCATTTCACGCAATGGGGGCTGACATGATCGGGTGTTTAATTGATCTTTCATTTGTGAATAAATAAAGTATCTAGCTGGAAATGGCCTCTCAGTTGAGGTGTTCAGTTGATCGTTGAGGACAACTTAAAAGGGGCCGTTTATGTATTTCGCCATTTTTTTTTTAAGTTCTACTGTAGAAGCACCAAAAACATTTTCCCAGAGAGCATCTTTATACATGCCAAACCAAAAACCTTCTCTGTTATTTTTTATGTTTTTCTTGACTTCATCTCTCTTCTACATGACTATGAAAACGAAAAGGCAGTCATACATGCATATCATGATTATAACCTCTAGTTCTTATGCATTATTTACCCGTGGTATTGAATTTTTGCGCGTGCAGGAATTGCTTGTAACTGGTTTTACAGCCGTCGTGCTTCACATCATGGCATCTTATTACAGATAGTCTACGTTCTACACTTGTTGAAGAAGATGCAGTTGCCTTGAGTTAGCTCTCAAATTTTGTAATTCTATTTGTTTCAGAAATTTGTCTATTTTGTCTATAGGAGTTCTAATATTCACATTTGGTACTCATCATTGAAGAGAACCAACCGGCAGTTGTAAGAATGAACTAGTTTTGAGGATTTTAGGATTAAATGAGACCACAATCTTTTCAAAATTAAAGATGGTTTCTTCTTCCATTTCTTGTTCTTTTACTTATGAGTTCTTAATTTTAGCTCCAAAATGCGTCACATGGCTCAAGGGATTATCTTATTGTGTATAACCAAAATTGAACTATTTTTGTTCCACTTGTAGGATTTTACTGAGAATTTGGCAGTATGTTCGAATCATCTCGATTTCTCTTCAATTTAGCTCAGTTCAGTTAAATTTTGGGTAATTTATTTTCAAAATATGTCAAATAAGAAAACTATTGTTATTAGGATTCTCACTTATTACCTATATATCGAACATCAATTCTCATTTCAACAACAATAAATGAAAGGACCAACACTAATTTCAAATGAAATGAGTAACACTAATTTTCAAAATATGCATACTTGTTTTTATGATCTTTTGTAGGTGCATTATCTTTTTTCTTTCTTTAATAGGTGGATTATCCTTCATTATACCATCAATGTACATTATTTTAAAGTTTGGTTCTTGTTGATATCCTTCATCCTTCATTATACAATCAATGTACATTATTTTAGATGAATGAAAGGAAAGAATTAAAAAAAAACAAGGTAATAGTTTACAGAACTATTTCAACATTTGTAAATTTCATTCTATCCTTGTCTCATTTAAGGCAACTAAAAATATTATGATTTATGAAGTTATAGATTTTCATTTGTGAATAAATCCCTACTGCTTTACTTGTTGCACTTTTTAAATTGTGACTTGATTAATTGACACATGCTTTAGCACTCTGACTTTTATCTTATTCGAATTTTTTGAAATATTTTTTTGTGGATCCATCATTCGATTTGGATATGACACTTAAATCGATTTTAAGAAGTAAAAATTAATTTAACCCGATAATTCACTAATGGGCCATTTCTTAAGGCTTTTTAAATTTTCATTAAAGCAAAGATGCCTATGTTAACACAACATCGTAAAATGAGGCTAAATTTTAAACCTGCTCATAAAATGGCCAGCCTATGCAAAAAAAGTGCATATATTTGAACCCAAAGTAGCCGAGCCCAGCTACCTAAACTCCAATCCAAACCTGAGCTCAAGTCGAATTTGGAATTCATCGGAAGATTATAATAGTGCAATCTCATCAGCTTCAGTACTAAGGGAAGTTCGAAAAATCCCTCTCGTCGGAGACCGACAAACGCCGTCACGCCATAAATCGGAAAACCCGATCCTCACCGGCGTATAGATTTTAGCACATTCAAACACAAAAAGCTCCGCGTGAGCTTATTTGTTGAGGCAGCTTCCGAAACCCTAGATTACTCCGAGTCTCCCTTGGGAGGCTGAAATAATCAGCAAAAATGAGGATTATGATAAAAGGAGGAGTATGGAAGAACACGGAGGACGAGATTTTAAAGGCGGCGGTGATGAAGTATGGGAAAAATCAATGGGCTCGTATTTCTTCTTTACTCGTTCGTAAATCTGCAAAGCAGTGTAAAGCTCGCTGGTATGAGTGGCTCGATCCTTCCATTAAAAAGGCAAGTTATTCTTTTTTTAATTGATTAATTAACCTTGTTTCTGTGTTATATATATATGTTGTTACTGTTTGTTCATTGGTTTTGATAAATGTTATGTGAAAATTGTTTTGTTATTAGTAATTTTTCAGTGTTTGGTAGGGTATAAATGTAGATGTTAGGGTATAATGTAGATGACGTGTCAGCCAAGGGCGTGACCTGGTGGTCAATGAAGTGGGTTAAGAAACATGAAGTCTCACGTTCAATTCCCAACGGAGGCAAAAAAACTAGATGATTTTTTCCCATTTGTAAGCCTTTGTGGTGAAATTAGTCAGTCAGAGTTAATCGGGTGCGTGCAAGCTGGCCAAGACACCATGGTTATAAAAATGTAGGTGACATATGCTCATAACGCATGAGCAGATGTAGCGTTGAATTTATGGATTCACCTGGCCTAGTAGCTTGTTTCATGCCTCGACTCTCCCTCGGTTTGTTCGGAAATCATGGTAGTCTTTTCATGGAGATTATTGGGAACGGAAATGTGCATGGGGTTAAGAACAACGACAAAACTGCCTTCTGTCTGTTGCCATGGAATGCATAGGTAGGGATTGTCTTATGCTTGGAAAGCCTGTTCCGCGCTCTCTATCCCCTTTTTTCGGGGTCCCCATGAACCGCTTTTTAGTATTCGTGTTCGCCTTCTGTCTTCCTTCCCTTCCACACAGAAGGATCATGGGGTTCTCCCAACATACATATCCGGGGGTGCAACCGTTTAGTAGGCAAAGATCGGAACGGGCGGATCCCATGTATATATGTTAAAAGATCCAATAAATAAGTATAAATGATAGATTTTTGAACCTAGTAAATCAAACGGGATGTAGTAAGATAACGAACTCGTAACCATAATGTTCCAATTGATTAACCTTGTTATTGTATTATATGGTGTTAATATTTGTTCATTAGCTTTGAAAAATGTTTTATGTAATTATTTATTTGTTATATTAGTAATTTTATTAGCTGATACATATATATACTTTAGACATTGGCACTTTTTTGCTGTAGGTTTAATGCTTTATAGTAGTGGTTTAGCCTTCCAGAAATCTATACGTTTAGAAAATATGTAGAACTTCTAATATGAGTACTTTTTATTTATATTTTCATAATATTGGCCTGAGATGAGTTTAAATGGAGTGCATGGTTAGTGAGGATTCATATAGCCGACCTCGACTTGTTTAGGACCGAGGTGTAGTTGTTGATGTTGTAATATTTTTTTTTTTGTGGAAAATGTTTTATTATTTTCTGGAGCATTTTTCAAGGTTTAGTAGGGTGTAAAAGTACGTGACACATATGCTCATAGTGAGAGCTGCAAGATAGTGTATGAGGATAATGATATTAGGGTTTTTTGAGTACTAATTTTTGACAAACAATGTCTAGGTGTTGATTCGAACAAGTGATATGGCATACATGTTGAAGATTTCTGAGATGGAAAAATGACATCTGCTATTAGTGTGGAAGTTATTTTCCTCCAAATTTGAGTAAAGTATTTAACATTCTCCACAATCCATGATAACCAAGCCGGAATATATCATGTGGAAAAGGTTGAGGGACTTATGACTTAGCCACTTAGGTAACAAGTTCGAGCCTTGTGCCATTCAAATTAATGTTGAGGGGTGGGCCCATTATCCCCGAGTTTCGAAGGTTGCGATTGGTCCTAAGGATTGGCCCAAAACGTAGTCTCTGGTTGTTTGAAGTTGGTTTTTTTTAGATATGCAATTGGAATCCGCCGTAGTTTGTTAGTGACATATGACCATCCTTTTTGTGTCCCTTGTTTTTATCTATATATGACCATTTTTTCGGTGCCAATTGGTTATTTAACACCTTCGAAGCATTCATTGTATCTTGGTTTTGGTTCTTAATTCTTGTTTAGTTTAATGCGCCATGCAATTTATCTTTGTAATCTCTAGCACTGTTATATCTTTGTGGATAACTATTATCTTTTCTTCCTATTCCATTTGAATGAGAAAAGTTCTGCTATGTGAGCATACCATGGCTTTCTCCCATTTTTTTTTGGTTTCTGTATTATATGCTGTTAATATTTGTTCTTTGATTTTGAAAAAAGTTCTCTGTGAAAAATTATTTTCATTTATATGAACTTATTTCCTTTTTAATCCATTTGAAAAAACAGACCTCTTTCTAAATGTGGAAACTATGTAACTTTAAACTTCCCATTTTACCCTTAAGTATACGGATTGTTTTGGACCACAAGCTTCAAAAGTCTTCCATTCTTTCTTAAATTTCTTTTTTTAAAAAAAGAAATAGATTCACATAAATTGAAATAGAGGGAGTAGTAATTTGTCTTTGGAGAAATATTTAATTTCGGAGTACTTTTTATAAATGTTTGGTAGGGTATATAAATGTAGGTGAGATATGCTCATAGTGCAATGTGGTATGGGGACAATGATTTTAGTGTTTTTTTGAGTATTTTGACAAACAATGTCTAAGTGTTGATTCGAACGAGTGATGTGAATGTGAGTTAAATATCTCTGAAAAGGAAAATTACTTTTGCTAATTAGTGCCAAAGTTATTTTCCCCCAAATTTCCCCCCGGGTTTAGTTCAAGCGGCAAAAGTTGAGGGACTTGTGGCTTAGTAATAGGTTTGAGCCCTGCGCCATGCAAACTAAGTATGGTATTTAAGTGGAGAAGGATAGATGGCCGGGTCCATTATCCTCGAGCTTCCAAGGCTGCTTTTGGTATTTCTCGTTCTTTAAAAAAGGATAGTTTCCTCCAAATTGGAGTAAAATATTATACATTTTCCTCCGTCTATGATAAACCAAATTGGGAAATGATTTTGTCAAGTCAACCATAACAAATATACCCTTCATAGTTTCTAGGTGTTTGGAGTTGGGATTCTTTGAGATATGTTATTGGATTCCACTGTACTTAATTTTCTTGCATGGTTGTTAGTGGTGTGATCATCCTTTCTGTGTCTTTGTTTATTTATGTATGATCATTCTTTCTGTGTCATTTGATTATTTGTACCTTATAGCATTCATTGTATCTTGGTTTTGGCGCTTTGTTCTTGCTTAGTTTAATGCGCCATGCAATTTATCTTTGTAATGTCTGTCACTGTTATTTCTTTGTGGGTAATTGTTACCTTTCTTCCTATTCCATTGTGAATGAGAAAAGTTCTGCTTTGTGAGCATGCTATGGCTTTCTCCGAGTCTGCTTTTTGGTTTCTTTACTCAGGATACAATTTTTGAAACCAGTATCTGTATAGAAATTTCTTTCTGGGCTTTTTCAAACCTTTTCTGGTTTTCCATTTATCAACGGCATAAAATGATTTTCTGAACTGAGAAAGTGGAAAGTACGCGGATTTTTCCAGTTTACCTCAGGCTGTTAATAGGAACTTATATCTGAGTTTAACAACTTATTAACATCCTCGCTGCTCTTTTGTTTTTCCAGACTGAGTGGACTAGAGAAGAAGATGAGAAACTACTTCACCTTGCAAAGCTCATGCCTACTCAATGGAGGACTATTGCGCCAATTGTTGGTCGTACACCATCCCAGTGCCTTGAACGCTATGAAAAGCTTCTCGATGCAGCTTGTGCGAAGGATGAAAACTATGACCCTAATGATGATCCAAGAAAATTGAAGCCTGGAGAGATTGATCCTAATCCAGAATCAAAGCCTGCTCGTCCTGATCCTGTTGATATGGACGAGGATGAGAAAGAAATGTTGTCTGAAGCACGGGCTCGGTTGGCCAACACAAGAGGTAAGAAGGCTAAAAGGAAAGCTAGAGAAAAGCAGCTTGAAGAGGCTCGAAGGCTTGCTTCCTTACAGAAAAGGAGAGAACTGAAGGCTGCTGGAATAGATGCCCGTCAAAGGAAGAGAAAAAGGAGAGGAATTGATTACAATGCTGAAATACCCTTTGAAAAGAAGCCTCCTCCAGGTTTCTATGATGTTGCTGAGGAAGACCGTCCAGTAGAGCAACCTAAGTTTCCAACTACCATTGAAGAACTAGAAGGTGAAAGGCGAGTCGATAAGGAAGCTCGTCTAAGAAAGCAGGATATTGCAAGGAATAAAATTGCAGAAAGGCAGGATGCCCCTACAGCCATATTGCATGCAAATAAACTTAATGATCCAGAAGCAGTGAGGAAGAGGTCGAAACTCAATCTTCCTGCACCACAGATTCCAGATCATGAATTGGAGGCCATAGCAAAGATAGGTATTGCCAGTGATCTACTAGGGGGTGATGAACTCTCCGAAGGGAATGCTGCAACACGTGCTCTTCTTGCAAATTATGCCCAGACACCACAGCATGCAATGACTCCTATGCGAACACCTCAAAGAACCCCTTCAACTAAGCAAGATGCCATTATGATGGAAGCAGAAAATCAACGAAGATTGACTCAGTCTCAGACACCATTACTTGGAGGGGATAATCCTATGTTGCACCCCTCAGATTTTTCTGGTGTCACTCCTAAGAAAAGGGAAGTTCAAACACCAAACCCACTCTTAACTCCTTCAGCGACTCCTGGAGCCACTGGCCTTACTCCTAGAATTGGCATGACACCTTCAAGGGATTCTTATGGCATGACCCCGAAAGGAACTCCTATGAGGGATGAGCTACGCATTAATGAAGAAATGGATATGCACAATAATGCTAAACTTGGGCAATTCAATTCAAAGAAAGAATTGCTTTCTGGTTTGAAAAGCCTTCCTCAGCCCAAAAATGAGTACCAGATAGTCGTCCAACAACCTCAGGAAGAAATTGAAGAACCACCAGAAGAGAAGATTGAAGAAGACATGTCTGATAGGATTGCAAGGGAGAAGGCCGAAGAAGAAGCAAGGCAACAAGCTTTACTCCGGAAAAGGTCAAAAGTATTGCAGAGAGAGCTCCCTAGACCTCCCATTGCTTCACTAGAACTAATAAGAAGTTCCTTAATGAGAGCTGATGAAGATAAGAGCTCCTTTGTTCCTCCTACACTAATTGAGCAGGCTGATGAAATGATTAGGAAGGAACTTCTATCTTTGCTAGAACATGATAATAGCAAGTATCCTCTAGATGAAAAAGCAGAGAAGGAGAAGAAAAAGGGGGTCAAGCGAAAAGTGGTGGCTGAACCTGCGATTGAGGACTTTGAGGAAGATGAACTGAAAGAGGTACGTTCATGTTACATGAAGAAAAATGGTTTGGCTCTACTCTTGTGTCAAGTTATTTTCCCAGGAGCAGTCTTACCTACTTTGCGGCATTAAGGTATTTAAAAATGATATGCAAAATCCCAAGTGAACTTTTTATTTTTGAGCAGAAGTGTTTCAGATTACTTCAAATGCATGTAAGACTTCAGAGTTGTTAGGGTCAAATTAATACTAGAAAAGAAAATGAGTTGCCTAAATTTCAATATAAAGCATTTGGAAACTGTTCTTTTACAATATCATATAACCTTTTTATGTAATGGATATATGGAATCATTTCTACAATTGCTGATAAAATTTCACTAAACTATGGCTGTGTAAGGATTGTGGGAAAAAGAATAGGTTCAATAGGCTGGGCAACTATCTATGTCAAGATATATATTTAAATGTACGTACTATATATATATATATAGTGTGTGTGTGTGTGTGTGTATATTATTCTTGACCCCACTCAACACAAGTTAGCTTACATGCTCAACTTTATGAACCTACTCCTACACCCATGACACCATACATGGTGTCCCAGTTTTGTTTCTAGTATTTATTGTTATGAGGACTAATTAACTGAAATTGAACATTCGAGTCTTTCGATAAGACGTCAAAAAATGCTAATGGTTCCACTCTGGGGGATCATTAAGTACTCACTTGGATGCCATTTGTGCTTGTGTGAAATATGTTCATTATGTTTTTTTTCCTGCAAAGTTCAGTGTTTCTATGTGCATTAGACTGTTAAAATAATATTTGGAAGTAATAAATCAGGTCTGTTCGTCATAGGCGCCTTTTCCATTTTTACATTGTGCTATTAGATGTACCCTTGTCATTACCAATTTCGTGTGCAAAAAGTAATGTTTTCTGGAGTTTGTATGGTTTTATCTTCATCTACTGCAACATGACTAACTCCACTCATGCAGGCTGATGGATTGATCAAGGATGAGGCTCAGTTTGTTCGTGTGGCAATGGGACATGAGGGTGAATCTCTTGATGAATTTGTCGAAGCACACAAAACAACTTTGAATGATATCATGTACTTTCCTACCCGGAATGCTTATGGGCTCTCAAGTGTTGCTGGAAACATGGAAAAGCTAGCTGCTTTACAGAATGAGTTTGAGAATGTGAAGAAGAAAATGGATGATGATACTAAGAAAGCAACAAAGCTTGAGCAGAAGATCAAAGTCCTTACTAATGGATATCAGGTACATTGTAGTGGTTTAATTGTTTAATCTGAATGTAGTTACCACTTCTTGTACAGTTCTCTGTTTATTAACTTCATTTGTCTGGAGGTTTGATCTGCAAGCAGACGTGTTTCTAGTTCTTACATGGATCTTTCTTGGCTATCCTACTTTTTTATTTGTGTTTTGAGAGTTGAGATCTAAGCTATAAATTCCAGCTAACAAATATTCATTGTGGATGAGCAGATGCGAGCCGGAAAACTCTGGTCACAGATAGAGGCTACGTTTAAGCAAATGGACACAGCAGGGACAGAACTTGAATGCTTCCGAGCATTACAAAAACAAGAGCAGCTAGCAGCATCACATAGGATCAACAATCTGTGGGAAGAAGTTCAGAAACAAAAGGAGCTTGAACGTACTTTACAGAAAAGGTACGGTGACCTCATAGCAGATAAGGAAAAGATGCAGCATCTCATGGATGAGTACAGAATACAAGCTCAAATGCAGGAAGAAATTGCAGCAAAGAATCGTGCTCTTGAGCTGGGCAAGGCAGAAATGGAAGAAAAGCAGAGCACATCTGCTGCTACTGAAGCTGGTGTGGAATCTTCAGGTACTGGCCAATGCTCCAATGCAGAGGAAACTTCTGCTTCTGCCGCTCATGTATCATCATCTGCTATTGAAGCTGATGATGTGCCTGTGGAATCTTCAGAGACCGGCCAGTGTTCCAATGCAGAGGAAAAATCTGCTTCTGCCGCTCATGTATCATCATCTGCTATTGAAGCTGATGATGTGCCTGTGGAATCTTCAGAGACCGGCCAGTGTTCCAATGCAGAGGAAAAATCTGCTTCTGCCGCTCATGTATCATCATCTGCTATTGAAGCTGATGACGTGCCTGTGGAATCTTCAGAGACCGGCCAGTGCTCCAATGCAGAGGAAAAATCTGCTTCTGCCCCTCATGTATCATCATCTGCTATTGAAGCTGATGGCGTGCCTGTGGAATCTTCAGAGACCGGCCAGTGCTCCAATGCAGAGGAAAAATCTGCTTCTGCCCCTCATGTATCATCATCTGCTATTGAAGCTGATGGCGTGCCTGTGGAATCTTCAGAGACCGGCCAGTGCTCCAATGCAGAGGAAAAATCTGCTTCTGCCCCTCATGTATCATCATCTGCTATTGAAGCTGATGACGTGCCTGTGGAATCTTCAGAGACCGGCCAGTGCTCCAATGCAGAGGAAAAATCTGCTTCTGCCACTCATGATGCAACTCCTCAGGACGTTGAGGAACAGGTGAAAGTTATCAGTGACGACTCTACAATGGATGCTGAAGCCATGAGTGAGAATGTGCCTATGGAGGGTCAAAACTGTATAGGAGAGAGTAACCAGGACGTTACCAAAACAGAAGATTCTGGAGTTGCAGATGACGCGCAGGATGTAGTTGCAAGTGATGCGGGAAACTAGTAATGTTCTAGTTTTGCCACTAAGAAAGTGATTGGTGGTTCGCTTGTTGTGTTTTAATCCCATTTTCGTACATTTTTGGAACCAAGTTTTACTTCATTTCAAGAATGTCTTGTATGATTGGATGAAAATTTGGAAGTATCAATTTGAACTGTGGTTGAGCTGCCTACGTTCTTTGCAAAATAATGAACTGCAGCATTAGCCTGCCCTTTCCAATTTTTCTGGTAAACTAAAAATCTACAGTCCTTTATTTGCTGTATCATATTTGCTTCTAGGCTTGTGTAATTGTGAATTTAATTTCTAACAAGCAATCTGTTTCAAATTGAACTTTCCGGGATCTTTACATAAATAGCCGGCCATATTTACTGTTTACTTTTTCTAGTTTTATATATATATATATATATATATATATATATATATATATATTTACCTCTTTTGACTATTTCCAGTTTAAATGGTTGGGTGGGCAGTTATTTGGGTTAATTCTTCACTGCTTGTTGGAGAACCAACATTTGAAATGCTTAGTACTTTATATATACTCCATTAAATATAATATGTTAAAAGGTTTGTTAAGTATATCAGATCCATTGATATATATCCTTTGCACATGATAAATTTCATTTTGAAAGAAGTCTCCCCTCACAATTGATTTAGGTCCATTTCCGGTTTCATTTCAGATTATACACATTTAAAGATTATATATTTATATAACTTCAATTATGCTAATTTATAAAATTTAAAAGAGTCGGGAAAAACCTGAGAGAAACTACTATGATGGAAAATTTAAAACGTTTTCGAAATGTTTTGCACATTTAGCTAACCCTCCGATGAACCAATTGCTCATATTATGTACTATGATAATACTCTATTGAACCAATAACGGTTTCAGCCCCAAGCTTACTTCTTAATAGATTAGATCTATTATAAGCCTTTCAACTAAATTACAGTTCGCGTTCACTTATGGAATGATGCTATGGCAAATTCAATCAAAATATCTGACTCGAAAGATATACTTATTAGCGCCCGATGTTTACTCAAAATCAAACAATTTAACTTTAGCAGTTCAAAATTCAAGTTAGAATGTATATCACTAGTTGACAAATGTGTGTAAGAAAGAAATATCTTATATTCATTGGTATGATATAAGCAATGAATACGAGCAAATTTTTATGTTTGTGTTGTCAAATGTATTACGATTCCAAAAGCTCGAATTGCGTTATGTTAATACCAGTTGGATTTGAACTACCTAGTTGAAAATTAATATTATGTTTTGAAAATGACTCGAAATCTGCCTACATTGAATCAGATGAAAAAAAACATGAACGGCAGGCCTTATGCTTTGTGTTTGTGACTGAATTTACCATTCCAAAAGAAAAGAGATTTTTCTTTTAAGAAAAAGAGTAGTCTTCGAACAAAAATCAATTTCTAGTGGAAAAGAGAACTCCTCACACACATATACCTAACACGTCAATACGTCTCTCTACTATTTGAGCTAAGAAGACAACTCCATTTTTTTTGACATTTTCCGTCTTTCGACTTATATGTTACGGGTTCAAACCGTGTAAACAGTCACTAATGGTTACATTGGGATGGACTGTCTACATCATATCCAAAGGTGCGGTCCTTTTTCGGACTCTGTGTGAATGCAAAATATTTTGTGCACCAGACTACTCTTTTTGTTATAAATGTGGTGCTCGGGTGGACTTGTGCACAGGGACAGATCCACCTTGCGACCTACGGGTTCACGTAAACCCAGTAACTTTTGTTCAAACGCTATAAATGTGTTCGAAAAATTCACTAAATATCTATAAATATTTGAATGTGAACCCGGTTACTATTAAAAATTTACTCGAGGTCGTTGCAGGAATCCATAAACATTAAATCCTGGATCCGCCTCTACTTGTGCACGACTCAACTAATTTTATGAAATACTTACTATTATTCTTTCACTAGTATATATATCGAATAACTCTGTCCGCTAAAATATAGACAAATAAAAAGAAAACAATTTTGGACATTTTAATGTACTGCTTTATGGTTGTGGGCCCAAAAGTTGGGACGAAGAGCCCAAATCAAACTCATCTTTCCAAGATTCATTGGAACCTACTTTTCTTGCTCTCTATCTTCCACCTCAGATTTAGGTCATACAATGCACCCACTAAAGTTTCAAAACATATCTTCTTCCATCTATTACACACTCAAAAAAGGTGCTATTTCAATGTTAAAAAACATAGACTTTTTCAATTAAGTTATAGTATTACAATTTCAAATTTTAAGGATAATTAAAGTCATGGTAATCTATTTGAGCCTTTATACATTCTTTAAATTATTGATTTTTTCGTCTTACTAAATACTATGTTTGATACTTTTTATTTTTTGCATGTTAAAAAAGATTATCACCTTCCTTTATTTAGAAATTAATTCTTTTCTTAATTTCTATTTTTTCCTTATTTACATGAAAATTGACATGATTTTGTTGTAAGTTTCAGCATACTTGTTAGGATTTATTTAATTGTTGCATTATATATAAATAATAAATAAAGAGTTATGATATTTTGCATCCGTTTCAATACCGATATCAAACTTTGCATTAGTAATAATAGTATACACGTGTCGACAGGTAAGCCAAACAAAGAAAAGGCTAAATTTGGGTGAATAATTAATCTTTCCCTTTAGCAAGAAAATTTTGATTTTTCCTTATTTTTTGTCTTTCCTTTGCCTTCTAAGCATCTTGTTAATAATGATTGATACATTTCTCTATTTTGAGATTATTTCATTTTAAAATTTCTGTTTCTCCTTATCGACATGTACATTAACATAATTTCTTGTAAGTTTCACCGTATACAAAACAAGTACTTCTGATATTGTCTTATGTGTTATGGAGTTATTTGGACGTTGATTTAAGAGAATTTTGTTAAAAGTGAAATCGAAATTTTAAAATTAAAGAGTTTTCAAGTATAGAAGGGTGATATTTTTTCCCGTAAAAGATTAAAAAATGGAAGAGTTCCGTTTAAAATGGAATAGAGTATCAAATTTTGTATTGTTATTATTGTTCATAATTCTTCTCCAAATGAACTTTTCCTTTTTGTTAAATTTCATATCTAGTCACACAACAACAGTAACAATAACAACGACATAATCAGTATAATTTTACAAGTGGAGCATAAAGAGAATAGTGTGTATGTATCACAACTGAATAGAGAAAGAAACGCAATAGTAAAAAAATCAAAAAAACAGTAATACCAATAAGATAATAAGAAAATCCGAACAAAAGCAATCAAATTGTAATAAAATTATAGGTATATAAAAATACAAGGATAACACAACTATTATTAAATGCAAAAAAAGACACTCGACTAGTCGCACAAGTAAAAAACAAAGCAAATGGGAGTAATATTAAATATACTACCATTGCACTTATCCTTAGCAATCCACATAATCAAGTAATGCCTTAAAAGTCTAGACACAAAATCAAAGGAGCAACTATAAAGTCGAAAGAAGTGGAACAGCCAAAACCAAGTCACATGTTTACAATTTCAGGCAAGTCAAACAAAGAAACCACCAAATTTGCCTGATGAATCTTTCTCTTTAATTTGAAAAATCTTGCTTTTCTTTTTTTCCCTTCATTTTCTCTTTCCTTTTTCTTCTTCTAAACCACTTGTTAAAAATTATGCATGCATGTAATTAAATGTGCTTTTTATGTTGTCTCATTTTTAAACGTTACAAGTGTTTGATGATATTGTGTTTCATGTGATATGTAGTACTCCTTCTGTTTGTTTTAACTGATTTTGTATCACTGCGTAAAGTCCAAAAGTTGGTATGTTTGTACATTTTTTCATCTTTTTCTGATTGATGGGGTGGTGGGGTTTGGTTTGCTGTGAAAAAGATAAAAAATTTCAGTAAATTCCAAATTTTGATTCTTGGGTTTTGTTTATAATTATTTGTATATATGTGTACTAGTGTTATTTCTCTTGATTCTTGAATTTGTGGCTGAGAAAGTACCCCTTGAGCTGGGAGGTGTTGAGGTTCTTTTTCCTACTGATGGCAAGTGATTGTTTTTTTAAAAATTTTTTTGTGGTTGTGGATGATTTTCCTTGAAGGAGGGAATGCTACTTTTTATATTGATTTGATATTTTTTTGTTGAGGAATTTGATGCAGATTTTTGTTTTCTGTTTATTAACTGGTGGAATTTGGTTTGCAGTTGTGAATTGTCTCTTTTGTAGCATTTTTTATCAACAAGGAAACAGAGTAATTGGATCAGTGTTTGTGACTTTGTTCTGCTATTTGGAAGAACAGAAAAGGAGAAGCTTACACAGTATGGCTTTTTTCATACCTCTTTTCTCTTTATTATTTTATGTTTCTCTTAAACTGTATAATGTTCTATGAGTCCATTTGGAGTATAATTTAGATTTATCTTGCTAATTTAATAGGAGGGGGTGTAACTGGTAAGGTTGCTGCCATGTGATCAGGAGGTCACGGATTCGAGCCGTGGAAACAGCTTCCTGCAGAAATGCAGGATAAGGCTGCATACAATAGACCCTATGGTCCGGCCCTTCTCCGGACCCCGCGCATAGCGGGAGCTTAGTACACCGCTTCCTAATTTAAAAGGAGGTTGCATTATTCACACCAACATGGCTGATATTACCTAGTTATCTAAACAATGTTTTCCTTTCTATTTAATATAAGTGCTTAAAGAATATCAGGGGGTGTAATTCCACATTATTAAAGATGGTATGAGCATTTCCAGTTTAGCAAAATTTTAGTTGATTTTAGCTAATGTAGTATATAAGCGTTGTGATTCTCCATTTTCTTATATTTTTTGGATTCACTCCAATTTAGATAGGCGGGTTGCTCGGACTCTCCAAAAATGTCTCTGGTTGTGTGTCGGATCCTCCAAAAGTAGTGCATTTTTGGAGGATCCGACATGGGTGCGGCGACATTTTTGGAGAATCCGCACAAGATAGCCCGTAAGTTCGTTTCCTAGACGCTTCCTGAAATTCTAGGTAAGCATCTTTTTCGTCAGGTTGTGATGGTTTGCTGCTGAAAGAGTTGTTTGAAATTTATATTTCTTTTTTCTTACATGTGCATGCTAAAGCAAGACGAATGGATTCTTCAAGAATGGAACTGGTTACTTATATGGGGCATATAAATGCATTTCTGTTTTCTAGGTCAGGGAAAATGGTGATGAGAACCGTGGATCTTCGCTCGGACACAGTCACTAAACCAACTGAAGCCATGCGGAACGCAATGGCCAACGCTGAAGTGGATGACGATGTATTGGGTTATGATCCAACTGCCCAACGCCTTGAAGCCGAGATCGCAAGGATAATGGGCAAAGAAGCAGGGCTATTTGTTCCTTCAGGCACTATGGGCAACCTTATCAGTGTGCTGACTCATTGCCAAATTAGAGGCAGTGAAATTATTCTTGGTGATTATTCACATATCCATATTTATGAAAATGGAGGCATTGCCACTCTCGGAGGTGTTCATCCGAGGACAGTGAAGAACAATGAAGATGGAACAATGGATCTTGATTTAATTGAAGCTGCAATTCGAGATCCTAGCTTTGAGATATGTTACCCGACCACTAGGCTGATCTGCTTGGAGAATTCACATGCACAGTAAGAATATATTTTCTCCATAAAACTGTTGCAATCGCAACTCTCTATTTGGTACATTATCTGGTTATGCTTTCTGATTTTTGCTAGTTTTTGTTAGACGTGTTGTACATTTAGTATGTTGTTGTCCTTATCAATTTTTTTTTTTAGTATTATTGTTGTATAACTTGACTAACACAATTACATTTATGAGTTATTACTGCACTCTTGTTCCCACGACTGCATTATAATTTATAAGGCAAATCCTGAAATCTCTTCCCTCAACTCTGGATCTTGACTGCAATTATTACTCTCTCGCATTCATCCCGTGCTGTCTATCGACACACAAAGATGATAAAAAGAAGAAAAGAGTTAATAATCAGTATCTTCTTGGATATTTCTTGTACTTCAATCAAAATCTTTTCTTAATGTGGTCACTTAAATCCAAGGTTCAAGTCCAAAAATATCAAGTAGTTGCTTAATTGTCATTCGTTTCTGTTCGTTTAGTCAGTTTGGTATTGATTCATTTTATAATGCAAGATCCTAACCAACAATATTCTACGAGTGCAGCTCAGGAGGCAGATGCCTTTCTGCAGAGTATACAGACAAAGTCGGAGAGCTAGCAAAGAAGTATGGTCTGAAGCTTCACATTGATGGAGCTCGTATATTCAATGCATCAGTTGTGAGTACACAGTTTTCTTGCTTTTATGAGACAACGTTTTGTTGGAGTCGGTCAATGATGCTACCCTGAGTATGCATCAGTTGTGAGTACACAATTTTCTTGCTGTTACGAGACAACTTTTTGTTGGAGTCGGTCAATAATGCTACACTGAGTTAGATGGATCTTCAAATTAAAGTAATTTTCAGTAGTTTCTGTAAAGAATGTTGTAATCTAGTTCAATGATTTATGAGTTCCTTTTTATGGTCATATGGCTTCATTGATTGATGAGGTCTTATAGAAGTCTAAATTGTAGAGTTGTCCTAAATTACTTTTAAGGGCAACTGCGTGTCCTTCTGTATGCATTCTTTTTCATATTCATTGAGATTAACTGGATTAATCTGTTTTGTAGGCACTTGGAGTGCCTGTTCATAGACTTGTACGTGCTGCTGATTCAGTTTCGGTAAGTGATATTTTAGCCAAAGATCTAGACTACCTTTCTCTTCATTGTCTCTCGTTCTTTCCGGTCCATTGTTTTTGAGTAAGGGACTGCTACATTTTATTTATAACATGATATCCTAAAGGAGAAAAAAAGAGATATTCTATGCCTCAAGGCTGTAAGCCTGTAACATATGACAAGTTTGTTAGTGTATCGTTTCCGAATTTCTGCTCATTTAAGAGTCTGTGCAGGTATGCTTATCAAAAGGTCTTGGTGCTCCAGTTGGGTCTGTGGTTGTTGGTTCAAAGAGCTTCATTGCCAAGGTAGGTATGCTTTTCCATAAAGAATTTATCTGTTCCTTGCCAAAGGAAACTGTCGCCTAGCTCGTTGTTTCCTTCGGTTTCTAGGCAAAAATTCTGAGGAAGACTCTAGGCGGTGGAATGAGGCAGGTTGGTGTCCTTTGTGCTGCTGCTTTTATCGGTTTCCAAGAGAATCTTGTTAAGCTGGAAGGAGATCACAAAAAGGCTAAGATTTTGGCTGGTAATATTTTCTCCGTTCGATTAGGTTTATTTAAACAACTTTATTCATTTGTCTAATGATTCCCTTTGCTTCTTAGAGGAACTAAACAAAATCAAAGGGCTGAAAGTTGATATTGCTGCCGTAGAGACTAACATTGTAAGTTTACTCATCATAAATGATACTTAACTTTTTCTTTTTTTAAAATTAAAAAATGATGCTTGGTTTTAACAGCCGATACGTTATATGGAAATATGTGCAATTAGTCAGATGAACCATTACAGTTCACTCACAGTTATGGAAAAGCATTAAGGATCTTTTTCTATCATCAGGTATATTGCGATATACTGAAGGGGTCAAAGATCAGCGAAACAGAGATGTGCAAGATTTTGGAGCAACATGGTTTACTTATACTACCAGAAGGCCTAATGAGGTGCGCGCGCTTGCCTTTTTGTTTCTTCAAATCTCTCCCCAAGCACGTCTACTTTATTTCCTTTGTTGTTTTGCGTGCTAAGCTCATTTGGAGTTCACCAACTAGTGCAGAAAAATTAATAACATGTATTTTCAAGAGGTACAAACACTTGTATTATCGCATCCATAGTTGCAAAAAATATCGGAAACAGTTTTTCTACCTTCGTAAGATAGGGGTAAGGTATGCGTACACATTACCCTCCCCAGATCCCCTCGCGGGGTTCACTGGGTCTAGGTTTGTTGTTGTATTTGTTGATGATGATGCCAATAGCATTAGGTATTGTAGCTCCTTAACTAGTTTTCCAATATGAAATCTGCTAATAGCGCTCAAACTTGTATTTGTTGGTAGAGGATTGAGAATCTATAATCGTTTTCTCCCATAGTTTAAGAGACTAATTTTGATATGGTTCGGAAGATTTGGTTGTCTATTCTACTTAAGTTGATTTATTCATGGAAAAATGAACCGTCCAAATATTGGTATCGTCCAGCTTATAGTAATAGATCTGCATTCATTATATATAGTCAGACATTTCTATAACATCATCCATATATAAATTCACTATAAAAGCTAAGTTTTTCTAGGAACCGATTTTCATATTATGTTATAATATATGTCCTCTATAACAACACTTCACTATAGTAGCCAAAAAGTATTAGAGGCTATTATAGAGAGATTTGACTGTAAATGTCTTTGATGGTAACTTTCGGAACATGCTCCTATAATTTACAAACCAAAAGCCCTTGTGAGATTTTCAGCATCTCTTAAGAAAATGTTGGGAACTTCTATTGCAGAATCAGATTTGTTATTCATCACCAGATTTCAGAAAATGATGTGCACTATGCGGTATCTTGTGTTCAGGTAAGAAGTTAATGAATTCAAGCATCGACCTTAACTGATGATTAGAAAAATATTCTTCATTTTTCTGTTTGGTTAAATATCTGCAGCGAGCTTTAGCAGGAGTGGCCGAAGAAAATGGTGACAAGTAACAGTTTATGACCGGTTACTGACATGATCGATCCCCATCTTTAAGAAGATATTCCAATTTCTGTGGCATCAAAACCTTTATCATGTTCATATGTTAGCTCTTCCAAATGCTATATGGAAGGCCAGTTTCATTTGAAAATTTAGTCAATCTTTTAGTCTACATTTCATGTCCTTTTAGTGATCAAAGACTTGGATATATTTTCATATCTTGTGGTTGGACTAATTTCAATACTTATACTTGATTTAGTAAGAGCTAAATGTGGATCACATACTGCTGCAATGCTAATGGACAAACTTCTTCACCTTCCAAATCTTTATTTTTGCCCATGTATTTATCTTGCAATAACCATTAGTTTGTATAACTGGACATCTAGTTCATAATTTTTCTTGGGCTTGTGTGAGAATTTTCGAGGGGAAGCCTTAGCGTAACTGATAAAGTTGTTGTCATGTGACCAGTAGGTCACGGGTTCGAGCCGTGGAAACAACCTCTTGCAGAAATACAAGGTAAGGTTGCGTACAATAGACTCTTATGATCCGCCCTTTCCCTGGACCCCGCACATAGCGGAGGGTTAGTGCACCGGACTGCCTTTTATTTGGGTGAGAATTTTCCTATCTATGTCCAACTCAGAGAATAATCTGTAGACGAACCTTGATGTCGGCTCTTCGCCACTTGGGACTGTAGTATGTTCCATTGGTTGGGCTATTCCATGGCTTGGTTGGTCAAAAACAAATCAACATCAACGCTTGTCAAGGTTGTAACAACTAAATTTCGCTCCTGAAAAATAATAATTAAGACAAGAAATATAGCGACAAATATTGTATTCGATTTCAAGTGATGGGATTACAATCTCTAAAATATCTCAAATCTAAAGAGATATAGCCCTCTGATTCTTCTCCTCACGGACGATGGTTCAAGAGCTAGAGAACTTGATCTTGAACTTGGCGGATTTCGGGTTTGTAGTACGTCACGAACAATTTGAAGGTCGTCACAAACCAGGATTTGGTGTTGGGTTATCACGAACGAAAAGCCGTCCGCCTTTGGAATTTGACCACCACATATGACAATTGCAGATATGGATGGAGATCTTGATGCTATTCTTCAGAGCTTTTTTAGCTTTTCCTTCTGCTTACTGATTGTCCTTCTAGCTTTCTCCTTTGACCACTTTATATAGGGGTGGGGTGGAGTAACATCCAAGAAAACCGTAGTGGCCATTAGGCCTGAGGCTCATGGGTCGGTCCATTTGATGGAAGAATGGGCTAGCCCAATTTTATTGGACTTTTATTTAAATAATTGACTCAATCATACTAGCCAATAATATTTGTTTGGCCTAGTATATGTCCAATTATGGTAAAATTCAAATTTCGTATGGATATAAATTTAATAAAAATTTAATTATCTACAAATGTCCCCTACTTTAAGGCTTGTTGGGTGTAGGCTTGCTGAAACGAGCGACAAGACCTGAAGTATCCGTCAAATTTAGAATCTCTCGATAGAACATTTACACAATGAAGTTAAGTAATTTGGTCAAAACAGTTTTCCTTTAACTCAAACCAAACTCCCGTCGTGGTGCCCTTTTGAGCAGTTGTGTCACGTCCTTAGTCTTTGACTAAGTACACGTGCGACACTTGACAACTTGCTCACGATTTTGCATAACTTGCTCACGTTCTTGATGTGCCAAGTCAGTCTTACTACACTAAAGATCGCTAAGGGAATGCTAGAACACAGGAGAATTGCCAAAGGAAGCTTTTGTATTAGAGAGAACTTGATTGTTTTGCTTGGTGAATTACAAATGAATGACCCCCTTTATATACTAGTCTCCTAGGGGCTAGTGAGTAAATAATTATTATTACACAAGTCCCTTATTATTTACAAGTAAGACCCCTCTCTAGAATTCCTTACATAGTTAGAATCTTCCAAGAACTTTCCTAGCAAATCCATAGGGTTCTGGGGTCTTCCTAGGGAAATCTCTATATTTCTCTAGAACTTTCCTACAAGTTCTAGCCTTTTTCCTATATAAGTTTTCGATATGGCAAAAATATATGCCAAGTGGCACCTACGTGGCATAATAATGTGGCGGGTCATGACAGTTGTCTCAAAAAAAATTCCTTTACCATGTAAGACTTTCAACCAATAAGGAATTACCTTTCCTTTGAAAGGAATATTCGTGCACGTTAATACTATAAATAGCGGATGTTCCTCCAGAGTTTTCTCATCAAAACATCATGTGGCTTACCGTTACAGCCTCCACATTAACTCATGCTGGGGAGTTAAAGTCCTCTCAAGCAAGGGCTTGGGCTTCCATTTTGTTTTCTTGCTATTCTCCTCTTCTTCTTCTTTTTGTAAAAGTTATTCACGTTTTTCTTTTTATTGCAGAAGCTGCCTGGAGCTGTCAGCTTTGTGCGTCTGTATAGAAGATCCCAAATTGCAAAGCGTTTAATTTTATTGAAACTAGACTCGGAGGTCCTTAGCCAAAGTCTTTCTGGATTGGCTGGTATTAAGTTCTTAAATTGATCTACACGGGCCCGTTCAGCTCACAACTTCGCGCACTCTCGCCGTAAAATTCATATCTCAAGATAAAAGTGTCCAAATCATAAGCCGTTGAGGCATTCGAAAGAAGCCTGTGAGATCTACAACATGTATAAAACTTTAAGCTCTACCCTTTTTGATACAGTCATAGTAAATTTTTGAATCAAGCGCTGAAATCGGGAGGATTGTTCGGGCATTTAATTCTTTTTTTTCCAGCTTTGGCAGAGACGAACACGGCGAGTTCTCTGTGACAGATCACGTGAAGAATTACATGATCAACACTATCCTTTTTGCAGGTGAATAGGTTCATGGAACTTCCTATCCATTGAATCTTGGCATGGATGACTTCTTGCAACAACTAAGAACTTTATGCAGCGTCATTCTCACGGCTTTGATAGAATAACCTGTGGAGCAATACATTCTTCAAGATTTGGTGGAGAAGTGCATGTCACAAATTTCACCATCTGTATTGGAGAATCGTGTTATTGACACCGGTACTTGCTACTGAGTTAAAGCACCATGTCGTTTGGCACCGATCAACTAAAAAAAACTAAAAGCTTCGTGCCATTGGCACCGGAGGCTCCAATTTTTTTTCTCTTTTGCAGATTTTCAAGAGAGTATTAACGGTCATGATATCCCTAAGAATATTCACTAGGGGTCCACATGAATGATGCCAGACCATTCGTCTCTTTATTGCAGCTTGGCGAGAGAATCTCGTGGTGTATCCTTACTTTTGCGGCTGGAGAAGGGAACATTTATGAGAGACTCCTTTTCACCTTTGGCGAGAAAGCATGTGGCGTATATCCCCTTTTTTGGCTTGGTGAGATAGTTGGAGTGCTACTTCCTTTGCGAGCAAGTACATGAAGCAGCCACTTCAACCTTTGGCGTGGAACTACCTCTTCTTTCAACTTGTCGAAGACGTGCATGGGGTGTCCTAAACTTCAAGCTTTAGCATGGAATGACCCCTTCTTATAACTTGGTGAGAAGTTCATGGAGTGTCTCATCCTTCAAGCATTGGAGTAGAATAACCTCTTCTTGCAATTTGGAGAAGAATTGCATAGAACGTCCTTCTCACGACTTGATGAAAAGATACATGTAGTGCTCCATATTTCGAGCTATGGAGGAGAGCATCTCGTCCTTCAACCTTTATCGAAAGAAGCACATGAAGCATTTTTTATCTGGCTGGATGAAAGAAAACATGGCGCATCATCCTTTAAGCTTTTTGATGGAGTAACTTCTTCTTTTAACTTACTAAAGAAGCACATGGCGCATACATGGAGCTAGCTTCCTCTTTGGCTATCGTGAAAAGGAATTGACTTTTTTTAGCTTAAGTGACTAAACTTAGAATGAACTCTAAGTTGCTTACGTACCCCAGCAAAGAGGATCAAGTCATTACGTAGTTCAAAAGAAGTATAATTTTTTTTGTATGTAGTTTATACTCGTGCAAACAAGGAGTATAGCAACTTGAAGACTTTGCTCAAATTGAAGAGCTTTGCAACTTGAAGTCTTACTCAAATTTGAAGGGCTTGCAACTTGAAAACTTTGCTCGAATTTGAAGAGCTTTGCCACTTGAAGTCTTATCTTAAATTTGAAGAGCTTTACATCTTGAAGACTTGCTCAAATTTGAGGAGCTTGCTACTTGAAGTCTTTGCTCGAATTTTAAGAGCTTTACTACTTGAAGTCTTAGCTTAAATTTGAAGAACTTTACATCTTGAAGACTTGCTCAAATTTGAGGAGCTTGCAACTTGAAGTCTTTACTCGAATTTGACGAGCTTTGCGACTTGAAGTCTTAGCTAATATTTGAAGAGATTTACATCTTGAAGACTTCCTCAAATTTAAGGAGCTCGCAACTTGAAGTCTTTGCTCGAATTTGAAGAGCTTTGCAACTTGAAGACTTCGCTCGTATTTGAAGAGCTTCGGGGCATACAGTTTAGGCTCGTGTGTCAATGAGCATCATAACTTGCAGTTTAGGCTCGTGCATTAAGGAGCGCTTTGACATACAGTTTAGGCTCATGCGTCAAGGAGCGTTACAACATGCAGTATAGGTCCATGCGTCAAGGAGCGCTGCAACATGCATGGAATTTTCTATTTCAATTTCGGATGAATACTTTCCCCCATTCTCCGCATCGTCTACTTCTTTTCCATCGTGAGTCTCAAAGACAGACAACCTTTGATCTCCACGTGTAGCCATACTCAATTCCAT
Source organism: Nicotiana tomentosiformis (assembly GCF_000390325.3). NCBI lineage: Eukaryota > Viridiplantae > Streptophyta > Magnoliopsida > Solanales > Solanaceae > Nicotiana > Nicotiana tomentosiformis. The sequence goes on along the minus strand of NC_090815.1, from coordinate 13,062,836 downwards.
ATCATGTGCACGGGTGGCTAACTCTTCAAAAGTTTTAGGCTTTATTCCTTGCAAGATGTTGCGAAGGCCCTAATGCATACCTTGGATGCACATTTCGATGCCAAAAATTTTACTAAGACGATCTTTGCAATTGAGGCTTAAACTCCTCCATCGATTGATGAATTCGATAACTGGCTCATCCTTCCGTTGGCGGGCATTTGTAAGTTCAATCATACTCACAATGTGCCTCGTTCTATAGAAGCGATTGAGGAATGTTTGCTCGAGTTGCTCCCAACTATCAATAGAACCTAGTTCAAGATCTGTGTACCAATCGAAAGCATTTCCTTTGAGAGATCGAACAAACTGCTTGACCAGGTGATCATCATAAGTTCCAGCATCATTGTACATCTTGACGAAGTGTGCAACATGTTGCTTGGGATTCCATTTGCCGTCGAATTGTTGAATCTTAGGGGGTTGATATCTGCTTGTCATCTTCAAGTTATCAATCCTTTGTGTGTACGACTTGGCATATGTAAGGAAAGATTTAGGCAAAGGCTCAATTTTATCTTTGATGGACCCTAAGATGAAGTCCTTAAATTGCTCAACATGAATCTGTCCATTAGAAGAGACTTGGAGCTCTCTGGTCATTGTTGCTAGCTTTGCAGAGGACTCTCCTCTCTCTTGAATTTCTCGAAGCTTCATTGGTGCTTGTCTTGATTCTCCCTCTGCCATACTCTCTACTTTATTCATCAACTTGGAAAGTTTATCATCTTGATATTTCATGTACTTTGTCAGGCCTTCAACTGCTTTTGTCAAATTTGCAAGTTGTTCTTCTATGGTAGAAGCTTTGATCATCATCGCTTGCATGACCACCATAGAGGACGGAGAATAGTATGGATCATCACTTGGATAGAGACTAGATTGTGGAGTGACACGATGAGAGATTAGAGAAAATTCGTTGCTCAAGGCGTCATCATTTTTCTGCATGAAGGGATTGTGTGACTGGGGATGGAATTCTTTTGAAAGGCTGAATTGCGCCAAAGTTCGTTCAACCACCTCAGCGATGTTGTTCCCTTCTTCTAGGATGTACGAAGAGGATCTTATTTCTTTTGGAGAAGGTGAACCAAAAACATGAGTTGTGGACGACACTTCAAGCATTTGTTGTCTTAGCATCTCGGCTTTGCTTCTTTTGATTTGGCCAATAATCTCCATGACAACTTCCAATCTACTTTTGGAGTTAGATCTAGGGTTGCTTTTTATTGAGGTCATCTTAGTATTCTTAAACTTCGAAGAGAAGAGATGAGAGGTAGAGATCGTCCCACTGAGCTTGTCAAGGCTGTAACAAAATTTATAACAACTAAATTTCGCTCCTGAAAAATAATAATCAAGACAAGAAATATAGCGACAAATATTATATTCGATTTCAAATTATGGGGTTACAATTTCTAAAATATCTCAAATCTAAAGAGATGTAATCCTCTGATTCTTCTCCTCACGAGCGATGGTTCAAGAGCTAGAGAGCTTGATCTTGAACTTGACGGTTTCAGGTTTGTAGTACGTCACGAACAATTGGAAGGTCGTCACGAACCAGGATTTGGTGTTGGGTTATCACAAACGGAAGATTTGAAGCCGTCCGCATATGATTTGAGTTCGCCTTTGGAATTTGATCACAGACAACGATTGCAGATATGGATGGAAACCTTGATGTTATTCTTCAGAGTTTCTTTAGCCTTTCCTTCTGCTTACTTGATTGTCCTTCTAGCTTTCTCCTTTGACCCTTTTATATAGATGTGGGGTGGAGTAGCATCCAAGAAAACCCTAGTGGGCCATTGGGCCTGAGGCTCATGGGCCGATCCATTTGATTGAAGAATGGGCTAGCCCAATTTTATCGAACTTTTATTTAAATAATTGACCCTATCATACTATCCCATAATATTTGTTTAGCCTAGTATATGTCCAATTATGGTAAAATTCAAATTTTGTATGGATTTAAATTTAATAAAATTTTAATTGTCCATAAAGGCCATTTATGAACTTATCCCAATTATCTTAGAGAAATAAGGATTTAAGTTGCATGTACAGTGTAAATACTCTTTTATACTATCAGATTAGTTTAATACGTGATAATAAATTTATTATTATTTTTATTAAGTTATTATAAGTGCTTATTATGAAAATTTATATATAATCGCTTTATATATGTGATCTGAATACAATAGATTCTTGTGGTCCGCTCTTTTCCTGGACCCCGCACATAGCGGGAACTTAGTGCATCTGGCCGCTTTTTTGTGTGTGAGAATTTTCCTATCCATGAATAATCTATAAGAGAATAATCTATAGTTGAACCTTGATGTCGGCTCTTCGCCAGCCCCAAGGGCTTAAATATGTTCCATGGGTTGGGCTATTCTACGGCTTAATTGATCCAAAAATTCAAGACCAACGCTTGTCAAGGCCATTTATGAACATATCCCAATTATCTCTTAGAGAAATAAGGATTTAAGTTGCATGTACAGTGTAAAGACTCTTTTATACTATTAGAGTAGTTTAATATGTGATAATAAATTAATTATTATTTCTATTAAGTTATTAAGTAATGCTTATTATGAAAATGTATATATAATCACCTTATATATATCTTTCTATCTAGATGGGGCTTTCGGTTGTGTCTTGGGACAACACGACGAGACAGGGAGAAAAGAACAGGCCATATATTATTTGAGCAAGAAGTTCACACCCTACGAAGCACGGTACTCTCTGCTGGAACGCACTTGCTGTGCTCTGACATGGATAGCCCAGAAATCGAGGCACTACTTCTGTTCTTGTACCACATATCTCATATCGAGGATAGATCCTCTGAAGTACATCTTTCAGAAGCCTATGCCTACAAAAAAACTGGCCAAATGGCAAATATTGTTGAGCGAATTTGACATTATCTATGTAACTCAGAAGGCAGTTAAAGGACAGGCATTAGCAGATCATCTTGCGGAAAATCCTGTAGGAGGAGAATACGAACCACTAAAAACGTATTTTCCCAATGAAGAAGTATCATTCGTAGGATAAGATATCGTCGAAGTCTACGACGGGTGGAGAATATTTTTCGATGGAGCCACAAACTTCAAAGGAGTGGGTATTGGAGCTGTTTTGGTGTCAGAAATAGGTCAACATTATCCGGTATCCGCGAAACTCAGATTTTCGTGCACCAATAATATGGCAGAATATGAGGCTTGCATATTGGGGCTCAATTTGGCCGTTGACATGAATATCCAGGAATTACTGGTAATTGGCGATTTAGATCTGCTGGTACATCAGGTGCAGGGAGAATGGGCTACAAAGAATACCAAGATATTACCATATCTATATCATGTGCAAGAAATGATGAAGAGGTTCACGAAGATAGAGTTTAGACATGTCCCGAGAATCCATAATGAGTTCGCAGAAGCATTGGCCACTATTGGTCTACGGTACTGAAGCTGTCATCTCCACCGAGGTAGAAATTCCTTCTTTGAGAATTATACAAGAAGCTGAGCTCAGTGATGCGGAATGGATAAGAAGCCGCTACGAGCAGTTAGCTCTCAGTGATGGGAAAAGAATGAATGCGGTGTGTCATGGTCAGCTTTATCAGAACAGAATGTCCAGAGCTTTCAACAAAAGAGTCAAACCTAGACAGTTCGCACCGGGGCAGCTAGTGCTGAAACGAATCTTTCCACATCAGGATGAAGCCAAAGGAAAATTCTCACCCAACTGGTAAGGACCCTATATGGTTCACAGAGTACTAACAGGAGGAGTGCTCATACTCGCAGAGATGGATGGAGAAATTTGGCCAAAGCCTATCAATTCAGATGCAGTCAAAAGATACTATGTCTAAACTTTTTGCATTTCTTCATATGATGTAACTGAACTACGCTTGACCTGATTCTCATTTAAGAGGGGATACGTAGGCAGCCCTGTGGGTTCGATCACAATACAATAAAATTTCTATTTTCCCCATAATCGGAAACTGGGGCAGAATTTTGAGGAGGACCCTCAAAATTTCGAAGCAAGTTCAGCCAACGACACTGCATGCAGAATAGCCAGAGATTCATCTAGGTAACTGGGGCAGAATTTTTAGGAGGACCCTCAAAGTTTTATGGCAAGAAGGTCGCAATGTCTCTAACAATGTCGCAGTTATTGGTTCATCTAATCAATTTTTAAATTTCACATTACTGTGTTTTGAATAACTATGCATGCATATTTTTCAAAAATTTTATTTTTAGCCAGATGCTACCCATGGTAACTCGAACAAGATTCCAACGCGGAGCGGAGCAGATAAAGGCACGAACCAACCTCCTTCGCAAAACTCACAATTTTTCTTTAAATGCAGGAACAAGAGATAGTCAAAAGTACGTGCACACCTTAGAATCACTATCTTCACAACAACAAGGCTACCGAACTCATCCACAGCTAAGAAATACTCCGCTATCACTTATTATTTATTCGCTGCATGAGACTAAGCATTGTCTCAAATCTTGCATGAGGCTAAGCCCTGCCTCCTCAACTGCATAAGGCTAAGCATTGCCTTCTATTTGCATGAGACTAAGCACTGTCTCCATCCTGCATGAGGCTAAGCCCTGCCTCCTCAACTGCATAAGGCTAAGCATTGCCTTCCATTTGCATGAGACTAAGCACTGTCTCCGTCCTGCATGAGGCTAAGCCCTGCCTCCTCAATTGCATAAGGCTAAGCATTGCCTTCCATTTGCATGAGACTAAGCACTGTCTCCATCCTGCATGAGGCTAAGCCATGCCTCCTCAACTGTATAAGGCTAAGCATTGCCTTCCATTTGCATGAGACTAAGCACTGTCTCCATCCTGCATGAGGCTAAGCCCTGCCTCCTCAACTGCATAAGGCTAAGCATTGCCTTCCATTTGCATGAGACTAAGCATTGTTTCCATCCTGCATGAGGCTAAGCCCTGCCTCCTCAACTGCATAAGGCTAAGATCTGCCTTCCCATTGCATGAGACTAAGCATTGTCTCAAATCTTTGCATGAGGCTAAGCCATGCCTCCTCAACTGCACAAGGCTAAGCATTGCCTTCTCATTGCATGAGACTAAGCATTGTCTCTCCTTGCATAACCACAAATGTTGCTCTGCTCCAAACCTTGCATTATTCTCTTCTCTCGGGACTAAGCTCTGCTCCCGACTCTACACAGGACTAAGCTCTATCTTCTTTTATCTCAAGCATCATATCTCTGCATCTCATGGGCTGATACATATCCAATTTGTTCGAAGGCATCATCCTCATAGCCGGGAGACACCATGCCATGGTCTGAGGATCTCTTAATCTTGCACATCATTATTCAAAGGTATCATGGTTCAGAGGCACCATCTTCATTGCCCGAGAACATTATTTCATAGCCTGCGAATCCTTTACCGCACAATTTATGGCCCGGGACATCATGGTCTAAGGACGTCATCCTCACCGTCCAAGGACGATCTCCATGGTCCAAAGGGAATTTGCATCATGTTTAAATTTATGCGATAATCTGTATGCATGCATTGTATTCTGAGTTTGCAGGTAATCCGAGAAGTAACCGTTCTCATAACGAGAGCAATCTTCGCTCCAGTTTTCATTCAACGTTCATATCCTTCAATTATTTCAAACGCAACCGACCACCGTCCATTACTTATTCTCACCTGATGCCTACTCAAATATCCGTAACCATTTTCAACCTGTCATATCCAGAATATTTAGTCTGTTTTTACAATAATTCCATCGGTTTATTCTATCGTCGGAACCAGAACTACACATGGCATGATTCCTGTATAACCAGGGATATGTAGGCAGCTCAGAGACCAGGGTGCGGCCAATATCTTTTCAAATCACCCCATTCGGTCAAAATCGGTCATCATTTCTTTACCCGACAACTCTTTCATCCTTCCCGAGTAAAGAGGGACAACTGTTGATACCCAATTTTTTTCTCATATTTTTCAAATATATATACACTTTCAAAATAGTTCATATGCATCATCATTCGATTTACAAGCATACACAAGTATTTTTCATAATCTTCCATGATTTTTAAAGACTTTAAATCAATTTATTTCTGTATTTTATTATATAAATATCCAATAATTACACTCTTGATTATATTTATGATGATTTAATCATCTAAACTTATCATTTATACCAATATGAGGTTTTAAATATTTTCAGTGCATTTCGTATAATTACATTTGCATTTTTCAGGGCTAAATTGCATATTTTGCAATAATAGCCCATATGTACATATAATTGCATTATTTATACAAAAAAAAAAACTTTTTATATTTTTATAATATTAAATAATTACTTTTAATCATTTTCATGTACAAATGATATTTTTGTTATTTATTTATTACTTTTATAAATTATTTATTTGATTAAAATTGGGTATTTAAAATCTAGCCCTAAATTCCTCCTAATTTAGACCTGACTACCCAGACCTTGGCCCAATAACCCCAGCCCAACCCTAAACGACCCAACCTAGTCCAAACCCAACCCGACCCCTTCTCAAATCTCAGTCGTTGATAAAAAATGATCAACGGCTCAAAAACGACTCCCCCTTTCCTTATATCACTCAACCCTAAACCCTAACCCCATTGCCTCCAAAACCGCCGCCTCTCTATTCTGTCCTCTCTGAAAACCCTAACCCATCGCCTCTCAAAAAACCTCTCTGAATCTGCCTCAATCATGGATTTTTTTTATGATTTTCTTACCTTTTGTGTATTATACCACCATCTCCTACGATTCTATGTTACCTCTTAGTACTTGCCTAAACATGGCAAGTACTACACCTCAAATTTTGACCATTTCCTCTTGACTACTTGAATCTGGACATGTATCTCGTCCATAAGCTTCACAACCATGGCTATATGGGTCCGATTAGCCGAGATTTCGGCCAATCTTCGACTTCTGCCAACTAGGGTTTGAATTCCCCTTGGTTTCTTACCGATTCTTAATTGATATTTTTTCTTTTCTATGTTTGACTACTCTTTTTCCTTATCTTTTCCTATTTTTAACTTTATTCTTTGCCTTAAATATGACTCGGAACGATTTTGGTATTTTTGGTATTATTTGTGCGTTTCCCTGTTGATTTACTGAATCTCTAATTTATGCTCTAAAATCACTTCTAATTGATTCCGGAATATTTTCTTTCTATCTTGTTTGCATCTGAATAATTTGTTTTCCATGTCTCTGTGTTCGATTTCTACACTATATAAACCCTTCCCACATTCCCTTTAGAGGACACTTTTGACTCACTATAGCCTCACTAGATCTAAAGCTTTACTCTGATATTGCATTTTATACTTTGATTTTGGCCGGCTGAAAGCCAAGGCCATTTAGTTCTGAGATCTTGCTATTCAGAATATTGTGGACTTCTGTTATTTTTTGCATTTTTGCTTAACTGGTAAGTCACTTGACTTTTGCAATTTCATCCTTACGTGTCTATGACTTGTATGTGTTCTTACTTCTGAATCCATGGTTCAATATGCTTCTGAGTTATGTTTAGGCATCGTTCTGTCAACTTTATATGTTTTTAGTCTCTTTAGCATTTAACTGCTCTTAATGCTACCAGTTCTGAAGTTATCTACTCCTAGCCTGATTAATCTGAACCTTCTTAAGGTTTATTTAGTTAGTGAATTGACTCCTGAATGCTCATGAACATGTTTACTTACTTTGTCTTGAATCCATGTAGTGGATGCCTCACATTTGTGTTAGCCTGTGTTAAGACCTTCATTCTCAGTCATAATCTGCCTCTCTGCTATTGTGTCACTCAACATGATCACTCGACCCCATACCCCTCTGGTGTTTGCTTGTGATTTGGAACAGTTGTCTAATCATGTTTGAATTGTTACTTTGCAATGTTAGGCTAAACCTTTGTTATAACCTAATCATCTTTAGCTAATTAGACCACTATGACAAAACTTGAATGTCTATATCTGCTACTTGACATGATTTTACCTTCCACTCTGTAGTAATAGTTTTGCATATATGTCTTAATTTGTGATTGTAATCTCACCCCTGTCCTAACATGATGCCCTGCTCTTTCTATGATTATTTGACTCATCACAATGATGTCTTGTTTTCTTGGTAATAATACAAGGTCGTGTACTTAGCATAATTCAACCATGTTCCATCCTGTTTTGCACTTGTGTACAACAATGTTTGTCAATCCTGCAAACATGTTCTTTTCTCAACTTCTTTTCAGCATATGACTGCTTCTACGCTAAGTGTGGGACCTATTTCTCAATTTACATTCAGCTTGCTTTTTTTTTTTTAAATTTCTGTGATCTATTCAACTATTTGCTTTGTTTGCTCAATTTGGTCGTGTCTATCCCTCAATTCCTATTTCTCAATTTTGGTTCCTTCTTTCACTTGTCACCTAAGCTCTTTGAATCTCATTCTTAGCCGGCTGAAAGTCAAGGCTACGTAGGTTCTATTCTTTGACCTCCCTAGTGTGAGCACTGCTCAGGGTTCATTTGATACCCTTGTGAACTCTGACACACGAGGACTTGGTCCCTAGTCTCTTCTCTGAATTATCTCTGTTAACCTCCCTAGTGTGAGCGCTGCCCTGGGTTCTTGAAGCCCTTGGGAACTCTAACACACTAGGGGCTTGGTTCTATATGCTCAACTCTGTTTTATACCCACTATGTGAATCACTTAATTCCTGGTTGCCTTATGTCCATGAAGATGTAATTTTGGGCTGTTATGAGCCATGAGAATGAAGGCTTGGCTTGGCTGGGTATATCTTTGGGCCTGTTGTAGGCTCCCTTTAGTTATTCTACTTTGTAATTTATTCCATTCATTCTGGTCTGTAATAATTCTTGTAATAACGTTTTGGGGTATTAGTAAAATTGGGAAAGGAATTTTATCTTACACTTGTATTGAAATGGGTAGAAATCCTGCCTATAGGTTCATTACTTTGCTCAAATGTGCGTTAGAAATCCTGCTTATAGGTTCTTTATTTGGTTCAAATATGTTCTGCTTTTACCTGTTAGAAACCATGCTTATAGGATATTGAATGATTGATATCTCAATGTGTGCATAGGATTTCGTTTACATACAGTTTAATCTACAAATTAGAAACCATGCCTATAGGATCTAAAATCAATTTTTAATTATAGAAATCATGCCTATAGGATATAAAATCAGTTTTAATTCTAGAAATCATGCCTATAGAGTCTGAATCCGTTTTAATTATCGCCCTGCTCGTTTCTTTAAGAGTTTTCAACAATGTATTAATTACCATTCTAGAAACCATGCCTATAAGACTCGATTAAGCAATTCTGAACATATTTCTGTGATTACCATTGTTAGTTACTGCGTGAATCACCTAGATATCATGCCTATAGGTCTTAATCCCTTATACCTGCAATCAGTAGGCAATTATGTCGGTTTTGGAAATTGTATTAAGAGAGAAAACTTTTACGTATAAAATGTCTGCTCATTAAATTCAGTGTAACATAGAGATCCTGCCTATAGGGTTCTGCAACCTTAACTTATTAAAATCTGCAATTGTCAATGCTAATCAGTTTGGCGTGCGGAGGGTAACTTGAGCCCATACATGTTTCTATTTGAAAGTTCTAATTGTTTTTGTATGTCGCCTAGTTTTCTCCTTTTGAGCAACCCAAGTTAAGGTCTAGAACCACCCTAAAATAGAGGTCCAAATGCCTCCTAGACCCTAGGCATGGGACGGGTAGTGCACGCATAGAGTACGACTTAGAATTGACTAGAGCGCTTTAGGTAAACAACTTAAAGATAGTAATGGGGTAACATGAGATGATAGTCTGTTCCCGCTGAATAATATGAGTAACAACCCGTCTTGAGGGAGTTACGAAGTATTATTTATGTTGTACGGGGTGACCCTTTAGGCTAAAAAACTTAGGACCCCCCATTTCTGTTTTTAAATAAATCGTTTATTTAATTTGTCAATCGTTTCTTTTCTCTTAGACTAATTCACATGATTTGAGTTTGGCCGGGACCCACCATTGTGGACCTCGAGGAGTGCCTAACACCTTCTCCTCGAGGTAATTTGAGCCCTTACCCGATCTTTGGTGACGCAAACTAGTAAACCCGAGTCATTTGCAATAGGTGCCCTAACGTACCTTAATCCGTTAGGTGGCGACTCTCTTTTAATAACCCTTCCTCCCTTTTTAAAAGAGTTGTCAATGTCGAAACCCGATTTTCTCGAGAAGAACGGGGCGCGACATACACTGTCGAAGGATGTGCAACGCGATCCATAGATGCATCTATCCTGCCGAGGCGTTCGGCCCGCTCCACAAAAAAGGATGATATTTTCTTATGTACCTCCGGAAGGAGAGTATATTTATTATAAGATCAATTCGAGAGGATGAACAATTTCTTTTAACAATTAATTAATATAAACAGAAAATTAAGCATATGAGATTTTCATCTTTTAGTATTTTTTTCTAACAATTCACAATATATATATATATATATATATATATATATATATATATATATATATATAGAATAATTTTAATTAAACAAAGAATACAGTTTTCACAAGTAATTCATGATTTGAGTCCTAAACTACCCGAAATTTTAGCATAAATAGTAGCTACGCACGGACTTCATCACCTCGTGCGTACGTAGCCCCCACAATTAGCAATAATTATTAATTTAATCACCTATGAGGTAATTTCCCCCTCACAAGATTAGACAAGAGACTTACCTTAACTTGCTCCAATTTAATCCACTAGAAGGCCTTTTCCATAATTATCCAACTCTGTCTTGCTCGAATCTAGCCAAAATAAGTCGATACAATCACTAAAAATTATAGGAATCAATTCCAATAAGAAAATACTACATTTTTCAATAAAATCCAAAATTAATTCAAAAATCGTCCGTGGGACCCACGTCTCGGAATCCGGTGAAAGTTATGAAATATGAATGCCCACTCAACCACGAGCCTACCCATACCAAAATTACTAAATTCCGATAAAAATTCGGCCCTCAAATCCTCAAATCTAACCAAGAGGATTTTTTAAACTTTTCCAATTTAATTCACCAATTAAATGATAAAAATAGTAATGGATTCGGGTAATTTAACCAATATTGAGTTAAGAATACTTACCTCGTTATTTTCTCTGAAAATCTCCAAAAAATCGCCTCAATCCGAGCTCCAAATCGATAAAAATGGAAAATCGCTAAAAATCGCCTCAGTCCCATTTTCATAACTTAAACTCTCTGCCCATAGATTTCTTCTACGCGATCGCGAACTTCCTCACGTGATCGCGTAGCACGAATTTTTACTGCCCAGAAAATAACACTACGTGATTGCAAACAATGCCACGCGATCGCGATGCACACGGTTCTAACTCTACGCGATCGCAGCCCTCTTCACGTGATCGTATAGAACAAATGCATGGCCCAGCTTCCTCTTCAGTTTCCCCTACGTGATCGCATACAAAGCCACGCGATTGCGATGCACAAACTGGCCTAATCTACGCGTACATAGAACAAATTTTTTTGTTGCCCCATTAAGCCTATGCGATCGCAACCCCATTCACACGATCGCGTAGAACAAAGTCGCCTCTGCCCAAATTACTCTATGCGATCGCAGACAAACTTATGCTATCGCGTATAAGGAAATCAGAAGAAAAATACCAGCAGTTATCAACAGTCTCCCAAAGGCCAAAAGTGATCCGTTAGCCGTCCAAAACTCACCCGAGCCCCTAGGGACCTCAACAAAATATACCAACAAGTCCTAAAATATCATACGAACTTAGTCAAACTCTAAAATCACACCAAATAACGCTAAAACCACGAATCGTCCTCCAATTCAAGCTTAATAAAACTTAAGATTTCCAACTTCTACATTTGGTACCGAAACCTATCAAATCAAGTCAGATTGACCTCAAATTTTGCACATAAGTCATAAATGACATAACAGAGCTATAAAAAATTTTGGAACTGGATTCCGACTCTTATATCAAAAAGTCAACTCCCCGGTCAAACTTCCAAACTTAAATTCCTATTTTAGCCATTTCAAGCCTAATTTAACTATGCACTTCCAAATAAAATTCCGAACACGGTCCTAAGTCCAAAATCACGATACAGAGCTATTGGAACCGTCAAATCCTGATTTCGAGGTCGTTTTCTCAAAAAATTGACCGAAATCAAACTTATCATTCTAAGGCCAACTTAAAGAACCAAGTGTTTCTATTTCAACCCGAACACTCCCAAATCCCGAACCAACCATCCCCACAAGTCATAAATTAATAAAAGCACATACAGGGAGTTTTATTTAGGGAAACATGGTTCTAAAAGTCAAAATGACCGGTTGGGTCATTACATTCTCCACCTATTAAACAAACGTTCGTCCTCGAACGGGTTTAGAATTGTACCTAGAGTGCTTGAATACATGTGGATATCTGCTCCGCGCTCCGCATATTTTCCTTGGCCTCCCAAGTCGCTTCCTCGACTGGTTGGCCCCTCCACTGGAATTTTACTGCAGAAATCCTCTTGGACCTCAACTAGCGAACCTGTTTATCAATAATGGCAAACGGTTCTTCTTCATAGCCCAAACTATTATCTAGTTGAACTGTACTGAAGTCTAACACATGTGATAGGTCGGCATGATACCTCCGGAGCATAGATACATGGAAAACTGGATGAACTCCTGATAGATTAGGAGGCAAGGAAAGCTCATAAGTAACCTCCCCAACTCGTCTCAACACCTCAAATGGGCCTATAGACCTTGGGCTTAATTTCCTCTTTTTCCCAAATCTCATGATTCCCTTCATCGGCGAAACTTTCAAAAGAACATTTTTACCCACCATAAATGATAAATCATGCGCTTTCTGATCCGCGTAGCTCTTCTGTCTGGACTGCACTGTACAAAGTCACTCCTGAATCAACTTTACCTTTTCCAAGGCATCTTTTACCAAATCAGTACCATATAACTTAGACTCACCGGGCTCAAACCAACCGATGGGCGAACGACATCGCCGACCATATAAAGCCTCAAATGGAGCCATCTCGATGCTGGATTGGTAACTGTTATTATAAGCAAACTCAGCCAAAGGCAAGAAACGATCTCACTGGCCTCCAAAGTCAATCACACATGCCCTAAGCATATCCTCCAAAATCTGAATTGTCCGCTCTGACTGCCCGTCGGTCTGCGGATGAAAGGCTGTGCTGAGCTCTACACGGGTCCCCAATTCACTCTGTACTGCTCTCCAGAAATGTGAAGTAAACTAAGGGCCTCTATCTGATATAATGAAAATTGGCACACCGTGCAACCGAACTATCTCCTGAATATAAATCTGGGCTAACCTCTCTGAAGTATACATGGTCACAATCGGAATGAAGTGTGCTGACTTGGTCAACCTGTCGATAATGACCCAAACTGTATCAAACTTCCGCAAGGTCCGCGACAACTCAACTACAAAGTCCATAGTGATGTGTTCCCATTTCCACTCTGGTATAGTTATCTGCTAAAGTAGGCCACCCGGCCTTTGGTGCTTATATTTAACTTACTGGCAATTTAGACACCTAGCTACATACTCAATTATGTCCTTTTTCATTCGTCGCTACCAATAATACTGCCTCAAGTCACGATACATCTTCGTAGTACCTGGATGAATAGAATACCAAAAAATGTGTGCCTCTTTCAAGATCTTTTTCCTCAGTTCATCTACATTAGGAACACATGAATGATCCTGGAGTCAGAATACCATCCGCGCCAATAGTAACTTCCTTGGCACCACCCCGTAGTACCGTTTCTCGAAGAACCATTAAGTGTGAATCATTATACCGACGAGCCTTAATCTGCTCAAATAGTGAAGATTGGGCTACAACACATGCAAGAACTCAGCTAGGCTCTGAAATATCCAATCTCACAAGTCAGTTAGCCAAGGATTGAATATCCAAAGTTAATGGCCTCTCCTCTGCTGCAATAAAAGCCAAACTACCCATACTCTCCGCCTTTCTACTCAAGGCATCTGCAACCATATTTGCTTTGCCCGGATGATACAGGATAGTAATATCATAATCTTTTAGTAACTCAAGCCATCTGTGCTGTCTCAAATTTAGATCCCTCTGCTTGAACAAATGATGCAAACTACGATGCTCAGTGTAAACTTCACAAGAAACCCCATAAAGATAATGTCTCCCAATCTTAAGAGCGTGAACAATAGCAACTAGCTCCAAATCATGCACTGGATAATTCTTCTCGTGGGGCTTTAGCTGACGTGAAGCATATGCAATAACTCGCCCTTCTTGAATCAATACATAACCCAAGCCAACGCGTGAAGTGTCACAATACACTGTATACATTCTCGAACCAGAAGGCAACACTAACACTGGTGTTGTAGTCAATGTTGTCTTGAGTTTCTGAAAGCTCACCTAACAATCATCAGACCATCGGAACGGAGCACATTTCTTGGTTAATTTGGTTAAAAGTGCTGCAATAGATGAAAAACCTTCCACGAACCGACGATAATAACTTGCCAAACCCAGAAAACTCCTGATCTCAGTCGCCGAAGTGGGACGATGCCAATTCTAAACTGCCTCAATCTTTTTGGGATCAACCTTAATGCCCTCGCCCGATACAATATGCCCCAAAAATGCTACAGACTCTAGCCAGAACTCACATTTGGAGAACTTAGCATATAGTTTTTGTTCCCGCAACGTCTGAAGCACTACTCTCATATGGTGCCTGTGCTCCTCCTTACTGCGTGAGTAAATCAAAATGTCATCAATGAAGACAATGACAAACAAATCAATATATGGCCTGAATACCCTATTCATCAAATCCATAAACGTTGCCGGGGCATTAGTTAAACTGAAGGACATCACCAGAAACTCATAATGACCATATCTAGTCCAGAAAGCAGTCTTCGGAACATCCGAATCCCTAATCTTCAACTGATGGTACCCCGACTCAAGTCGATCTTAGAGAACACCCTAGCACCCTGCAACTGGTCAAATAGATCATCAATACGTGGCAACGGGTACTTGTTCTTAATAGTGACTTTGTTCAATTGACGATAATCAATACATATTTGCATCGTTCCATCGTTCTTTTTCACAAATAACACCGGTGCACCCCAAGGCGATACACTCGGTGTGACGAACCCCTTGGCTAGTAACTCCTCAAGTTATTCTTTCAATTCTTTCAATTCTTTCGGAGCCATGCGATACAGTGGGATAGATATAGGCTGGGTATCTGGAGCCAAGTCAATACAGAAATCAATATCACGATCAGGTGGCATACCTGAAAGATCTGAAGGAAATACATTAGAGAACTCCCGAATTATAGGCACTGAATCAATAGCCGGAGTCTCTGCAGTAGTATCCCGAACACAGGCTAGATAAGCTAAACAACCCTTCTCAACCATGTGTTGAGTCTTCATAAAAGAAATAACCCGATTAAATGAACTAACAGACAAACCCTTCCACTCCAGCCTAGGCAATACTGGAATAGCCAAGGTAACAGTCTTGGCATGGTAATCTAGGATGGCGTGATATGGAGATAACTAGTTCATGCCCAGGATAATTTCAAAATCGATCATCTCGAGCAATAGGAGATCTGCTCTAGTTTCATAACCACAGAATGTAATAATACAGGACCGGTAGATCCAATTCACAACAACAGAATCGCCCACATGAATGGATACATAAACAGGAGTACTCAAGAACTCACGAGAAACACCCAAAAATTGGGTAAATAGAGATGGCACATAGGAATATGTAGATCCTGGATCAAATAATACGGAGACATCTTTGCCACAAACAGAAATAATACCTGTAATCAAGGCATTTGAGGCCTCTGCATCTGGTCTGGCCGGAAAAGCATAAAACCGAGCTGGAGCACCAACTGGCTGGCCTCCGCCTGGCTGACCTCCACCTCTAGGACGACCCCTACCCACCTGTCCTCCACCTCTTGGTGGTCGGACTACTGGTGGAGCAACTGGTGCGGTAATCATAGGTTGCTGACCCTGCTGCACTGGTCTACCCTGTAGCCTGGGGCAGAATCTCCGTATGTGACTGGGATCCCTGCACTCGTAATAACTTTTTGGTGCGATAAGCTACTGACTGGAAGTCTGGCCCTGGTGACCTGAATACCCACTGGAAGAACCCTGGATAGCTGGTGGGCGGTAAGAACTTTATGGTATATCACTGAAATAAGGTCGCACTAGAGGACCCCGAGGAGGCGGTGGTGCTGGATATGGGGGCCTGTTGGACTTCCCTCTCATGAACTAACCTCTGCCCCCAGACGGAGCACCTCTGAACTCTCCAGAATACCTAAGCCGCTTATCTCTCATAACCTGCTCTCGGTTCCGCTGACGCACACCCTCAATCCTCCGGGCTATCTCCACGACTACCTTATAAGAAGTACCCATCTCAACCTCTCGGGCCATAATGGCCTGAATGCCAGTATCTAAACCTGCAACAATTATCCGCACTCTCTCCGCCTTAGTAGGGAGTATCATAAGTGCATGACGAGATAACTCAGAAAACCTCGCCTCATAATCGGTTACTAACATTTGACCCTGCTGGAGCTGCTCAAACTGAAACCTCAACTCTTCCCTCTGAGAGGGTGGAATATACATTTCCAGAAAAATACGGGTGAACCTGTCCCAAGTCATGGGAGGAGAATCTGCTGGTCTGCCAAGAAGATAAGATTGCCACCATCTACGGGCCTTGCCCTCTAGCTGAGAAGTAGCAAAGTCAACCCCATGAGACTCCAATATCCTCATGTTGTATAGTCTATCCCTGCACCGATCAATGAAGTCCTGGGGATCCTCATGTCGCTCACCCCCAAAGATAGGAGGATGTAGTCTAGTCCATCTGTCCAATAGTTTCTGCGGATCAGCGGCTGCAACTGGCCTGGGCTCAGGTGTAGCTACTGCCACTGGCTGGGCTCCACCCACGGGTAGTGTACCCTGGGTCTGATATACAACAGATGCCTTCCCATGAGCCTGTGCGGTAGGGGTCTGTGCTCCCCGCCCGCCTGAGATGTGGTTGGGTCTGCCGGAAATAAACCGGCCTGAGTCATAGTGTCCATGAACCACAGCATATGACCCATGACATCCTGGAATCCCGATGCAGATGTGAAATCCACCAGAGCTGGCTCTGTCACAGGCACCTCACCCTGTTCCTAAGTAATGGGATTCTCTGCTGGACCCACTGGCGGCATAACTAGAACAGTCCTGGGATGTCCTCTCCCCCTACCACGAGCTGGAGCCCTCCCTCGGCCTCTGACTCGGCCTCTAGCAACAAGAGGAGTAGCTCTTCCTTGGTCTGGAATCTCATTAGAGCGCGTTCTCACCATCTGTGAGAGAATAAGAGAAAGATATGTAGTACTACATCAATTGCACGACCCAATTTCACGACCTACGTTAGGTCTGCTCATAACTTGTGAGACCTACGTGAACCTAGTGCTCTGATACCATGTTGTCACGACCCAATTTCACCTAAAGGTCGTGATGGCGCCCAACATTACAGTTAGGCAAGCCAACTAATAAGTTAAACATATATAAATTATTTTCAGAATACTTTTCTAAGTAATTTTATTATTTTACTAGCAATATTCAAGAAAATAGAAAAGATACCGATTAATTTAAATTCAAGAAATAATACAAATCCAAATTCTACCAGTGTGTGTGCCAAGACCTGGTGTCACAAGTGTATGAGCATCTAGTAGATTATACAAAAATTATAAATACTATCTGGAATGAAATAGACAGAATAAAAATTTAGGAAGAGGCACTAGTTGCTGCAAAACGGCTCAGAAAGCAGCTCACCACTAAGCCTTCGGATAACGCGGGTGCGCGCCGATAGGTCCAACTATAGCACCTCTCTCAGGTCCTGCACAAAAAGTGCAGCAAGTGTAGTATGAGTACGTAAACAACGTGTACCCAGTAAGTATCAATCCTAATCTCGAAGAGGTAGAGACAAGATGGCCGACTTTGACACTCACTAAGGGTCAATAATAATAATGGAAGTAAAACTAGAATATCTAAATCAATATGATTCACAAAGTTAACAATAATTTTTTTTTAACTAGCAGAAATAACTAAATTCCTTCCAATGCAATAATTTCCAATCTATTAATTAAATTCACAAACTACAATTAAAATAAAAGGTATCGTATAATTATTATTATTATTAAGCACGATTTTTGCCAAGGTCGTACGACCCGATCTAGAGTGGCGTGTACACTGCCGAGGGACGTGCAGTGCGATCCATAGATGTATCTATCCTCCGAGGCATTCGGCCCGCTCCACAAGAAAGGATGACATTTTATTATGTACCTCCGGAAGGAGAGTATATTTATTATAAGATCAATTCGAGAGGATGAACAATTTCTTTTAATAATTTATTAATTTAAACAGAAAATTAAGCATATGAGATTTTCATCTTTTAGTATTTTTCCCTAACAATTCACAATATATATATATATATATCAAATAATTTTAATTAAACAAAGAATACAATTTTCACAAGTAATTCATGATTTGAGTCCTAAACTACCCGGACTTCTAGCATAAATAGTAGCTACGCACGGACTCTCGTCACCTCGTGCGTACGTAGCCCCCACAATTAGCAACAATTATTAATTTAATCACCTATGAGGTAATTTTTTCCTCACAAGATTAGACAAGAGACTTACTTTAACTTGCTCCAATTTAATCCACTAGAAGGCCTTTTCCACAATTATCCAACTCTGTCTAGCTCGAATCTAGCCAAAATAATTCGATACAATCACTAAAAATTATAGGAATCAATTCCATAAAAAATACTGTATTTTTCAATAAAATTCAAAATTAATTCAAAAATCGTCTGTGGGGCCCACGTCTCGGAATCCGGTGAAAGTTATGAAATATGAACGCCCACTCAACCACGAGTCTACCCATACCAAAATTACTAAATTCCGATAAAAATTTGGCCCTCAAATCCTCAAATCTAACCAAAAGGGTTTTTCAAACTTTTCCAACTTAGTTCACAAATTAAATGATAAAAAGAGTGATGGATTCGGGTAATTTAACCAATATTGAGTTAAGAATACTTACCCCATTATTTTCTCTGAAAATATCCCAAAAATCGCCTCAATCCGAGCTACAAATCGATAAAAATCGAAAATTTCATAACTTAAACTCTCTGCCCAGAGATTTCTTCTACGCGATCGCGAACTTCCTCTCGCGATCGCGTAGCACAAATTTTTACTGCCCAGAAAACAACATTACGCGATCGCAAACAATGCCACGCGATCGCGATGCACAAGGTTCCAACTCTACGCGATCGCATCCCTATTCATGTGATCGCATAGAACAAACACGTGGCCCGACTTCCTCTCTAGTTTTTCCTATGCGATTGCATACAACGCCACGCAATCACGATACAGAGACTGGCCCAACCTACGTAATCGCGGACTTGCCCACGCAATCGCATAGAAAAAAATTTTCTGTTGCCCCATTAAACCTACGCGATCGCAACCCCATTCACGCGATTGCGTAGAACCAAGTCGCCTCTGCCCAAATTACTCTACGCGATCGCAGACAAACTTACGCTATCGCGTATAAGAAAATCAAAAAAAAATACCAGCAGCTATCAGCAGTCTCCCAAAAGCCAAAAGTGATCTGTTAGCTGTCTGAAACTCACCCGAGCCCCTCGGGACCTCAACCAAATATACCAACAAGTCCCAAAATATCATACGAACTTAGTCGAACCCTCAAATCACACCAAACAACGCTAAAACCACGAATCATCCTCCAATTCAAACTTAATGAAACTTAAAATTTTTAACTTCTACATTCGGTACCGAAACATATAAAATCAAGTCCGATTGACCTCAAAATTTACACACAAGTCATAAATAACATAACGGAGCTATGAAAATTTTCGGAATTGGTTTCCGACTCCGATATCAAAAAGTCAACTCCTCGGTCAAACTTCCAAACTTAAATTCCTATTTTAGCCATTTCAAGCCTAATTTAACTACGGACTTCCAAATAAAATTTCGAACACGTTCCTAAGTCCAAAATCACCATACGGAGCTATTGGAACCGTCAAATCCCGATTCCGGGTGTCGTTTTCTCAAAATGTTGACCGAAGTCAAACTTAGCATTCTAAGGCCAACTTAAGGAACCAAGTGTTCCTATTTTAACCCGAACACTCCCAAATCTTGAACCAACCATCCCCACAAGTCATAAATTAATAAAAGCACATACATGGAGTTTTATTTAGGGGAACATGGTTCTAAAAGTCAAAATGACTGATTGGGTCATTACATAAATATTGAATAATCTATATCTATATATCTATATTATATTAAAATGAGGGTAGTGAAGCATATGGTTAAGCCAAGTGGCAAGCTAAAATGAAGTCACTTGGCACTTTTAAGACAATATTCAAAATTTGAATTATAAATAGAAACATAATTAATGAAAATAGTAATCCAACATTTTCTGTAAGTTGGATTTCATTCTTTAATTAATCGAAGGCAATTAGTTAATGATTTAAACTAAAAATGTTCTCTTTTTAATGACCAAAATAGAATCTTTTGGAGGTACAAATAAAAAGACGCAATTTTCATTAAGCAAACCAATATACTATAACTATAGGTATCTTTAATTCAAATTTGTGTATAATATAGATTTTGTGTATAATTTAGTTATGTTAGGTATCCTTTTTTGAGAAAGAATCAACTAAAATTTCGTTTTGCAACTTACACATTAATTTTAAGTTGAAATAATAATTCTTTATTTTAGTACAAGCTTTGTATCTGACCTTATTTGTGAACAATATACATTACTATAGGTATCATATACATTACTATAGGTGTCTTTAATTAAACTTTGTGTATAATTCAATTGTGGTAGGTATCTTTTTTTGAGAAAGAATTAATTAACATTTCGTTTTGTATCTTACACATTAATTTTAAGTTGAAATAATATTTTTTATTAGTACAAACTTTGTATCTAACCTTATTTGTGAACAATATACATTACTATAGGTATCTTTAATTAAATTTTGTGTATAATTCAATTGTGGTAGGTATTCTTTTTTAAGAAAGAATTAATTAAATAAATATTTTGTATCTTACATCTATATTATATTAAAGGACATAGAGTAAAACATTTTAAGAAATAATTAATTAAACTAAAAATGTTCTCTTTTTAATGACCAAAATAGAATCTTTTGGAGGTACAAATAAAAAGACGCAATTTTCATTAAGCAAACCAATATACTATAACTATAGGTATCTTTAATTCAATTTTGTGTATAATATAAATTTTGTGTATAATTCATTTATGATAGGTATCCTTTTTTGAGAAAAAATCAATTAAAATTTCGTTTTGTATCTTACACATTAATTTTAAGTTGAAATAATAATTCTTTATTTAGTACAAACTTTGTATCTAACCTTATTTGTGAACAATATACATTACTATAGGTATCTTTAATTACATTTTGTGTATAATTCAGTTATGGTAAGTATTCTTTTTTAATTAAAGAATTAATTAAATAAACGTTTTGTATCTTACATCTATATTATATTAAAGGAAATAGTATTAAAATGAACAAGAGGACAAATAAAAAAGACAATTCAAATTAAGGCATGGTGGTTAACAAATTTTAATTAACAAAAAAAAAAAAACGAAGGTTGAAGATTCAAAAAAGGCCAAAGCTAAAAAAAATGAAGATTTGTATCATTTCTTGAGCGCACTCGCTCTTACACATTGATTTACACGTACCTTTTTAAAAAATTAGGATTTCAGATACCTTAAAAATTGATTTACTACGATAGTCTTTCCTTATAAATCTTTTATTTAAGCAATTTTTGCTTAGGTTTGGCTTCTCTACATTGCTTAGGGTTTAGCTTCCATACAAACTACTTCAAAGTATGGCTCCAAACTATAACTATATCAGCGAAATATCAATGTCCAAAATGAGTTGAAATTTGAAGGTTCGTGTTGTTAGATTAAGGCACATTCTAGACCGCGAGAAACCAGAAAATTCCAATTCAATTGAATTAATTATTCAAGATGGAAAGGTGCATACTCTTTTACATGCTTTATTTTTTTCAAGTTATGATGTATTTTCTTCAACTTATGCGCCTTACTAACTTAAATTCTTTTTAATTTTTTTTGTTTTAGGGAGAACGAATTCATGCAACTACTGGAAGAGCTGTTATGCGTATTTTCAAAACAAAAATACATGAAATGAGATTGTATGTTATGAAGAACTTTGTGGTTGAACCAAACAATCTGAAAATTAAGACCAACAAGCATAAATTAAAACTAACTTTTTCTCATAGGACGAGTGTGGATGAAATTAGCGATCCACAGTTTAGTTTGAATATCTTCAACTTTAAACCTTATGAGCATCTCACAAATCAACTTGAGGTTGATGAGAATGAACTATTCGGTAATTATTTTACTTTTCGCTATTTTTTGTTGAATGTTTTATCAACTTATTCATAACTATTTATTTAAATGTGGCAGATGTCATAGGAGAAGTTATTGGTCATGGTAACGTAGAATCGTACAATCAATGCGGTAAAACACGTACCTTTATGAACTTGGAGCTTGAGAGTCATGAGTACGCTTGCAATCATGAATTGAATTATTTATAGATTCAATTACTATTATTTTCTCATTATTAATTTGTGTATTTTACATATAGGAGGAACAACATTTCAGCAATATTTTGAGGTAGTGTGAGGATACTTATACTTTAAATTAATTTAAAAATAAAAAAATTAAATTATATTTAAAAGTATTACTGATAAATTTAAATGATTAAAATATTCTGAATAAGAGGATACAAGCATAAAAATATGCCAAATTTAAAGAATAAAACATTTATATTTATTAAATACTATTAGAAGGATAATAAACAAGACATTAATTTAATTATTAAGCTAATAAAAAATTATATGATAGTATAATAATATTAAATAATAAATAATACAATAACTATAAGAAAAGAACAAAAAGAAAAAAGAATTTACGTAAAAATGATGTGATGAATAAGACGTATTTGACTTTCAGATAAAAACAAAGTGATAGTAAGAATTGTTAAAATAATATGATCAAATTTGCTCAACAAGACAAATCGCAATATGACATGTTTAGTATTCTTTAATATTGACAGCGAAACGAAATGCAAGTACTAAAATCAAGGGGTTAGACTACTACAAATATATATATATATATATATATATATATATATATATATATATATATATATAATAGGTTTTCTACTATGAGATTTGAACAATAGTTTCATAATTAAATTTTCATGTTATATAATTTTTATCTGAGAGATTTATATTTTAAGGCTATTTGCACATGATTCAAACAACCTACATCGCAATTTCACATGATTTGTTCGCGCATCACGCGGGTACTTATACTAGTATATTGTTAAAAGGAGAGGAAAAAACCCTCTCCTTAAGCCAAGTGACAGCTTAGAAAAAAGTCACATGACATAAGTAGTTAATACATATTTATTTAGTTAATAATTAATTTTTGATTATTATTTTTGAATTTAAATATCTATAAAATAATAAAATAAAATAATTTATAATAAAAAAACAAAATTTAAAAAAATACCGTACATTCAAATTGGAGAGTAGTTTTAACTTGTAGTTTCTAAATTACTTTAAAATAAAAAACTAAAATTAGAAGAAATAAAAACCGCCAATTCAAAATTTCTTTTTAAAAATAAAGAGTTTACTCATTCAGAAAATATTATTGAGAATAATAGAATAAAATATAAAATAGCATACAAAAATTTAAATAAATTAATATGCTAATAAAAATTTCTATTAGCAATGCAATAATACTAAACATTGGATAATATACTAAAGAAAAATACTAGTGATTTTATTCATTTAAATTCAGATAATATTATTGAAAATAATAGAATAAAATTTAAAATAAAAAATATATCAAGAGTAATAATATATATATCTTCTATTATATTATAAAAAGAAAGTAATAAACAAAAATATTACATAAAGTAATATGCTAATAAAAGTTTTAATTAGCAATGCAATAATACTAAATATTACAAAATAAAATAAAGAAAAATACGGAACAAAAAAGTTATTGAATGACTATACAAGTCTCTTTAATTTAATAAAAATTCTATTCATTAAAATTCAAATAATATTATTGAGAACAATAGGATAAAATTTAAAATAAAAAATATTTATGAGTAATAAAATATATATATCTTCTATTATATTACAAAAAAAAAAGTAGTAGACAAAAATATTAAATAAAGTGATATGCTAATAAAAATCTATTAACAACGTAAAAATACTAGATATTGAATATTATAATAAACACAAATATAGATCAAAAAAGTTATTCAATGACTAAACAAGTCTCTTTAATTTAATAAAAATTTTATTCGTTAAAATTCAGACAATATTATTGAGAACATAGAATAAAATTTAGAATAAAAAAATATTTCAAGAGTAATAAAATATATATCTTCTATTATATTACAAAAAAGTAGTAGATAATAATATTAAACAAAATAATATGCTAATATAAATTTCTATTAACAATGCAATTATATTAAATATTAGATAATATAATAAATAAAAATACATAAAAAAGATTTATTTGATAACTATAAACGTCCCTTTAATTTAATAGAGATTTTATTCATTAAAATTCAGATAATATTATTAACAACAACAATATAAAATTTAAAATTTAAAATATTTCAAGATTATAAATATATATCTTCTCTTATATTACAAAAAGAAAGCGAGTATATAAAAATATTAAATAAAGTAACATGCTATATAAATTTTTTTATTAACAATATAAAAATACTAGTTGGATAATAGAATAAATAAAAATATAAAACAAAAAAGTTATTGATATAAGTCACTTTCATTTAATAGTAATTTTATTATTGAATATATTATATTAACAAATAATATGATAATTGAAATTTATTAAAGTAATATCATCCAATATGTTTGAACAAGTCCGATCAAAATTTAATTTAACTAATATTTTTTTTTAGTATTGACCAATGAGCGGGTAGGGACTACTAGTTAAAATGGTAAAAGAATATTTGAGTGGGTGCAGTAGTGAAATCTAAATTTAACCCCCCCCCCCCCCCCCCCCCAATTTCTGCCCTATTTCCCCAATTTCCCCTCTCTCTCTCCTCTCTCTGGATATCTTTTTTCTTCTTTGATTTCTCTTCCATTTCACATGTGAGGCGGATTGTTCTTCGAGTTCTCTTCCACTCCATCTGTGCGGCTGACAGAGGCAAACGGCTGAAATCTTACGGCAAGAAAAGAAAAGAAGTAATTAGTTTTGTTTGCTGGTCACATTATTTTTTAACTTGAGCCGATTGAAAGCTTATATGCGTGGTTTTCATGTATAGATTCCATATATGAACTTTATTCATAGGACCAATCGACTTTTTGTGGTGCTTTGTTAAAGAATTCTGCCTTTGTTAATTTCGTTACTCTCATTAATTTCGTTATAGTTCACAATATGACAAGCTGAGTTGGTTGTAATATACTAATCTCTTTAGTGCCCTATCTTTTAAATTAATAGACTGTAATAATGCTAATCTCCATTAATAATTCTAATGACAGAGTTGCTTGAAAAAAACTTTTGGATTTTATTACATATTGCAGAACCTCTGAATCTAGGTTTTAAACATTGAAGCTCTAGAATGCACTTATTTCCATGTTGCTGGGTAGAGGATGCTATTTCGTTCTCTGTTTGTTTACCGTTATGATTTCTCAGCATTTATGTTGTATTTACCTTTTAGCCAATCCATAAATGGTTTGAAATGTTGTCTTCTCCTTTTCTAATCCCTGGCAATTATTGTATCGGGTTCTTTCAAAATGAAAATGCATGTAGATACCGTATTTAAAAAAAATAAAATTAAAATGCATGTAGATTATGTGGTCCAATGGAGGCAGCTAGGCTTATTATCTTTGCACAATTGATTTCCTTCTCAAAGTTGATTATCTGTTGCTAGTTTGATTGTAAACAATAGGCCGCCTTAGTAACATACCTTACTAAATGTTCAGAATATTTTAGAAGATGGAGATAGTTGAGTCCATTCTGAACCTTCCCCTGCAAGATCCACCTGGTGAAGACTTCTCAGCATCTGATTTGAGTTGGACCAAGGTCGGAAATGTAGAACGTTATGATGATGTTGCCCTTATTCTTTATGATCGAGTTGATGCATTTATCATTGGAGAGTGTTGTAACGTGGAATTCCCAACAAGGTTTCACATTGAGAGGGGAAGGAAAAGAAGCAGAGGCAGCTTAAAGGAGTATAAGCATGATGACTATTTGGAGTACAGGCTGTAAGTGCTTTAACAATTTCAGGATATGTCATTTGCTATCTTCTACTCTTTTTTTTTCTTTTTTTTTTTTCTTTTTGAAATGAATAGTGTGGGGGGTCATGCTGACCTCTTTCTTTGTTCTACTAGTTTTAACAGTAAACTATGTGTTCATGAGAACATTTTGTTATTTGATCATTTGGTGGATTAATTTAGGTATGAACTTTCTGAACTAATGGACCTCAAGATGGAGAGTTCTTTGTAAATATTTGACTCGTGGAGGAGAGCACAGGGAGAATCAAGGACGTAGACTTTCCTGTTTTTGGACAAAACAAAAAATGAACTTAAATGGCCAACTATGAGGATTTTGCTTAATTTAAACGCGATTCATGATGGAGGATGAAGCAATGTTCAGTCTTTCTAAGTAATTTTTGAGTGTATTAGTAAATTTAAGCTTCTTAAGTTTACTTTATATAACAAAGTTTTATGTCCAATTTATTTTGGTAAATTCTCAATTTCTTGTAATTGGTTTAAAGGTCATATCATAATCCTGTATCAGTCATTCATGTATTTAGACATCGTTGGGGTTGAAGCTTAATAACCTTGAATATGTCTAATCAAAGATAGCTCAAAAAGCTGTCAATTTTTTTGTGGATGTAAGGTGTGATTAACCTTTACCAAGGGTAAAGCGTTCTCTCTTATTCCTCCACTCATCTTTCTTCTCGCCTCCACCTCCACATCTAGAGGAAACTGGATTAAATTTCTCCATGTGATGATCTTAGGCCTTGGATATAGACTCCCTGAGGTTTACAGGGATTCTAGATGATATGATCTCATCCTTGAGGTTTCTTGATTAAAAAAATAAGAAAAATATTTTCTACTCTGAAGGCCTCAGTAAATTGCAATTTTGTGACTTCTATGGAGCTAAGAAAGGAGCTGCATTAGCTCAATTTAGCATCCCATCACTTGCTTAACCAGTTTGTTTTTAACTGTATAAAATGGAAATAGGTAATGACTGGAAAGGCTTCTGCAATTTACTCAGAATCCTAAATTTCTCCCAACCTTTTCCAGACCTTTGATATCGCTATTTTTTTCATCTTTTTTAGCAGATTTGAGCTCTACTTTTTTCCCCGTTTTTATAAGGGAGCTCTTCAGTTCTTCTACAACCTCAAGTATGGGTCGCTTCTCTTTCTTTACTTGTTTATGGCTTCCTGAGCATTACTACCATTATGGTAAGGAAGAGAATTAATTAAGAGTCCTCGGTCGCCACTATATTCCCTGGAATACTTTTGGTCGGATATGTTACCAACACTTGACTTCTAAAGTCGAGCTAGATTTGATCAAAGTCATCTTAGGACTAAATTTTGGTGGCAAAGAACATAGTACATAACATGTACATAAGAAGGTTTCTAACTTTCAAGTAACACATGAAAATAAAAGTATATCGGACATCCTTTTTAGTGAAATCCAATTTGACTTTTTATGGACAAAAATCATGGGACTAAGGGAGTAACAACTAGTTGTAGCTGTTTGAAAAGTCATGAACTTTAGATAATAGTAAGGGTCGACTCTTATTACATACTATTGCAGAATAGAGCCTAGAGGGCGTCTTTGATAACTTTTGGTACAATATGAATCAGTGTTGTTAAAGGCTCCGTTAAAGCACAAGTTAAGCCCTGAAGCTCGGTGAATGAAGGTTGTGCACTTTGCCTCGCTTAATTAGCGCTTTAGTGTAGACGTCAAGGTGCTAAGGCATGTGCACCTTTACCGATAGATTCTGTCTTTAAGGGCACAATCATAGCTATATATATATATATATATATATATATATATATATATATATATATATATAGCTTAATTATCGTTTCCGTTCTTTTGTCCAAATAATTATTCTTGGTGTTTATCGTTACACTTTCTTGCATTACAT
The DNA here is from genome assembly GCF_000390325.3 of Nicotiana tomentosiformis. Classification (NCBI taxonomy): domain Eukaryota; kingdom Viridiplantae; phylum Streptophyta; class Magnoliopsida; order Solanales; family Solanaceae; genus Nicotiana; species Nicotiana tomentosiformis. Next base: position 13,034,600 of record NC_090815.1, on the reverse strand, counting down.
TTCTATTTTTTTTTATTTTTTCTATATTTGTGCTTTTCTTAGCTAAAGCCCCCTTGGTGCTTCAACGCACTTTGGTGCTTTTTGCTTTTGACTACACTGATATGAATTTGTAAGGTAAAATTGTTTACAAGTTTCTCCTTCATATCTTGACATGCTGTTATTTCAGGTATTGGTGTTCCTTCGGCCCTGAAAATTATGGAGAAGGTGGCGATATTTTACCTAGCCGACGATATCGGCTTAACACTCGAAACCGAGCTGCTAGACCCCAGTCCATGAGGGGCTGCACTTGCCATTTCATAGTGAAGCGCTTGTATACCCGTCCATCTCTTGCACTTATTATATATAACAACAGGCGTCATGTTAACAAGTCCGGTTCTTTATGCCATGGGCCGCTTGATAGAGATGCTATTGGCCCTGGTGCAAAAAAGATTCCATACGTTTGCAATGAGATTCAACAACAAACTATGTCTATGATCTATCTTGGCATTCCTGAGAAGAATGTTTTAGAAAAACATATTGAGGGTATTCAACGTTATTGTGGTTCTGATGCGAAAGTGAATAGCCTTGCTGCTCAGTATGTCCACAAACTTGGCATGATTATCAAAAGATCTACTCATGAATTGGATCTAGATGATCAAGCTAGCATAAGATTGTGGGTCGAGCGGAATAAGAAATCTATTTTCTTTTATCAGGATACATCGGAAAATGATCCATTCATCTTAGGTATCCAAACTGACTGGCAGTTACAACAAATGATTCGTTTTGGACATCGTAGTCTAATAGCAGTTGATTCAACATTTGGTATAAAGAAACTAAAGGTAATGAAGCATGGTGTCTCTTCCTTTTAACCTTGACAACATCTCACATAGTTCTAATTTCTTAATCTACTTAATTTTGCAGTATCCTTTGTGCACACTTCTTGTGTTTGATTCAAGACAGCATGCCCTTCCTGTTGCTTGGGTCGTCACCCGCACAATTGCCAAGCCTGACGTGAGTAAATGGATGAAAGCTCTTCATGATCGTGTCCGTGCTGTCGATCCAACATGGAAGGTCAATGGTTTCCTAATCGACGATGCTGCAGCAGAAATTGACCCCATAAGGCAAAATTCTTGTGGTCTACTATTTCTCTCTGTCAAGTTCATCACATAGTTCTATAACAGATTTACTTGATCTTGATATCTTTTCAGGGAGATATTTTCATGTCCGGTTCTATTTTCACTTTGGCGTATTCGTAGATCGTGGTTGAGAAATATCATCAAGAAATGTAGTAATGTTGAAGTTCAAAGAGAGATATTTAAGCGTCTAGGTGACACAGTGTACAGCATTTGGGATGGAAGTGATCCTTTTGTTGCTTTAGAAGAACTTTCTCAAGATTTTGTTGATCAAATGGCCTTCTTGCAATATTTCAAAGCCACTTGGGTGCCTAAATTTGGTTAGATCATCTCTCCGGTTATCTGGTTTTTTCACCTTGCAAAAAATTCTGTTTCAAAGAAAGAAGAAAAAGAACATCTAAGCTATCATACACAAAATAAATAAATTAGATCGAATCAATATAACATTACTATATTTAAAATATTTTTTCGGAATCTTTTTCCTGTATTTCCCTGTAATATTTGTATTTTCATAGTACAGAAATGTGGCTTACTACAACGAGAACGTTACCTCTTGCGAGTCAGGAAGCATCTGGTGCAATAGAAGCATATCATGTCAAGTTGAAAGTCAGACTATATGATGATTCACATCTTGGGGCACTCCAGAGAGTTGATTGGTTGGTTCACAAATTGACAACTGAGTTACACTCCAGCTACTGGCTTGACCGATATGCAGATGAAAGTGATTCTTTCCAAAATGTGAAGGAGGAGTATATTGCCACCACATCCTGGCATCGAGCTCTGCAAATTCCTGATGATGCTGTGACCTTGGATAGCAAGGATAACTCATTCGCAAAAGTTTTGAGCCAGAAAGACAGCAGTAAAACACACCTAGTTTGGAATCCTGGGTCAGAATTTGCCCATTGTGATTGTGAATGGTCAATGCAAGGAAATATGTGCAAGCATATTATTAAAGTCAATATGATATGTGGGAATCTTCAATCATGTCGACCTTCTATGTCATTTCAATCATTTAATGAGGTTCTAGTGAGTCTAACGAGAAAGCCGGTGGATGATTCAATGGCACTGGATCTGTCAACAGCATGGACACACCAGATGCTTGATCAAATTCGGAAGCTAGTTGAGCTAAACCAGTCTCATGATATTGGCACCATAGTAAATAATATGCCTTTGAGATGGGTCGCTAAAAAGGGCAGAACATCTGTTGGCAGACCATCAGCTATTGCTCTCCCCTCCAGCGCCAACAACAGTTTAATTTGTTCAACTGCTAAAAAGAATCGAAAGAGGAAGAGATTATCAAGATTACGATGATCTCTTGTGGAGGACAGAAATATCTCCGCAGGAACTATGCATTGGTGCTGTTCTTGTTCCACCATGCAGCTATCAGCCCTAGCCGCTTCATTTGGTAATGGCTATTCTGCCCTTTATGTTCCCATTCATGACTGGGGGCTTGATTTTGGTTTTATTTTAACCAGCATGATGTTGCCACCATCTGTTGACTCGATGGATGCCAATATTATCCAACATATCAAACTTCTGACTCAACTATAAAGAATTTAGAACTCTGATCTGTTGGAAGAATTCAATTGAATAAGGAATTATGAACTACTGATTACTTGTTTGGCATGATATTTTTTTTCAAAAAGAGCCTATCCTTTAGTCCTCAAAATTTTACTTTTCATTAAATGGTATGGTTTGTGTATTAAGTGAAAGATTCTATATTCTCACATCCCGTCTCCTTTAATATAACAGTAACAGTTTTATCAGTTAAAGGAATCTGAAAGAAAAATAGCCCCTGAATTTTCTTGCATTTTTATTGATTTATGAAAAAATTGTTGAATGAGTAGTTAATCAGCAGCTATCATGTCCTTTTCTTTTTGATACTTCCAACTGCTTGTTGCTGTTAGTTCGTGTTCTACGCTTTCCATTCACCGTTTGCTGTTAGTGAAGCCAATCCTGTGTTCTTGATAACAGAATTTGTCTTATTTGTCGTTATTTGTGTAGGCTGACCAGACAGAAAGAAATACTTGGTTGATTCAGTATGTTCAAAGGCAGCTCCAACACTGATGCTCAACATTCGCTAGATGCATTTGATGTTTGGTATTTTCTACAGCAGAGCAAGTTTTATGGGGAAGTTCTAATAAGATTATCACCGCATTCAGACCTTGTCCGCTGGGTACTAAAGTACCCTTATTGGGAACAAATTGGAGCGGTCACACCCCAGACAAGAAGCATCAATAGACTCAAAGCATATACGGTACCAATCAGAAACTGCCAGGATTCTCTCCTTTTTGTCTTTAGATGTCCTTGTATGCCTTTTATTTACAATTGAAACATACAAACTGACCACTAGAATAATTTGTTCATGATACAATGTACATATGTTGTATATGGATTTTTCCATGATTCAGTTGAGGAAACAGCAGCAGGTCTAATTAGGTGTGCACATTGATTTAGACAACTTTTTCTTGGTTCTATCAATTTCCTGTCTGGATTGGATTGTCTGCAAGCGGAAAGTCATGAAGTTTTTGTTTGGTAATGTAGATGAATATGTTAGCAGTACAATTGTATTGACTATTGAGGATTGTATAATGTAATGACATAGCTGTGTCGCTATCGTTCCGCCAGAGGAGTCTATCAATTTGAGAAGAAAGCAGTTGGCAACTTCATACAAAATGTAAATGAATACTTTATTCAGCTCTCTTTTGCCCCCCTCTACATGGGAGCATTGGGAGCAAGTTTTATAGTCTGTTTGGCCAAACTTGGGCCAAAATTCTGGTTTGGAGAAGTTAGTTTGTGTTCGGCTAATTAATTTGAAAAGTACTTTTGAGTAACAATTAGTGTTTGGCCAAGCTTTTAAAAAATGCTTCTTAGTTTATTTCTGTCAAAAGTGTTTTTGAAGAGATTTTTTTTTGTGCTTTTCCAAAACTGTTTCTGCTTCTACTCAAAAATACTTTTTTTTTCTTTCAAAAAGCTTGGAAACACCTTAATTTTGGCAAAAAAATAATTTTGACCAAAAAAAAAAAAAAATTGCCAAAAAAAAAAAAAAAACAAACTTGGCCAAACATATTATTAATTTGGCTTTCGCCCAATATTGTAAGGTGTAGTGAAATAGTTTTAGTTGTATATTTTGAGAGTGTCAGAAGTTTGTACTATTTCAGGTATGCAGGGGCGGATGTACCCTATCCTTAGTGGTTAAATATGTATGTATAAATAACAAGAAAAATAAAAATATTGGGTATAAATTTAAATAATAACACGTTTAGTATTATCGTAATTTCTTCATCTATTGCCTTCTTTAAATATTGACACAACTTAATGAAAAATATCTGCATACACCATTGTTGATATGTAACAATTACTACTTACTAATTAAGATGGTCACTGAATTGAAGTTAGTTGCCAAATATAAAGACCATTTATATCACTTTCTTGATATTTCGACTTCCAAATTAATGAATCACTGGTGTTAGCAGGTCTAAAATATAGTACGTCGTACTTTTTTGTTGTTTTATGCCATAAATAGTATTTTAAGAGGACGGAATTAGACTGCGAAATTTCCTCAAATTCGTCCTACACTCTATACAGTGCTATTAATAATTTTAATAATATTTATTGTTTATTTTAAATCTATATTGCACAAATATATGCGTGAAATTAATTTTTTAAAACAATAAAGTAAAATAAAAATAGATATGTGAAAGGGAGATGATATGCTAAAAATGGAGAATAGAAAGTAGAAAGTAACAGACATGAACGCAGATGCGGAGCTAAGATTCTAATTTTATTGGTTTTGAATTTTAAAACGACAATTTCAAGTGTTAATAATTGAGTTCTAAATATAATATTTGTACATATCTAATGAACTTTTTAACACAAATAATTGTTTGAATAAAAGTTATTGGGTTCGTCCGAACATCTAGTTTTGCCCCTAAATGGATGTGTTGCGGTGGCGTCGATGCGGTTAGTGATAGTGGTGACGATTGATGGTGCAAGTGGTTTAGTCATAGTGGTTCACAATTGTGGAGTGGCTGGTGGTGGCAGGTTGTGGAGTGGTTGATAGTGATAGTTGTGGACGTGCAGAGGCGGTGCCAGAATTTCAACTTTATGAATTTCAGAACGATAACTTCAATTATTAATAATTACATTCTAAATTTAATAATTGTATATAATTAATGAATTTCTTAACACAAATATACTTTTTGAACAAAAGCTACCGAATTTTCTCTAATCTCCGCTCCTGTCGATCTATATATATATATCTGGTGGTGAAGTTTGTTGGTGTTGGTGGTTGTATGATGGTGCATGGTTAATGCCAGCGATAATTGCCAGTGTCAATAAATAGAGTAGTGTTACCACAATACATTCATACAAATTTTTAACTAAGCGAGTCTTAATAATATTAAAATTCTGTACAAGATTCAAATAACACAAACTTATTAAGAGCTAATAAGTGATTATAAAAAAAACATACACTTTAATAGGCTGACATTTGAATGATCTAACCTCCATTAGGTACAAACAAATACCGCGCTATACACAACTTTTATCCATTCAAGCTGTCGTGAAGGTAAATAATGGTCAAACATATTTGCTCAAATTTTTATTCGATAGTGGTGCCTCGTCACTTGTAATCTCAAAGGAACGATAATGATAACAGTTGTATTGATTTTTATATCTTTAATTAATGCACTTTAACTTGTTATATATAGCATATCATATGCTAATTAGACTAATTAATTATAAATTCATAGAGAGTTATCTGACATTACACCCAAAGTAAGTAATAAAGTGGATGCAAATATTGAATCGTGTATAATAAAGTTGAGAGGTAGGGATAAAGGTAGGCCTAAGAAGTATTGGGAGAGGTGATTAGGTAAGACGTGGCTAAACTGGAGTTTACGGAGGATATGACCCTTAGTAGAAGGGTACTGTGGAGATCGAGGATTCGGGTACAGTCAAACCTCTCTATAACAACCTCGTTTGTTCCGAATATTTTTGGATGTTATAGCGAAGTGCTGTTATAGAGAATATATATTATAACATAACATAAAAATTGGTTCCGAAAAAGCTTGGCTTTTATAGAGAAGTGTTGTTATATAGGGATGCTGTTATAGAGAGATCTGACTTTACAAGGATAGTAGGTAGTCAAGCGTGTCATTTTTCTTTTTGAATTTGATAGCATTAGTGTTAGTATGGTATCCTTTTATTCTTAGATTGCTACTACTACCTATTGTTTGATTGCTATATTTGATTCGCTTCCTTAATATCTTGTTGTTGTTACTTGTTGCTACTACTTCTTTTCTTCTTTTTTTTATTTGAGGGTTTATCGGAAACAACATCTCTATCTTCCTAGGGTAGAGGGTTGCGTACACTTTACCTAGGGGTGTCAAATTTGGCCTAAGCCCAAATGACCCGCCCAACCCGCCCAAGGTTGGTTGGTTATTGAACTTAACCCATCTTGACCCAAACCGTCTCAACCCATTTAAAATTGGGCTAATTTTTAGCCCAAAATGATCTATGAGTAACTTTGCCAAAATATCTAAGAAATAATTTTTTTTTTGTTTGATATGTTATATATGATCATAACAAAAAAGTTTTATTCAGTAATTATACAATTCATAAGAAGACAACACATATTAAGTAAAATTTGAAAAGAGTTGGGCGGGTTGGACTATGACCCGAATTTTAGTTCATCTTGACCCAACCCTTCTTAGCCAAAGTAACTTTTGGGCAGGTCAAATGGGTTGAGCTATGACCCAAATTTTAGTCCATCTGGACCCAACCCATCTTAGCCCAAGTAACTTTTGACTCACTCAATTATCGACTCAACCCATTTTGACCTGCCTAAAATCGGCCAAACCTGTCCATATGACACCCCTAACTTTACCCTTCCCAAACTCCACTTATGAGAATTTACTGGGTTATTATTGTTGTTGTGTAAAATAAATTAAGTTATACATTGTCACTTGTGAGTGAGCAAAGAGAAATTTTTTGGAATTAAAGGTATTTGCTATGAAGTTTCCTGGAATTGTTGGCTTGTAGTTTTCCCTTATAAGTACGGTTGCTTTCAATTGTTTCAAATTTTACACGTGCCCTAATAGTGAGTAAACCAATACTAGTAGCAGTAGGGTTACCAGCAAAACCTAACGTCGTACATACATTTTTACAACCTCAAAATAAATGCCAAAAACTTTGCCCTTTCTCACGATATAAACTCTTTCCACAAATGTCACTCTCTTCACTTCTCATTTTCTTGCCCCCCACTTAAAATCCTCCTCTCTTCTTCCTTTTCTTGGACCAAAAATCAGTGGACATTATACTTCTCTCTTTTACTCACTAATTTCAGCTCTTTATCAAGATTTCTATCCAAAGATATTGTTACAGAGAAATTCCTTTTTTTGTCACTAGCCACAATATTCTTTGCAGTCTTAGCTGATCTGATTCGTAACTATATATGCATAATGTTGCAGTGTCGTTTTTAGTATATATCCTTTATTTGCTTTACTATTCTAAATTCTTTTCATCTTTAACCTTTGACCATGCTAGATTAGGTCAACTACATATATGACCCTATAGTACTCTCACTGACCAATAAATTTTTCAGTCATAATAGTAGAGAAGCTGAACCAGTTCACCTCAATAAACGGGGGTTTTCTGACTCTTGCATAATAAGATTTTACAAAAATAACCATAAGATCTGATAAAGTTGTTGCTTAGGATATATCAGTTTTCTTGATTGTTAGAGCTTGACTCATCATAAGATAGAAAGAACATTTCTCGGTTATTTAATATACTATATTTCCCATGGCCGATTTTGTGAGAGCAAAAGTCAATGTAACTTCAAGAAACATTATTCCCAGCAAAAGTAGTGATCTCTCAAACACTACTGTTATCCCCTTGTCAGCTCCACCATTAAGCCGATACGAGAACCAGAAACGTCGAGATTGGAACACTTTCTGTCAATACTTAAGAAACCACTATCCGCCATTGTCGTTTTCTCTTTGCAGCAGTGGTCACGTCCTGGAATTTCTTAGGTAATGTTGAATAATAATATTTCAAAGTTTTGAACTTATTACTTCTGTTTGTTAGTATGTATGTATATATATATATATAATTCCTATATTTCACATGTATTTGTTAGTCAATTAAAGTAAGAATAAGATATATTGGTATTTAGAACTGTGATTGTAGTTGAGGATTTTTCTGATCTTTTATTTGAATTAATTAAGCCTATAAATAAGCATGTCCACTTTACTATCTTCTATGGAAATATACCAAGCTAGTTACTTTCTCTCTATTCTGTTAATCGTTGTTACTATCATTCATGTTCTATCCAAATACTTCCTCCGTTTCAATTTATGTGAACATATTTGACTGGACAGGGAGTTTAACAAAAAAAATACTTTTGAACTTGTGATTAGTGGTGTACATGGGTCGGGTTGGTTCGAATTTTTCAATTATCAAACCAAACCAATGGTGTCGGGTTTTTAAATTTATAAACCAAACCAAACCAACAAATTCGGATTTTTCAATCTTGGTTTTTCTGCGGGGTTTCGAATTTTTGTCCGTTAAGTCTTTATAGCATAAAATATGTAATTCGTGCTCTAAATATTTCATAAGTCCTAGTAAAATATAACTACATAATGTGTTTTTCAAGAAACTAACCCAATAATATGAGATAAGTCATATCATTATACTAAAATATTCAATAACAAAAATAAAATAATAAAATTACATAAAATAAATATTGCTAATTAATAAGCCATAATGAAAATTCATATAATCTAAAAAAACTATATAGGTCATGCTAAAATAAGTATAGCTAATATGTACTAATATTAATTACATAACTAAGCACTAAAGAAAAAGATAAATTAAGTTATGCATTTTCATTATAAACCAATGTAAAACTAAAATAATTATTCAACACTATCGTCATTCCTAGTATTGAATTGACTTTCTTTTGTTATCATTAGTATTGATTTGAACTTTGTTTGAGTTACTATATTTATGAGTTATAAATTTAATTACCATTCAAGAATGTTAAGTCTAAACTTGAAATAATACATTAAATGATAAAACTGTGAAAAAGTTTAAGAAATATTTATAAATTACATTACAAATAATATTTATATGTATAAAATATTTTTAAAAATTATATAAATATACTATCGGGTTGGTTTGGTTTCGGTTGTTTGACTTTTTTTTTAGTTAAAACCAAACCAAACTAATTATGGTCGGGTTTTATTTTTAATACCAAACCACATTAGAATTTTTTTTTTCGGTTTGACTCGGATTCTCGGTTTGGTTCGGTTTATCGGTTTTCTTTGTACACCCCTACTTGTGATGTATAATGAGTCACATATATTTTATGTGACTATAAATCATTGCATAAAGGTAATTGTTTCCAAATGTAGAAAGATGTCATTTTTTTTGGCACAGGCTAAAACAGGCTAAAAAGGAAATGGACAACGCTTTTTTGGCATAAATTGAAACGGAGAGAGTATCATATTTAAGTTATATGCACTAATAGTGTAATGCATGCTTTTTTTTTTACACTATGATCAGTATAATTAAATTCATTATAGCAGATTACTTACCATTTATTTTAAGTTGTCAATCAATTTTATATATATTAAATAGAACTACCTCCTAATTATGTAAATATATATTTATATATCGTTACTTAAACGCATAGATTTTCAACAAGTACCTAGATCAGTTCGGTAAGACTAGGGTTTTCAACTTTCTCTCGATTCTGTTAGTCTTTGTTCCTATTGTTCATGTTCCATTTAAGTGCAAAGATTCTTTTACATTATCAGCATAATTTATTGTATTACATAAGGTAATTACTTACCATTAGTGTATAGTAGCTCTTAAACTCTTAATTAATTTTCAACAGGTACTTGGATCAGTTCGGAAAGACCAAAGTTCATAACCAAAATTGCCCCTTTTTTGGGGTGCTGAATCCTCCATTGCCATGTACTTGTCCTTTAAGGCAAGCTTGGGGAAGTCTTGATTCTCTTATTGGGCGTCTTCGAGCTGCTTACGAAGAAAATGGAGGAAATTCAGAAATGAATCCGTTTGGGACTCGAGCAGTTAAGCTTTTCTTACGTGATGTTCGTTGTTTTCAGTCTAAGTCTAGAGGTATTAGCTATGAGAAGAAAAGGAAAAGATCAAGAAATCAGAAGATAGTAGAAGTGGCAGAAGGTCATCAATCATATGGTGCAGGAGCAACTATTTGTGAACAGACTAATAATACTGTTGCTGAGTAATTTGCCTAGAGTTTGATTAATTTCCATAACATAAGAAAATGATGGTAGGACAATGCAAAATTCTAATAAGTGTTATCGTGTTTGTTCTGATTTTGTTAGCATGTTTGGTATTCCTATACGTTGAAAGAAGGGCAACATATTTATCATAATTGTTTTTTCGCCTTTTACGGAAAAAAAATATAATGCTTCCCTATTTGGCTAGTCTCTTTTTCATGGAGGAAAATGTTTGAACTTTTATAAATTGAGGATCTTTCATTCTCATTCGGTAGCATCCACAATGTAGTCATAAGGGGTTGAGAGTCTTCTTTAGGGGAAGAACTTTATGGGACAAATGTTAGTGTGTTACTTGTGTTTGACTTTTCGTGAGGTTGTTCACTCGATATTTTGTATTCTCTTTTATATAGTGGATTGCTCATCTCCACCTGTGGGCGTAGGTCAATTGACCGAACCACGTTAAATGTTTGTGACTCTTTTGATATATTTATCTTTCCTTGTATGATTTATCGCCGTTGAAGATTTGCTTTACTAACTTCTACATGACACCTGATTATTTCGGTCAAACAATAAGTATATCATTTTGCATGCCTTCTTTTCATTTATATAAGGCGGTTTTTCAGATATAGTTTAGTACTATATATCATGCTCTTTTACAGTTGTTTGTTATTGTTGTTAGTTTCTTGATTTGGTTTTTCTTGGTTCATAGTTGAAGTGGAAAACTATAACGTTGTTATGCTATAACTTTCTTCTTTTTTGCCACTTCTTTGTTAATCTCCAGTAGTGTACGCAGAATTTTGCTGTAAGTGATGCCAACATTTAAATAAATAAACAAATGAATAAATCATTATAATGATAAGCATCATTTTTTATATTTATCCCAATATTTTTATTTTTCTTATTATCTATGTATACATATTTAATGCAAATTTTCGACCAAGAAGTGTCACGTGATGCATCTTTATAGTTCATTTATATTAAAAAATAATATTTTTCTATTCTTGAAGCTCTTTAATTTTATTTTAACTTTTTTGACCCCTAAAGTCGTACTCTTATAGTCATAAAAATGTCATTCCACATGCTTAAGACATTAACTTCTAATAGTATTTATAATTATCTATTATTACCCTGTCAAGAAATTATCATTAGTTTTAATCTTAGCATTTAGCTTGTTGATACATTTTAATTTAGAGAAACATTGAATCGAACCCCTTCTAATGTTTTCTGTAACACCCCCACCACCTCGTTCTTTGGCATTGGCAATTAACATTACGAATTTCATTATTTAGTTTATAGAGGATTATTAAGTGCAAACATTAGTGGAATACAGAAGAGCCTATATATGAAATTAAAATGGAAAGATATATAGTTATAATTAGTTAGGCACTCATGTATCGGATAATGTAACGAGGCTTATTATTATTATAATACTAAAAGACAAACACACGTATATGCTGATTTGGGATTAAAGTATTGATATCATAATTTATATATATATATATATATATATCCTTCTAGATCGTATAAAATTTCAGATTGCGAAAGCTACTTTATCAGAGGATGCCATATATAGTTTCTTAGTTTCTTAAAATCTTGCCATTTTTAGGTTATATATATATATATATATATATATCCTTCTAGATCGTATAAAATTTCAGATTGCGAAAGCTACTTTATCAGAGGATGCCATATATAGTTTCTTAGTTTCTTAAAATCTTGCCATTTTTAGGTTTTATATATATATATATATATATATCCTTCTAGATCGTATAAAATTTCAGATTGCGAAAGCTACTTTATCAGAGGATGCCATATATAGTTTCTTAGTTTCTTAAAATCTTGCCATTTTTAGGTTTTTATCTAGTCTAGATGGACTTGCTCCTCACATATAATCACTATTAAAAAGCTGGAATTACTTACGAACCTCGTATCTAAATCGCTCATAGCTAATAGAATTTTCTAATAATTTATTGTTAATCCGTTGCTAAAAACTTATTTGGATGGTCGTTACCTATTGTATTGTATCGTATTGTTATTATAAATATAATATTTATTTTTATTATTATTTAAGTTCTATTATATCGTATCTTTAAATTCGTCGTTATGTAAACGAAAAGTGTCACTTTATGTAATGACTGATTTGGTGTGTTCGCGTCATTACCTAATTTTTTTCTCTCATCTAGCACTTTCTTATTATTAAATAATCCTATTTTAATCTTTATCCTACATTCTTATATAATAATCATATCTCGTGCCTTACATTTTCTTTGTAATTTACAAGTTTATTCTTCGTATTGTTGGTACATGACATCATGAAATGACGACAAACAATATAATTTATCCAAATATTGTATATATTAAAATGATACAGTACAATACAATACGATATATTACTAAATGATACATAACAATCATCCAAACAAGTTGTAAGTAGGATTAGCGAGGGATTCTACACTGTTTAGCTACGAACTTTATCCGTCGCTAGTTCTTGTTTTTTGGTAGTGAATGTTTTCTTGAATGTTGCCTTGGTTTTGTTAGTGTAAGCTAAGTCTCTTCTGCTTAGCTTGTTTTAAATTTCTTTCCCTTTACTTAGCTTCCCTTTAGCTAAGTCTCACGAAAAAGATTTGCTTTCTTAATTAATTATCTTTACATGCATCATCAAGTCTACTTAGTTTATGTGAGTGAACTTGGTAAGTAAAGTTTATGACATAGTTTCATAGTCATATCAATAAGAGAATAAGAAAGAAAGAACTTCTCCTCAATTGAACATCTCCTCAATTGTTATATGACCTTCATCGTCTCTCGGATAGGTTGATGTTTGAGCAAGGGAGGACAAAGAGGGGGAAAAAAGTTAGTGGCGAAGCCAGAAATTTCTCAAAGTGTTCAAACCTGAAAGAAGTAAAAAAAATCTCCGACAAAGGATGTTCAATATATACTATATACATTCAAAACCTATTATTTTACCTATATATACAGTGTAATTTTTCGACGAAGAGTGGTCAGCTGATCACCCTTTAGTAAATGTAGTTTCGCCCCTGGTTTAAGCAGTACATTAATTTGCCAATGGCTAGTATAGACGCATATAAATATATTATGGGTTCATCAAAATACAATAGCTTCGATTCGTATCTTGTATGTATTAAGAAACTCTAAAATACAAATACTCTTCGTGATGACCCAAAAGGTCAGCTTATCTTTTAGAACTTGAATCTGCGCTCTTAAGCATTAAAATCTCATTTTTACCCTCCTCGATTTGCGTGCACAGTCCGGGCAGGTTTCCACAAAGCTTTTATATTGAAAACTAATGAAAATAAGAATTTTTGCCTTAAAAGTTGATTTTAGTTGACTTCTGTCAATATTTTTGGTAAACGGGATCAGATCCATGCTTTGATGGTCCCGGTAGATTCGTATCGAATTATGGGACATGGGCGTATATCCGGAATCAAATTTGGAGGTCCCTAGCTTGAGTTATGAATTTTTGATAAAAATTAAAAGTTTGAAAATTATATGTTTTTAAGAATTGATTGATATTTGGCATTGTTAGTATCGGGTCCGTATTTTGGTTCCGGATCCTGGTACAGGTTCGTTATGATATTTAAGACCTGCCTGTGAAATTTGGTAAGAAACGGAGTTGATTTGACGTGATTCGGACGTCCAGTTGAGAAAATAGAAATTTTAAAGTGTTCTTGAGAATTTCATTTGACTTGGTGCTAAATTTAGAGTTCTAGGCATTATTATGGCGATTTGATCACGCGAGCAAGTCCATATGATGTTTTTAGAATTGTGTGCATGTTCGGTTTGGAGCCCCGAGGGCTCGGGTGAGTTTCGGATAGGCCACGGGATGTTTTGGACTTGGGAAAAATCTGGTTTTTTGCAGATTCTAGTATCTGGCATATCTTTCTTCGCGTTCGCGAATGACCTCTAGCGAACGCGAAGAGTAAACTGATGAGGCAGGAATTTCTTCTTCGTGAACGCGAAGGCTTGGTTGTAAACGCGAAGTGATGGGGGCGTTACCCTTCGCGAACGCGTAGTATTAGGCATTGGGGAGGGGGAGTCAGTCGTTCCTTCATCGTGAATGCGAGCAATGCCTCGCGAACGCGAAGACCATGGGGGAGGGGGAGGGGGGGTTGCCTACGCGAACGTGAACACTGTCTCGTGAATGCGAAGGCTTGACAGCTTATATGCTTCTCGAACGCGACAGTGCTCTCACGAACGCGATGAACACTATCGCCCAGCACTTAATAGAATCCAAAAACAGGATTTTAGCCAAAATTTCATTTTTCTCAAAAATCAAATGGTGAGAGGCGATTTTTCAAGAGCCATTTCTTCCCCAAATTATTGGTAAGTGATTCTAAACCATTTTCTTTCAGTTACCCATTACATTTCTTGAATTATCAACCAAAAATCTAGAGTTTTCATGGTAGAATTAGGGGTAAGGGTAGAAATTAGAAATTTCGGAAATTTGAGGATTTAGACCTCAATTTGAGGTCGGATTCTAAAACTAATTACATATTCGGGCTCGGGGGTGAATGGGTAAATGAATTTTGGTCCGAACCTCGGGTTTTGACCACGCGGGCCCGGGGTCAATTTTTCGACTTTTTGGAGGAAAATTTGGGAAATTTAATTTATGAAATATAATTGATTCCTTTAGCAATATTTGATATTATTGAGTCATTTTTTAATAGATACGAGTGGTTTGGAGGTGAATTCCAAAGGAAAAGTTGTGATTGAGAATTAAGTGGCCTTCGGAGCAAGGTAAGTGTCGTGTCTAACTTTGGCTTGAGGGAATAGGTATTATGTGTTCATTTGCTACATGTTTAGTTGTTAAATACGATGTATAGGTGAGGTGACGAGCATCTATGCGTCGTTGTCGAGTCATAGCATGCGAGTGAAATTTTATTCTCGTCTATTTTATAGCCTTAAATTCTACTATCCATGTTTAGCGGGTTATTTGAAATATTGGGTGACTAATATTCGATTTCACTGAGATTTGGTAACTTTCGAATATTGATTCAAGGTTGAGATTACATTATGCTATTGATTATGGGTAAAAAATTGGTTTCTTTGTGATACTCTTATCTATCCGTTGTTATTGATTCTGTGATTTGTGAGGAGGAGTGTAAAGCACGAAGGGTGATGCCGTGCATGCATTATTTATATTGTAAGGAAGAGTGTAAAGCACGAAGGGTAATGTCGTGTATATTATGAGAGGTTTAAAGCACGAAGGGTGATGTCGTGTATATTATGAGAGGTTTAAAGCACGAAGGGTGATGTCGTGTATATTATGAGAGGTTTAATGCACGAAGGGTGATGTCGTGCCGTTCTATTTACTTATTTGGTGAGGTTGAGAGTAAAAGCACGAAGGGTGATGCCGTGCAGTTTTCCTTGCTGTTTTAATTGCTCAATTCGTTTAAGGATTTTCAGTTTAATTCGGTCTTTTCATTATTCTTACTCTTTATATTATATTCCTCCACTGTATGTCCCCTTCATATTATTTCTACGTTATTTCTTTATTTACTGTTGTTGCCACTAGCATGATTATATTGTTCAGGTTATATGTGGGTGTCTTGTCCTAGCCTCGTCACTACTTCGCCGAGGTTAGGCTCGACACTTACCGGTACATGGGGTCAGTTGTACTGATGCTGCACTCTGCACTTTCTGTGCAGATTTTGTTACCGACTCAGGTTGACCGAGATTTTGCTATTGGTCCGCTGTCCGGATACTCAAGGTAGATCTGTCGGCGTTCATAGACCTTGAAGTTCCCATCTATCTTTTATGTCCTACTGTTTTCTTTCATTCAGACCGTTGTATTTCTTTCAGACTATTACTTGTAGTAAATTCTAGAATGCTCGTGAATTATAACTCCAGATCCGGGTGGTAGTAATTAATACAGTTTTATAATATTTCATACTTATTATATTTCATCTTAGTTAATTATTGTTATTTATTAAATGGAAATAAGGAATTGGTTTAATGATTTTCTAATGTTGGTTTGCCTAGCAAGTGAAATATTAGGTGCCATCACGGTCCCGTCGGTGGGAAATTTCGGGTCGTGAAAGTTGGTATCAGAGCACTAAGTTGCCTAGGTCTCACGATTCACGAGCAAGCTTAGTAGAGTCTGGAGGATCGGTACAGAGACTTCTGTGTTTATCTTCCCGAGGTTATAAAGTTTAGGAACAAGTTTCACTTTATTCTTCTATGTCGTGCGATTTTGCTTTCTCAATACTGATTGAACTCTTCTACTCTTATTCTCTCGCACATGGTGAGAACACGTGCCGCTTCCTCAGCTGAGCAGAAGACAGAGCCTCCAGTGGCAGCACCTACGCGGGGCAGAGGTCGAGGCCGAGGCCGTGCCAGAGGCCGAGGCAGGGGTAGGGCTCAGCCTAGAGCTCGAGCAGCAGCCCCAGCAGTGGAGCCTCAAATAGAGCTTGAGTACTTCAGGACGCTTTTGTCCGTTTGGTAGGCCTTATGGAGAGTGTGGCCCAGACTGGCGTATTTCCCATGGCACCAGCAGTCTCTCAGGCTGGAGGAGGAGCCCAGACTCCTACCACTCCCGCTCTGGAGCAGATAGCTCCCTAGTATCAGGCTCCAGCAGCTCAGCCAGTCGAATTAGTTCAGCCGGTTATTGCGGCACAGGTCGGAGATGGGGCAGCTATGTCTTCTGAGGCTTTATGGAGATTGGACAAGTTTATCAAGCTCTTTCTTATTCACTTCAATGGTGCTCCTTTAGAGGATCCCCGGGAGTATTTGACAGTTGTCACGATGTCCTATGGAACATGGGTATAGTGGAGACCAATGGGGTCAATTTTGCTGCATTTTAGATGACTGGTTCCGCCAAGAAATAGTGGAGAGATTACTTGTTGACCAGACCAGCTGGGTCGCCTGCTCTTACTTGGGACCAGTTCTCTCAGCTCTTCATAGAGAAGTTTCTACCTATCACATTGAGAGAGGAGCGTCGCCGTCAGTTTGAGCGTCTCCAGTAGAGCAGTATGACTATTACTCAGTATGAGACCCGTTTTGTAGATTTGGCCCATCATGCCATTCTTCTGCTTCCCACCGAGAGAGAGAGAGAGGGTGAGGAGGTTTATTGATGGACTTGCTCAGCCTATCAGATTGCATATGGCTAAGGAGACTGGGAGTGAGATTTCTTTTCAGGCGGCTGCTAATGTCACCAGACGAGTCGAAATGGTTCTTACTCAGGGAGGTCAGGGGTCTGACAAGAGACCTCGTCATTCCGGTGAGTTTAGCGGTGCCTCATCTAGAGGCATGAGTACCTTTGTAGAGGCCATCCTCCCAGACCGTTTCATTCAACGCTCCAGGCATCCCATGGTGCCTCAGGTGGTCGTGGCCCTCAGATGCATTATTTCGACCAGCTAGCCTACGATGCACTACCAGCTCCTATTAGTGCACCTCCACTCCAGAGTTATCAGGGTGGTTATTCAGGTCGACAGGGTCAGTTTAAGGGTCAGCAGTCACAACAGCCGAGGTTATGTTATACTTGTGGTGATCCGAGGCACATTGCTAGATTTTGCCCTCGAGCAACGGGCAGCTCACAGCATCACAGTTCACGTGCCATGGTCCCGGCACCAGTTGTTGCACTACCTGCTCAGCCAGCCAGAGGCAGGGGTCAGGCAGCCAGAGGTAGAGGCCAGACTGTTAGAGGTGGAGGTCAGGCCGTTAGAGGTAGAGACCAGCCAGTTAGAGGTAGTCCCAGGGACGTAGTTCAGGGTAGTGGGGCCCAGCCCCGATGTTATGCTTTCCCAGCCAGGACTGAGGCTGAGTCATCTGACGTTGTTATCACAGGTACTGTTTCAATTTGCAGTAGAAATGCTTCAGTTATATTTGATCCGGGATCTACTTATTCCTATGTGTCATCCTATTTTTTTCCTATTTGGTTGTGCCCCGTGATTCTTTGGGTGCTCCTGTGTATGTGTCCATACTAGTGGGAGATGTTATTGTTGTAGATCGTGTTTATCGTTCGTGTGTGGTCACCATTGGGAGTCTTGAGACTCGTGTAGATCTCCTACTTCTCGACATGGTTAATTTTGATGTCATACTGGGTATGGATTGGCTGTCACCTTATCATGCTATATTAGATTGTCACGCCAAGACAGTGACCTTAGCCTTGCAGGGGTTGCCTCGATTATAGTGGAGAGGAAATCTTGGCCATTCTGCTAGCAGGGTTATCTCTTATGTGAAGGCTCGACATATGGTCGAGAAGGGGTGTCTAGCTTATTTGGCTTATGTCCGCGATTCTAGTGCAGAGGTTCCTTCCATAGATTCAGTGCCGATTGTTCGTGAGTTTCCAGAGGTGTTTCCTGCAGATTTGTCGGGGATGCCACCCGACAGGGATATTGATTTCTGCATTGATTTGGCTCCGAGCACTCAGCCTATTTCCATTCTGCCATATCGCATGGCCCCGCCAGAGTTGAAAGAATTGAAGGAGCAGTTGCAAGATTTGCTTGATAAGGGCTTCATTAGACCTAGTGTCTCGTCCTGGGGTGCACCTGTGTTGTTTGTGAGGAAGAAAGATGGATCGATGAGGATGTGTATAGATTATCGATAGTTGAACAAAGTCACCATCAAGAACAAATATCCATTGTCGAGGATTGATGATTTATTTTATCAGCTTCAGGATGCCAAGGTGTTTTCAAAGATTGATTTGAGATCTGGCTACCATCAGTTGAGGACTAGGGCATCTGATGTCCCTAAGACAACGTTTCGGAATCAGTACGGGGATTTCGAGTTTCTAGTGATGTCATTTGGGTTGACAAATTCCCCAGCAGCATTCATGGATTTGATGAACCGGGTTTTCAAACCCTACTTGGATTCCTTTGTGGTCATGTTTATTGATGATATCTTGATCTACTCCCACAGTCAAGGGGAGCATGAGCAGCACCTTCGGATCATTCTTCAGACCCTGAAAGACAGCCAGTTATATGCTAAGCTCTCAAAATGCGAGTTTTGGTTGAATTCAGTTGCTTTCTTGGATCACGTTGTATCAGTAAAGGGTACTCGGGTGGATCCTAAGAAGGTTGAGGCAGTTCAGAACTGGCCCGGACCCACATCAGCTACAGAGATCTGTAGTTTCTTGGGTTTGGCGGGCTATTACCGTCGATTTGTGGAGGGGTTTTCATCTATAGCAGCCCCGTTGACCAGATTGAACCAGAAGGGTGCCCCGTTCATGTGGTCAGGCGAGTGTGAAGCGAGCTTTTAGAAGATCAAGACAGCTTTGACTAAGGCACCGGTATTGGTGTTACCCACAGGTTCAGGATCTTATACAGTATATTGTGACGCATCCCATATTGGTCTGGGTACGGTATTGATGCAGGGTGGCAAGGTTATTACATATGCTTTACGGCAGCTAAAGGCTTCACGAGAAGAATTACGTTGTTCATGATCTAGAGCTTGCAGCCATTGTTCACGCGGTGAAGATTTGGAGGCACTATCTTTATGACGTGCCATGTGAGGTATTCACAGATCATCGGAACTTTCAGTATTTGTTCAAAGAGAAGGAACTCAATTTGAGGCAGAGGAGGTGGTTGGAGCTATTGAAAGACTATGATATCACCATATTGTATCATCCCGGGAAGGCCAACGTGGTGGTCGACGCTTTGAGTAGAAAGTTAGTCAGTATGGGTAGCCTTGCATATATTCCAGTTGGTGAGAGACTGCTTGCATTAGATGTTCAGGCCTTGGACAACCAGTTCATGAGGATTGATGTTTCTGAGCCCAGCCATGTTCTAGCTTGTACAGTTGCTCGGTCTTCTTTGTTTGAGCGCATCAGAGATCGACAGGATGACGATTCTCATTTACTTGTCGTTAGAGACACAGTGCGGCACGGTGGTGCCAAGCAGGTTACTATTAGAGATGATGGAGTTTTGAGGATGCAAGGTCGTATTTGTGTGCCTAATATGGATGGACTTCGTGAGTTGATCCTTGAGGAGTCCCATAGTTCCTGGTATTCTATTCATCCGGGTGCCGCCAAGATGTATCAGGACTTGAGGCATCATTATTGGTGAAGGTGAATGAAGAAGGACATAGTTGCCTATGTAGCTCGATGCCTAAATTGTCAGCAGGTGAAATACGAGCATCAAAGACCCGGTGGTTTGCTTCAGCAGATGGAGATTCCCGAGTGGAAGTGGGAGCGTATCACTATGGACTTTGTTGTTGGACTCCCATGGACTCAGAGGAAGTTCGACGCCGTATGGGTTATTGTGGATAGGCTGACTAAGTCAGTGCACTTCATTCCTGTGATAGTTACCTATTCCTCGAAACGGTTAGCAGAGATTTATATTCGTGAGATCGTCTGTATTCACGGTGTGCCCGTGTATATCATTTTTGATAGAGGTACACAGTTTACCTCGTATGTTTGGAGGGCAGTTCAGAATGAGTTGGGTACGCGGGTTGAGTTGAGCACAACATTTCATCCTCAGACGGACGGGCAGTCCGAGCATACTATTCAGATCTTGGAGGATATGCTCTGTGCATGTGTTATAGACTTTGGAGGATCGTGGGATCAGTTCTTGCCAATTGAAGAGTTCGCCTACAACAACAGCTACCAGTCGAGCATTCAGATGGCTCCCTATGAGGCATTATATGGTAGGCGGTGTCGGTCGCCAGTTGGGTGGTTCGAGCCGGGAGAGGCTAGGTTGTTGGGCATAGACTTAGTACATGATGCCTTGGATAAGGTCAAGATTATTCAGGATTAACTTCGCACAGATCAGTCCAGGCAGAAGAGTTATGCCGACCGTAGAGTTCGTGATGTTGCATTCATGGTCGGAGAGAGAGTGTTACTTTGGGTATCACCCATGAAGGGTGTAATGAGGTTCGAAAAAAAGGGCAAGTTGTGCCCTAGGTATATCGGACCTTTTGAGATTCTGGAGAGAGTGGGAGAGGTAGATTACAGGCTTACGTTGCCACCTAGTTTAGCAGTTGTTCATTCGGTATTCCATGTGTCCATGCTTCGAAAGTATCACGGCGATCCGTCCCATGTGTTAGATGTTACACCCTGTGCGTCCCAAGGTGACGTAATGAAAATGAAACTTGTTAATCATGATATAAATGATTTCAAAGTCAAAATATGGCTATATATGATGTTTGTATAGAAAATATAAAGTTTGAGAAAAATCGGATTAAAGTTGTGGAAACACCGACTAAGGATTTTCCATGTAACAGAGCTTTTTGAGATATATATTTCGTGTGATATATGAGGTATTTTTGGGACCTATTATATATCACATTGAAGGTCATATAATTTAGTTTCCAATTTACTTAACCGTTTGTTCATACGACACCCGGATAAAAAGTTATAAGCGTTGGAAGAAGTGCCAATCACAAGGTGCCAAGTAGCACCTTTATGACTTTTAAAACAATTGGGATATTTACATCTCATCTCGTCTCTTTCTCCAATTTTTCATAGAGCTCTCCCAAATAACACCTCTAACTTTACTCTTAAGCTCTCTACAAGAGCTTCAAACAATATTATCATCCCAGGCACGGAATCAAGAAGCGATAACATTAAAACGATCCCTACGACGTATGTATCGCTATATCGCCTCTCTTTTTCTTTGTGGGTTGAGTTTTGTAAGGTGCTTCATAGTTAATAAAAACATGTACTTTCTGTATTTTAGTGTTTAAATATCAAGAAATATTGATAAACTCATTTTCTAATAGTTAGAACTCACGGGACGGTGATCGGAAGCCGTGAGTTCGAGTTATTTGACTTGTAGTGGACTGTTTTGTGGGTTGTTTCGTGTTGCCTTTGGGCTGTATATTTTTCTACTATTTAATGGAGTTTTGGAGGATAAATTGTGTGGATAAACACCACATAATAACGGAATAGTGGGCTGGTCGTTCGTCGTTATATTATTTTATTTTTGTTTGACATTACTTTGGTTGTCGTTTTATGTATGAAGTGATTAGGGTGTGTGGGCTGTTTTGTGGTATATTGTGATGGAGATAAGGTTGGAAAATTATTATTACATGTTGTTATTGTTGTGTTCTTGTTGTTGTTGGTATATCGTATTGGAGGAGGGCCTAGTTGCAGGGGAGATGCTACCCAAATTTACGTAAACGAGCTACTAGTTTAAGTTGGACTTAGCCTTTACTCAACACTGATTTTAAATCTCCTTATGTTGTGGTAGATTGGATTGAGTTGTTTGAAGAATTTCTTGGAAGGTATTAAGGACTCAACGGAATTAAGGTATGTTAAGGTTATCCCTTCTTTCTTTTGGCATGATCCAAGTGATACAAACAAAACGAGCAAAATACGCAACTTTCATAAATGACTATATTCATAGAAATACTAGAGTTTCTATATTCTTGATTCCCCATGTGAATTATTATTATATCCTCTATTTATGGGTCTTAGAAAAATACGTATTTGATAAAGTTTGTACGAAAGGCATATTGATTTTATGATATTCGAGAAATCTTTTTAACGTATTTCTTATGCATTTCATGCATTTATACATGTACATTGACCCATGACTAGAAGGCGTTATATACACGTATATTATATGTATATGGGATATGGAAAAAGGTTACGGCATTATATACGCACCACCACCTGATCAGCTGGTATACGTTGCTGATTTTGCCCACAGTGGCCGAGATGATATGATGGGATGCCCTCAGAGGTTTGATGATGTTATGTATGCATATACCTATGCATGGTATGGCATTTATATGCACATGCATGACATTATAAATTTTCATGATTCACAGAGCGATTCAGAATTATAGGTTGAGTTCTTTACTCCATGTTTCTCTCATGTTTAGTATTTACTGTTTTTCATTCATTACATACTCGGTACATTATTTGTGTTGACGTCCCTTTTTCCTGGAGACATTGCGTTTCATGCCCGCAGGTCCCGATAGACAGGTTGAAAGTTCTCTTAGTAGGCTATCAGCTCAGCAGAAGGTGTTTGTGCACTCCATTTACTCCGGAGTTGCCTATTTGGTTAGTATGATTTGAATATATATTGATTGGTATGGCGGGGCCCTGTCCCGGCCTTTATGATATTTATGTACTCTTAGAGGCTTATAGACAGATGTTATGTATACGGATACTGGTATGGCCTTGTCGGCCTATGTTTTGAGTATATTAAGGATCATGTCGGCCTTGTAGGCCAGTACGTCATATGTATAAGTCGGTATATCAAGTTGGGCCATCCTATGTCGAGTATTCCCTTATGTTTTATTCTAGTTATCTCACGTCAGCCTTTCCGACTCATTTACCTATGATAGTATGATACTAAAGATACATTACGTTGGTACTCGATTGAGTAAGGTACCGGAAGCCCGTCGCGGCTCATCGGTTTGGGTCGTGACAAAAGTGGTATCAGAGCAGTTCTGTCCTAGGGAGTCTACAAGCCGTGTCTAGTAGAGTCTTGTTTATGGGTGTGTTATGCACCACACTTATAAGCAGGAGGCTACAGGGCATTTATGACTGTCACTCTTTTTTCTTACTCTAGATTGTGTGGTAGAGCTCAGTTGTAAGCAATTCAAACTCTTAAATTCTATTTTATTTGTTATACAACAACATCTACATCCAAAAAGACAGTTGGTAAGAGATTGAATGCGGCTGTGGAAGAGTTGAGTCAGAGGAACTCGATTTTGCGTATTGCTTATGATGAGTAAACGTAAGGCCTTCAGTAGATTATGTGTGTACTACGACGTGTGAGCTTCTTGATAAGGAGCCCTAAGGCATGAATATCTATCTACCCCTATGGTAAAAAGCAACGAGAGAATCGGAAGGTAGATACAAGTTTCAACAAGTAAAAGAAGTTAGGTGAAGAAGGATACGAGGTACCCAGTTAGTGAAGATTATCTGTATTTACAATTCAGGTAGAGAAATATAAGTATTCTGAGTAACTTTCAACAATAACAAAGATATATTCACTTGACAACACCCATTTCAGTTATGCCCTGTGGGAGCTAATAGATATAATTTAAGAGAATGATGGGATATTAGCATCCAGCTGGGGTTAGAGTAACCCAAAATTGTGGATGAATTGTTATCATTAGCTCACATTTCCGAGGGATATTGCAAACGTGGTAATGGTTCTCCTTGTGAGACACCCAGATGGTGCACTCTAGAATAGTACAATCAGATATGAATACTAGAATGTTCAAAAATTTCAGAAGATTGGCATTGGAATCCTAGAAAGGATAAATATTTACCTTTGTATGGCTCTCGTTCCTAGTAAAGAGAGAGTGTTAGGCGACCCGAAGAGCCAGTGGGTTGAATCAAGGGGGCTAAAAGTGAAAGAATGTTTTGAAGAAGTTTTCATAATGAGGTGATAGACAGAAATATTATCCGAAGAATAAGAAGAGAGTAAATGAAGTATCATGAGTAAGATGTGATATATGGGTGATAACGGTAAATCAAAATATGACAGGACTACAGATTCTATAATCAAGTGAAGGAAAAGACAAGAAGTTACATACCTTGAGACAATAAAAGAGTATAAGCCATAAAGTCATGTCCCCATTTGAGAAATGAGTTGGTGACTCATACGTGATTACCAGAAGGAAAAGTTAGACCCCCGGAGTAATAGAAATTAGTATGGGATAGTGAATAAGATAAACTGAACATGAATTCGGGACCGAAGGATTTGATAATAGTTGACATCATGAGAATTTTAGAGATCGCGTTTCGGGCGATAATTGAATGGACAACAAAAGAATAACTTTTAAAGGTCATTCAGGAAGACGTTTCCCTAAAACAAGCGTTGTGAGCAGAGTTAAGCTTAATGGACTAATTGTGCTAGTTACACTAGGTGTCACCTTTGTGTGTAGGAAATTAAATTATCCCTGGTACAGAAGAGCTACCGCAAGGCAAGTAAGAGTTCGTGAAGATGTGAAAGACGTCAATTATGAAGAGGTGAAACATTTATAGGAAAATCTTCATAGCAATAAATGTTAGTACTCCCCTAAAGGGGAAAGATGGTGTGATATGGTATTAAGTCGAAGTTATGTGGTTAATGTAACTATGGAATAGTAAAGGAAGAATGTGGTAAAAAGACAAAAGGAATGAGATTGCATTTATTTAGATCCTACGGATATGATACGACTCCAGAACATTATGTAGGCATGACGACGGGGAGAGGCAGTAAGGGTTCTATCACTAGATATTATTGATAAATAAGTGCAAATGAACACTTGATACATAAGGAGCTAGTATGTGGGGTAAGTTAAGACAAAGGATATAAGCCAAGAGACATTACGCAGAATATAGATATGAGAACGGACTAACGAGTAGTTAGTAGTTGATTCAGGAAGAGCCTAGTCATGGCTAGACAAGAGGATACAGATAAATCAGCAGATTGTGCAAGATAAACGTAGTGAACCCGAACATAGTGAATTCAGTCTCGCAGTTATGATGTCGTAACCCTTGAGAAATATTCAAATAGGAGTTGGGGTAATTATAGGTACCGTATAAGTATTATGGAAAAAACAAATGGTGCCACTGAGAAGACAGTCAAAAAATTTCAGTTCAGAATCAACCTTACGAGCACAATGGCGCGTAGGTAAGTAATTAAGGATAATTATAGGTGAGTAAGAACGTCAAAAATTCTTTCGGATATACGATGTAATAAGCTCGCAGCTTTACAGGAGTCAAAGGGTCTCTCTTAAGTACTACAAAGAAAGACTGGCTGAGGGAATAAGGAATAAGGCTTCAACTTAAGCATGGTAACATAAGAAAGAAATGGTCTTGTAGCAACAGTCTCACAACAACATTGTATGCGCTCCATAAGAAAGTGGCACCTATCATAGCTAATGAACGGGAAGGACAAAAAAATCAAAAGATGATATTTGAGATCATATGAGTTACAGGAAATTTCAGTATTTGTGGGCAATGAGATAAGCCATGTATTCATGCAATAAGTGGCAGAACGACCATGAAAAGTAATCGTATATGTTTAAATACAACTAAGAAAGCACAAGAAGAATTATCTGACCCACAACTTAGAGTTAGCCGCGGTGATTCATGCACTAAAGATGTGGAGGCACAATTTGTATGGCATTTATGTTGATGTCTATACAAATCATAAAAGTCTTCAGTATATATTCAAGCAAAAGGAAGTGAATTTACGTCAGAGGCGATGGTTGGAGCTACTAAAAGACTATGATGTTGATATTTTATACCATACAGGAAAGGTTAATGTAGTAGCCGACGCCCTCAACCGTATATCTATGGGTATTATGTCATATTTACAGCCATAGAAGTGTGGGATTGCCAATGAGATTCATCAGCTAGCTAGTCTTGGAGTTCAATTACTGGACTCAGGTGATACCGGAGTTACTATTCAGGACACGGCAACATCCTCTTTAGTAACTGAAGCGAAGGAATGCCAGTATGAGGATCATATGCTAGCTCATTACAGAGATACATCCCCTCAAAAGGAGAATACACCATTTGAGATTACAGAAGATGGAGTCCTCAGATATTGAAGTCAATTATGTGTTCTAATGTGGCAAGGTTGCATCAGCAGGTTTTGGGAGAAGATCACTATTCTTGTTATTCTATTCATGCAGGAGAGACGAAGATGTATCATGATATCAGGGGAATATACTGGTGGGACGGAATGAAGAAGGATATAGCAGAGTTTGTTGCTCAGTGCCCTAATTGTCAGCAGGTTAAGATTGAGAAACAGAAACTCGGTGGATTATTACAGGCTATAGAGATTCCGAATTGGAAATGGAAAGTGATTAATATGGATTTCATCAAAGGCTTACCTCGTACCCAACGTAAGTTCAATTCTATATGGGTTATTGTCGATATACTTACAAAAGCAACCCATTTTCTGTCTGTCAGGACTACTTATTCAGCAGAGGATTATGCAAGGCTTTACATTAGGTAGATAGTACAACTTCATGGTGTCCCTATATATATTATCTCAGATAGAGGTGCTCAGTTTATAGCTAATTTCTGGAGGTCCTTACAAAAGGATTGGGGACTCATGTAAGTCTTAGTACAATATTTCATCCCCAGACAGACGGTCAGGCTGAACGTACTATTCAGACACTGGAGGATATGCTAAGGGCTTGTGTGATGGACTTCAGGGGGTAGCTGGGATGATTATTTTTCACTTATTGAGTTTGCAGATAATAATAGTTATCATTCCAATATTCAGATGGCTCCATACGAAGCTCTTTACAGACGAAAGTGTATGTCACCTATCGGATAGTTCGAGGTTGGGGAAACTAAGTTAGTAGTACCAGAGTTGGTACAACAGGCAGTTGAGAAGATTAAGCTTATACGGGAAAGGCTATTAGCAGCTCAGAGTCGTCAGAAGTCCTATGTAGATAATCGACGACGAGACTTGGAGTTTCAAGTAGATGACTGGGTATTCCTAAAGGTATCACCGATGAAAGGCGTTATGAGATTCGGTAAGGAAGGAAAGCTTAGCTCTCGGTACATTGGACCTTATAAGATTATACGCAGAGTAGGCCAAGTATCATATGAATTAGATTTGCCTTCGAAATTGGAGTTTGTACATCTAGTATTTCATGTATCTATGTTCCGTAAGTATATTAGAGATCCCTCTAAAGTGATTCCAGTTGACTATGTTCAGGTTACAAAGCAGCTATCATATGAGGAAGCTCCCATTGCTATACTAGATAGACAAATTCAGAGATTAAGAACTAAGGATGTAGCTTCGGTTAAAGTAGTTTGGATTAACAATAATGTGGAGGAGATGACTTGGGAAGCTGAAGAAGAAATAAAGATTAGCCATCCTCACTTGTTTCCACTTCCGGAGGAGGATAAGACTAAGACATCACAGCCTTTAGGTACGTATATGGTACTTGATTCTTATGTTAGTCATTGTTATTAGTCGTGTGAGGCCATTGGTGTTATTGATGATTGTGGCTCTGTGTGGCTTTGTATTATTGGGTTTTCTTTGTGACAAGTTGGTATTAGTACCGTTACAGAGGAGACTCTGCCAAAATTTCTATAGATTTCTGGGAGTTTAACATTCGAGGACGAATGTTTCTAAGGGGGTAGATTGTCACACCCTGTGCGTCCCAAGGTGACGTAATGAAAATGAGACTTGTTAATCATGATTTAAATGATTTAAAAGTCATAATATGGCTATATATGATGTTTGGATAAAAAATATGAAGTTTGAGAAAAATCGGATTAAAGTTGCGGAAACACCGACTAAGGATTTGCCATGTAACAGAGCTTTTTGAGAAATATATTTTGTGTGCTATATGAGGTATTTTTGGGACATATTATATATCAAATTGAAGGTATTGGAATTTAGTTTCCAACTCACTTAACCGTTTGTTCATACGATACCCGGATAAAAAGTTATAAGCTTTGGAAGAAGGGTCAATCATAGGGTACCAAGTAGCACCTTTATGACTTTTAAAATAATTGGGATATTTACATACCATCTCGTCTCTTTCTCCAATTTTCTAGAGATCTCGCCCAAATAACACCTCTAACTTTACTCTTAAGCTCTCTACAAGAGCTTCAAACAATATTATCATCCCGGGCACGGAATCAAGAAGCGATAACATTAAAACGATCCCTACGACATTAGTATCGCTATATCACCTCTCTTTTTCTTTGTGGTTTGAGTTTTGGAAGGTACTTCATAATTAATAAAACGTGTACTTTCTGTATTTAAGTGTTTAAATATCAAGAAATATTGATAAATTCATTTCCAAATAGTTAGAACTCACGGGACGGTAATCGGAAGCCGTGAGTTCGAGTTATTTGACTTGTAGTGGACTGTTTTGTGGGCTGTTTCGTGTTGCCTTTGGGCTGTATATTTTTCTACTGTTTAATGGATTCTTGGAGGATAAATTTTGTGGAGAAACACCACATAATGACGGAATGGTGGGCTGGTCGTTCGTCGTTACATTATTTTTTTGTTGTTTGACATTACTTTGGTTGTCGTTTTATGTATGAAGTGATTAGGGTGTGTGGGTTGTTTTATAGTATTGTGATGGAGATAAGGTTGTAAAATGATGCTTACATTTTGTTGTTGTTGTTTTCTTGTTGTTGTTGGTACATGGTATTGGAGGAGGGCCTAGTTACAGGGGAGATGCTGCCCAAATCTACGTAAACGAGCTACTAGTTTAAGTTGTGGACTTAGCCTTTACTCAACACTGATTTTAATTCTTCTTATGATGTGGTAGATTGGATTGAGTTGTTTGAAGAATTTCTTGGAAGTTATTAAGGACTCAACGGAGTTAAGGTATGTTAAGGTTATCCCTTCTTTCTTTTGGCATGATCCAAATAATACAAACGAAATGAGCAAAATATGCAACTTTCATAAATGACTCTATTCATAGAAATACTAGGGTTTCTATATTTTTGATTCCCCATGTGAATTATTATTATATCCTCTATTCATGGGTCTCAGAAAAATACGTATTTGATAAAATTTGTACGAAAGACATATTGATTTTATGATATTCGAGAAATCTTAATAATGTATTTCTTATGCATTTCATGCATTTATACATGTACATTGACCCATGACCAGAAGGCGTTATATACACGTATATTATATGTATATGGGATATGGAAAAAGGTTACGGCGTTATATACGCACCACCACCTAATCAGCTGGTATACGTTGATGATTTTGCCCACAGTGGCCGAGATGATATGATGGGATGCCCTCAGAGGCTTGATGATGTTATGTACGCATATACCTATGCATGGTATAGCATTTATATGCACATGCATGACATTATAAATTTTTATGATTCAAAGAGCTATTCAGAATTACAGGTTGAGTTCTTTAATCCATGTTTCTCTCATGTCTATTATTTACCAATTTTCATTCCTTACATACTCGGTACATTATTTGTGCTGACATCTCTTTTGCCAGGGGACGATGTGTTTCATGCCCGCAGGTCCCGATAGACAGGTTGAGAGTTCTCTTAGTAGGCTATCAGCTCAGCAGAAGGTATTTGTGCACTCCACTTGCTCCAGAGTTTCCTAGTTGGTCAGTATGATTTGAATATGTATTGATTGGTATGGCGGGGCCCTATCATGAACTTTATGATATTTATGTACTCTTAGAGGCTTGTAGACAGATGTTATGTATACAGATACCGGTATGGCCTTGTCGGCCTATGTTTTGAGTATATTAAGGATCATGCCGCCCTTATAGGCCAGTATGATATATGTATAAGTCGATATATCAAATTAGGACATCCTATGTCGAGTATTCCCTTGTGTTTTATTCTAGTTATCTCATGTCAGTCTTTCCGGCTCATTTACCTATGATTGTATGAAATGAAAGATATGTTACGTTGGTACTCGGTTGAGTAAAGTACCGGGTGCTCGTCACGGCCCATCGGTTTGGGTCGTGATATTAGATTTCAGCTCTATCCAGTTGGACAAGGATTTGACTTACGAGGAGGAGCCGGTGGCAATTCTAGCCCGGCAAGTTCACCAGTTGAAATCAAAGTGTTACCCTTCAGTTCGAGTGCAGTGGAAAGGTCAGCCTATTGAGGCAGCTACTTAGGAGTTCGAGTCCGATATGCGGAGTTGATATCCCCACCTTTTCACCAGCCCAGGTACTTTTCTATGTCCGTTCAAGGATGAACGGTTGTTTTAGAGGTGGAGAATGTGATGACCCAAAAGGTCATCTTATGTTTTAGAACTCGAATCTGCGCTCTTAAGCCTTAAAAATCTCATTTTTACCCTCTTCAATTTGCGTGCGCAGTCCAGGCAGGTTTCCGAAAAGCTTTTATGTTGAAAACTAATGAAAATAAGAATTTTTATCTTAAAAGTTGATTTTAATTGACTTCGGTCAATATTTTTGGTAAACGGGCCCGGATCCATGCTTTGACTATCTCGGTAGGTCCGTATCGAATTATGGGACCTGGGCGTATGCCCGGAATCGAATTCGGAGGTCCCTAGTTTGAGTTATGAATTTTCGATGAAAATTAAAAGTTTAGAAATTATTTATTTTTAAGAATTAATTGATATTTGGCATTGTTAGTATCGGGTCTGTATTTTAGTTTCGGAGCTCGGTACAGATTCGTTATAATATTTAAGACCTACCTGTGAAATTTGGTGAGAAACGGAGTTGATTTGACGTGATTCGGACGTCCAGTTGAGAAAATAGAAATTTTAAAGTGTTCTTGAGAATTTTATTTGATTTGGTACTAAATTTAGAGTTCTAGGTGTTATTTTGGCGATTTGATCGCGCGAGAAGGTTCGTATGATATTTTTAAACTTGTGTGCATGTTCTATTTGGAGCCCCGAGGGCTCGGGTGAGTTTCGGATAGGCCACGGGATGTTTTGGACTTGGAAAAAATCTGGCTTTCTGCAGATTATGGTGTCTGGCATATCCTTCTTCGCGTTCGCGAAGGTCCTCTCGCGAACGCGAAGAGTAAAATGATGAGGAGGGGATTTCTTCTTCACAAACACGAACGCAAAGCGATGGGGGCGTTACCCTTCACGAACACGATAAGGTCATCGCGAACACGTAGTGTTAGGCATTGGGGAGGGGGAGTCAGTCGTTCCTTTATCGCAAACGCGAGCAATGCCTCGCGAACGCGAAGGCCATGGGGGATGGCCTACACGAACGCGAACACTGTCTCGCGAACGCGAAGGCTTGGCAGCCTATACGCTTCGCGAACGCGACAGTGCTCGCGAACGCGATGAACACTGTCGCCCAGCACTTAACAGAATCTAAAAACGGGATTTTAGCCAAAATTTTATTTTTCTCAAAAACTAAACGGTGAGAGGCAATTTTTCAAGAGCCATTTCTTCCCCAAATTGTTGGTAAGTGATTCTAAACCATTTTCTTTCAGTTACCCATTACATTTCTTGAATTATCAACCAAAAATTTAGAGTTTTCATGGTAGAATTATGGGTTAGGGTAGAAACTAGGAATTTCGGAAATTTGAGGATTTAGACCCCAATTTGAGGTCGGATTCCAAAACTAATTACATAATCGGGCTGGGGGCGAATGGGTAAATGAATTTTGGTCCGAACCTAGGATTTTGACCAAGCGGGCCCGGGGTCGATTTTTCGACTTTTTGGAGGAAAATTTGGGAAATTTAATTTATGAAATATAATTGATTCCTTTAGTAATATTTGATATTATTGAGTCATTTTTTAATAGATACGAGTGGTTTGGAAGTAAAATCCACAAAAAAAGCTGTGATTGAGAATTAAGTGGCCTTCAGAGCAAGGTAAGTGTCGTATCTAATTTTGACTTGAGGGAATAGGTATTATGTGTTCATTTGCTACGTGTTTAGTTGTTAAATACGATGTATAGGTGAGGTGATGAGCATCTATGCGTCGTTGTCGAGTCATAGCATGCGAGTGAAATTCTATTCTCGTCTATTTTATAGCCTTAAATTCTACTATCCATGCTTAGCGGGTTATTTGAAATGTTGGGTGACTAATATCTAGTTTCACTGAGATTTGGTAACTTTCGAATATTGATTCAAGGTTGAGATTACATTATGCTATTGATTATGGGTAAAATACTGGTTTCTTTGTGATACTCTTATCTATCCATTGTTATTGATTCTGTGATTTGTGAGGAGGAGTGTAAAGCACGAAGGGTGATGCCGTGCATGCATTATTTATATTGTGAGGAAGAGTGTAAAGCACGAAGGGTGATGTCATGTATATTATGAGAGGTTTACAGCACGAAGGGTGATGTCGTGTCTATTATGAGAGGTTTAAAGCACGAAGGGTGATGTCGTGTATATTATGAGAGGTTTAATGCACGAAGGGTAATGTCGTGCCGTTCTATTTATTTATTTGGTGAGGTTGAGAGTAAAATCACGAAGGGTGATGCCGTGCAGTTTTCCTTGTTGTTTTAATTGCTCAATTCGCTTAAGGATTTTCGGTTTAATTCGGTCTTTTCATTATTCTCACTCTTTATATTGTATTCCCCCACTGTATGTCCCATTCCTATTATTTCTACGTTATTTTTTTATTTACTGTTATTGTCACTAGCATGATTATATTGTTCAGGTTATATGTGGGTGTCTTGTCCTAGCCTCGTCACTATTTCGCCGAGGTTAGGCTCGACACTTACAGGTACATGGGGTCGGTTGTACTGATGCTGCACTCTGCACTTTCTGTGCAGATTTTGGTACCGACTTAGGTTGACCGAGATTTTGCTATTGGTCCGCTGTCCGGAGACTCAAGGTAGATCTGTCGGCGTTCACAGACCTTGAAGTCCCCGTCTATCTTTTATGTCCTACTGTTTTCTTTCATTCAGACAGTTGTATTTCTTTCAGACTATTACTTGTAGTAAATTCTAGAATGCTCGTGAATTGTGACTCCAGATCCGGGTGGTAGTAATTAATACAGTTTTTTTATATTTCGTACTTATTATATTTCATCTTAGTTAATTATTGTTATTTACTGAATGCAAATAAGGAATTGGTTTAACGATTTTCTAACGTTGGCTTGCCTAGCAAGTGAAATGTTAGGCGTCATCACGGTCCCGTCGGTATGAAATTTCGGATCGTGAAACTATCTTTGTTCCAGTTTATGTGGCAATATTTTCTTTTTAGTCTATTCGTAAAAGAATGTGATCATCTTTTAAAAGTTGAAAATAATTTACTTAAACGTCTTGTTTTACCTTTAATGAGAAATTTTTATGGTCACGCAAATTTTTTGATTTGTTTAAGACTACAAATTTTAAAAATTTATAATTATACAAATGCTATAACATTATTATTTATGACCATAAATAGCATAGATCTTCATATTTTTTTTAAATATTGTACCAATTAAAACGAATGGAGTAATAAATCTAAGGAAATCAAATAAGTTGCGCTAAAGCTCAAAACTTAAACCCATAAATTCTGAATCTCTATAATTTGGATACATCTTTCAACCCTAAATTTGTCTCTCAAAGAGTAGCACACCGTACCAATATCCCACAAATTTATCAACCTCTAATAAAGAAAATCCCTCAATATGCGGAAGTGTGACATGCCTTTTGAAGGTGACACGTGTCAACTGTGGGGCCCACCAATCAAATTTTTCCCACATAATGTACTGCTTGTCGGGTAACAAGAGCTTCTTTCCCCCTCCTCGTCCTTCGATCCTAAAATCAACGGTTCTCCTAATACCACGTCATCACGTATAATGCATGTCGTCCGTCGGATTTTCCTACGTCCCTCGTTAACCCTTTTGTCCGTACAAACACTCGCATATTTCCTTCTTTGGCTTTATCGCATGTTTGCTATTTAAGGGTACTGATAATTATAGGCATGTTAGCAACTTACGAAGGATTTTTTTATTTTTTTTTTGCTTTTTATACACCATCCGTTCTAATTTAGATGAGTTAGTTTGACTCGATACAAATTTTAAGGAAAAAAAAATTTAAAATTTGTGATTATAAAAGCTTAAGGGTTAAAAGTTTTGTGGGGCATGACATTTGTGTGGTTATAAAAACTTCTCATTAAGTATAAAATGAAAAGTTTAAAGTTAAATTATTTTTAATTGTAGAATGTTTTATTTTTTTTAACTGATTAATAAAAAAAGTAGTCATATAAATTGAAATAGATGGAGTATTATATTATCAGAGACGGAGCTAAAAGCCAACTTACAGAGTCAGACGAATTTAATGAGTTCGTCCTAATTCCTGAATTTATGTTATGAAATTTGTTAAATTTATATAAATTTTAGATTTAAATCCAGTTATTTATAATAATTAAAATCGTCGTTTAATTCAAGATCCATAAAGTTCGTATCCGGCTTAGTATATTATACTATTACTACTTGCGTTTTATATTTATTATTTTAACGTTTTTGGTTTTTTTAGGGAACAACATGTAATGATCATGGCCATGCATGGTTTGGTGTGGGGAGAATGTGGTCCTCACATCATTGGAATTTGCTCAATGAAACAAAGAGAAGTGGCAAAGTATGAGTGCATGCTTTGGTTAGATTTAAGAATGCTCTTCTTATTTCGTTAAAAGTTGATATATATATATATATATATATATATATATATATATATATATATATATATATATAGAAAACACAAAGAAATTAATGGGATGTGTTATATATTGTATTTGGTTTAACCATGCACGGTAAACTAGTGTTTACTAATATAAGTACATAGTAGAATTAGATATTGAGCGGATTTTAGTTTGAAATTGGATTGAAATTAGTTTGAAATTGTAAGTTCGCGTTTAGAGTATAGTATTTGGTTGAAGTTCGAAAAAAGAAAGATCGAGTATTTGAAATTAAAATTGAAAAAATATATTTAGAACTCGGATCTTTTTTTATATTATATGAGTAGCGCCGTAATTGTACAATTCAAGGTTTACAAAAATCATTCAAGACGTTGCCAATGTTTATTTAATCAATGAAGATGAACCATCAAAAGAATAAATGGAAATGGTTGGTCATGTTATAATAGCAAAACAAGAAGAAGAAAAAACTTACGCACGTGCTTACACCAAAATGCATCGGTTACCGTTAAAGGATAGTCCGGTGCACGAATCATTTCACATTCACGCTGGTTTCAGAGAATGGTCGCACCTCAAGGGATATGATGTAGGCAGCCTACCCTGATGAGGTATCAGTAGATGATTCCACGGCTCAATATTTAGTAATCGTTAATATAATTGTATGCTCGATCAGTTAATCCCAAGTACTCCCACATTTGGTTTGCATATTTCTGACAAGAGCAATGCAATTATATAGGGATTAGTCATTACTTATTTTGTCATTAAATTTGAACTAAAAATCTTAAATTCAGAAAAATTTATAACATTTGTGTCTCGAAAAATTGAATTGAAAAACTAAAATTCAAGACACATTGGCTAATTTCTAAAATAATATCCCTTTAGAGTAGCTATCTATGTCATTTCAAGATAATTTAGGCAGTACAATTTAGGTCCAATTAGTTTCACGAAAATGGGTCAGCTAGGCCCTAATACTTGAATGAGGGATTAATCCTTGATCAAGTGCCTACGAAGCCACTGATTTGCTTGATAGCGTACAAAGATGTTGGGCTTAATCCTTTTTGAAAGAAAACTTTCGGAAATGACTATTGTTTAGAGGTTTATTGTTGGGTGTAGCTATAATTTAGCTAATTACATTCCGTAATTACTAATTGCTTACCATGTGATGTATGCCGTTGTATTCAATTCGATTCTATAAATTGTATTCGTTCTTATATATTTTACATTATATTCAATTTCACTATATTGAATTCAGCTGTATTCAAACAACAAAAAATCATGAAATAGGGTGTATATCGCGCTATTCAATTTGATTGTATACATTGTATTTTATTCAGCTATAATCATTCTTAACTATTTTACATTGTATTCAATTCGACTGTATTCAAACAACAAAAAAACACAAAAACAATTATATTCGATTGTATTCAATTCACTATATTCATTTGTAGCTGCTTTTACATTATACTCGATTTACTGTATTTAATTTGGTTGTATTCAAACAAAAAAAATTCAAAAAATACAGGGATCTGCCGCAAAAAATAACCTTCGAAATACATAAATACATGTGAAATATAATGTACTTGTACATAATACAATGTATTTGAGTGCATTTGTACAAAATACAATATATTTGTATCATTGTATTTGACTCAATAGCAAAGAAGAGAAGAAATTTCACCGGAGATGGCGTCTTCCGGCCAAAGAAAATACTGTATACATTGTATTAAAACTAAAAATGGAGACGAACAAAAATCTGGTCAGATCTGAGAATACACTATCACATTGTATCTACCAAAATCCGATCAGACGAATCACTCATATATGATATACAAAGAAGGAGAAGAAGCCATGGATCCATATCAAAAAGTTTTAGATCTATTCTCTTCTCCGAGCTACTAGAGCTAGATGTAAATTCATCAATGCCGGAAAGTTTCAAATTTATTCTCTCTGTCGAGGTAAGAGTTTGAGGCGCGATGGAGATGGTGGACTCCCGATGGTGGAAGCGAAGAAGGAGTAGGAGAACAGATCTGACCATGGCTACGAATTGAGCTTTTGAAAATCTGAATCAGAGTCGCCGGAGAAGACGGAAATCTGAAGTACAGTCGCCGGAAATCTGAACAGATCTGGCCATGGCGGTGAGTCGCCGGAGAAGACGGAAATCTGAAGTACAGTCGCCGGAAATCTGAACAGATCTGGCCATGGCGGTGAGTCGCCGGAGAAGACGACGACCTTGCTGAGGGGGAAAAGAGGGGGAAAAGGAGAGAGAATTGAGGGAGAGAGAGGGTTGAAGGAAAAGTTGAGGGATCAGTTGTATATATTTGTACTTTACTATAAAATATAAAAAAATGGCTATAAATATTAATATTTTTAAATTATTTTGATTTATAATAAATATGATGCATTATTTAGCTATAGCATGTAAAATTTCCATTTCCAAATGCTTTGCTTAATTGCTTACCAAACTAACTTCTTGTTTGTTGCTCATTGTTACATGATAATGAGACCTTTAAATCAAGTTTTGATAGTACGAGAGATGGTAAAAACTTAATTGCATATGATGTTTACATAAAACCAATAAATATTTTATATGTGTTTTCACATAAAAGATTTGGGGGATTTTCAGTCGTACCCTATATTTGTATCACATTTTAACTTGTACCCTATTTTTAAAAATTATTGATTTGGTAGCCAGCTGACAAAAAATCTATAATAATATGACAATCATACCCCTAACAAAAGATATAAAACTTGCATCACGCATTAATCGCGTGATCTGCAACCTCATTCGTGAAAAATTTCACATTAAAGCTAAAATTTCATGCTAACGCATACTAAAGTTATTTATCCTGCGGTTTACAGTTTTGTCATGAGTTTTATTCGAAACTTCAATCTAAACATGCTAAATTTTTTTAGTTCATTTGCTAAAACTTCACACTAAACATGCTTAGATTTTTGTCCTGCAATATGTAATTTTCTAATAAGTTTTTGCTAATGCATGCTGAAGTTATTTAGTTCATTTGCTAAAACTTCATACCAAAACATGCTTAAGTTTTGTCCTGCAGTTTACAGTTTTGTCATGAGTTTTATCCGAAACTTCAGTCTAAACAAACTGAAGTTTTTTAGTTCATTTGCTAAAATTTCAGACTAAACATGCTTAAGTTCTTGTCTTGCAGTGTGTAATTTTCTAATGAGTTTTTGCTAATGCATGCTGAAGTTATTTAGTTCATTTGCTATAACTATCATACTACCGATCTCTGATGCGCTCAAACAAAGAAGACCGAGCGACTGTACAAGCTAGAACACGACTGGGCTCTAAAATATCCAACCTTACAAAATAGTTGGCAAAGGTCCGAACATCTGATGCAAGCGACCTCTTACCGACTGGAATGAACGCAAGGCTGCCATACTCGCTGCCTTTCTACTCAAGGCTTCGGCCACCACATTGGCCTTTCCGGGATGATACAAGATGGTGATATTATAGTCTTTCAATACCTCCAACAACCTCTTCTGCCTCACAAAATATGCTGAAGTTTTGTCCTGCAGTCTACAGTTTTGTCATGAGTTTTATCCATAACTTCAATCTAAACAAGTTGAAGTTTTTTAGTTCATTTGCTAAAACTTCATAGCAAAACATGCTTAAGTTTTGTCCTGCAGTTTACAGTTTTGTCACGAGTTTTATCCGAAACTTCAGTCTAAACAAACTGAAGTTTTTTAGTTCATTTGCTAAAATTTCAGAATAAACATGCTTAAGTTTTTGTCTTGCAGTATGTAATTTTCTAATGAGTTTTTGCTAATGCATGCTTAAGTTATTTAATTTATTTGCTAAAACTTCATATCAAAACATGCTGAAGTTTTGTTTTGTAGTCTACAGTTTTGTCAATAATCTTTTATTAAAAAGGGGCAAAATCGTCTTTTTAAAACGCTTTTAACAAAAAAAAACGCGTACAAATGCAAACGGAAAAATAAAACGGGTACACGTTAAAAAAGGGCGACCAAATAGAGCGCCCCATGCAATTTTGACAAAAATTTATGACTTAACTAGGATATATATTTTAAAACACCATATTTACCAAAGGACTATTTCGAAGATACTTTTTTTTGGGGGGGGGGGGGCGGGAGGTGTCTTTGCAAAGGGGGGAATTCACGGATAGTTCAACCATATGAGATTCACTATTCAAAAGCTTGCTAGTATAAATTAATTTCGAACTCTTTCCATGTATAAATTCTGGGATGATTAATGTTTACCAGCAACAATTACTCTAGCAAGTTTGGAAAAAGAATTTTCTATTTCAATCATCCTTCTCAAAGAATGCGAAGAACCAAAGTCCAGAAGTAACTATATGACGGACTTTTCTTGCTATTAGCCAGTGCAAAATTTCAAGAAATGGGGGTCAACCTAATGCCATCTAACCTAAAACTAGAATGTGGTTGAACATTTACAGGGTTAACTCCTTGTGAGAAGTCTAAGCCTCGACGAGGCTGTAAATCTAATCATCTTCCTCGCTTATCAATCTCTTCATTAAGAAGCCGAGTCATTAAACCTTGATTAGGGGTCAAATTATTGGTTTTGAGAAGTGTGTACAATGCATGAAGTTCTTCAGAGTTTGCCTTCTTAATCAGGCCACTGAGTACTGTATCAGCTCCGGTAGGATCATTTGAGATCTCGGATTTTATATTGAGTCTCAAACTGTCAACAGATGCGGATGGTGCTCTCAGCATCATCGGTCGAGATTTCCAGTATTCTGAACACACTTGATTTTGATCCATAGCTTGAATTACCTGCACAGATGAAATCAAATGAAAACATCAAGACGATATATATCTTTTAGATTACATTTCATATTTTCTTTCAACTTTCATGTTGTTTCTCACATTTTTTTATCTAGGAGATAATCGGAAATGAAATACTTTTAAAGATTAACATATTAGTATTGTGTCGTGCCAGAAAGTTACCAAGATCTAAAATCAAATTCAAGAACATATGTGGAATGACCTGTATAATTGCAGGTGAAGAAAAACCAAACATTTCCATGCCATCAAGACTTCCAGGTGGCTGCAAAGGAGGAAGCTTCAGTTTTCCCAACTTATGTTGCTTTGTTATTTCTTGATTCACTCTCTCCCGGACCATGTCCCAGCATCTGACAGCGGATAAATGAACAAACACTTCATTCGGACAATGCTCTAACGAGACCTGCAAGGCCCATTTTTCCACTTAAAGAGAGGACACCAGAATGGCAGGAATACAGGAATACAGGAATAACATTACAGTATGACGCAAGAATAGCAGGAATAGTATTAGTATGACAACACAATGGCATGAATAACCAAGTAATACATAGCAATAAAGACACCAATAAGCTTGTCACAGCGAAGGTAAACAAAAAAGAAAGGGCAATCAGGGAAAAAGCTGTGAAGTAACCCTCAAAGATGTAGGCTGTGAATGTTTTCATGAGCTGATACAAGACTATCCATCTAGCTAATATTGTAGCAGTCAAATTGCCTAAAGGCAAACTACAACCTGAGCAGAAACTCACAAAGCTTTTGAAAGAAACAACAAATCTGACTTGTAGTCATTACTTGGTAATCTGCTCGAGAAGTTGTCTCCTAACATAATGCAGTTGAAGTGGAAAGATAATGAAGCTTCATGGAGAAACCTCGCCATGGTAATTATTCAGTAAACATGTTATCAAGATATGGCAACTGGCAAGAAATGAAGTGTGGCTCAACTCTGCATGGAAAACTTAATGCAGAGGAAACAAGAACGAAACTATGGCAATCTGAAGCGCACCACAATAGCCAAAAATAAGAATTCCGCCAACACAAGTACACAAATTGATTCGACAAATAGTTCCATTCAAACAGAATATCTAATTACCATAAACAATGGCCCATCTCGCCCTGCATCCAGAACTTCAGAAACGTAGTAGCACATATTTGCTGGATCTAAAACATCAATGTATCTGACCCGGCTCCTGAATCCTGCATTTGACACACGAACAAGTTTGTCTATTGTTACTTCCAAGAGTTGAGCAAAATAAATACGAGTAGTTCACATGTATCATACCCTTGGGGTAAATAGCCCGATTGTCGCTCCATAGCTTGCCAGGCTGAACAACTCCATAATCCAGAGGTTCCACATTGCAATTGATTCTCCTCACGACTTTTGCAATACGAGGACCTTTCTGACGAAAATATCTGTCCAAATTGTTTTGAGAGACGGGAGAGTCACTTGATAAAGGTTGTGGACACTCCGTTTCCTTAATTTGGCTATCTTCTTTATTTGGTTTAGAGTCACATGGTTGTGGGGGCTTGGGACAAGCATCTGCATCTCTTGAAATGATATTACAGCCAGAAGTCCCTTTTGTAGCCTGAGAACCTTGGGCATGTTTATCAAGATCCATAATTACAGAAGAACCTCCAAGGGAAGAATGCGTTTCTTGATTAAGTCTATGATGTATTAAATCTTTTGCATTATCCTCAACTTTTATGCTCTCTGAACTAGATGAACCACTAATTCTGTCTCCGGTAACTTTCTCATCATTAATGGATGTTGTTGAGACAAGTTTAGCACTGCTACCCATGCTCATTGTATGTTTTTCCACAGTATCTCCCAAAAGAACTGATCTGTTCATCTCCTCTCCCTCATCATCGCTGAGAAGGATCACATCACCATCACCAAGACCTGAAGTGCCCTTCACTTCATGCTTATCTGTTGGTAATTTCCTACTACATGACCCACCCTCCATGGAAAGCTGACAAACTGGATTTCTATAACCAGGAACAAACTTTACGGATTCTTCACTTTTACTCTGGAAGCCATTCTTCGCCCCCTTAATTCCATGAGAAGAGTTGCCAGCCATAGAGGATGCCTTGATTGATTCCAAAGCTAAAACTGGAGCTCTATAATCAGGAACCAACTTTACAGATTCTTCACTTTTGCTCTGGAAGCCATTCTTTGCCCCCTTAATTCCATGAGAAGAGTTGCCATGCATAGAGGATGCCTTGATTGATTCCAAAGCTAATGGTTCCCTGGATTGTTTATTTTTATGCAGTGATGAAGCACTGTCGCTGGCCCTTGTCAAGAGATTTGCGTTTCCATCATCCTTTTCCTTTTTTATGGAAGAAGCTATAGGGAATCCTGTGCTCGTCTCTTTTAGCACTGGTTCCTCAGGTTTACAGGATAACTTACCAACAAGCCCTGCAACATGCCTCTCTTTGTTTACATAAGAACTCAAAGCCAATCCAAGATCTTGCCTGGCCCATCGATAAATTGCACTCAATTTCCCTTCTAAAGCGTCAACTAGTACATTTAACTCATTGATGTCATAACGGAAGAGGAAAAATTTGGCACCCCAGGAACAAGTGCACAGTTGTTTTGCATGGTTCAAGCATGCATATTTATCCGGCGAACAATGATGACAGCCGGCGGCGGACAGGTGTAGATCAAAAAAACATACACTACATTCCCTCTCATTAGTAGCATCAAAAGTGCTCTCCATCTTTAGTGCCTGTGAAGAATTGCAAAGAAACTCCCTCCTCACTCTCTCCATCTCAACACGGTTCTGCAAAAAAGATAATTCAGCAGTGAAGTTGATTAAGAGGTACTAGGCTTAGTAGCATAACATGCATGGACATAGATAGAACTAAAATGTGGTACCAGTATGACCAAATCTATAAATATCAGTCAAATCCCCCAAAAATAAAAGGATAAGAAAGGAAAATATACCCTCAATGCAACAAAAGAAAGATAGAGGAAAATGGAAATGGAGATTAAGGACTATCCATCAATAGAATATTGGTGTTGCTATGTGCACATCCGCCAAAAGAATGCAACTATTTAATTCGAATAAGTTCGTACCTTTAGTGCTTTTGACAAAATTCCATCTTTTCCACAAACATCTTTCCATCGTAAATTATTTGAGGTATTCTTCCTCAGTAAATTAAGTTCCCAGTGTGCTTTGACTGCATCTCGAGCTGCCCCCAGTAACAGTTTATCATGGGATATGGAAGTTTTCCGGCCCTGCTCACGATAAAGCTCAATCGCATTCTGCCCATGCGGTAACCAGTCAACAGGAGCAACATTTACTGCTTCAGCACAATTGAAGCCACAATTGAAACCAGCATGATATGCTCTTGGGAAGGTCAAAACAAACTCTCCAGGATTTTGGACACACTGATAAACTGGAACTCCCTCAGACTTCAATATTGAGGGGGATAGTTGTGTAACCTGCATAAAATAAGTTGTTGATAAAAGATTAAACAATTTATAAGAGGTTGGAAGACAACTCCTGTGGCAAATTCACTGTCACCTCTTTGTAAAGAATAACCTAGCAAATGACACAGCAGACAGATCTTCCATAAGAAGAGCAAAATTTACAGGAAAACAGTTTCTTGATTACATTTGAATTTGATGAGGACGCTACAGTATTCCAACAATATAAATGGAAGCACATATCACCTATACCTCCCAACCCTAAAAAGACGATGGTAGTAGAACAGGCCTTTTAGCAAAACATGTCATTCTTGAATAGGGAATACCAACAAAGAGACATGTTAATAGGATTCAATTACTTTTCGATCAAATGAAGATTGGACTCACCAGCTTGTGAAGCAGGTCGGGCTGCTCTTCAAAGAGATCAGGCAAGTGCTTCCTCATAGCAGCCTCCAATTTCAACGCATCTGCTCCAGGCACGCCATACCACATTTTTGGAGCCCCGAAATGCATATAATTTAGTGAGTACAAATGGTGATCTTCAACATGCTGTTGGTTGAAAATATATAGAAAAGAAAATTGTTAAGTAAATAAGACAGAAGCACGAATGCCATTATGTTTTCAGGTTATTAAAGAAAAGAACGATCATCCAAATTATATATTTCAAGCATACTCAATTACACTGCTCATATATTTCAAGCAAACTAAATTATGCTGCTGCCCAATTCAAAAGAAAGGATTGTGTTGTCAAGAACAGACCCAATAACAGCTAGTACTTCTTATTTTCAAGAAATATGACCTCAAAAACTCTGATTGACTTTAAATTAGCTCCTGCTCAATGCAAGAGAAAGGAATAATCTCAACCAAGGAATCACTAATACTGCCCATTTGTAGTTCGAATAAACACGATCTGGAGCTTACTCAAACACCATTTGTGAATATTTCCATTCTTATTGAAGGTTTTACAAG
This sequence comes from Nicotiana tomentosiformis, assembly GCF_000390325.3. Taxonomy (NCBI): domain Eukaryota; kingdom Viridiplantae; phylum Streptophyta; class Magnoliopsida; order Solanales; family Solanaceae; genus Nicotiana; species Nicotiana tomentosiformis. The sequence goes on along the minus strand of NC_090815.1, from coordinate 12,990,090 downwards.
TTCTTTTTTTAAAATTATTATTTACAAGACCTTTAATAGAAGAAGAAATTTTTGAAATACAGAAGCAATATGAAAAAGGTATGTGCCAATTTTATTTCAACATGTGAAAGGAAACCCCATTTGCGAAGAAAAATTGGCACCTACAGTAGCTACGCAATCAATAGAAAGACTTGTTGAGGCAATTGCACCCAACAAATTTCAGTGTAATAAAGCAACTGAGGAAAACTATATTCCTTACCCAACAGAATGATGAAAAGCACATTCCTATATAAAGCCAAGGCACCAAAACACCAGATATGTCGCTGCTCTCGTATGTAAGAACAGAACCTGGAAGCCTAGGGAAGTTATTCAAGTTCCATCCTGCGTTTACATACTTCCGGTCAGAAGAGCCAACTTGATGGCCATGTTTAGGGAACCCACTGCCAAATACTCCAGTTTCCAAGTCAGCCCCATAAAGAACCTAGCAAATGATGACAAAGGAATGACAGAAAGGGAGAAAATGTTATACATCAAAACCTAGATGGTGTGCACAACAAGAAAAAAAGATCAGCAAAGAGTGACACCTCGATCTCTTCGGTAGGTTTCTCGACCATCCGCCAAAATTCACCCTCAATGTTCTCCAATGAAGGCTCACACTGCCCTTCATTTTGCCTGAAGTACTGGGCCTTAAAATCATCAGCATATTTTTGAAATGCGTCCAGACTAAACTCTGGACCAGGTTCAAATCCAAACCTCTCCTCAAAAATAGCAGCTTCATCAGGGGTCCTAATGTCAACACTACCATTACCCAAGTCTACTCCGGTTTTTGAGCACCTTCTTCTTTTCTTCTTCTTATGATGATTAACTTTCCACATCTTTCTCATCGAATTTCGATTCTGAAGTTTGTCAATCCTCTGTATACGGGTAGCAAATTTGGAGTTCTCCCATATATATTTTTCCTTAAGAGGGCATGGAGGTTTCCACGAAGCAGGCGGTACAATGCGACAAATTCCATATGCCTCTGCTTTGGTGCGTATGCTAGCCATATATGTCAGGGTATCTTCAAATTCCTGGAGATTGAAAAAAGTTATTGACAAAACTTAAGGCAAGACTTTGAGTAATGACAAAAAAGAAAGGGTGTCGTGTTCAAGTAGAGATACTGAAAGGGGTTCATTAGCCAAGTAAAATAGGACCTCTTCAGTTGGATAGAACACCGGAGCATCCTCAAGATCAGGCCTACAAGCTTCCTCTGGCCTCCATCTCGCAGTTACCTGTTCCAAGCTTGAAACTTTAAAACAGCATATATACATGTAATAGACCTACAACTCTGTGTAGGCTTGTATCTCATTTAGCTTTATGTTTGTGAACTCAACTCCGCTGGAAGCTAAACACTTTCGATGATCGGAGTGCTAAATGCTGCTCTAATCTTAATTACCATAACACTTAAATTATCCTAAATGGCTGCCATGAAGAGATGCTTCTTTGTAAATATAATTGTTTATAGGTACTTTTCTACATGATATCATAAACCATAACAGGCTGAAAAATAAAAGCAGCATACCAGCACTAAACATCTTATCAAAAAAAAAAAAAAGTCAACTCTATATACTGACCCTTTGGCAATTGAGACACGCTTCACATCCACGGATGACTCCTTTTGGAAGTGACGGCCTAACAAAGGGATTCTGCACAAGAGGAAGAGAATAAGAGAGGTGCAAAAGTAAACTTTTAGAAAATAATAGGCTAGCTACTCAACCTGATCGGGTTCGGATTCATCTTCTGAGCTTTTCTCATACTTCCCGTAGTTTATCCCAGGTTTACGCCTAAGTGACTTAATCATCTTTCCATCTTCGGTACCTTCAATATATGTTTCTACCTGACTTCCATGCGATTTTGATTCGCTCACTGAGGATGGCTGATTAATCATGAGTCGATTATTATCCACCTTTCTTAAGGTGAAGGGCGCAAGTGACTCAAAACCAGGCGGAATTGATGAAATGTCCATATCCTCCTCTTTGACACAATGTCTAACAAGTTCAGTCCCCATCCTCCAGACTGCCAAGCAACCAATATACAAGTGAGAAATCGAAGAAAGAAGAACACACTCTCGAGTTCCCTTCATAAGATATGGAACAGAACAGAAGGTTTATACTGAGACTCAAAAAGTACATATAGCTACTTGTGGCGAAAAATCAGTGGGCCCGTACACAGATTGATAACTATGATTGTTCTCTAAGAACCGATTTAATATAGGAAAACTTCCACGTGAAGCGTACAATCAACATTAAGACGACAACCAAACATATGATAATCTATTAAGACCAATTGTTGCTTGTGTACAAATACAACAACAACAATAATGCCTCAATCCCAAACTGCTTGTGTACAAATATGCATACAAAATCTCAGAAGTACTCTTGAAAGAGTCCATCCACATTAATAGGCATAAATTCCCATAATAGTATAGATCTACAAAAATTAGCAGAAAATTTCTTCTGTAAAACATTCATCTAAAGTAAATTTACCCAGTTGATCTTTCAGCAATTGCACAAATTCATTATACAGTACTAGCTTTGCTTACATTGAAACAGTAAAACCCTAATCAAACTATGATCAATTTTAAGATGAACATCAAATCAACAAAAATCGTCCAGTTAGTCAAAACATGTACAACAACAACAATAATTACGCCTCAGTTTCAAACAAGTTAGGATCGGCTGTACGAATCCTCACTGACAACGTTAGACAAGACAGAAGTCCATATATAAAAACAGGCATTCACAGAAACAGATAAATTTACCAAAATAACCTTTCTCAGAAATTGAGGGCTTCAGAACAGAAGCTTATGTACTTACAAATATTGATCCACTGATCTAAGAAGCTTCAACTCCTCTTCACTACACCCAGACATTCAAAAAAGCAACAAACAGTTCAGTACCAGAATAAATCAAATCACAAAAATAGCTTAAACCAATAAGTAGATAAATTTGAAACACTATAAAAAATTTCATAACCAAAAATTTATAATCAGATTCAGCAGATCTAAACCTAATCCTATGCATAAACCTTTTTTGAGGAAAAAATAAAATAAAAAAAATAAAAAGCCTAACCCTAACCCAGTACTGAAACAGAGATATGTTACCCACCATGTCAGCTCCTGGTCACAACAAATTGGCCTTTGACCAGATGATATACTAGTAATTTGCTTTGAATTTTTCACCCAGAATACAAATCCCTAATTTATTTGTAAAAGTGTAACAAATATTTGGTCATAGATGGTGAAAATTGCAACCTAATAAAGGTGAATCTATTATCTATCAATTAAACCCTAAATTTTAGAAACTGTAACAGTATCAAAGTCACAGATTATAAAAATTTAAGAAATCCAATACAGATGAATCAATCCTTTTTTTAGATTTTGTTTTTTTTTTATTTGGGTAGGCAAATCCAGATAAAGATCAGATAAGGGTACACACCGCTGAAATAATTAATTTGATTTACCTTAGAGAAAAAAAAAACAATTAATAAATGAAAGAACCCTTGTACTATAGAAAAAGAAAAAAAAAAGGAAATTTGTTACTTGTAATACTATGGTCATTCTGTGTTCTAATAATCTATGGGCAAATTTCCACCTTGAAATCGACGCGTGTTTGACGTGCCCAATTTTTAACTCCTTAGTTATACGTTTTAAATTTTTTGTCTATGTACTTAAAGAAATCTATTTAATATTACCAAAGTTTGGTATTTCAAAGGATTATTCCTTTTATTCTTGAACCACGGTTAAAAAAAAAGGGACAAACAGGATGGGTTTAGTTGGGAATTGAGTAATAACACTTTATATTTTAATAATTGTAAAATTTAAATATTATAAAATCCGTCTTTATTAAGTATTTTTTATTATTAAAGATAAATAAATTAATATATTAAAAGTTATTTAGTAACAAGATTTTTAAAGGGTAAAGGAACCCATATTGCAGAGATTAGTTTAAGTGCGCGTAAACTGGACATAACGTCATAGTTAAAAAAAAAAAAAAAAAAAGAGAGGAGGAGAAATTTAAGGGATAATTGAATTATTCTTACCGGTAGTTATCTGCTTTTGTTTTGTTTCTTTCTGCTTTGGACTTCCTAACGGCGTGACTTGTGAGGGGATAGAGAGTAATGGTATCACGTATGCTTTATTGGAAGTTTGGCACCTTTGGTTGTGTTAAAAGCATTGCATATGTGGATATATTCCTTATATTTGTAAATATCTCCTGAAGTAGGGGCAATGTTTGTTTCAATCTGATGAAACCTTGTAGGACAATTTACAAAGTCAAAACTTGGTTTTGGGCCAAGCCCAAGTGAGTTGTGCTTGATACAACAAGAGTGGGATTGCTCAAGTAGCATCGTTAACTTCCGATCAATAGATTGTGAGTTCGAGTCACCCTAAGAACAAGATAGAAAGCGCTTGGAGGGGAATAATAAAAAAAAAAAAGTTGTGCATGATACCTAATCTTGCAAAAAATTGCACGGGCGCCTTATTTGGTCACCCATATTTAACCTATACTGACTTTTTAATTTATTTTTTTTAACTTGTACCCTCTATTTAAACAACTTCAGGCATTTTTCTCCTCTTTCTTCTTCTTCTTCTTCTTCTTCCCGTAACAGTAATTTTATATCGTGTTTGTGAAAATATTTTAAGATACTTTATGATGTTTTACTGCGGTGAACTGTTGTGGCATTTTATTTTTTACTATTGCTTAGGGTTTTTTATTGGTTCGTTAGATTTATTATTGTTTTGATAAATTTATGATTGGGGTTTGTTCTTGATGATATTTGGAGGTTATGTTTCAATTTGAGCTTATTTCGGAGTAGATCTAGGTATTAAATCGTATATTATATTGTTAAAATTCGAAGAATAAATTTCTGTTTTACGTGCAATTTGCACTTTAGGCCTATCTGACCTTAAGTGCATGAAAAAGTTAGTTGCACTTCAGACCTTTTGGCCTTAAGTGCATCTGAAGTACAATTTTTTACTTCAGACTTATTGGCCTTAAGTGTAGGAAAACGTTTGTTGCACTTCAGACCTTTAGACCTTAAGTGATCTGAAGTGTAATTTTTCACTTAAGACTTATTGGCCTTAAGTACATGAAATCATTGGTTGCGCTTCAGACTTATTTGGTCTTAAGTACATCTGGAGTGTAAATTTTCACTTCAGCCTTATTGGCCTTAAGTGCATGAAACCATTGGTTGCACTTCAGACCTATTTGGCGTTAAGTACATCTGAAGTGTAATTTTTCACTTCACACTTATTTGCCTTAAGTGTAGAAAATTTTTTATTGCACTTCAGACCTTTTGGCCTTAAGTGCATCTGAAGTGCAAATTTTCACTTCAGATTTATTGTCCTTGAGTGCAAGAAACTATTTGTTGCACTTCACACCTATTTGGCCTTAAGTGCATTTGAAGTGTAATTTTTTACTTCAGACTAATTTTTTCTTAATTTCAAACCCGATAAGTCTGAAGTTGATCGTAAAGTAGGTAGGCTTACAAACTTTTTTTTACAAAGTGGGTATGGGTTCAATTGTGATCCCAAAATCGGGTATAGGTGCAAAAAACTCCTAATCTTACTTTGGAGTTGAAAAGGCCAAAATAGCATGGGTTAGCCAGTTTTAGGACTGGTAATTGAAAAATAGTCAGTATTTACAAAGTTATTGAAAAATAATCATTATTTTATGCAAAGAGATAATCTGGACAAGAATATCCCACTAAAACACGAATCTTGTATATAAACTGCCAACATATTATGTTGGAATTTCGGTACATTATGAAATTTCACACATTACGCTAGATCTCATATGTAAAATTCGAAATCCAACATATTATGCCGGATTTTTTCTAGATTTTAAGGGTATTTTTGTTTAGATTTTATTTTTACATTAAAAAATGACTAAATTTCGTTTACTTTTAAATATGTGGCTAATTTTCAATTAGCATATGTATATGGTGGTGGATGTAGTGTACTAGTTATGGGTTCAATTGAACCCATAACTTTTGATGCGGAGTAAAAATATTATGTATAAAAATTCATTAAAATTATAAAAATAGTAGATATAAACCCATAACTTTATAACGGGTTCACTTCTAAGAATATTATAACTTGAATTCAAGAAATTTAAATCCTGGATCTACCTCTGTTAATGTAAATCAAGCTATTTCTCATTTTTTGCGTTGAAAAGTGATGTGATCTTTATATAAATAGTTGACCTGATTTATTATTTATTTTTTCTAACCGATATACATAAATTATATAATTATTATATTATAGCATAATCGACAATATTTTGTTTTAAAATTATAAAATAGGTAGCAACATTTTTGTTTAATGGATATCAATATTTGTATAAAAAAATTACAAAAGCTTAATATCAACAACATAGTATTCAAAAATAGTTTCAAAAACAAAAAAAAATGATCGATTAGAAAATGCATAGATTTAATCTAATCTTGTCATCCTAATGTTGTCATTGACAAATAAATATTTTTCTGCCATAAAAAGGACTAGAAGAAATAAAAATAAATGAAATAAGAAAAGGTATGATTATGGACCTTTTCATTGTGTGCATGAGGCGAAGTGAACAAATAGCCGTTTTAGGATCCATATTTAAAGAAATGACAGAAAATTATTAAAAAAAAATAAGTTTAATCGCCTCATAATTAACTTTTGACATGCATATTTAAAGTTCAAAATTCAGGTCTATGGTCTTGCGGGTCTAAATTGTATTGCCAAAAACGAAAAAATTACACATACGCCCTATTTTGGCGCCCCATTTAATATGTACCCATTTTTTAATTTTTTTAACATGTACAACTGTTTAAACAACTTACATTTTTCTCCTCTTTCTTCTTTTTCTTCTTCTTCTTCGGGTAACAATGATTTTATATGATATTTGTAAACATATTTTATATGATGTTTTAAAAAATGATATCCATCGATTTACTCATTCGGCTCATTAATCAGAACGCGCGGTTTTCACTGGGCTTTAGCCCATTTCTCCAGTGCACCGTTTTCGTATTTCTAGTTTCAACCAATACGTATATTATGCTAGCTTTTGGCAATAAATTTTTAAATTTATTTTGAAAAATCTTATTTGGGTGAAGTTTGGTTTGAAGATGAAAATGTATTTGGATATCATTTTTTAAAATATATTTTTCAAATTTATTTTGGAAAAACATGAAACATGACTTATACCCACGCGTTCTAAAAACTATCACAAATAACCAATAGTACCATTATCAATAGCATTCATTATATTATCGCAAGCCATAGTCCTGAACATAAATAAATTTGATACAAAATTATCATTTTTATAATGAACCATATGATACACTATTAGGTGATCGAGAATACGAAGTAATATTGTTATAAAATAATAAATGATATGCTATGTTATAAAATATAAAAGTTTGGGTCAATTTTAAAAAAAATATAATATTGATATTTGTTTGGGATTTGGGATTTGTAAGTTTGACAAAATGTAGCCAAAATTTGTGGCGTTAACCAAATTTATTTTGTAAAATCTTTGCCAAACGGTCCTGTATATTTCTTGATTTCCTTTTTTAACATCATTCTGAACCCCCCAAACTCCCACACAAAATCCCTAATTCAGCGATCGGAAGTCCCTAATTCACCAGATTTGCAATGTCGACGGTGCCTTCAACGTCGGCGTCAGCTACTTCATCGTCGTCGCAGTACACTTACTCAAACGGCACATACTTTCCGACGCCGTTTCATCTCCAACAACAACCTCCTCCTCAGCCCTATATAGGCGCTGCTCCTCCGCCCGTACAACTTCCCGGTCCTCCCGTCTACCCTGCCCCTGCTCCGGGCGTTTACACTTTGCCTCAGTTTCAACAAGTAAGTGCTCCAAATGTCAGCAAATATTAATTGCAAAAAAAGGAAGAAATATGAAAATTATAAACTCTTATTTCTGAATTTCGGTCTTGTTATGATGTAACGACGGGCAAAATTGCAATTGGTTGTTAATTCTTACGTTTTGATTTCGTTGGAGTCACGCTAATGTCCATAGAAAGTTTAATTGATTATAGCTTGTGGAGTAAGTAATTATGTAAGTCATATTGTTTTTTATTTTTGCTCCCTTTTTCTAGTTATTTTTGTCAAGTGTTTGAGAATTTGGCGGGTATTTTGTAAAATCTTTCTGGGAAGTTGTTGAGAGTATATTTTCTTATAGAGTTTAATAAGTTATATATGCTACACTATCAGGTCACCCTAAGGATATCTACAAGTAAGCCTCCATAAAAGAAGGTAGGTTACCTGCTGCCATAATAGGTAATGTGACTTGACAGTGTAAATTTTTGTTACACTAACAGTATATAGAGCTTAAAATCCTTTTTATAAGGGTGATGCCTGGGCCAGCTTGCTTGCTGAGAATATCTGCGCACATGTTTGTGTGTATGTGCATGATAAAATATCATGACGCCAATTAGAAGCTTGTTAGTTTCGTTTTAGGAGGAGAACAGAAGAAAATCTCAATAGAAGTATTTGCACCAGGGCTTTGTACATATGTTACTTTGTATGTTAAGCTAGTGGCTTGTTTTGAAAAAAGAAGGATGTTTTGTCATGATTGTAATGTACGTAATACTTGCGGACAGGCTCAGCAGTTATTCCAAAGAGATGCGCAGACAATCACGCCTGAAGCACTTGAAAACGTGAAAGCTGCACTTGCAAGCAGCGAAATTGAGCACAAAGCTGAGGCCAAGAAGAAAGCTGTTCCTCGTAAGGCAGCAGGACAAAGTTGGGAAGATCCTACTCTAGCAGAGTGGCCAGAGAGTAAGCATAATTTCCTATTTCTTTTTTTCCCCTTGACTGGCTGTGCCTCATTGTACTAAAAAGGGGGGGGGGGGGGATTACTCTTTTTTTGTTTTGTTTTTGAAAAGGTAACATATTATATATAAATAAAAGACTAGACAAAAGCTGTGAAGTCACCCATAATTACCTTGAGGCCTAATAAGAAAAGACACTCCTAATCCTTTGTCTTCTCATAAGGATTCTAAAACATCACAAATAGATTCACGATCTTCTAAATATTCTCCTTTACACCAAAAGTAAAAAAGAACTAAACATTTCATTTTCATCTTTTGAATGTTACTGTATCTATCTTCAAAGCATCTTGATTTCTTTCTTCCCAGATTGTCAACCAGGGACAATCTTCCATCTCTCTTTATTACTGGATAGGTTGCCTTCTCTGTTCCAACATGTTAAAACTTCAGGTATTCTTCTTGGCATAACCCACAATATTCCCCTCAAGTTGATGAATATCCTCTATAATTGTTAAGTCACTCTACAACACAAAAAGAGATGATTGATTGTCTCTGCCTACTCTCCACATAAGTAACACCTAGATCATAGCTGGAATCCTCTCTTGATCAAATTATCCTGAGTTAGAACTGCCTCCTTTGCCAACAACCATGTAAAGCATGCTACTTTATAAGGAATTTTAACCTTCCAAATCAATTTCCATGGCCAGCAGCCAATCTGATTGTTTGAGATGTTGAACTCCTTATATGCTGCTTTAACTGAGAACTTCCCTTTGCTATTCCCTACTTCTCTCTCCTCATAGCCTTTGATAGTTTTAACATCAGTTGAACTGGATTCTATCTTGAACTGAATTTCCACTAAAAAGTAAGTAAAAGTAATCAGTTATATTTCTTAATATAATCAAAAGTTAACAGTTATATTTGATTTTCAAAATGGATTCAGCTTTTCCTTCGAAACGTCTCCTATTAGAGTATGCTACCGTATGTACAAGGGTTCAACTATAAAATATGATATTGTGTAAGGTAATGTAGCTTGTCAGAGTAGGCGAACAATGCGTATATAAGGAGCTAATTTTTATTAAGTATCAAGGAAGTAGTTTTATCTACTCTTTTCTCTCTGCTCATTGTTTTTAGGGCGAGTACTATTCTTGAATTTACTTGATGCACTCTCGTTTTAACATAGGAACTTCGGCGCAGAGTATGAGGAGTCTCACTGAGCGAATAGGTGAATAACATATTGGAAGGAACAAGAAAGGTTGGTGAATACTGACATGATTGAAGCTGAAATCTCAGGGTTTATTGCAGTTAACATGGTTATGACAGACAATTGAAAAGTTTAGGATGAAATTAGCCTATCTTGAATACATAACCAATTACTAGATGCCTATAATGAGTGTTTATAAAAGGTCTAACTTTCTGATAAACCAGTGCGGATGCAAGAAGCATGAATAGCAAGTAAATATACTATATGAATTCGTCTTAGTTAAGTTATGGGGCGTTGTGTGTCTTGTATATCTAAATGCACTTCTTTTTCTGGAGGTGTTTAGAGAAGAGAATGTGCAGGAGAAAACCTGTGAGGTAATCTATCTGATCTTACATGTTTGAATATTATACTTTACTGGTCCACTTTCATGATTTGTGGTCTTGCAAGTGATATCATTTTTTTACCCTATTATCTTTTGCTGTTGGTTCTCTGGTCACTTCCTTCCGTGATGGCTGTTTGCACTTGTTTTCCTGTGGTTATTGTGTCTTTTGCTGTTACAATGGTGCAAATCCTGGTACAATGGAATAACTAAGTTTCCTGTTCGGATGGCGTCACAGATGATTATCGTCTATTCTGTGGTGATCTTGGGAATGAGGTGAATGATGATGTCCTGTCAAAAGCCTTTTCAAGGTTTCCAACCTTTAACATGGCTAAGGTAAGCTCTATTAGATCATTTACTTTTTTCCAATAATCTTACATTTTTATGTTTTTGGTATATTTTTATGTATACACGAGCACTGGTATTTCTGGTCATGAAGGGAGAGATTTTGGTCCCCTTAGAAGTTTAATTATTTTCTTCTTTTTTATATCATATTTCTGCTTTCTGAACATTCTCGAATCTTAAAAAAGCTAGATATCTTTATAGATGCATCGACTATTGATAGTCTGCATACGTCTATAGGTGGTATACGTGCATCGAGTTTTGAGATAGACTTCTCACTTTTGACTGCTTTCAAATTGGAGTTTAATAATTTTTAATGATTGAAAATTGAAGAGAACATATTAGTTGTGTCACTGTAGGACCAATATCCCTCAAGTTGTATGTTTGTGTGTGTGTGTGTGTGTTCTTATCCCCTTTTTGGTGGGGTCCACAGCATACATGGATGATGACTTAGTTCTGTATGTGCTTGCGTGTATTTGCATAAAATGAAGAACATAAGGAGCATCTAAATGAGAAGACTCTAGATTGGCGGCATCTAATTGGGAAGATTGTAATGGTGGTGAACTGGTGATACCTTACATCGAAGTCTAATTGTAATTTGTTTATTGCCCAAAACTGCAGTAGTTAATGTGTTATAATAAGTGTAGCTTAGTTATAAATCAAGACCCATCATGTTGATGTTATTATACTTCCTTTCTTTCTGCCTTGATCTGAAAAGATTAGAAAAAAATGAAGTATTTTATATTCGCCTTGCTCTCTTCGAATTTTGTTGTATAATTGTATGTTGTAGCTTGTAAGGTTCAGTAACAAAGGGATTCGCAATGCATTTTGACAGGTTGTGAGAGACAAGCGGACTGGTAAGACCAAGGGATATGGATTTGTGAGTTTTTCCAACCCATTAGACCTTGCGGCAGCACTTAAAGAAATGAACGGTAAGCTATCTGTTAATCAAGATATGAATGTGTAGTTTCTTATTGTGCTTAAGGTACACTGACGTAATCAATATATTAAATGACACAACTTGATAGAAGTGGGTCTGTCACTGTTAGGGGATCAGCTTTTACCTTCTTGAAGACCACTGCTTATAAATGGTATGGATGGTAGCTTTCAGTTGGATCTAACATTTTCCTAGATATACCATTTGGCTGATGCCATGTGAGAGTTTCTTTGGTCCCCCCTTTTTTGATGTCTTCATGTCAAATGATAGCGTTGATAGAGTGTCCTCTACAGGCTCCTGGTTTTTTATTTGAATGTATAATTGCCCTCCCCTCTCCTCTCTAAACAAAAAAAAAGGAATGGTGAAGGAAACAAGTAACAGAACTTTACTGGAAACAAGATTTAGTACCGCTTCTGAAGTCGGTTTAGGCAAAGAAAAAAAAGGTCAAGAAAAGACAACATCAACAACCAAACCTGTATGAGAGAATTTCAGAAGTCTGGTTTCATGTGGAGTTCGCAAAATGGGGATACATGAATGTTTGATGTGGCAGTTGTTTTTAGCTATTGCATTGGTAATGATAATATTACATCCAGATGCCTAATAAGGTGGTTATTCATGTTTGATTTCAGGGAAGTATGTTGGAAACCGGCCGATCAAACTTCGCAAGAGTAAGTGGCAAGAGAGGATTGACTATGAAGCTCTGGAAAGTTCGAAGGTGAGGGTTTTTGCGTGGTGATTGGCCTACTTATGATATTACGTCTTGATAGTTGGCACTATCTAACTTCTACTTATCAAAATTGCATTAACTGACTACTTTTTTGTGGATGTTGGATCTTGTGGCAGAACCGATCACATAAGAAACCAAAGCTAACGAAGAAGAGTATATTGCACAAGTGAGCGCCAACCATGATAATGGCTCATGCATCAAGATACTTAGATGTATTTTAAATGTCTTAATCAATTTCTTCACCATTGTCGCTGTCCGAGAAAGCAGGGACAAATGACAGTCCTAGGACACAGAAATACTATTTGAACCTCTGCAATTTGTTATTCACAATGCTGTATCCATCAGTTGCTGGTTAATGTATTTCTTCCTCCTTTTAAGAGCTCTAGGAGAGTGCTGAATGATGGAATCCTTTTGGCAACCATAGATTGGTGGATGGGGAAACTGTTGTAGTATGGAAACTTTGGTTCGTTCGCAAGATAAATTGCAGTTTCATACTTTCATTAATGTATCAGTTGAATTGAAGGATAATGAATGTATGGTCCAATGTTTGTGCAATTAATCAACTGAAAACAACTCTTGCTAGATATAATGCCTGATATAGATGTACTGCTATTGGGGGCGTCAATGGATATTTAAAAATCGACTGAAACGTATTGTATCCAATCGATTTTTAGTTTTTTTTTTTTTTAAAAAAAATCGTAGGTTTTTATATAAATTTATAATCGTACCGATAATTAGGGTAGACCGGAAAAATATCGAATCATACCGAATAAATTTACATGTGAAAAACATATTTATATATTAGGTTTAAGAAAAATGAAGCATTGAATTTCTTCGTGGGCCTTAGAATTACGAAAAAAGTTAAAGCCAACAAGTAATTAAACTAAAAATTCTAATTTATAAAATTATTATGTCATTTCTACTGAAACTAAATTATTTCCAGCATATTTACTAGTAAGACACAGTATTCTAGCGATTATTAGTAGCAAATCACAATGTATTGAATATGTTTCCTTTCGTATGATTTAGATTTATTTTTTTGAATTTTCAATTTTTTTCAGACTTTATTCTTGAGTCTCACCTTGGTTAATATCTTTCCACTCGTGTGATTTATATTTTTTAAATCTTTGCTTAGTTTTTTTACGTTGCTGTGGAATAGTTAATAGATTTATACTCTCTCACCATCTTTCATGTTTTCTTATTTCATCGCTCACTGTGATTTATATTGCATTTTACTTGTGCTAGTGACTTTTACACGAAATTTACAAAAATACCGAAAATTGAGCAAATTGTACCTATAACGAAGAGAAACCGACATGATTGTAGGTGTATACGGTCAAAACCGATTAGTCCGCCGTACTGACTGGTCGGTATGATAATACTTTGATCGAATGGCGGCTTTGTAACACCAGGTCGATGTCCGAACTCAGGTCACCAAGCTTCGAGCCCGAAGGACCGATCAACGTCGAGCTCGATGTTATTATCAAGCTCGAATCCAAATCGAACTATGATACAAAGTAAAGTTATCGAGCTTATGGTTCAGAGACCGACCAACACTGACCCCGAATCAATACAGGGACCCGAGTCAGAATCGAGCTCGAGTCAAGATCGAGAGCTCGAGTCAATATTGAGCTCACAAACAAGAGCCGTTGCAACCCCACTAGAGGAGAAAATCTTGGCAGGAATCATGTAAAAGATGGTTTATTATGGGTCTCCCACTATGTATTTTAATTATATCTAAAAGTAGGATCCTCCACTATAAAGAGGATGGCTACATTTCTGTAAAGGGCATTTTCTTGCTTACATTGTAATTCAAGCACCATATTCTCTTATATTCAAGGATTATTCTTTCAGGCTTCATTAATTGATTCATTTTGCTTAGTCCTAAAAATCATCTTCTTTCCAACCTTGTTTATTTTGCATTCTTTGCAATCCATATTTGATATTTCTATTTATCCTTACGATTTGTATTAAGCTATACCACATATCCTTAGAACTACGTACAAATTAAACTTCATCCGTTTTTCGGGTAAACAGTTTGGCGCCCATCGTGGGGCTAAGGATAACAGTGGTTAGTTGATACGAATCTGCAAAAACACACCGTTTTGCGCTAGTTTCCGAAAGTATCTTGGATTTCGGATTAGCAACGACTAACTACCAATCAAATGGCCTCACCTATCGACAACGAAGCTGGTCTTCAAGATGAGAACAACAACTTGATACTAAATACCGAAAGACCACTTGTCAACGCCGTTGGAGCTCGAGTTGAAGTGCCGATAGATATCAATTTGCATGTGGCTATTGAGGCGAACCTACATTCTGAACCTGAAAATAGCATTCATGGTGGCACTCGGTCTGCAGCTCGAGATACCCATAACGTCGAGGAAAACGGCGTTAACTTGCATATGATTTTCGAAATGTTGCAAGCTCAACAGGCAGTAATAGCTCAGTTGCAAAGCCAAACCCAGCTACCGAGCAGGCCGGAGCCCAGTCCACCTCGAGAAATTGCCTATAGAACGGAGCCAGCCATAATGAGGTCAAATGAGCAAGAATCGGGGACTACTCCCGAAATTGCTAAAATACTCGAGAAGCTCACAAAGCGAGTCGAAACCAACGATAAAAAAGTAGAAACATATAACTCCATGGTCTATCAGATCCCGGGAGCTCCACCAATGATAAAAGGGTTGGATTCCAAAAAATTCGTGCAAAAATCTTTTCCCTCGAGCGCAGCCCCAAAACCAATCCCCAAAAAACTTCGTATGCCCGAAATTCCCAAATATAACGGAACGACCAACCCAAACGAACACGTCATCTCTTACACGTGTGCCATCAAGGGCAATGATTTAGAAGATGATGAAATCGAATCTGTATTGTTAAAAAAATCCGAAGAGACCCTCTCGGAAGGGAGCAATGATTTGGTATCACAACCTACCATCGAATTCCATCGACTCGTTTGCCATGTTAGCAGATTCTTTTATAAAAGCACACACCGGCGCCATAAACGTTGCAACAAGGAAATTAGACCTTTTCAAGGCAAGACAAAAGGATAACGAGATGCTAAGGAAGTTCATATCTCATTTTCAAATGGAACGAATGGATCTGCCACCAGTTACAGACGATTGGGTTGTTCAGGCTTTCACTCAAGGTTTGAACGAACGAAGTTCGACGGCTTCACGGCGGTTGAAGCATAACCTGATCGAATACCTAACCATCACGTGGGCCGACGTACACAATCGGTACCAATCAAAAATTAGGGTCGAAGATGATCAGTTGGGGTCTGAACTCGCTGCTCGAAGGGATATTAATCGAGAACAAGGTCCGATCAGGGATCGATACCAACTGTATAATGGAAACCACAGAATCGGTGAATCGAGACATAACCTCGGACAAAATAACAGAAGAAGTGATCGAGGTCAAGGGTCTCGGGGGCTGATGAACAGAAGTAGGTTCGACAGGCCTTCTGGATCTAAGGAAGCACCTCGGTTATCGGAGTATAACTTCAGCATTAATGCATCCGCCATCGTGTCGGCTATCAGACCCATCAAAGACACTAAATGGCCTCGACCCATGCAGACCGATCCTGTCCAGAGGAATCCCAATCAAATGTGCGAATATCATGGCACCCATGGCCACAGAACGGAAGATTGCAGGCAACTAAGAGAGGAAGTAGCCCGGTTATTCAACAAAGGGCACCTTCGAGAATTTTTAAGTGATAGGGCGAAGAACCATTTTAAAAATAGGCATTTTGGCAAGCAAAACGAACAAGAAGAACCACAACACGTCATTCACATGATCATCGGCGGCGCCGATATCCCTCCAGGACCGGTGCTTAAACGCACTAAGACATCAATTGTGAGAGAAAAACGATCTCGAACTCAGGATTATGCACCCATAGGAACTTTGTCCTTCAATGATGAAGATGCAGAAGAAGTCAAACAACCTCATAATGATGCACTGGTAATATATGTACTGTACTTATGAATAAAACTAAAGTTAAGCGTGTGTTAATTGATCCAGGTAGCTCGGCCAACATCATTAGATTGAAAGTCGTAGAACAGCTTGGTCTACAGGACCAGGTCGTACCCGCAACCCTGGTTCTAAACGAATTCAATATGGCATGTGAAACCACCAAAGGCGAGATAATTCTGCTGATAAACGTGTACGGGACCCTCCAGAAAATGAAGTTCCACGTAATTGAAGGTGACATGAGGTACAACGCCCTTTTTGGAAGGTCATGGATCCACAACATGAGAGATGTACCTTCGACCCTTCCTTAAATTCCCAACATCAATGGGAGTCAAAACAGTGTACGGAGAACAACCAGCCGCAAGAGAAATGTTTGCCGTCGAGGAAGCGAATTCGATATCCTCGCCTTCGCCAATAAAGGGATCGAGCTCAAAAGGGGAACAAGATGCCAAATAGCAATCATAGACATCAGCTTTAACCCGACCAGAAATCCAAACGAGGGAAAACTGGGTCCGAACTGGGAAGGACCGTACCAAGTACTCGAAAACGTCGGTAAAGGATCCTACAAACTCGGTATTATAAACGACGAACAACTATCAAGCAATTGGAACGTGTCACACCTCAAACGATATTATTGTTAAGGTATGATTTTCTCCCTTCTTTCATCTATATATTTTCGATACTAACCCATTGCAGGAGTTCAGCCAAAAACATCGAAACCTCAGGTTTTAAAGTACGCGTTTCACTCTTTTTCCCTTAGATCGGTTTTTATCCCAACCGAGTTTTTCCGGCAAGGTTTTTAACGAGACAATAACTATGTGCTACCTGAGAACATTTTAATAATATCCAAGACTTCTTTACAATCAACCTCGAATACTATGGGGCTTTACCATCGAATAAATCGAGTTCGATATGAGAAAGTGATTTCATACCAAAGTCATATCAAACAGGGTCTCGATAGGGAAAACGTGTAAGGGCTAAATGGTCAAAATGAACCATGCCCGTATAGTTTTGCTCGAGCCCTGGCATAAAATACGAACATATGTATAACTACCTCTTTACCAATAACTCATATTTCGAAAGTATTTCGTTCTGCTTCATGATTCAAATGGGCTTAAGGGCTGACCACTATCGAAGGAGTTTTGAAAAAACTTACACCATAAAGCCTACGGGCTACAATACTCTTATTTAGAGTTCGAAGCAAAGCGCCCACTCGACCATTAAGCCTATGGGCTACGAGTTCGAATCACTCACTCGACTATTAAGCATACGGACTACATTACTTCGAGTTCGAATCACTCACTCGACTATTAAGCCTACGGGCTATAATTTGAGTTCGAATCATTCACTTGACTACTAAGCCTACGGGCTACATTACTTCGAGTTCGAAATCACTCACTCGACTATTAAGCCTACGGTCTATCTTACTTTGAGTTCGAGCAACCACTCACTCGACTATTAAGCCTTCGGGCTATATTACTTCAATTTCAAAATCACTCGCTCGACAATTAAGCCTACATGCTACTCTTATTTCGAGTTCAAAGCAAAGTGCTTACTCGGCCATTAAGCCTACGGGCTACGAGTTTGAATCACTCACTCGACTATTAAGCATACGGGCTATACTTTGAGTTCGAATCATTCACTCAACTACTAAGCCTACGGGCTATATTACCTCACGTTCGAATCACTCACTCAACTACTAAGCCTACGAGCTACATTACTTCGAGTTTGAAATCACTCACTCGACTATTAAGCCTATGGGCTATCTTACTTCGAGTTTGAGCAACCACTCACTTGACTATTAAGCCTACGGGCTATATTGCTTTGAGTTCGAAATCACTCACTCGACAATTAGGCCTACGGGCTACTCTTATTTCGAGTTCAAAGCAAAGTGCTCACTCGACCATTAAGCCTACGGGCTACGAGTTCGAATCACTCACTCGACTATTAAGCCTACGGGATATACTTCGAGTTTGAATCATTCACTCGACTACTAAGCCTACGAGCTATATTACCTCAAGTTCGAATCACTCACTCGACTACTGAGCCTACGGGTTGCTCTTATTTCGAGTTCGAAGAAAAGCGCTCACTCGACCATTAAGCCTACGGGCTACGAGTTCGCATCACTGACTCGACTAAATTGCCTAAAGCCTTACGAAAACCTTCATAAGGCGTAAATGAAACAAAATCTTCATAAGCCAGAAAATAAAGGCAAGCCGGGAAAAGAAAATATATTTATATATACATATAATATTGTTCATAACATCCAAAATAGAAACTAAGGGCTAAGTTTCTTGGTTATCTCCGGGGGCATTCTCTTCTCCATCGGGTTCCTCCCCACTCTAAGATCCGCTCTTGTTCCCATCACCGTTATCGTCATCATCATCGGAGGCCAAGGCCCCATCACCGGCTTCAAGCCCTTTTGCCTTTATTATCTCTTCAGTAAGATCGAAGCATCGAGCATGGATCTCCTCGAGGGTTTCCCTCCAAGATTGGCATTTGGAAAATTCGGTTGTCCAATATGCTCGAGTTCGAGCAGTCTCAGCTACTTCTCTCGCATGCAACTGAGCGGCCTCAGCATCGGCCCGATAAACAGCCACAAATGCGTCTGCATCGGCCTTTGTTTTTTCCGCATTGGCAAGTACAGAAGCCAACCGAACCTCGAGCTCCTCCGTTTTCCTTGCTTGAACCAAGTTTTTTTCCTTCAGACTTTAAAGGTGATTTTTGGCCGATGATAATTGGGCTCGAGCAACCTCTTTCTCTGCAGCAAAGCAGTCCATATTTCCTTTCTATTTCAAGGATTCCGCC
Organism: Nicotiana tomentosiformis; assembly: GCF_000390325.3. Taxonomy (NCBI): domain Eukaryota; kingdom Viridiplantae; phylum Streptophyta; class Magnoliopsida; order Solanales; family Solanaceae; genus Nicotiana; species Nicotiana tomentosiformis. Next base: position 12,970,934 of record NC_090815.1, on the reverse strand, counting down.
TTTATCACATCGACCTCCTCACGGAGCTTCCCGATTATCTCATGCTTCTGCTGTAACTGTGAGACCGAAAGATTAGCCATCGTTCCAGTATCGAATCCATATGCTTTTAATAGTGTCATTACTTGCTCGGACAGATCGGTTTGATCTTGGTGAGCTTTGGCCAACTCAGCTCGGAGGTCCTTGATTTCTTTTCCCCTTTGCCCTAAGAGGGGTTTAAGGGCCTTTCTCTCCTTAGTGGCCCGTTGGAGATCGGCCTCGTATCGACGCAGCTCATCTCAGGAACGAGAACATGCTTCTCGATAAGCTACCATAGCCTACGAAGAAAGAAGAAACAAAGCAAGAAAAGAAAAACAGACATAAGAGATAATACCAACAAAATAATTTAAGGCTTACCTGATTCAAAGCCTGCTGCACTCCGTGAAAAAAATCTGATGCATCATTAGTACCGGCAACGTCCTCGACACTGGTAAATAGATCACGAAAGGGATCCTCTCCATTATGAGGACCGTCTAGTTCGAGGGCCCCCAAAGCTTGGGCTTCCCGAATCGCCCCTTTGGAAAAAGTAGGGAAAGTGGGCGAGTCTTCGATTGCTACTGCCCCAAGTGAGCCACTTGGGTCATTCTCTTCGGTTCGAAGAGATTCAGGAAGAGCCCCTTCAGACATATCCCCCATCCGTTGGCTTCGATGGGAAGCATCCTCGATCTCAAATAACTTGAGGACTCTGTCCGAATCTTTCTCCGATGTATTCTCAATTCGAGACAAAGCTTTATAAACCACCATCGATCCAGCGGCCTGTTAAACATCGGTGGTCTTCTTTGATCGGGCCACCAGTACAGACCCGTCGTCTTCCTCTTCCTCATCTTCATCCCTTAGACGCTGAACCGATTCTAAGGTCAAAGGGATGGTATTCTTCCTTGACTTACGAGTCGACCTTGCCTTCAATTTTTGATTTTTGAAAGCGGAGGCCCTTTTTCTCTTATTTCCCTTTGCTGGTTTAGAAACCTGGTCCGAAGCTTCTTCCTTGCCGGACAGGGGCCTCAAAATTGCATCTCTGCCCAGGCTTGCACACAAGAAAATCGGTTGAATATGTGGAAAATATTTCGTTCAAACTCTCAAAACATGAGAAATAGGCTTACTATGATTCTTGGCCTCCCATCGTCCTTTCGCCAAATCACGCCATGAACATTCGGCGTATGTGAAGGTCGAAGCCAGGGCCCGTACCCAGCTCTTAAGATCGGGAACGGCACCGGGTATCCAAGGAACCGCTGCATCACAAAAGATATATCAGCAAGAAAGAAACTAAGAAACAAGGCGATAGGAAATAAATAGCAGAATTACACTTACGCTTCATATTCCATTCTTCGGGGAATGGCATCTTTTCGGCTGGGATCAGGTCCGAAGTCTTCACTCGAACGAACCTGCCCATCCAACCTCGATCCTTGTCCTCATCTATGCTCGAGAACAGTACCATGGTAGCCCGATATTGAGGTTTTATTAATCCACCTCGAAATAGGTGGGGACTATACAATCTAATAAGATGATCGAAGGTGAAAGGCATCCCCTCGATCTTGTTTGCAAAGAAACGGATCAAGATAACGATCCGCCAAAAGGAAGGATGAATCTGACTAAGAGTTATTCGGTATTGATGACAAAAATCGATGATAACAGGGTCGAGAGGCCCTAATGTAAAAGGGTAAGTATACACACTAAGGAACCCTTCCACGTGGGTGGTAATATCTTCATCGGGAGCCAGAATTACCACTTCTTCGTTATCCCAGTTGCAATCCATTTTTAACTGAGCAAGTTACTTGTTGGTTATCGAGCACAAATACCTCGATACCGGCTCACACCGACCGGGAACCAGCGAGCCCTTATCGACATTAAAATTGGAGGTGAGAAGACATGTTCCGGGAACAAATTCCTCAGGCCGTGGCTCCATCGGTGTTTTATCGGTGGTGGGTTGTGAAGAAGAAGCCTCTTCTTTTTGAGGGGCGGTTTTTGATATTTTCACCATTTTTTGAATTTAGAAGAAAGGAATAAAGACGATGCGGTATTTCAAAGAAAGATTTTGCAGTAAAAACCACAAAAGGAGAATTTCGCACTTAATTCAGAAGGTATGTGAGAATGCTTAGGAAATTTTGAAATTAGAAGATGTAAAAGTGATTAATGGTGAAAGAAGGAGATATTTATAGGCTGAGCAGTGGTGGTCCAATATCGGTAATGGTCGATCACCGTATGACATGCATTAAATGCCTCGGTAAACTGAACCGATGGGACAACTATCGTATACGTCACGATCGGATTCGATGCACATGTCAGTATATATCTGATCATACCGTTGAAAAATCATATCATTTCTCGTTACATTTTTCTCGAGAAACGCATGGACTATTTGTATACGGTCAAAACCGATTAGTACGCCGTACGGACTGGTCGATATGATAATACTTTGATTGAAGGGCGGCTTTGTAACACCAGGTCGATGTCCGAACTTGGGTCACCAAGTTTCGAGCCCGAAGGACCGATCAACGTCGAGCTCGATGTTATTATCAAGCTCGAATCCAAATCGAACTATGATACAAAGTAAAGTTATCGAGCTTATGGTTCAGAGACCGACCAACACTGACCCCGAATCAATACAGGGACCCGAGTCAGAATCGAGTTCGAGTCAATATCGAGCTCACAAACAAGAGCCGTTGCAACCCCACTAGAGGAGAAAATCTTGGCAGGAATCATGTAAAAGATGATTTATCATGTGTCTCCCACTATGTATTTTAATTATATCTAAAAGTAGGATCCTCCGCTATAAAGAGGATGACTACATTTCTGTAAAGGGCAATTTTTTGCTTACATTATAATTCAAGCACCATATTCTCCTATATTCAAGGATTATTCTTTGAGGCTTTCATTAATTGATTCATTTTGCTTAGTCCTAAAAATAATCTTCTTTCCAACCTTGTTTATTTTGCATTCTTTGCAATCCATATTTGATATTTCTATATATCCTTACAATTTGTATTAAGTTATACTACATATTCTTAGAACTACGTACAAATTAAATTCCATCTGTTTTTCGGGTAAACAATAGTTCTACCTCATCATGTTTCGACACAATCAACCATCATAGTCTCACATGACCGCTGCTTTGGTTTGCATTGAAAATAGCTAGATGAACCTCTTTAGACGTCCTCTCAATTGTCTTCCTGAGGTGCTACTTGCACTTGATGACTAATTTGATCATTAACATTAATTTTCTATGGTTACTTCCACAATAACATTACCTTTTATGATCTCATCTTGTAGAATATTATACATTCACCTTTATGTGACGTTATCGATTTCATCACAGATATGTTGGTATGATCAAGAGATAATGAGTTCAGGCCGATGAAACACTCTCTTATAAAAATATAAAGTAAGTTTGCACATATGAAACTTAATACGGATTCGCCCTTTCCCATACCTAGTATGGAACGTTAATGTGTTGGATTGCCCTTTATATTATCATAATTTTTTTCTTTACATTATCATAATTATTTTACCAATTTAACTTGGTTATATAGCTAGAAGGAAAGAAAAATATGTGAATTTTATACTCAATTTTTTTATGTCCTTCAAAGCAAATAATAACTCTGGAAAGAGGAGTTATATGCTATTCATTGAATCTCTCTCGAGACATTATCGAAATATAAAAAATAACAAATTTTAAATAAAAAATAGTAAAAGATTAGGACAATATAACCTGATTGGATAATTCAATTGATGAATTGATACCAAAATAACTTTTGCTGTTTCTGTGCTTAAAAACTTGAAGAAAAATAAAAGAATTCACAAATTTTTATATTCAGTATATGCAGAAAAAATTAGAAAAATTCTCACCTTACCACCTTCGAAGTTTGTTCCACAAAGAAGAATGACAAGAGTCGTATGTGTTCTTTTGATAGAAGGGAGTAAAAAATTTATCATAATTCCCAAACTTGATGAAGTTGTAAGAATATAAATATGGAAAAAAAAATTAATCCCCAAAAAGTTCACCTTTACCCAAATAACGTTCCATATTCCCGAAGTGAAAAAGGATTATCCCCTAATATGCTAATAGTTAACATTGGTAATAAAGTAAGGTTCTTTTTTCCTTTTCATAAAAATATTATACTTTTTATATTAAAACATCATTTTTTTAAAATTATTTTTACATAAACCTAAATTACTAAAAAATGGAGCTTCCAAACTTGGGATATTATCACTCCCGTGCCAGAAACTATTTTCGGTAGCCGAAAAATATATAAAATTTATATAATTTTTGTATATAACATACGCAATGTATATATATACAAAAAATATATAAATTTTATATATTTTTTTGACTATTATTTTTATAACTACTGTAAAGTATCATTTTTGCTCCAATCTTAGGAACGTAAAGCCCTTGCTTCAGCCGCTTGGGCCCTTAACCGCCTCTGCCACAATCCCACTTTTTATAACATCGTTAATCCTCCTTATATTCACAATAATTTGGCCCTGTTATAAGAAAAATTAAATTATGGTGGATGTCTACTCTTTCTCCATGATCTTCTCAAATGCTTAATGACATATTCAATGACATATTTCTATGCTTAATGACATATTTTTCTTTACTTTTCATGCCTATATAAAGGCCTTGTAATAGATAGGAAAATACACACAATTGAAGAAGAAAATCTCTTCTTTCTCTCTATCTCCATTTCTTGTTCATGTTTTACTAAATTGCTTTTATTTCATAACATGTCTTGTTCATGTTTTACTAAGTTGCTTTTATTTTATAACACGTTATCAGCACGAATTGCTCATTTCATGATCTTCTACGTCAAGATATGTAAATTATAAGCAGGCAATGAGATCAAGTACAATGAAAAATGTCTTGGATGATAATACAAAGATAAGTTTTACATCCATCTAAACCCATTCATACTTTTATATTTTTGCATTAACTTTATGTGCAGTGTTTAGTAAAAATATTTTTTTCAATTGTATCCAGTGAAATAAAGAACTGGAAAGGTATGTCTTTATTTGCTACATCTCTTATATGATAAAGATAATATTCCAACGTGTATATATATATATATATATATGTTTTGACCTAACATACTATGATAGATAATTATTAAGGTAATTTAGTAATAATATTTTTACCATATGATGTATTTCATTGAAAGCAAAATTGGCATATATCCTAATGAAATACATCATGTTATCTATCAACTCATTATCTATCAACGCATTATGGCCTAGCATGCTTTTATATGGGTAAAGCATTGAGTTTGAGTCCTAATGCACCATATTGATTATAATAATAATAACTAAAGAAAAAATAATATAATTTTCATGAAAAAGCATGAAGCTTGTCCCACTTGATTTGCTCCATTCTCGAAGTGAATGTGATAGCAGTGCATGATAAGTCTAAATAAAGACAAGTGGTTGACCAATAAATGCGGGCGTGCAAAAGGCCAAAATAATAGTAGTTATCACTATGGTAATTATAAAAAGGGAGAAATTCTTTGAAGAGAATGTGACTTGTGATAAACATTGAGATTGCATACTCATTCCTGAAAGCGAATGTGAAAATATATATATGATAAATATTATGCATAATAATTTACTTGTGCATAGTTGGATAAATACTACAACTCACCTCTAAGGGAGGTTTGAGACAAAGAAAGATAATGAATATTATTGTGCAGTTACATGAATATATCATTGGTCGCATGCATGTGATACGCCAAAAAAATATTTTGTCATGCCTTATGAAAGTTATTAAAAGCAAAATTAAAGCAAGAAATTATTTTGCTTGTGATGATTTTGAACATGACAATTATTATGATATGATTCTCTTTGTGAATGAGACATTCATTATATGGATGGTGTGACAAAAGATCTTGTAGTACAAAAGAAGTTAAGAGTTCTGAAAGAACTAATTTGTTACTACCCGGATGAATGAAATTGTTCATGACATTAATATTGTAGTAAGTATCAAAAGAAATATTTTGATTTACAAATATATTTGCCAAAGTGGTTGGCATATTGAGACTATAAATGAAAAGAAGATTGAATATGTTTATATTACTATAATCATACCGGGTAAATATGAAAGGTTACCTAACTTTTCTTCTATTTGTACTACACAAGTATATGCATGATGATGCAATCACAAGCCACAAGTAAACTAGAGGTTTACTGAAATAAATATTAGTTGGCATGACCGGTTGACCATCTCGGTTCAATTATGATGCGAAAAAATTAATTAAGAACTATATTGACATATATTGAAGAAATATAAGATTCTTCAAGAATTCTCTTGTGCTGCTTATTCTCATGATATACCAGTTAAGGTTGGAATTGAATCATTTGATTTCTGGAACGAATAAAAGGTGATAAATATATGGGCCCAGTGTCACGACCCAAAACTAACCCCCTGTCATGATGGCGCCTATCGTGGAACTAGGCAAGCCGACTCATTTCCAAAACAAAACGATATTTTCATTTCAAAGATAATTTCAAGGTTATTTAACATAAAACCTCCATTTAAAGAGTTCAAATCAAAGAAAAATAGAAGTGCGAAAAAGAAAAGCCTGACATCGGGGTGTCACTAGTCATGAGCATCTACTATAATCTGTCTAACAATATCAAGGCTAACTCAGCCTGAAAAATAGCTAAATACTACTAGAGGAAGATAAGAGGGAGAAGAGCAGGGGCTGCGATCGCCAAACAGCTACCTTGCTATCTCCAAGAAAATCTGCAACTAGAACACTCAATAATCGCTACCGTGTCCAGCTACACCTGAATCTGCACACAAGGTGCAGGGAGTAACGTGAGTACGCCAACTCAGTAAGTAACAACAATAAATAAAGACTGAGCAGTAGTGACGAGAAATAAAGCATATAACGTTCATATCAGGAAAATCTCAGTAAAATACCACATGCTTTTTAAAAAAAATCAGGATTTGAATCAAACATCTCGTTTAAACCCAGTTCCAGTAAAAATCATTCAAAGACATTTTTCCAACAGTTTTTCAAACAAAGGCTCAATGCAAAGATGAGCAAAAATGATAAAATCATAAATAGCCCCTCGGGCAAAACATCACTTATATACAGCCACTCGGACAAACCTCACAGCCACTCGTGCCACTCGGGCATACCTCACAATCACTTTTTTCACTCGGGCATACCTCACAATCACTCTTGTCAATACCCGACTAGGCTCCGAAATATCCAATCTGACAAGCTGGCCTGCCAAGGTCTGAACATCTAATGCCAAAGGTCTCTCTGCTGCTGGAAGATATGCTAAACTCCCCAAACTCTCTGCCCGTCGACTCAAAGCATCGGCCACTACATTGGCCTTCCCCGGATGGTACAAGCTAGTGATATCGTAGTCCTTAAGAATCTCCAACCATCTCCGCTGACGCAAATTAAGATCCTTCTGCTTTAACAGCTACTGCAGACTCTGGTGATCAGTATAGATCTCACAATGAACCCCATACAAATAATGACGCCAAATCTTCAAGGCGTGAACAATGGCTGCTAACTCAAGATCATGGATAAGATAGTTCTTCTCATGGGTCTTCAACTGGCGTGAGGCATAGGCAATCACCCTACCCTCCTGCATCAAAACACAACTAATCCTATCCTCGAGGCATCACAATACACGGTGTAAGAACCTGAAGTTGATGGCAAAACTAACACTGGAGCTGTGGTCAAAGCAGTCTTGAGCTTCTAAAAGCTCTCCTCACATTCATACGACCACCTGAATGGAGCACCCTTTTGGGTCAATTTGGTCAAGGGCGATGCAATAGATGAAAATCCCTCCACAAAGCGACGATAGTAACCCGCCAAACCAAGAAAGCTCCTAATCTCCGTGGCTGAGGACGGTCTAGGCCAACTCTGCACCGCCTCTATCTTCTTTGGATCCACCTGAATACCCTCACTGGACACCACGTGCCCCAAGAATGCTACTGAATTGAGCCAAAACTCACATTTAGAGAACTTTGCATAAAGCTTCTCCTCCTTCAATCTCTGCAATACAGCCCTCAAATGCTGAGAGTGCTCTTCCTGGATACGAGAGTGCACCAGGATGTCGTCAATGAATACAACGACGAATGAGTCCAAATAGGGCTGGAATACACTGTTCATCAAATGCATGAACGCTGCTGGGGCATTGGTCAGCCCAAAAGACATCACCAAAAACTCATAATGGCCATATCGGGTTCTGAAGGATGTCGTGAGAATATCTGAATCCCGAATCTTCAGCTGGTGATAACCGGACCTCAAATCAATCTTGGAGAACACCCTCGCTCCTTGAAGCTGGTCGAATAAATCATCAATACGAGGCAAAAGATACTTGTTCTTGACTGTGACCTTGTTCAACTGCCTATAATCAATACACATTCTCATGGAACCATCCTTCTTTTTCACAAATAAAACCGGTGCACCCCAAGGTGACACACTAGGCCGAATAAAACCCTTATCAAGGAGTTCCTGAAGCTGTTCTTTCAATCCCTTCAACTCCGTCGGTGCCATACGATACGGTGGAATAGAAATGGGCTGAGTGCCCGGCACTAAATCAATACCAAAGTCAATATCCCTGTCAGGCGGCATGCCCGGTAGGTCTGCAGGAATACATCTGGAAAATCACGTACAACCGAAACAGAATAAATGACAGGAGTCTCTGCACTAACATCCCTCACAAAAGCCAAATAAGATAGGCAACCCTTCTCAACCATGCGCTGAGCCTTCAAATATGAAATCACCCTACTTGGTACATAATCTATAGAACCGCTCCACTCAACCCTCGGAATTCCCGGCATAGCCAACGTCACTGTCTTAGCGTGACAATCTAGAACAGCATGACATGGAGATAACCAATCCATACCCAATATCACATCAAAGTCAACCATACTGAGCAACAATAGATCTACTCGGGTCTCCAGACCCCCAATAGTCACCACGCATGACCTATATATGCGGTCCACAATAATAGTATCGCCCACAGGAGTAGATACATGTACAGATGAAACTAAGGACTTACGGGGCATATCCAAAAAATGGGCGAAATACGAGGAAATATATGAATACGTGGAACCAGGGTCAAATAATACTGAGGCATCTCTGTGGAAAACTGAGACAATACCTGTAATCACAGCATCTGAAGCAATAACATCTGGTCTGGCAGGGAGAGCATAGAAACGGGCCTGACCACCCCTTGATCTGCCTCCCCCTCTAGGGCGACCCCTAGCTGACTGAGCTCCACCCCGAGCTGACTGGGCAGATGGTGAGGTAGCTGGTGCTGTAGTCGGAGGCTGACTCCTCTGTTGAGATAGACCTCCATGACGACGAGGAACATTCAAAACAACTCCCTGGTGCTGGCGGCGGAAACTGAAGGGAACCCCTAGCACCAGGATGACTGGTAGAAGAACCTGGCATGGAAGAGCCCTGAACAGGTGGAGCACGGGACGAACTATGAACTGGAAGGGCACTAAGTGATGAGTGGACTTGATGAGAACTGTGAGAACCATGGCCAGATGATACACCCCGATGAAATGGCCTAGCTGACTGAGCCTGTCTGAAATGACGACCTCTACCGTGCTGGAACTGACCCCCAAATGGAGCACCGCTGAATCCACCCTGACCACAAGGCCTCTTGGCCTCCCGCTCAACCCTCTCTTGACCGCGAACCATCTCAATCTGCCGAGCAATGTCGACAACCTCATCAAAGGTAGCACCTGAAACTCGCTCCCTGGTCATGAGCAACTGCAGCTGAAAAGTGAGGCCATCAATAAACCTTATGATCCTCTCTCTGTCCGTGGGAACCAACCAGATAGCATGACGGGCCAACTCAGAGAACCGCATCTCATACTGCATCACAGACATATCACCCTGGCATAGCCGCTCAAACTGTCTACGCAGCTCCTATCTGCGGGATCGAGGCACGAACTTCTCCAAAAAGACCACGGAGAACTGCTGCCAAGTAAGGGGTGTTGCGCCAACAGGCCTACGCCTCTCGTAAGTCTCCCACCATCTGAGTGCAGCCCCAGAAAACTGAAAGGTAGTGAATGAGACCCCACAAGTCTCCAAAATACCAACAGTACGGAGTATCCTCTGACACCTGTCCAAAAAGTCCTGAGCATCCTCTCTCTCTATGCCACTGAAAGGTGGTGGCTGAAGTCTCCCAAACCTCTCCAACCTACACTGATCATCCTCAGGCATAGCAGGAACCACATAATCCTGAGCAATTGCAACCAGATGGGCTGGTGGTGCCTCTAGTGTCTTAAGTCCCTGAATAACCTGCTCGGGTGCGCGAGCGACGGGAGTCTGAGTGCCTCCCCTGGCCTGAGAAGTGGTTGCGGCGGTCAAAATAGAGACCGCTTGAGCAAGGCCAGTACATGCTGTCAGAATCTGAGTTAGGGCCTCCTAAAGGCATGGAATCACGATAGGCACAGGTGGTGCTTGAACTGGTGCATCAACAACTGGAACTTGGTCCTGATCTGGGACAACCGGTGGATATGTAGGTACAGACCCAACTGCGGTACGGGCTGCACCTCTGCCCCTACCACGACCTCTACCGGGGCCTCGGCCTCTCGCAGCCCTGGCTGGTGGTACTGGTAGCTGGCCCTCCTGACCGGTAGCACGAGTCCTCACCATCTGTGAGAGAATGAAATAACATATGTTTAGTTACTAGAATCAACAGATTCGCACGACAAGAATTCAAGAATGTGGAGTTTCCTAAAGGTTCTGCAGCCTCCTGAAGATAAGTACAGACGTCTCCGTACCGATCCGCAAGACTCTACTAAACCCGCTCATGACTCGTGAGACCTATATAACCTAGACTGTAATAGGAATGTCACGACCCAAAACTAACCCCCTGTCGTGATGGCGCCTATCGTGGAACTAGGCAAGCCGACTCATTTCCAAAACAAAACGATATTTTCATTTCAAAGATAATTTCAAGGTTATTTAACATAAAACCTCCATTTAAAGAGTTCAAATCAAAGAAAAATAGAAGTGCGGAAAATAAAAGCCCGACATCGGGATGTCACTAGTCATGAGCATCTACTATAATCTGTCTAACAATATCAAGGCTAACTCAGCCTGGAAAATAGCTAAATACTACTAGAGGAAGATAAGAGGGAGAAGAGCAGGGGCTGCGATCGCCAAACAGCTACATTGCTATCTCCAAGAAAATCTGTAACCAGAACACTCAATAACTGCTATCGTGTCCAGCTACACCTGAATCTGCACACAAGGTGCAGGGAGTAACGTGAGTACGCCAACTCAGTAAGTAACAACAATAAATAAAGACTGAGCAGTAGTGACGAGAAATAAAGCATATAACGTTCATATCAGGAAAATCTTAATAAAATACCACATGCTTTTTAAAAAAAATTAGAATTTGAATCAAACATCTTGTTTAAACCCAGTTTCAGTAAAAATCATTCAAAGACATTTTTCCAACAGTTTTTCAAACAAAGGCTCAATGCAAAGGTGAGCAAAAATGATGAAATTATAAACAGTCCCTCGGGCAAAACATCACTAATATACAGCCCCTCGGGCAAACCTCACAGTCACTCGTGCCACTCGGGCATACCTCACAATCACTCTTGCCACTCGGGCATACCTCACAATCACTCTTGCCTCCCAGTCACTCAGCACCCGGCACTCGGCACTCGCACTCAGTAGGTACATGCGCTCACTGGGGGTGTGTACAGACTCCGGAGGGGCTCCTTCGGTCCAAGCGCTATAATCTGCACGGACAACTCACGTGCGATAATAATAAAGTATGTTGCAGGCGGGCAACCTCGATCCACACTCATCCTCACAAATCAGGCCCTCGGCCTCACTCAGTCATAAAGTATGCTGCAGGCGGGCAGCCCCGATCCACACTCATCCTCACAAATCAGGCCCTCCGGCATTTCAGTAAAACAGGGCATTCGGCCCAAAACATTTATATGCATCAAAATAGAGTCATAAAATTGAGTTATGTGGTAAACAAATATAAACATGATTGAGTATAGATTTTCAATCAAAAACAGTGAGAGGATGGTAAGAAACAGCCCCTAAGGGTCCAAACAGCATTGGCGCAAGGCCCAAACATGGCATTCAGCCCAATTTACAGAAATTCTTTCTAAAACATATAAGTATCAAATGGTTTCAACAAAGTATGCAACTTTACAGTGGCTACGGGACAGACCAAGTCACAAATCTGCAACAGTGCACGCCCACACGCCCGTCACCTAGCATGTGCGTCACTTCAAAATAATAGAATGATACGAAATCTGGGGTTTCATACCCTCAGGACTAGATTTACAATCGTTACTTACCTCAAACCGGCCAAATCTCTACCCCGCAATGCTCTTGCGTCTGGACTCTGCCTCCAAATGCTCCAAATCTATTCACAATCAGTATAATACCATCAATATACGCTAATGGAATGAATTCCATAAGAAAAGTTTCAAAATTAGACCAAAACCCGAAATTGGCTCAAAAATCGCCTGCGGGGCCCACATCTCGGAACCCAACAAAAGATACAAAATCTGAAATCCCATTTAACCACGAGTCTACCCATACCAATTTTACCAAAATCCGACCTTAACTCGACCCTCAAATCTACAAATCTAATTTCCAAATTTCTAAGTTCCAATCTTCGATTTACACTTCAAAATCATGTAATCTAGTCGGATTATTCGATGATAATTCAATATTATGGAGTAGAAATGATCACAAGGGATTTACCTCAAGTTTTCCTTGAAAATATATCAAAATCGCCTCTCCCCAAGCTCCAATTTGTCAAAAATGGTAAATGGGACGAAGTCCCTGTTTTTTTTATAATTCTGCCCAGACATCCTCGGTTCTGCCTCGATCTTGGCCTTCGATCGAGGTCCTCGATCCTGGTCCTCGATCCTGCCTTCGATCCTGCCTTCGATTATGACTTCGACCCGGCCTTCGACCGTGACCCTCGATCCTGGGCTCAATCATGCCTTCGATCGTGGCCCTCGACTCTGGGCTCGTTCATGGCTTCGATCGTGACCCTCGACCCTGAGCTCGATCTGGGCTCGATTTCTAGGCAGAAGCAATTTCCAACAGAAGGAAATTGCAGCAGCTGTTCTAGTTCAATTTTTGATCCGTTAACCATCCGAAACTCACTCGAGGCCCTCGGGACCTCAACCAAATATACCAATAAGTCCTATGACATAACAGAGGTATTTTAATTTTTCAGAATCAGATTCCGACCCCGATATCAAAAAGTCAACCCCCCGGTCAAACTTCTCAAAAATAAAACTTTCGGCATTTCAAGCCTAATTCCTATACGGACTCCCAAATAATATTTCGGACACGCTCTTAAGCCCAAAATCACCATACGGAGCTATTGGAATCATCAAAATTTAAATCCGAGGTCGTTTACATATAGGTCCATATCCGGTCCACTTTTCTAACTTAAAATTTTTAATTATGAGATTAAGTGTCTCATTTCACTCCGAGTTCCTTCCGGACTCGAACCAACTAACCCGATATAACATAATATTGATGAATAACACAAAAAGAAGTAGGAATGGGGAAAACAGGGTTATAACTCTCGAAACGACCGGCCGGATCGTTACACCCAGTCACCTTTCATGTGGACCGTTTACTATTATATGATTTTAATAGATGCATCTATTATATGATCACATGTGTATTTGTTATCAACTTGTAGTTTGGCTTTTGCAAGATTGATTGCTCAAATTATTAAAGCACAGTTTCAGAATATAAATTATGATAATTTATCTTGATAATACTGGTTTAAATCCAAGTTGGTTTAGCAGAAATTATATGCCTCCAATTATATCTAAACCATTGGTTATGAGAATAAAATTGCCAAAATAAAATTTGGTATGTGATGTATTATTTAATATACAACAGTACTTGTACGCATCTAGCCAAGTTATGATAAGTTCTCCCTATCACAATCAGTTCACGGTCAAGAACCAAATAATTTCCATCTAGAAATATGAATGTGCTATATGATTTAATTATTCCACCATAATGCACAAAGATGGATCCCCAATTAAGGCTAGGGATATGTGTTGGTGATCTCAACAATAGGGGGAGAAAATGGGAAGCTAAAAAAGTAATGCATGTAATGAATTATTATGAGTACATCGAGATCCTCATACGAGAAAATGTGAACTTGAGGTTCAAGTGATAATTCATTTGCAAAATATTACCAGACGTATTTGCTGACCCAAAGCTAAATGTCATATTCAGCTGCTAATGCTCCAAATAAAATAAAGTTCATAATGAATAAAGTCCATGGCATGCATAAAGCATAATAGACTAATCGGTTCCAAAGATAAAACTCCTTGAAGAATGAGAGGAGCAAATGTTCAAGATGGTCATAATAAGGAGGCAAGTGCTCTAGAAGAGCACCACGATATAACACTTCATAAGACCTCATGGGAGAGGCACAGGTACCTGAAAATATTAAGATAAAGAGATCTCAATAAGTTATGTCTTTATTGGGTAATAGTAGAACCGATATAAAATGATCGTCGACGATATTGTTAATATAATATAGCGCTCAATATTATTAATATTGACGAGGATTTTGAGCTCAAATCTGTCATGAAATTTGGACAGATAAATGATTGGCCAAATGAAAAATATGCAATAAAAATTGATTTCACCTGCAAAATATGAAGTTGGATGGATAGTCCCAACACCTGAAAGTATAAAGCCAGCGGAGGTATAAATGTGTTCTTGTGCGAAAAAAATAAAGGTCAAGTCGATAGATATAAAGACAACTTGTGTCACAAGAAGATTTGTAAATATCCTGGCATTGATTATATAGAGACATGTTCTCCTGTGGTAGATGTCGCCAATTCAGGTTTTAATCTGGCAATACAAGAAAAACGTGATATGCGTATAATGAAAATTATTGAAGGATTTAAATTGTTCTGAAGCATATTAAGATTTCCAAGAAATTTATTAAATAAAGCTTCAAAAATTCTTATACGGATTGAAACAATCAGGGCACATGTGGTATAATCGCCCGAGTGAGTACCTGTTGAAAGAATGGTACAAGAATGATTCAATTTGTCCTTGTGTCTTTATAAAAAGATCTGGATCTAAATTTGTTATAATCACCGTGTATGTTGATGATTTAAATATCATTGGAACTCCTAGGGAGCTTCTTAAAGCAGTGGACTATTTAAAGAAAAAATTTGAAATGAAAGATCTTGGAAAGACAAAATTTTATCTTGGTCTACAAATTGAGTATATGAAAGATGGAGTTTTTGTCCATCAATCAACATACACTAAAATGATTTTAAAGCGATTTTATATGGATAAAGCACATCCATTTCGACCTCATGAAAATAATGAAGAGCTTCTTGGTCCCGACGTACCATATCTTAGTGCAATTGGTGCACTAATGTATCTTTCTAGCATTACAAGGTCTGACATAACCTTTTCAGTTAATGTCTTAACAAGATATAACTCTGCTCCTACAAGGAGACATTAGAATGGAATCAAACACATATTGCAGTATCTAAAAGGGACTACCGATATGAGATTATTTTATGGCAATGATTGCAGTCCTGATCTTGTTGGTTATGCCGATGCTGGGTATTTATATGACCCATAAAAGGTTCGATCTCAAACGGGCTATGTGTTTACATATGGAGGCACTGCCATATCTTGGCGATCGACTAAGCAATCAATCGTGGCTATTTCATCTAATCATGCTGAGATAATTGCTATTCATGAAGCAAGTCGAGAATGTGTATGGTTGAGGTCTATAATACATCTTATTCGAGACAAATGTGGTTTGAAGTGTGACAAACTACCCACAATTTTGTATGAAGACAATGCAACATGCATAGCCCAGTTGAAGGGAGGATTCATAAAATGGGATATGACAAAGCACATTTCACCAAAGTTATTTTTCACACATGATCTTCAAAAGAATGGTGATATCAATGTGCAACAGATCCGTTCAAGTGATAATATGACTGATTTGTTCACCAAATCTCTACCGACGTCAACCTTTAAGAAATTAGTGTACAAGATTGGGATGCGAAGGCTCAAGGATGTGAATTGATGCTCTCATCAGGGGGAGTTAATATACATTGTACTCTTTTTTCCTTACAAGGTTTTGTCCCACTGGGTTTTCCTTGCAAGGTTTTTAATGAGGCAACCAAAAGGCGTATTTCTAAACATGTGTACTCTTTTTCCTTCACTAGGATTTTTTTGTCATAGGATTTTTTCCTAATAAGGTTTTAACGAGGCACATTATCTATGGACATCCAAGGGGAAGTGTTATAAGAAAAATCAAATTATGGTAGATGTCTACTTTTCCTCCATGATTTTCTCAAATGCTTAATGACATATTTCTATGCTTAATGACATATTCAATGACATATTTTTCTTCACTTTTCATGCCTATATAAAGGCCTTATAATAGATAGGAAAATATTGTTACTTTGAGTTATATTTTATAACAACCCCCAAATAATCCCTCTCCTCTGTTTTTCAAGTCCGAAACCAATATCAAGTACTCAACCACAACGAAAACTGCAGGTATGTTTGTGGCTTATTGCTTTCTTATACTTTCGGTGTTAGCTTCTCCACCCACCCACCCCCCGCACGTAGGTTCCTGGGTAGGGGTTGTCTTTTTCCTCTCTTTTTTCCACAAGCTTATGGTTTAGCATAGCATATGAGATACTACTGCTGAATTTTAGCCAAAAATTGTAATAAAAGCTGAACAAGTTTATGTTATTTAAGTAGTTAAGTGTTTCTTCGTTTAATAAGTATTAAGTTATTGGGTTTCTATAGCTGAGGGCTTTTTCCCAAAGTTCGTTTTGTTTTTTTAAATTTTTATGACGATGGTGTCCCATCCTTGAGCCGGTGGTGTATCGGAAACAACCTCTAACTTCACAAGGTAGGGGTAAGCCGGTAAGGTACGCGTACACATTAACCTCTCCAGACCCCGATTTGTTGTCGTTGTCGTCGTCGTTGTTGTGTCACGTCCAGCAGCTTGCACGAACCGCAGACTATTTCACTTTCATGTTAGTGAATTGGCTGCTTGATAAAATATAATATAATTAATTAAAAATATTAGGTGATTTTTTCTGATATGTCTAGCCGAGTCAGATGCGGGCAAGCTGGCTTGAACATCACTGGCATTAAAAAGAAAAAAGATAAATTGGTTAGTATTGGTTCACTAAAGTAAAATTAGGAAAAACAACAACAACAAACCCAATTTAATCCCATACATGGGGTTTGGTCTGGGGAGGGGAAGGTAGTGCATACGCAACGTTACCCCTATCCTATAAAGGCATAGAGGCTTTTTCCGATACACCCTCGCAAAAATTCGAAAAAACATTGGGTTTTATTCCATCAATCAAAGATTTGGTTAAGGATGTAAGTTATACTAAACAAGACATTATAACAAGTACTGTCCAAAAAATATTTGTATCAACAAAATGGAGAATCGTGGGAGAATTCGTCATATTTTTTTAAAACTTTAATGAATATGAAGGCTGAATTGGCGTTACCACACACACACACACACACACACACAAAAAATCCCTAATTCACCAGAGTTGCAATGTCGACGGTGCCTTCAACGTCGGCGGGAGCTACTTCAACGTCGTCACAGTACACTTACTCAAACGGCACATACTTTCCGACACCGTTTCATCTCCAACAACAACCTCCTCCTCAGCCCTACATAGGCGCTGCTCTCCGCCCGTTCGACTTCCCCGTCCTTCTGTCTATCCTGCTCCTGCTCCTATTCCCGGGTTTACACTTTGCCTCGGTTTCAATAAGTAAGCATTTCAAATCCTCATCAAATATTAATTGCAAAAAGAAAAGGAAAGAAAAATGGAAAAATAATAAGCTTTTATATAAAAACTTCGTCTTTGTATGTTTTAACGATGGTGGAAGTTGCAATTGAGTGTCAATCCTTACATTTTGATTTAGTTAGAGTCACTCCACCTTTGAACCAAAAAAAGTTAGTCACTCCACATCACACAAGGTAGGGGTAAGGTTGCGTATTCCCTACCCTCCCTAGACTCCACTTGTGGAATCATACCGGGTATGTTATTGTTGTTGTTTGTTAGAGTCACGCCAATGTTAATAGAAAGTTTAATTGTTGTTAATACTCCCTCATCCATTGTAGGTGGTGTTGTTTGACTGCTGACGAAGTTTAAGAGAAAGAATAAAACTTTTAAAACTAGTGATCTAAAACAAGTCATAGACATTTTTGTACCTATAAATCATCTCATTAAGAGTATAATGAGAAAGTAAAACTTAAATTAATTTCCAGATATAGAAAGGTGTCTTCTTCTTTGACAGACTATAATACATCATCTCATTGAAAGTGAAATGTGAAGTTAAACTTAATTTGTCTCTAAATATAGGAAAATATCATTCTTTTTTGGACATACTAAAAAAGAAAGTGCATCACCAAGCCATAAATGTTTGTGTGGCTAAAACATTATCTCGTTTAAGGTAAAAAATGAGAAGTTTAAAGTTGAGAGTATATATTTGTGTGTAATGCTTGTTGAGAGTATATATTTGTGTGTATATGTTCATGATAAAATATCATGACGGCCAATTATAAGCTTGTTAGTTTCCTTTTAGGAGGATAAAAGAAGAAAACCTTCATAGAAGTATTTGTACCGGGCCTTTATACATATGTAGCTTTGTCATGTTAAGCCAACGAGCTTATTCTGAGAAAAAGAAGGTATATTACTATATTTGTCATGTTTGTAATGTACGTAATTCTTACGGACAGGCTCAGATGCGAATCACACCTGAAGCACTTGAAAACTTGAAAGCTGCACTTGCGAGCAGCGAAATGGAGCACAAAGCTGAGGCCAAGAAGAAAGCTGTACCTCGTAAGGCAGCAGGACAAAGTTGGGAAGATCCTACTTTGGCAGAGTGGCAAGAGAGTAAGCCTAATTTCCTTTTTTTTTCCTTGACTGGTTGTGCCTCATGTTATTCAAATCTGTTTATTTATTCATCTGGTTTTTTGTGGGGGTTACGCTGGTTCTCTTTAATAATTTTAGGCATCAATTGAACTGGATAGTACCTTGTGCTGAAGGGTTTTGGCATTGTGAGTTTGGTTCAAAGCGACCCAAAAATTTTACAGTCTGGAATTTTGGGCAGAAGTCAAAGACTTCAGATCTGTTAGCCTAGTGTAAAGTGCTTAAAATTATTGCAAAACTCTAACAGAAAGGTTTAAGTAAATCTTAGGCTATGATTTCAGGCAATGGGAATGCCTTCATTTGAGGGAGACAGACGCAACGATGATAGCTAGTGATTGTCTTGATGCTAGAATAGAGGGGATTGAAGCAGGCCTAATATTTGTTGCATTATAAAGCAATTTGGGAGTGTATTTAGAGAAAAGAATGTGCAGGAGACAAACCTGCAAAGTAATCCTTTTGTTATGGATGTTTGCACCTGTTTTCCCATGGTTTCTTGTGCATTTTGCTGTTAGATTTGGTGCAAATCCTAGTATAGTGGAATAACTAAGTTGGATGGTGTCACAGATGATTATTGTCTATTCTGTGGTAATCTTGGGAATGAGGTGAATGATGATGTCCTATCAAAAACCTTTTCAAGGTTTCCAACCTTTAACACGGCTAAGGTATGTTCTGTTAGATCGTTTATGTTTTCCAATAATTTTACATTTTTATGTTTTTGATTGTATACATGAGCACTAGTATTTCTGGTCATGAAGGGAGCGATTTTTGTCACCTAGAAGTTTAAATTTTTTCTGTCTTTTTGATGTCATATTTCTGCATCCTGAATATTCATGAATCTTCAGAAATCTAAATTTCCTTCTAAATGCATCAACATCTATTCATAGTTTGGGTACATAGATAGTGGTATGCAACTATGCATGCATCTAGTTTTGAGAGAGACTTCTCTTCACTTTTTACTGCTTTAAAATTGGAGTTCAGTAACTTTCAAAAATTGAAAATAAAGAGAACATATTAGTATCATTGTGGGATCACAAATTGTAATCCTCAGGTTGTATGTTTGGGTCCGTATGTGTGTTTCTTTTCCCTTTTCTTTTTGGTGGGGTCCATTGCAGACATGCATGTTAACTTAGTTCTGCACGTGCACCTGTTTGTATTTGCGTAAACAGAAGAACACAAGCCAATAAAAAGGGTGATGATATGAGATATTGCCATTTTTTTGGATGTCAAAAGCAGTGAGCATCTAATTGAGGAGATACTAGATTGGTGGCATCTAATTGAGTAGATATTAGTGGTGGTGATACCTTACCTCGTCCTTTGACATAGTCTAATTGAGGAGATTCTACATTGGTGGCATCTAATTGAGAAGATAGGAGTGGTGGCGATACACAGTCTAATTGTAATTTGTTTATTGCCCAAAAGTGCAGTAGTTATGTGTTATAAAGAAGTGTAGCATCCATCGTGCTGATGTTATTACTAACTTCATTCTTTCTGCGTTGACCTGAAATAATGAATAGGAATAAAAAGTATCTTATTGCCTCGCTCTCTCCAAACTTTATTGTATAATTGTATGTTGTAGCTTATAAGGTTCAGTAACCAAGGGTTTCTATAATGCATGTTGACAGGTTGTGAGAGACAAGCGGACTGGTAAGACCCAGGGATATGGATTTGTGAGTTTTTCCAACCCATTAGACCTTGCCGCAGCATTTAAAGAAATGAATGGTAAGTTATCTGTTAAATCGATATTTGAATGTGTAATCTCTTATCGTGCTTGTGGGAACCAGCATAAAATATATTAAGTGATGACACAACTTGATAAAGTGGGTCTGTCACAGTTAGATAATCAGCTTTTACCTTCTTGAAGACCATCACTCATAAATGGTATGGATGGTAGTCTTTAGCTGGATCTAATATTTTCCTTGATATACCGTTTGGTTGATGCCATGTATGGGTTTCTTTGGTCCCCGCTTCTTTGATGTCTTTACATCAAATGTTTAGCGTTGATAGAAAGAGTGCACTCTATTATGCCCCTGGTTTTTGTATTTGAATGTGTACTCCCCTACCCTGTTTTCTCTATACGAAAAAGAAGGAATAGTGAAGGAAACAAGTAACAGTACTCTACTGGAAACAACATTTAGGACTGCTTTTTGAAGTCAGTGTAGGAAAAGAAAAAATCAGTAAGGAAAAGGACAACATTAACCAAACTTGTATGAGAGAATATCAGCAGTCTGGTTTTTTTTTGGGGTTTGCAAAGTGAGGAGTACATGAAATGTCTATAAGTGGCAGTTGTTTTGGTTATTGAACTGGTAATGATAATATTATACCAAGATGCCTAATGAGGTGGTATTTCATGTTGATTTCAGGGAAGTATGTCGGAAACCGGCCGATTATACTTCTCAAGAGTAAGTGGCAAGAGAGGATTGACTACGAAGCTCTGGAAAGTTCAAAGGTGAGGATTTTTGCATGGTGATTGGCCTACTTATATGATATTACATCTTGATACTTGGCATTAACTGACTTCTAATTATCAAAAATAGCATTAACTGACTACTATTTGAAGGGGAGCCTTGGCGTAACTAGTAAAGTTGCTGCCATGTGATCAGGAGGTCACAGGTTCGAGCCGTGGAAACAACCTCTTGCAGAAATACAGAGTAAGGCTGCGTACAATAGACCCTTGTGGTTCGGCCTTTCCCCGGACCCTGCGCATAGCGGGAGCTTAGTGCACCGGGCTGTCCTTTTTAGCATTAACTAACTACTTGTTTTGGATGTTGGATCTTGTGGCAGAACCGATCGCATAAGAAACCAAAGCTAGTAAAGAAGAGTGTATTGCACTAGTGAGGACCAACCATGATAATGGCTCAAGCAGCAAGATACTTGAGATTTATTTTAAATGTGTCCTAAAATCAATTTCTTCACCATTGTCACTGTCTGGAAAAGCAGGGACAAATGACAGTCCCGTGATACAGAAATACTATTTCAACCTCTGCAATTTGTTATTCACAATGCTATATCTGTCAGTTGCTGGTTAATGTATTTCTTTCCTCTTTTTAAGAGCACTAGAAGAGTTCTGGATGTGGATTCTTTTCAATGATAAATTTGTGGAAGGAGAAACTAGTGGCGGTTTAGAAACTTTGGTTCGTTCACAAGATATTTGCAGTTTTGTACTTTCATTACTGACGATGACTAAGTTTTAATCTTAGTTGGTGGTTCCTTTACTTCCATTTTGTTATGTTATTTGTTAAATTTGCGTAGATTTTGAAAGTTTGCAGGCATTTTAAGACAACTTTCGTCCATGTAATTGTAGGTTACTTCATTATCGTTTGTGTTGAACAAGAGTTGAACCTTTTCAGAATTTATCTACTTGCACTTATGTCTAATATATATGATCATCTTTAATCTTTTATGGTTAGACTTAATATCACCATTAGCTTTCTATGAACTCATCTAGTGTACATTCACTTGTATACGACGTTATCGGTTTCACAATCGTTATATTGAACGTACATTTTTATTTGATTTGCTCTTTATACCGAATAAGCCATATTTTTCCAATGTTAAACTGGAAAGAAGTACTCATAATAAGAGTTGTTGAAATTAAATTTGGGGCTAAATTCTCTAAATATAATTTACACAACAAATGAAAAACTTTAAAATTTCATGAAGAAGAAATACATAAAGCTTAAAAATTCACGAAGGGAAACTTGAAAAGGCAATATTTTTGTTCTAAGTCGTGAAAGAACCACTAATAGGCTGTTTATGTTATTATCTATTGGGGTGCAGTCCTTTTTTTGGACCTGAATATGGAATGCTTTGTGCACTTTTCTCAAATCTCAATCACCTAGGCACCTAGTAGTGCAAAGACCTACGAGAGATTGTTAATCATTTGCGGACCAAAAGGTTAACGGAGAGTATTTCTGAGCCATTTTCAATACGTTAGAGGTATTGTTGGCCCTTCTGTTAGATATAAGTGTAAGTCTGAGCCCAAAAACACACGTTAAGGGCATTTGCGGACCAGAAGGTTAACGGAGGATATTTTTGAGCCATTTTCAATACGTTAGGGGCATTTTTGACTATTTTCCTTAAAAAGAATGATTCTTATAGCATGTAAATTAAATAAAGTATATTCCATATTTAAGCATTTTGATGAATTACTTCTGAGTTCTCAAGCATGGAAACTTACTGATGCTATAGAAAATAGATATTATTCTTATTCTTGAACACATTTTTAAAGTTATATTATCAAAATCATTTTACATAGACTTCCCTTGTATTTAAAGTACTATTTTTTTTAGTGTTTAAATATGAGGTGAGAAAAGTCAAAAAAGAAAATATGAGGTGAAAGAATTTAATCCTCTTTAGAATGCCATCATTTACCAATGTAAGTTTTATAGTTAAAAGTAAAGAAAAAATATATTCCCTTCGTCTCAAATTATCTGTCGTTATTTCTAAAAATAATTATCTCAAATTATTTATCATTTTAGAAGTTCAAGATAAAATTAATTATATTACCCTTAATAATAAGTGTGTTTGAAGATGGAGATAATACTTAAATATGGTAAATATTCAATGAAAAAGGATTATATCTTAAGACATAAATAAGGTAAAACAGTCCAAAACTCCTCCTAATTAATATTTTATTAAGGGATATAAAAGAGAAACACGACAAATATTTTGATACGAGTGGAGTAATTTTTACTCATTTCTTTCATGTCCTTCAAGCTTATTTACTTTTTACTTTTTACCTTTTAGGTACCAAAGTTCTTATTGAGTCGGAAAGAGGAGTCAATGTGCAAATTTCTACAAACTTCAACCCTAGTTATTAACGTCCCACTATCCTACTTTATAACTAACCTCGTTAATCCTTAGTATATTCATAGTTTGGCCCCCAAAATAATCCCTCTCCTCTGTTTTTCAAGTCCGAAACCAATTCCAAATACTCAACCACAACTCCACAAGAAACACTGCAGGTACAAACATGGCTTATTGCTTTCCTATACTTTCACTTTGTTGGTTTTCCAATTTCTTTCTCATTTTTTTTGTACACAAGCTTGTGGTTTAGCATATCAGATATTACTTATTGAACTGTTAGCCAAAAATTGTAATAAAAGCTGAACAAGTTATGTAACTTAAGTAGTTAAGTGTTTTTTGTTTGATATTAAGTTCTTGGGTTTCTAGAGCTGTTGGGTTTTCCCCAAAAATTAGTTTTTTCCCGACCAGCTTGGCTTAAAGCTCAAAATTCAGTTACTCTTAGGGGTCGTTTGGTTTGAAGACAAGTTATGCTGGGATTAGTTATACTGATATTATTTCTCGTTGACTGTTTGGTATGTTGTATTAATCCTGGAATTGTCAATTTTATTGCTTTATCCTTTAATAACTTACCCTAGGGTTAGTATTCCATCCTCTGGCAGGTATAAGTTATCCCATTACTATTTTTAATCCTGAGATAACTTATCCCGGGATTAGTAACCAAACAAGAGATAAGACAGTACTAAATTTTTGTCCCGGGATTATTTTTGCTTATTCATCATACCAAACGATCTCTTAGCGAATTGGTTGTTGGATAAAATAGTGTAGTCAATTAAATTGGTGAGCATTGGTTCACTAAAGGAATGTTAGAAATACATTTGGTTTTATTGAAACAATGAAAGATTTGGCTAAGGATGAAAGTTATACTAATAAACAAGACATTATACTAACTATTGTCCAAATAATATTCGTATCACTCAAAATGGAGAATCGTGGGAGAATTCGTCTTTTAACCATAAAGATTTTATGCTATTATTATTGAGTTCCGGGGTCTATCGGAAACAACCTCTCTACCTTCGTAAGATAGGGGTAAGGTCTGAGTACACTCTACCCTCCCCAGATCCCACTTTATGGGATTACACTAGGTTTGTTGTTGTTGTTCCCTTGTGTAGTTTATATACAGTAGTAATGCAAGATTTGCTTACTTTAGTGCAAGGTATATGAGGTCTAGTTGACTAGTTCTTCATTTTTGTTTAATGAAGCCAATAAAGTGGGCTGAATTGACTTGTTTTTTGGAAGTCAAAAGCACTTTTTGATTGCGTGGAAAATGTACATAGGAAAGTAAAATAAATAATTAGATTAAATGTGTGATTTAGTTGCCTTTATCTGTTCCCATTGAGCAAATGTTTTTGTGAGATATGTTACTGTATCGTGTTTAGAACGAGATGGCCTTGAATAGAGCGGAGTGGTTAAATATGTGATTCGATTGCCTTGGTGTTATGTAAGCAAATGTTTCTGTGACTAAAGGAACTATTTTGCATTTTGAATGCAATGGCCTCAAATAAAGCTGAATGGTTAAAGAGGATTTGTATCACAGGCTCTAACTAGTTTGGAATTGACATGGATTGTTTGAGTGATGTTACTATATTGCATTTGGACTTCCTTAAGAGTGCTGGTGGAAGTTTCTTACTGAGTTCCTTAGTTGATACTCATTTAATTACTGTTCTTGTCAAGTGTTTTGACTTTTGAGTCGAGTCAAATGATATGGAGTTTTTTTTTCTTTGATGATCATTTTCAGATATAAGATTTATATATTGTTGGAATGTTTTCCCTGATAAAAGGTGTTGACGATTAATGTTGTCAAGTTTCAACCTCCTCCATCAAAAAATTGCCTTGCTTTTGCTGCTGTTCTCTGTTAATGGTTTATATTCAGTAGACGTTTTGTCCTCTTACATCTCCCGCCCACCTTACCTTTTTCAGTTGACAAGACTGCGATCAGTGGTTCATCTCTTTTTTCAAGTTTGTCTAAGGTTGCACCTCACCTTGAAGACTTCAAGTTTCGCCGCACATATGCCGCTACAATCCTGCGTACTTCCAATTTGCAGGAAGAACACAGTTGTTTCTGAAGAAATGCTCTTTCTCTCTTGAATGTTGGTGTTATCGTGAAGAAGGCAATGTCTTATACACTAGTCCCAAAACTGATGATTGAAGCTCCTGCCCTGCACATACAGAACTCAAGCTCCAGCCAAATAGACCTCCAAACTGGGAGCAATCTGTCCTTGCTAATAAAAACTCCAGATATTCTGTTAAGACATTCATTTAGCAGTAACTTTAGTTGTCAATCTTCTCCACAGTGGCGTGGAGTTCCTGGTTCAGGAAAAACTGGTTCGATTTTATTCTGTAGAAGCAAGCAGGGAACTGTCTGCCTTGATAGAGTTAAAGAGGGTAATGCTGGGAGCTTAGATAGAATTGTTGAGAAGAGATCAAATGAGCAACATTTAAAGAAACTTTCTAGTTCCTTAAGGTTGACTTTAGATGGACCGTTGGTTGAAAATGACGAGACAACTAACAACAAAGTTCTTAAAAGTTTTTGCAGTCATGGAAAGTTGCTTGAAGCATCAAAATTAGTTGACCTGATGACTCGTCGAAACCAAATTCCAGACTGCCCTTCCTGCATAAACTTGATCAGGGGCCTCGTCAATGCTGGGCAGACGGGCAAAGCAGCAAATGTTCTAGAAATCATGGTTATGTCTGGTGGGACTCCAGATATTATCACATACAATATGTTAGTCAGTGGTCTCTGTAGAAAAGGGCTTTTGAATTCTGCCATTGGTTTCTTGGACTATATGAGCTTTAGCGGTTGCCCTCCCGATGTTATCACTTATAATACTATACTGCGTGCTATGTTTGACTGTAGTAAATATGATCAAGCCATTCAGTTTTGGAAGGATCGGTTAAGAAAAGGATGTCCTCCTTATTCGATCACCAGTACAATTCTGGTTGAATTAGTCTGCAAACATTGTGGTGTTATACGTGCTATTGAGGTAATGGAGGATTTGGCAGTTGAGGGATGTTCTCCAGATCTTGTGACCTTTAATTCCATGGTAAATTTTGCTTCTAAGCAAGGGAAGTTTGAAGATTCGGCTTTACTGATCTATAACCTTCTGTCACATGGCCTTGAGCCCAATGATGTGACGTACAATACTCTTCTCCATTCCCTTTCTACCTATGGATGTTGGACCGAGGTAGATGAGATTCTTTCCGTCATGAATGAAACTTCACATCCTCCTAGTGTTGTGACATACAATATTTTAATCAATGGTTTCTGCAAGCATGGGCTTCTGGATCGTGCAATTGATTCTTTTACTCAGATGGTCTCCCAAAACTGTTCACCCGACATAATAACCTATAATACACTTCTACGTGCTCTTTGTAAGGAGGCAATGGTGGACGAGGCCGTCCAAATTCTTCACTGTTTAGGTGATAGCAGTTGTTCTCCTAGTATAATCACTTACAACATAGTCATTGATGGCCTTGCAAAGAATGATTTTATGGAGAAAGCGATGGAATTATACCATCGGATGGAAAAGGATGGCATTTGTCCTGATGATGTTACATATAGATGTCTAATTTGGGGTTTCTGTCGAGCAGATCTTATCGAAGAAGCTGTAGAATTACTAAAAGAGATGGGTAATAGCAGACGCAGGGTCAGAGATAATTGTTACAGATTTATTATTCACAGGTTATGTCAAAACAGTAAACTGGACTCTGCAATACAAGTGTTGAAAATGATGATATCAAGTCGGCACAAGGTTAATTCATCCGTCTTTTCCACTATAGTTGCAGGAATAGCTGGTGCAGGTATGAATGAAGCAGCTATGGAATTGCGGGAAAAGTTGACAGAATGGAAAATTCTCAAGGAATAGAGATATTCAGATTAGACATGAGTATCCTCAGCTCGATCATTGTAATTGGAGGGCATAGCTGGTGCAGATATGAACAAAGCAGCAGCTCAGAATCGCAGAAAAAGTTGAGGGAATGAGAAATCTCGAGGAATAGAGGTTCTCGGATTGGACAGACACTATCCTTATCTCAGCTCTTTACATCATATGACGTATCACCTCAGCGCAAATGGAAATGTACTTTTTTAGTAGGTTTCTTTCCATTTCCTTAATCTGTTCTAATTTGTGCTCGGTAAAATTTTGACCCTGTCGCGAACCTGCTTGACAGAGTTTTGGCTAGTATCTGTAATCTAGTTCCTATGGCGACTTCTTTAATTGCGGCATAATCCTCTCTATACAGAAAAGGCTGTAGCTGTGGTTCAGTGCATACAAGGCCTATTTTATCAGGTGCCATGAGTATATCTTGGTGACCATAGGTTATAGTACAATGCTCTTATGGAATTTCTGAATAATGTTGTTATTGTAAGGATTTATATTCTTCTAACATCTTAGATTCCAAAGTTTTTATATAGCTTTTCTAGCTGTCTGTATTTCCATCATCACTACCCATATTGAGTTCATATACCCTAAGTTGCTTTGACAGGTCAGTTTAGGTGTCGCATCCGTTTCGATACGATACTAGTATGTGTGTGGGTACGGGATCCGTACTGGATATGGTCAAATAATTTTGAGTACTTTGACCACGCCGGACGTAAAAATTCGAGACGAGATATAAATTGATTCTCGAAATCAGAACCAAAACTAGGGTAATTTTAAAGAAAATAGCATACCTTATCTAGTAAATCAAACCTCTACATATCTACAACTTGAAAATAAATAAAAAAATCAGACTTTACCAGTTATACGTAAGTATTTCACAAAAAAATTCATAATTTAGAGATATTTTTAGATTTTTATTTTTTTGAATTATTTTTAGCCGGCTCCCTGCATTCGTATCCGTACTAGGATCTGTATTCCAAATCTTAGAATTTACATCTCAAAGGATTCGACCTCTAAATCTGCAACCGTATCGGATACTCGCACTCATGTTCGAGCAACTTAGCATATATCTGAGCTTTTTTTCCTTTTTCATGTATTATTGATGCTAGGACCTTTACAAGAATGTCACTCACCATGCCTTTATCCAGCCAACTTCGTTTCACACAATCCACAAGAAGCCTGCCATAGTTTATTTGACTGTTGGAAAAGAGACAATGTAATAATCGAAATTATATTCTATTTATTCCATTTTATATGGAATTCTTTCCTTTTAATTAGTTTCTCATATTTTCATATTATTCTTATGCTTTCCTTACTGTCATAACTTGTTCAACTATATAGTCCAAGGAAGAAAAAAAATTATGTTATGACTAGTGTGTAGCATAGCATTTGAGTGCGCAGAAACTGCAATTGCAAACCTTTAGGCCGCATAGAATAGACTGGTTACGGTCAACGGCGAAATTAGAAATTTGTCCAAGGGTATTCATACTTGAAAAAAGTGAAAAATAATTTCTGACAAAGATTGTTCAATGTATGCTACATACCTCTAAAATCTAATATTTTACTTATATATGCAGTGCAATTTTTCAATGAAGGATGTTCAATTATGTAGCTTCGCCCCTGGTTACGGGTTCAATCGAATCTAGTAATTTTCGTTCAAACTTAATATTTATCTTAAAAAAATTATTAAATATGTACGAACCTATTAATTTAGAATTCAATAACTTAGATACAGTAGAATCTCGAACCCAATACGGGTTGATGGCTTAGGGTTGCCTTCTGAAATTACACATAAGACATTTTTCATAAGAAGCACAATAGGCAACATCAAGGACAAATGAGTAATTCACCATGCTCACCTTTTACCGTTATGCCATGTGTAGTTATAAATGAGAGGGGCTTTTGGTCAAATTGCTGAAAGGTACCAACAAAACAACAACAACAATAACAATAAAAAAAACTGAGTTTGATCTCATAAATTAGATCTGGGAAGGGTAGTGTGTACGCAAACCTTACCCTTAGCTCATAGAGATAGAAATATTGTTTCCGATAGACCTTCGGCTCAAGAAACAATTAAAATAAAGCACCAAGTAACAAAGAATATTAGCAACAATGTAACATAGGAACGTGTGCGAATGTCGCAACCCGCGTACTAAAGAACTGAAAGGTACCACTATTGACGAAAGTAGCGGTGCTGAAATTACTTAACAGTACATCGCATTATTTTTGTACGAGGTACTTTAATTTTTTCTTTTTCCTGAATTAATTAAGCCATAGAAAAGCAAAAACTCAAAAAAGAACATTCTTAGAATGAAACCATTAGTCCTAAAGAAGACATAGAATGATACAATTTGCTTGCCTTTTTAATATGTTGAGGAGACATTGATATGTTCAATCAATTAACGGTTTATTTTTTGGGAAAATGACATTGTATAGCCACTCTCAAATAATAGCCAAAAAAGTATATATATATATATATACACACACACATTTTATATGTTATATACAAAAATTATATAAATTTTATACACTTTTTCAGCTACCAAATATAAATAGTTTCTAGCGCGGGCTAAAAATGAAAAAAACACCAGATTTGGCCATATATAAGAGAGGTTTTTTCCTCTTTTGGACTGCAAAAATACAGCAAATGAATACAAAGTTGTTAGTCTAAGGAATAGTATGTAAAAACTGCATATAGAAAAGCCTGAAATCTTTTATTACTGTCAATGATGTACAAGTATTGAACATTGCTCGGACTGTACAGTAAGGGTAACCCGATGCATTAAGCTCCCGCTGTGTGTGGGGTCCGGGGAAGGCCCGGATACGCAGTCTTACCTTACATTTCTGCAAGAGCCTGTTTTCACGGTTCGAACTCGTGACCTCCTAGTCACATGACATCAACTTTAACTTTAACAATTACGTCAAGGTTTCCTTTCCAGTATTGAACGTTAATTCAAGAAACTACTTCCTGGTTTCTGAGACAGTACTATCTTTATAAACATCAGATATAGGAAACGTTTTTCTCAAACGTTGAAGTGATTCTTTTGATATAGCATTCTTCTGATAAAGAGAGTTAGCCACCTCCATTGCTTGAACTCTCCATCCTGAAAAACCAATACCTTCAATTAACAGAATGTAAGTCGTTTCATTTGGCCGACGCCCCTTTTCTACCATTTCTCTTAGCACTTCAATCGCCTCGTCAATTCTATGAGCTTTGCACAATCCAAGAAGCAGAATGTTATAAGTGATAACAGTAGGTGGAAAACCATTCCCTTCCATATCTACTAACAAGTCAAGCGCCTCGTTCACTAATCCGTCTCTACATAAACACGAGATAAGTGAATTATATGTAATCTCATCAGGATCAATCCCTTTTTCTATCATCTCCGGAACCAATATCAACGCCCTAGCTCTCTCTCCGTTATTCCATAACGCGCTCATCATTGTATTATAAGTACTCACATCAGGTGGACAGCCTATTTCCGCGAGCTTCTCAAATACTTCCATTGCTTCATCAGCTTTCCCTTTCTTACACATTGTAGAAAGTATAGTGTTGTAGTTCACTATATCAGGCAAGCAACCATTCGAAATCATATAGTCGAGGAACTTAATAGCCAAATCTAATCTCCCTCCTTTGCAAAATGCAGAGATCAATGGATCATAAGTGAAAGTATCGGGTGTTAATCCCTTATCCATCATTATCTTCAACAAGTTGATCGCCTCGTCTAATTTCCCATCTCTACACAAAGAACTCATCAAAATGCTATAAGTAACCACATTTGGTTCACACCCTGCAGAAAACATCTCGTTCACTAGCTTCTCTCCATCGCTCCATTTCCCTTTATGCAATAACGCCCTTAACAATATATTATAAGAAATCACATCCGGTTTGCAACCCTTAGATGGCAAACTCCTAACAAACTCATAAGCTTGATCCGTCATCTTTTCTCTACACATTCCCCTTATAATTGCATTATAAGTATACATATCGGGTTGAAGCCCTGTCGATAACATCTCATCGAGAAGCTTCATTGCTTCATGAATTCCGCCTTCAAGAATTGTTGCCTCTATCAAGATTGTATATGTAATAACCGTAGGCTTACAGTTTTTTTCTTCTTTTAACTGATCCAACAATTTCAATGCTAACCCTAATTTCCCCCGATCACAAAGACTTCCAATCAAGATATTATAAGTAACAGCATCCGGAGGAAATCCGTGGGATTTCATCCGATTCAACACCTTATTTGCCTCTACAATTTTATTCATTTTGCAAAATCCACTAATAAGAGCATTATATGCAAATACATCAGGTTCCCCAAATTGCTCTAAAATCTGCATAACTTTTAATGCTTTGTCCGTATTTTTCGAGTTGCAGAATCCCTTAATAAGCTTAGTGCAAAGAATAACATCTGGTTTATAACCATTATTCTTCACCTTGCAATCAAGAAGATACAACGTTTCATCATACTTGCCTACTTTACAAGACCAATTTAGCACTTTCAAAAAATTGGTTGCTCTCAAATCATTGGATTGTTGTACATAGGAATGTCTATTTTCAGTAGAAACTTTAACCCTTTGGTTATTTCTAGGCTTTACTTTACTGGATTCATGTCTACTACATCTAACAATAGAATTGTGCTTTTGAGATTGAGATGTTGGCTTTAGGTTATTGGAGAAAAAGGGGCAATAAGGAAAAATCTCAGCTGAAATAATTCTAGTCATTTGGTTAGTATTAGGTAGTTAGTTCAAATCTTATGCTCTATAGGTGTGCGTTCAATTCTCACTGTCCTTATTTTCGTTCGTGATCTCTCAGTTATAATATAGAAATCATCTTGAATTTAATTAAAAAGAGAAAGATGTACCTGTTATTCTTGTTTGTAGACTGAGAAAATGAGCATAAGCCATGAAAATATGAAGGTATGGTATGGAAAATATTAGCAGTTGAAGTTGAGGGGTTGGTACTATTTTTGTATAAATCTAGTTATAGATTCTTATTGGATAACATAGTGAGTTTAGATAAGGCCACGTAACTGGTTCACCCATTGGATAAACCGGGTCGGTCTAGTTTGTGGCTTTGGACTTTTTGAAGTTCACTATAAGCCATAAGGTCCAGTTCTTGAATAAACTTTTTTTTAAAATTTATTGAGCCACATATTCTTTTCTAAGGAATTTTCATAAAACATCACAGTTTAGAGCCTAATTATTATATATAATTATAGTTTGCATAATTACAATTCGCAGTTACTGTTCAATTGTTACCAACTTATATCACTTGTATTCATACGCGCAACGAATACAACATGTGTCAACTGTAAATACAATCTGTATCAATTGTATTCATTATGCTATTCATCCGCGCAACGAATACAACCAAGGCGAAATATAAAAATATAAAAAATAAAATACTTTCATTGAGAGTCGAAAGCAATACATCCGCTTACTAAGCAGGTAGTCTAACCAACTAAGCTATGAGAGCTTGTTGCTCTTTTATTTTAGTTCAAAACAATTGATCTCTTGTTTCAGTACTACAAGTGGATTTGCTATAAAATTCAAATATAGCTACGAACGGTAATTTTCTGAAAGTATAGCTACGAATGGTAAATATAGTGTATATGTTTGCCGTGTCACGTAATGTTTCCTTCTTTTCTTCTATTATAATGACGGTGTCTGAGCCAGCTTACGTACTTCTAATATTTTACCGATCATTTACTAGCTCTCATCAGCATAAGTACCGAATAACATTGCCTATCGAAGCTTAGATAGCTAAGAGGAAATTATCTAATATTTTTCATTTTTTATTGAAATTTGAATCTGACGTGTTTCTCCTTTCCTCTTGAGCCACATATTCACATGATAAAATTCTGGAGAAATAAAATTTGATCTTTAGTAACCTATGCATCTCAACCAATAAGTTTATATTGTAACGTCAAAGTTCAAACTCTGCCCTTCACAAAACTGTATATTTGGTCCCCTCTTACAAAGTCTATGCGTTGGCACTATTTACATTTGAACTATGTAAGGTACCCATGCAATTTTTGTTAGAAAATAAATATAGGAAAACGAAGAAAGCGACTTGAGTTATCTCAATACTCTGTAATTTTGTAAAATTGTATGTTTTTAATGAGTAAGTGCTCAACCTTGTATAGACGTTGAGAACTTGATCAACAAGTAAAAGTACAGGCATATTTATTATTTAAATTTGATGAGTTTCACCTTAAAAGTATTTAGCACGAACTAACCATACTTTAAAATTGTGGTTTCAAGTCAAATATTTATTAAAATTTTAATGATCACATATAAATTTATGTCTCGTATCGAAAATATCAAGTTCTAATGGATCCGTCGCAAAAAAACTGCATCCATCGAAACTATCCACCAATCCACTAATATCAATTCAAGTAAGCTATGTTAGCTCATTAGTCAACCATACGACCATATTATCATCCGTTAAATTATAACTTATTGCTTATTTTTATACCTAAAAGTTGTACTAGATATTTAATTTCTTGAATTAACAATAGGCAAATATGTAATGTATATCTGCAGTAGATTTTATGACGAACCATATGTATACCATAGAATACAACAAGTATCGCTCATAGTGAGATAGTTTTGAAAGAGAAACAAAGCAACAAAGAAAAAGAACTAGCTCGAGATCAAGTGAGAGAATAAATTCTACAACTTCTCACATAACACAAAGAAATGCTATTAT
Organism: Nicotiana tomentosiformis; assembly: GCF_000390325.3. Lineage (NCBI taxonomy): Eukaryota > Viridiplantae > Streptophyta > Magnoliopsida > Solanales > Solanaceae > Nicotiana > Nicotiana tomentosiformis. Next base: position 12,936,541 of record NC_090815.1, on the reverse strand, counting down.
AATACACAGTGCATGACATTCAAAACGAGGTGCCTAATGAAATATCTAACTGGCTAAGCTATTAGCTAAGGAATTGGCCTCCTTATAGATGAGCAATAACTGTTCGGAAAATTAGTGATATGTCAAACGGTAATATCCATCTTGGTTTGAAATTTTTTTTTTCTTTGAAATATTAATTACATCTACTTATTATTTTACATTTAATAGAGTCAAACTAGTTGTTACTAGCCGTTATCTAGCTGTTAGAGCAACATCTATATAAACATGATCTTTGAAGAGCTAAAGATACACTTTCTAACATAACTTTCTGAACCATCTTCTTCCTTCTATATGTTGGGTTTCTTTCTTGAATTTTCTGCTAGTTATGTTCCTTGTTTTATAACTGGAAGAACTTGTTGAATCCTGAGGGATACGCCTAATTTTATTCATTATTGTATGGGCGAAATATCCTTAAGGACAGTGTCCTTGACACGTGTTGCTCCCAAACGCACACTTAAGTATACGTGGTCGGCAAATAATATAGGATTGTAAGTCCAGATATCGTATCCACAGGGACTTGTGATTAACTATCAACTAAATTAAACTAAGACAATTAATCTATTCAAGCAATTTTCTAAAGTATGAATATTTAACTAAAACTAATCTAGAATAGTAAACTATGAAATTAAAGGAAACAAGTCTGCAATCTTAGAGATGAATTCAATGAGAGAAAATATTCTAGAGCTATGGGTTAACTAACAATCCCGTTGAGTTTTTCACTTAAATTGTCTAATTAATTTATCTGGTTTATTGGTTGACAGGGTTAATATTACTCGTAACCTTCTCCCGAAGTACTACTCACCTATTCAAGCTAATCTAACACCTATATTCCTATGGAATTAGAATTAACAAAAATGCATTAATAATTCCTGTATAGTAACCAAGCAAGACGATTAGGTATATTCCTATCCTAACCGCAAATTCCTAACCGCAAATCCGCCCCCCACTCAGAGTTAAGATCTTGCTCTACTCAATCTTATATGCAATCTAGAATTCTCTCTCCCGAGTTCAATCCTAGATTTGTAGATAGTATTCAATTGGTGATCAAGCAATCAAATAACTAAGCGCAAGATTGAATAAATAAACTAATATAATAAAATAATAAGAACAATTCAAACTTCAAACTACAACGTTCATGTAGCACCCAACAACTCTAGAACTAATAAACTATGAGATTAAAGGAAGAGAAGAGAAGAAAAACTAATTAGAAGCTTCCTTCAAGCGTGGTGTGTGTTCCCCCACGTGAATTCTCCTTCAAAGTATGTTAGCTATCCTTCAAATTAGGTTTAGTACCCCTTTTATACGAGTTAGGGTCATGTAGAGCCGAAATAACCTTGTCTCGGAGGAAATAAAAAAAATTCCGTCCGCAACGTCCAGACCAACGCCTCGTGCTGGCCTTAGCATTGGAGGCAAAATGTTTTGCCTAATTCCAATTCCATTCTTTCACTTCAAATTGTATTCCCTTTTTTTGTTGTCCTACACTTGGGGGACAAACAGCAAAGGGTGTCCCCCTTTGTCTTTTTTGTTTATCTTCTTTTTCTTCTTCCGCGTTTTATTCAATTGTTCCAAATCTCTTCATTTTCATACCGCTTTATTCTTACACAATTATTATATAATATTAAATATAAAATAATATAATTAATACTCAAAAGATAATTAAAAGTGATATAATGTGAGGTAATAATAGTTAAATATATGCATTTTTGGCCGAACATCAACACCCCACACTTAGACTCTTGCTCGTCCTCGAGTAAGCATTAAAATCACTCTCAATAAATCAAGCCTAGAAATACCACCACTTCGATTGATACTAACGATTAAGCCATATAGCAACTCAAACCATCAGATATACACTTCATAATCATCATGCAAGATATACAAGTCACAAACAAACAACAAACTTCTAACCCCCTAACCTAAAAAAGGGACTCAAACTCACCAAATTTGAGCTCACTCACCTACTCTGTCAAATAAAGCTAATAACATCACCTATCTATCATGAAACAAGTGTCATCACAAGAATAAATAGTCCATACACTCAAATCAAAGAATGAATATAATTTAAGGACTTAACATCAAAGAACAACTCTCGCACTCACAAACGAATTCACATGTATGCACAAAGAACCATAGGCTTGCCCATTATGTACATCTCTACTAATTAAGTGTGCTCGAATAGAATCAAATAGGACTTTGACGGGTTGTAATGTTGGCTAAGGGACGGGTAGGAGAACTATATAATAGTGACTTATACTTCCCTAAGCACTTTACACTTTTAGACTTCATCACCCATTATTTTCTACTCTTCACTTTATTTTTCAGCCCCTTCTCTTCATCAATTATTTCACAAGTATTTCCCTCATATCAAGAACGTTTCTTTTTTTTTTCAAAGCAATTTTTCATTTTTTTTTCACATTCTTTTCAAGAGGGCCTTTTCATCACTTTTCAGCTATCGTTGGTCACCATTTTTTCACTTAATCATCCCTTTCTTCAAATTTATCAATTAATATCACAGTCTAAGCAACAATGCTCAAGGAAGCAGGGTGCAAAAACTAGGGATTCAACAAAAGAATCAAGGCAAAATACGGCTTCCAAACAAAAGGCTAGAGGCTCAAAGGGCTAACTAGTGGTACAATATCTGAAAAGGCTAAAATTCACAAGACATATCAAAGAAAGCCTGCTATCATCTTCTAAACAGAGCAATACTTTTATTTCGCTTCAATAACATGCAGGGCAAATTCTAGACTAAGATGCAAAATATGGAATATATGTAAGAAATCCTCACCCCACATGGTACTAGAATCAATCAAGATGGATCAATTCTATTCTAAGACAGACAGGATCATAGCGAACGACAAAATAAGAATAAGGTATATACAGAGTCACAACACTGAGCTTAGGGGCCAGAAAGTCTACTATTTTATTCATTACACAAGTACTCACAGGAAAGTACTACTCAAGCTCAAGCCTAAATGTGCTAGTATCAAACAGGTCCGAAAGGTTTTTCTTCTCTCTCTTTTACTACCCCTAAGAAAAAAAATTAATCCTAAAAATAAAAAAATTTATCCGGTTCAAGTTACATCCCCTGAAAAAGAACCGATGCACAAAGAAAAGCCAAGAGGGATTATCACCTAACTAAAACTAACTAGAACAAAAAGATTTTTTTATTTTTATTTTTTTTTATTGGACCTTAATCCCTCAAGAAAGTTGTCCACAAAATTCATCATCAGGAAAAGTCCCAATTTTCTGATTTTGTTTTTCATTTTTTTTAAAAACAAAAACTACTACACTAAGAATAAGTGCTACAACTAAGATAAGATAGCACCAAAAATCACCCGGACAATCTCCTCACCCTACACTTAAAATTGTGCAATATTCTCAATGCACACTGAAAATAACAAGAGGATAAAAAAGACTCCCTGGTAGGCCAAAGCATTAGCAGCTCACGGGATACTCAGACTTCTCCCAGGTATGATTCTTTATGCGGGTACCTCACATACAGTTTCAACCATCGCTTTTGCACATGCCTAATTGTAACGACCCGACCAGTCGTTTTGAGTATTATAACCTTGTTTTCCCATTTACTGCTCAAAGTGGGCTTTACAGTTGTTGTGTGACTTGCCGGGATAATTGGTTCGGGTCCGGTGAGATTTTGGAATGAATTGGAACACTTAGTTCCAAGGTTTAAAGCTTAAGTTAAAATAGTGATCGGATGTCGACTTATGTGTAAACGACCTCAGAATTTAATTCTGATGATTCCAATAGCTCCGTATGGTAATTTTGGACTTAGGAGCGTGTCTAAAAAATTATTTGAAGGTCCGTAGTGGAATTAGGCTTGAAATGCCGAAAGTTAAATTTTTGGGAAGTTTGACTGGGGGTTGACTTTTTGATATCGGGGTCGGAATCCAATTCTGTAAATTGGCATAGGTTCGTAATTTGAAATGTGACTTGTGCGCAAAATTTGAGGTCAATCGGATGTGAATTGATAGGTTCCAGAGTCATTTGTAGAAACTAGAAATTTCGAAGTTCATTAGGCTTGAATTGGGGTGTAATTCATGGTTTTAGCGTTGTTTGAGGTGATTTGAGGGTTCGACTAAGTCTGTATGATATTTTAGGACTTGTTGGTATATTTGGTTGAGGTTCCGATGGGCTCGGATAAGTTTCGGATGGTTAGCGGGTTGGATTTTAGACTTGGAACTTTGCTGGAATTTTTCTGATGCACCATCTGGTTTCCTTCATCGCGTTCGCGAGTAGAGCCTCGCGTTCGCGAAGAGGAACTGAGAGGCTGGAAATATTTGCTCTTCGCGTTCGCGAAAAGAAGAACGCGTTCGGGAAGGGTGGACTGGGTGTGTATCGTGAACGCGAGATGTGTTACGCGTTCGCGAAGAAGAGAGGAAGTAGCTGAGGACCCCGAGCAATTGGTCTACGCATTCGCGTAGGGGGTGTCGCGTTCGCGTAGTGAGGGGGAACGAAGCATCGCGTTTGCAATTGGTTGAATGCGTTCGCGTAGAAGGCATTGAGGTAGAGGCACTTTATGCTTCGCGAACGCGAGGTGATGTCGCATTCGCGAAGGAGGAATTTGGACAGGAACTATTTTGTGCTTCGCGAACGCGAGGCACTGACCGCGTTCGCGAAGAAGAAAAGCCTGAGCAGTGAGTTTAAGTTCTGAAAATGGGACTTTGTCCCATTTTTTATTTTTGACGGATTTGAGCTCGGAAAAAGGCAATTTTCGGGAGTTTTTCAAGGGAAACAACGGGGTAAGCGATTCTAACTCGGTTTTGATTAAATTACACAAATCTATTATTATTTTTATCAACAAATTAGTGTTTTGGGTTGAAAATAGTAGAAAAATTCATAGACTTTAATTGAGGATTTGAAGATCGAGTTTTGGTCGGATTTGAGTAATTTAGGTATGGTTGGACTCGTGGTTGAATGAGAGTTAGAATTTTGTGAGTTTTATCGGATTCCGAGACGTGGGCCCCACGGGTGATTTTTGGGGCGTAATTTCGGATTTTTGGAAAATATTAATATTTTGATATGGAATTTATTTCCTATAATTTTTGTGAGCTGAGTCAAATTAATTGTAACTAGATTCGAGCCCTTTGGAAGTTGATACGCGTAGAATGGAATTTCTGGAGCATTGCTTAGCTTGCTCGACATTGGATTTGGCTTGTTCGAGGTAAGTAACTCTTCTAATCTCGGAGTTGAGGCTATGAACCCTGAATATATGTATTTTATGAATTGTTGGGAGGTGGCGCACATGCTAGGTGATGGGCGTGTGGGCGTGCACTATAGAAATTGTGACATAATTGTTTCTGTGAAATTTTGTAGTTAAATGATCTTGGCATTTTCCATGCGTTTTATGAGTTAGAGAAATTAAGCCGAAAAGCATATTAAAAATCATAATTGAGGCTATGTGCCAGTATTATTGGGATCCACAGAGGTCATATTGCTGTGAATTATTTGTTTTAAATTGAAAATTCATACTCAGTCATATTCATTTCATTGCATATCATAACTAAATTTTATGACTCTATTTTGATGCATATAAATATTTTGGGCCGAATGACCTGTTTTACTGAAATTCCCGAGTGGATTGAGAGGTTTATGACTGAGTGATGCCGAGGGCCTGATTTGTGAGGATATTTATGGGATCGGGCTGCACGCCGCAGCATGTTGCACAAAATGTTCGATATCGGCCGAGGGCTTGATTGTGAGGATGAGTGTGGATTGGGGCTGCCCGCCTGCAGCATACTTTATTATTATAGCACGTGAGTTGTCCGTGCAGCACGTGGGTTGTCCGTGCAGATTATAGCGCTTGGGCTGAAGGAGCCCCTCCGGAGTTTGTACACACTCCTAGTGAGCGCAGGTATCTACTGAGTGCGAGTGCCGAGTGCCGAGTGACTGGGAGGCATGAGTGATTGTGAGGTATGCCCGAGTGGCAAGAGTGATTGTGAGGTATGCCCGAGTGGCAAGAGTGATTGTGAGGTATGCTCGAGTGGCACGAGTGACTGTGAGGTTTGCCCGAGGGGCTGTATATGGGTGATGTTCTGCCCGAGGGGCTATTTATGATTTTATCACTGAGTTGCATCGCATTGGCATGCACACATGACATACAGGCATATAGATGTATTTTTCCCCATGCTGTACAACATCACATCATTCATGATTTCTCACACATTTTGACAGATGGGCATAGTGATGCATTGGTTTTACACGGGTCATCCGGAAGGAAAATGAAACATATTATTTATTATTGAAAAGATTTTTGGAGAAATTTATTATTTTCAAACTATTCATATTAATTACAACTCCGGCAAACGATTTGGGTTTTCACTGATATATTTGAAAGAAAGAACTACTATTTTTGAAATCATTATTTGGATAAGTATTTTATCCCTGAGTTACTTCTAGTATTATCTGCTTTATGTTGTTATGGATTGTTGTGGACTATTGGTTTTGGACCCGACCTTGGTGGAAGCTCGTCACTACTTTCAACCTACGACTAGGTTTGTTATTTACTTAGTACATAGGGTCGGTTGTACTGATACTACACTTCTGCACATTGTGTGCAGATGTTGGCTGTTGTTGTTGCTGTGCTCGATGGTTGCGAGACTTGAAGATATACCTGCATTCCTGTTGTAGTTGCCTCTTATTCAGGGTAGCCTTAAATTTTATAAAAGCTATGTTTATATACTATTCAAACAAACTATGTATTTATTTCATTTCCGCTGTGTATACTCTATTCTTAGAAGCTCATGATTTGTACTACCAGTTCTTGGGGAATGCATAAGGTTAAGATAATTATTTACTTAAATTGATTTAATAATTGTTATTGGAATTGGATAATTGAAAGTTGGCTTACCTAGCGGGTTGGGTTAGGTGCCATCACGACTAGTTGGATTTTGGGTCGTGACAAGGTGGTATCAGAGCTCTAGGTACATAGGTTCTACAAGTCATGAGCAAGTGTCTGGTAGAGTCTTGCGGATCGGTATGATGACGTCTATACTTATCTTCGAGAGGCTACAGGGCATTTAGGATATATGCTTCCCATCTTTCTTTCCTTATCGTGCGAGATTGATTCAGCTTGAAGTATAACTCTTTGAATTCCTTCCACGTATTCGTATGCGCACATGAGCGCTCGGTATCAGCTGTGTATCGTCGGCTTGTGATTTCAGGGATGATGTGCGAGATGTGTATTCTATGTTTTGGTGATGGGCCAGTCTGGAGGACTTGAGGCCAGGCTTAGACCGCAACTTAGGCTCGGTAGCTTTAGTTGTAACCTGTACATTTGGACTCATATGTTCGGTAATATCCCTATGAGTGGAAGTTATGGCTCGATGAGCGGCGGAATGGCTTTGTGATGAGTATGATGTAAATATAGGATATGTTAAGACGATTTGAATATGACGAGAAGTGTTTCCTTGAAATGTAAAGGAAAGGCCATTGAGTGCTTGATTTTCGAATTGATGTGGCGTACAGTCTCCAGTATGAATGTTTTGAAGGATCTTTCACATTGTTAAATTTTGGGGTAAAACTAAATTCTCACGTCTGGTTAATGAGTTTGGACTCAGATAGGCTAAGTGATTGCATAGTAATTGTGACTGCGAAAGGGTATAACAAGATACCAGATTGAGGCTAAGCAGGTGGATTATCCCCTGCGGAGTAATCTACGTAGGAGTATTCCTTATGATGTGAGCAGAGAGTTTCTTTCTGCTGACGGGGTGTATGGGTGGAGATTTGAATTTGAATCTGGTGGAGAAAGTTGACTTGTGTGTAAGAGGATGAATACGAGCTTAGCGGATGATTGAGGTATATTTATGGTTGGCGTTCTATGAACTTGGGAAGAAGTTTCTTTGGACTGACTGTGGCATTATGACAGTAAGAGAGTATTGGTATTGTGAGTTATGGAATGTTTTAACCTATGGCTTTGAGCCAAGTGGGGGAGTCTGCTATTGACCATTTGATTTCATGGTTAGGTGTTAAATTTTAATTTTGGTCTGAGGCATACTTGTGGGTTAGCTATGACTTGCAGAAGTTGAGATCGAGGATGACTCGAATAAGGAAATTCCTGGCTAAGGATTATATTGCACGTATGAGTAAATGAAATTTGCGGGATGAGTGAGTTGTTATTGGTGAATGATGTAGTGCGCACGAAGTATGAATTTGATATGTGTGTTAAAGTAGAGTTACTTCTTTGAGTATTGTGGTGCTATTGGGGCACGTGTCTTGGGGCCCATTTAGGCGGTGCAATTAGATTTGAGCAAAGTAGGTGACTCCCGAGATAATTTCAGTGGGTTTGAGAATTATATATAGCAATTGCGAATGTTTTCGGACTTGTGTAGGGATAAAATCCGAGATTTGCGTTTGATGGTGCCTGGACTTGCGAAAATTCTGTATAACTATGGATTCTACATTTTTGATAAAGGAAGGTAAGAAGAACAGTTTCAAATTCACATAAGGTATTCTCAGAGTGAGTGTTATAGTTGTGGAATTTTGAAGGTGCTTAAGAAGAATACAGTTGCTTATGGGCCGTAGGGCGTTGTGGTTCTATGCTAAGGTTTGTAGGGTAAGTTATGGTTAAAGATCGTGGTATTTTAGCAAGAAGAAGTATCAATCTGAAGACAAATTCGGAAGGGACTAGGAGAAAATAGGACAACTAGGTAGTAGGTTGGATCAGTATGGTAATGGATATGATCGGTTCTTCGGGTGCTTATGATATAGGGGTTTTCTACAGGTGTTTTATGGCAATACACTTGGACTTGGCGACCTGCGTGGCTTGGTCGAGTTAGAGGAATTTAGTTTTAAGGGCTTGATTATGTACAAATGGATTCCAAAGTATTCTTGATGGTTTCTACCGGTGTGGAAAACGTGTTGTATATTGTGATTTCCTCTTGGAAGGAAGCATGATAAAGGTTTCTAACTAACCGGATATGTAATTTGCTGGTGACCATAGTTGATAATGAGATTCTTGTGCTTTTCACATGATGGCAAGATAGATGTTATGTGTTGTGCGGAAGTTAGATTTACATGTACAAGGTGGCAGTTCAGTCTTGAAGGAAGGTAACGAAGTTTGGGCAGAATGGTCATGAATTCTTAGACAACATGGGCGGTTCCAAATGACTAGATGAATACGATTACTACTTGGTGTATAAGAAGGGTGCGTATTTCAGAAGGCATATTGTATTTTGACTTACGGATGTTTAATTAGTATTGCGGTACTTTCATGGTTGATAGACTGCTGATATTCAAATTTTGTCAAGTGGTACGGAAGAACTTTCAAAGTATTTCCCGTGGGATGATCATGTATGAGAAAGGTGTTAGTCATTCGGGCAGTGGAGATGGAATCAAATATGGTGATTGCCGTGTTCAATGGATTTGGAGATTAGGAGTTTCCAGGAGCAGATTGTTTCATGGTTGTGGACTGTGAAGTTGTGGCCGGAGCTAGCCAGATGATGAAATGTGTTATGATTCAGTCATTATGGATTTTCGGAGGGATTTTTATCTATTTGTGGGTAACCCGAGTTGATCTATAGGTCCATAGGTAGGCCCGATTAAGATGTGTCATTCGGTTGATGTTGAACTTATTCGTGTTCTCAAATGATCTGTGAGTTACTCATTTATGCTACGAGGAGCTGTGATTCATTGGTTATGTGCATAGATGGTGCGGTTCTATTTGAGATTTATAGCGGAATTTGAGTGTGATGAGTATTTGGGTATTGCATGATCGATAGCGTAATGGTTATGTTCTTTCAGGTTTTGTGTGGCATTTTTTTTGTCATTTGCCTCTCTGTGGTTATTGATTTTGAGCGGGGTGGCTTGAGGTACATATTATGGACCAACGTTTGGATGGGGTCACGCATTGCAGCGGAGTTATGTTAAGGTATGAACCGTGTGTTAGGATCAGGTGATGGTTCTACGGTGTATGATGAATTTTCAGCATTTCATTGTGGCGGTACTTGTTAATCTGGCGATGCAGTTCTCTCATTTGAGTCATTTTCCATGACTGGGTATATTTGAATAGTTGCGTATTGGTGCACGGATGGCACAGGTTGTGGCTCTGAGTTATATTGGTGCGGTATGTCTGTGGAACAGTTATGTTTAGTAATATAAGGTCATTGGACCTGGAATGGGTACCATCAGGGTTGATTCGGTATATTCGGGAGTATAATATTGAAAGTTGGCTAAAAAAGCGATTATGATTCTGGTTGGGACAAGAGAGCTCCGTGACTTGTTGATCTGGTAAGTAGTCATGAACTTTCGCGTGTTTCTTTTACTATCAACAGTTACGAAGGTTTTGGGATGAGGTTTGGTTCGATATGGGTTTAATACTAGTATTTGGTTGGTTTTGGAGGAGTCACTGTGGTCAGGAATGGTGCTATGAGCATGCGAGTTGTGTAATATGTTAGGTGATTGTGTCCGTGGTTATGGTTATGGTTATGGCTTGATACAGCTTGTTCAGACTCATACAGGGTGTAAATGTAAGATTCGTGTCTTAAAAGAAATTCTAAAGGTTCGAAATTAAATTCCAAGGTTTATAGGATAAAGTTAAATCAATATTTTCAGTTGTATTGTGTTGTCAAGCTCATATGGAATAGGGTGACGTGGGTTCAACCCCGGGTACGTGTGTGGTAAGATGGAACAGTGATTTGATGGCTTGGAAACAACTCTTAGCACGTTCGAGGACGAACGTATGTTTAAGTAGGGGAGAATGTAATGACCCGACCGGTCGTTTTGAGTATTACAACTCCGTTTCCCCATTTACTGCTCAAAGTGGGCTTTACAGTTGTTGTGTGACTTGCCGGGGCAATTGGTTCGGGTCCGGTGAGGTTTTGGAATGAATTGGAACACTTAGTTCCAAGGTTTAAAGTTTAAGTTAAAATAGTAACCGGATGTCAACTTATGTGTAAACGATCTCGGAATTTAATTCTGATGATTCCAATAGCTCTGTATGGTGATTTTGGACTTAGGAGCATGTCCGGAAAATTATTTGGAGGTCCGTAGTGGAATTAGGCTTGAAATATCGAAAGTTGAATTTTTGGGAAGTTTGACCGGGGCGTTGACTTTTTGATATCGGGGTCGGAATCCGATTTTGGAAATCAAAATAGGTCCGTAATATGAAATGTGACTTGTGCGCAAAATTTGAGGTCAATCGGACGTGAATTGATAGGTTTCAGAGTCGTTTGTAGAAACTAGAAATTTCGAAGTTCATTAGGCTTGAATTGGGGTGTAATTCATGGGTTTAGAGTTGTTTGAGGTGATTTGAGGGTTCAACTAAGTCCGTATGATGTTTTAGGAATTGTTGGTATATTTGGTTGAGGTCCCGAGGGGCTCGGGTAAGTTTCGAATGGTTAGCGGGTTGGATTTTGGTCTTGGAACTCTACTGGAATTTTTCTGATGCACCATCTGGTTTCCTTCATCGCATTCGCGAGTGGAGCCTCGCGTTCGCGAAGAGGAACTGAGAGGCTGGCAATATTTGCTCTTCGCGTTCACGAAGGGTGGACTGGGTGTGCATCGCTAACGCGAGAGGTGTTACGCGTTCGCGAAGAAGAGAGGGAGTAGTTGAGGACCCCCGACAATTGGTCTACGCGTTCGCGTAGGGGATGTCGCGTTCGCGAAGTGAGGGGGAACGAAGCATCGTGTTCGCGATTGGTTGAACGCATTCGCATAGAAGGCATTGAGGCAGAGGCATTTTGTGCTTCGCGAACGCGAGGGTGATGTCGCGTTCGCGAAGGAGGAATTTGGACGGGAACTATTTTGTGCTTCGTGAATGCGAGGCACTGACCGCGTTCGCGAAGAAGAAAAGCCTGGACAGTGAGTTTAAGTTCTGAAAATGGGACTTCATCCCATTTTTTATTTTTGACGGATTTGAGCTCGAGAAGAGGCAATTTTCGGGAGTTTTTCAAGGGAAACAATAGGGTAAGCGATTCTAACTCGGTTTTGGTTAAATTACACGAATCTATTATTATTTTTATCAACAAATTAGTGTTTTGAGTTGAAAATAGTAGAAAAATTTATAGACTTTAATTGAGGATTTGAAGGCCGAGTTGTGGTCGGATTTGAGTAATTTTGGTATGGTTGGACTCGTGGTTGAATGGGAGTTCGGATTTTGTGAGTTTTATCGGATTCCGAGGGTGGGCCCCACGGGTGAATTTTGGGGCGTAATTTCGGATTTTTGAAAAATATTAATATTTTGATATGGAATTTATTTCCTTTAATTTTTGTGAGCTGAATCAAATTAATTGTGACTAGATTCGAGCCCTTTGGAAGTTGATACGCGCAGAATGTAATTTCTGGAGCATTGCTTAGCTTGCTCGACTTTGGATTTGGCTTGTTCGAGGTAAGTAACTCTTCTAATCTTGGAGTTGAGGGTATGAACCCTGAATATATGTATTTTGTGAATTGTTGGGAGGTGATGCACATGCTAGGTGACAGGCGTGTGGACGTGCACTATAGAAATTGTTACATAACTGTTTCTGTGAAATTTTGTAGTTAAATGATCTTGGCATTTTCCATGCGTTTTATGAGTTAGAGAAATTAAGCTAAAAAGCATATTAAAAATCATGATTGAGGCTATGTGCCAGTATTATTGGGACCCACAGAGGTCATATTGCTGTGAATTATTTGTTTTAAATTGAAAATTCATACTCAGTCATATTCATTTCATTGCATATCATAACTCAATTTTATGACTCTATTTTGATGCGTATAAATATTTTGGGCCGAATGCCCTGTTTTACTGAAATGCCAGAGTGGCTTGAGAGGTTTATGACTAAGTGAGGCCGAGGGCCTGATTTGTGAGGATATTTATGGGATCGGGCTGCACGCCGCAGCATGTTGCACAACATGTTTGATATCAGCTGAGGGCCTGATTGTGAGGATGAGTGTGGATCGGGGCTGCCCACCTGCAGCATACTTTATTATTATAGCACGTGAGTTGTCCGTGCAGCACGTGAGTTGTCCATACAGATTATAGCGCTTTGGCTGAAGGAGCCCCTTCGGAGTCTGTACACACCCCCAGTGAGCGCAGGTACCTACTGAGTGCGAGTGTGAGTGCCGAGTGACTGGGAGGCATGAGTGATTGTGGGGTATGCCCGAGTGAAAAGAGTGATTGTGAGGTATGTCCGAGTGGCAAGAGTGATTGTGAGGTATGCCCGAGTGGCACGAGTGACTGTGAGGTTTGCCCGAGGGGCTGTATATGAGTGATGTTCTGCCCTAGGGGCTATTTATGATTTTATCACTGAGTTGCATCGCATTGGCGTGCACACATGACATATAGGCATAGAGATGTATTTTTCCTTATGCTGTACAACATCACATCATTCATGATTTCTCACACATTTTGACAGATGGGCATAGTGATGCATTGGTTTTACACGGGTCATCCGGAAGGAAAATGAATCATATTATTTATTATTGAAAAGATTTTTGGAGAAATTTATTATTTTCAAACTATTCATATTAATTGCAACTTCGGCAACGATTTGGGTTTTCACTGATGTATTTGAAAGAAAGAACTACTATTTTTAAAATCATTATTTGGATGAGTATTTTATCCCTGAGTTACTTTTGGTATTATCTGCTTTATGTTGTTATGGATTGTTGTGGACTATTGATTTTGGACCCCACCTTGGTGGAAGCTCGTCACTACTCTCAACCTACGGCTAAGTTTGTTACTTACTCAGTACATATGGTCAGTTGTACTGATAATATACTTCTGCACATTGTGTGCAGATATTGGCTGTTGTTGTTGCTGTGCTCGATGGTTGCGGGACTTGAAGATGTACCTGCGTTCCTGTTGTACCTGCCTCTTATTCAAGGTAGCCTTAGATTTTATAAAAGCTCTGTTTATGTACTATTCAAATAGACTATGTATCATTTCCGCTTTGTATACTCTATTCTTAGAAGCTCATGATTTGTACTGCTAGTTCTTGGGGAATGTATAAGGTTAAGATAATTATTTACTTAAATTACTTTAATAATTGTTATTGGAATTGGATAATTGAAAGTTGGCTTACCTAGTGGGTTGGGTTAGGTGCCATCACGACTAGTTGGATTTTGGGTCGTGACACTAATGGCTTTGACTCCATGCTCCTACTCCTACAAAACACAAAAATAACACTACAAAGATAACACAAATAAATAAATAAAATTAAAAAACAAAAATAAAAATAAAAAATAAAATTGGGTTGACTCTCAACAAGCGCTTGATTTAATATCGCGGCACGACTTACACCACTTCATCACTTTTCCTTCCACCTTGAGGATATGAATTGCGTCCCTAATTTTGCATCAATCTGTCACGTTCATAGAGCGGTGGTGTAAAAATAAAGGAACCAAGCAATAGGTATCGCATTTTGCACTTCTTGGCCTTTAAGTGAAGGATGTCATTTTGTCTCCTTGGTATCATAAATTTCAGAATATAAGCACTTTGTTCCCCATCCATTGACTCTTCCATATGCTCGAATGGATCAATTCTCATGTCACCAACCAAACATAATTTTAAAAAATGGTTAGAATGAGGCCCAATGCCCTCCAACTCTAGAATCACTTCACTTTTGATATCCTCACTTTTGCACACTTCGTCAACCTGGGCATTATTAAAAATATTTTGGTTGAATAGTTGAAATTCCTCTGAGCCAAATTGGTCTATCTCTTGCTTGAGCTCATTTCTTTCGTCTATCAGCTGTTCTGCCATATTTGACAAACCATTACGTAGAACCCCATGAAATTTTACCAGTTGAGCTTGTTCCTCTAGCCAAGATTGGCTCACAATATTTGCTTCTTCAAAGTTACCTTCTTGTGGGAACTCGCTCTCTTCGTCGAGTTGAGGTTCTTCTTGAAAATTGGCCATTAATTCGTCCATTCTAGCTTGTAGTCCTTTGATCCCTAAGGCGCCAACAACTTGTAACTCGGATACTTGCCTCATCATGTCATGTTGCTCGGTTACTACTTGTCTCATCATGTCCATAATACGCGCAACACATTCCATATCTTCCACTTCCGTGCTCCTATCAAACTCATAAACATTATTAGAAACATTATAATAAGAGCTCTGAGAGGGATAATAAGAATTAAGACAACCATCCCAATGGACACCTTGACAACCACACACATTACAAAAATTTGACACATCAGATTGAGATGCACAATTTTGCCACAAGTGTGGTCCTCCACAATATGGACAGGGATCACCATAATAAGAATAACCAATATTCGACCAATTCTCATTCCAAGATGCCATGTCAACAAAGATAATAAAATATTAATATAAGATAAAAATAAAAAATAAAAACTTGAATAGACAAAAGGTAAAAATCCAATCTAGTAGAATAGGTCATTTCTAAGTCCCCGGCAACGGCGCCAAAAACTTGTTGCTCCCAAACGCACACGCAAGTATACGTGGTCGACAAGTAATATAGGATTGTAAGTCCATATATCATACCCATATGGACTTCTGATTAACTATCAACTAAATTAAAATAAGATAATTAATCTACTCAAGCAATTTTTTAAAGTATGAATATTTAACTAAAACTAATCTAGAATAGTAAATAATGAAATTAAAGGAAACAAGTCTGCAATCTTAGAGATGAATACAATGGGAGGAAACATTCTAGAGCTACGGGTTAGCTAACAATCCTGTTGAGTTTTTCACTTAAATTGTCTAATTAATTTATCTAGTTTATTGGTTGACAGGGTTAATATTGCTCGTAGCCTTCTCCCGAAGTACTACTTGCCTATTCAAGCTAATCTAACGCATATATTACTATGGAATTAGAATTAACAAAAATGCATTAATAATTCTTGTATAGTAACCAAGTAAGGCGATTAGGTATATTCCTATCCTAACCGCAAATCCGCCCCCCACTCAGAGTTAAGATCTTGCTCTACTCAATCTTATATGCAATCTAGAATTCTCTCTCCCGAGTTCAATCCTAGATTCGTATATAGTATTTAATTGGTGATCAAGCAATCAAATAATTAAGCGCAAGATTGAATAAATAAACCAATATGATAAAATAATAAGAACAATTCAAGCTTCAAACTACAACGTTCATGTAGCACCCAACAACTTTAGAACTAATAAACTATGAGATTAAAGAAAGGGAAGAGAAGAAAAACTAATTAGAAGCTTTCTTCAAACGTGATGTGTGTTCCCCCACGTGAATTCTCCTTCAAAGTATGTTAGCTATCCTTCAAATTAGGTTTAGTACCCCTTTTATACGAGTTGGGGCCATGTAGAGCCTAAATAACCTTGTCTCGGACGAAATAGGAAAAATCCCGTCCGCAGTGTCTAGACCAGTGCCTCGCGCTGGAGGCAGAATGTTTTGCCTAATTTCAATTCCGTTCTTTCACTTCAAATTGTATTCCCTTTTTTTGTTGTCCTACACTTGGGAGACAAACGCCAAAGGGTGTCCCCCTTTGTCTTTTTTGTTTTTTTTCTTTTTTTCTTCTTCCGTGTTTTATTCAATTGTTCTAAATCTCTTCATCTTCACACCGCTTTATTCTTACACAGTTAAAATTGTCACGACCCAAAATATCACCACAGGCGTCGTGATGGCACCTAGTCTCTAAGGCTAGGTAAGCCGATTTCTAGTACATTTTGAAGCCATTTTTTTTAATTAAATAAGTAACCAAAACTAACAGTGGAATAAATATGAATATACAACCTCCCAAGACTGGTAGTACTGAGTCACGAACTCTAACTGAATACATAGAATGATCACGAGGACCGAATATACAATACTATTTGATTACAAGTTAACAGTACAATGAAATGAAAAGACTCCAAGGGACTGCGACGACCAAGCAGCTCTACCTTGAATCCTTACGATCCCGCTTTAACTCTGCTCAAATCTGTTATCTTCAATACCTGGCTCTGCACAAAAATATGCAGAAGTGTAGTATGAGTACGCCACGGTCGGTACCCAGTAAGTATCAAGACTAACCTCAATGGAGTAGAGACGAGGTACAGTCAAGACACTCACTAGTCTAATAACCTGTGCAATATAATATACAAAATAATAGGAAATAAATAACAATAGGGGCAACATAAAACAACCAGTGATATGCACAACAGACAACAAGAATACCATTAATATTGCTCAACAATTAATAAGTACAATTATACCCAATTAAATCAAGTCCTTCAAATAAATGTCTTTCACATATAATTCTTCTAAATAATTCTATTTCAAATATAATTTTCTCAATAAATTATTTTTTCAATATAATTCGTTCAATAAATCTTTTCAAATATAATTTCCTCAAATAAATATCTTTCAAATACAATTCTTTCATATAATACTTTCTAAGTAAAAATTCTTCCAAATAAATATTTTGAATATAATTCTTTCAATTAAAAAGTCACCATGTGATACCTCATTTCTTAATCATGAAAATACGGGTCTCAGCCCATTTTTATATTTTTCATAAACACGGGTCTCAGCCCATTTTCATATTTCCACGGCACCTCGTGCCCATAATTAAATTATCATTTTTTTCCAGCACCTCGTTCCCTCATTTCATATCACAACTGCACAGACAATTCACGTGCCAATTATCATTGTTATTTCATCACAGCACCTCGTACCCACATTTTATATCACAACTGCACGGATAATTCAAGTGCCAAATATCCTCATTATTTCCTCACGGCACCTCGTGCCCACATTTCATTTTATAATCCGCCTGACAATAGCCACAGGCTCTCAATTTTAACATAAATCAGATTGTTATCAATTTACCAACAACAAGACAAATTGCGCAAGGTATAAAAATAAACACAAGAAAATCATAACATCACATGAAAATTATCAACACCACAATCCCACATCATCACATATCGTCCCTGACAATAGCCACCCTTATCGCTCATATTGCCACCCTTATCACTCCTGTAGCCACCCTTATCGCTCCGCCCAAACAATATCAATAGCCACCCTTATCGCTCCTATTGCCACCCTTATCGCTCCGCCCAGACAATATTCCAACAAATACGACAACAGTGAAATGCCACCCTTATACCCACACAATATCAATGGTGAAATGCCACCCTTATCTCCCCAAAATAATAACTCACACAACACAACAATTTACACGGAAAATTAACACGACAATATAATAAAATCAATTCATATCACAATTTGCCCAATGGCCACAACCAAATTCCAAAGATATAACAAAATTAATTAATTTCACAACAAATATCCCAAGGCTTCACACAATGTATATAACACCCAAAAACAATCAATAGAGATAAAAATTTCTCAGCATAAGGCAAAACCTTCATTAATGCAAATTTAGATAATTATATTAATACTTATTCTTAAGTTCGCTTAAATTAATTATTTGCATAAGAAAATTCATATTGGAATCAATTTTCAAGAAATATTAAACCAACTATACTCACGCAATTTCATAAATATTTCAAGTAACAATCACATCAAATTATCATATAAAAACAAATTCAACAATAAGGATTTAGGCATGGCAAATAAATGATTTAATAATTTTTCACTTTACTAAACAATAATGCCTAAGACTTTAATTCAATGAATTTTGCACGTATAAGCCCGAGTACGTACTCGTCACCTCGCGTACACGGCTTTTAATATTTCACAATGGCACATAAGACTCAATGCCTAAGGGGTAATTCCCCCATTCGAGGTTAAGCAAGACACTTACCTTTTTGAAGTTAGGCCGATATTCCAAAATAGCCTTCTTGCTTGAATTGACCTCCTCACAGCTCAAATCTATCCAAATTAATTGTATAACTTCATTAAAATTCTTCGAAAATAATTCCGGATAATAATACGTCGACTTAAAAATTTATTTCAAAAAGTCAACAAAAGTCAACGCGGGACCCGCCCCTCGGAACCCGACGTAATTTTCATGAAATCCGAACACCCATCCCGATACGAGTTCAACCATACCAATTTTATCGAATTCCAATAACAACTCGACCTCCAAATCTTAAATTTTCGATTTTGGAAGATTTTACAAAAATCTTAATTTTTCTTCCATTAAATCTGAATTAAATGATGGATTCAAAGACATAATCATGGAAATTAATCAAAACTGGATAAGAATCACTTACCCCAAACACCCACGCAAGAATCTTTCCAAAAATCGCCTTCTACCGAGCTCCCAATTAGATTTTGAGTTATGAACTCAAACCCCCATTTTTGGGACTTTTAATTCTGCCCAGATAGGCCTTCTTCGCGTTCGCAACCTATGTCTCGCGTTCGCGAAGGCCAAAATCTCGCTGCCTCAATTTCTTCTTCGCGTTCGCGTTACCAGCGTCGCATTTGCGAAGGCCTGCCATGCATATCATCGCGTTCGCATTCAAGCTCTTGCGTTCGCAATGCACTCCGGTCTTACTGCTTCGCGTTCCTGATTGAAGCTTCGCGTTCACGAATGCTAATGACTCCAAGCCCAGTCCCCTCCTTCCTTCTACGCGTTCGCGACTGGCTCTTCGCGTTCGCGTAGGTTCTTTAGGCATACCTTCACGTTCGTGAGCCCTTCTTCACGTTCGCGAAGGCCAAATCCCAGCAGCCTCAAAACTCCTCTTCGCGTTCGCGTGACTCTCTTCGCGTTCGCGAAGAAGGAAGTCAGATACCAGATACAGCAGTTCCGAAACAGCCTGAAATGATCCGAAACACACCGAGGCCCCCAGGACCTCAACCAAATACACTAACAAGTCCTAAAACATCATACGAACTTAGTCAAATTCTCAAATCACCTCAAACAACATCAAAACGACAAATCGCGCCCCAAATCAAAATCTATGAACTTTGAACTTTCAAATTCTATAACTTGTGCCGAAACACATCAAATCAATCCAGAATGACTTCAAATTTTGCACACGAGTTATAATTGACATTATGGACCTACTCCAACTTTCGGAATCAGATTCCAACCCTAATATCAAAAAGTCCACTTCTGGTCCAATTCTCTAAAAATTTGACTTTCACCATTTCAAGCCTAAATTGGCTACAGACCTCAGATTCACAGTTCGGACATGCTCCTAAGTCAAAAATCACCCAACAGAGGTAACAGAACCGACGGAACTCCATTCTAGAGTCGTCTTCACATAGTTCCGACTACGGTAAAAATCCTAAGACTTAAGCTTCCGTCTTAGAGACTAAGTATCCCAAATCACTCCAAATCATCCGTAAATCAAACTCGACCACATACGCGAGTCATAATACATATTGCGAGGCTGCTCGAGACCTTAAGTCACTGAACGGGGCATAAATTTTTAAAACGACAAGTCGGGTCGTTATATATAATATTAAACATAAAGTAATATAATTAATACTCGAAAGACAATTAAAAGTGCTATAATGTGAGGCAATAATAGTTAAATATATGTATTTTTGGCCGAACATCAACACGCCTCAAGTTAACTCCTATTCTCCATAACAATTTTCCAACAATCTTAAAGATACTTCACATTTTATTCTTACGGAGAATACTAATTAAGTACATTATTCCCCTTGATGCTCTCTGCATCACCGTTGTTGTATTCGTGCTTTTGGAAAACCTCAAAATTAGATTTTGATGGACTTTAAACACGGTAACCTATTCCACTTGAAATATTTTTGTGTGACATAATATTTAACTACCAGGTATGCGTAATTGGACTAATACCTCCTAATTTTATGTTCTTTCCTGCTTATTCTCGAGAATATAATAGGTAGATGAACTTTGGCCTCGAGATGACACATATAATGTCCTTCCAATTCTAGAAGTATTTATAGTTATATATTATTTGCTAATATGTAGGGATTTGTAGTTTGTTACTAAGTATATGCATTTTGCATTGTGAAAAAAATGCACTTTAATTTTGTAGTCTTAGAGCTGCTTTTGTAGTTCTCTTGATCGTGAGCATTTTAAAATTTTCTCTTGATATCTTGAAGAGGCAGTATGGTATTTATTATTTTAGTAGTTGTGGAATTTTCTGTTGTCAAAAGTATAATTTGTTTATGTTGCTTGAGATCATGAGCATAAATAATAATGTTTAAATATTATTTAAAGGTTGGCGATCTTTTATCATGAATTTGATGTCTCTCGGTATATGTGTTTTTTAGTTTTGAGATAACGAATTGGAGCATTCCGAGAGTCACCGTGATTTTGGGTACTGAAATGAAAGAAACTATACTCGTCTGATCTTTTCCTTCACTTCTGTTCTTTGTATTCACTTCCGTTGGATTTTCTTGCTTACAATCCTCAGATCTCTTCTATAAATCGAATCTTTGTGTAATCGAATCAGTACCTTCTTTCTATATGTGTCTTCACATGCAAATGTGCGTAATAATACTTGGACAAGTTCACCTTCTTTCTCTTTGTTTGTCAATGATGCTAATTAAATTTATTAGTTTCAAAAGTTTGCTTAACTGATCTGATTTTATCTCTTTTTCATCTTCTTATTAACTGTTCTCTTCTTGTTGTCTCTTAAATCTTAATAATACATTTCCGAATACTTTGTTTTCAATTGTTAATCTGATTGAATCATAATCTGCTTTGGTTTATTTAGTGCCGTTATAATACACAGTGTTTTGTCATCATTTTCCTTAGTAAACAGAAAAAGTGTGCTTCAAAGTTTCAATTTTTTTCAGATCTAAGAGTTAGAGATTTGAATATATTGTTTATTTGTTTATTGTTTTAGATCTGTGTCTTAGATAACACTTGTTCAAGTGTATCTTGTTCCTGTTGAAAAAGGGGTTAAAGATTTTAGAATCTATTGTGTCTTTGTTCATATCCAAGTTATTATCTTTTTGTCTTACTTGGCGGTTGACATTTCCAGTGAAAAACGAGTCACATTCTGTGCGTAGCTTCTTGCATTCTGAGTTAAAAAGGCTCCTTCAGAGTTCAGATTCCCTTTCTCTGTAACCAAAAATTTAAATCTCAGTCAACTGTTTCTTCCAGTCACTCTTTGTACATTTATTATTCTTCATTTGGTTCACTTAAATTTTCTAATGCCTCATATGTTTTGATATATATATATATAGATATTTTTTTTATAAAGCTTGTATCTTTTTGGGTTAGTCATTTTTCTTGTGATTATTTTGAATTGACTATTTTTAAATCGACTTAAAGTTTTATTTCATCCTTTTTTGCGCTCCTTTTCTACGGGTGGGGCCTCACCAATGGTAGCGGTGATAACCCGTCTCCCCTCTTTGTTCGTCTTCATGGTATTTTGTGTGTATTTCAGGTCATGGCCTGTGGATATTAGCGGCGAAAGGGACGTGTTTGTGCAAACATTGAAGAACAACTCGGGCGAGTGTCAGCAAGGGGCAGCGGGAGTTGGACGCGAACATGCTAGGTGGCCTCAACATCGTCGTATATACCAAGACAATTCCAAGGTTCTACTCACGGGAGTTGGTACTTCCCATTTTCCAGTTTTCCTTTGTTGTGTTAGTTAAATTGCTGCCATCTTAGTTTGTATTAGTTTATTTATTGTATTAGTGTGCCTGTAGTTGTAACTTGTCTTCTTTTGGTTTGGTCTGTTGCCTTGTGTGTGATAGTGATTCCCCTTACTCTGTCATAGGTATAGTGGTTGTGGTCTGGATGATCGAGTGAGGGCATGTCCTCGGGGGGTGGGGCGGGAGGCAAGGGAGGTAAATGGAACAAGGGTGTCTATACGTTGAGAATTGGGTCATGGAACGTAGGTACATTGACAGGTAAGTCTATAGAGTTAGTGAAGATCCTCCAGAAGAAGAGAGTCAATATAGTGTGTATCCAGGAGACAAGGTGGGTAGGGTCGAGGGCGAAGGACGCAGACAGGTATAAACTTTGGTACTCAGGAGTCGAAGAAGGTAAGAATGGAGTGGGCATCTTGATGGATAGGAAACTTAGAGAGTCCGTGGTTGAGGCTAGACGGGTGAATGATATATTGATGATTATTAAGTTGGTGGTTGGAGAGTGCACCCTAAATGTCGTTAGCGCCTATGCGCCGCATGCGGGCCTAGATGAGGAGGTTAAACGGTGCTTCTGAGAGGGGTTAGATGAGATTGTGCACCAGGTTCCGCCTGCTGAGAAGCTATTCATATGAGGGGATTTCAATGGGCATATTGGGTCGACCGCAGGTGGTTATGGCGAGGTGCATGGAGGCTTCGATTTTGGGGAGAGGAACGGAGGAGGTACATCGTTGTTGGACTTCGCTGAGGCTTTTGGGTTGGTGATTGCGAACTCTAGCTTTCCAAAGAGGGAGGGGCATTTGGTTACTTTTCAAAATGCGGTGGAGAAGACTCATATTGACTATTTCCTCCTCAGGAGGTGTGACAGAGGGTTGTGCAAGGATTGCAAGGTGATTCCGGATAAGATACTCGCGACGCAGCATAGGCTCTTGGTGATGGACGTTGGTATTATGTTAAAGAGGAGGAAAAGGTCTGCTTGAGGAAGATCGAGAATCAAGTGGGGATCCTTAACTAAGGATAAAGCCCAAGAGTTGGAGGGGCAGTTATCACCTATGGGAGTGTGGAAGAGTAGTGGTGATACGAGAACTATGTGGTCAACGACATCAGACTGTATTAGGGAGGCTGCGAGAGAGGTGTTAGGGCTCTCGACGGGTGTCTCTGGTGGGCACAAAGGAGACTGGTGGTGGAATGAAGTGGTCCAAGGTAAAGTGGAAGCGAAGAAGGCAGCGTACCTGAAGTTAGTGGGGAGCATAGGAGAGGAGGGGAGGTGAGCGTGCATGGAGAGGTATAAGGTAGCTAGAAAGGAGGCTAATAGGCAGTCACGGAGGCTAAGACTGTGGCTTATGGTCATGTGTATGAGGAACTGGGAAAAAAGACGGGGAGAAGAAGTTATTCCGGCTTGCCAAGTTAAAAGAGAGAAAGGCTCGGGATTTGGACCAAGTCAGATGCATCAAGGGCGAATTGGAGCATTCCTGTAATGACCCGGCCGGTCATTTTGAGTATTATAACCCTGTTCTCCCATTTAATATTCAATTTATGCTTTGTAATTGTTTTATAACTTACCGGGTTAGTTGGTTCGGGTCCGGAAGGAATTCGGAGTGAAACGAGACACTTAGTCTCATAATTGAAAATTTAAGTTAGAAAAGTTGACCGGATGTGGACTTATGTGTAAACGACCTCGAATCTGAATTTTTATGATTCCAATAGCTTTGTATGGTGATTTTGGACTTAGGAGCGTGTCCGGAAAATTATTTGGAAGTCCGTAGAGGAATTAGGCTCGAAATGCCGAAAGTTGAATTTTTGAGAAGTTTGACCGGGGGTTGACTTTTTGATATCGGGGTTGAAATCCGATTCTGAAAATTTTAATAGGCCTGTTATGTAATTTATGACTTGTGTGCAAAATTTGAGGTCAATCGGAATTGATTTGATAGGTTTCAGCATCAAATGTAGAAGTTGGAAATTCTTAAGTTCCTTAAGTTTGAATTGTGGTATGATTCATGGTTTTATTGTTGTTGGATGTGATTTGAAGACTCGACTAAGTTCATATAATATTTTAGGACTTGTTGGTACATTAGGTTGAGGTCCCGAGGGTCTCGGGTGAGTTTCAGATGGTTAACGGATCAAAACGTGGACTAAACTAGATGTTGCAATTTCCTTCTGCTGCAAATTCCTTCGCCGAAAATCGAGCCCAAAATCTCCGAGAATCGAGCCCAGAATCTCCCATGATCGAGCCCAGTATCGAAGCCATGATCGAAGGCAGAGTCGAGGGCCATGATCGAGCCCAGTATCGATGCCAAGATCGAAGGCCAGGTTCGAGGGCCATGATCGAGGCCCAGGATCGAGACCTAGGATCGAGGACCACGATTGAAGGCCAAGATCGAGGAAGTACCGAGGTCTGTCTGGGCAGAATTATAAAGCGGGGGACTCCATCCCATTCGCCATTTTTAACAAATTAGAGCTTGAGGAGAGGCGATTTTTGATAGATTTTCAAGGAAAACTTGAGGTAAGTCCCTTAAGATCATTTCTACTCCATAATATTGAATTATCATTGAATAATCCGACTAGATTACATGATTTTGAGGTGTAAATCGGAGATTTGAACTTAGAAATTTGGAAATAAGATTTGTAGATTTGAGGGTCGAGTTGAGGTCGGATTTTGGTAAAATTGGTATGGGTAGTGGGTTTTCGGATTTTGTAAACTTTGTCGGGTTCCAAGACGTGCGATTTTTGAGCTAAATTTCGGATTTTTATGGAAAACTTGCATTTTCTTATGGAATTAATTCCAATAAATTTTATTGACTGAATCAAATTATTTATTGCTAGATTTGAGGCATTTGGAGGCCAATTCACGAGGAAATCACATTGCAGAATAAGAAATTCACGGCTTGATGTAAGTAACAGTTTAAAATCTGGTCTTGAGGGTTTGAAACCCCGAAATTTTGTGTCATGTGATTATTTTGGAGGTGACGCATATGCTAGGTGACGGGTGTGTGGGTGTGCACCGAGGAGATTGTGACTTGGTCCGTCCCGTGGAACTGTAAAGTTGAAGAACTTGTTGTTAGTTATATGCTCTCTATGTGTTGAAGAAATTTGACTGTAAATCATGTTAGAAAGCATGCTTAGGCTATGTGATGGTACTGTTGGAACCCACAGAGGTCGCGTGCTTGTTGAATTATTCGCTAATTGTTATCTTTTACTCGGTCATGATTTTTCTTGCGTATCATACCTCAGTCTTTCTTGATATTTGTTGATACACTATGTTATCTTTGTTTGGGCTAATCTTTGTGATTTCCGAGAGCCCGATAGACTAGAGAGGTTGAGGACTGAGTAAGGCCGAGGGCCTGTCGGTGAGGTAAGGATATTATGGTACGTGAGTTATCCGTGCAGGATATTATAGCACGTGAGTTGTCCGTGCAGCACGTGAGTTGTCCGTGTGGATTATGGTGCTTGGGCTGTAGGAGCCCCTCCGGAGTCTGTACACTCCCAGTGAGTGCGGGTACCCATTGAGTGTGAGTGCTGAGGGCTGAGAGTAGAGTGGTTTAGTTGTTGTGACGAGTGGAGTGATTGTTGCCCTGAGAGGCTGTACTTGCTTTTCATTTGTTGTTGCACTTAGTTGCTATTTGTCATTGTTGTGAAATTCTCTGAAATATTTTATATCCGGATTACATGAACTTGAACTGTATAAATTGATTTGACTTAAACTGCTGGATTTGAAATCATGTCTATTCTCTGTTGGAATTACTGGAAATGAACTATAACTGTATAGCTCGTCATTATCTTCAATTCCTTATTTATTATAGTTACTTGCTGAGTTGGTTGTACTTGTACTACACCCTGCACTTCGTGTGCAGATCCAGGTGCTTCTGGACATAGTGGGTGTTGATTTTCTCGCACAATTGATTTTTCGGAGATTCAGAGGTAGGTGTCGTATTTCGCAGACCTTGTCTCTCCTTCCCTATCTCCTTGTTTACTGTATTTGGTCTTAGACTATTATAGACCATTTTCTTTTGACTTATATCCATATTAAATGCTCATGTACTCATCTACATCAGGTTTTGGGGAGTGTTCGTATCAGTATTTGTGGGATTTTGTATCATGTTTAAATATTATATTTTCAAACGTAAGAGAAATTGTATTTTATTGAGATTATCGGCTTGCCTAGTATCGAGATAGGCGCCATCACGACAGGTTAGGATTTTAAGTCGTGACAAGTTGGTATCAGAGCCTAGGTTACAAAGGTCTCACGAGTCATGAGCAGGTTTAGTAGAGTCTTGCGGATCGGTACGGAGACGTCTGTACTTATCTTCGAGAGGTTGCAGAACCCTTAGGAAAATTTCACTTTCTTATATTCTGTCGTGCGAATTTGTTGATTCCGGAAGCTAAATTTCTATTATTTTATTCTCTCACATATGTTGAGGACACGTACTACCGGATCGGACGGTCAGCCACCAGTGCCACCAGTTAGGGCCGCGAGAAGCCAGAACCGTGGTAGAGGCCGGGGCCGAGGTGTAACTCGTATCACAGTTGGGCCAGCACCTGTAGTACCACCAGTTTCTCCAGCTCAGGAGTAGATTCCAGATATAGCTGAGCCGACAGGACCAGCTCAGGCATCAGTTGTGCCTATTAAGATTCCAGGCCTTTAGGAGATTTTGGCCCAGATATTGACAGTTTGCACTGGTCTTGCTCAGGTGGTTTCGGCTCAGGTCGCACTTGCCACTTCTCAGGCCGGGGGAGGTACTCATACCTCTGTTGCCCGTACTCCAGACCAGGTAGTACAGGGACTTCATATACCGGGGGCACCACCAGCCCAGCTGGTTGCAGCTGCTCAGGCCCCGGTAGTTCATGTTATGGCAGATGATGAGTAGAGGAGACTTGAGAGATTTGAGAAGCTTCGACCTCCACCATTTAGCGGCACTGAGTCAGAGGATGCTCAGGGTTTTCTGGATAAGTGTCAACGGATGCTTCGGACAGTGGGTATTCTAGAGACCAGTGGGGTCTCATTCACTACTTTTTAATTTTCTGGGCTGCCTTCAGATGGTGGGAGGCTTACGAGAGGTGTAGGCCGGTCGGTGCAGCACCCCTTACCTAGCAGCAGTTCTCTGGTCTATTCCTGGAGAAGTTCGTGCCTCAATCCCACAGAGAGGAGCTGCACAGGTAGTTTGAGCAGCTTCGTCAGGGTGATATGTCTGTGACACAGTATGAGATGAGATTTTCAGAATTGGCCCGTCATGCTATCCGGTTAATTCCCACAGACAGGGAAAGGATCAGGAAGTTCATAGATGGCCTCACTTTTCAGCTGCGATTACTCATGACTAGAGAGAGAGTGTGTGGTGCTACTTTCGATGAGGTTGTCGACATTGCTCGTTAGATTGAGATGGTTCGCAGCTAGGAGCAGGTTGAAAGGGAGGCTAAGAGGCCTCGTGGTTCAGGTGATTTTAGCGGTGTTCCTTCAGGGGGTCAGTTTTACTGCGGCAGGGGTCAGTTTTACAGACATGCTCAGACGGGTCGTCCCGCTCATCGTGGTGCATCAGCTAGCCACGGTCCTTACAGTGCTCACTCAGGCCAGTCTTCATTCAGTGCACTACCAGCGCAGAGTTCTCATCATGCCTCGTCCGCTCAGGCTTCTACCGGTAATTCTTTGGGTTATCAGGAACAACAGTTCCGTCAGAGGAGGGGTTGTTTCGAGTGCGGAGAATTGGGTCATTTCAAGAGAGATTGTCCTAGGTTATTAAGTGGGGCTCTACAGCAGAGTTCTAGACCGACGGCACCAGTACTAGTAGTTACACCACCCGCCCAGCCAGCTCAGGGTGGGGGTCAGGCAGCTAGGGGTCGCTCAAGAGGGGGAGGCCGGTCAAGTGGCGGTCAGGCCCGATTCTATGCTTTTCCTGCAAGGCCAGATGTTGTTGCCTCAGATGCAGTGATCACATGTATTGTTTTAGTGTGCCACATGAGGCTTCTATATTATTTGACCCTGGTTCTACTTATTCATATGTATCATTGTATTTTGCTCATTATCTGGATATGCCCTGTGAGTCCTTAGTTTCACCTGTTTTTGTATCTACACTAGTGGGCAATATTATTACTACAGCTCCAGTATTGGTGTTGCCTATAGGTTCAGAGTCTTATACGGTGTATTGTGACGCGTTGATCTCGGTGCGGTGCTGATGCAAGATGGCAGGGTGATTGCCTATGCGTCCAGACACTTAAAGGTACATAAGAAGAATTATCTAGTCCACGATCTTGAGTTAGCAGCTATTGTTCATGCCTTGAAATGTTGGCGACATTACTTGTATGGCATCCAGTGTGAGGTATATACCGATTATCGGAGTCTACAATATTTGTTTAAACAGAAGGATCTTAATTTGCAGCAGCGAAGGTGGTTAGAGTTGCTTAAGGATTATGACATTACCATTCTCTATCATCCCGGAAAGGCCAATGAAGTGTCTGATGCCTTGAGTCGTAAGGCGGAGAGTTTGGGCAGCTTAGCATACTTACCGGTAGCAGAGAGGCCTTTAGCCTTGGATGTTCAGGGATTGGCTAACCAGTTTGTTAGATTGGATGTTTCAGAGCCGAATCTAGTTTTGGCTTGTGTGATTTCTCAGTTTTCTTTATATGATCGCATAAGAGAGCGCCAGTATGATGATCCACGTCTGCTTGTCCTTAAGGACATGGTTCATCACGGTGATGCCAAGGAAGTCACTATTGGAGATGACGGTGTATTTTGGATGCAGGGCAGGCTATGTATGCCTAATATAGATGGTTTGCATGAGCTGATTCTCCAGGAAGCTCACAGTTCACGGTACTCCATTCATCCAGGTGCCGCGAAGATGTATCAGGATTTGAGGCAGCACGTGGCTCCCATTGATGACAAGATGCGGGAAGCGAGGCTTAGATGGTTCAGACATGTTCAGAGGAGAAGCCCAGATGCTCCGGTACGGAGGTGTCAGCGGCTGGTTGTGGAGGGCACGAGAAGAGGTAGAGGGCGGCCTAAGAAGTATTGGGGAGAAGTGATCAAGCAGGATATGGCGAGGCTCCAGATTTTCGAGGACATGACACTTGATAGGAAGATGTGGAGGTCGAGTATTAGGGCTATAGGTTAGGAGATAGTTGAGTTGTGCCTTACTTTGTACTATTGTGAGACTAGCCATGTAGGGTTTTTGTCTAAGATAGCTAGTGGCAATGTTGTGTCTTACTATTTCTCTTTTCAGTGCAAGTCCTATTTACTAGCTATCGCTTTTGCTTTGCATCTTTCTTCTATATTTCATGGCGTTCTTATTTTTCTTATGATTGTTGTGGTGATACTAATATTGTCTCCCTTTGCTTTGCATCTTTCCTCTGGATTTCATGGTGTTCCTATTTTTCATATGATTATTGTTGTGATACTAATATTGTCTCATTTTTGTCCTTTTGTCTTTTTGTTTTTTTGAGCTGAGGGTCTTTCGGTAACAGTCTCTCTACTCCTTCCGGGTAGGGGTAAGGTATGCGTACACACTACCCTCCCCAGACCCCATTAATGAGATTTTACTGGGTTGTTGTTGTTGTTGTTACTATTGGTGGAGGCGGAAGAAGAAAGATATAATTGGGTTTGTAGCTCGGTGTCTTAATTGTCAACAGGTAAAGTATGAACATCAGAGGCCGGGAGGATTGCTTCAGAGACTTGAAATTCCGGAGTTGAAATGGGAGCATATTACCATGGATTTCGTAGTTGGGCTTCCATGTACTTTGAGAAAGTTTGATGATGTTTGGGTGATAGTAGATCGGTTGACCAAATTTGCCTATTTTATTCCAGTTGGTACTAATTATTCTTCGGAGCGGTTGGCTGGGATTTATATTCGTGAGATTGTTCGCCTACACGATGTGCCAGTGTCCATCATTTCAGATCGGGGCACACAGTTTACATAACAGTTTTGGAGAGCAGTGCAGCGAGAATAGGACACATAGGTTCAGTTGAGTACAACATTTCACCCTCAGACGGACGGATAGTCCGAGCGCACTATTCAGATATTGGAGGATATGCTACGCACTTGTGTCATTGATTTTGGGGTTCTTGGGATCAATTTCTGCCACTCGCGGAGTTTGTTTACAATAATAGCTACCAGATGGCTCCGTATGAAGCTTTATATAGGAGACGGTGTCGGTCTCCGGTGGGTTGGTTTGAGCCGGGTGAGGTTAGAATATTGGGTACTGACTTGGTTCAGGATGCTTTAGAGAAGGTCAAAGTGATTCAGGAACGGCTTCGCACAACGCAGTCTAGACAAAAGAGTTATGCCGACAGGAAGGTCCGTGATGTTACTTACATGGTTGGAGAGAAGGTTCTGCTCAAGATTTCACCCATGAAA
The DNA here is from genome assembly GCF_000390325.3 of Nicotiana tomentosiformis. NCBI lineage: Eukaryota > Viridiplantae > Streptophyta > Magnoliopsida > Solanales > Solanaceae > Nicotiana > Nicotiana tomentosiformis. The sequence continues at coordinate 12,905,736 of NC_090815.1, read as the reverse complement.
GGTGTGTTGAGGTTCGGGAAGAAGGGAAAGTTGAGCCCTCAGTATATTAGGTCATTTGAGATACTTAAGAAAACTAGAGAAGTGGCTTATGAACTTGCTTTGCCACCCAATCTATCAGGTGTTCATCCAGTGTTCCATATATCCATGCTCCAAAAGTATGTTGGGGATCCGTCTCATATTCTGGATTTCAGTACAGTACAGCTGGACGGTAATTTGACTTATGATGTGGAGCCGGTGGCTATTTTAGACCGGTAGAGTAGTGGGAGTTTGTGCTCCTCCTCCAGCCTGTGAGACGACTGGTGCCACTGGAAATGTACCATTCTAGACCACACCCTCCATAAGACTCACCAATCGGACTAGAGCGTCCTGAAGCACTGGAGTGGCTATGAAACCTTCTGGGACCTTAACTGGTCCAACTGGTACATTCTGAACTGGGACCTCCTCCTGAAGGTCTATCTGAGGTTCTTCAACAGGTGCAGCTGCTCGAGCTCTGGACTGAGCTCTACCTCGGCCTCGACCTCTACCCCTAGCCATAGTTGCCATTGGGGGTTCTGGTCCCTGTCCATCGGTAGAGGTATTACGCGTTCTCACCATCTGCGAGAGAATAAGAGTAGAATGGTTCAATCATCGATGATAGAATAAAATCGGTCGACAGAATAAGAAAGAAGTGATATTGTTCCTAAACTTCATAGCCTCCGAGAGATAAGTACACACGTCTCCGTACCGATCCTTCAGACTCTACTAAGCTTGCTCGTGACTCGTGAGACCTATGTAACCTAGTGCTCTGATACCAACTGTCACGACCCGAAATTCCCACCTTCGGACCGTGATGGCGCCTAACATTTCACTTGCTAGGCAAGCCAACGTTAGAATAATATTATCCATTTTAAAACAATTATAAATTTATTAATAACAAGGAAACAAATGCGGAAGCAAAGTTTGAAATATAGTGAAATAATCCATCAAACAACGGTGTCTAAATACCATCCCAGAATTGGTGTCTCAAGTGCACGAGCTTCTAGAATAAATACAAATAAAGGTCTGAATAAAATAAAGCTGACTGAAAATAAACATACAGCCAAAGTAAAATAGACGGGGACTTTAGAACTGCGGACGCCATGCAGTTATACCTCAAGTCTCCTCTAAATAACTGAAATTCGAGCAAAACTATGGTACGCCGCTGGGACCAACTCCAAAATCTACACAAGAAGTGCAGAGTGTAGTATCAGTACAACCGACCCCATGTACTGGTAAGTGCCGAGCCTAACCTCGACGAAGTAGTGACGAGGCTAAGGCGGGTCACTTACATTACTTGTACGCAATATTAGATACAACAACAATAATAGAAATAAATCAAGTAACTCATTTATAATAATTGAAGCCAACTCAGCAGTCATAATCAATTATCATTTCCATCAATTCAGTTGCAGCGTGCAACCCGCTCTCACAATATATTCATTTTAACAAGTCTGTTGCGGCGTGCAACCCGATCCTCCAATATTGACTTTTAATAAGTCTGTTGCGGCGTGCAACCCGATCCTCCAATATATTTATTATAATCAATCATGTTGAGGCGTGCAACCCGCTCCTCCAACATTTTCATTTACCAATTCGTATAGAAGAAATTTTCCCAATAAATGTAACAATTAATATAAAATTACAAGACAGCAAGCATACAATAATTATGGTTTAATTATGAAGCAAACAATGACAAATAGCAAATTATTATGGAAATCAGGGAGCAAATAGGCAGTTTAATATTTAATATGCTAAATGTCAAATAACAATTAAGGCACATAATTCAAATAGCATGTAACAATTAATGCAGGAATTCAAGAATTTATATTTGCAAAGAATAAGTGAGAAATAATTATTATAATAATAATTAATTTATGATTAAAAATAATTTATGATTTTTCAAGTAAGCAGGCAAACAATTAATTTGACGAAGTATAGACACTCGTCACCTCGCCTATACGTCGTTTACATGCAATTCACATAACAAACAATTTAAGGGTTCTATTCCCTCAAGTCAAGGTTAACCCCGACACTTACCTCGCTTTGCAAATTCCAATCAATTATTCAACCACAAATTTTCCTTTTAAGTTTGCCTCTGAAAGCTTCAAATCTATTCACAAACAATTTATATTCAATACTAATCATAGGAATTAATTCCATATGAATTTACAAATTTTCCGGATAAAAATCCAAAATTTATTAAAATATTCGGCAATGGGACCCACGTCTCAAATCCTGGAAAAACTCACGAAATTCGAACACCCATTCCGATACGAGTTCAACCATACCAAATTTGTCCAATTCCGATATCAAATGGACCTTCAAATCTTAATTATTTTTTTTTGGAAAATTTTACAAATATTCCAATTTCTTCCATCTAAATCCGAAATAAATGATGAATATAGACATGGATTTGTGAAATACAATCACTATATGATAAAGAACACTTACCCGGTTCAAAGTCGTGAAAATCCCCCTTGAAATCGCCCAAATTCGAGACTTAAAACTCAAAAATGAGTAAAAATGGCTAAGACCCGATTTTATGTATTCTGCCCAGCATTTTCGCATTTGCGGGCTATATTTTCGCACCTACGGTCTCGCATTTGCGAGACAAAGCTCGCATTTGCGAAGTAGAGCTGCCAGGCGAGGTTCCGCACCAGCGGACAAAATGTCGCACTTGCGAGGTCCGCTTCTGCGCAAAAAGGCCGCAGCTACGAAGACCGCATCTGCGATGGAAGTCTCGCTTCTGCTAGCTCGCACCTGCGGTCAAAATTTCGCAGGTGCGATTACACCAGAACTCAAAATTTCAGATTCTGCTTAAGTCCAATTCTTGTTCGATTTCAATCCATTTCACTCTTAGGGTAGTCGGGACCCCGCTCGAATATACCAACAAAAACCGTAACATAATACGGACTGACTCGGGGTCTAAAATCACGTCAAACATACTGAAATTACAATTCACACCCCGATTCGAACTTTGAGTTTTAAACTTTTAATTTGCAAATCTCGTGCCAAAACATATTAAATGAATCCGGAATGACTTCAAATTTTGCACACAAGTCATAAATTACATAACGAAGCATTTCAAATTTCCAGAATCGGATTCCGACTCCGATATCAAAAATTCAACCCCGTGGTCAAACTTGGAATATTTAGCCTTTAAATTACTTGTTCCGTTAAATGGTCATAACTTGAGCTAGGGACCTCCAAATTAAATTCCGGGCATACATCCAAGTCCCAAATCACGATACGGAGCTACCGGAACTGTCAAAACACTGATCTAGGACCGTTTGCTAAAAATGTTGACTAAAATCAACTCGCTTGAATTTTAAAGCTCTATTTCACATTTTAATTCATTTTTCACATGAAAACTTTTCGAAAAATTTTTCGGACTGCGCACGCAAGTCGAGGAATGATAAATGGTGCTTTTCGAGGTCTTAGAACACAGAATTACTTATTAAATTTGAAGATGATATTTTGGGTCATCACATTCTCCACCTCTAAAACAAATGTTCGTCTTCGAACGGAGTTAGAAAGAAGTACCTGAGCTTTTGAATAAGTGTGGATATTTACTCCGCATGTCCAACTCGGACTCCTAGGTAGATGCCTCAATCGGCTGACCTCTCCATTGCACCCGAACTGAAGGATAACTCTTTGACCTCAACTGTCGGACCTGCCGGGCTAGAATAGCCACCGGCTCCTCCTCGTAAGTCAAATCTTTGTCCAGTTGGAGTGAGCTGAAATCTAACACATGGGACGGATCACCATGATATTTCCGGAGCATGGACACATGGAACACTGGATGAACCGTTGATAAACTAGGTGGTAATGCAAGCCTGTAGGCTACTTCACCCACCCTTTCAAGAATTTCAAAGGGTCCGATATACCTAGGGCTCAACTTGCCCTTCTTTCCGAACCTCATTACACCTTTCATAGTGAAACCCGGAGCAATATTTTTTCTCCAACCATGAATACAATATCATGAACTTTACGGTCGGCATAACTCTTTTGCCTAGACTGAGCTGTGCGAAGTCGATCCTGAATAATCTTGACCTTATCCAATGCATCCTGTGCCAAATCGGTACCCAACAACCGAGCCTCTCCCGGTTCAAACCAACAAACTGGCGATCGGCATCGCCTTCCGTATAATGCCTCATATGGAGCCATCTGAATGCTCGACTGGTAGCTATTATTATAAGCAAACTCCGCAAGTGGCAAGAAATGATCCCAAGAACCTCCAAAGTCTATAACACAAGCACGGAGCATATCTTCCAATATCTGAATAATGCGCTCTGATTGTCCGTCTGTCTGTGGATGAAATGTTGTACTCAACTCCACCCGCATGCCTAATTCATGATGTACAGCCCTCCAGAAATGTGAGGTAAATTGCGTACCTCGATTCGAAATAATAGACACGGGCACACCGTGAAAGCGGACAATCTCACGAATGTGATTTTCAGCTAACCTCTCTGAAGAATAGGCAACTGCCACTGGAATGAAATGTGCTGACTTGGTCAACCTGTCCACAATGACCCAAACTGCGTCAAATTTTTCTCTGAGTCCGTGGGAGTCCAACAACAAAATCCATAGTGATACGCTTCCACTTCCACTCAGGAATTTCTAACTTCTGAAGCAAACCATCAGGTCTCAGATGCTCGTACTTAACTTGTTGACAATTTTGACACCGAGCTATATATGCAACTATATACTTTTCATTCTCCTCCACCAATAATGTTGCCGCAAATCTTGACACATTTTTGGCGGTACCTGGATGAATAGAATACCTAGAACTGTGTGCCTCTTCAAGAATTAATTTACGAAGCCCATCCACATTAGGCACACAAATACGGCCCTGCATTCGCAGAACTCCATCTTCCCCCACAGCAACCTATCTGGCATCACCTTGCCGCACCGTGTCCTTAAGGACAAGTAACTGAGGATCATCATACAGCCTCTCTCTGATGCGCTCATATAAAGAAGACCGAGCGACTGTACAAGCTAGAACCCGACTGGGTTCTGAAACATCTAACCTCACGAACTGATTAGCCAAAGTCTGAACATCTGCAGCTAATGGCCTCTCACCAACCGGAATATACGCAAGAATGCCCATACTCACAGCCTTTCTACTCAAAGCATCGACCACCACATTGGCCTTTCCGGGGTGATACAAAATGGTGATATCATAGTCTTTCACCAACTCCATCCATCTTCTTTGCCTCAAATTAAGATCCTTTTGTTTGAACAGGTACTGGAGGCTACAATGATCAGTAAATACCTCACACGAGACACCGTAGAGGTAATGCCTCCAAATCTTCAGTGCATGAACAATGGCTGCCAATTCTAGGTCATGAACAGGATAATTATTCTCGTGAACTTTTAACTGACGCGACGCATATGCAATTACCTTGCCATCTTGCATTAATACTACACCAAGCCCAATATGAGATCCGTCACAATATACCATAAACGATCCTGAACCTGTGGGTAATACCAATACTGGCGCCGTAGTCAAAGCGATCTTGAGCTTTTGAAAGCTCAACTCACACTCGTCTGACTATCTGACTGGAATACCCTTCTGGGTTAGTCTGGTCAATATGCTTGCTGTAGATGAAAACCCTTCCACGAACCGACGATAATAACTCACCAAACCCAGGAAACTCCGGATCTCTGTAATCGAAGTAGGTCTAGGCCAATTCTGAATAGCCTCAATCTTCTTAGGATCCACCTTTATGCCTTCTGCCGATACAACATGTCCCAAAAAGGTAACTAAGTCTAACCAGAACTCGCATTTTAAAAATTTGGCATATAACTGATTATTCTTCAAGGTGTGAAGCACACTTCGAAGATGCTGCTCATGCTCCTCTCGACTGCTGGAGTAAATCAAGATATCATCAATGAATACAACCACAAAAGAATCCAAATAAGGCTTGAACACCCGATTCATCAAATCCATAAATATTGCTGGAGCATTTGTCAACCCAAATGACATCACTAGGAACTTGTAATGCCCATACCGAGTCCGAAAAGCTGTCTTAGGGACATCAGACGCCCTAATCTTCAACTGATGGTAACCAGATCTCAAATCAATCTTCGAAAATACCTTGGCACCCTGAAGCTGATCAAATAAGTCATCAATTCTTGGCAGTGGATATTTGTTTTTGATAGTGGCCTTGTTCAACTGCCGATAATCTATACACATCCGGATCTAGCCATCTTTCTTCTTTACAAATAATACTGGTGCACCCCAGGGCGAGACACTGGGTCTAATGAATCCCTGATCAAGCAAGGCTTGTAACTGCTCTTTCAATTCTTTCAACTCTAGCGGGGCCATACGGTATGGTGGAATAGAAATGGGCTGAGTGCCCAGAGCCAAATCAAAACAGAAGTCAATATCTCTGTCGGGTGGCATCCCCGGTAGATCTACAGGAAATACTTTCGAAAATTCACGAACAACTAGTACTGAGTCCATAGAAGGGACATCCGCACTGGGATCGCGAATATAAGCCAAATAGGCTAGACACCCTTTCTCTACCATACGTCGAGCTTTCATATAAGAAATAACCCTGCTGGCAGAATGGCCGGGAGTTCCTTTCCACTCTAATCGAGGTAACCCCGGCATAGCTAGGGTCACTATCTTGGCATGACAGTTCAATATAGCATGATAAGGAGACAGCCAATCCATATCCAAGATGATATCGAAACCTACCATATCAAGAAGTTGAAGATCCACACTAGTTTCAAGATTACCAATAGTAACCACACACGAACGGTAGACATGATCTACTACAATAGAGTTTCTCACCGGTGTCGATACACACACACAAGCACTCAGAGAATCACAAGGCACAACCAAACATGAAGCAAAATAGGAGGACACATAGGAATAAGTAGATCCTGGATCAAATAGAACTGAAGCATCTCTATGGCAAACTGGAATAATACCTGTGATCACAGCATCTGATGACTCGGCCTCAGGCCTAGCTGGAAAAGCATAAAATCGGGGCTGGGCCCCACCACTCTGAACTGCATCTCTGGGACGGCCTCTAACTGGCTGGCCTCTACCTCTAACGGTCTGACCTCCACCTCTAATGGCCTGACCTCCACCTCTAATGGCCTGACCTCCACCTCTAACTGCTTGACCCCTACCTCTAGCTGGCTAAGCAAGCGATGAAGCAACCGGTGCTAGTATAATGGCACAAGAATCTTGTCGAGATTTGTTACTCGCCAATCTAGGGCAATACCTCCTGATGTGACCAATGTTCCCACACTCATAACACCCATCCTTATGCCGTGGCTGCTGAAGCTGAAGCTGACCCAGATGGGCCGGATAACCATTGTAGTAACTCTAGAGTGGTAGTGCACTGATAGGAGCTGAATGTGCACTGAATACTGGCTGCTCAGAGTAAGGTATAATAGGACCGTGACTCCCTGAAGCACTGGGAGATACATGAAGTGCTGAATAAAACGGTCTGGGAGGATGACCCCTACCAAAATTACCCCTGCCTCCAGACGAGGCACCACTGTAACCACCAAACTGACGAGGCCCCTTATCGGATCTCTGCCCCCTTTCCTGTACAAGAACTATTTCGATCCTCCTTGCGACATTAGCAGCCTCCTAAAAAAATCTCACTTCCGGTGTCCTTGGCCATCTGAAGTCTGATAGGGTGAGTGAGTCCCTCAATGAACCTCCTCACTCTCTCTCCCTCCGTAGTAGTAAAAGGAGAGCATGGCGGGCCAAATCCACAAAACGGAACTCATACTGAGTAACAGTCATACTGCCCTGCTGTAGACGCTCGAATTGCTTGCGGAATTCCTCTCTCAGTGTGATAGGGAGGAACTTCTCCAGAAATAGCTGAGAGAACTGCTCCCAGGTAAGTGTAGGCGATCCGACTGGTCGGGTCAATGTGTAATCTCTCCACCACCTCTTGGCGGAACCCGTCATCTGGAATACAGCAAAATCAACTCCATTGGTCTCAACTATACCCATGTTTCATAGCACCTCATGGCAGCATTCAAGATAATCCTGTGGGTCCTCGGAAGGTATACCATTGAAGTGAACTGGAAAGAGTTTGGTAAACTTATCCAGTGTCAATAAGGCCTCAAAGACATGGCAGCCTATCACTGGTCTGTGCTGTAACAACTAGCTGAACTACCACAACTGGCGGGGCTGCTGGAGCCAGATTCTGGGGAGCCATCTGCTCCGGGGCAGGAGTAGTGGGAGTTTGTGCTCCTCCCCCAGCCTGTGAGACGGCTGGTGCCACTGGAAATGTACCATTCTGGGCCACACCCTCCATAAGACTCACCAATCGGACTAGAGCATCCTGAAGCACTGGAGTGGCTATGAATCCTTCCGGGACCTGAACTGGTCCAACTGGTACATTCTGAACTGGGACCTCCTCCTGAAGGTCTATCTGAGGTTCTTCAACAGGTGCAGCTGCTCGAGCTCTGGATTGAGCTCTACCTCGACCTCAACCTCTACCCCTGGCCATAGTTGCCACCGGGGGTTCTGGTCCCTGTCCATCGGTAGAGGTATTACGCGTTCTCACCATTTGCGAGAGAATAAGAGTAGAATGGTTCAATCATCGATGATAGAATAAAATCGCACGACAAAATAATAAAGAAGTGATATTGTTCCTAAACTTCATAGCCTCTGAGAGATAAGTACACATGTCTCCGTACCGATCCTTCAGACTCTACTAGGTTTGCTCGTGACTCGTGAGACCTATGTAACCTAGTGCTCTGATACCAACTGTCACGACCCGAAATTCCCACCTTCGGACCGTAATGGCGCCTAACATTTCACTTGCTAGGCAAGCCAACGTTAGAATAATATTATCCATTTTTAAAACAATTTTAAATTTATTAATAACAAGAAAACAAATGCAGAAGCAAAGTTTGAAATATAGTGAAATAATCCATCAAACAACGGTGTCTAAATACTATCCCAGAAATGGTGGCACAAGTGCACGAGCTTCTAGAATAAATACAAATAAAGGTCTGAATAAAATAAAGCTGTCTAGAAATAAACACACAGCCAAAGTAAAATAGACGGGGACTTCAGAACTGCGGACGCTATGCAGTTATACCTCAAGTCTCCTCTGAATAACTGAAATCCGAGCAAAACTATGGTACGCCGGTGGGACCAACTCCAAAATCTGCACAAGAAGTGTAGAGTGTAGTATCAGTACAACCGACCCCATGTACTGGTAAGTGCTGAACCTAACCTCGACGAAGTAGTAACGAGGCTAAGGCGGGTCACTTACATTACATGTACGCAATAGTAGATACAACAACAATAATAGAAATAAATAAAGTAACTCATTTATAATAATTGAAGCCAATTCAGCAGTCATAACCAATTATCATTTCCATCAATTCAGTTCCAGCGTGCAACCCGCTCTCACAATATATTCATTTTAACAATTCTGTTGCGGCGTGCAACCCGATCCTCCAATATTGACTTTTAATAAGTCTGTTGCGGCGTGCAACCCGATCCTCCGCTATTGACTTTTAATAAGTCTATTGCGGCGTGCAACCCGATCCTCCAATATTGACTTTTAATAAGTTTGTTGCGGCGTGCAATCCGATCCTCCAATATTGAATTTTAATAAGTCTGTTGCGGCGTGCAACCCGATCCTCCAATATATTCATTATAATCAATCATGTTGCGGCGTGCAACCCGCTCCTCCAACATTTTCATTTACCAATTCTTATAGAAGAAATTTTCCCAATAAATATAACAATTAATATAAAATTACAAGACAACAAGCATATAATAATTATGGTTTAATTATGAAGCAAACAATGATAAATAGCAAATTATTATGGAAATCAGGGAGCAAATAGGCAGTTTAATATTTAATATGCTAAATGTCAAATAACAATTAAGGCACATAATTCAAATAGCACGTAACAATTAATGCAGGAATTCAAGAATTTATATTTGCAAAGAATAAGTGAGAAACAATTATTATAATAATTAATTTATGATTAAAAATAATTTATGATTTTTCAAGTAAGCAGGCAAACAATTAATTTGACGACGTATAGACACTCGTCACCTCGCCTATACGTCGTTTACATGCAATTCACATAACAAACAATTTAAGGGTTCTATTCCCTCAAGTCAAGGTTAACCCCGACACTTACCTCGCTTTGCAAATTCCAATCAATTATTCAACCACAGCTTTTCCTTTTAAATTTGCCTCTGAAAGCTTCAAATCTCTTCACAAACTATTCAATATATTCAATACTAATCATAAGAATTAATTCCATATGAATTTTTAAATTTTTCGGATAAAAATCCGAAATTTATTAAAATATTCGACAGTGGGACCCACGTCTCAAATCCTGGAAAAACTCGTGAAATCTGAACACCTGTTCCGATACGAGTTCAACCATACCAAATTTGTCCAATTTCGATATCAAATGGACCTTCAAATCTTAATTTTTATTTTTGGAAAGTTTTACAAAAATTCTAATTTCTTCCATCTAAATCCGAAATAAATGATGAATATAGACATGGATTTGTGAAATACAATCACTATATGAGCTAATTTTCGTAAAACTCAAAAATGAGTAAAAAATGGCTAAGACCCGATTTTATGTATTCTGCCCAGCATTTTCGCATTTGCGGGCTATATCTTTGCACCTGCGGTCTCGCATTTGCGAGACAATGCTCGCATTTGCGAAGTAGGATTGCCAGGCGAGGTTCCGCACCTGCGACGTCAGCTTCTGCGCAAAAGGGCCGCAGCTGCGAAGACCGCATCTACGATGGAAGTCTCGCTTCTGCGAGCTCGCAGCTACAGTCAAAATTCCGCAGGTGCGATTACACCAGAACTCAAAATTTCAGATTTTGCTCAAGTCCAATTCTTGTTCTGATTTCAATCTGTTTCACTCTCGGGGTACTCGGGACCCCGCTCGAATATACCAACAAGTCCCGTAACATTATACGGACTGACTCAGGGTCTAAAATCATGTCAAACAACACTGAAATTACAATTCACACCCCGATTCGAACTTTGAGTTTTAAAATTCTAGTTTTCAAATCTCGTGCCAAAACATATTAAATGAATCCGGAATGACTTCAAATTTGGCACACAAGTCATAAATTACATAACGGAGTAGTTCAAATTTCCAGAATCGGATTTCGCCTCCGATATCAAAAAGTTAACCCCGTGGTCAAACTTGGAATATTTAGCCTTTAAATTGCTAGTTCCGTTAAATAGTCATAACGTGAGCTAGGGACCTCTAAATTAAATTCTGGGCATATGCCCAAGTCCCAAATCATAACACGGAGCTATCAGAACTGTCAAAACACTGATCAAGGACCGTTTGCTAAAAATGTTGACTAAAGTTAACTCACTTGAATTTTAAAGCTCTATTTCACATTTTAATTCATTTTTCACATGAAAACTTTACGGAATTTTTTTGGACTATGCACGCAAGTCGAGGAATGATAAATGGTGCTTTTCGAGGTCTTAGAATACAGAATTACTTATTAAATTTAAAGATGACATTTTGGGTCATCACAGTTCGGGTCTGGAAGGAATTCGGAGTGAAACGAGACACTTAGTCTCACAATTGAAAATTTAAGTTAGAAAAGTTGACCGGATATGGACTTATGTGTAAACGACCTTGTATCTGAATTTTTATGATTACAATAGATCCGTATGATAATTTTGGACTTAGGAGCATGTCCGGAAAATTATTTGGAGGTCCGTAGAGGAATAAGGCTGGAAATGCCGAAAGTTGAATGTTTGGGAAGTTTGATTGGGGGTTGACTTTTTGATATCGGGGTCGAAATCCCATTCTGAAAATTTTAATAAGTCTGTTATGTCATTTATGACTTATGTGCAAAATTTGAGGTCAATCGGAATTGATTTGATAGATTTCGGCATCGAATGTAGAAGTTGGAAATTCTTAAGTTCCTTAAGCTTGAATTGGGGTATGATTCATGGTTTTAGTGTTGTTGGATGTGATTTGAAGACTTGACTAAGTTCGTATGATGCTTTAGGACTTGTTGGTATATTTGGTTGAGGTCCCGGGGGCCTCGAGTGAGTTTCGGATGGTTAACGGATCAAAAAGTGGACTAAAATAGCTGTTGCAATTTCCTTCTACTACAAATTCCTTTGCCCAGAATCGAGCCCAAAATCGATCAAAATCGAGCCCAAAATCTCCCAGAATCGAGCCCAAAATCTCCCATGATCGAGCCCAGTATCGAAGCCACGATCGAAGGCAGGGTCAAGGGCTATGATCGAGGCCCAGGATCGAGGACCACGATCGAAGGCCAAGATCGAGGCAGTACCTAGGGCTGTTTGGGTAGAATTATAAAGCACGGAACTTCGTCCCATTCGCTATTTTTGACAAATTTAAGCTTGAGGAGAGGCGATTTTTGATAGATTTTCAAGGAAAACTTGAGGTAAGTCCCTTGTGATCATTTCTACTCCATAATATTGAAGTATCATCGAATAATCCGACTAGATTATAAGATTTTGAGGTGTAAATCGGAGATTTAAACTTAGAAATTTAGAAATAAGATTTATAGATTTGGAAGTCGAGTTGAGGTCGGATTTTGGTAAAACTGGTATGGGTAAACTCGTGGTTGAATGGGCTTTCGGATATTATAAATTTTGTCGGGTTCCGAGACGTGGTCCCCACGGGCGATTTTTGAGCTAATTTTCGGATATTTATGGAAAACTTGTATTTTCTTATGGAATTAATTCCAATTAATTTTATTGACTGAATCGAATTATTTATGGCTAGATTCAAGGCGTTTGGAGGCCAATTCACGAGGAAAGGACATTGCAGAATAAGAATTCCACGGCTTAATGTAAGTAACATTTTTAAATCTGGTCCTGAGGGTATGAAACCCCGAAATTTTATGTCATGTGATTATTTGGAGGTGACGCACATGCTAGGTGACGGGTGTGTGGGCGTGCACCGAGGGGATTGTGACTTGGTCCGTCCAGTGAAACTATAGAGTTGAATAACTTGTTGTTAGTTATATGCTCTCTATGTGTTGAAGAAATTTAACTATAAATCATATTAGAAATTATATTTAGGCTATGTGATGGTACTGTTGGAACCCACAGAGGTCGAGTGCTTGTTGAATTATTCACTAATTGTTGTCTTGTACTTGGTCATGATTTTTCTTGCATATCATACCTTAGTCTTTCTTGATATTTGTTGATACACTATGTTATCTTTGTTTGGGCTGATATTTGTGATTTCCGGGAGCCTGAGAGACTAGAGAGGTTGAGGACCGAGTAAGGCCGATGGCCTGTCGGTGAGGTAAGGATATTATGGCACGTGAGTTGTCCGTGCAAGATATTATAGCACGTGAGTTGTCCGTGCAACACGTGAGTTATCTGTGCGGATTATGGCGTTTGGGCTGTAGGAGCCCCTCCGGAGTCTGTACACCCCCAGTGAGCGTGGGTACCCATTGAGTGTGAGTGTTGAGGGCTGAGAGCCGAGTGGTTAAGTTGTTGTGATGAGTAGAGTGATCGTTGCCCTGAGAGGCTATACTTTCTTTTCATTTGTTATTGCACTTAGTTGCTATTTGTCATTATTGTGAAATTCTCTGAAAGATTTTATATCTGGATTACATGAACTTAAAGTGTATAAATTGATTTGACTTAAACTGTTGGATTTGAAAGCATGTCTATTATCTGTTGGAATTACTGGAAATGAACTATAACTGTGTAGCTCGTCACTATCTTCAATTCCTTATTTATTATAGTTATTTGCTAAGTTGGATGTACTCATACTACACCCTGCACTTTGTGTGCAGATCCAGGTGCTTCTGGACATAGCAGGTGTTGATTTTCTCGCACAGTTGATTTTTCGGAGATTAAGAGGTAGCTGCCATATTTTGCAGACCTTGTCTCTCCTTCCCTATCTCCTTGTTTACTGTATTTGGTCTTAGACTATTATAGACCGTTTTCTTTTGACTTATATCCATATTAGATGTGCATGCACTCAGTGACACCAGGTTTTGAGGAGTGTTCGTATCAGTATTTGTGGGATTTTGTATCGTATTTAAATATTATATTTTTAAACTTAAGAGAAATTATATTTTATTGAGATTATCGGCTTGCCTAGTATTGATATATGCGACATCACGACAGGTTGGGATTTTGGGTCGTGACAATTTCGAAAGTCACCGTGACTTTAGGTACTGCAGGCATATCGAGGTTGAGGAGGTAGTGTGAGCTATGCGTAAGATGGGCAGGGACAGAGCGACCGGGCCAGATGAGATTCCGGTGGAATTTTGGAAGTGTGTGGGGAGAGCATGTTTGGAGTGGCTGACTAGGTTATTTAATATTATTTTTAAGGCGAAAAGGATGTCGGATGAGTGGAGGTGGAGTACGGTGGTTCCATTGTATAAGAACAAAGGTGATATCCAGAGTTATAATAATTATAGGGGTATCAAATTACTGAGTCATACCATGAAAGTGTGGGAGCGGGTGGTGGAAGCGAGGATGAGGATGAAAGTGTCTGTATCTGATAACCAGTTCGGGTTCATGCCGGGTCGTTCGACTACAGAAGTTATACACCTTGTTAGGAGATTGGTGGAACTGTACAGAGAGAAGAAGAAGGATCTGCACATGGTGCTTATTGACCTAGAGAAAGCGTATGACAAGGTACCTAGAGAAGTTCTTTGGAGATGTCTGGAGGCAAAAGGTGTGTCGATTCCCTACATTATGGCGATTAAGGATATTTATGATGGGTCTAAGACTCGAGTTAGAATACTAGGAGGCGACTCTGAGCATTTTTCGGTTGTAATGGGGTTACACCAAGGTTCTGCGCTCAGTCCGTTCTTATTCGCCATGGTGATGGACGCGTTGATACACTATATTCAAGGGGAGGTGCCATGGTGCATGCTATTCGCTGATGACATAGTTCTGATTGATGAGTCGCGAGCCGGTGTTAACGAGAGGGTGGAGGTTTGGAGATAGTCTCTTGAGTCTAAGAGTTTCAAGCTGAGCAGGACGAAGCCGGAATACCTGGAGTGTAAGTTCAGCGCTAAGCCGGTGTAAGTGGGCGTGGATGCGAGGCTTGAATCATAGGTCATCCCGAGTAGAGGCAGCTTCAAGTACCTTGGTTCGGTTATCCGGGGGGAGGGAGATCGATTAGGATGTCACACACCGTATTGGGGTAGGATGGATGAAGTGGAAGTTAGCATCTGGAGTCCTGCATGACAAGAGAGTGCCACTGATACTCAAAGGTAAGTTCTATAAAGCAGTGGTTAGACCGGCCATGATGTATGGGGCTACATGTTGGCCCGTTAAGAATTTACATATCCAGAAGATGAAAGTAGCAGAAATAAGGATGTTGAGGTGTATGTGCAGGCACACTAGGATAGATAATATTAGGAATAATGATATTCGGGAGAAGGTGCATGTGGCTCTCATTGATGACAAAATGCGGAAAGCGAAGTTTAGATGATTCGGATATGTTTAGAGGAGAAGCCCAGATGCTCCGGTACGGAGGTGTGAGCAGCTGGTTGTAGAGGGCACGAGAAGAGGTAGATGGCGGCCTAAGAAATATTGGGGAAAGTTGATCAGGCAGGATATGGCGAGGCTCCAGATTTCCGAGGACATGACACTTGATAGGAAAATGTGGAGGTCGAGTATTAGGGTTGTAGGTTAGGAGGTAGTTGAGTATTGCCTTACTTCTACCATTGTAGGACTAGCCAGGTAGGGTTTTTGTCTAAGATAGCTAGTGTCAATGTTGTGTCTTACTATTTCACTTTTCAGTGCATAACCTATTTACTTGCTATCGCTTTTGCTTTGCATCTTTCTTCTGGATTTTATGGTGTTCTTATTTTTCCTATGATTGATGTGGTGATACTAATATTGACTCCTTTTGTCCTTTTGTATTTTTGTTTTCTCGAGCCGAGGGTCTTTCGGAAACAGCCTCTCTAGTCCTTCGAGGTAGGGGTATGGTCTGCGTATATACTACCCTCCCGAGACCCCATTAGTGGTATTTTACTGGGTTGTTATTGTTGTTGTTGTTGTTATATTGTTAGATTTTTATTTATAAAGTAGAGCTCTTTATGAGTTGTGAAAATGTTATCCCCTTAACTTGAAATTTTCAAAAATGTGGGGATCGGGTGTCCAGAGTTATATAGCCTAATCCTAAGAAGGGAAAAGGTAGGAAAAATTATTTATCAAAATTTGATGAAGCCTTAAAAATTTGAGAATTTTTGTGACGGAAATTTACGTTGTGTTTATGAAAAGTTATTTTATTTTGGGTCTTTTTGTTATTTGGATGAAGAAATTATTGAATTATAACTGTTTCCTATTTGAGATATTTCTATAGAAGTTAAAGTTGCTTCTATGTTTGAACATTTTACTTTGGTATTTGAATATGGAAGATACCAAAAGAAAATAAATTCTTATATGCGTTGAAAGATGTTTCAAAAAGCACTTGTAATTTCATTTCAATTGAGATGATTTTATGCCTTACTCGAGAAATACTATGATTTAATATTCTATATGTGAATTTTTCATTGTATTAGAAGGATACAGTGATGATATTGAATCTTTGATTCAGATGAGAGAAAAATATTGACTAGTGATTGAGTGATCACCTTTTGATGGGGTGTTATGGTATTTGAATTGCCTGAAAATGAGGTTGATTAAGCAACCTCTTGATGAATATTCCACTAGGAATTACGCCGACAACATTTATGTCGATGAATTGTGATTGCCAAGGCGTAATAGCTATTATAAGAAAATAAATCTTTTAATAGGAATAGTAGACACATTCTCTTGAGACATAATGTGATAAAGCAATTGCTTAGAGATGAGAATTTTTTATACATATTATGTGTAGTCAAAAGAGGATTTGGACGATCCTTTGACTTTTAAGTGAAACATCGAGGGGTTGGGACTTTTGCATATTTGAGATGTATCAACAATGATGGCAACCCAACCTATGTGATTGGAGATCCTATGAAGTAGGTTCATATGGATAATAACAATTCATTAGTTGATCGAATATACACAATTAAATTATGTCTCTTCATGTGGTGTGTATGTATATAGTGCAAGACTGCAAGGAATGTGAGGCTGAGTTATTAAACTCTTAATCCAATAATGCATAGCCTTTTGTAGGTGGTGTATTGTGCTGCAGAATACACTTGATGGATGGACCTATATGAGTGTGAAGTGGGGCTGCTGCTATGAAATTTATGACAAACCATGCGCGCGCATGGCCTATTAGCGCAAAACCGCGATAACAGCAGAAATTGTAGGGGCTGTAATATGATGAATAAGATCCCTAGCTTACAACAAAAATTATTGGTTCATCGATGTTATCAACTTCGCCAATTATTCTGTAAGTTAAATCTTATTTTATCTATATCTAGTTCATAGTTTATAAGACACTAGATGAATTTTATTATACATGAAACCCAGTAAATTATATTGCAATTTACTTTGAATATCCCTTTTGAGATATGTGAGGGATTGTTGAAAAATTAGTGATATCTCAAAAGGTAATGTCCAACTTGGTTTGGAAAATCTTTTCTCTTTGAAATATTATTTATATCTACTTATTATTTTACATTGGGAAATTACATAAGTTGCCACCTGACCTATGGCATAAATCCCCCTTACACACTTTCTGTGGACGATAATAATATTACACACGCAACTTTCTAAAGTGTATCTAATACACACCTCATTTGACCAGGTCTAAGCATGTATAATACAAAACGGTAGAAGCGCATGGAAAGTAGAAGTAAATAATTTCTGACTTAAATCAACGGCCAGAAACAAATCCCAACGGCCATTTTTAAACAAATAAAAGGGCCCTCAACCCATTTCTTCTCAAATTGGACCCGTTTCCCCCTTCTTCTTCCTCCTTGAAAGCTCGAAAGTTGCAAAAAATTTCTTCTTCTTGACATCTTCTTATACGTTTTTCTGTTGCCAATATTACCATCTTCTTCTACTTCTTTCTTCTCTTTTTCAACATTATAATTTCTAGGGTTCAATTTTAGGGTTAGAGAAAATGCATAATTTGAGAAAATTTTGTTACTGTGGTGAAGAAGTTGTGGTGATACAGTCATGGAGTGTTGATAATCCTGGTCGTCGATTTTACGGATGTCCATTTTATGAGATAAATATTAATTGTACTTTTATAATAGATTTTATATTCCTTATTAATTTTTTCTCTTCGATTTTGAGAGGGACAGTCGCTCGGCATGTAATCACTGTGTGGTTTGATCCCCCAACTCCAGAGCATTTGAAAATTATGATTTTGGGGCTGCTTAAAAGAAGAGGGTGTTCAATGCATTATTGAAGGAGAATAGGAATCAAAGAAATTGGAGGAGATTGTGTGTGCTAATTTTAGTTGTAATTGTATTAAAATTGATTGTGTTTGGTAGTTCTAAAAATTGTTATATAATGTAAGAAAATGAATGAAGCTTTTTGTTGGATTTTGTATCCCTTTGTTAGAAATGAATGAAATTTTTTGCAACTGTTAATGTTGTTCGGTTTGTGGTTGTTGCTATGTTAGTTGAAAATGCAGATAATGCACTGCTTATACAGTTAAATAGTGGCTGAAATTGCTGCTTAAAATATAGCTCAAATGATTAAATACTGAAGTGGTAATACTAAAGAGATAAATCTGTCCATAAATTTTCGGGGGAAAATACAGATAATACACTACTTACACAGTTAAATAGTGGCTGAAATTGCTGCCTAAAAAATAGCACAAATGCTGAAATACTAAGTGGTAACACTAAAGAGATGAATCTGCCCAAAAAATTTCAATTCAAAACACATAGCATCATAGAGTAAAGGTGTTAATTATAGTCACCTAAAAGCAACCTGCCTTAACAAAAATATAGATTGACATCTTAACAGCATACCAAAATAATAGCAGTCTGCCTTAACAAAATAACAACATTCAATACACCACTTAACAGCAGTTCCAAAATAACCTAACAGCAGTTCAAAAATAACTTAACAGTCACAATAATAACATTCAACACATAACTACATATAGTTATTCTTGGATGGCTGGGATGATGAGCTTGCTTGACTTAGATTAGAATGAGATGCAGCAGTTCTGGAATGGGATGCAACAGTTCTTTCAAGTTGTCTTCTAGTAATGACTACTCTACCATTCCATTTTACTCCACTTGTTGGCTTGTAGGCACATTCATGAATATCTGTTGAGGAACTCTTTTTACCACCATGAGAAACCACTCTTGGTTTACCTCCACCAGACTGCCAAAACAACAAAGTGTTTAGTAAAGTAGTTAAATCAAACAAGACATAAACTTAAGTTTGAAGAACTTACAGAAAAACTTGTGAACCCACTGCTTGATTGAAACAGTCCAAACCCAGAACTTCTAGTTCCTCTTCCACTACTTTTACCAGTTCCTCTTCCTCTTTCAGGGGCAGAAGTAGTTGAAGTTGAAGGTGTATTACTTCCTCTATCTCTACCAGTTCCTCTTCCTCTGCCAGCAGTAGCAGGGGCAGAAATAGTTAAAGCTGAAGTGTATTTCTTCCTCTACCTCTACCAGTTCCTCTTCTCCTTCCTCCACTTCTTCCTCTATAAGAAGCATTTGCAGGAGTAGAATCTGCAGGCCTTGGTTTCTTGGGGCAACTCATTTTGTTGTGTCCATAGCCACCACAGTTTGAACATGTCATCTCCATACCCCTTCTTGAAAGCTTTCCAGACTTAGGATGCTCAGTTTCTTCTCTTCTTTTCTTCTTTGGTCTGCCAGGCATCTTTTTAATTGGCGGGGGTTCAATTGGTGGATTGGTAGATGTTGGCCACATCTGCATGTTTGGCACAGTCTGGATAAATGTTGAATATGCCTTCAGATAAGTGGATTTGTGGTACCAGTGGGATATGTAGTTAATTGGCTCAATGTTCTTGAAGTGCATAGAAGCAATTGCATGAACACAAGGGATACCCTTCAGCATCCATGACCTGCAGGTACAAGTCTGGACTTGCATATTCACACAGTGCTTCAATACCAATCTTAATAAGTTATCCTCAACCTCATAGCCATATTCACCATTTCATTTGATTGTACACCTCATAGACTGGGCCATGTTATCCTGGTACACTTTCATAGTAATTGGGTGATATATCACATATCCATGTATCTGCAAACTCCCTCAACTTTCCTATTCTCTCCATTATCTTCACTCTGATTTCCTCCAACATTGTGATGACTGTCTTGTGTCTAGCAGCAAGTATCCAAGCATTAAAGGTCTCACGTATATTACTGTCAATTATTTCACATTTCCTGTCATAGTTGAAGTATGCTTTGCACCAGGTTTCCTTGTTATACCTCAAGAGGCTCTCACATATCCCATTCCTAAGCATATTCATGTTGTCCAGGTGGAAATTCAATTCTGCCACACATGATGCTCTAGCACACCTCCAGAAGTTGTTTCTCCTCTCTAATCCTCTCCAATCTTTGGACCAGTTTGCTAATATATGTCTGGCACACCACCTATGTTCACTTTCAGGCAACACTTCTGATACAACTTTAAGCAATCCATCTAACATAAGAAGAATATATTAGTGGCCAACAAAAATAGAAATAAAAAAAATTAAATATTGACAGCAATGAAATCGCCTTTTGCATATCAGACATGATAGTGAGATCCCTTCCGTCTTGAAGCTCTAAGTCACGAGTCACACATTTCAGAGGCCATATCTAAGTGAAACTATTCTCACACTCTACAATGGCCCAAGCAATAGGGAACATCTGATTGTTGCCACCCTTTGATACTGCTACAAGCAGTTGACCCTTACAAATGCCTTTCAAAAAGCATCCATCAAGGCCAATTATCCTTCTACAACCTTCAGACCATCCCTTTTTATAGCATAGAAGCACACATAAAATGAATTGAAGACAAGATTGCCTTCACCTTGATCATCTACCTCCACAACACAAGTTATACCTGGATTTGTCTGTAACATAATATCTCTATAATCGTAGAGTCTTTTGAACTCAACATGCACATCACATATTATCTCCTTCAGAATTTTTGCTCTAGCTCTATGAAAAGTAGACCTACCAACATACATGTCCAGTTCATCCTTAATGAGTTTCTTCAGCTCCCAAACTTTCATATTTGGTTGAGACATAATCTTATCCCTGTAATGCTTTGCAAGGTATCTAGAGTTGCAAAACTTGTTTTTATTTGTTCTGTAACACTTGTGAACAGGTCAATACTTTTTTACCTTAAAATTATTGGATATGCCATCTTTGCTTGCAGCCAACAGCCATGGACATTTTGGGTGCATGCATTTTACCCTCACCCTACCAGGTTCATTAATATACTTTTCAAGTTGAACTCCTTTCTGAATTGCATACTTAGTAACAACCAACCTAAAATCATCAACACTCTAAAAAATCAGCCCCAACTCCCAGGTTATTTTCTTGACAGTTTGATCAAATATCAGGGCTTTTTTCCTCCTCTTGGCAGCCATTGTCTCATTATGTTCTTCATCAAATTCATCTTCAGCATCTGAAGGAAAGCTTTCAGCATCAGAAGACCCAAAATAAGGCTCATTTGTCCCTACTAAGCCTATGTACCTATTTTGCTTGCTACCAGTTCACAATTCATCAAAACCAATATCAACTCCTGTTTCACCTAGGTTATTATCACCCTTATCTTTTGGCCTTTCACTCTTTTTCCTCCTATATTTCCTCAGTTCATCCCTACACTCTACAAATTCTTCATGAACATCAGATCCATAATCATTATCATCAGGAACATGTAAGTCTACTCCATCACTCTCATCACTATCATGATTATCAAAGTCTGAATCATTCTCATTGTCATCCTCACCCTCATCGTAATCATCTGATTCACTATCTACGTCACTCTCTTGTTCTCTTGAAGGTGAAGGAGGAGGAGCAAGTGCATGAGCAGGAGCAAGAGCAGGGGGCAGGTTCACTATCTTCTTCTTCTAAGATTACTGTGTTCTTAAAAGCTCCACTATTACTCCCACCAACCCATTTACTAGCCTCATTTATGTCAACAACATTTAAAGGGACAACATGAGTTACATAAATATCTAAGGCATCCCCATCTTCCAGTTCATTACAAATGTCTAATATATCCTTGTCTATGAGAATATTTACCAATTTATCTGTCCTATCCATTGGACAAATATACAGCTTAGCCATATTTTCAAATTACATTAACTTAGTGTAGTTCATCAGTTCAATAAAAGACAACAAATCCATATCTACATCTAAAGTCAATATTTGACTACCCCTACATAACGAGCAAAGTTACCAGGAACTAAGACCCCGTCATGGTACCACTTGAGTATAATCAATTTAAAAGATATTTTTCTGCAAACAAACAAGGGGACAAATAAATCGACTGCCACATGCTACAACCAGTGAAAATAAAAAAAATATAGAAATATAAAAGTAGAGACAAAGACAAGAGCATATCACATTGTTCAAAGCAATGGTATTACAATAATCACTTAAACCCTAACTTTACACACGATTTACAAACACAAAGTAAGAGCCCGTTTGGATTAGCTGATTGTAAATAGCTGATAAGCTTGAAGTACTGGAAAAAAATTTTAAGTGCTGAAACTGATTTTTAAAATAAGCATTCACGTGTTTGGATAGAAGTGTTGAAACTGATAATAAGTAGTTAATGTGTTTGATAAAAAAATGATGATAAGCTATTCTTTTGTTAAAATATCTAAAATACCCTTGAATGTTTTTCAAAAGATTACAAATTAAAAAAAATTATAAAGAAAATAATTAACAAGAAATATGGAATGAAGAGAAAGTCAAGAAATTTATTTTGGAAAAAGTATTTTGTGAATTAGAAAATATTATTAAGAATAAATTAGTAAAAGTGTTGGTCAAACTAAAAAGTACTTATAAACTGAAAAGCCATAAGTTGGGGTGAGCAACTTATGACTTATGGCTGATTTTAGCTTATAAGCACTTGGCTTATAAGCACTTTGGATGTTTACCAAACGCGTAAATAAGCCAAAAGGTGCTTATAAGCCAATTTGACCGACTTATAAGCTTAGCCAAACACCCTCTAAATCTTTTTATAAAAAATTCTCTGTAAAGGCAACAACACGACAACTTCACAGAAATATCGACAATGACAAAAGATTCCTCTTTTAAAAAGTCCGAAAACCCTAAAGCAAATAGAAGCAATTTCCAAAAAAATATAGGTTCAACCCACCTACTGCTAAAACAAATGGGTAATGCAAAGAGAAGAAAATTACTAACCTAAAATCGCATAAATCCACCTCCCATACAAGATGAAAGCCTCGCTTGAGATAGTCTCAGGAATCGCCTTCACCAGAGCTCCTTCGAGATGTATCGAGAAATGAGAGTTAATTTGGGGTAAATTAGTTTTAACCTTTTTTTTAGCGAAGGGTAGTTGATTAATAAATATAAGGGGTTAAAAATAAGTGGGTCATGTTTATAAACTAGATTCAAACACGTGAAATACACGGATGAACTTTTAATGGGACCTGGTCAAAAGAGGTGTGTACTAGATACACTGTAGAAAGATTGCGTGTGTAATAATATTATCGTCCACAGAAAGTGTGTAAGGGGGATTTGGGGCACAGGTCAGGTGGCAACTTATGTATTTTGCCTTTTACATTTAATAAAGTCAAACTAGCCGCTACTAGTCATTATCTAGCCGTTTAAGCAATACCTATATAAACATGGTCTTTGAAGAGTTAATATGGAAGTACCGGTAACAAGGCCCCGGCTATACCTCAAAACACAGTATATGAGAAACAAAATATACATGACCTCGAAATGAAGTAGGGCTCACCAAGTCAGCTGAAGAAAGTGTACCGCTATCACAGATCAATGTCGCCTGATGTGGATCCACCTACATTCATTAAAGATGCAGCGCCCCCGGCAAAAGGGAGGCCCCCGGCAAAAGGGACATTAGTACTATCGAATAATACTAGTATGTAAAGCTAAAAGTCCTCTTTCAAAATAGAATGACCATATAAGAAAAGACAACACATAGAAACAGCAAGTCACAATCAACAATATCCAAATGTCCAGTTAAAACATAATAATTTTCAAAATACGAACTTCATATACAATTTTTGTTGGGAGATCATTAGCACCGATATACCACCGTCTTTGTTAGCACGAAGTCCGATCACGCCCGATCGGCTAGGCCATCTCCCCACGAACAATGTGGTTTGACGAGTGATGCAAAAGAAAGTTGCTACCAAGAGTAGTACCACCATGTGCGCAACATGGCGTCCGGTCTCCACCCTATCAGCTAGGCTGCCTTCCTACATATGTCGTGTGGGTTGACTTTTTCCAATCCACAATTATTACTAGTTTCATCCCAATTAAGGGGAATAATATCACAAATTTCATCCCAAATAAGGGGAATAATCATAATCTACCCCTACACCGGCACGTGTAGTTTCAGGTGTGGGCCTTATGACCTACCCTTCCTCAGTTTTGCTAATGATGCTCCCAAAAGGTGCTTATAAGCCAATTTGACCAACTTATAAGCTTAGCCAAACACCCTCTAAATCTTTTTATAAAAAATTCTCTGTAAAGGCAACAACACGACAACTTCACAGAAATATCGACAATGACAAAAGATTCCTCTTTTAAAAAGTCCGAAAACCCTAAAGCAAATAGAAGCAATTTCCAAAAAAACATAGGTTCAACCCACCTACTGCTAAAACAAACGGGTAATGCAAAGAGAAGAAAATTTCTAACCTAAAATCGCATAAATCCACCTTCCATACAAGATGAAAGCCTCGCTTGAGATAGTCTCAGGAATCGCCTTCACCAGAGCTCCTTCGAGATGTATCGAGAAATGAGAGTTAATTTGGGTAAATTAGTTTTAACCTTTTTTTTAGCGAAGGGTAGTTGATTAATAAATATAAAGGGGTTAAAAATAAGTGGGTCGTGTTTATAAACTAGATTCAAACACGTGAAATACACGGATGAACTTTTAATGGGACCTGGTCAAAAGAGGTGTGTACTAGATACACTTTAGAAAGATTGCGTGTGTAATAATATTATCGTCCACAGAAAGTGTGTAAGGGGGATTTGGGGCACAGGTCAGGTGGCAACTTATGTATTTTGCCTTTTACATTTAATAAAGTCAAACTAGCCGCCACTAGTCGTTATCTAGCCGTTTGAGCAACACCTATATAAACATGGTCTTTGAAGAGTTAAAGATACACTTTCTAATATAACTTTCTGAATCATCTTCTTCCTTCTATATGCTGGATTTCTTTCTTGAATTTTCTGCTAGTTATGTTCCCAATTTTATAACTGGAAGAGCTTGTTGAATCCTGGGGGATACGTCTAATTTTATTCATTATTGTATGGGCGAAATATCTTTAAATACAGTATCCTTGACACGCCTCAAGTTAACTCCTATTCTCCATAAAAAATTTTCCAACAATAACAACTATATAGTTCCTAGCTTAGAGGTGGCAAATGCAGTTGACAACATGAATAAGACATAGGCCCTCCAAATTGCAGTACATGAACCACACTAAAACGATCAATTTTCAAGGCAACTCGTTGCCACCCCTTGTCCCAAGCATTTGAGGACCAGTAAGAATTTTACACACCTACCATAAGAAGCACGAAAGACAACACCGATAGTCCCAACTAAAGTTCTCATTCGAAGCGTATACTAGAAGAAAAATGATTTATATACACTATATCAATTAGTTGATACTGTTATAAATAGTATTTTATTTATAGTGAATGTCTATATTTTGGAGAGATTTTAGGGTTGTTACTTGGTGGCTAAGTCACTCTTCCCCTATAAATAGAGGAGTTCTATTTCATTGTAAATTATCCCAAATCAATAAGAATTCTCTCTCCCTACTTTTCTCTACAATACTCTTCTTCTTCTTTTATTGTTTTATAATACGTTATCAGCACGAGACTCTAACCAATTGAGTAGAAGCTTTGGGATTGAGCATAATGATTATCAATTGTTCCATGAACTTTCTTCATGATTAAATTCTGGATTAAAGGTAAGTATTTTACTTTATTTTTCTCTTTTGAATTTTTGAAATTCTATAATTTGATTTTAAATACAAGCAAATACAATAAATTTTGATTATAACTCTAATAAAGTTTGTAAGAAATTATAACTACCAAAAGTGATAAAATTTCTATGTCTTGCCATGATCAAATTCATGTATGATTGTGAGCACAAGAAGTGGAAACCCGTCCCATTGAATTTGCTTCATTCTCATTCCCTTAAGAGAATGTGATAGCAGTATATGATATGATACGTCTGAAAGAAGATAAAATTATTACCATGAATGTATCAATGGATGCGGACGTGGCAATAGACGAAATTATAATCGTCATCATTGTGGTAATGAGAACAATAAGTACTCTCAAAATAATCCTTCACTATGTGAAAGTAATATTTGTCATCGATTTGACATGAGATTTTGTAAAGCACGTATAGATGATTATGGTCCATTCATGATGTAAATGTGATAACATGTGATTTATGAATACATATTCATTTTTGGAAGAATATGAGCGTGCTAGTGGTATATACCACACTCATCTCCAGAAGAAGGTTTGAGATGAAATAAGAAAATAATAATATTATTATAACATGAATGGTCATTGGTCACATACCTATTATACGCCAAAATATTTTGGCAATGTAATTATTAAAGGACAACAGTAATGCAAAAAATATATCTTGCATATAATTTGATCATGACCATAATGGTATAACTTTCTCTTTAAAAGATATTCACCATATAGATGTTGATAAATATATGGTTGTACAAAATTAATTGAGAGCTCTGAAAGAGCCAATTATTACTATTTTTTAGGAATACAATTGATTATCAATAAGGCATTGTGTTGTAGTAAGTCTCAAAGAAACTTATTGAGTTTCTAAAGTATTCACCAAAGCTGTTGGTTATATTGAGACTATAAATAATGAGAAGATTTAATATCTTTATATTACTACAATTGTAACAAGGTAATATGTATATAAAAATTACCCGCTTTATTGCCTGATTTGTACTACATAAATAAAAATATGGTGAAATTACATGACACAGTAAACTGGATATTTATTGATATAAGATACCCATGTCATAGTAAACTGGGAGTTTAATTAATAATTGCACATGTCATAATATAAACCTGAAGTTTACAGTAATTTTATCAAGCATGGCCTATTGAGCAATCTTGATTTAAGCATGATGTGAAAAATAAATGAGAATTCACATGAGTAAGTGTTGAAGAAGATTCTTCATGAATTCTCATATGTTGCTTATTCTCGCAATTATTATACCAACTAAAATTGAGATTGAATCCCTTGAATTCTAGAATTTATCAAAGGTGAATATGAGCCCATTCACCTGCTATGTATACCACATAAGATGCCTCTATGAGATGATTACATGTGCGATTATTATTAACCCGCAACCTGATGTTTGTAAGGTAACTTGCTCAGTAATTTAATTTAGAGCATAATTTCCAGATTTTCTATTCAAGACAATTTATCTTGATAAGTTAGTTTACATCACAGCTGGTTTAGCAAAATGATTTATTGAGTGCCTCCACTTAATAGTTAAACTATTGCTTATAAGAACAAAGTTATCTACATTAGTTTGATATACGTTATACACGAAAGTATATTACATTCTCCCCTCACAAGTGATTCAGGGTCGGGAACCAAATAATTTCATCTTATTATTATTGATGTGATAGCATCCTAGGAAGCTCAACTCTATTCAAGGACAAGGATGAAGCTTTGGAATCTCAAAGATGGCCTTTAACAAGATGTCAAGCTAAAGAATTGCAAAACAAGGTCATTAGACTTTAAGTGCAAATAAAGAAGTTGTTAATTGGGAGGAAGAGCTCAAGGATAAAAGATGTGAATTTGCTAGGTGATAGCATCAAGGACACATAGAGTTTTGGAAGCTCCAAGAAAACCATTTACGAGATCTCAAGCTAAAGAGTTGCAGAGTAAGGTTGGTGGACTTCAATGACAAATAAAAAAGCTTTTAATTGTAGAAGAAGAGCTCAAGCCCAAAGGAGATGAATTGTCCAAATTTTACAATTATTTGGTGGTCCATATTAAAGTCCAAGAGGAGGAAGATTGGGTCACTAAATCAGCCCTTGAAGTCCACCAAAAGGGCTCAAAATGAGCTTAAAAGAGGTCCAAAAGGGAGGGGGGAGGTTTCAAAAGGAGCCCAATTGGAGTCCAAACCAATGGCCCAAACTAGTAGTTTTAAGGTCCAAATCTGCCCCAAAGGGATTTGGCCGCCCCCACCTAATTTTAATGACTTTTCTTACTCCTTAGCAACCTCCCTACCTAATTGTAATGACGTTTTGATGCCTTAGCAGCCACCCTACCAAATTTTAAAGACTTTTTATGCCTTAGTACTCCTATAAATAAGGAGTTCTTCTCATTCATTGAGACACTTCATTATTGATTAAGTATATCATACTTTGAGAGTTCTTTTGAACCTTTGTTACTCGTGCTTTGAGATTTATCTTTCAACCTTTACTAGTTCATAGTTCAAGGTAGTAAGATTACTTCTCTATTATGATATCTTTGATTCTTTTGTGGTATTCTTAGAAGGCGACTAATACTAGTTATTAATTATTGTCTCAAGTTACTCGTAAAGCGGTCAAGATCCGAATCTATTAATTTGATTTGCTTTTAAGTAAAAGTGTTTGATTTCTTCAAAAAAATCAAGACATTGTTGCTTTGATCTTGTCAAGGCTATAGAACTTGCGTTCTTGAAAGTTCTTAGAATTCTTTCCTTAATTTTTCCCATATCCTTTATTTTCTGCCATTTAGTTATAGTTGTTCAATTCCTTATTGTTATTGCTTCCGCATTTACTTTTTAAATTCTTACTCTAGTTTGGATTTCTGACCTAGTCATTATCAAGTGGTATCAGAGCGGTTCTATCAAGATTTCGTTCTTGATAATTCTTGGGATTTCTTGAATACTAAGAGCGGAAAAAAAATCAGTTTAACAAAAAAGAATTGCTTGCTCTCCAGGAATCTTCTTTTGTATCTAATTTGTTTCCAAAAATTAACAAAGGAAACAAGAAAAGGAGATCCTAGATTTCAAAGATACGAATTTTTTTTAATTTTTCTTACTCTTTCTATAAATATATAATCCTTTCCTTTTTGTTCGTGTCTTGTTTCAACCGAGCCTAGTAGTTCTAGGATTTGGTTCTTCTTTCATTAGTTCCCAAAAACAATCTGAATTTTACTACTAAGAACTTCATACGAGTTGGGTTTAACTATAAATCTATAAAGTATTTTGTTCAAAGGTTATTTCGAGAGGAAAAAAAGGCAAAGAGATGTGAGAGCATTATAGAAAAAAAGCCAAATTTAAGAGATACATGTTTCCTTTAATCTATGTCAAGATGTCTCAAACAGGTAGTTACAGTGGAAGAAAGAGAGCTAAGACTCAACAACTTGAAAACTCGAACTTACAGTATACCGAATGGAAGGAAGACAATGGTAAATTTATTTTTCAAACAAGAGCTAAAGTGATGTCTTCAATTTATCTTAGAATTGATAAAACATTTGGCTATAACTTAATTAGCACTTATATGGTTGAGAAATTGAACTTGCCTTGTGTTGAACATATTGAACCCTACATGTTGAAAGGAGTAAAGGTAGATAAAAGAGTGTCATTGTAATTCTCTATTGGAAGGTATTAGGATGTGATTTGGTGTGATATCATTCCTATGAATAGTTTTCATATCTTGTTGGGAAGACCATGGTATGTCTATAGGAGTGTTTCACATAGTATGAAAAAAAAATAGATATTCTTTTGAGGCTAATGGGAAGAAACTCATTCTTGGGCCTTTGACTCCCTCACAAATTTGTGAAGATGAAAAGATTATTAAAGAGAATATAAAAAAATATAAGAGAGAAAAGAATGAGAGGAGTAAGGGAGTGCATGTTGACATTCCAAGAGAGGAAAAAGGAGAGGTTGTCTTGAGTGAAAAGAGTGGGATGTCAAGTGAGGTAAAAAGTGATCTTGAGAAAAAAGAAAAGAGAGAAGGCAATGAGATAACAAAAGTCTGTGGGGGTAGAGAGAGAAAATCAAGAGGGTTTGAGTGAAGAAAAGGAAAAAAACTTTAGTGAGAGAAAAGAGGCTAAGGGTGAGGAGAAAGTTAGTTTTGTGATAAAAGCCAAAGAGAGTGTAAGCAAAAAAAAGTTTTCTTTACTTCCTAACCCATTAACTCTTTCTTGTATTAGTTCTTGTGATTTTGTGCAGCCACATGTTAAAAGACCTTTTGAAATGGGAGGTAAGGCACACGAGATGGTGTCAAAGGATACATTTGGATTCCAACATGAATTTGGCGAAATAAATTCTTGTTGGATGGTGGAAGATAAAAGCTTGGTTAAATTCTTTGTTATTGATCCTTTTGACTATTTTGATCCTTATTTACAACTTTATGACATAGAGTTGCCTAAAAGCATTGCTAAGTTGGAGCCATTGAATAAAAGAATACAAGGTGATGATATTCCATTAGTAATTAAGTCCAAGTATGGTATGTATAATTGATTTATTTACATTCTTGGCCTTTCTAGAACACCTAAGATATTTTTGGAGGTAATGAATTATACTCTTATTTCTTATGTTGGTGACTTTATAATTTTTGTGGATGGTGATATTTTGATGCACATCAAGTCATTAACTGTAATATTTAAGTTAAAGTGCAAGAGTAATTTGCTTCCTTTTGAAATTGTGTATGACATAGATGATTATATATACCAACTTGGTAGAAAGAGGCATGAAATTTATGAGAAGAGGCTTGCGAATGAGTTAAATATTTCTTCTTCTCTTATTCAAGTGGCTAATGAGTTTTCATGTGATAAATTGCTAGAATGTGATTTTTGTTGTATGATGGGGAGTCATTCTTCAAGTCATGTTCATTGTGAGCTTGTAAAAGTGTTTGTTATTAGTAAAGAGGATATGTATGATTGTTATAACACTTGTGATCAAATACTCTTTCATGTAGAGGAATCCATGAGATTTGTAATTATAGATAGTTGGCTATGTCATGAAAGTATCTTCTTTGATACATGTGGTAGAGATACTTATATTAAATGGATGTGTGGTCAATCTTTTATAATTTCTTTGTCATGTATTCCTATGGACTACCTTACCAACAAGATCGAAATGCAAGTTCAATTGCATGGCGCATCTAAGAGAGGTTTTTATTGTATTGATCTAGGTAAGCATAAAGTTTATAGGGATGATGATGTCCATATGCTTTATAAGGGAGTATTTACACCTATTAGGATTAATTGGGTTAAATGGACACATAGTTACTATTTTATTTTATTCCTACTATTTTTTCAGATTAGTGAATGCCATTTACTAGTGCGTGTTTTCTTTTTCTTGCAAGGTCGAACATTTACTAGTGCGTGTTTTCTTTTTCTTGCAAGGTCGAAATTCGAGGACGAATTTTCTTCAAGAAGAGGGGAATGATAGCATCCTAGGAAGCTCAACTCTATTTAAGGACAAGGATGGAGCTTTGGAATCTCAAAGATGGCCTTTAACAATATGTCAAGCTAAAGAGTTGCAAAACAAGGCCATTAGACTTCAAGTGCAAATAAAGAAGTTGTTAATTGGGAGGAAGAGCTCAAGGATAAAAGATGTGAATTGGCTAGGTGATAGCATCAAGGACACATAGAGTTTTGGAAGCTCCAAGAAAGACATTTACGAGATCTCAAGCTAAAGAGTTGCAGAGTAAGGTTGGTGGACTTCAATGACAAATAAAGAAGCTTTTAATTGTAGAAGAAGAGCTCAAGCCCAAAGGAGATGAATTGTCCAAATTTTATAATTATTTGGTGGTCCATATTAAAGTCCAAGAGGAGGAAGATTGGGTCACTAAATCAGCCCTTGAAGTCCACCAAAAGGGCTCAAAATGAGCTTAAAAGAGGTCCAAAAGGGAGGGGAGGTTTCAAAAGGAGCCCAATTGGAGTCCAAACCAATGACCCAAACTAGTAGTTTTAAGGTCCAAATCTGCCCCAAAGGGATTTGGCCGCCCCCACCTAATTTTAATGACTTTTCTTACTCCTTAGCAACCTCCCTACCTAATTGTAATGACTTTTTGATGCTTTAACAGCCACCCTACCTAATTTTAAAGACTTTTTATGCCTTAGTACTCCTATAAATAAGGAGTTATTCTCATTCATTGAGACACTTCATTATTGATTAAGTATATCATACTTTGAGAGTTCTTTTGAACTTTTGTTACTCGTGCTTTAAGATTTATCTTTCAACCTTTACTAGTTCATAGTTCAAGGTAGTAAGATTACTTCTCTATTGTGATATCTTTAATTCCTTTGTGGTATTCTTAGAAAGCGATTAATACTAGTTATTAATTGTTATCTCAAATTACTCGTAAAGCGGTCAAGATCCGAATCTATTGTTTTGATTTGCTTTTAAGTAAAGGCATTTGATTTCTTCAATAAATCAAGACGTTGTTGCTTTGATCTTGTCAAGGCTATAGAATTTGCGTTCTTGGAATTTCTTGGAATTCTTTCCTTGAATTTTTCCCATATCCTTTATTTTCTGCCCTTTAGTTCTAGTTGTTCAATTCCTTATTGTTATTGCTTTCGCATTTTCTTTTCAAATTCTTACTCTAGTTTGCATTCCCGACCTAGTCGTTATCATGATGTGCGGTGTATATTTTGATTAATACCATAATGCACAAAGATGAGTTCCCAAAGTTGAGGAAGCAAGTTAGTTTTTCTAACATGAGGGGGGAGACAGGATAAATAGTTGAGAAAAAATTACGTGGAATGAATTATCATTTCTACATATAGATACTCGAATAAGATAATATGAACTTGAAGTTCATAAAAGATAATTTGCAAATCATGTCAGACACATTTGCTGATCCAAAGAAAGTAATTATATTCTCACTGAAAATGCTCCTATTAAGTCCTAGAAGGACAAAGTCTATGGTACGCTTAAAGCATATAGACAAATCAGTCTCAAATAAACTTCTTGATAAAGAAAACGAGCAAATGATCATAATAAAGGAGGCAAGTGATCTAGAAGATCACATGACATAACACTTCATAAAATCTCATGAGAGATTCAAGTACCTGAATATATGAATGAAGAGGTCTCTATGTTATGTCTTTATGAAAAATAAAGAGGTTGGAACCGATATAAAATGTTTGTCGACGACATCTATAATAACGCTAAATATATATAAGGATCTTAAGTCTGGAGAAACAATTCAAGTAGAATTTGGTTTCATATGAAAGACATGTAGTTTTGGATATATAGTTCAAACACTCGAAAGTATAAAGTCAATAGGTGTGTGCAATCACTTTCATGTATTTTATATGTCTAGCATGACATGAAAACTTGATATGCATCTGAAGTCTATTTATATGGCTTATTTGACTATACTTATATGATAATCCCTGAAGGATTTCAATTGCTTGAAGCATATACAATTCTTGATCTTGAAGTACCACATCCTCAGTGCAATTTATGCACAAATGTATCTTGCTATAACCATAAGCATGATAATGTGATAGCGAGAATTTTTTACCTCTATGGAGATATTGAAAAGGCCATTCCACGACAGTTTATGAAGACATTACATCTCTATCAAGAATGATGATTTCAAGGTACAACATATTCATTCAAGTTAATATGACTGGTTTGTTTATCAAATCTCTACCAACGATATTTTAAAGATGGTGCACAACATTGGAATGCGAAGGCCCAAGGATGTGAATTGATACTCTCATCGGGGGGAGTTAATACACGTTGTACTCTTTATTCCTTACAAGGTTTTGTTCCACTGGGTTTTTCTTGTAAGATTTTTAACGAGGCAACCAAAAGGCGTATTGTTAGATATGTGTACTCTTTTTCCTTCACTGTAATTTTTTTCCACTGGGTTTTATTTTAGTTAAGGTTTTAACGAGGCACATTATCTATTGAATAGACATTCAAGGGGGGGTGTTATAAATAGTATTTTATTTATGGTGAATGTCTATATTTTAGAGAGATTTTAGGGTTGTTACTTGATGGCTAAGTCACATTTTTCCTATAAATAGAGGGGTTCTATTTCATTGTAAATCATTCCAAAACAATAAGAATTCCCTCTCCCTACTTTTCTCTGCAATACTCTTCTTCTTCTTTTATTGTTTTATAACAGATACTACGTTTTAATAATATTTGTATGCTACTTAGAGTTTTTGCTTTTTTATGGTACTAGTAAATAGGAAAACTTCTAATAGTTTTTGTTTTTATTTTGTATAATATTTGACCGAGATGAATTTAAATGGAGGAACATGACCAACGGAGGCTGAGTTTGTTTAGACTTGACGTTTAATTGTTATTTTTGGGAGAGAAAGAAAAAAAATGTGCACCCAATGATGTAACTTGGTGGTCAATAAAGTGAGAGAAGAATCATAAATCTCGTGTTTAAATTCCAACAACGAAACAAATACTAAGTGATTTCTTCCTAGTTGTTTGTGTCTTAGTGGGTATAGTTTCCCGACACATATGTTGATGAGAAGTAGCAGGTATCCAGTGGAATAATTGAGGTATGCATACTAGTGGAAAGTAACAGGTACCCGGTAGAATAGTCGAGGTGTGCAGGCCACTATCGTCATAAAAAAAGAAAGAGAAAATCTGGTTGACATAGTTATGTGATATCTTTCCTAGCCAGGGGCGTATGTAGTGTATTAATGATGGGTTCAATTGAACCCATTACTTTTGACGCGAAGTAAAAATTTATTACAATTGCAAAAGTATTAGATATGAAATCCATAACTTTAAAAAATATAATGGATTCAATGCTAAAAAACTTAAAAGATGAACCCATAGAGTTTAAATTCTAGATTCGCCTCTGGTACTACCGTGAGGTAAGAAGTATCCGATGAAATAGTCGAGATGCTCACAAGCTGGCCCGGCCACTAGGGGTGTTCATGGTTCGGTTTGGATCGGTTTTTCCCTAAAATGAAACCAAACCAAGTAACTCAGTTTTTCAAATATTAAAACAAAACCAAACCAATTAAATCGGTTTTTTATCGATTTGGTTTTGGTCGGTTTTTCAAATTTTTTAGCTATTTATCAGTTATTTCTTAAATATGAGACATACACTATCAAATACATATTCCAGCGACTACATTTTCAACGTAACACTATCAAACCAAATACTCTTTAGAAAATCTATCATTTATCAAGATATATTGATGATAATTGAATCAAATATTGATGAATAATTTAAGGTCTCAATTAAAATTAAAATGGATTATTTTTAACATGAAATATATTCTTGTACTTAGCAAAAGAAAACTACCAATAAAACTAGAATGTGAAGGCAAAAAACTAGATTATTATAATAGCAAAGCACTAGAGTAAAAGTGCAAACGATTAACATGTATTATAAAATTTTGGAAACTTTATATGAACATATACATATATATATATATATATATATATATATATATATATATATATATATATATATATATATATATATATATATATATGTATATATATGCAATAATAAATTTAAAATAGCTACTTCTGTAGTCGGTTTGATTTGATTTTTTTCGGTTAGTTTTTGATAAAAACCCAAACCAAAATTAAACCAAATTTGATCGATTTTTAAAATTCAAAACCAAAATCAAACCGAACCAAACCAAAAAAGTATCGATTTTTTCGGTGGGTTTGGTTTGGTTATAGATTTGGTTCGATTTTTCGAATTTTTATGAACAACCCTACCAGCAACCATCATCATAAATAAAAAGAGAATGACAGAGTTACTCGATACTTGTGCTGATGTGAGATAACACGTATTCAAAATAGTTGAGGTGCGTGCACCGACAAGATATAACAAATATTCAATGGAATATCAAAGTGTGCATAGAGGATAATTGAGGTACGAATAAGCTGCTTGGACACCAACTTCATATCTATCTATATCTATACTATATTAAAAGCACGAAGGCCCTTAGCGAAATATCGTGCCTTTTTTACCCTTTAAGAGTATTTTTATATTGGACATAGTAGTAATTTTAGTTATTTTCCTAATACGTAGGAATAGTCATTATTTTTCTAATATTTAGGGACAATCATTTAATTAATAACCTAATGTTAGGACTTTGATATGGAAAATCATATAATTATCTTTTTGTTGTAAAACTTTTTGTGTAAGAGTCCTTGACGAGCTTTTTTTTTGTTAAAATGTTTTAGGTTTAGTATTGTTTATTTTTTTTCTTTTTTAGAGCTCATTTTCTTCGTATAATTTATGTAATTTGATTATATCATGAGATACAATAATTTATTCTTTTTCTACTTTATTGGAAATAATTCATATAATATTTATTATTAATTAAAAAATAAATAAATTGTATTTTATTCTTGAAAAAAAATGAACAAGGGAATAACTTTTCAAAAAAAGAAAAAAATAATTCTTAAGTTTTGACATATGTGATTGCTGAATTTGAAAAGAAGCATGATAACATATGAATTTAAAATAATTGAATAAAAAATTAAAATAAATTTTTAGTTGAATATATTGACTAATGATTGAGAACTTGTATGAAAATTTATTATTTTAGGAAAAATTAATTTTTATTTTATCACTCAATTATAATATTTTAATATATAATTTATATAATATTTTAAAATTGAGATAGTGTACACGAACAAATCATAACACTAGTATATAAGAAAAGAAGATAAAGAAGTTTCATCACTTGCTATTCACGTGATCGATAGACAATTGGATTTTGGAGTCGCCTTTCTTTGGTGCTTTCCTTTTTGTGGAGTGAGATTTCCGGGGAGAAAAAAGGTCCATATTATTATAATATCCCCATTACGTTACACTCTTCATCTTCTCGTTTTTCCTTAGCTTCGAGGGTTTCCGTTTCCTCTGTAAATTCTCCCCCCTCCGATCTCTCTCCGATTCAATATACAATCCTAGGGTTTCGCGAACTTTCTGTTCCCTCCGATTCGTAAATCTACAAAAAGATCCGTTGCATTTTTAACCCTAGTTTCAAATTGCGTGTGATGCGAAGACCAATTGTGCTTCTGAAGATCTTAAAGGATTTTGATTTGATTTGATTTAATTGATTTGGTTTTCGCGATGGATGTGGATTTCAATGGTGACGTAGCGAGTTTGGATGCTGACCTATTGCAGCTACCTGAGGTGTCACCTTTGGCTATTAAAGCTAACCCTTATGTTGCCGAGAAGCTATTCGATCAATGGTTTTCGCTCCCTGACACTGCCGCTTTGGTAATTTCCTCCTTGCTCAAATTTCGCTACAATTTAATGTTTTGTGCTGTAGTAGGATTTACCTTTAGAAATTCTAATTTGGATTAGCTCGGGGAGGTAGATTCATTGCCAATGTGATGGCACGCGTACAGTGTTGGAGTGTTTACTGTTTCATAAGTTAGGGCTCGTTTTAGTTTAGGCATTTTAATTTTTTTTAAAGCTTGGTGTAACACTCTGCACTACTAATAAAGTACTTGGTTTCAAATATAAACTCTGCATAAGTATTAGTGGATTACCGTCAAAACTTGCACGGGATTTTCTTGAATAAGGCACTTATACTAGAATTTATATGCTATTTTATGTGGGTGAAATATGGTAAGAATAGCTGTATTTTCAATGCTTGTATAAGAACGCATTAAATGTCGCAAATGCCGTTATAACTAACTATTGAGTTTGCTATTGCAATCCTACATAATGATATCTGTATTATTATCCTATCAGAGATGGTAATAACTAAAGGTGATTTCTTCCCATTTGGGTAAGCCTCGGTGGTTAGAGTTACTCGGTGCTTATCCGGTATAATAGTCGAGGGGTGCGCAAGCTAGCCAGACACAAGGGTGGATGTAGTGTATATGTTATTGGTTCAGATGAACTCGGTAGTTTTAGCTTAGACCCTATATATGTGTTAAAAATTTCACTAATTAGTTACGATAATAGATTATGACCTCAGTAAAATAAATGGGTTGTGGTAGAATCCCGAATTCAAACCCATAAAGTTCAAATCCTGGATTCACCTATGTTTGGACACCACCTTTACAAAAAATATTTTTATTATTATTCACGACATGATAATCTTTGCCTTCTAATGTGTGTTGCTCGAATCCTTGAAAACAGCAGGCACACTTGTGACAGATCCTTCAAAAATGGGCATTTTGGAGGATCAAGCGACATAGCTTATAATTGCTACAAACCAAACAATCATTAGTTTATTATATTGGGCAGTCTTTTGGCACATCTTTTATCTTTCTTGAACCCATTTTTACGCAAAATAGGTCTCCTGTAATGTGAAAATTGCATTAAGGTGACTGAAGTCTGTTGCTTTCTTGGGATGGTTTCAGCTTTCATAGTTAAATTTTATACCGAATTTTGTGGGTAACATCTTTTAATTACTAGTTTAAATGACTAGTCTAACCTTTGGGTACTGAAAAAGAATGTCACTTCTTTTAGAATGTTATCTACAATTGTCTAGCTCTGCCTAGAAAAATCGTGCTAGCAATGTATGAATTATATTCGCAAACAGACACAAAGTAGTGGCCTCAAAGCTGGGGCTCCGCTAAATTTGGCATTAGTCTTACTCCAAGAAAGGGATTGGACAGTTTGTCTTAGTATCGAGATAATTGAAAAGTGATCACAAGTGGAATCTTCAGCCATTATAAATTTTTACTCTGGTTGATGATGCTGTAGTGACCAGAATGTTTCTTCTGTCAAAAAAAACCCATAATCCTCTATCCAAATTCTCTAAATTATGCAAAAAAGAGTAGTCTTCCAATAAGGTCAGAGTTGCTTCCTTATTATTTGCCATCTTCAGCTAGTAACAGCTTTCTTCAAAGTCCTTGAATTGCTCATGTTTCTTCAAAGATATTAAGGATGAAACTCCATAACTGCGAAGGTGGAGAGTGGAGGGTAAGGCAGGAACAAATGGCTTATGGGCTTGGCAGACTTCTTGGACACTACTGCAAGTAATTACCATATTTCCTGCAGGTTATGGATAGTCATCCAACCAAACATACCACTTTAGTGGAGCTTTGTCCTTGGGAAAAAATAAATCCCCCTATGAGAAACTTTTAGTGGAGCTTTACTTTTCCACTACATTTTTCTATCACTACTACTCCTCTACATTTTCCGAGGCCATGATCCATTTGTTTTAGCCTTGAGAGTGTTTGCTTTAACCACAAACGCTCAAGGACTAAGAAACTAATCATAGTCCATGGGTAACTTGTTAACACTTTGGAACTTGCATTTTTGATGATGTAAATCTGGTATTTCAGTAGCTTACGATTAGCCATAGAATTTATTGGCTAATTTAGTGCTGAAACAATGGGAATAGGTAAAGCTTATCAGATGGGAAAAAAGTTAGAGAAAGTTTTGAGCTTCTAAAGGAAAAAGCAGGCAGTAAAGTTAGAAGTCTTAAAGGGACAAGAATTGTGCTATTAATGTAACTTGTTCACAACAAGAAATTTCAGAAAATCAAGAAGAAGAATACTGTATTTAAAAAGAAGAATTTTCTGTTATTTCCATCTTGAGATATCCAGGAATATTTGCCTAAGCACAACCTTACCTGACGACCATATATGTGAGCCTATAAGCTTTGCAAAAAGACTTTTAAGGCTCTACCTAATTTGGTAGATGTTTGTGGTTGAGCTCATGCTCACTTTATACATACTTCTAAGTTCTAACACTAACTCGTGTATGAATGATATATTTTAACATATAAAAAAAGAAAAAAGGATAAAAAGGCCATGTCTGTCATGCATCGAGTCCATAGCCTTTGTGTTATATGTGCCTCATTGGCCACAATTGCTCACCAATTGGGTTGAACAAACTGCCAAAAATACTTATGTGCAGAATAAAACCATCATAATTTTACTACTCACACTAATTCTCAACAAACAGCAACTCTCCTTTATTCAAACTTCGGAATGGTTATACTCTGCCAGCATGGATAGAAGTAGGATAGAATATTCCCACCTGAAGAAAGAAATTGTAGTATTTAAATAGGATTGTGATTTCGAAATGCAGATAACTCAAATATCTAGGTCAGTCTTCTAGGAAAATTACATTATTGATTAAGATGCAACACAAATGAAACTGGATAACTGAAATGAAGGTGTCTTTATCAAAAAATTTCCTTATAAAAAAAATTGAAATGAAGGTGTGCTAAGGAACATTGTGCGTAGGAATAAACATACCACAAAGAAAGGCAAGTTCTATAGAATGATTGTGAGACCAGTAAACTTATAATGGTGTGTGTGTGCTGGGTGTTAAGGTCTAATATATCCCCAAGATGAGTGTTGTACAACTGCAAATGTTGAAATGGTTTTGCCGCTATACAAGATTAGAGATGATGATAAAGTATGCAAATTACTTGCACATAGAGGATAAATAAAGATTGAGAAAGTCGGATGAGAGGGTTTCATCGTATTTTGCTGCTTAGACTTCCAAATGCATCATGCCAAATGGTGCAATATTATATGATGGTTGAGGGTGCTAAAAGTTGGCAAGATAAGACGCCAAATACTATAGTCTGTGTTGTAGAGATGCTGATTTTATATAAATATGTGGTCATAAGATTGCACAAGATTAGAAGTTATCATAGCCAATAAATGTTGCAAATAGTGCGCATAGAGGATGAAGCTGGCAAAGATTGTTTAATTGTCTGAGGTGTTTTGGTCATGCTGTACATATGCCTCCAAATGCATCAGTTGGCATATAGAGGAGAAAACCAATGAAGATCGTCTGGGATTGTTTGGTTATGTACTTATGTCCTTGTTCAAGAACCATCTCCGGCAGGTGAGGGTTAGGGTAATAGGACATCCAGAAAGGATCCCATCCTCGGTTGCTATTGAAACGGCAGATCTGGAATTTAATATTCCTATCTGTCTGGAGATTACCACCAAAGGTACATGCATTATCTTTGTCGGCAAGGTGGCAGATGGGGCTGGTCCAAGCAGCTGTGTAA
Source organism: Nicotiana tomentosiformis (assembly GCF_000390325.3). NCBI lineage: Eukaryota > Viridiplantae > Streptophyta > Magnoliopsida > Solanales > Solanaceae > Nicotiana > Nicotiana tomentosiformis. The sequence goes on along the minus strand of NC_090815.1, from coordinate 12,864,703 downwards.
AATTGACAGTCAATGAGCCAATGATGAAATGTGACATCGTGATAGCAAAGGTTGTGGGACGTGTTTGGCCCAGCTCTTATGCAGATTTCTCTTCCTTAAGTGATACTCTCTCTCTATCATGGCACACATAGAGCTCTTAAAGCATGCAAATAATGCACAAACCTGCCGTAATTGAGACATCAAAGGTGACCAAGTTGGTTTTGTTCGAAGCATGCAAAGCTTTTGGGGTTAGTATTGCGGGATTTGAACATGAAATCCTCGACATCATATTGAGAATAGAGCAAGAGAGGCAACTATGGCTACAACAGCAAAATTCAGTCAGCAGTCATAAAGAGAAACAAGAAGAAAAGGGGAAAGGAGCTGATATGTAAGGTGAATTACGATGATGAGGAAAAGAGAGATAGGGGCAGGTCCTACAAAGCCTTTTCAGGATGAAAATAAAAATTCTAAGCTGGAATATACAGGGGTCTAAACAACACCAAGAAGAGCACACTGAAATATTTGGTTCGCAAGTGGAGAGCAGACATCCTTTGTCCATAGGAGAGAAATTGAAAATGGTCAGGAAAATTGGTATGACTAGTTGGGGAACCGCTATGCTGACTGGGTTGAGCTCAAAGCATGCGGCAGCAGATGGGGTTATTATTATTCCTTCGGATAAATGACAGTGGAACTGTTTTGGTATTCAGCCATGCATGCTGGAAAGCCTACAAGATTTTTTTTTTTTTTGAGGATAAGGACCCACAAGATGACTTTAGGGTGGTGCTTTGCAGGGGATTATGGTCCTCACACCAATCCGGAAAGGAATGAACTTTGGCATGAGCTTGCAGCAATCATGGGTTTATGGAATGATCATTGGAGGAGATTTTAATATGTGCAGGGTCAAAAGAGAAAGGTATAGCTGTATTAGAAGATTAAAAGCAATGAAAAGTTTTCCTGAACTTATTCAGGATCTTGGCAACTATAGGAAGCATTCTACACTTGGTTTGGAGGGCGGGGGCGGGGGCGGGGGCGGGGGTTCCATTCAAGTTTCAAGAATTAATAGATGTTTAATCCCACCAGAATGGAATGACAGCTTCAAAGCAGTAAAACAGTTAGCAGCTCCAAACTGGGAAGTCAGATCCTTCTAATTTCAAATTCAAAAAGATGTGGTTTTGCAAAGTTACTTGGTGAGGGGGGGTCCAGACTTCATACTTATACGAAAGCCGGGGAGTCTCAGAAAGGACATTACTGATAGCAACAGAAAGCTGTATTTGGCAAGGTTGATGCAAAAATAAGAAAAGCACAGGATGAGCTGTTAGTATTAGAGCAGACGTTGTCTTACACAAGCTGAAAAAGATAAAAGACTGAATTGAAATTGAAGTTGCAACAACTTGCATTAGCTGAAGAACTGCCATGGAAATTAGTATTGAAAACAGAGCTGCCTACAAAAGTAGATCGTTTCATCTGGAAAACACTCAATGAGGCTTGTTTGACTCACACCCTTGGGGTACAGCACTTCCCGGGACCCCGCGTCAATACGGCATACTTTGTGCATTGGGCTGCCCTTTTTCTGAAGCTTGTTTGACTCAGGACCTTTGCAAAAGGAATATGCAGCCAATAAACAGATGCTACAGTATCTCTATGGTTGGTCGTTCTCTTGTTCAATGAAATACTTGCTTACCTGTTCAAAACAAAAAAAAACAGATGCTACATGTGTCACCAAAGTTCAGAAACCATCAGTCACCTCTTCCTTTGCTTTATAGTAGCTGCAGATCTATGGTACATGTTCTGCCAATTGTTGGACTCAGGTGGGTCATGCCGCAAAATATTAAAGATCCATATGAATGCTGGAGTTTATGGAAAGTTGGTAAAACCATCAAGAAAATCTTCAAAATGATCCCTGCAAGCATTTTTTGGTGTGTATGGACTGAAAGAAATGACAGATGTTTTGATGGAATCTCAACTCCAAACTACTCCTTAAAGGCTAGATGTCTTTGCTTAGTTGGAGCAACCTGGCCTCTGTAAATAACACTTTTTTTTTTTTTTTTTTGGGGTAATGGTAAAAACTTTAGATTTAAAAAAAGGTGCACTATACAAGCTGTGGAGTCACCAAAAGTTACATAGAGACAAGGAAAACAAAAAATTCTAGATGTATGCCATCTTACAAATAGTCTAGGACATCAAAAGTGGCTTCTGCATCTTCTAAGTGTCCCTGGTTACACCAAATAACGCTGATATTTTAGCTCCCTGATATTAGCGTAGTCTCACAGAGTGGAGTTAACACATCTTCTTTTGTACTTATTGCATCTTTTTGATTCCATTAATGAAACTTCTTACTTCATCCAAAAAAAAATAATCTTTTATGTATACCCTGTACCATTACAATCCTAAACCATGTTCTGTGCATCTTATTCCTTTTCTTGTTTCATTACTTTTAATCTCTGTAGATTGGTAATGATTTTTTTCCTTCTACATGCAGGTGAAATCTTTGCTTAAGAATGCCAAAAGTGGTGGTCCATTAAATGTGTCTGGTACATCTTCTGGCTCAAATGCCGCTGCAACTAATTCTTTGCCGTCCATGTTTCCTGCTGGAAGTACACCTCCACTTTCTCCAAGAAGTTCATCTGGTTCACCTCGAATCTCAAAGCACAGGGCTGGACCCTCTTCATTGGGGTCTCCTCTGAAATTAGTGAATGAGCCAGCGAAAGAACTGATACCACAGGTATGGAATACCTAATTCTGAGTGGTGCTTTTATTTGCAGACTGTTGAGATAGTAGTCATGATGTTTTCTCCAAAATGCTTATGATGGCAGTTTTACTTTCAAAATGGCCGTCCACCTCCAAATGAATTGAAGGAACGGTGCTTGTTTAGGATAAACCAATTTTTTTATGGTCACACAGATGGACTACAAATGAACGGTAAGTTTGTCTTTACGAATTGCTTTCTCTGAAGACTTTGAGATGATTATTGATTTGTTAATGTCCTTTCGGCTTGAGACTGAAAAACTTCTTGTTCTAGATTATTTTTTTGAGAGTGGACTTCTTGTTCTAGATTAAATCCACTCTAAACATTTTTTTTTTTGGGGGGACGGGGACGGTTGATCTGTGGTGGGATTTTATTCATGAAAAGCACCAACTAAGTGCTAGTTCAGTACTAAAATGCTAGAAATGACCAGTGTCCTTTTAACGGTGCAGCAAGCTTACAAGTCCATCATAGTATCTATATCATTTAAATTTTCAGATTACACAAAAAAGCTAATGATGGTAAATATTTGAGCTTCAAACGCTATAGTGCTTCATTTCTTTCTTCAGAGCAGCTGTGCATCCTTTCGTTCCATACTATCCACAAGATGCACTTTCGTATTCCAAAAGTCTCTAACTTGTCTTTGTAGTATCCTTCCTTTCCAGCTTCTGAGATTATTGTTCAATGAGTTAGGCACCCACTGAACTCCAAAAAGATTTAGAAATGTGTTTCAAATCTGCCTGACTTCAGTGCTTTGCAGAAAGTTTAGATCCTCACCCTCCTTCGCATACATGTAACATCTGCTGCAGTCAATCCGCGGTATGTTGACTGCATTGTGATCCAGCCAAAGCGTGCCACCTTTAGAGGTGCATTGCTCTTCCTAGCCCATTTTCTGTTTCCACTGTCAGGTTTGACATTATGTTGTGGCATGATGCACTGTAAAACTGCACCTACTCTACTTTCTTATCAGTGATTCTGGTTCAACATTAGCTCCTCCAATTTTCCAAGAAGTTGAGCCAATCTGTCTGCCTTCCGGTCCTGGCAGTTTTTTTGTTGCAGATATTTTCTGTTTTATATTGAGCTGGGGTGGCTTTAGCTGGTGAAAGTCAGGAGATTCACAAAGAATATTGTATACTTTAGATTGTAAGTGTCATGTTAGTCGAGAGAACAATAATGTTCTGTATTACCTGCAAAAAAAGTTAAGAATATTCTGTAGATTTTATGAACAATTATGCCATAGAGCCCTGAGAATTAGGGAACCTTATTCATGTAGATCAAAACTCCAATTAGGAGCCCTCTTATGTCGTTAACAAAGTCATTTCAAAAAGAGTTTTCGTTCTCTTTTCTCTTTTCATCAGCAAAATGATAACTCTTTTTCACATCCTTTTTACACCTTTTCTTGCCCAAAATTTCTGTTTACTATTTTCCTGTAAATGTTGCTTTAACTTTTCAGGTCCTTATCATATATTCTTCTTTTATCAACATTTTGATTTCATTGGAACCTTCGCCGTCGAGTGGTGTCTCATTCAAGTTAGCTCCCTGGATGAATATTATTGTTTGGTGTGAAGACTACTATGTGGGGGCACTACATAAAAAATTTAAAATAACTGCTGCATTTTTTGGAATTTTTGGAACTACGTACAGCTTAAGCCGTTAAGCGCAGATTGTTTAATGCATAATTTGCATGTGTTTGGGCTATATTGCTGGATGAAGTCCAAGTTAGGCTTAAGACTGAGTTAGATCATATATACATGTTTAAGGACCAGCTGTTATCTAGTCGTGCATCTGATTTTATAACTTAACACTAATTTAGTTTTCATTTGGGTTGTCAGAATTTAAACCAATTACGAAGGAAATATGCAAGCTTCCATCGTTCTTCTCCGCAGTCCTTTTTAAGAAGATTGATGTTGACAGCACTGGCGTCGTAACCAGGTACATGTCTTCCATCTTTCTGAGCATCAAGATGCTTCATCTACTTTCTGGATATTTCCTGAGGTCTGTGTGCCCCTTGTGATGAAAAGTTGATAACCTTTGGAACCTGAAAGACGCTGTTTTATTTGATAGATTAATCACTTTTGTATTGTTAAATATGTCCACTTCATATTTCTCTCTTGTTTACTCTATAGTTCTTGATGATTACTTTTGGAAGTCTGAATTGCATCTGTCATGAATGAGCGATTTGTCTTCAAATTCTATAAAGATGTGCACTTCTTTTCCGAGATATTTTCCCTTATTTAGATGTTTGAATTGTATTTGAACTGAAAGGCATACGCTGTTCTCAGGGAGAATTCAGGCTAGCTTTTAGACTAGTATATGTGAAGTTGGAATCTATACTCAGTGGAGGGTCTGTCAGGAGAGATGAGGAGATAGGAGGATCTTTACCATTCTTTCTTCTTTCAATATTCCCAGTTAGACAGCTTATCTTTTCCGCTTCTGTGACTAATCGGAACCAATATCACTGCTTTACGCTCGAACAGTTGAATGACCACAGTCCAGCAACTTCGGTGCATAGATATAGATTTATTGCTTGTACCTGGTCCAGCTTCGCAACCCTTTGGGATATCTTCTCTTTTTTCGGTCTCTGTAATTTTTTTCCTATATGCGTGTCACCTTCATGGCGTGTTATGTTAATTAGTGAATATTTAAGAGGAAAAAAGAAAAGAAGCCATGAAATGAAACCGAAATGTAGGAGAGTATTGCGCAATGTGCCTGAGGTTTTTGTTAATTGATGTGAAATATTTCTGAAGTGCTTGAGGAGTGTGTATTCAAATGCTATTTGCTTCACATGGCTGCAGGGATGCTTTTGTTGATTATTGGATCAACGGCAACATGTTAACAAAAGATATAGCAACTCAAATGTACACAATCTTGAAGCAGCCAGACCTTAGATACCTCGCGCAGGTGCTTTCTCTAGTTCCTGTTGATGTTTAAGTTGCTATCTGATTTATTCACAGTGTAGCTCCAGTCTCATACCTCAAAAGATCAAATGACTTTGTTCTGATTTTATGACTGTCTGAACACGATCTTTCTTTTAAAGCGCGCTATGGTTTTGTGGATTACTAGATTATCTTCTTCCTCCTATGAAATTAATCAAGTTGATTGCAGGATGACTTCAAACCCATTCTTCGGGAACTCTTGGCAACACATCCAGGGTTGGAGTTTTTACAGAGCACACCTGAATTTCAAGAGCGTTATGGTACCTTCTTGGTCACATGCTGCATTGTTTTTATATGATTTACTTCACTCATAATTTGCACGTGGACTTTTTGGCCTTCAAATTTATAATGTCTCCTAACTGTGTATTACTACTCTCAGAAGCTTTCAATAACGGTAGTTATGGTCGGTGCTTAATTAGTCCTTGAGGGTCACTTTGGGATCGAGAACTGGATCAGTTGAACTTGATTTGACTGTTTGTGTATCATGCTTCCCTGGATGAGAAGGTGATGAAAGATATAAGGTTCCTTTTTCTCTTTGAAATTCATAATGGTGGTGTCTGGTCCATCTTGCATGTATCTCGGCCATTCCACCGGGTACTGCTACCACTCACCAACATAGGTACCGAAAGGCTTAGGTAAATGGAAAGAAATTACCTTGTGTTTTTGCCTCAACTGCGAGGTACCCTGGTCTCTTATCCTTGACATATTGGAGAACGAGGGGTGGGGTTCTACTACCTTTCTTTAGCACTGATAAAACTGCTTTTGGCAGATTCATTTATATTTCTCTTGTTTTCCAAATGTTTCTATCTATGTGTACTCTTGTTTCTGATGCCTCTATCTTTTTATGTCATTTGTTGCTTACATCATAAACGAATTTTGATATGGGTAGCACTTACAACACAGTTGCTTGAGCTGGAAAAGTTGTAAATTGTCCAAGACGTATTTAGAAGTTCTTTATGATAATTCCTTTTCAATATAAGTATTCTATAATACCCTCCGTTAATGTTTCCATTAAAGTCCTTGAGGTTTCCTATACTTGCTCCCACTAAAAGAATCCTCTTCCAATTAAATTTAGCTAACCTTTTCTGCCTTCACTTCTCTCCCCCCCTCCCCTCCCCCCCCCCTCTGGATATTTGCCTTCACTTTTCTCTCTGGAGCGTCTTACTGTACGAGTAGGACTGGAATAGATAGTCTATTTTCATTGCAGGAATGGTCCTCTGTTCACTTGATTGTAGTGAAAGAGGTTCATATTACTGCAGTGTCTTAACAGTTAATTTTTTTTTTTGCATTTGCCAGCTGAAACTGTAGTCTACAGAATATTTTACTATGTGAATCGATCGGGTAATGGTCGTCTTACCCTCAGGGAGCTGAGGCGTTCTGACCTTATTGCTGCAATGCAGCATGCAGATGAAGAAGATGATATCAACAAGGTCCTGAGGTATATATGCTTGCTGCAGTATTGGCTTAATATTTGTTTGTGGGAAGTTTAAGAGATTCAGTTTACATCATTTCATATTATCCATTCAATATAGTTTCACCTTGTAATTATCCTAATGTCTTTGCCACTTAGTTTAATTACAAGCATGTTTATGAGACACAGTGGTTGTAGGAAATCATACTTCATAGGATGTGTCAAAAAAAGATATACCAAAAATGCATTATCTGTCACTAATATAGCAAATTCTATTAGCCCCCAAGGTTTTGGTCTAGTGGTGAGAGCCGCAACACGTGATGTATGGGTTAGGCGCATGTCACGGGTTCAAGCCGTGTCGGAGATAAAAGTCTGGTATTTAATGGGTAGACGGGTGGACTCATTATCCAACGAGCTTTGAACCATGCTCCATTGGCACTCGGGATATCTTGGTTATAAAAGAAAAATAGCAAAGTGCTATTTTGAAAAATGGGCACTAGAAAACTACATCAACTATGTTTTTGTAGATTTCTTTTAAGTTATTGGATTTTTGCAGCAACTGAGGCTGATATTGTATGCATTCATTTATCTTCTGGAATTTGACACACTAAAAGTACACACTGATATTGGATTCATTCAAGTTTGACATTCTTCTCAATGTAAGTTCTTGAGCACTCTATTTTTGCTACAGGTACTTCTCATACGAACACTTTTATGTGATATATTGCAAGTTCTGGGAGCTTGACACCGATCATGATTTTCTCATTGATAAAGAGAACCTCATTCGATACGGCAACCATGCCCTTACATACAGGATTGTTGATAGAATATTTTCTCAGGTCTGAGTGTTCCATGTGCTCTTTGGCTTTTGCAGTTTTATCTTGCCTGTTATGAGTTTTTAATTGGTGTATTATTAAGAATGCTTGCTTATCACTTCTTAAGGAGTTTATGATTTAATTTGCTATCAGGTTCCAAGGAAGTTCACCAGTAAAGTTGAAGGGAAGATGGGTTACGAAGATTTTGTTTACTTTATATTGTCAGAGGAGGATAAATCATCAGAGCCTAGTCTTGAATACTGGTAAGTTTCAGAAGTGACATTTATCTTTCTTGCAGTCCTTGCATATTTGTGTACTTTTAGTGTGACTCAAGAGTTTGGTTTCTGCTGAGTGGAGATTATGTTACTGAAGAAGATTCTTTATGAAAAAGTGATTTGTTTCCCTTCTGAATTGTGCTCACTAATTCATTGTGAGTGAAAGAGAAGACAAGATATGCTGGTGGAAAGTTACTTAAAAAGAAAATTTTCCCTAGTATATACAATTGGCCATTATTTGGTATTGGGAAACACATGAAGGGGTTAGGTGATGGACTAAGATATCCTGAAGGTTCATAAGATTTTCCTTGCAAATTGCATGCGTGTGGTCTATTATTTGTTTATTTAGATTCTGAGATGCAGGGAATGATCCTTATAGTGCGCAAGACTGAACTATAATTGAAGCACATTTATGGAGCCGATTGTGTTATAACTTGCATATGACAATCCAATCAATTTTTGTTTTAGAAAATACTAGTGGGGATCTGAAGTTTTGCTAATATTGAGACATGGAACAATGTTTTATGAATTTTTTTGCTATTTATGGAATTTATAATGTATAAAAAGTAGTAATTTCTCTATAATAGAATTTTCTTTCCGGTTCATTAATGTATATAATATCACTAAATTATGTACTTTTTTATATTTTTCCCTTCTAAAAAAATAAGTACTCCCTCCATCCCAATTTATGTGGCATACTTCCTTTTTTAGTTTGTCCCATAAAGAATGACACCTTTATATATACCCATAAAAATAAAAAAAAATTTACCCATCAAAAAAAGAATGACACCTTTACATATTTGAAAACAATTTAGCTTTAAACTTTCTATTTTACCCTTCATAAGATGATTTATATCCACACAATTGTCCATGGCTTGTTCAAGACCACAAGTTTCAAAACTTTTCCTTTCTCTCCTAAACTCGTGTCCAGTCAAATCCGCCACATAATTTGGGACGGAGGGAGTGTTTTATTTCTTTGATATTATATACATTAATGAACCGGGGAGTAGCAGTGCAGCACTGAGAACTTTGAAGCATAACATTTGATTATCAAGTAGGACATTCTATTTGTGGGTTACACTGAAGGCATTGGTGCACGCTCTCTTGTTTGTCCATTGTTGGTTTACAATATGAATTGGTTGAATGCACTGTAGTCAAATCGCTGGTTCTGTGCTTGATAAATTTTAGGCATTTCCTTGTACAAGTATTCCGACCATCAGGCAAAGGCTGTTTAGTGGAGAGTTGCAGTAGCATTGGTATTTTTTTGTTGTTGCTTTTTTTCGTTTCAACCAAGATTTGTGTTAGGCTGAGTAAAGTTGTTACAGATCGATCAGTTAACTCCGGTGAATTAGTTTTTGTGAAGCGTATTGTTTTGTGACATGGACACGTACACAGTTGACACTGCATTGTTTTCTTTCTCATTTTCTTTCTGGATCAGGTTCAAATGCATAGATATGGATGGAAATGGGGTTATAACTAGGAATGAAATGCAATTCTTTTATGAGGAGCAGTTACATAGAATGGAATGCATGGCCCAAGAGCCAGTGCTTTTTGAGGATATTTTGTGTCAGATAGTTGACATGATTAGTCCAGAGGTAATTTAGAACTTGTCGTATTTCCTATTCTTTGTTATCTTGTGTCCTCTTAAGGTTTTAGTTATTGTACCATAATCATCTGTTCTTGAAGATCACTTATAATGATCGACCATTTTTCATGCCCAAGTTAAATATGTTGAGTAAGATTTCTCTTTAGTTTTCTCTTTTGGATGTGGTGGTTAGTTAGAGGTTCTTTTAATTTTGTTGAGATATATGTTGTGATTATGATTTGTATTAAGGCTTTGTCTTGTTGATACCCTCACTTTAGTTCTGGGTGTTTAGTATATGCTTTCTAGTTTGCTTAGAGAATTTGTATGTTTACAAATGTAGAGAATCAAACTTTCTAGTATTAGGGCACCCCGAATTGGTTTTAAAAGACAAATTATTGACTGTTGGAATCGAATGAGGTCCATATAGAGCAGAAAGAATTTTGAGGATTCATGTAGCCAACTCCAACTAGTTGAAACTGAGGCATAGTTGTTATTGTTGCATCCAGATGTATGTTGTATTTTTTTTAAAAAAATAATGAGATGTATGTTGTTCTTACTTGAACTTATTATGTTGTTTGACTAGGTGCATTTCCGTGATAGAGACTTGTAGTTTGTATCATCTGTTTTTGTAACCTGAGTACGATAATGTGTGTAATTAAAGTTTCTTTCTTGCAGAATGAAAGCTATTTTACATTACGTGATTTGAAGGGAAGCAAGCTCTCTGGTAGTGTTTTTAACATACTCTTTAACCTCAATAAGTTCATGGCATTTGAAACCCGCGATCCCTTCCTAATTCGTCAGGTAATTGAAAGGATAATGTATGGTTGATAATGCAGTTCTGTGTCGCTTGGTCGTTGTTACCAGTGCTTGACATGAGTTTTTTCTTGTTGCCAGGAGCGTGAGAACCCGAATCTGACTGAATGGGATCGCTTCGCACACAGGGAATATATTAGGCTGTCAATGGAGGAAGATGCAGAAGATGCCTCCAATGGAAGTGCAGATGTCTGGGATGAATCACTCGAGGCTCCCTTCTGAGTTCTAGTCTTGAGATAGAATGGTATGGATAATGCAGTTACATAGATCATTTAAGCCTGCATCTACATAAGTCAATAATTCTGCCAACCATGATTTCTTCGCATGCCATGTCGCTGGTGTTTGCGCTGTAAAACATTATGTCCACTCTTGACGCATAATATCTGGAAGAAAGTCTAATTGTTGACTAGAATCAACTTCTCACTGACAATTACCTGGAGAGAAACTTTCTTAACAGATATACAGCCATTGCTATATATGCACATTAGTTGGGTTGCATATAATGTTAAAGCAAAGCTGTCATCCAATGATGTGCCGTACCTTGGAACTTAACGTATATGCTTTTGCTAAATTACTTGAATATATAGGAGAAAAATACATACCCCTTACCGAGCATCAATATCAGATGTAGTAATTCATGAAAAAGAATTGATTATCACACCAAGTTATTGCAAATCCACTTTTAAAAGATTTTAGGTGGCAAAGTCATGTAAAATATGCACAATTTCTTGATTTCATGTCAAGACAGAGCCTATCTTTTTCATGTCATATATGTGGCTGTAGATATTTTACGTCTTTGGCCCCCTCCTGCTTGTAGTGTATTACCACCTTTTCTTATTTGATGTGTTGAGTTGTAGTTGGCAAATGGACAAGGTAGACATTATGTGGATATATTGCTTCTCCATTTTTCAAGCCACCTGACCTCATGTTCTTAAAAGCTGCGTTCTTTCGACAGCCAGGTGTGCCTATAGAAATCTTATTTCAAGCTGGCTATTGAGTCACAAAGAGCTAATTTGCACGGGAGCAGTCAAGTGGGACGAGCTTATCCGTGTGTTTCATCAAAGATGTTTTTAAGAGATTAGCCAGGGAGGAATGTTTTGTTTGATCTGCACAGAGCATGCTCTCATGAATTATAAGGACATGCTAGTGTGGAATCTTCTGACTCGAAATATCAAGGGCTTTGCAAGTGCGCTATTGGTGATAGATGATTAATCCAAAACTAGATGCTGGTAGTTCAGACCTTCTCGCACTTGTTCTCTCTTTAGCTGTAAGAAGTCAATATTCTTATTTATTTGTTCTGGTGCCGATTTTTGGTGGTTGCAAATACAGAAGTTTTTCAAGAGGTTTAGTATGGCGAGTCCCACAGTCCATGTGATCCGCTTTTTTGCTCCTTTTATTATTCTTTTGTGGATTAGACTCCTTTAGTGGCATGTGAATCATGGTAGTTCTGTATTGACTGTGTAATGATATGGCTTCTCTACTCCCGTCTGCCTTTCTAGTTTCTAGTCCGATGTTGATGTCGAATATGATAACTTTTGTTGGCTAATCTTACTAGCGTCTTAACGAGGTTGAAGTAAAATTTTCAAGTATATAGTAATTCCATGTAGTTGGGTAGGGGTGCCAAACGGGAAGATTTGAGTTAAATCCGGATGGTTTACAGCGCTCAACTCAACTCAAGTTGGCTTATTCAATGCGTTCAACTCAACTCAAGTTGGCTCATTGGGTTAAAATGGGTGCTTCCATTTGAGCAATTCAGTGCGTTCAACTCAAAATCATTTTCATTTGTTTGTTTATTCTTTTATAATTTGTTTAATTGCAAATCAAACTAACCAAAGCTTTCTCTTTAGCTTATCATGACAACATCTAACCAAGCAAATTTTGAGAAATGCTTTTTTCCATTGTTATGTAACAATGGATTTGTCTGTATAATGTTTATGAAATGTAATCAAATGTATAATTTGAGAAAACCTTGGTGGAAAATTTTCAGCAGATTTACAATATTTAAATGAAGAGAAAATTCCCTGCATATAAGATAGAGGAGAGATTATGCCATTGGTTTAGCCTCTAGTAAGTTTTTTAAGCTTGCTAATTAAGCTTCACGCTAACTTTCCTAAATCCTAATCACATGTCAAGAGGTGAAATGCGAAATCTTGCTCCATAACAGTCAGACTACTTAATTGAGATTTAGTTAACTTGAACTAATTTAATTGAAGTTTAGTTAACTTTTATGTGGAAAAAGGAAAAGCAATGGTAAGTTGGTAACTTTATTTTCCTTGGGTAAATTCCTCAAAATTCATTACACTGTCTTAAATCCTTGCAAAAATTGTAAGAGCCCAACAAAACGTACGAATCACAGAACCCAAAAAAATCCACGCATAAAAGACCACAGAACTGAAGTCAAACAAAGACAAACAACAGCGTAAAATCACCGTTATTTCAAAAACCCTACTTCGCCGGCGCCATCATTTCTCGGCGACAGGTCGGAAACAGTGCCAGTTCTCGTCGCCGGTTAACAATATGAAAGTCGTGGCTTTAGTCAGTGGCGGCAAAGACAGTTGCTTTGCCATGATGAAATGTATTCAATATGGTCACGAGGTACTCAATTATAATCTCTTTACCTTTGTGTTTGTTAAATTTACATGCTTTTCACATTATTATTCTATTATTATTATTATTATTATTATTATTATTATTATTATTATTATTATTATTATTATTATTATTATTATTATTGTGGTAATTTTTCAGATTGTTGCGTTGGCTAATTTGATTCCCGCGGATGATGCAACCGATGAGCTTGATAGCTACATGTATCAAACTGTGAGCTTCTGTTTCTTCTTCTCTTTGTTACATAGTGATAATGCGGTTAGCTTTGTAATTCTCAGTCAATCAACACGTTCTATTACTCCCTCCTTCCCAATTTATGTGATCTTATTTGACTGAGCACAATTTATACTCCCTCCATTTCAAAATATATGAACTTGTTTTCTTTTTAGTCCGTGCAAAAAAGAATGACATCTTTTCATATTTGGAAACAATTTACTTTTATGCAATGATATATAGCCACCCAAAATATATGTGCCTTATCGTACGCCACAAGTTCAAAAGTCATTCTCTTTTTTCTTAAACTTCGTGTACAATCAAATAGGTTCACATAAATTGAAACGGAGTGAGTATGTGTTTGTTTGACTGAGCACATAGTTTAAGAAAGAAAGACGGACTTTTGAAACTTGTGGCTCTCATTAAGGGTAAAATGTAAAGTGTATAGTTAAACTGTTTCTAAATACAAAAATGTGTCATTCTTTTTGGTATAAGTTAGAAAGTAATACTCCCACCGTTCCAATTTATGTGGCGTTGTTTGACTCGTTACAAAGTTTAAGATAGAAAGAAAGACTTTTGAAACAACAACAACAACAACATACCCAGTATAATCCCACAAGTGGGGTCTGGGGAGGATAACGTGTACGCAGACCTTACCCCTACCTGGAGAGGTAGAGAGGCTGTTTCCGATAGACCCTCGGCTCAAGATAAGGTGTTAAAAAAAGGGGAAAAAGAAGAAAGAAGAAGAAAGAGGGGGAGAAAGAAAGGCGAGGGAGACAAAAGACAATAAGGAAAAAGAGACGAAAAAGTAGCATCAGATAGTAACAATTAGAGCAGTAAAAGGGAGAAATAGTAGCATCAAATAGTAAGAATCAGGGAGCAACAATTTCCAGTAGCAATTTTCAAAAACAATGGGCGTGGTTGCTAAGTACCAGAAATAATAACAAACTGAAAGGAAGGAACTTTCAACCAACAATGTGAGGCTATAAATCAATCTCATTAACGGTAAAATGAGAAGTTTAAAGTTAAATTATTTCTAAATATGGAAAAGTATCATTATTTATGGACAAACTAAAAAAGAAAAGAATATTACATAAATTGGGATGGAGGGAGTACTTGAAGTCCACCATATGAATTCTCTCTATGCATAATATAGAGAGGATTTCTCATAGCTTGATTGTTTTTATTGAAGAGGTGTTGAAGCAGAGAAATTCATTTTAGATATATGTGAAAATGGCACTGACGCTCAAGGGAAACAACCTTAACGTGCAAATTCAATCTGATTATAGCTTTATAAACCATGTATTTTGATCTTTTGGGTAGTTATAGGCTGCTAATTTCTTAAAGTGGTTGAATTTTGTTTTCCTTTTCTTTCTTTCTTTTTTACTTGTGATTGGAGGAGATCTCGTTTGTTGCTTGGAGATTCTAATTAAAAAAGCAGTAACTTTCTCTACTTAATTTTTATCCCAAGAAAATATCTCGACACGAATAGAATAGCTGTGAGAGCAGCGATGCTTTGAATGTTGGGACTGTAAAGCCTACACTTACACGAGAGGAAATGCCATAGAAGTTCAGATATTAAGACGGATACGCGGTTATACAAGATTCAAGAAGTAAATAATCACATCTCATAGAGAGTACAAGGGGTACGACGTAGGGGATAATATGATGATTAAAGATGCAGCGGTTAGTAGGTGCAACAATATGATGATTAAAGATGCTAAAAGGAATGATATAGACCTAAAATCACATGGAGGTAAGTTTTTTCAAAGGACCAAATATCTCTGAGAGTCGGTGCAGACTTAGCTATAAGCATAATGCAGTAAAATTAGTTGATGTTACACTTACATTATGTTCTGTGTTTGTTAGTATTCCTTTTATTCTAGTTAGACGGTTATGTACATATAAAGATAAATATGAGACCTAGTGAATCCATAATTTGCATAAAAGACAGATTATTTAGTATTGGAACGACGGAGACCTGAATACATCTAAATGGATACAGAGGATTCATATGGCCAAAGCCGAAGTAATTTCAGATTGAGGTATAGTTCATTGATTGTTTAGATTGCAGGAGAAGTTAATTAATAATGAGTATGGTTGATCCACTTCTTAATATCTCCTATTGTATTTGAGGATATCTCCTCTTTTTTTAATTAATGAGTAGAATTGTGATTATAAGTTTTGCTAAATAAGAATGAAATTGGATATTCTTCTCCTCTCCTTGATACCATTTCATTTAGAATGTTTGCTAACTTTATCTGCAGGTTGGGCACCAGATAGTTGTTAGCTATGCAAAATGCATGGGACTTCCATTATTCCGGAGGCGAATTCAAGGATCCACAAGGCAAGCCCTTTTGCAGGAAATCTTTTGTGCAACCAACTGCCTAATTTTGAAAATTTTAGTACTTGGGTTGAGAACTGGACAGTTGAAGTTTATTTCTTGTCAGAAGGATGGAGATGTGAAATTGTCTTAGTTTTGGTTTGCTTTATTCTATTTAAAAAGGCAGCAAATAATTGTTTCTCTAATACTGCTGCCTGAATAATCTCTGTAAGCTGTTAAAAATGTAATTGTTAACTTGAATAAGACATAGATGTTGGAAGAAGCTAACATACCTGCAGCTTAATATCTGTTTGTAACTTTTCTAGTTTGATTCACAGACATCATGACCTAAGCTACAGGATGACTCCTGGTGATGAAGTAGAAGATATGTTTATATTGTTGAATGAGGTAAAAAGACAGATACCTTCTGTTGCTGCAGTATCTTCTGGTGCAATTGCATCTGACTACCAGAGATTACGAGTGGAAAGTGTATGTTCAAGGTTAGGGCTTGTTTCGTTGGCATACCTATGGAAGCAAGATCAATCATTTCTTCTACAGGAAATGGTAAATTTGTGATAGAACAAGAAATATGGAAATCAATCATTGCAGTTCCAAGTTTGATC
The DNA here is from genome assembly GCF_000390325.3 of Nicotiana tomentosiformis. Taxonomy (NCBI): domain Eukaryota; kingdom Viridiplantae; phylum Streptophyta; class Magnoliopsida; order Solanales; family Solanaceae; genus Nicotiana; species Nicotiana tomentosiformis. Next base: position 12,848,380 of record NC_090815.1, on the reverse strand, counting down.
TGAAGTTCTCTTCTTTTCCTTTTGTCCCCCCACCCCCGCAGATAAGAAGTGGAATTATTGCAATAATTGTGAAGGTTGGGATCTCTAAGCTCTTCCTATTTGAGGTTTCTCATGTAATCATTATACTTGTGGGGGTTTGTGATTGCGTCTTTTGGGATGGAGTCCTCTCTGTCACTCTGCCCTTTTCTTGAGGAACAGAGTAATCTGTGGATGACTTGAGATTTGAGGGAAGCAACTAAATTTTGGATTGACAATGCCTTCAAAATGTTAGTTATATAGGATGAGAAAATGTGGAGACTTGTTCTTGTTAACCAAACTGATTAAGCTTAAAAGTTTATTGTAGGAGAAAGAGTAGAAGTAAACTCCTACTTTTCCATAAAATTAATATCTATGAATAAAGAAACCAAAGATGTTTGGGACTTTCTATAGTAGAAGCTGAGTAAGATGCTGATACACCAGTTGTTAGCTGAAGCTGTCTTTTGACTCGCATATAAAAGTTTATCTTGTTCTTTCGACAGTTTTCTTGACAAGGTACACGACCAAGTCAGTGCATGTACATGAGAACGCACATACATTTATCTTGTGTTATGAACAAAATTATCATCTCTAAAACCTGAAATTCACCTTTGCCCCCCTTCTTACAAACAGATGTGCAATAAATCCATTTTCTTTGCTCCAGAACCTAAGCTAGAAACGGAGATACTAATTCTTTGAATTTCGTTTATTTCCTAGAAGTGAGAGTTGAGAATTTTATGTTTCTATATATTCCAACTAAGAAATACGATATTTGACATTGGCTGAGCATAGAAATATAATTTAAGAAAAGCATTCATCTTTCAGATGTGTCAGATCTCTGCACAATCGATTGGTTTACATGCTCATAACTCCATATTAGATTTAAAAAGAAAACTAATGATCTTTTCAGTGACAGAGATGACAGAGCCAAAAAGTTGTTTTCAGCTTTAGGGCATTGTGTGTGGCACAAGTGACTCCTTGCAATTGTTTAAGTGTTCTCTTATTATAAATGCACCTCAGGATAGACGTTTCTCTCAACTTTTTGTAAATTGGATGAGAAGTGATGCTTTTTCTCTTTGTTTAGTTGCTGTACTTTTGAATCTTTTAGGTTGCTGCTATTGGATTGGACCCCTCAAAACACTTGGGAAAAGAGCTAGTATATCTGGAGTCCCATCTCCACAAGCTAAAAGAGTATGATACAGTTAGCAAATATTTGGGCATTATTTTACTTCAGTTTTCCCGCATTTTTATGTCTGTTTTTGGCAGGTTATATGGAATAAATGTCTGTGGTGAAGGTGGAGAATATGAATCATTAACCCTTGATTGCCCTCTGTTTAAAGCAAGTATTTCATCTCTCTCTCTCTCTCTCTCTTTCTCCCCCCCCCCCCCCAGGCAGGAAGCATATGGTTGCACTATATGGTCTCAAAAAGAAATCTAGCGTTATTAATATAGTATTACCAGTGCTTTGGGGAACATTCTACTCCATCTGTTCCATGATTTTTGTTTAGGTTTCATTTCATAAATCAAATTGAATATTGATAATGTGATTGTACATATTTATGCATTTAGTTATGTATCTTTTGTGGGGGTCTATTATTCATTTTTATTTTTGGTGGGCGGAATTGCGTTTGCAAAGTCCAAGAAACGGCTTTGATCATAGCTCAATTTGACCTTCAAAAGTCAAATGAAGTAAAAATGATGTGACAGATTATGATTTAGTGTTTAAAAGTTACGTCCCTTTTCTTGCTTTCTCACATGTCTTATTTTTTAACTCTCGCAGAATGCGCGGATTATGCTGGATGAATTTCAAATTGTCTTGCATTCTTCAGATGCCATAGCCCCTGTTGGCATCGTCCATCCCCTAGCATTCCATCTCGAAAAGAAGATGGAGTCAAAATCTTCAAATGCCATTGATGAAGTCAGCAATGTCTTCCAGGGGAACGTGGATAAAGTATTTGAAGTGCAAGGAGATGCCCACCAAGAAGGTGAAGCAGTTGACGAATTTGTTGCTATAAGCTCTAAGCAACCAGATGTCAGTAAGGAGGAGCTCAAATTTTCAAAAACAATGAAGGATGATATCTTTTCTATTTCTTGCTGGCTTCAAGATTCGTGTAAAAATTCAGCAGGTAAAAACATACGAGTTACTATAGAAGGTTAATGTTGTAGGTGGAATCGTATCTGGTATTGTGCTATATGTTGAATTCTCTCTCTGATCTAGTTCCTCTCATATCTCCTCTGTATCTTTGTAGTTTTCAATGCTTTTAGCCTTGTGATTGCCAGATTTATGGGAAGATCTGGAGGTTGTTCTAATGAGAATTGAAGCTCTGCTCGTGGAAAATGGTTCCTCCTGGGAAAATGTACTGTACATCCATCTTTATATTGCCAACATGGATGAGTTTGCAGTGGCAAATGAAACCTATGTCAGATATATCACTCAGGAGAAGTGTCGTTTTGGTGTACCATCACGGTCTACCATTGAGCTCCCTCTGTTGCTAGTTGGTTTAGGGAGGGCATATATTGAAGTTTTAGTGGCAAATGATCTTACTAAAAAGGTCTTGCATGTACAAAGCATTTCTTGCTGGGCCCCTAGCTGTATCGGTCCGTACAGTCAGGTACTGATTTTTTAAATACTGTACCATTCATATCATTCCTGCAATAACGCGGTTATCATTTTTAGTGTCTTGATTCTTACTTGGGTCTAAAGCATATAACTAAAAAGATAGTTCTAGTTTCAATTGCTATCAGGAGAATCATCTTGAAAATATGCTTCTGATTGATTTACCACATCACTATGTTGCAGGCAACTTTGCACAATGACATATTACACATGGCAGGACAGCTGGGGCTTGACCCAGCAACAATGGTGCTTTGTGAAGGAGGTCCGGTTGATGAACTTGAACAGGCACTGGAAAACAGCGAAGCAGTGGCTAGCAGCTTTAATTGTTCAATATCTACATCAGCCATAGTGTTTGTCATATATTGTTCAGCATCCATGGACACGTCAGAAAGAGTTGTTGTTCAGAACAAGACAAAAGCACTTCTTAATCAAATGAAGTCGGTCCATGCTGAGGGCGCAAAGAAGTCCATAGTCCTAGATCCAATTTTCCTCTATATTCTTGTTCCTGATCTGCCAAAAAGGTAGTTTGTGTTGGGGGTGCTCCATAGACCATAGTATAAAATGACACTCTAATGTTAGCGCTTCCAAGAACCGTGATGCGGATAGTTAGCTGTAATGTAGTCGAGTATCTGCCATAGTTGTTTTATTTCCCTCTGTAATGTAGTCGAGTATCTGATAAGAGTGGGTTGCTCTAGTGGTAAGCACCCTCCACTTCCAACCAAGAGGTTGTGAGTTCGAGTCACCCCAAGAGCAAGGTGGGGAGTTCTTGGAGGGAGGGAGCCGAGGGTCTATCGGAAACAGCCTCTCTACCCCAGGGTAGGGGTAAGGTCTCCGTACACACTACCCTCCCCAGACCCCACTAGTGGCATTATACTGAATTGTTGTTGTTGTTGTATTTGTGCTGCTTATTATGGTTATGTTGTCTTTCTTCCCGTCAGTATGACCTGAGAACAAAATGACCTGTTATTTATCTGTGTTTCTCGTCAAACATTTTATTGAGTACAGTTCCTCTATGTAGAGCGCTGGTTGAAGTGAAGCCCATGCTTTACACTGGGGAGTATATGTCGGCTCCAAGTGACCATGCCATGCAATATCAATCCATGGAACAAGGTTATTGGGGCTTTGAGTATGAAACATGGCATGACGTTTGCCTTCAGAAATGTGTTGCTTATGGGAAAGTGTGCACAGCAATTCTTTCAGTTACTGAAGAGCTTGCATGGAAGATCTGCTCCAACGCCAATGTTGCAGGTCTTGCCGATCTTAAGTCTAATGGTCCTGTTGAAGAGGAACAAGTCATATTGATCGCTAGATTTTGCATTTACCGTCTGGATAAAATCCTGTTGGAGTATAATTTCACTTGGGACGATGTACTGGTTAGTTTCTTTTCCCTGACCTATCTGTTTTATTTCACAAATTTTCACAACATGAAGATCTTTCTTTTACAGTTTGCTCTTTTCTAGACCCCTTCCCTCCTCTACCTTTTCTTGTTCTGTTATTCCCTTAACCTGATAAAGTATTCTAGCCCTCTGACAAAGGTCTCTACTTTTGCAGAATTTCAGGCTCTACTTTGCAAGTAGTCTTAATATCCCTCATAGAACATTGTCTCGAATCTTCACTGATGTGTTTAATGAATTTGCTCAGATGAGTCAGAGAGTTAGCGTAAATGCCGAGCCTATCTTAAATATCGTTCCAGTCTTGGGTGCTGGGAGGTCTTTATCGACCTTGGATGATATATTCACGTGTGAATTCATCGCTAGGAAATGTTAGATCTCATTTAAATTAGGGAATTATATATTAAATGTTGAGAAAAAGAGAGTTTTGAACTTGAACAAATTCTTATAATGTTATTGCCAACCCAATTGTTGCAAATTACACTTAGCTTTACAGGAAATGAATATATGAAGTGCATCTCATTTCTGCAGTACTTTGTAAAGTTGCTTCATTTCTCTGCAGCTTCACTTGTGTCGATGCTTTGTATGATTGCAGTACTCATAGTTGTCTCACACTGTACTGTCCAAGAGAAAAAGAGATGAACTCGTGAAAGAAACTAAGGGTCATTTGGTTGGGAAACAAGTTCCCATGATTAATTATCCCGGGATTAGTTATCTCACCTTCTCATGGGGATAAAAAAAAATACTACAATCCCGGGATAACTAATCCCGGAATTAATTACCCCTTATCCCTCGTACCAAATGATCCCTAAAGGTAGTGTTTCGTCTCAAATTGAAGAGATGGAACTTTCAGTTTTGGAAGAAACATTTCAAATTACTTTCCGTTTTAATGCTTAAGCTTGTGTAACTCTTTTGGTTTCATATCAAATTTTCAAGCCAAGTGGAATGTAGCTTCTGCTGCAAGTAGAAGTTAGCTGCAGTGGCTTCTTTTAAAGTGGTTTTTAGTGCGCTGCTTCAATCATTTACCATAATTGTTCTTTAAAACATAAAACATGTCATATTTGATGGATATTAGCAATGTATTTACACCTAAATTCAGTGCACTGCTTTAGGCACTGAATTGTTAAAATGACTGTTGATGACTTCCTTTTAGCATTTTCTAAGTACTAAAATCCAATTGCTCTGGGAAACCTCTCCTATTACATATTTAAGGTAGTCAAATTGAAAAAAACGAGACTCCGTTTTCTAAATAAATTCTTAATGACTTTTTTTTTTGGGCTCCATTAGCTAGAGCCTAGAGGCATGAGTCCTATTTGAATGGTAAAAATAAGAATTCATTCTTTAGCACATATTGATGGGCGAAGTACACCAATAGTCACTTTTAAGCTCGTTATTTAAAATATATTATTTAAAGATAAGCCAATTTGTCCAAATTTTAAGACGAAGTATCCTGAATTTTTGAGCTGCTAATTTGAAATCCAAGATTTAGTGTCCTAAATTTTTAAGCTGCTAATTTTTAAGTGTCCTGAATTTCTCAACTGCTAATGTGAAATTCAGGGCTAACTATCCTGAATTTTTGAACTGATAATTTAAAATTCAGGACATAAGATTTGAATTTTTGGACATAATTTTTGAACTTTAAGATGCGATGTCCTGAAGTTTGAATCTAAAGGTTTAAACTTCAGGACGTCGTGTCCTGAAGTTTGAACGAATTGGCTAATTTTTAAATACATTATAAATTATGAATATATTTTAAATATCATGCTCAAAAGTAGCTACCTGGTGTCATTTCCACCATATTAATATGTCGCATAAATAATTTAACTTTAAATTTATTTATTTTTACTCTTATAGATATGATATATATATATATATATATATATATATATATATATATATATATATATATAAATGTTATTGCAGGTTTATGATCGAAATTTTTCAAAATTATCTCCTTTTTTCTGTAAATTTTAAATTCAATTAACGAGTTTGATAATTAAAATTTTAAAATCGGGTCAAATTAAAAAAAAAATGGGTCTCAAATTCCTCCAATTGTTAAACCCGTCAAAACTAGTAGGAGTAGTATTTTCCGAATCCCCAAATCGAAATCTCTTCCAGTTCGCTCAAGCCGTTGCCCTCTTCCGTCAATCCCAGCACCGTCGGCGACTTCTCCGGTGAGTTCCCTTTCCACCGGCGACACACACACACACTCTCTCTTTCTCTTTCAAATTTCTCTTTCATTAAAGAGTAACCTAGTCTCTTTTGCTGCAATCTCTTCTGCTCAGTCTAGAGTATATACGCAAATAAGAAAAAAACAAATGGTTGTAAAAGTTTTGCTTTCAAGTTTGAGTATTTTGTACACCTTGATTTGTGAGCATTTTGTCTAAACCTTCGTGGTCAGAGTTATCCGGTCGAGCATAAAAAGAAGAGTTGTAATTCTTTAGTAAACCTAATTTAGTGCTTACTTTAGCTGGTGTATATGAAATACTCTTACAACAATAATGCTTCAATCCCAAGCTGATCGGTTTGTTGTATAGAATTCTCTTACTTATAAAAAAAATAGTAGACTGGATTTTATAACAGGTGCTGGTTCTTTTCCAGGTATACTAATAACTAAAATAAGTGGTTTTGCTCTTCTTGTCATTTGCTTGATCAAGCTTTTTGGTATTTGATGATTAGTAGCACATTTTTGGGCCAGTTGTGAGCTAGATTCCTGAATCCACAGTAGGTTGTTTCTGCTATTCTTTGTTAGCACTAAAGAGGCATTACTGACGTGTAGGAAACGACTCTGAAGTTGAATTTTGGCTCTATGTAAGGTTGAACCTTCAAAGAAATGGCTGAAGGCGGAGAAGAGGACTTGCCAAGGGATGCAAAGATTGTGAAAACGTTGCTAAAATCAATGGGTGTTGATGATTTTGAGCCTCGAGTTGTTCATCAATTCTTAGAACTGTGGTATCGGTATGTTGTTGATGTACTCTCAGATGCTCAGGTCTACTCAGAGCATGCAGGGAAAGCTGCCATTAACTCTGATGATATCAAACTTGCCATTCAGTCGAAAGTTAATTTCAGCTTCTCACAACCCCCGCCGCGGGAGGTACTAAATCTTATCAGATCCTTTCTTGTTGTGCTGATAATTCATTATTCCGAGGTGTAAGATTCGTACCTTTCTTAGAGACCTCTTAGGTGTGTGGTGAAATTGATAATATTTAGCCTTCTCTTATCTAGGAAGGAAAAGTAAAAACAAGACACCGAAACGAAGGATTATATAGTAGCTAATATGATAGGCTTGCAGTAAATATGGTTCCTTTGTGACACTTGTAGATTTCACTGGAACCCAAAACAAAAAAGAGATTTCACTGGAGAGATGAAAAAATATCAACTATTACAACCTATATTTCTAGGTCATAATTTGGTGCAATGGTATGTGGTTAATTACCATGGCTTTCAGGAATTGATGAGGAGCGATTGGTGGCTGAATGTTGGGTTAGTTGTGTGGAAAATTTTCAGCTTTATGAAGAACAGAAGATGCTGTAAGTTCTGCAAAACTTTAAGGGGTGAATGGGTTCTGGCAATTTGAGGTCTGAAAAATTTTGCTCGTCTGGATCATTTTTGTGATGCTTAGCTGGCTAACCTTTTTATCCTTCATAGTATTATCAGGAGATTGATTAAAAGACAACAAGAAGAAAAGTAGAAAAATAACATTTAATCCCGCCTTGAGAATTTCCTAGGATAATCACAAAAAGAAGGCTGCATAGACCAGAATAAACAACGACGATTTGACCAAATCAAACTGAATACGTGTAGAGTACTCCAGTTAAATGAAGTTAGACCATTAGCTATCATAAATCAAAAGATATTCAAAAATCAAGTTACATATTTAGGTATTATTTTCTTCCGAAACTACCTTGTTCTTAGCTATTTACTTGAGTACTCTAGTACTTATTGGGTATGACTCCTTTCATACAGAGTTGAGAAAGATTTGGTTAAATACTTCTTATATAAAAACATTTCCAGCTATGAATTATGTTTTAATTTTTGTTATTCATTCTTATCGACTCTATTTCACAAGCGACTGGCAGTACTATGCCCGACTTCTCTAGCTATCTGACAGAACTAGCTTCATTTTCCACATGTGACACTTTCTGCCTCATAATACTTATAGATACCTCTTGTTGGATGAATTAAAAATTTTAATTTAATTATTAACCAACATGCACTTGGTATTGGATGTTTAATTTGCCCTGCATATATGTATTTTTTCCCTTCTTTTTTTTGTGGGGGGGTGGGGGAGGGATGATAAGGTAGACCAAACCCAGCCACCCCCCAAAAAAGCCCCATTTTCTAGGAGTCAATGGTGGCCCTTTCCGACTTTGCTTCATTGGTAACTCTAACTCCCAATGTTTTGGTTGGGACGGAAGTACTCTTTCTAGTTTCTACTTGAGCAACCTCACTCGTCCTCTGCTCAAATTCTTACTCTTCAGAAATTATGATAATCTCTCGCTTATCAGGTCCTACTGGAGCTGGCTAGGAACAGAAACAAGATCCCATTGCCGAAATCAATTGCTGGGCCTGGAGTATCACTCCCTCCTGAACAAGATACATTGATCAACCCAAACTATCAGCTAGCTATTGCAAAGAAGCAAATTAGCCAATCAGAAGAAACGGAGGAGGATGAAGAAAGTGCTGATCCCAACCCAGCCCCAACCCAAAATCCAAGTGTTTCTCATGAAAAGGCAGATGTGCCTCAAGGTACTCCTCAGCGAGTATCCTTTCCCCTTGGCGCTAAACGTCCAAGATGATGTATGTACTCTAGGACATTGTATAATGGTTGTTTAAACATTATGAAATTTTAAGATCTTTTTTAACAGTGTATTAGTTCAATGGCCCTCCTTGCAGCATTTATAGACACAATTAGAAGGGAGTTGAGACAAGCTATGAGACCAAGAATTATTTTGGCATTATCAATACGTTTCCATTATATTCATCTGATAAATGTCATTCTGTAGGATATGCTTTAATTACGTGTTTATTTGCTACTAAGACTGTAACAGGGAAACTATACTTAATATATTGCTGACCTTGCCTAATCTAATGGAAACTGCATCGTTAGAGCCAAGATACTCAAAAACATTTTCCTTAAATTTCCTACAGAATTTGTATTACACCTTTACTGCTCACATAACATGGGCTAAATCTGCTTCAGATGTGCAGCAGAGAATTTTGAATTATTGTGCCAAATTGTGCGTGGATACTCTGATATCAGATGTTCTTACTTCTTAGGATATGGGAAAGTTTTCAGAAATATTAAAGTTAAATTTTGTGGATTAAATTTGACATATCTTGATTTCATACATGTCCCTACACTCTATCGAGTAGGACCTAGTGAAGGGCATACAAGCATAGGTGAAGTTAGGAATTTCGCTATAGTGTTTCATATATACAAGGACAGATCGGTACAAAGCATCGTATATTCACGCTGGATTTGGGAGAGGGCCAGATTGTTCCATATATATGTATGAAAAATAATATAACCTATATATAATAAAAAATTTCAAAGGGTGTTTAATATATATGTAAAAAATGTAACATTCAACTTATATACACTATAATTTTTCTCAAAGGGTGCCAATCGATCACCCTTTGCCAGCTACAGCTCCGCCTATAAAAATTGTGGAAGGTTTATTATTTCCCAACGGACAATGTACTTTTTTACTAGTTATAATATTGTGTATATTCCATGAGTTTATAAAAATTTTGAGATGATCTGTTTGTGAATATTCTAAGAGTTTATGGGATTTTCGAGATTCAACATTACTATTAGTTTTACCTTTCTTTCTTGTCATTCATTTTACCTTTCTTCTTCTTTGTCTTCAAACCCTAGTCTGAAATTGAGCTCCACCATAACTTAACTTAATACCTGAAAGTCTGAATTTTTAAAAAAACAAAGTTCAAATTTAAACCTTCTTGTTTGGAGTTGGGCTCCGCCAAAACCTAATTTTTAAGCTTCAAGTTTGAATTTGGAAACTTAGGCCCCTGATTTTCAGCTTCAGACGTTAACTTTAACACAACTGAATTATAAACTTTTGTAAACTTCAACTATTCTTATTGGGTGGGGGAGGGGGTTGTCGGGGTGGGGGCAGAGACCGATGTAGTATTTGAACTCTATGAGTTCAACCTTCAATCTTCTTAGCATTAAATCAATTGTATTTTTAAAGTTATGAGTTCATATCTACTAGTTTTTTGTACTTTTATTGATTTTTACACATAAATTTATGTTCCGCGTCGAAAGTAGCGATTCAGTTGAACCCGATACTCCTACGCTGCATCCGCCCGGGGGGGGGGGGGGGCTAAAAACTGCTATTTGTGCAACTTTGCGTCCACTTCAACAAACTGGGCCAAGCCTCAAATCCAAAAGTAGAGATCCATCATCCGCATGCAAACCCTAAGGTACAATACAAGTCTTCTTACCACATTGACCAATCAATCAATTGGCTAAAGAGACGAGAAAATATAATTAATGCAGAGAAGATTGAAAAAAACAAAGGGATGGAATTAGCAAGCGTAAAATGTTGCGCAACCAAACAGGCCAAGCTTAAAGACCGTGCGTGCTTCCCCATAACTCTTCATCTTCTATCTAAATATACCATTAGAAATCTCGGACCCCTGTAATCTTCATCCCCCACTAAAATACCAGAACCCCCCTCCCCGCGCTAAGCAGGGCGGAGCAAATCATAATCGATTTGCGAGTTCGGCTCAACCAATAACTTTGTTCTAAATCCTATATTTGTTTTAAAAAATGCAATGAATATGTACAAATTATTAATTTAGAACTCAGTAACATAAACGAGCTAGAATTAACCTTGAACCCACAAACTTTAAATCTTGACTCTGACTCTAGCGCTAAGAGCTAAATGCTTTAATGATGAAGGAACAACATAGAAGTCGACCTTATTTAGAGCTTTATCCAATCCAAGAGAAGCATCTACTTTTGGCTTGAACCAGAGCTCAAACGATAATCTCGACTTGGCTGGGTTTGGACAGTGGTTTCACGTGTTAAAGCAGTTGTTTAATGGTGAAGTTTCAGCTTATTTTTGTGGTATTTTTCAGCTGGTTTTGGGTGGTGTTTAGGGTGAGTTGTGACTACTTTTTCATGGTGTGGTAGGCATTTAAATTTTATTGAATTTAAATCGATAAAATAATATGTATTATATTTTAAATTCAAGATATTTTAGTCCAAATAAATTTATTGGGCTAATATAATTGGATTAATTATGTAAGTACAATATATACGGACTTAGAGAGTGTTTGGCTAAGCTTATAAGCAGGTCAAACTAGTTTCTAAGCACTTTTTGGCTTATCTACGCGTTTAGTAAAATTAAAAGTGCTTATAAACCAAGTGCTTATAAGTCAAAAATAAGCCAAAAGCCATGAGGTAGTCACCCCAACTTATGAATTTATAGCTTATAAGCACTTTAATTTTTGACTAATATTTTTACTATTTTATCCTTAAAATATTCCTTTTTAGAATAAAACTCCTACATCGATACTCACTTCCTCAAGTATTTTTTCAACCTAACCCCCCCCCCCCTTCCCCCCACATCCCCTTTTCAAGTCTGCAATTCTCATTGACTATTTAAGATAAGTAAATTCTTTATTCCTTTGCATATTTATATCTATGTGATTGCGTATTAATCTTTGAACTGTATGTAATAAATGAGGACATACCAAACTTTTGGTATATCACTTTCTAAGTGTTGTGGTGATGAAGACAATGTCTGTCTCTCCTCAAATCTTTTGTCCTATTTAGGTTTATTTTTTACTAAGAAACTTTTGTCAATTTATTAATTATTATAACTTATGATTATATGCTTATCATAAAAAATTATCTTATCTAAGCACAGTTGTATTTAAAATAAAATGAGAAATAGAATATTTTGTATTTGAATCGATCCGGAATCTAAAATTTTAAAGAAATTAGGCCCTTATAAGTGTAAACAATTCTAAGGTTATTTAAGTCATTTTAACAGAAAAAAGCTTATCAGCACTTTTTTATCAAATACTACAGCAACTTATTATCAAGCACTTGTACCCAAACACGTAACTACTTATTTATTAAATCAGTTCCAGCACTTAAAAGTGCTTTTCAGCACCTAATGCTTATCAGCTACTTCAAATCAACTAATCCAAACGGGCTCTTAATAAATTAGTCCAAGTTCATTGGGCTACAACTGATGAGTCCACTTTCTTATGCCCAATATGTCATTTTCTTAAAGGCCCAGTTTGGTGTCACGTGCCAAATGACGTGGCACACCAAGTCAAATAGAAGAGCCAATAGGATCATGCCATGTGTCAAAATGACAAGTCATGCCAAGTCAAATTAAAAGGCCGATGAAATTATGCCACATGTACAAGTGACATGTTCTGGCCAATCAAATACGACCTTGTCACTCTTCAATTTGATTGGTCGGAAAGAGTTTGTTCTCATCATAATTCTTCCCTTTCACAACTATAAATAGGGGTATTCATAAAATATCAAAAGATATAGCAAGAAGACATAAGGGAGCTCATGGAACAAAGGCCACAAATTCTCTTCTAACTGCAAGTGTTCAAGCATTCGAGCACTTCAACATAAATTTCAAGTATTCAAGATCAAGAACGAAGTCAAATCAAATACAAGGTGTTCAAGATCAAGGCTACTTGTTCGTGATAAAATTCGTGGCAACAATCAAAGTGTTCTTAAACGGATAAATCAAATTCAAGATCAAACTCAAAGGCCCTTGAATTTATATTAGAAAAGTAAAAATCAGGGGATTTATAGAGATTGTAATACTCAAACTATTTGAAATCAAATACTACGATTGTTGCAATATTTTTCGGTCTCGATTATTTTCTTGACGCAAATTTATTGTCTACAAATTCAGGCACACCCGGTGGGACAATTTCTACCTCTCATCTCAACTTTTCAATCACCAAGGTTCAAGAACATCGAAATGGCTTCAAAGAAAATCAACTCCAGATCAACTTCCACCAAGGCTGCTAATTACAGGTTCTATGCTGATGTGGAAAGCATCCTCGATGTTACCTTTGGAAGCTTTGGACCAGTTATGAGGAGCAAAGCAAGCTCTTTAGGACAACAAGCACTCCAAGTGCCATCCGCATCAACCCCTGTTTTCGGATCTTCATCCTCAAAAGGAGTAAGATCTTCCACAAATACACCCGAAAGAGGAAGCGATGTTGCTAAAAATTCAGAAAACTCTTGCTCTGCTTGACCTCTCCGGATCCAAGAACTCTGTTGTGAAGGAAGATGATGATGCTTCAAGTGATAGATCCTCCCCACTTACACCACATGATGCGAGCCAATCAAGGATCAATCTATGTGATAATCCATGCTACTCCCTATCATCTACAACAATCATGCAAGCCATGGTGACAAACGCTTCATTGGTGGAGGAGCATTTGGCAAACTTGACGGAATCAATCGCAAGCTTGACCAAATGCATGCAAAATCAAGATGCTAGAATTGACAAGCTAACAGACAGTGTGGGAATCTTGATAGTAGAAGAATCCACCCATGCACCTGGCAAGCTCCCAGAAGTTCAAGAGATTGATCCTCCCCCACAACAAGTTGCATCCATTAAGGAAATTCCAGTCTCTTCGGAAGGGATGATTCTAATCAATCAACTAAAGGAGTTCATTGGAGGGACTATAAAAAATAAATATGAAGTTGCTTCCAAGTCCTCCCTTATCTACGCAAAGTCGTACACTTCAAGGATCGATATGTTGAAGATGCCTGGTGGCTATCAACCTCCAAAATTTTAACAGTTTGATGGAAAAAGCAATCCAAAGCAATATGTGGCGCACTTCGTTAAGACGTGCAACAATGTTGGTACATATGGAGATTACCTCGTCAAGCAGTTTGTCCGCTCACTAAAAGGAAATACTTTTTATTGGTACACAGACCTCGAGGCTGGATCTATTGATAGTTGGGATCAACTAGAGCAAGAGTTCCTCGTTCGGTTTTATAGCACGAAACGTACTGTGAGTATGATAGAACTTACAAATACCCGTCAACGAAAGGGTGAACCAGTTATCGACTTTATCAATCGTTGGAGGAATGCAAGCCTCAACTGAAAAGACAGGCTTAGTGAAGCTTCTGGCACAGAAATGTGCATCCAAGGCATGCATTTGGGGCTGTGCTATATCTTGCAAGGTATCAAGCCTAGCACATTTGAAGAACTTGCGACTTGTGCCCATGACATGGAGTTGAGCTTGACCTCCCCTGGAAATGAAATGTTGCCCATCTATGAGTCTCGTAAAGGGAACGATAAGCAAGAAGTCAGGAAATGGAGCAAGTTTGTACCCAAGTCTGAAAACAAAGAAGATATGAATGTCAACACATCACTAGTGAAGTTCACAATGAATATGAGCAAGAAGCAGAGTATGAAATCCACATCTTTTCAAGATAAGCCAAGTGAAAAGTTGACTCTAAAAGAAATGCAAGAGAAGGAGTACCCATTTTTGGATTTCGATATGCTAGCAATTTTTGAAGAAATCCTCGAGTTAAAGCTTATTGAGCTTTCGGAGATGAAGCGGCCGAATGGAGCTGGGAAAACGAATGACCCAAATTACTGCAAATACCATAGACTTGTAAGCCACCCTCTGGAGAAGTGCTTTGTCTTCAAGGACAAAGTTATGAATTTGGCTCGTAAAAAGAGGATTGTGTTTGAAGATGAGAAAGCAAGTGCAAACCAAAGTCTCTTTCACCTTTGGCTCATTCAATCCAGATGAATTATGTAGTTTCAAAGAAAGTAAAGATGAAGAATTACTGGAGAACAACAAAGTTGAAGTTGATCAGCCTTATGATGATGAAGGTTGGACGTTGGTGACTCGTCGAAGGTGCCACAAAATAAGCCCACAAAAATAATCAAAAGAACAACCAACAAGCAAAATGACGGTAAAAATACCAAGGAAACAGATTCCAGTTAGGCGTTTGAAGAAAGCGAAAGTGGAGGTGCACTACCCTCAAAAGCCACGACATCTAGTGACCTTGGAGGATTTCTTTCCATGTTGGTTCCACATGAAGATTTCCCGTGATGGTATTGAGGCCTCTTGTTGCAATGCTGATAAAGGGGAAGAAAAGAGTGATGACCTACCGTTGGCACCATCTTCAGAAAAGCTCATCGAGTCTATTCCTCAAGAAGTTAATGCTTGCAAGGAAAAAATTATGTTCATAAATGACGATCTTCTACTAGGTGACACTCCTCATAACCGCCAGTTATACCTGGTTGGCTATATGCACGATGAAAGGGTAAATCGAATTTTGGTTGATGGAGGATCCTCAGTGAACATCTTGCCAATTCGCACTGTGAAAGAACTTGGTATTCCCATGACCGAACTCTCGGAAAGTTATGTGATGATTCAAGGAATCAACCAACGAGGGCAAAGAGCCATATGTGCGATCAGGTTGGGAATCACCATTGAAGATATGTAATCAAGTGCATGGCTGCATGTGATCGATGCAAAGACTTCATACAACGTCTTTCTTGAAAGGCCTTGGATACATGAGAATAAAGTAGTTCCATCTACCAACCATCAATGTTTGAAATACTATGAGGGTGAAGTCGAGAAGAGGATAGTTGCTGATGACGAGCCATTCACCGAGGCTGAGTCACACTTTGCCGATGCAAAGTTCTACTTGAAGAACCGCATTGTGAAGGAGCTAAAAGCTGATGATGTCATGAATGAAAATAATGACGAGTCCACGACTAAGAGAGCTGAGGTGGTTACTGACAAAACGAAGGTTGTGGTTGAGGAGGTATACCATACCCTAACTCAAATAAATCTCATGGAGGGAACACTGTGTCTTATGGAGAGAAAGTAACTCCTGCGCTCCTCTATGTCCCTAAAAAAAAGCTGGATATAATCCCAATGAGCCATCAAAATTAGGGAATCTCCCATCAGAAGTTGATACGAGGCAACCACGTGAAGGTTTGGGATACAAGCAACCGTCACCAGTGCTCATCTCCATAAAAAAGGCGAGCAACAATTATATCACTGTGGAAGAGGAATCTGCCGCTTCTAACAAGCCTTCTGTCTTTGATCGACTTGGAAAATCAACTGTGAGGATTTTTGTATTTTAGAGATTGGTCCATTAAAGAAGGGGAACAAGTTACAGAGAAATTATCAAAGCATAAGAACACCCGCTTCGCCCAGAATCTAGAAGATCTCTAAGGATTTCCAAAGTTTGGTTCATTCTAGAATGTGGAGACAAACAAAACTTGTGGTTTTATGTAAAGAAATATTGAAGGTAAAGCCATATATTGTGGTCTACACTAGGGAACGTGACAAAGACGAAGAAAGTGTGGGTTCTTCGTATCATGTCGCAGCACAAAGCGAGCATGGTGTTTCATCTCTAATGGAGGATGACGAGAAATTTGAGGACGTTTCACCGTGTTATAACATATGATTCAATGATGGGGACCCTCAAGAAGATGAAGATTCAAAGGATGCTCCGCCTGAACTTGAAGAAAGGGTAAAGCCAACAGTGGACGCTTTGAAAGAAGTAAACCTTGGCACTGATGAAGAACCAAGGCCCACTTATCTAAGTGCTTTACTAGAAGCCGATGAAGAAAGAACTTATATGAAGTTACTCAAGGAGTTTAAGGATGTCTTTGCTTGGAGTTACAAATAGATGCCTGGCTTGGACCCTAAAGTAGCAATCCATCACCTTGCAGTCAAGAATGACGCTCGACGTGTTAAGCAAGCTGAAAGGTGCTTTAGGCCAGACTTAGTTCCCTTGATTGGAAGTGAAGTTAACAAACTCATTGAAGCTAGATTTATTAGTGAAATTAAATACCCAACATGGGTCTCAAGTATTGTCCTTGTAAAGAAGAAGAATGGCTAGATTCGTGTGTGTGTTGACTTCAGGGATCATAACAATCTATGTCCCAAAGATGAATTCTTGCTTCCTATTCCAGAGCTGATGATCGATGTTACTAATGGTTATGAGGCAATGTCTTTCATAGACGGTTCGTCGGGCTAAAACCAAATTCACATGGCACCAAAAGATGAAGAGCTTACTGCATTCCGCACCCCCAAAGGTATTTATTGCTACAAGGTAATGCCTTTTGGATTGAAGAACGCTGGTGCTACTTACCAAAGGGCTATGCAGAATATCTTTGATGACCTTCTCCACAAGAATGTCAAATGCTATATGGATGACTTGGTGGTAAAATCAATCAAGAGGGGCGACCACTTGAAAGACTTGAGAATGGTGTTTTAATTGCTCTGGAGGTACCAACATAGGATGAATCCATTGAAATGCGCCTTTGGAGTTACTTCTGGAAAGTTCCTTGGTTTCATTGTCCGACATCAAGGGATCGAAATTGATCAAGCCAAAGTGGATGCCATTTTGAAAATGCTCGAGCCTCGCAATATTCATGAATTGAAAAGTCTGCAAGGAAAGCTAGCATATCTTAGGAGATTCATCTCGAATTTATCTAGGAGATGCCAACCATTCAATCGCCTTATGAATAAAGGTGTCCCTTTCAAGTGGGGACCAAGCGTGTAGCAATGCCTTTGAGAGCATTAAATCCTACTTGATGAAGCCTTCAGTTTTAGCAGCCCCTATACGTGGAAAGCCATTAATACTATACATTGCGGCACAAGAAAGGTCTGTTGGAGCACAGTTGGCCCAAGAAAATAGTGAGGGGAAAGAAAACTCTCTTTACTACTTGAGCAGGATGATGACACCAAACGAGCCGAATTATTCACCAATCAAAAAATTGTGTTTGGCGCTAGTCTTCTCAATTCAAAAGTTGAAGTACTACTTTCAAGCTCATGTTGTTCGTCTTATTTCTAAAGCAAATCCCATCGAATTCGTGATGTCAAAACCTGCTCTTAGTGATCGACTAGCGAGATGGCACCTCCAATTTCAACAATTCAAGTTATGTACGCCCCTCAAAAGGCTGTAAAAGGACAAATATTTGCAGACTTCTTGGCAGATCATATGATACCTGATGACTGGGAACTAACTGATGAACTACCTGATGAAGACGCAATGGTCGTTGAAGTACAACCTCCATAGAAGATATACTTTGATGATGATGCACATCGTGGAGGAGCTGGTGTTGGCGTAGTATTTGTCACTTCTTAAGGGAAAGTTCTGCCCTACTCCTTCACTTTGACATAACTCTGTTTCAACAATGTTGCTGAGTATCAAGCATTAATACTTGGGCTTGAAATGGCTGTTGATATGAAGCAGTTGCAATTGCAAATCTTTGGTGACTCCCAGTTAGTGGTAAATTAGCTTTTAGGTAGTTACGAGGTCAAGAAACCTAAACTACGCCCTTATCATAATTATGCTAAAAATTGATGGGATGGGTAGATGATGTGACTATTCAGCCTGTACCTAGGAAAGAAAACAAGAAGGCTGATGCTTTAGCTTTCCTAGCTTCATCGTTAACCCTGCCTGATTAAGCGCAAGTTACTATCTGCCAAAAATAAGTAGTACCTCCGCCAAATGAGGGTGAAAGTGAAGAAAACGAACTCGAGCATCTTGTCGTTGTTTCTGAAGCTGAGAAGGAAGAATTGCGACAACCCATTATCGATAACTTGAGTTACGGGATACTTCCAAAAAATCCGAGGAGAAGAACTAAAATCTGTCGTCGTGCACTTCGCTTCTTTTACTACAAAGATACCTTATACATGAGATCATTCGAGGGAGTACTCTTGCGATGCTTAGGGGAAGATGAAGCACTCCAAGATTTGTAAGAAGCACATTCTGGGGTATGTGGATCACATCAATCTGGGCCAAAGCTCCACTTCTACATAAAAAGGATGGGATATTATTGGCCGGCAATGGTAAACGATTGCTAGGACTACGCTCGAAGATGCAAGGCTTGCCAATTCCATACATATTTTATTCATCACCCCCCCCCCCCCCAAGTATTGCACCCGACTGTTGCATCCTGGCCGTTTGGCGCTTGGGGATTGGATGTTGGACCACTACCAAAGTCCTTTGGTAATTAGCTGGTTTTAATGGTAGGTATGTGGTGATTTTTTGGTTGTTTTATGGTGGAGTTAGCAACGTTTCTGAGCTATTTTTTGGGGGGTTGCTTTTTAGGTGGTTAAAGTTTTATTTTTGGTGGAGAATGGTTGTTTTTGGTAGTGGTGGAGTTGCTGGTTCTGCAATTATTTTAATGGAGTTGCTATGGCTTCCATGGTGGAGATGAAGCATGAGTTTATGGGAGGAGTAGGGGTGGCAAACGGACGGGTCGGGTCGGATATGGACGGGGCGAAAATATATAATGTAAAAATGGATAAATTATCCGACCCGACCCATATTTAATATAGATAGAAAAACGGGTTAACTGGAGAATAATATGGATATCCATATTATCCATGATTTCTTGAATATAATTATTTTTGGGAGAATTTCTAGTCTCCCAAACTTGAGGAATACCCTATTTGGGTCTTTACAAATGTAAAAGTTAAACTCATTAGTTATCCATTGGTTATCTATTTTCTAAATGGATAATATAATTCTTATCCATACTTGAACCGTTTTTTAAAATTTCATTATCCAACCCATTTTTTAATGGATAATATGGATGGATAACTATTTTCTTTTAACCATTTTGCCACCACTAGGGAGGAGGCAGAAAGGTTTAGTGTAGTTGCCTTCAATCCGAAAAATTCTGGGGCGAGTCTAAATAATAGAGTGGGTATAATTCAATCTGTTATGGGGTGTCACGTGAGCAATAAAATGATACCACTATATTAAAAAGGGACCATACAATATTCCATTGTCATAACGGTATTATAGATCGAAAATAAATATTGTCTGTAATTTTGGACCAAAAGATGAACATGTAAACTATTTAACAAACGATAAGGGTATTTTGGCCTTTTTACATATAAATTTTAAAGCATAGAAAAACAATGCAATTGTCAAATCATTCAAAACTTTAAGTATATTACCCTGAGTAATATACTCTTAAGGGTCGTTTGGTATGAGGTATTAGAAAAAATAATGCAAGCATTAGCTCTATGCATTACTAATATCTTGTTTGGTATATTTTTTCAACCTGTGTATAATTAATACTTGTATTAGTTATACATCATACTTGGCATTATCCTATGCATAAGTAATGCACAAAAAAATATGACATTAGTAATACCAAGGTTATTAATGCATGCATTAGCATGGTTAAAGATGAAATTGTCCTTAAAGTCCCTTAAAAGTAGAGAATATGGAGGGCATTTTTGCAAACAATTATTTTTCTTAAAAATTATGCAATGCACTATAATTTTAATACACCACACCAAACAATAGATAAGAAATAATATCTGTATAGTTAATGCTTGCATTACTAACCCATGCATTACTAATATACCTTATTCTGCACTATTCTTATACACCCTACCAAACGACTCCTTATAGTCTAACGAGTAAGAAATAGGAAATCTTACAAAAATGTCCCAAATAAGTCCCGATTTACTAACCTCTAGTCATTAATCATAAACTTATCAAAACTAGCCAAACATATATAAAAATTAAAAAGCCAAATAAATAAGGTTCTTTCTCTCCAAGAATTACACGCAAAGATCTCCTTCCATATTTTTAAGCGTGATCAACAACTTTAGATGTAAGACGGAAAGGAAATTTCATGGATGAGGTAGCAAACAAGGTGATGAAATACAAAAAAAAAAAAAAAAAAAAAAATATATATATATATATATATATATATATATATATATATATATATATATATATATATATATATACAAGATTCCAAAACTCTAAGGAAAAAGGGATCTTTTTCAATGGGTATAGTTGAAATTCATTGAAAATATATAGATGAGTATATACAAAATTTGAGGAAGATTGGATGTGATTTGGACTGATTTGGTATCAAAATTCATAGTTAAAATCGAGTTCAAAAAATTCTTCTGCGATACATGTCTCAAACATGTATCACGTATGTATCTCACGCACAGGTATACATGGATATACATGTGATACACATTTGATACAATTATGATATATATATGATACACAGTGTGATACGCACATTCATCTTTTTCATGTTCATCTTCTACTTCGAATTTTCAATTCAAACCACCTCAAAACTCCACCAAATCATCCAAAAACTAAGATTCAAGTTCCTTAAGATGTATCCAATTTATTCTACTAACACCCACTCAAAAGAAAGCAAACATTTGACCTTTTTTGGCTACAACTAACTAATTGGCTAATATTAGTAATATTTTATTAATTGACTATTTTTTATAATGAACTATTTATAAATGGACATAGCCGGTAGTTTACCAATAATAAATACCTTAAGGAAATATTCCTAGCTATTATAAAATAAAAGCAGTTTAGTAAAACATGAATAAAAAATATTGTTATGAAATAAAAGCAATTTAGTAAAACATTAATAAGAAATGGAGATAGAGAGAAAGAAAAGATTTTCTTCTTCAATTGTGTGTATTTTCCTATCTATTACAAGGCCTTTATATAGGCATGAAAAGTGAAGAAAAATATGTCATTAAGCATAGAAATATGTCATTGAATATGTCATTAATCATTTGAGAAGATCATGGAGGAAGAGTAGACATCCACCATAATTTGATTTTTCTTATAACACTCCCACTTGGATGTCCATAGATAATGTGCCTCGTTAAAACCTTATTAGGAAAAAACCCTATGGGAAAAAAATCCTAGTGAAGGAAAAAGAGTACACATGTTTAGAAATAAGCCTTTTGGTTGCCTCGTTAAAAACCTTGCAAGGAAAACCCAGTGGTACAAAACCTTGTAAGGGAAAAAGAGTACAACGCGTATTAACTCCCCCTGATGAGAGAATCAATTCACATCCTTGAGTCTTCGCATCCCAATTTTGTACACTAGTTTCTTGAAAGTTGACGTCGGTAGAGATTTGGTAAACAAATCAGCGATATTATCACTTGAACGGATCTGTTGCACATTGATATCACCATTATTTTGAAGATCATGTGTGAAAAATAACTTTGGTGAAATGTGCTTTGTCATATCTCCTTTTATGAATCCTCCCTTCAACTGGGCTATGCATGTTGCATTGTCTTCATACAAAATTGTGGGTAGTTTGTCACACTTCAAACCACATTTGTCTCGAATAAGGTGTATTATAGACCTCAACCATACACATTCTCGACTTGCTTCATGAATAGCAATTATCTCAGCATGATTAGATAAAGTAGCCACGGTTGATTACTTAGTCGATCGCTAAGATATGGTAGTGCCTCCATATGTATACACATAGCCTGTTTGAGATCGAACCTTTTATGGGTCATATAGATACCCAGCATCGGCATAACCAACAAGATCAAGACTGCAATCATTGCCATAAAATAATCTCAAATTGGTAATCTTTTTTAGATACCGCAATATGTGTTTGATTCCATTCCAATATCTCCTTATAGGAGCAAAGCTATATCTTGTTAAGACATTAACTGAAAAAGTTATGTCAGACATTGTAATGTTAGAAAGATACATTAGTGCACCAATTGCACTAAGATATGGTACTTTGGGACCAAGAAGCTCTTCATTATTTTCATGAGGTCGGAATGGATCTTTATTTATATCGAGTGATCTCACAACCATCGAGGTACTCAATGAATGTGCTTTATCCATATAGAATCGCTTTAAAATCTTTTTAGTGTATGCTGATTGATGGACAAAAATTCCATCTTTCATATACTCAATTTGTAGACCAAGACAAAATTTTGTCTTTTCAAGATCTTTCATTTCAAATTCCTTATTTAAATAGGCTACTGCTTTAGGAAGTTCCCTAGGAGTTCCAATGATATTTAAATCATCAACATACACGACGATTATAACAAATTTAGATCCAGATCTTTTTATAAAGACATAAGGACAAATTGAATCATTATTGTACCCTTCTTTCAACAGGAACTTACTCGGGCGATTATACCACATGTGCCCTGATTGTTTCAATCGGTATAAGGATTTTTGAAGCTTTATTTAATAAATTTTTTGGAAACCTTAATATGCTTCAGAACAATTTAAATCCTTCAATGATTTCCATTATACTCGTATCACATTTTTCTTGTATTGTCAGATTAAAACCTGAAATGGCGATATCCACCACAGGAGATCATATCTATATATAATCAATGCGAGGATATTTACAAATCTTCTTGTGATACAAGTCGTCTTTATGTCTATCGTCTTGACCTTTGTTTTTTCGCACAAGAACACATTTATACCTCCACTGGCTTTATATTTTCAGGTGTTAGGACTATCCATCCAACTTCATATTTTTCAGGTGAAATCAATTTTTATTGCGTATTTTTCATTTGGCCAATCATTTATCTGTCCAAATTTCATGACAGATTTGAGCTCAAGATCCTCATCAATATTAATAATATTGAGCACTACATTATATTAACAATATCGTCGACGATCATTTTATATCGGTTCTATTATTACCCAATAAAGACATAACTTATTGAGATCTCTTTATCTTACTATTTTCAGGTACCTGAGCCTCTCCCATGAGGTCTTATGAAGTGTTATGTCGTAGTGCTCTTCTAGAGCACTTGCCTCCTTATTATGACAATCTTGAACATTTGCTCCTCTCCTTCTTCAAGGAGTTTTATCTTTGGAACCGATTAGTCTATTATGATTGATGCATGCCATAGACTCTATTCATTATTAACTCTATTTTATTTGGAGCATTAGCGGCTGAATATGACATTTAGCTTTGGGTCAGCAAATATGTCTGGCAATATTTTGCAAATGAATTATCACTTGAATTTCAAGTTCACATTTTCTCGTACGAGGATCTGGATGTACTCATAATAATTCATTACATGCATTACTTTTTCAGCTGCCTATTTTCTCCCCATATTGTTGGGATCACCAACACATATCCCTAGCCTTATTTGGGATCCATCTTTGTGTATTGTGGTGGAATAATTAAATCATATAGCACATTCTTATTTCTAGATGGAAATTATTTGGTTCCTGACCATGAACCGATTGTGATAGGGAGAACTTATCATAACTTGGCTAGATGCGTATAAGTGCTGTTGTATATTAAATAATACATCAAATACCAAATTTTATTTTGGCAGTTTTGTTCTCATAACCAATGGTTTAGATATAATTGGAAGCATACAAGTTCAGCTAAACCAACTTGGATTTAAACCAGTATTATCAAGATAAATTATCATAATTTATATTCTAGAATTGTGCTCTAATAATTTGAGCAATCAATCTTGCAAAAGCCAAACTGCAAGTTGATAACAAATGCACATGTGACCATAGAATAGATGCATCTATTAAAATCATATAATAGTAAACGGTCCACATGGCAGGTGAGTGGGCCCATATATTTATCACCTTTTATTCATTCCAGAAATCAAGGGATTCAATTCCAACCTTAACTGGTATATCATGAGAGTAAACAGCACAAGAGAATTCTTGAAGAATCTTTTATTTCTTCAATATATGCCAATGTAATTCTCCCTTAATTTTTTGCATCATAATTAAACCGGGATGGTCAACCGGTCATGCCAACTAGTATTTATTTCAGTAAACCTCTAGTTTACTTGTGACATATGATTTCATCATCATGCTTATATTTGTGTAGTATAAATAGAAAAGAAATCGGGTAACGTTTCATATTTACCCATTATAATTATAGAAATATGAAGATATTCAATATTCCTTTCATTTATAGTCTCAATATGCCAACCACGTTGACTTATATATTTGAAACTCAAAAAGTTTCTTTTGAGACTTTACAATATCAATGTCGTGAATAATTTTATTCATCTGGGTAGTAACAAATTAATTTTTCCAGAGCTCTTAATAATTTTTGTACTACAAGATCTTTTGTCACACCATTCATATGGTAAATGTCTCCTTCACGGAGAAAATTACATCATAATAAATTATCATGGTCAAAATCATCATAAGCAAAATCATTTCTTGCTTTAATTTTTCCAAAAATCACTTTTATAATGCATGCCAAAATCTTTTGGCGTATCACATGTACGCGATCAATGACATATTCATGTAACCACACAATAATATTAATTCTCTTTATTTCACTCAAACATCCCTTAGAGGTGAGTTGTGCGGTATTCATCCAATTATGCATTACATGTCTTTATTCATTACTTTTATCACATATTGCCGCATTCGCCTTCATGAATGGGTCTGCATTCTCAATGTTTATCACAAGTCACATTCTCTTCAAAGAATGGAGTATAGTCATACCGACGTGCTTTATTATTTTTCTATACAAATTTGATGGTAAACATTGCCTTCACCTTTTGAAGGATATATTTTGAGAACCATTATTGTTCTCTCATTTTATAATTACCATAATGATGACTATTATTATTTTTTTCATTTGTCACACCAATGTTCATTCGTCAACCACTTGTCTTCATTTAAACTTATTATGCATTGCTATCACATTCACTTCAAGAATGGAACAAATCAAGTGTGACAAGCTTCATGCTTTTTCATGAAAAATACATTATCTTATTTAGTCATCATTATATCATCAATGTGGTGCATTGAGACTTAAACCCAATGTCTTACCTATATAAAAGCACGTTAGACCATAATGAGTTAGGACTCAAACCCAACTCTTATCATCATGGTGCACCAGGACTTAAACCCAATGTCTTATTCTCATGGTGCGTTGGGACTTGAACCCACCGCCTTACCCTCATATAATATTTATCACTAATTATCTCATTCACTTTTAGGAATGGAACATAATTTTATTGTAATAACCCAATCAGTCATTTTAACTTTTAGAAACCCGTTCCCTAAAATAAAACTCCACGAATATACTTTTATTAATTTACGACTCGCGGGGATGGTTGGTTCGGGATTTGGAAGTGTTTGGGTTGAAATCGGAACACTTGGTTCCTTAAGTTGGCTTTAAATGACCAAGTTTGACTTCGATCAATATTTTAAGAAAACGATCCCAGAATCGGGATTTGACGGTTCCAATAGGTTCGTATGATGGTTTTGGACTTGGGCGTATGTCCGAATCGGGTTTTGGATAACCCGGGAGCATTTTGACGCTTAATAGTAAAAATCAACTATTTGAAGATTTAAAATTCTTTAAATTTGGTTTGGAGTAGGTTTTTGAGTAATTGAAGTCCGTTTGGAATTTCGAGTTTGGGAATAGTTCCGTATAGTGATTTAAGACTTGCACGCAAAATTTTCGTGTCATTCTGAGTCGTTTAAGTATATTTCGGCGCATTGGAAGTAAATTGAAGAACTTGAAATATGTAAGTTAGAATCAATTTGGTTTAGGGTATGATTCTTAGATTTGATGTTGTTTTACACGTTCGGAGAGTTCGAGCGAGTCCGTTTTATGATTTTAAACTTATTGGTATGTTCGGGCGGGGTCCCGGGGGCCCCGAGTGTCAATCGGACAAAGCTCGGACCAAGTTGGAAGTTGGGAGCCAAAACTGAAGCTCCCAGCTACTGTCAGAATCGCACCTGCGCTTGGCCAGTCGCAGGTGCGACATTCGCAGATGCAACAGAAGCTCGCAAGAGTGACACTCGCAGATGCGAGATTTCTTCGCAGAAGCGGAAAAGGAATGGGAGGCCTGCCATCGCAAGTGCGAAATATTGGGCACACCTGCGAACGCGCAGGTGCGAGGCTAGACGAGAAGATGCGAGGATTGGTCAGGCAAGTGGAACTCGCACCTGCGAGGATTTTTCCGCAGGTGCGAAGCCGCAGGTAACCTCCGCAGGTGCGAAAGGCCTGTTTGGCAAAAACCTTAAAAGAACGGGAATCCACCATTTTTGCCCGTTTTCTCTCCACATTTGGGCGATTTCAGAGCTTTTGAGAGGGGAGTTTCAACTAGCAATTTAAAGGTAAGTTAATTCTACACCCCTTGAGTTAAATACATAGATTGTGGGTAGATTACAACTAGTAAATCTTAGAAATCAAAGGTTTAGGTAAAAAAACCTAAATTTTTATAAAAATGAGATTTTAACCACGAAAATGGTTATGGAATTGGATAAAAATTATATATTTAAGTTCTTGAGATTATGGGTAACGTTTTCATCTAAAAATTTTCAGAATCCGAGCACGTGGGCCCGGGGGTGAATTTTAGAAATTTTACCATTTTGGATAAGATAATTTATTTAATAGATAAATTTCGAATCATTTAGCATATATTAATTATTTTGTATAATATTTGGATAGTTTCAGATTTTTTCGGTGTCAAATCGAGAATTCAACGCGACATGGTAATCGGAAAGTGGACTTTGAGACGAGGTAAGTCTCTTGTCTAATCTTGTGAGGGAAAAATTACCCCATAGGGATTAAATTAAATAATTGTTACTAATCGCGGGGGCTACGTATGTACGAGGTGACGAGAGTCCGTGCGTAGCTACTATTAATGCTAAAGTCCAGGTAATTTAGGACTCAAAGCATGAATTACTTGTGTAAATTATATTATTTATTAATTAAATTATTCGATGTGTGTTTTGTGAATTGTTATGAAAGGTAGTAAAAGATGAAATTTTTATATGCTTAATTTTGTCTAGATTAATTAATTGTTAAAAGAAATTATTCATCCTCTCGAATTTATCTTATAATAAACATACTCTCATTCCCGGAGGTACATAAGAAAAATATCCTCCTTTCTTGTGGAGCGGGCCGAACGCCTCGGCAGGATAGATGCATCTATGGATCGTGTCGCACGTCCCTCGGCAGTGTACACGACACTTTGGATCGGGTTGTACGTCCTCGGTAGAAATCGTGCTTAATAATAATAATTACACGATACTTTAATAGTTTATTTCAGCTTGCGAAGCTAATTGATAAATTGGAGAATCCTTGGAATTTAATGAGTTATTATTCCTGCTTGTTAAGAAATTAGTTGTTATTCCTGTAAATGAGATTAATTGATAAATTAGAAATTATTTGAATTGAAGGAATTTAATTAATATATTGAGAATTGTTGCATTTGAAGGAATTTGATTATTTCTGCTGGTTAAATAAACTATTGTAAATTCTGTGAATCATGCTCATTTAGATATTCTAGTTGCATTTCAATTATTATTATTGACCCATAGTGAGTGTCAAAGTCGGTCATCTCGTCTCTACCACTTCGAGATTAGGCTTGACACTTACTGGGTACACGTTGTTTACGTACTCATACTACACTTGTTGTACTTTTTTGTGCAGGACCTGAGGCAAGTACTAGTGGGGGACCTATCGTCTTACACCCACGTTATCTAAGGGCATAGTGGTGAGCTACTTTTTTCATTCTGTCTATTTTTATTTCAGACAGTATTAGAGGTTTTGTATAATCTACTAGATGCTCATACACTTGTGACATCAGGTCTTGGCACACACATTGGTAGAATTTGGTGTTTATATTTTTCTTGGATTTAAATTTTATCGATATATGTCTAATTTATTAGTTGGCTTGCCTAGCTATAGTGTTGGGAGCCATCACAACCTATAGGTGAAATTGGGTCGTGACAACATGGTATCCTAGCACTAGGTTCACGTAGGTCTCACAAGTTATGAGCAGGCCTAATAGAATCGTACGGATCGGTACGGAGACGTATGTACCTATCTTCGAGAGGCTATAGGGTGTTAGGAAACTACCTTTCTTCATATTCCATCGTTCAATTAATGTAGTACTAAATATCCTTCTCTTATTCTCTCACAGATGGGGAGAACGCGCTCGAATGAGGTTCCAGACCAGGGAAGAGCTACTCCCCTAGTTGCTAGAGGCAGAGGCAGAGGGAGGGCTCCAGCCCGTGGTAGAGGGCGAGGACGTCCCAGGACTGTTCCAGTTATGCCGCTAGTGGGTCCAACAGAGAATTCCATTATTGAGGAATAGGGTGAGGTGCTTGTGGCAGAGCCAGCTCCGGTGGATTTCACATCTGCACCAGGATTTCAGGATGTCATGGGTCGTATGCTGCGGTTCATGGACAATATGACTCAGGCTGGTTTATTTCCGACAGACCCAGCCACATCCTAAGCGGGCGGGGGAGCACAAACCCCTACCGCACAGGCTTATGGACATGCAACTGCTATATATTAGACCCAGGGTGCACTACCCGTGGGTGGAGCCTAGTCAGTGGCAGTAGCTATACCTGAGTTCAGGCCAGCTGCAACCGCTGACCCACAAAAACTATTGGACCGATGGACTAGACTACATCTTCCTGTCTTTGGGGGTGAGCTACATGAGGATCCACAGGACTTCACTGATCGTTGCAGGGATAGACTGTACAACATGAGGATATTCGAATCTCATGGGGTTGACTTCGCTACTTTTCAGCGAGAGGGCAATGCCCGTAAATGGTGGCAGTCTTATGTTCTTGGTAGACCAGCAGATTCTCCTCCTATGACTTGGGATAGGTTCACCCGTATCTTCCTGGACAGGTATATTCCACCCTCCCAAAGGGAAGAGTTGAGGTTTCAGTTTGAGCAGCTCCAACATGGTCAGATATCAGTGACTGATTATGAGGCGAGGTTCTCTGAATTATCTCGCCATGCACTTATGATACTCCCTATTGAGGCGGATAGTGTACGGAGGTTTGTAGCTGGTTTACATACCGGCATTCGAGCCACTATGGCTCGAGAGGTTGAGATGGGAACTTCTTATGAGCTAGTCGTGGAGATAGCCTGCAGGATTGAGGGTGTACGTCAGCGTAGCCGAGAGCAGGTTACTAGAGATAAGCGGTTTAGGTATTTTGGAGAGTTCAGAGGTGCTCTGTCTGGGGGCAGAGGTCAGTTCGTGAGAGGGCAGTCCAGCAGGCCCCCATATCCAGCACCACCACCTCCTCGAGGTGCTCCAGTGCGACCTTATCTCAGTGCTATACCAGAGAATTCTTACCGCCCACCAGCTATTCAGGGTTCTTCTAGTGGGTATTCAGGTCCCCAGGGCCAGACTCTTAGTCAGCATTCCATCGCACCGAAGGGTTGTTACGAGTGCGGGGATCCTAGTCACATGCGGAGATTTTGCCCCAGGCTTCGGTGTAGACCAGTATAGCAGGGTCAGCAGCCTATGCTTACCGGACCAGTTTCTCCACCAGTAGTCCGACCACCAAGAGGTGGAGGACAGGTGGGTAGGGGTCGTCCTAGAGGTGGAGGTCAGCCAGGCGGAGGTCAGCTAGTTAGCGCTCCAGCTCGGTTCTATACTTTTCCGGCTAGACCAGATGTAGAGGCCTCAGATGTTGTGATTACAGGTATTATTTTTGTTTGCGGCAAGGATGTCTCAGTATTATTTGATCCAAGATCCACGTATTCATATGTCTCATCTCTATTTGCTCCATTCCTGGGTGTTTCTCGTGAGTCCTTGAGTACTCCTGTTTATGTGTCCACTTCTGTAGGCGATTCTGTTATTGTGAACCGGATCTACCGGTATTGTATTATTACATTATGTGGTTATGAAACTAGAGCAGATCTCTTATTGCTCGAGATGACCGATTTTGAAATTATTCTGGGTATGGACTGGTTATCTTCATATCATGCTATTCTAGATTGTCATGCCAAAACTGTTACCTTGGCTATTCCATATTTTCCTAGGTTGGAGTGGAAGGGTTCGTCGGTTAGTTCATTTAATCGGGTTATTTCTTTTATAAAGGCTCAACACATGGTTGAGAAGGGTTGTTTAGCTTATCTAGCTTATGTTCGGGATACCACTACAGAGACTCCGGCTATTGATTCAGTGCCTGTAGTTCGGGAGTTCTCCGATGTATTTCCTTCAGATCTTTCAGGTATTCCACCTGATCATGATATTGATTTTTGTATTGACTTGGCTCCAGATACTCAGCCTATATCTATTCCACCGTTGTCACGACCCAAAATCTCACCTGTCGTGATGGCGCCTATCTCAATACTAGGCAAGCCAAAAATCTCAATAAACCACCATTTTTTTTAAATTTGAAAATGAAATAATTAATTCAGCAGAAGAAATCTCAAAATTTCAAATATATCACTCCCAAAACCCGGTGTCACTGAGTACATGAGCATCTAATATGAATAGAATGTCTGACTGATAAAAAGCCAATGTCTGAAAGTATAGAACAGTACAATAACTGAAGGAAAGAGAGACAAGGTCAGAGGACGGCAAACAGCTACCTTGATAGTCTCCAACTGATAGTACTCTGAAATCTAACAATCTCCGTGTCCAAAAGCACCTGGATCTGCAAACGAGGTGCAGAGTGTAGTATGAGTACAACTAACTCAATAAGTAACAAGACTAACCTCTAGGTTGAAAGAAATAATGAGCTCCGCAGGTACAGTCCAATAAAAATAATGGTACAGAAATATAGGCATGCTTTCAAGTTCAACAGTAAACTCAGTACAAGTGAAATAGATCAATACTGCATGATATGAGGCATATGACATCTCAGTAAAAAGACCTCATGTAAATATTGGTCACACATATATATATATATATATATATATATATATATATATATATATATATATATATATATATATAGCAGAAAGTAAGGCAAGTCCATGCCCAGGGAAGTCCATCCCGAATATCGATGATCATCTACGCTCACTGGGGGTGTGTACAGACTCGGGAGGGGCTTCTTCAGCCCAAGCATAGTACAAAGCGAATGTGGCCTGCTGTAGGCGGGCAACCCCGATCCGTATAACAAAGCCTATAAGGCCTGCTGCAGGTGGGCAGCCCCGATCCATAAAATAGTAAAGCCAATAAGGCCTGCTGCACGCGGGCAGCCCCAGTCCAGAACAATAATAATGTATAAAGCCATTCTGGCCTGCTGCAGGCGGGCATCCCCGATCCATTTAATAATAACATATATAAAGGCAAATGGCCTGCTGCGTTGCGCAGCTCAATCCCATAAATATCCTCAAAATGGACAGTTGTTACTGAGTGTGAAATGTATATTTTAGAACAATTAATTCAACAGCATCACGACCCCATGGGCCATAAAATATCGGCACATAGCGTAAACATGATCTTTATTACTAGCCTCTGCTTAATTCCTCTAACACGTGCCACATGCTCAGATAATAACATAAATCTTTAATTTTACTACTTTACAGGATTTATTCAAGATACACTTTTTGTGGTGCACGTCTATATGTTCATCACCTATCGTGTGTGTCACCTCCAAACAATTCATATCATACCAAATTCGGGGATTCATGCCCTCAGAACCAAGTTTAGAAGTGTTAGTTACCTCAAACCATGTAATTCTATCCACAATTCATTTGATTCAGTCAATAAAATTTATTGGAATTAATTCCATAAGAAAATACTAATTTTCCATAAAAATCCGAAATTTAGCTCAAACCCGCCCCCCAGGCCCACGTCTCGAAACCAGTAAAAAAAATGGCAGAATAACAAACCTCGTCCTCACCCGAGTCCAACCATATAAATTTCATCAAATTCCGACATCAACTCGACCCTCAAATCTTCAATTAAAGTCTTTGAAGATTTCTACCATTTTCAACCCAATCTATACCCATTTGAACTCAACAATCTTCCCGTAAACCTTATTGATATGTATAAATGATACTATTACACCCAAGGATCATATATTTAATCACTCATCTTTACCCAAACTCGAAATTGAAGACTAGGGGTTAGAACCTTACCTCTTGGGTAAAGATCTTGTGATATTTCCTTGTTGGATTTCAAAGCTTGAATATGATCTTGATGAACAAAGCACTTGAGCTTCTTCTTCTCTCTAGAATACTCTCCCTTCTCTCTAAAAATGTTCGATTTTTGCTCCTAAATGAGTCCCAAAGCCTATTTATTAAAATGGGTTCGGGTTATGAAAATAGAAAAATTAACCCTCCGAAAGTAGGTCTGCGGTCATATAATGGACCGCAAAATAGGTATGCGGGCCACAAAATCGATCGCAAAATCGGTGCCCAAATCTGGGCCCTTCTGGTCCATTCTGCGGCCAGTTTTGCGGTCACAGAAGCAGTTTTGCGATTGCATAATTGGTCGCAGAATTGCATTTTTCTAACTTTTGGTAATTTGGTCATAACTTCTTGTAGGAATGTCCAAATGACAAACGGTTTAAAGCGTTAGAATCTAGACTCAAAGATCTTTCATTTTATAGGTAATACACCATATAAAGCTTCGTGTCCTGATAGTTATGCTCATTTGAAGTTAGGTCTTGTGCGAACTCACTTGAAATCTTAGTTTTATGAAATTTCCAACTTCTACATTCGATGCCGAAACCTATCGAATCAAGTCCGATTGACCTCAAATTTTGCACACAAGTCATAAATGACATAATTAATCTATTCCAATTTCCATAATCAGATTCCGACCTCGATATCAAAAAGTCAACTCCCCGGTCAAACTTTCCAAAAATTCAACTTTCGGCATTTCAAGCCTAATTCCACCACGGACCTCGAAATAATTTTTCGGACACGTTCCTAAGTCCAAAATCACCATACGGAGCTATTGGAATCATCAAAACTCTATTCCGGGGTCGTTTACACATAATTCACCATCCGGTCAACTATTTTAACTTAAGCTTCCAACATTAAATTTTATTCTTCCAAGCTAACCCCGAAATACCTTAAAACCAAAACCGATAATTCACACAAGTCATAATACCTCATAGGAAGTTATTCAAGACTTTAAATAGTTGAAAGGAGCGTAAATGCTCAAAATGACCGGTCGGGTGGATACAACCATATCGTATGGCTCCGAAAGAATTGAAAGAGTTGAAAGAACAACTTGAGGAGTTACTAGCCAAAGGGTTCGTCAGACCGAGTGTATCACCTTGGGGTGCACCAGTATTGTTTGTGAAGAAGAAGGATGGGACAATGCGGATGTGCATTGATTATCGCCAATTGAACAAAGTTACTATTAAGAACAACTACCCGTTGCCGTGTATTGATGATCTATTTGACCAGTTACAGGGTGCTAGGGTGTTCTCTAAGATCGACTTGAGTTCGGGGTATCATCAGTTGAAGATTCGAGCTTCGGATGTTCCGAAAATTGCTTTCCGTACTATATATGGTCATTATGAGTTTCTGATAATGTCTTTCGGTTTAACTAATGCCCCGACAGTGTTTATGGATTTGATGAACATGGTATTCAGGTCGTATATTGATTTATTTGTCATTGTCTTCATTGATGACATTTTGATCTACTCGCGCAGTAAGGAGGAGCACGAGCAGCATATGAGAGTAGTGCTTCAGACATTGCGAGAACAAAAGATATATGCTAAGTTCTCCAAATGTGAGTTCTGGCTAGAGTATGTAGCATTTTTAGGGCATATTGTATCGGGTGAGGGTATTAAGGTTGATCCCAAAAAGATTGAGGCAGTTCAGAATTGGCATCGTCCCACTTCGGCGACTGAGATCAGGAGTTTTCTGGGTTTAGCAGGTTATTATTGTCGATTCGTGGAAGGTTTTTCATCTATTGCAATGCCTTTGACCAAATTAACCCAGAAGGGTGCTCCGTTCCGATGGTCCGATGATTGTGAGGTGAGCTTTCAGAAGCTCAAGACAGCATTGACTACAGCATCAGTGTTAGTGTTGCCTTCTGGTTCGGAGATGTATACAGTGTATTGTGATGCTTCACGCGTTGGCTTGGGTTATGTATTGATGCAGGAAGGGTGAGTTATTGCATATGCTTCAAGCCAGCTGAAGCCCATGAGAAGAATTATCCAATACATGATTTGGAGTTAGCTGCAATTGTTCACGCTCTTAAGATTTGGAGACATTATCTTTATGGGGTGTCCTGTGAAGTTTATACTGATCATCGCAGTTTGCAACATTTGTTCAAGTAGAGGGACCTAAATTTGAGGCAGCGCAGATGGCTGGAATTACTGAAAGATTATGATATTACTATCATATATCATCCTGGTAAAGCAAATATGGTTGCAGATGCCTTGAGTAGAAATGCAGAGAGTATGGGTAGTTTGACTTTCATTTTAGCAGAAGAAAGGCCATTAGCTTTGGATATCCAGTCCTTGGCCAACAGACTTGTGCGGCTGGATATTTCAGAGCCCAGCCGAGTTCTTGCATGTATCGTAGCTTAGTCTTCACTATTTGAGCAGATCAAGGCTCGCCAGTATGATGATCCAAACTTAATGGTTCTTCGAGAAACGGTACTATGAGGTGGTGCCAAGGAAGTTACTATTGGTGCGGATGGTGTTCTATGACTCCAGGATCGTCTGTGTGTTCCTAATATGGATGAACTGAGGAAAAAGATCGTGGAGGAGGCACACAGTTCTTGGTATTCTATTCATCCAGGTGCTACGAAGATGTATCGTGACTTGAGGCAGCATTATTGGTGGCGACGAATGAAAAAGGACATAGTTGAGTACGTAGCTAGGTGTCTAAATTGCCAGCAAGTTAAATATGAGCACCAGAGGCCAGGTGGCCTACTTCAGCAGATGACTATACCATAGTAGAAATGGGAACGGATTACTATGGACTTTGTAGTTGGGTTGCCGCGGACTTTGAGGAAGTTTGATGCAGTTTGGGTGATTGTTGATAGGTTGACCAAGTCGGCACATTTTATTCCTGTTGTGACTACGTATACTTCAGAGAGGTTGGCCCAGATTTATATTCAGGAGATAGTTCGGTTGCACGGTGTGCCAATTTCTATCATATCAGATAGAGGCCCTCGGTTTACTTCACATTTCTGGAGAGTAGTACAGAGTGAATTAGGGACCCTTGTAGAGCTCAGCACAACCTTTCATCTGCAGACCGACGGGCAGTCAGAGTGGATAGTTCAAATTTTGGAGAATATGCTTAGGGCATGTGTGATTGACTTTGGAGGTCAGTGAGATCGTTTCCTGCCTTTGGCCGAGTTTGATTATAATAATAGTTACCAATCCAGCATCGAGATGGCTCTATTTGAGGCTTTATATGGTCGTCGATGCCGTTCGCCTATCGGATGGTTTGAGCCTGACGAGGCAAAGTTATATGGTACTGATTTGGTGAAGGATGCCTTGGAAAAGGTAAAGTTGATTCATGGGCGACTTCGTACAGCACAGTCCAGACAGAAGAGTTACGCGGATCAGAAAGTGCGTGATTTATCATTTATGGTAGGTGAAAACTTTCTCTTGAAGGTTTCGCCGATGAAGGGAATTATGAGATTTGGGAAGAAGGGCAAGTTGAGCCCAAGATTTATAAGCCCATTTGAGGTGTTGAGGCGAGTTGGGGAGGTTGCTTATAAGCTTGCATTGACTCCCAGTCTATCGGGAG
This sequence comes from Nicotiana tomentosiformis, assembly GCF_000390325.3. NCBI lineage: Eukaryota > Viridiplantae > Streptophyta > Magnoliopsida > Solanales > Solanaceae > Nicotiana > Nicotiana tomentosiformis. The sequence goes on along the minus strand of NC_090815.1, from coordinate 12,812,117 downwards.
TTCATCTGGTTTTCCATGTATCTATGCTCCGGAAGTATCATGCTGACCTGTCACATGTGTTGGACTTCAGCACAGTTCAGCTAGATAGGAGTTTGGGTTATGAAGAAGAGCCATTTGCCATTGTTCATAAACAGGTTCGCCAGTTGAGGTCCAAGAGGATTTCTGCAGTAAAGGTCCATTGGAGGGGCCAACCAGTAGAGGAAGCGACTTGGGAGGCCGAGGAGGACATGCGGAGCAAATATCCACACTTATTTAGCACTTCAAGTATTATTCTAAACCCGTTCGAGGACGAACGTTTGTTTAAGAGGTGGAGAATGTAATGATCCACCCGGTCATTTTAACTTTTAGAAACTCGTTCCCTAAAATAAAACTCCCCGAACATGCTTTTATTAATTTATGACTCACGGGGATGGTTGGTTCAGGATTTGGAAGTGTTTGGGTTGAAATCGGAACACTTAGTTCCTTAAGTTGGCTTTAAATGGCCAAGTTTGACTTCGGTCAATATTTTGAGAAAACGACCCCGAAATCGGGATTTGACGGTTCCAATAGGTTCGTATGATGAGTTTGGACTTGGGCGTATGTCCGAATCGGGTTTTGGATAACCCGGGAGCATTTTGACGCTTAATAGTAAACATCAACTATTTGAAGGTTTAAAATTCTTTAAATTTGGTTTGGAGTAGGTTTTTGAGTAATTGAAGTCCGTTTGGAATTTCGAGTTTGGGAATAGTTCCGTATAGTGATTTAAGACTTGCACGCAAAATTTTGTGTCATTCCGAGTCGTTTAAGTATATTTCGGCGCATTGGAAGTAAATTGAAGAACTTGAAATTCTTATGTTTGAATCAATTTGGTTTAGGGTATGATTCTTAGATTTGATGTTGTTTTACACATTCTGAGAGTTCGAGCGAGTCCGTTTTATGATTTTAAACTTATTGGTATGTACGGGCGGGGTCCCGGGGGCCCCGAGTGTCAATCGGACAAAGCTCGGACCAAGTTGAAAGTTGGGATCCAAAACTGAAGCTCCCAGCTACTTTCAGAATCGCACTTGCGCTTGGCCAGTCGCAGGTGCGACATTCGCAGATGCGACAGAAGCTCGCAGTTCCGACACTCGCAGATGCGAGATTTCTTCGACAGGATAGATGTATCTATGGATCGTGCCGCACTTCCCTCGGTAGTGTACACGACACTCTGGATCGAGCCATACGTCCTCGGTAGAAATCGTGCTTAATAATAATAATTACACGATGCTTTAATAGTTTATTTTAGCTTGCGATGCTAATTGATAAATTGGAGAATCCTTGGAATTTAATAAGTTATTATTCCTGCTTGTTAAGGAATTAATTGTTATTCCTGTAAATGAGATTAATTGATAAATTAGAAATTATTTTAATTGAAGGAATTTAATTAATATATTGAGAATTGTTGCATTTGAAGGAATTTGATTATTTCTGCTGGTTAAATAAATTATTGTAAATTCTGTGAATCATGCTGATTTAGATATTCTAGTTGCATTTCAATTATTATTATTGACCCATAGTGAGTGTCAAAGTCGGTCATCTCGTCTCTACCCCTTCAAGATTAGGCTTGACATTTACTGGGTACACGTTGTTTACGTACTTATACTACACTTGCTGCACTTTTTGTGCAGGATCTGAGGCAAGTACTAGTGGGGGACCTATCGCCTTACACCCACGTTATCCAGGGGCATGGTGGTGAGCTGCTTTTCTGAGCCGTTCTGCAGCTACTAGTGTCTCTCCTTGTATTTTCTTTTCATTCTGTCTATTTTTATTTCAGACATTATTAGAGGTTTTGTATAATCTATTAGATGCTCATACACTTGTGACACCAGGTCTTGGCACACACATTGGTAGAATTTGGTGTTTATATTTTTCTTGGATTTAAATTTTTTCGATATATGTCTAATTTATTAGTTGGCTTGCCTAGCTATAGTGTTGGGCGTCATCACAACCTATAGGTGAACTTGGGTCGTGACATTTATGTAGCCATGTGTAACGACCCGACCGGTCGTTTTGAGAGTAATAGCCTCGATCCCCTATTTATTGTTTCCCCCATACCTTTTTCTGCTTAGGTGACTTGCCAGGAAGTTTTGTTTTTGGTTTCGGAGTGTCTTGGGACACTTAGTCCATAAATGGAGGTTTAAGCCTTAGGATTTGGATCGTAGTCGAAACTGTGTAAAGACGACTACGGAATGAAATTCCATCGGTTCTGTTAGCTCTGTTAGGTGATTTTTGATTTAAGGGCGTGTCCAGATTGTGTTTTGGAGGTCCGTAGCTCATTTAGGCTTGAAATGGCGAAAGTTGAATTTTTGGAGTTTTGGGCCGGTAGTGAAATTTTTGATATCGGGGTCGTTTTCCAATTCCGAAAGTTGGAGTAGGTCCGTAATGTTGAATTTGACTTGTGTGCAAATTTTGGGGTCAATCGGACGTGGTTTGGTTGGTTTCGGCGTCTATTATCGAATTTGGAAGTTTCAAGTTCTTTAAGTTTGAATCAGAGGATGATTTGTGATTTTAGCGTTACTTGACGTGATTTGAGGGCTCGACATAGTTCGTATGGTATTTTATGATTGGTTGGTATGTTTGGTCGAGGTCCCGGGGGCCTCGGACGTGTTTCGGATGCTCAACAGGTCATTTTTGGACTTAAGGAGTTGGCAGGTTTTGCTAGTGTTCTGCAGCTGGTTTCCTTCATTGCGATCGCGTGATAAGGCTCGCTATCACGTAGAGTAATTGGGAGACCAGCTGGGTTATCTCTTTGCATTCTCCAAGAATGGGACGCGATCGCATAGGTTCGTCAGGTTATGCACCGCGAACGCGTGGGGTAAGTCGCGTTCGCGAAGAAGAAATAAGGCAGTAGTGGAATTGGGTGTTGTTCTTCGCGATCGCATGATGTCAGTCGCGATCGCATAAGTCTGAGGAGCTATTTCATCGAGTTCGCATGGAGAGTTATGCGTTCGCGTAGAGTAAAATAATGGGGCAATGAAGTTGTTCTTCACGAACGCGAGGGTGTTTCCGCGATCGCGATGAAGGAATCACTGAAAAGTGTTAAAGTCTCCAAAAAACGGGGGTTTTGCCATTTTATCAAAAACTTGAGTTGGGAGCTCAGATTTTGGACGAGGTATTGAGGGATTTTCAATGATATCGATTGGGTAACGATTCTTAACTCCTTTATGGTTATACTCGACTAATCTATGGTTGATTTCATCATTTAATTTCGGATTTTGGGGTTGAAATTAGGAAAACTTTGGATGAACTTCTTCAACAAAGATTTTGAGTTTTGAAGGGGATTTGTGGTCGGATTTGAGTAAATTTTATATGGTTAAACTCGTGAGCGATTGGGTGTTCGTATTTTGTGACTTTTACCCGATTCTGAGACATGGGCCCCACGGGCAATTTTTGAGTTAATTTTGGAATTTTTATTAAAGTGCTGATTTCATTAATTAGATGAGTCTATTATGGTATTTATGATATGTAATTTCTTTTCGATAGATTTGGGCCATTTGGAGCCGGATATTCGTGGGAAAGGCATTGTGACCGATTGATTGAGCTTGGTTCGAGGTAAGTGGCTTGCCTAACTTTGTGTGGGGGAAATCCCCTTAAGATTTGGAACTATTGTGATATGTGAGCGCCGTGTACGTAAGGTGGCGAGTGCGTACACGGGCTAGATGTGGTAAAACCCGATTTTCTTACTGAGCAGCAACATGTTTTCCTGTTATTTTGAGTTATACCATTTTAATGAGTACTAATCTATTTTCATTCTTAATTGAGTTATTCCAATATGTGTAGCTATCATGTTTAGTCTAATACAACATGTCTACGTGTCTTAATTGTTTATGTGAATTCTGTGCAGCATGCTTAGTGAATTTCCTAGTTTTTCCCTGACTGGTACTTAGTCTAAACTGTAAGAATTCCATGATGTAGTTGTATTTCTATCGTTCGCGCTGCATATTTACTATGGGACTACGGAACGGTATTCCGGGAGATCTCCCTGTACTGCATATTTACTTTGGGACTACGGAACGGTATTCCGAGAGATCCCCATGTACTGTATATTTACTTTGAGACTACGGAATGGTATTCCGGGAGATCCCCATGTACTGCATATTTACTTTGGGACTACAGAACTGTATTCCGGGAGATCCCAATGTCTTGCATATTTACTTTGGGACTACGAAACGGTATTCCGGGAGATCCCCCAGCACATTTACGTTTTGGACTACGAGACGGTATCTCGGGAGATCCCCTGTTGTATTTTCTGTGTACTGAGTTGTTACCTTCTATGATTTTATTATTGTTAAATTTCAGCCTTTATTTTATTGCGGTATTACACTCTATATTGTTTTTATTATATATTTGTCAGTAGGGGCCTGACCTGACCTCGTCACTACACGACCGAGGTTAGACTTGGCACTTAATGGGTACCGATTGTGGTGTACTCATGCTACTCTCTGCATATATTTTTTGTGTGCAGATCCAGGTGCACCTTATCAGCCTTACTACAGTGAGCCGGGACAGCTTTGGAGACTTCAAGGTATATCTGTCGCGTCTGCAAACCTCAGAGTCCCCTTCTACTCTTTCTCATGTCCATTATCTTCTGTATTTTCCTTGTTAGATTCTGATGTATAGAGACACTAGATTTTTCCTTCTATAGTTTGTGATTCACGATGTTCCGGGTTTTGGGATTTGTTGTGTATTTTTGAATAGTTGGTTAAATTTTTATTTTTATTTCACTATTCCGCAAAAATGTTAGGCTTAACTAGTTGTAGAGACTAGGTGCCGTCACAACGTCACACGGAGGGGATATTGGGTAGTGACAAGTTAGTATCAGAGCTCTAGGTTCATAGGTGTCGTGAGTCACAAACTGGTTTAGTAGAGTCTTGCGGATTGGTACGGATACATTTGTACTTATCTTCGGGAGGCTATGGAACTGTTAGGAAAATTTCACTACTTTGATTCCTTGTTGTGCGAAAATTGTTGACTTCAAAGATTCTAAACTTTTGTATTCTATTCTCTCACAAATGGTGAGGACACATACAAGCGGATCTGATGACCAAGCACCCGTGCCCCTGCTAGAGACGCGAGAGGCCGGGGTAGAGGCCGAGGACGTCCATGTGGTGCAGCCAGAGCACCCGTACGAGCTGCTATAGAGGAGCCCCTAGTAGCTCCAGCTGAAGGGCAGACACCTGAGGCACTTGTTCCAGCACCAACCCTCCAGGAGACTCTACCCCAGTTTCTGAGCATGTTCAGCACCTTAGCTTAGGCTGGATTGATTCCACTTGCTCCTACCACATTCAGGCAGGGAGAGGAGCATAGACTCCCGTCGCCGGTACTCCAGAGCAGCGAGTTCAAGTCGACAAGGTTCCAGAGGTTATACCAATACAGCCGATAGCTCCAACTCAACCCGAGGTTAGGGCAGCAGCTTTTGAGGTGGAAAAGCTCAGACATGAGAGGTACAAGAAGTACCACCCACCTACCTTCAGTGGATTGGCTACAGATGATGCTCAGGGTTTTCTGGAGGAGTGTCATCGTATTCTCCGTACTATGGGTGTAGCGGAGACGAGCGAGGTTTCTTTTACTACATTACAGCTTAGAGGAGCAACATATCAGTGGTGGCATGCTTATGAGTTGAGTAGTCCGGCTGAGGCAGCTTCACTTACATGGACTTAGTTCTCAGACATGTTTTTGAGAGTGTATGTCCCTCAAAGCCTCAGGGACTCATGGCGCGCGGAGTTTGAGCAGCTGCGCCAGGGTGCTATGATTGTGTCAGAGTATGCAGTATGCTTCAGTGATTTGGCCCGACATGCACCGGCCTTGGTTACCACAGTTCGAGAGAGGGTTCAACGATTTATTGAGGGACTCCACCCTAGTATCAGGATTAGTATGCCCAGGGAGTTGGAGATGGATATTTCTTATCAGCAGGTCATGAGTATCGCCAGGAGATTGGAGGGCATGCTTGCCTGGGATAGAGAGGAGAGGGAGGCCAAGAGGTCTCAAGAGACTGGTTGTTATTCTGGTGCTCGTGCCCCAGCAGCTCGCCATGGTAGGGGTTATGTGAGTCGCCCCGTCCATTCAGCTCTTTTAGCCGCTAGTGGTATTCCGGTCCCTTCTAGGCCCCAGGAGACATATTATGCATCGCCAGTATCTAGTATGCCTCCTGCACGGGGTGTTACTAGTGGCCAGTCCAGCAGACTTGGCCCGAGCCAGCCACAGCAGCCACGCCCTCCCAGAGCTTGTTTTGAGTGTGGCGACACTCGCCATATGGTGAGGGATTGCCCCACGATTAGGAGGGGTGCACCTCCACAGACTTGTCATCCACAGCGTGCTCCACCAGGTCCTTAGGCTATGATTACAGCACCAGCTGCCACCCCACATGCTCAGCCAGCTCGAGGTGGAGGTCGGGGAGGTAGAGGTTTCCCTAGAGGGGGAGGCCATGCCAGATATTATGCTCTTCCTGCTCGTGTAGAGGCAGTTGCTTCTGATTCTGTCATTATTGTTCCAGTCTGTCATAGAGATGCGTCAGTATTATTTGACCCAGGCTCTACATAATCCTATATGTCCTCTTATTTTACCCCATATTTGGGCGTATCGCGGGATTCTTTGAGTTCCCTTGTTTATGTGTCTACTCCTGTGGGATATTCTCTTGTCGTAGACCGCGTGTATCAGTCGTGTTTGATTGCTCTTAGTGGTTTTGAGACCAGAGCCGACTTATTATTGCTCAGCATGGTAGATTTTGATGTTATCTTGGGCATTGACTGGTTGTCGCCCCATTTTGCTATTCTTGATTGTCACGCTAAGACCATGACGTTGGTTATGCCAAGTTTACCGCGGTTAGAGTGGAGAGGTACCTTAGAGTATACTCCCACCAGAGTTATTTCATTTCTTAAAGCTCAACGAATGGTTGAGAAGGGGTGTGACGCGTATCTAGCTTATGTGAGAGACGTCAGTATTGATACCCCTACAGTGGAGTTAGTTCCAGTAGTGAGGGACTTTCTAGATGTGTTTCTAGCTGATCTTCCGGGCATGCCGCCCGACAGAGATATTAATTTTGGCATTGATTTGTTGCCGGGCACTCAACCCATCTCTATTCCTCCATATTGTATGGCTCATCCTAAGTTGAAGGAGCAGTTACAGGAGTTGCTTGATAAGGGCTTCATTCGGCCCAGTGTGTCACCTTGGGGTGCTCCTGTCTTATTTGTGAAGAATAAGGATGGTTATATGTGGATGTGTATTGATTACCGCCAGTTGAACAAAGTCATAGTGAAGAACAGGTATCCATTGCCTCATATTGATGACTTATTTGATCAGTTACAGGGTGCCAGAGTGTTTTCCAAGATTGACTTACGTTCAGGATATCATCAGTTGAAGATTCGGGAACCAGATATCTCGAAGACTGCTTTCAAGACCAGATATGGTCACTATGAGTTTCTTGTGATGTCTTTTGGGCTGACCAATGCCCCAACAGCTTTTATGCACTTGATGCACAGTGTGTTCTGGCCCTATCTTGACTCATTCGTCATTGTGTTTATTGACGACATTCTGGTATACTCCCGGAGTTGGGAGGATCATAAGCAGCACCTGAGGACTGCATTTCAGACCTTGAGAGAAAAGAAGTTATAAGCAAAATTTTCAAAGTGTGAGTTTTGGCTAGACTCAGTGGAATTCTTGGGTCATATAGTATCGAGTGAGGGGATCCAGATGGATCCAAAGAAGATTGAAGCAGTGCAGAGTTGGCCCAGACCGTCCTCAACTATAGAGATCCGGAGTTTTCTTGGTTTGGCGGGGTATTACCGTCGATTTGTAGAGGGTTTCTCGTCTATTGCAGCACCTATGACCAAGCTGAACCAGAAGGGTGCTCCGTTCAGGTGGACAGAGGAATGTGAGGAGAGCTTTCAGAAGCTCAAGACATCTTTGACTACAGCCCAGTATTGGTATTACCTACAGGTTCGGGGTCTTATACTGTATAGTATGATGCATCGCGGATTGGTCTCGGTGCGGTGTTGATGCAGGATGGTAGAGTGATTGCCTACGTATCCAGACAACTGAAGGTGCACGAAAAGAATTATCCTGTCCACGACCTTGAGCTAGCAGCTATTGTTCATGCCTTGAAGATATGGCGACATTATTTGTACAGTGTTCCTTGTGAGATTTACACCGATCCTCGGAGTTTGCAGCATCTGTTTAAGCAGAAAGATCTTAACTCACGTCAGCGGAGGTGGTTGGAGCTTCTTAAGGATTATGATATCACTATTTTGTACCACCCTGGGAAGGCCAATATGGTGGCCGATGCTTTGAGTAACCGGGCAGAGAGTTTGGGGAGTTTAGCATATCTACCAGCAGTAGAGAGGCCATTGGCGTTGGATGTTCAAGCCTTAGCCAGCCAGTTTGTGAGATTGGATATTTCTGAGCCGAGTCGAGTATTGGCTTGTGTGGTCTCTCGGTCTTCTCTTTATGATTGTATCAGGGAGCGTCAGTATGATGACCCCCATCTGCTTGTCCTAAAGGACACAGTCCAGCACGGTAATGCTAAAGAGGTCACTATTGGAGATGATGATGCATTGAGGATGCAGGGCAAGCTATGTGTGCCCAATGTAGATGGTTTGCATGAGTTGATTCTCCAGGAGGCTCACAGTTCGCGGTACTCTATTCATCCGGGTGCCGCAAAGATGTATCAAGACTTGAAACAGCATTACTGGTGGAGGAGAATGAAGAAGAACATAGTAGAGTATGTGGCTCGATATCTGAATTGCCAGCAGGTAAATTATGAGCATCAACGACCAGGTGGATTGCTTCAGAAGTTAGAGATTCCGGAGTGGAAATGGGAGCGGATCACTATGGATTTCGTTATTGGACTCCCAAGGACTCAGCGGAGGTTTGATGCAATTTGGGTGATTGTGGATAGGCTGACCAAGTCGGCTCATTTCATTCCTGTGATGACTACCTATTCTTCCGAGCAGCTAGCTCGAATCGACATCAGTGAGATCGTCAGGCTTCATGGTGTACCAGTATCTATTATCTCTGACCGGGGTACACAGTTTACATCATGGTTCTGGAGAGTTGTACAGCATGAGTTGGGTACTCGGGTTGAGTTGAGCACAACATTTCACCCTCGGACGGACGGGCAGTCTGAGTGTACTATTCAGATATTAGAGGATATGCTATGTGCGTGTGTGATAGATTTTGGGGGTGGTTGGGACCAGTTCTTGCCACTTGCGGAGTTTGCTTACAACAACAGTTATTAGTCCAGCATTTAGATGGCACCATATGAGGCTCTGTACGGTAGGCAGTATCGGTCCCTAGTGGGTTGGTTCGAACACGGCGAGGCCAGATTATTGGGTACGAACTTGGTTCAGGATGCCTTGGAAAAAGTGAAGGTGATTCAGGATAGACTTCCCACAGCCCAGTCCAGACAGAAGAGTTATGTGTACCGGAAGGTTCGCGATATGGCATTCATGGTTGGAGAGCGAGTCTTGCTCCGGGTTTCGCCTATGAAGGGCGTTATGAGGTTTGGAAAGAAGGGCAAGCTGAGCCCAAGGTTCATTGGTCCATTTGAGGTGTTGCGTCGAGTTGGGAAGGTTGCTTATGAGCTTGCCTTGCCTCCCAGTCTAGCAGGAGTTCATCCGGTATTTCATGTTTCTATGCTCCGGAAGTATCACGGCGATCCGTCCCATGTATTGGATTTCAGCTCAGTTCAATTGGACAAGGATCTATCTTATGTTGAGGAGCCAGTGTCTATTTTAGACAGGCAGGTTAGAAAGCTAAGATCAAAGAACATTGCTTCTATGAAGGTTCATTGTAGGGGACAGCCGGTCGAGGAGGCGACTTGGGAGACCGAGTAGGATATGCGTAGCCGTTATCCTCATCTTTTCACCACTTCAAGTATGTCTCTATGCTCGTTCGAGGATGAACGTTTGTTTTAAGAGGGGGAGGATGTAACGACTTGACCAGTCGTTTTGAGAGTAATAGCTTCGATCCCCTATTTACTATTTCCCCCGTACCTTTTTCTGCTTAGGTGACTTTACGGGAGGTTTTGTTTTTGGTTTCGGGGTGTTTTGGGACACTTAGTCCCTAAATGGAGGTTTAAGCCTTAGGATTTGTACCGTAGTCGGAACTGTGTGAAGACGACTACGGAATGAAATTCCATCAATTCTGTTAGCTCTGTTAGGTGATTTTGGATTTAAGGGCATGTCCGGATTGTGTTTTGGAGGTCCGTAGCTCATTTAGGCTTGAAATGGCGAAAGTCTAATTTTTGGAGTTTTGGGCCAGTAGTGGAATTTTTGATATCGAGGTCATTTTTCGATTCTGAAAGTTAGAATAGGTCCATAATGTTGAATATGACTTGTGTGCAACATTTGGTGTCAATCGGACGTGGTTTGGTTGATTTCGGCGTCGGTTATCGAATTTGGAAGTTTCAAGTTCTTTAAGTTTGAATCAGAGGATAATTTGTGATTTTAGTGTTAGTTGACGTGATTTGAGGGCTCGACATAGTTCGTATGGTATTTTATGATTGGTTGGTATATTTGGTCGAGGTCCCGGGGGCCTCGAGCGTGTTTCGGATGCTCAACGGGTCATTTTTGGACTTAAGGAGTTGGCAGGTTTTGCTAGTGTTCTGCAACTGGTTTCCTTCATCGCGATCGCATGATAAGGCTCGCGATCGCGTAGAGTAATTGGGAGACCAGCTGGGTTATCTCTTTGCGTTCGCCAAGAATGGGACGCGATCGCGTATGTTCGTCAGGTTATGCACCGCGAACGCGTGGGGTAGGCCGCGTTCGCGAAGAAGAAATAAGGCAACAGTGGAATTTCTTCGCGATCGCGTGATGTCAGTCGCGATCGCATAAGTCTGAGGAGCTATTTCATCGCGTTCACGTGGAGAGTTACACGTTCACGTAGAGTAAAATAATGGGGCATCAAAGTTGTTCTTCGCGATCGCGATGAAGGAAACACTGGGCAGTGTTAAAGTCTCCAAAAAACGGGGGTTTTGCCATTTTATCAAAAACTTGAGTTGGGAGCTCGGATTTTGGACGAGGTATTGAGGGATTTTCAGAGATATCGATTGGGTAACGATTCTTAACTCCTTTATAGTTATATTCCAGTAATCTATGGTTGATTTCATCATTTAATTTTGGATTTTGGGGTTGAAATTGGGAAAATTTTGGAAGAACTTTTTCAACAAAGATTTCGAGTTTTGAAGTTGATTTGTGGTCGGATTTGAGTAAATTTTATATGGTTAGACTCATGAGCGATTGGGTGTTCGTATTTTGTGACTTTTACCCGATTTCGAGACATAGGCCCCACGGGCAATTTTTGAGTTAATTTTGGAATTTTTATTAAAGTGTTGATTTCATTAATTAGAGGAGTCTATTATGGTTGTATTTATGATATGTAATTTCTTTTCGATAGATTTGGGCCATTCAGAGCCGGATATTCGTGTGAAAGGCATTGTGACCGATTGATTGAGCATGGTTCGAGGTAAGTGGTTTGCCTAACTTTGTGTGGGGGAAATCCCCTTAAGATTTGGAACTATTGTGATATGTGAGCACCGTGTACGTAAGGTGACGAGTACGTACACGGGCTAGTTGTGGTAAAACCTGATTTTCTTACTGAGCAGCAACATGTTTTCCTGTTATTTTGAGTTATACCATTTTAATGAGTACTAATCTATTTTCATTCTTAATTGAGTTATTCCAATATGTGTAGCTATCATGTTTAGTCTAATACAACATGTCTACGTGTCTTAATTGTTTATGTGAATTCTGTGCAGCATGCTTAGTGAATTTCCTACTTTTTCCCTGACTGGTACTTAGTCTAAATTGTAAGAATTTTGTGATGTAGTTATATTTCTATCATTTGCGCTGCATATTTACGTTGGGACTACGAAACGGTATAACGGGAGATCCCCTTGTACTGCATATTTACTTTGGGACTACAGAACGGTATTCCGGGAGATCCCTCTGTACTGTATATTTACTTTGGGACTACGAAACGGTATTCCGGGAGATCCCCATGTACTGCATATTTACTTTGGGACTACAGAACTGTATTCCGGGAGATCCCAATGTCTTGCATATTTACTTTGGGACTACGAAACGGTATTCCGGGAGATCCCCCAGCACATTTACGTTTTGGACTACGAGACGGTATCTCGGGAGATCCCCTGTTGTATTTTCTGTGTACTGAGCTGTTACCTTCTATGATTTTATTGTTGTTAAATTTCAGCCTTTATTTTATTGCGGTATTATACTCTATATTATTTTTATTATATATTTGTCAGTAGGGCCCTGACCTGACCTCGTCACTATTCGACCGAGGTTAGGCTTGGCACTTAATGGGTATCGATTGTGGTGTACTCATACTACTCTCTGCATATATTTTTCGTGTGCAGATCTAGGTGCACCTTATCAGCCTCACTACAGTGAGCCGGGACTGCTTTGGAGACTTCAAGGTATATCTGCCACGTCCGCAAACCTCAGAGTCCCCTTCTACTCTTTCTCATGTCTATTATCTTCTGTATTTTTCTTGTTAAATTCTGATGTATAGAGACACTAGATTTTTCCTTCTGTAGTTTGTGATTCACGATGTTCCGGGTTTTGGAATTTGTTGTGTATTTTTGAATAGTTGGTTAAATTTATATTTTTATTTCACTATTCCGCAAAAATATTAGGCTTACCTAGTTATAGAGATTAGGTGTCGTCACGACGTCACACGGAGGGAAAATTGGGTCGTGACACCATGTAGTAAAATCTATCATAAAAATAAGTAAATAGAAATGATAAGAATTATTATCAATAAAAAAAATGATGGAGTACAAACTCGTGTACTAGTATCCTACATATAAACATGTCAATACAGAGAGTCACCATGTAGCATTATTACTATGTGATCTGTTACTGCAAACTAATGCATGATGGTTATATAAAATGTACGCAAGAATTGAAACACATCTCTAAATATACTTAACTTCAGAAAGCAAATAATCTTAAGTAATAACTATTGCTGGCATATTCTGTTTTTATACAGAAGAAGTCAAAATAGGCTAGTAAAACATAATGATACCACTTTGTCAATTATCAACATAAAAAAATATTTCATCTAATTAGATTAGGCCATCGATCTTAAAATCCTCGTTCACACACAAGATGATTCTAAACCAAATGTTACATTATACTTAACATGACCAGAATTTCTTTTTTTAATGTTTCACAGAGATCTTTTAATATCATGGCAAATTAATGATAGCATGATGTTATAATTGTATAAGATCAATCTTAGAACTAGGAACAAAATTAGCGGCCATATACAACCATACATGCATGAAAACTTAAAATCAAAGCTTACTGTTGTCTAACCAAAGCAACTACAAATCTTAAATTTTAACATAAGCTAAATACATAATTTATGGTAATAATTAAAAATAATACTCACTGCTGGACAGTAAGAAGCAAACTAAATATTAATATGATATACAAAATGCCCAGGTTTTATTTGACTCAACCAAATTGATTCAACATTGTCGGTTATTCATAGTTCCATCATGAAATGGCTATCCTTTCAATTTGGTTAGAGTTTCGTGCTGATAATGTATTATAAAATAAAAGTAATTTAGTAAAACATGAATAAGAAATGTTGTTATGAAATAAAAGCAATTTAGTAAAACATGAACAAGAAATAGAGATAGAGAGAAGGAAGAGATTTTCTACTTCAATTGTGTGTATTTTCCTATCTATTACAAGGCCTTTATATAGGCATGAAAAGTGAAGAAAAATATGTCATTGAATATGTCATTAAGCATAGAAATATATTATTGAATATGTCATTAATCATTTGAGAAGATCATGAAGGAAGAGTAGACATCCACCATAATTTAATTTTTCTTGTAACACTAGCAAGTGACATCTTGTTTCCTTCTCTTTTTAGCTCCAATAAAACAAAGAATACGAGGACTTCGAAATACAGTGATCAAAAGTCTCGGTTTCAATCACGATCTCGAGTTCGAACTTGGAAAATAAATAAGTACAAATAGGGTGTGCGTCCCTTTGGTGAGCTATATATGTTCGGTGCAAATATATATATGTGCGGTGGATGGAGGCCTGGTTGGATGTAGGTGCTTCGCCTTCAAAGTAATGGCCACTCAGTCAGATTTTATAGGTTCGCCTACAAAGGTGCTTCGCCTTCAAATTTTATGGGTTCAACTTTCAAGATTTTTAGTTGAGGTGTCAAATGGGCGGGTTGGGTCGATTTTTGATGGGTCAAAATGGATTGAGTCAATAATTAGGCGGGTCGTTAAAATTTATTTGGGTTAAGATGAGTTGGTTCAAGATGGGCTAAAATCCGGGTCATAATCCAACCCGCCCAACTCTTATTAAGTTTAATTAATATGTGTTATTTTCTTATAAATTGTATAATTACTAAATAAGACTTTTTTTCTTTTGTTATGGTCATATATAACATATCAAACAAAAAAATAATAATAATTCTAAGATATTTTGACAAAGTTACTTATGGATCAATTTGGGCTAAATATTAGCCCAACTTTAAATGGGTTGAGATAAATTGGGTCAAGATGAGCTAAGTTCAACAAAAATGGGCGGGTCAATAACCAACCCAACCTTAGGCGGGTTGGGCGTGTCATTTGGATTTGGGCCAAATTTGACCGCCATAGTTTTAGCATTGAACCAATTATAATTTTAAAGTTATGAGTTCATATATACTATTTTTGTAATTTAATAAATTTTTATATATAAATTTTTACTTTGCATCGAAAATTATGAGTTCAATTGAATCCGTCGCTTGAACACTATGTTCGCCCCTGCACTCAATGCCTATGTCTTACACATTTTACTGCACAAGATTTTTACCTGAAAATGTTTGGTATGGTTTCAATTATTGTCATACAATTAAGGATTTGATGCCTCAAGTTGCTGCTTTTAACATGGATGACTATATCAAGTATCTGGTTTATATGCGTAGTATTCTGGCATACAAGTGGATAAAGTTACGTCGCACCTCTGCTAATAAGGGATAGCAGTACTGGTGGATTAGCCGAGATGCAAGCAAGATGATCTAGACATAGTCATTATTGAAAAAATTAAATAAGGTATATGTTCTATTGTTGGGACCAAACACACTCACGCAAGTATACGTGGTCGTCAAGTAATAGAGTAGTGAATAGAGTATCGTTCCCACGAGGACTTATGATTAACTTTTGACTAATTCAAACTCAAATAGCTTATCGGTTCAAGCGATTTCTTATAAAATAGATAATTGTCTAATTTACTACCTAAAGACTATCAAGTAATGGAATACCAGAAATCAATACAACACTTAAATAGTTTTAAATAACAATCAATGGGAGATAATATTCCAGGGTCACGGGTTATCTAATAATCATGTTGCATTCTTAAGTTAAAGTAACTAATTGATTTATCTGGATTGTTGATTCACAGGGTTGATATTGCTCGTAAGCATCTGTCGAGTCCTTACTCGCCTATTCAAGCTAACTTAATACCTATATGTCTATGGAATTAAGTTTAACAAGAACGCATTTACAATTCCTGTATTGCAACCAAGTAAGGCAATTGTCTATCCTAATTGCGAATCCATTCCCCGATGCCCGGATTTAAGAACTTACTCTATTTAATTCTATATACAATCTATAGTTCCCACTTTCGAGTTCAACTATAGATTCGTAGATAGTATTTCATTGTTAGTTACTCAGCAAAATAATTTAAAACAGAATTAAATAAATAACCCAATATGATAAAATCAACTTCGTCAATTTAAACTTCAAACATCAACATTCATGTATACCCATGACCCTAGAACAATAGGGTTCTTAGCCACTCATGCTCATACAATCATCAAAAATTATATTTTCAAACATAAAATCAATGAATACTAGGGAAGGGATGGAAGAATTGATCAAATCCTCGCTTTTTAGTGTTTTGTGCCTCTCCTCTTCCTTTCAATCCGTTTCCTCCCTTCAAAAATAGGCTTTGGTTGGCTTTTATATGAGTTGGGGGCGTCTAGGGGTCGAAATAACTAAGTCCTAGTCAAAAAAGGAGAATTCCCGTTGTGAGCGTCCAGGCCAGCGTAGGGCGCTGGACCTGGCGCTCAAACTTCTTTGCTTCTGTAAAGTGCGCCACAGCGAGCGCCCCACGCTGGCTGTGGCGCTCAACTTCCATTTCTGCAATTTTGTTCCGATTTCGCTCCAATTCGCGCCCTTTCGTCCCAAATTGCATCCGAATGATTCCTACACATAGAAATACCAAAATTTAGCACAAACAATCATATTAAACACCTCAAATCGTCGAGACATGAGCAAAATGTGAGGCAGTATATATCAAAATATGCATACATTAAGCCGATTATCAACACCCCACACTTAGACTCTTGCTCTTCCTCGAGCAATGGAACTATATTAGCACCCCCAAAACGTACTTAGCACTATGAAAGAGGACCTCACAATTAACTCAATTAAACACTCTACCTTTTGACTATGATCGATGTCGGCAATGGCAATTAAGCATGAACACACAAATTTTACATTCTTCCCGTTTTTAAATAGCCCAAATATAATCAATGTTTTTCAACCAACTCAATCAACTCAAGCAACCTCTCCACAACCACCTTACCTCAAGAGACGAATCGTTACCACTAAGCATCCTCAACTCACGTACTCACCCGACACAAGAAAGTGTACAATATCACCAATCCGTCATGAGATCAAGTGCCCTCACCACAAGCAAAATAGTGAATATCAAAGTAGTCCACAAATTTAAATATGTCATTGAACATAAATTAAGGACATCACACAATTGAACAACATTCACTCACTCTCCCAAAGAATTCATGTGCATCCCGTGGTCGTACCATAAGCTTGCCCGTAGTGTACATCTCTACTAATCTAAGTTAGCTAACTCTAGGATCAATTAGGACTTTAAGGTTGTAATGTAGGCTAAGGGACGGGTAGGATACATTTGGGAGTAGTGACTAACCCTCCTAAGCACTTTAATACACTATCCTCATAATTCAAGCGCCATATCTTCTCAACCCATTCACTTGTCATACACCATAAATAACATAGCCTCTTTTCCATCAGGCATCTCTATAGATTCACTAGCACTAGTGAGAAATATTAGGAGGTGTGTATCTTTCTTCATTATTTGAACCTTTTTTTTTTTTTTGAAATTTAACTAACACACTCCATACATTGAAGTTCATAAACTAGTGACCTTTATTCACAATTTTAGTGCACCTTAGGGACCCTTTCATGGTTCCACTCGGAAGCCACTTCCTAATCTCTCATCTTACTACTTTTAGCGACTAAGTGCCTTAGGAGGTTAAGGTTCAACAATCTCACCTTAAGAACAATTAGGATTACGGCTTGTAATGTGGTTGCCAAGGAAACGGTTTATAGGTTCAAAGGGGCTAGCAATGGGAAAATTTTATCTGTCAGTGACAAGCACTTTTATGGTCAAGCAAGAAACGCCTATGTCATCTCCTAGACTAGCAAAACTTAATGATTTCACGTTGATTAACACACGGGGCAAGTTCTAGACTACACAGGGTAGCACAGAATATTAACAATCCTTACACACACATGGCACTTGACTCACTCAAGACGGTTTTGTGCGACTCTCAAGTCAAGCAAGCATATCAAGTTGAGGATCTTTAAGCAACATTGCGCTAGGTGGTATACAAGTCAATCAACTGAGAAAACGGCATCAATGAGTAAGCTACTTTAATTTACTTGGGCATTACAATTCAAATCATATACGCAGGAAGACAGAGCGCATGCCTTAACTTACTTTACCAACACTGAAGATGTCAACAGGTACCTCAGATCAATCTCAGTTTTCTCCCTTATCCTACTTCTAAAAAGAAATAAAACAAAACACCCGGTTCGAGCTACACCCTTGGAAAAAAATCGGCGTCCAAAGAAAAACCAAGGGATACTACCTAACTATCAAAAAATAAAACAAAAGAAAATCTTTATTGGTACTTTTAATCGGACTTTAATCCCTCAAGAAAATTGTCCAACAGATCCATCGTCGGGAAAAGTCCAAAACAAAATTTCAATTTTTTTTTTTTAATTACTACTACTACTATCTACACTATTAATTCTACTAACTATGCTATTAAAAATAAGAAGCTAGCTAACTATAAAAAGATAAGAAACTAACAATACTCTAATATAATACTATAGAAAGAATAGAGAATCTTCCACCCCACACTTAAAAAAAAGCATAGTCCCCAATGCTAAATAAATTCAAAAATAAAGTAAGGTGGAAAGAAAGAACTCCCTGTTAGTCGGAGTCTGCCTCATCAGGATGCCAACCAGCGGCGGCAATGTGCGCATCATCATCCCCAAAGGGTACCAAAGCCATTGGTCCCATATCGTCATCATCATCCGCATTATCAGATTCTTCGTCAGTGTTTTCATCCTCAGATGGATGAACGGGACTGCCTGGTGCTATGCCCAATATCTCCTTGGAAGAACTGGAGAGTTCACCTCGCATCTGCGCGCGCTCCCCATCTGACACCCCAAGCTTGCTCATAATAACATTGAGGGATTTGTAAAGATACCTGTTAAAATTTTCGTCCCTCTCATTCCTAGCGCTTGGGTGAGCTTGGATGTGGGTTCTAGCATGGATGTGATGTCTAACAATGCTGTGGGTGCCTCCACTACCTCATCATAACTAGGGTACTCGGGCACCCTATGAGAGAGCATGTATTGTGTTAAGGTGTTGCCGAAGAAAAACCTTTTTATCCTTCCTCCAAAACGGGTGCGGGCCATTTCCCTAAGCATGAGCTCACCCATATTTATAGGGCGCCCGGTCATCAAAAAGTAAATCACACACACTCGAGCTTGAGTGCACTCAGTATTATGTTCAACGGGCATTAATCTAGCTTGCACAAAATTTTGCCAAACCTTGGCCGTTTTGTTGAAGTCGAAACGGAGCATTTCAAGGTGAATATTGCCCTTAGTTCGCGTCCATCTTGCATTAGAATCAACGCCACAAAGAGTGTGACGTATTGCTTGGTAGTTTGGACTTTTGACGAACTTTCGAAGCCTTCGTGTATTAGGACTATCCACTCCCAAAAATTGACATAAGGCTTCCCTATCCATTGGAATTTCCTGACCTCTGACCCACGATATGTCATTTTTCTCGTTCCAGTTAGCATACAACTCTCTTACCATGCTGAGATTTGTCGGGCCCGGACATTCGAGGAGCTTATCCATCTTCTTTGCAATCAATGTAGCAAGTATATCTGGGAAGTTCCGTTCTAAAGCTTTCACATTTATCCCCATTTCAGATGAAAATGGCGTCCTCCCGAACAAGTTCCACTCGAGGCCGTGGTGGCCTTTCAGACCCACTAGCATGTTGCTTTCCTTTGGCTTGTCGGGAGGAGCTCTCGCCTTGCCTGCATTTCTTTAGAGGGGGAGCAGTAGTGGAGGATTTCCCCACCCCTTTTCCTTTAGCGGCATCGTCACGAGCCATAGCAACCTACACATGATAAACACAAAGATGAGAATGAATCAAGAGACGTTGCCTAAGGTCATCGTGAGAGGCAAGATGACCCCACACTTAAAATCGAAGGTTATGTATAAGCGAATCATAATATTGATCCAATGTGCACCAATGTGTCATCACAAGGCTATAGGTACTTAGACTTCCCTATGCCATAAAATTCAATTAGCCTATCATGGCCGTAACTTAACTATAGTGCAAACATAACAAAGTTAAAATCTACATTACTACACTAACTACACTTACAAAAGTTTACAACAAGAGACAATACCTCACAACACCCCCACACTTCACCCAAACTCATATATAACTACACTCGGCTACTTAGACTTCACCGGTGTTCAAATTTACTCTCTTAAGCTTTTTAGCAAACACCTTGTGGGCATTAATTTTGCTCTTCTATTTCAATAATGGTGGGCGAAGGTGGGCCTCCCAAATTTACATGAAGTAGAGGGAATTATAGTTTACTACTTCAATCACAAATGCTCAACCAAAGTTTTGCACCAATTTTTCGTGTATAATAATTCCACCTACCATAACATCCAAATATGTTTAAGAACCTAGGGTGTTGGAAGAAAGGGGGGGAAGGAGATAAGACTACACTACTCTAAGAACTTTCAAAATACAAGAAAAGAGATAAGAAGAAGAACATACCTTAGATTCTTGAGATGGAATTGAGCAAGATTTATGGAAGAATATTGAAATTTTGAGAGAAAAGGGGAAGAAGAAGGTGAAAGCGTGAGTGTTGAAGAATGGGGTTTGTTTTTCGGTTGTGAGTGTGTATTTAGGTGGGGGAGTGGATTTGGGTTATTGGGTATGGGTTGGGATGTTAGTGTATATAGGTAATTGGGTAATTGGGTAGGGTATTTTTAATTAAATAAAGAAAACTAAAAATAAAATAAAATAAAATTTACCTGGACCGCCAGCCCAGCGCCCCACGGTGGGGCTGGGGCTGGAGCATTGAGGACACTGTAAAGTGCGCACCAGGCAGCGTGGGGCGCTGGCCTGGGCGCTCACTTCGGCGAATTTTTTTTATTTATTTATTTAATTAAAAAAAACTATGCTGCGAAAGCGGTAAAAAAGAATTGGGTTGCCTCCCAACGAGCGCCTAATTTAACGTAGCGGCACGACTCAACACATGTTTAAGCATCAGCTAAGTTCACTGAGGTCTTGTGACGTGCAATGTCACCACCCCAATAATATTTTATTCTCTGGCCATTTACCAAGAAGGTACCACTTGAGTTCTTATCACGTAGTTCCACCGCTCCGTGAGGCCTCACACCTACCACAACAAAAGGACCTGCCCAACGGGACTTAAGCTTTCCAGGGAATAGCTTCAACCTTGAATTGAACAAAATAACTTCTTGACCCGGCTCAAACTCTCGATGTTGAATGTGTTTGTCATGCCACTTCTTCGTCTTTTCTTTATATAATTTGGCATTTTCATATGCATGCAATCGAAACTCATCAAGCTCGTTGAGTTGCAGCAGCCTATTCTCACCAGCTGAGTCCATATCTATATTTAGCTTTTTGATCGCCCAATAAGCTTTATGTTCAAGCTCGACTGGCAAGTGACATGCTTTCCCATAAACTAACCTGTACGGAGAAGTACCTATGGGAGTCTTGTATGCAGTTCGATATGCCCATAATGCATCGTCCAGCTTTCCTGCCCAGTCTTTTCTATTTCCACTTACTGTTTTCTCCAGAATCTGCTTTACCTCTCTGTTTGAAACTTCTACTTGACCACTCATTTGGGGGTGATAGGCAGTGGAAACTTTGTGCTTAACTCCATATTTTGCAAGAATATTATTCAGCAATTTGTTACAAAAGTGAGTTCCTCCGTCGCTTATCAACACTCTTGGAGTCCCAAAGCGCGTGAAGATGTGCTTCTTTACAAAACTTACCACTACCTTTGCGTCATTAGTAGGCAGAGCAATGGCCTCCACCCACTTAGAAACATAGTCGACCGCCACCAAAATATACCTGTGACCATTAGAGTATGGGAATGGTCCCATGAAATCAATCCCCCAAACATCAAAAAGCTCTACTGTCAGAATATTTTGCAAGGGCATCTCGTACTTCCTTGTGATAGTTCCGGTTCTTTGGCATTTGTCACAATTTTTAACAAAGGCATGTGCATCCTTAAATAATTTTGGCCAATAGAAACCTGATTGCAGCACTTTTTGGGCGGTTCTATCCCCACCGTGATGACCTCCATATGGCGAAGCATGACAGCTATGCAATATTGCATTCATCTCTTCTTCAGGAACACACCTTCCCACCAACTGATCTACGCATTGCCTATATAAGAATGGCTCATCCCATATGTAGAGCCTCACATCATGTAAGAATCTTCTTCTATTATCAGGTGTTAATTCTAGTGGTGTCACCCCACTTGCAATAAAATTTACATAATCCGCATACCATGGGGCTTCACCTGATGTGACTGCTAATAGCTGCTCATCAGGAAATGTTTCTTTGATTGACTCTCCTTCAGCTATATGGTTCCGACTTTCTAATCTGGACAAGTGATCAGCCACTTGATTTTCTGTCCCTTTTCGATCTCGGATCTCTAAGTCAAATTCTTGCAAGAGGAGGACCCAACGAATCAGCCTCGGCTTGGCATCTTTCTTTTCAAACAAGTACCTGATAGCTGAATGATCTGTTTAGACGACAACTTTGGTTCCCATTAGATAAGATATGAACTTGTCAAACGCCCATACCACTGCAAGCAACTCTTTTTCAGTAACTATATAATTCATCTGAGCTGGATTCATAGTTTTGCTCGCATAATAAATGGAGTGAAATATTTTATCCCTTCTTTGACCCAAAACAGCTCTGATTGCTATGTCACTTGCATCGCACATCAACTCATATGGCAGTCCCCAATCTGGGGCGATGATAATTGGTGCAGTCACCAACCTCTCCTTCAGTTCCTCAAATGCTTTCAGACATGCATCATCAAACTTGAAGGTGACATCTTTCTCTAAAAGCCTGCATAATGGAGAAGAAATTTTTGAAAAATCTTTAATGAATCGACGATAAAAACCTGCATGGCCCAAGAAACTGCGAATGCCTTTGACGGATGTCGGTGGGGGCAATTTTTCAATTGCCTCCACCTTTGATTTGTCCACCTGTAAACCATCTTTTGACACCTTGTGCCCCAAAACTATACCTTTACGTACCATGAAATGGCACTTTTCCCAGTTAAGTACCAGGTTTGTCTCTTCGCACCTAGCTAGCACTTTATCAAGGTTCGTTAAACAATTATCAAAAGAACATCCAAACACAGAAAAATCTTCCATGAATACTTCTACAAATCTTTCAACCATGTCAGTAAAAATAGCCATCATACACCTTTGAAAAGTCGCAGGTGCATTACAGAGACCAAAGGGCATTCTCTTGAATGCATACGTGCCATAGGGACATGTAAATGTGGTTTTCTCTTGGTCCTCTGGGGCTATAGCAATCTGATTATACCCCGAATAACCATCTAGGAAACAGTAGTATTCTTGTCCTGCTAACCTATCAAGCATTTGGTCAATAAAGGGGAGGGGGAAGTGGTCCTTTCGGGTGGCTTTGTTCAATTTTCTATAATCTATGCAAATCCTCCACCCAGTGACAGTTCTTGTAGGAATTAAGTTATTATTTTCATTAACCACTACAGTCATCCCCCCTTTCTTTGGCACACATTGAACGGGGCTTACCCATTTGCTATCAGAGATTGGGAATACAATACCTGCATCAAGCCACTTAATCACTTCTTTTCTTACCACCTCTTTCATGATTGGATTTAGGCGGCGTTGTTGCTCTACACTTTGCTTGTGTCCATCCTCCATGAGGATTTTATGCATGCAGAAAGCTGGACTAATGCCTTTGATGTCAGACATCGTCCACCCAATTGCTCGCTTGTGCTCACGTAGCACTCTCAACAACTTTTCTTCCTGCAATTTAGACAAGTCAGAAGAAACAATAACAGGTAAAGTGTCAGAACTTCCCAAATAAGCATATTGAAGGTGAGGGGGTAGGGGTTTAAGCTCCAATTTTGGAGCTTCTTCAATTGACGGCTTTGGAGGGGGGCCACTTGGCCTATTCAGGGGCTCGAACGGGTTTATTCCTTGCATGTAAGCACATGATGCATCTAGGATATGCATCATCTCCTCAACCTCATCATCAATCTCCAAGCTATCAAACATCATGATTGCTTTTTCTAGAGAATCGTCTAGATATACAATCGTGTCAAGAAGTTTCTTATCCACCTCCACAACAGATATCATAGAGAGCTCCTCATAGTGGCGGGGAAGTTGGATCGCTTTGTATACATTAAAAACTGCTTCCTCGTTGTCCACCCTCATAATCATTTTTCCCTCTCGCACTTTAATTGTTGCATCACCAGTAGCCAAGAGAGGTCGTCCCAATATGATTGGAACTTGTTCATCGGCCTCAAAATCAAGAATAATAAAGTCAGCTGGGAAGATAAATTTCCCAATTTGCAGCAATACATCTTCAATTACTCCTTCAGGGTAGGCTATGGACCTATCAGCTAATTGCAACATCACAGTGGTTGGTCTTGGAGCTCCCAGACCCAATTGCTTAAATAATGACAAGGGCATTAAATTTATGTTTGCCCCCAAATCACAAAGGGCATGACCCACGTTAATTTTACCTATTTGTACAGGGATGGTGAAGCTGCCAGGATCCTTAAGCTTTTGAGGAAGATTGTTTTGGACCCTTAAAGTGCACTCCTCAGTAAGTGCAACTGTTTCGAACTCAGTCAATTTCCTCTTGTGAGCCACTATATCTTTTATGTACTTAGCATATTTTGGGATTTCACGAAGTACATCCACCAACGGAATATTTAATTGCACTTGGCTTCACATAGAGAGAAATTTATTGAACATGCGATCATCATTCTTTTTCTGCAATCTCTGAGGGAAAGGTGGTGGTGGCCTTGCAGCCTCCACTGGCTCTGAACTTGCATCATTTTTCTTTGACTCGTGTATTGCCTTAGGGATTAGTTCCCTCTCAGGTATAGGACTGTTCTTTCTCTTCTTTGGCACTTCTTCTAGTTCCCTCCCGTTTCTGAGTGTAACTGCATTAACTTGAGGGTTCTTCTCTGTATCACTGGGAAGCGCGCCTGCAGGTCTAGTATTTTGAGTTGCTACTAACTGTCCCATTTGCCTCTCAAGATTTCTGAAATCGGTCCTGAGTTATTGATTATCAAGCAACAACTTCTTCAGCAAGTCATTCGTACTCTCTTCTGTTTGTAAGGGTGGTCTCTGAGGTTGATTGAAATTTCCTTGGGGCCTATACTGGTTCTGATTCTGTTGATTTCCTTCCCATGAGAAGTTAGGATGATTCTTCCAATTTGGATTGTAGGTATTCCCATATTGCACATGCTGATTCATTGGACCCCTGCTCTGTTGTCCCACATAGTATATAGACTCGGGATTCGTGGGGCACATGTCACTCATATGACTGTCACCACATAGTTCGCAACAAATAGACATCTGCTATACATGTTGCATTTGTTGTGTTTGTTGCGTTGTCATTCTATTCATCTGATTTGCCAATTTTGCTATATCGGCTCTCATGGCGGAGAAATCATCAAGCGCAATCAACCCGGCTGCCTTCTGTTTAATTGCCCTTCTTGAATCCCCCTCTCCTTGCCAATTATGGTCATTGGCAGTGAAGTTATTTAGCAAGAGTTGTATTTCACTATACGGCCTCGCCATGCAACTACCCCCACAAGCTGAGTCAAGATTCATTTTTGATGTTTCATCTAACCCATCAACAAAAGTGTGACCCAATACCTCATCAGTCTGACAATGATGCGGGCAGTCTCTGAGTAGCTTCTTGTATCTTTTCCAAGCTTGACGAAGTGTCTCACCACCCCGTTGTTGGAACCCAAGAATTTGGCTCCTCAGGGACTTTGTCTTCTTAGTTGGGAAAAACTTGATTAAGAATTTCCTTGCTAGATCATCCCAAGTGTGGATTGAGTTCGCGGGCTCCTTTTGCAACCACTCCTTAGCTTCCCCCAACAGTGAAAAGGGAAATAGTGTCAGCCTGACATAGTCCTTGGAAACGTTCGGATAATTGTAAGTGTCCGTAATTTCCAAAAAGTTCTGAATGTGCCTCTGCGGGTCCTCATGAGATAGACCCACATATTGTCCTGTGGACTGAATCAGCTGTACCATGTACTGTTTGAGTTCAAAATGCCCAGTGATATCAGGCTTCACAATAGCCTGAGTCATATTCGCAAGATTGGGCCTTGCGGCTTCAATCACCGGACGCTCTTCATTACCTGCCATCTCTATTGGCTGTGGTTGAACTACGATGTCCAACTCTCTTTCTATTCTCGTTCTAGCTTCGACTTCCTTTCTCACTCTATGAAGTGTTCGTTCAATTTCTGGATCAAATGGAAGTAGGTTGTTTGTACTTCTACTCCTCCGCATTCAAGAGAAGAACCTGTGAATACAAACAAGGCAAACTGAAAATTAAAACTTGAACAAATAAGTACTAACAGCTTAACTCAGTCAAGTAGCTAATTTCTAGGTCCCCGGCAACGGTGCCAAAAACTTGTTGGGACCAAACACACTCACGCAAGTATACGTGGTCGTCAAGTAATAGAGTAGTGAATAGAGTATCGTTCCCACGAGGACTTATGATTAACTTTTGACTAATTCAAACTCAAATAGCTTATCGATTCAAGCGATTTCTTATAAAATAGATAATTGTCTAATTTACTACTTAAAGACTATCAAGTAAT
The DNA here is from genome assembly GCF_000390325.3 of Nicotiana tomentosiformis. Taxonomy (NCBI): domain Eukaryota; kingdom Viridiplantae; phylum Streptophyta; class Magnoliopsida; order Solanales; family Solanaceae; genus Nicotiana; species Nicotiana tomentosiformis. The sequence goes on along the minus strand of NC_090815.1, from coordinate 12,785,807 downwards.
GGAATACCAGAAATCAACACAACGCTTAAATAGTTTTAAATAACAATCAATGGGAGATAATATTCCAGGGTCACGGGTTATCTAACAATCATGTTGCATTCTTAAGTTAAAGTAACTAATTGATTTATCTGGATTGTTGATTCACAGGGTTGATATTGCTCGTAAGCATCTGTCGAGTCCTTACTCGCCTATTCAAGCTAACTTAATACCTATATGTCTATGGAATTAAGTTTAACAAGAACGCATTTACAATTCTTGTATTGCAACCAAGTAAGGCAATTAGGTATATGTCTATCCTAATTGCGAATCCATTCCCCGATGCCCGGATTTAAGAACTTACTCTATTTAATTCTATATGCAATCTATAGTTCCCACTTTCGAGTTCAACTATAGATTCGTAGATAGTATTTCACTGTTAGCTACTCAGCAAAATAATTTAAAACAGAATTAAATAAATAACCCAATATGCAACTTCGTCAATTTAAACTTCAAATATCAACATTCATGTATATCCATGACCCTAGAACAATAGGGTTCTTAGCCACTCATGTTCATACAATTATCAAAAATTATATTTTCAAACATAAAATCAATGAATACTAGGGAAGGAATGGAAGAATTGATCAAATCCTCGCTTTTTAGTGTTTTGTGCCTCTCCTCTTCCTTTCAATCCATTTCCTCCCTTTAAAAATAGGTTTTGGTTGGCTTTTATATGAGTTGGGGGCGTTTAGGGGTCGAAATAACCGAGTCCTAGTCAAAAAAGGAGAATTCCCATTGTGAGCGTCCAGGCCAGCGTGGGGCGCTGGACCTGGCGCTCAAACTTCTTTGCTTCTGTAAAGTGCGCCACAGCGAGCGCCCCACGCTGGCTGTGGCGCTCAACTTTCATTTTTGCAATTTTGTTCCGATTTCGCTCCAATTCGCGCCCTTTCGTCCCAAATTACATCCGAATGATTCCTACACATAGAAATACCAAAATTTAGCACAAACAATCATATTAAACACCTCAAATCGTCGAGACATGAGCAAAATGTGAGGCAGTATATATCAAAATATGCATACATTAAGCCGATTATCATCTATATTTTTAAAAATACATATTTCCCTATCAAGAAATAACTTAAATAATAGTAAATTTCACGTAGCACCTTAATTACATCTTTCAAAAATAATAGTTATTTTGAATTATAGTTCGAGATTCAACCACAAATATAAAATTGTTAACCAACTCATACGAATATAATAAAAAACTCAAGATTTATTTCATTTTTAAATAATAAAAATATACATATGTTATTGAAAGTAATTCTCTATAATAAATATTTATACAAATGAATAATTAAAAACGATGAAATATGAAATTGTTTTTAATGGTCATCCTCATAATAAAAATTCTCATAACAAAAACTTGTGCAATTCTATTTAATATATATTTGTACAAGAATTTTAAAAAGTCATATTTAAATATAATTGCAACATATAATTACCATAAATGATTCAATGTTAAAAATTTAAAAGTTGAAGCAATCAGATATAAAATTTGCATCAGCCTTTGCCACCATCCCATCCCTGAACTTACTCTAAAAGCAAAGAAAAAAAAGTTACCCCCAACAAAAATAATACAACTACTATGAATCTTAATTCCCCTCGGCTCCCAAAATGCAATTTCGGCTGAAAGGATTTTCTAGTGTATACTTTTTGTGAGAATTTAAAAATATTCAAAACTATATGCGTATTACATGTGTTCCAAGTTAAATGAGGTAACATACGGTCTGAAAAATGATGTTAGCCTAAATCAAATTCCTAAAATACAACTTTAGAAATCATAAGCTGAATTGTTTTTACTAGTATATGGAGTAAGTTTTGTAAGAATTTCAAACATATGCAAAACGACGTTAACTTAAATCACATATATGAAACTAGTGAGGGTATGCCCGGGCCAACGACCATTTAATTTTGTTGTTAATATTATTTTCAGATGTCACTCGCTAACACATTTAAATCCGCCATGTTGGTTCTGCATATGGTGATATATTATACTTTCGAGGGCTATTTACAATAAGTTGGCCATCCATTTTGGTGAATTAATGAGCAACCCTATCTATAGGTATTACAACATCCAGATTAGACCATAAATTCATACAATATTTTAGACAACACAAATAATATGTATCACATTACAAATAACCCCACATAAGTGGGAGAAGGGGATTGCGCTTGCCGTCATAAGAAAAACTTAGTGAAAAGGTAGATAAAGTTTCTAAATTATAAAGCGCAGTACGTTAATGTTGTTTTCATATTTGTAAATCATAAATACTGTATTTACTCCAACTGGTTTGACAATAAAAGCACTACTTTACTACAAGTGACAGAAGAAAACAATGCAAGCAATTAGGTAAATTTGTAGTAAAGCTATCAATACTAAATAAAAAAGAACTTTGGTGGATAAGAGAGACCCAAGAATGTTGAATTTGCCTTGTAATAATACCAAACACACAATTCAAGATTCAAGCCTAAAATCTACGGTACATCCTAGCTATATACACACTTTATTTCCTCCAAATGTGCTCCGTAATTTCCTTCCTAGCTGTATATACACTTGATCTCATGGAAGGTATATACAGAGTTAAATGTACTACATCAAACTCCACTCCAAAGAACAAGTATAGTATGTCTGCAAACCACTTTCTGCTTTTTTCCTCCTCAAAAGTCAAATAAAGAAACAAAAGCATAACAATGAAGAATCTGAGTTCTATATATGTAAAATCATCCTCCTTAGTCCGGCCTTGGGACCAGCTGTGATACAATATAAGTCAAACACATGTGAAGTTAAAAGCTTGCCTTTTTTGGTTCTTAAATCAATGTTAAGGCTGGCAAGTGGGCCGGTCCAGGACCGAGACCGGCCCAGGACCGCGGCCCACGTGGGTAGTGGGCCTAAACGGGCTGAACCGTTTAAGACCGGGATCGGACCGGTCCTAGCGGGCCTAAACGATCCCAACGACCATAATTTTAAAAAATAAATCTGCCCGTTAGGGCATTTAAAATCTAGCTGTTTCTCTGCCAAAATAGCCATTTAACCCCCCCAACTTGCGGAGGATGCTGCTTCGCCCGGAAGCGGTGATGACCAAACTTCTTTTTCTCCACCACCAATGGAAATTTCTCCGGACTTTGAAGGATTTATGAAATTTATAAGATATGCCATGTAACTTGTATGAACAAAAATTAATATGTAACTTGCATTTTGACACATCTTGATTAGTTTCTTTTTCTTCTAAATGGTGGTATTAACACCTTGTTGTGCTCATTCCATAGGGGGAGGAAGACTAAGAAATATATTGCCATATTTTTTTAATGCTATAATAAAATTATAACGCATTATTTTGAATATCTCTTTACAATATTTTTATCTTTAAATTTGAATTAAAAAATTTAGGTCACAATTCTATAATATAATTTACAAGAAATTGTCTTAGATATTTTTATTACCATTTTTTTTTCTCTAACTTCTATAAAATTTAAAAAAATTAGAAAGTATCCGTTGGGCCCACTTAGGCCGGGAACTGGCCAACTTAGACCGGGACCATTAGTTCGTAGGCTCGGTCCCGGACCGGTTCCTACAAAAAGCCCGTGAAGCCCGGGCCCGCGAAATCCATTTAAGTTGTGATCGGGCCCACTTAAATTCGGCCCACTTAGGACCGGCCCATGAAGCCCACTTAGGACCAGGTCCGGCCCACATGCCAGCCATAATCAACATCAATCAATTTGGGAATGACAAGAATCTTAATATTTTGTCAAATCATTTGTAACATTTATTTTTAATAAATATCTCAGTTGTTCGTGTTGTAACCAACTAATGAGCATTATATAACATAAATTCTAATGTTCTTTTGAATCTTCAAAGAAAAAGAAACAAAAGAAAAGATAAATGCAACAGAGAGAGACATAAATGAATCTTACATGCCAGTTTGAATGACTTGCTCCGATATTTGAACGTAAATACTAGATAAAAGTCTGTTACCAGTAGAAATATGTAACTTTAAGAAGTAAACAAAATAATAAAATCTGCACCGCAGGAAAAATATATATCCGGGATAATAAAACGAAAATGGAATAAAGTTCTTAGTAAATCACCTTATGTCAACAACATCACAGGAAGGCAACCTAAACGATTTTTGATTTTACAGTTGCGACAAGCATTTTGAAGACCATGTCAGCCTACATCTAGCATCACTTCTTTAACTCCCGTGTTTATATACTGAAACAACCAAAAGAAAGAGCTCACTGTTAAAATATCATTTGGTCCTTCTCTAGAGATAATATTTCCTTTATAATGCATTAATTAATCTTTTTCCACAAAGGCTTCTCACTACAGTCAAAACTATGGGTGTTCCCAAATAACTAAGGTATAAGAATATGGTGTGTTAGAAAAAAGTATACACAGTGATACCTAGCTTGTCAAAGAAGTGAATCTTTGAAATATGAAACATGTAAACTGAAATTAATAATCAAGACAAAGTTTATCAATAATACTATAAGCAAATATGGTATACACGACATTTCTTGCACTTTCTAAAACACTTGATACTCCATGTACAAAATTTAGCAACTCATTTTGTCATCTACTTCGAATTAATGTCCTCAACAATCCTTCATAAGTGATGATGTGTTATTTTGTATCATTTTGCAGTCTGCTCATTAGGAAAGTAATTTTTTAGCTCATCAATTTGTGAGAAAAAATATAGTCTACTAACATACTTGATATATGAGGAATACATCACATAAGCAGAAGGTGAGCTATCTATTGTTGGCTTGTGTAGAATTTACAGATGAAGCAACCAATCATTTCTAAGGCATACAAACTTCAAAAATCAGTGCATTCCCGTTTTTCTTTTGTATAATAAATGATATATATTTTAAATTTTTACGTTCACCTAATAGCCCATAATAAATACAGTATTATGCTGGGTAAATTGGCTAGCAAGTGCATGATAAATTGCTCATTTTATAGTAATAAGTTAAGTTACGATCCAATAGTTTATATTTGAATGCAATTCTTATCCAATAACATTTTCTATGATGAAGCAGTAAGAAGTTATGTACTTATTTTGTACTTTTATTCAAGAATTAAAATCTTTTAAGACATAACATGCCGATAAACTAAATTTACCGAGTATTCCACCGTATATTCATTCTTTTGCCTTGATAACAAGTTCCAACCGTATGAAAAATTCACCACTAAATTTGTCTCAACCAATGTGCTCCAATTTTTTCTTTTTTCCTTTTTAACATCATGTAGCATAGGTTCAGAATCGCAATATGGGAACAACTACACAATGGAATAATTCATTCAGACAAATGAGAAAATACCTTATGGCCATCTCTTTACATTTACCTATTTAAAAAAGAGAGCTCACGTTCTTCTCAGAAGATAGATTTTCAGATAAAGGGAACCAACATTAATATTAAAAAAATAAGCACATAGATATAAATCATCTTCCCAAAATCACCCATTTACTACTTTACCTGATTTAAACAATTTTAATTCAACAGTAGTTTCGGAAATTGAGAAATTAAGAATAGCAAATGCAGATGATCTGCAAAAAAGGTGAGAAGATTAAGGCGAAAATAGGGAAAACATAATTCATCTAATAACTATACATGCAACTCACATAAACCGAGCAGGGCGAGAGTAGAGCGGAAAATGGAGGAGTACGTTGAGAAAGCTGGAAAATAAGACAACAGTTCAAATTGAGTTCTGCAAAGACAACATCAAGCAGATCAAAGCAAAGCGAGAGACAAAATCGACAACGATCAACGCTGTACTGTGAGAAAATTTGGTTGCTTTTCACGTTTTTATCATAGCTACACGTGCTCCTCTGTGCAAATAGTTGTCCACTTGGTGCCATACAAATACCAGCTCTCCAATGCAGCGTAAGCAAGTGAAAACCATCGGAATTTACCAAAATATTCTCAGACGACCCTAAGCTCCTCTCTTATCCGCTTCTATAATAGTAGTAATGCAACTTAGAGCCCGTTTGGATAAACTGATTATAGATAGCTGATAAACTTGAAGTGCTGGTTTTTTAAATAATTATTTATGTGTTTAGATAAATGTGCTGAAACTAATAATAAGTAATTGATGTGTTTGGTAGAAAAGTGCTGATAAGCTGTTATTTTGTTAAAATGACAAAAATATCCTTAAAAACTTTACAAAAGATTATAAATTAAAAAGTTTTTTTGTAAAGAAAATGATGAACAACGAATATGGAATAAAGGGAAAGTTAGAAAATTTATTTTGGGAAAAATATTTTGTGAATTAAAAAATATTATTAAGGATAAATTAGTAAAAACTTTGGTCAAACTAAAACTGCTTATAAGCTAAAAAGCCATAAGTTGGAGTTGACCAACTTATGACTTATGGTTGATTTTAGCTTATAAACACCTTGAATATTTAACAAACGCGTAGATAAGCCAAAATGTGCTTATAAGCCAGTTTGACCAGGCTTAGCCAAACACCCTCTTAGAAATTTCAAAAAATCGACTTATAAATGGCATATATAAAAAGGAATTATACGACTTACAAGTGCAGTCTAGCAATGCAACTTACAAAACGCATTCGTGTACGCGACTTACATAAATCGCATACATGCCTGCTTAAACCGAACGTCGTCGTTTTACCAAGCAGATGTTCTATCTAATCAGGAAACGAAGCAATCCTTCCTTCTTCCACCTTCTCCTTGTAACCTCTCCGATCTAACCTTCACTTCTTCCAATGGAAATGGAAACAATTCCCAACGGCAGTTCGCCTACATCCACAACCAGCAGCACCGCCGTCACCCCAACCGCCGTCACTCCAACCTCCGGCATCTCGCCTAACGCTCCGTCGTCAAAACTGAACCAACTCTCCGAATCTCTCAAATTAGAACACCAGTTCCTTCGTGTCCCTTTCGAGCATTACAAAAAGACGATTCGATCCAATCACCGTATTGTTGAGAAGGAAGTGTCCGCTGTTATCTCTGGCGTTTCGGATGCCGCTGCCGCCACTGACTCTGTTATGTCCCGCGATGATGCCGTAAATCGACTCAATTCACTTGTTTCCAGGTTGCAGGGGCTTAAACGGAAGGTACTTAGAGTTAGAGTAACTTAATTATGATTTTTCTGTTCTACTGTATTAAGTTTGGATAAAGGAACCGAAACTTCGATCACACACAAAACAGACACACACACACACACACACTCAAATCGAAGGTACTGAGTAGCTCAATCATATTTTCTTACAGTATAAGATTGGACGAATGAAGCGAAACTTCTTCTCAAAAAACAAATAGACACACGTGTGTGTATCATATTAATATTACCGTATAAGAGTGGATATTGGATCAAGGAAGCAACTTTTCTCTGTGTATTGTGTGTGTGTATCATATTAACAGCAATAACATACCCACTATAGTCACACAAGCGGGGTCTGGGGAGGGTAGAGTGTTGTGGTAGACCCTTGGTTCAGGAAAATTTTCATATGGTTGTGTTACAATAATAGGCAGCTCCCACTAGCTGTGTGTATCATATTATATTACTGTATAAAATTGGAGATTGGATTGGGTGTGTTAGCAATTAAAAAAAAGATTGGAGATTGGATGAAGAAAGCAAAACTTTTCTCTATGTATTGTGTGTTTGTGTATATGTGTGTCTGTATCATATTATATTACTGTACAAGAGTGGATATTGGATCAAAGAAGCAAAACTTATCTCTAGGTACTTTTTTTTTTTGTGTGTGTGTGTGTGTGTGTGTGTGTGTCTGTTAGAGAGTGTGTGTGAATTTCAGTTCTTAATTGGATGTTGAGATGTATCACATATGCTCATTCAGTTTTCAGCTAGTATTCAAAAGTGATTAATCTGTTTGTAAGGTTAATAACAGTCAAATATGAAATTCTTGGTTTTGTATTGTGAGAACAATCATTTTATTGTATAAGATTGGATAAAGCAAGAGAAACATCTATATGTGTGTCTAATTTCTCTATTTTTTGCTGAATATTGGATCCTGAAATGTATCCCAATTTGCTCATTTAGTTTATCGGCTAGTCTAATATGTTTGAAAAGCTAAATTCAACTCAACACAAAGCTTTGAAAAGCTTCAGTCATCCTTTGATCAGTTGAAAATGAGGTAACATATGGTTTTATATTGTGTCAACAATCAGTTGGAAGAGGGGAGTCGAATAGAGAACCTGCAAGCGCAAAGATGCAGAGCACGGCTAGATCATCTAGAATCTGCTGATCCAGAAAATTTATCAGATTGGAATGATACCCGTTTGAAGCGGATACTGGTAGATTACATGTTGCGGATGTCATATTATGACACTGCTATGAAGCTTGCTGAAAGCAGCAACATCCAGGTGGGTTTTCTTTTAGTTCTTTTACTTTAGCATGTGGTATCATTTATTTGGTTAAATGGTCATGTTGTTCCAGTTTTTGAGTTGCATTAAGCTCCCCTTAGCTGACAGCTTTCTCTTATCTAGCATATAATTATACATAAAGTGCTTAGCTTTCAATGGTTGGCTTTTGTTTAGGAGTTACACTAGAACTATGTTTGAAACCATCAAGGGAAGAGGAAGGGTAAATAAACGAAACTTTATTGTATTACTTTTCTTAGACGGAGGATTAGTCATTTACTTTTGGAGGTTTGGTGCGATTGGAAGGAAGTGATAGATGTATAAATCCTCTTTAAATCTTTTCTGGAGGGGTATCTAATTCCTCCATTTACTTTCTTCATCTGTAAAGCAATACTTCTTATATTTGAGAACTCCACTGCGGTATTATTAAGAACCCCATTATGACATTCAATATAGACATTTAAATCAAAACCCATGCAGCAAAACGTTGAATCATTGTGATTTAGTTTGATCTTTTCTATTCCAGGATCTTGTTGACGTTGACGTCTTTCATGAAGCAAAAAAGGTCATTGATGCTCTTCAAAACAAGGAGGTGACTCCTGCTTTAGCCTGGTGTGCTGATAACAAATCCAGGCTAAAGAAATCAAAGGTACATTTATCTTTGTTTCTTTGAGCTTTTGTCTTTTAAGATTTTTATTACTGATTTAACAATTCCTTCATCCTATAACTGTATTGTAATTTGTGATAAAATTGATAATTCATTCTAGTCTTATATATATTTGTGGTGCAGAACCAGAGTATTCATCAATATAACATCATTTTCATATAACTTATTTTCTTCACTGGGCTAACCACTAATTCTGGTTTCAATGTATTGTTATTCAATCGTGTAGCTGAAATATGAAAAAGCATGAAAAGTTTCAGATCAGCCTCTTATCATGTTAACTGGGTTGAGTGGATCTACTTCTGACTACTATGATGGACATAAGACTCTGTCGGTGCATGTCACAGAATGCTAGAACTTCGATGGCTCAGATGTTTTGGGCTGCCAATGTGCAGCACGTAAAGAAAAGTTAGTGAAAGAGTGAAAACTGATGAGAAGCCTGATGTATTTTTTTTGAGAAAGGCATTTACACTGTGTGCTTGATGGTTTATTAGCGTTTGTAAAGCCTTCAATATGTCGTTTCTGCAACCAAGCTAGGGAGCGGAAATTCTGCTTGGGTCCACTTTTTTGGTTATAATTGTTCCCAGTAAGGGATATCTCAGGCCTACTTGAATGAAGAAGGATATTTCAAGCATAATATGCTTAAAGTGATGTGCCGGTTTCTAACTTATTTGCTGTGCTTTTAACGGGTTAAATCAGCTTAGGATATGTGCTAACAAGATTATGTGACGGGGGGCATATTAATTGAGATTTTTGATTTAGGTGAGTGTCATATTATTCAGCTTTCTCATTTGCAACGGGTTGCAGATATTAATTGTACCATCCTTGCTTTGCTGTTGACATTGCAATGTCCATTCCGAACCACATCTTCTGCGAGCTCATGCAAACCTTAATCTGATAGTCACCTCTTGAAGTTTCTTATGTGTCATGGATTCTAGAAGAAATGTTAGTTGCCTCATGCATGCTTTTGCTGTATGGATTAGGTTGTTCATTCAAATCCTTCCTCTGCTGAGATCATGGATGCTTTATTCTGGGTATTATTTGGAATAGTTAGGGAAGACTTTCAGAAATCTGCCAATAGGCATATAATATCATTAAATTGAGTTGCAGTGATTTATGTGGAAAAGAGGTGTAGATGGAGAGTGTTCTGTTGTCGGAAGGCTGTGATGCTGCATAGATTGCTGTCACTCAAACCAGAAAATATTAGTCTTTCTTTATAGTATGGTATATTTCTGAATCATGAAGCTAGATCATTACTGTACTGCTTCTGCAAAGATAGAAACATTGATGACTGTAGTAATGGATGCATATGTCTCAATGGGTTGATCAGGAACTACATAATCACCCGAATAGGTTCTCCTTGAATTCCCTGGAAAAGTGGGATCGTCTGATGTGTTTTCTTGAAGAAAGGCTTGAAAAAGGAGGAAAGTTTATTGGCAATTGGAAGCACAATTACGTGTTGATATATCAGTATTTCCTCATTGCCCTCTTGATTAACATAAAAAAGGGTAGCCTGGTGCAGAAAGCTCCTTTTATAACATACTGATTAGAAATTCTTTAGCATGACCTTGCAAAACATGTAAACTGGTGTTATATGTTTTTTACCTTGTCAAAGGAAAAAAAGTTCAGTGCACTGATATTCTTCATAAATAAACTAGTGCTTAGAATTTGTAATTTCAACCCTTCTTCCCCATGTTGATTGACAAAGATCTAAGCGACCACGAGAATATTATTCTTCATCTTTCTGAAGTATCATCAATAGCTTTTCAACTTTGAATTGAGCTTGCAAAAGGTCATAGACAGCCAGCTGATTGGGTGATTGATTTTATTCTTCACATACTAGATCTTTTACTCAAGGGACTGGATGTAGGAAACTCAATGTGCTGTTCATTGACCATCTAAATGGATTTTAAATTCTGTTACTTAATGAAATGTATCCGTGCTGTGGCTTGAAGCTTGAAGCAACACCAACCTGAACAGCCAACCCTTGGCATGAAGCTCTGTATTTACTGAAGGGGAAGAAAAACCAGAGTGTGTGTGTGTGTGTGTATATATGTAGAGTGAGAGAGAGAGAGAGAGAGAGGAATTGATGGAAGTTTTTTAATGCGATCTGGGGCAGGCAACTCTCTGTTGATATGCTATAATCAGATGGGTCTCTTTGACCTGGTATATCTTGTGGAGATTAGATGTACAAGAGTGGTGTAACAGCAGTCCCAACTCCCAAGGTGCCACTGGTTCCAGTTTCCCTTTTGATCATTGCATATGATGTGAAACATGGCATGCTAAGCATACATTAGCATGCACACGACCCACGAGTAGAATTGGGTATTTATTCTTGGATATTCTGAAGTCAGTCAGAGGTAATCTTGTCCAATATGTAGGGTATGATCGCTTTCAGATTTAAGTTAATTTGGTAAGTATGCGATGAGGACTCTGCATCTGCTCTCTAACTGTAGCATAGCTCATCAGATTGTGATGAGATCCACAAAGGAAAGAAAATGGGTTTGGGGTGATATCAATATCTCTATGCATTACCTCGTTTACACAGTTCTGGACTAAAACTGAGGGATGGATTGCTGCTTGCACTATTTAAACATTATGGTTCGTTATTTTGTTAACGTCTCGAGTTTAAAGCAGCATTCCAGTGGGCAGTACACTTATCTTCTCTTATCAATAGAACCGTTTTGTACATGTTATGAGCTACTTCATGCTTCAGGAGATCAAATCTTAAAAAAGAGTATCTGACATGGATGATCCATATTATTTGCATTTATTGTTGCTACTATGCTATACCTTTTGATTTGAAATGTTCACTATTGTAGTAGCCATAGCAGAGTTGTAAATACCCATTATAGTTATAATACCAATAGCCATTGGATAGTAGGGCAAAGCGTGACTGCAGTTGGTGAATCCTGTCTTTGTCTTAATTGACTGGTTGAATAATACGGAGCCCGTATTATTTTCCCGCCTGTCATTCAATGATTATAGGATGTACTGGTTTAAATACTTGGGATTCATTTTATTGAGGTGTAACTGGATAGCTGTTTGACTATGGCTACATTATCCTGGATATAGAGGTGGATGAGCTGTGAGCTTGAAATGCTGAAAGTCAGCCCCTTTTTATTGGATGAAGTTGCTTCAGAGAACCATGTTCATGCAATGTCTTATGTCTGAACTCTGGATACTTTGAAATGAAAAGTCAGATGTATCCTCAAAGTTTGCTCTTCCTTTTGTACCAAGTTTCATTAAAGTTTTGCACGTCAGAAGGATAAATCATCGTGAAACTTTTCCAAAAAAGGGATAAGTGGTCGTGAAAGTGACCTTTCTAATTGACTAGGTCCTATGAATCACTAAATTGCGCACTGTTAGTGGATAGTGATTGGATGGCTACTGCAGAATGTTGTCACAAATAATATATCACTGAGCAAAAACTAAGTATCTGCGTGTATAACTACTCCCCTTGTGCCAATTTATTCTACATGTTTTGCTTTATTGATGATCAATTTGACCAATTTTTGAAGCTAAACGAACTATTATTAAAATTTAGATACTAAAGCTTTACAGAAGGATAAATAAATTGCAATTTATTCTCGTATCAAAATGGTGAAAGAATACGTTTTACTTGGTTTTAATCTTTTGAAGCGGAACACGTCAGACATTTTGAGACAGGGCGTACTTATTTTCAACCCCAATTTGTAGTTATATCTTTGGGTCAGTGCTTTCTTAGGATTTGGTAGAAGTAGTGCTACAATTTGGAACATTGTGCTGCAAATACAATATGCTGATTGCTTCTCTTATTGACAGAGCAAATTTGAGTTCCAGCTGAGACTGCAAGAGTTCATAGAGTTGGTAAGAGCTGAAAACATGATGCGGGCCATTACATATGCTCGGAAATATCTTGCACCTTGGGGTTCTACCCATATGAAAGAGTTGCAGCGGGTCTTGGCGACACTTGCTTTCAAGAGTAATACGGAATGTGCAACATACAAGGTTATGGTCTATCGTGCTAGCTTTCTGCATATTTGAAATCAAGTGTTTATTTGCACTTTTATGTCGAAACGTTTATGAGAGTTTAAAATACTTCAGTCACTTCTTCAATTTGGTGTGACTCTTTCACCTTCAATGCTTTCAAGCATTATTGTAAAATAGTTCAACTTTCTGACTCATTACTGGACGGAGTATAAGTTTGTGCTCTATATGTTATACATTTAAGTATGTATATGACTTGGTCCATGTATGCTTTTGCGTGTATTCAAAAAACACAAAAGTAAGTAGTTCAGTCGGAAAACATTGAAAGGAAAACAAGAGGAAAATGAACATGAAGAGTAATGTGTACTATTTTTGTTATTGTGTTATTCAAGTGTTTTAGTGATGGCAATGCAATACTTTGGCATTGATTTACCTATAAAAAGAAAAAATGTATTTAGGCATCAATTTTGGAACTCTCAGTTATCATGTATGGAAATTCTTCTTGATTCAAGGGTGATTTTTTACCTGCCTTTATCTTGATTTGATTGTATCTTGTTGATGTCAGTTTGATTTCGCTTTCCCTCCTTGGTCTTGTGTTTCTTCACGGCTTTGTGAGATGGATGTCTGCGGTATATGAAGAATCAAGTTTGAGTAGAATAAAAGCAGTAAAAGCTGATTTTCCATCTATGTAGAATTATTTGACAATTGTCAGTTTCTGTTACAGGCTTTATTTGAACCAAAGCAGTGGGATTACTTAATTGATCAATTCAAACAGGAGTTCTGCAAGTTATATGGCATGACTCTCGAGCCTTTGCTGAATATATATCTCCAAGCAGGGTTGTCTGCATTGAAAACTCCGTATCCACAACAAACAATTGGTTGCTAGGAAATTTTTTGCTTACAAATGATCACTACACAGACTGGTATTTTACTATTAAGAATCAAATTAATATAAATCAATTACATAGTGACAGAATAATCTGGCCGGTCTTCTTTATATGCTTTTACATGGGGGAACTAGGAATAATCTCAGCTGGTAATGATTTTCAGATTTACTAACTACTGATATTTTCTTTTAGTAATTGAGATTCTGTGCGCTTCTTTTCATTACTTTGCACTACTTCAAGCTCCCTCTCCCCCCATGGCCAAAGTTCCATGTGGTCATTGGGAAAAGAAAAAGAGGAACCAAAGGAAAATTATAAATTTATCTGCTCCATGACTTCTCCTTGACCAAATCTATAGATTCTGTTACGAAGATGATTGCACAAAGGAGGATCCTTTATCACAGGAGAGCTTTCGTAAATTAGCGACGCCACTACCATATTCAAAGCAGCATCACTCGAAGCTAGTTTGCTACATAACCAAAGAGCTGATGGATACTGAAAATCCACCCCTTGTCTTGCCTAATGGCTATGTCTATAGCACCAAGGTTTGTGTGTAGTTGCTTACGTGTTTGTGCTTCCTTCAGTGACAATGTGACTTACATCTATGTGATGGCAGGCACTTGAAGAGATGGCCAAGAGGAATGATGGCAGAATCACGTGTCCCAGGACAGGCTTCACCTGCAACTACACACAGCTGATTAAGGCTTACATTTCATGAGTTTCTGTTTTTCATGGGACTGTCAATCACCAAGATCGTAGGTAGGGATCAACTCCCAAGCAAGAAACTTGCTCTGGGAGCTTTCCGGTGCCCATGAATTCATGTTTAGGGGACTGCTGTATATATGGAAATCACCAAGTTCTTAATCCTTGTGTGAGCAAAAAAATTTATGAGGATGTTAAAACTTTAAGGTTTGACTTGTACATCATATCAGTTAGTTGCACGTATTTTACATGAGAGCATGCTCTCCAGGAAAATTGGTCTCTGAGAAGTATCCCTATAGTAGTACAGTATGCTATTAACTCCCCCTCGCCCCGCTCCCTTGCCTTGCTCAGTTTCAATTAGTAGGACATCTCAAGTGTATTTGCATATATTGAGCAGGAAAGTACCTGTTCACGCTTGCTCAGTGGCATACCCCTGGCACCTAACGGTGTGGTCTATCAGTCAATAAAGTATGTGAAAACTATAAAAGGTCTTAGTTCAAGTTTCCATATGGTATTCCCTTTCCATCCGCCTAGCTTTGATGAACACAGCTACGATGAAAAGTAGCACGTCGCTAAAACAGTCAACGTGTGCACAAGTTAGTTTGAACATTGCTCTTTTTTTTTTTTGGAAAATTTACGGGAAACATGTAGTCGCTACCCTTCGGGTGCGCACTGAAAAATCTGTTCACTGTGCAATAGTTTGCAAATCACACATGAGATGTAAATCGCATTAGGCAAGTTCGGTGTAACGAGCATTGACTAAAGAGTTTGTTGATGAGGGGAATCGATACTTCTGCATTATGCCTTTTAAAACACTAATGACTAATTAATGAGTTGTTTTAGAGGTCATCCACTGATAATCATTTGCTCTTTGGAACAGCTGGATGGAACTAGGCCTTAAATTGAGGCGTCCCTTTCCAAAACAAGAAATGAGAAAGGGCTAAATTAGCAATAACGCAATAAATGTGGAGACCCTGTCACGATCGCACCAAACAAAATAAGAGCTGAATAATCCCACCAGCGAGAAAAAGGACAAAGAAAAGTATACGCCCACTAGAAAGGTTGAACAATTCAACTCAAAGTTCAATTACTTAGCTGTTTCCAGTAGATTGAGTCCACCAGAAATTGTAGACCTCTAAAAAATCTCCCATGTTTTGATCTTATCTTCTTATGTGTCTTTTATATTTTAGAACAAAATACAAAATTGATCCGACGAAACTAATTGTATTCGCTAGTCGAAAAATATATAAATACGTATATATATATATATATATATATATATATATATATATATATATATATATATAAAGTATATATATCTAGTTGGCTATTAATTTTTGGAGTGGCTAAAAATATATAATTCTCTATATTTTATGTTGGTAAAGAGGTGAGATATGTTAGAGGAAAAAACTAACTAATTAACTTATGATATGTGTACATTTTTCAGACGAATATTTTAACTTTAGTCATGATTACATTATAAGTTCAAAAACTATTTACACGTATCTGATACATACATTAAACCAATAAATATATGATACACTTTTTATTTAAATTTGACTACTTAACTATAGATTTTACTATTTATTTTAACATATTTATTACTTAACTATGATAATATAGTTTGATACATAAACATAATCCAGATAAGTATTTTTTTATATTTATAAATTCACTCAAAAGTTAATGGTTTATGATAAAGTTGGGAGCAATCTTACTTCCAGATTCTCTACATATGCATATATGTTCACACTATAAATTATTTAGGGATCGTTTCCTTGGGAAATAAGTTATTCCATGATTAATTATACTGAAAATAGTTATCTCACCCTCCCATAGGAATAAAAAAATATTATAATTTTGGGATAATTAATTTAGGAATTAGTTATACCATGATTTTATACGAACTTAATATGAGATAAACTCATCTTAAATTTAGTCCCAAAATTAATTATTCCTTATCTCTAGTACCCAACAAGCCCTTACACTTAATGGTTGATGATAAAGTTTGAAGCAATCTTTATTCCAGATTCTGATGTAATTTGCAAGCAAATGTAAAGTCTATGGAGCAAACATGGGATGCCACCTACACTACAACTTCTTCAATTATTGTATTAAGGAAAAGCAAGTCAAAAGTGACATTAATAAAAAATCAGGGAAACGAAAATGATAGATAGAGAGAAAATAAAGGGCCTTTAAATAAAGGAAGTTATTGCAATTATTGAAAAGTCCACAAAACCCTAACCAACAACAACACCAATTCCAATTCCAATCTATCTATCAAATAGTACGAAAAAACTCACCACCAAAAGTCTTTCTCCCCTTTTCCCCTCTATTTTTCACTCTTTTTTCCTCCTTCATTATACTCTCTTTTGCTGTCTAACATCAGCGAAGGTTCTCGTTTTTATCTTTGTGCTTTAATTTGGGCGTATGATTGAATTTTTGACAGGTGAAAATTTGTTTTTGATGCTTGAATTTTTCGGGTTTTATGGATTGTTTCCCTGAAATTTGGATCTGATGAGTGATGAATATGCTTTTTCTTTGGTTATATATGGGAGGTTTTTGGGATTAGATTTTGACTATTTTACTGTTATGAATCAAATAAATGTTGGTGTTTTGTGTTGTATTTTAGAGATTGATTTGTTTCCTTTATGATCAGATTATCCGATTCAGATAGAACTAGGTCTTGAAAAAATTTAGAGCTAGAAAATCTTCGTAATTTTATCCCATGGCACCAAAGGATAGAGAGGGTATTTCTGGGATTTTATATTTTTGTGTCTGGCTAAGTTGTAACTAGATTGGAATTTGTGGGTGATATTCGGATTTTTGGATTTTTGGTGATTTCTTCCCATCTGCCTGAGCTTAAGTTTTGGTGGTCAGAGTTGACTGGTACTTGTGCTTGCGGAAGGCAATAGGTATTGGTGGAATAGTCGAGATGTGCTTAAGCTGGCCCGTACACCGCCATCCTAAAAAAATATTGAGGGTTTTGATGGTCAAAACCTGCTAGTTGTTAATAGATGGAGTAACTATTTGTTACATTATTTTGGTCATTCCTGTTTACTTCTTAGTGTTTATGAGGTTCAGATGCTTACTTTTTTCCCTTCGTCATCTGGATTTGCACTTGATATCACCAATGTCTTGCCTTTTTCTTTTGTGTATATAATGTGATATGTGTGTGTATGTTTGATGATTCTGACTGTTTGTTTCTCTTCCTTTGTATTATAATATTTTGGCATATCTGGTTGCAGGGTGCTATTAGAGGGCTGTGATCTAGTGTTTCAGATGTGTTCTACGACTTGATTGTAACATTTGTACTTGAGTGAGATTTTCTGGAGATAAATAAGCTTTAGCTGATTTTGGAACCATGCCAGTTTCAGGGAACGAAGAGGTCTCGATCTGATTTATGATTTGCTGCTGAATTGGTCTAACTGTGTAATACTTGCTTGGTTTTAATATCGTTCTATTTCGTCATGTATTTGCAGCCTGGGGTTCTTGCCCGGCAGCCCAGTAACTCGTCATCAGGTATCCCTATTAAGAAGAGGTGGTACTCTATGGTCCAGTCTCCTTCACCTACTCGTGCTGAGCCATCTTCTTTGTCTAACGAAAGTGAATCCAAGACCAAAGATTCTTGCCTGGTCCAGGTCTCGACCTTGAGTTCTTGTGATAGTGCAAGTAAATCTGATACTATCAAGAATACTCTTCTAGAGGTAAAAAAGGAAAATCCTTCTGGTGCAAATGTTGACTCTCCGCCTACTTTGCAACCATTTTTAACCATATCTCGGGAAACAAACCCTGATACTAGCTCTGGTCCTTCGGGAAATGTAGATAATCAAGTGAAACCAGCTTCTGCCAAAAAATTAGCTAGCCAGATAGTGAATGTCAAGAAGGAAGTTGTTGCCAAACAAGGGGAAAGCCAATGTAAACTTGAACTTCCTGCTTATTCTGGACATGTTGAACTGTCATTAGGCCCAAAGGAACCACATGTTTCTTCTTTGGTTGATCCAACTAGGGAGCGGAGTTGCCTGATGAGTGGAACTGTAAATCCTTCATTGCTTTCTCTGTCTTTGAATAAAGGGAAGGACATTTCCCAGGACAAAAGTTGCAAGAATGGATTGAGTAACAATGATTCTGATGATACTGCACACACTAATAGATCTAACTGGGATCTGAATACTCCCATGGACTCATGGGAGGGTTCTGGTGACGATGTTCCTGTTCAAGATGCTAGTCATATTGATCTGTTACATAAGACTTCTAGTTCACTAGACAGAAAGCCTTCTATTAGTTCTACTTCTGTTGTTGGTGCTAATGTTGATAAAGGGAAACAAGTTGTTGGAGCTAGTGAGCAGGAATTTAATTTTCCCATCTCATCAATACAGCCTAGCCTACCATACAAGTCTGCCGATGTGCTTCCTCTTAGTCTTGGTAGTACTTTACGAGGGTTTGACTCCCCAATACTGCAGTCATTGGCTAAAGTGGACTCTAGCAGGGTTAGTCCGAACTCGAGTTTGCTGAAAAATCTGGCATTGAATAGTAACATGAATTCCCCCACTCGCAAAACTGTTAAGTCTGAACCTGTTGAGGAAGCCTTGGTACAAGCCAATGCTGGAACTGCATGTCGTCCAGCTGGAACATTGGATGTTAATGTAGTAAAACCTGAAGTTGTGAGGCAGAATCTGCAACCTACTGAGGTGTCGACTAAGGGTCCTCAGAAATTACTTGAGCAAAAACCAGTGAAATTCGAAGCACTCCAGGAGGTTAGTCAGGAAATATCCATGACGTCAGATGTGATTGCACACCAATCAGTTGGAAGGGTTTTACAGCTTCAGGAGAGTTCTTCTTCATCTTCGTCTACACTGCCAATGCCTTTGACCCCTCAAAAGGGATGCACTTCTAGATTGTCTACCTGTTCAGATTTGTCTGTGATGAGTGGGGACTTGTCTACTCAATCTGAGTACTCTGTTCATACTGAGGAAGCTAATAGAAATAAAAATGCTCTAGATCAGGCAAATGCTGATATTGCTGCTAAACATGCAAACTTTGACCTCAAAGAATCAAATGTGTCCAGTGGTAAAGTGGAGCCATCTGTGTTGGAGGGCATCAATGTCGAAGATACACGAGAGCCACATCAGTTGGTTGCAAGTGGTGTGGGATCGGCAAATGATGAGGAAAAGATAAGTATATCAGCTGGTACAGAAGAAGAATGTTATGGTTCTGATTACGAATCTGATGGCAATCATGCTTTTGCGGGACATGTTGATGCTGAGAGTGTGGGGTGTGGCAGAGAGGATGAGGAATATGAAGAAGGTGAGGTCCGAGAGCCAATGATGCAGTCAATTGCAGAAGACCCAATTGCTGAGGGGATGGATTCGGAAAAAAATAGCAAAAATGCTCACTCTGCTGGCTCTTCTGGGGTTGAGGAATCTCACTGCTTCAATTATGATGAAAAAGATAACATGTTGCCAGTTCATACTGAGACTAATGATGACTTTGTGAAAGGTTGTGATGAGAAAGCTGACAAAATTGATCATAAAGACGGTAATTTGCAGAGTCCATTATTGGATAAAGAGGAAACAACAGGAGCTGATGAGCAGAGGCCTATTGGTGCTATTCAACAAGGACCAGTTGATCAATCAGGAATAGCAGATCTGCAGGAGGGATGTGAAAAGGATGTCTTATGTGACGAAGTGCCTGCTGGAAGCAGTGGGTCTGGCAGAAATGTTGGCGAGACTAATAACGAGAATATTGGAGGATCTGATATGGCACCAACAGTTGATTCATCTTTGCAGAATGCTGAAACATCTATTAATGCTAACTCTAATAAAGATTTGTCAAATGTTGGAAGCAAGAGCCGGATTATCAATTTACCTCGTGCATCTAATGTGACATCTCCTAGTAATGTCAGAACTATTACAGGTAGGTCACTGCCTTCAAGAAGTGGAAGAGAAAGGTATTCTGATATAGAGGAGGAGAAATTCCATCTACGAAAGAATAGGTGATTTTTTCTTTTCATTGCTGTTTGATTTGTAATTTTTTCTTTTGTATCTGAATGCTGCTCAACTATGACTTTTTCTTCCTGCATTTTCCAGAGATGAAACTTATGCTGATGGTCCTAAATTTGTCCGGCATAGGAATGAGGACCGGTCATTTTGCAGCTCACGGGGGAACTTCATGCGTGGAAGAGGGAGGGGTTCGGGCCGGTTTGATAGTTCGCGTAGTGATTGGGATTCTGGACGTGATTTTGAAAGCTATGGAGGTGGTACTGATTATCGTTTTAGACGTAAACGTACTGCTGCTGTTGGGGAATCTGAAATTGAGCGTAATGACTATGATAGACTCGATGGTGCTGCTTTTGTTAGTAATAGGAGGAGGAAGCCATTAAATGATTCCTTCTCTTCATTTCGGCATCCACCTGCA
Organism: Nicotiana tomentosiformis; assembly: GCF_000390325.3. Lineage (NCBI taxonomy): Eukaryota > Viridiplantae > Streptophyta > Magnoliopsida > Solanales > Solanaceae > Nicotiana > Nicotiana tomentosiformis. The sequence continues at coordinate 12,764,787 of NC_090815.1, read as the reverse complement.
CGGCGGCTGTCCCCCAATGGAAGAGAAGATGCTGCCATGATGGGTATTCAAATGCTTCGTAGAGCTCCTAGGAATACCAGCCCAAGTAGATGCACTGGTGAAGATGGCTCTGATGGACCAGATGGTCATTTCATTCGGGGTAATACAAAGTTTACCACGATGCAGAGAAGAGGTTTCCCTCGAATGCGGTCTAAATCTCCTGCTAGATCCCGTACACGTCCCCCTGGCCCTTGGTCATCTCCTCGGAGGAGACCGGCCGAAGGATTCAATGGTCTTCCAGATTCATCTCAGCACAGGTCTCCAGCTATGTACAGGGAAGATAGGATGAGGTCTTCCCCACGAACTTCTTTTACCGATGAGATGGTTCCTCGAAGGCGTGACTCTCCATCGTATACTGCTCGGCGTCTGAATGATATGAGGGATGTGGACGCTGGACAGGAGCATGGGCATCCAAGGTCTCTTTCTATCAGAAGAAGTCCACCTGATCGGGTATTTACTAGAAACAATAGGAGACTTGAGATGTTAGATCGTCGGGAGAGGGCTGATGGTGATGACTACTTTGATGGGCCGATACACACTGGCAGGTTTCCTGAGCTTCGTAGTGGTGGAAGTACTGATGAGAGAAGGAAGTATGGTGAGAGGCGAGGAGGACCTGCTCGTTCTTTTCGTCCTTATAACAGCGAAAATGACACTTTCCGTTTCAACCAAGATGGTGGCCCTAGGCCTTTTAGGTTCTATCCAGTAGCAGATGAAGAATTTGTTGAAAGAAATAACACTAGGGAAAGAGAATTTGATGCAAATATCAAGGATCGACCTTTACCTAGACGAATGAGAAATGTCGAGGAGCAAGAAGGTAATTTTAGACAGAGTGGGCAAGTTTGGCATGAAGAGGGATTTGATGTCTCTAGATTGAAAAGAAGAAGGTTTTGATTTTATGGCTCACTGAACCTGGAATATCAGCAGCTGTGCGGTGGGAAACACTGTTTCTGCATCGCTCAGATCCTGTAAAAGAATTCTTGGTCCTTACAGGTACAGGTAATTTGCTGCGTGTAATGAGGAACAGAGATCGACTTTTGATTGCATCTGGACGAATGAGAAATGTTGGAAGTATAAGAAGGTGGCTCTAGATACAGTGGAGTCTTGCCTGAAGAGGTGTTAATATCTCCTTTTTGAAAAGAAGCAGACTTTCACTTAATATCTCAATGAACATCTCATCTTTTTTTGGAAGTATGCATTTATGCATTTTTTTTTGCTCCAGGAAAAGAAATCTTGTTGCTAGTAAAGCCGTCCAAGGAACGTGCTTTTTACCTTTGCTGCCTGCAATTTGTTCTTTTGGAGGAGAAAACTACTTGTTTAAGATGCTCTAGTCTGCGCTGACCTGAAAACTAGTTTATGGTGCTACTACTATGCCAGCTTGAACACTACTAGTTTATGGTGCTACGCTTGGCCTGAACACAACTAGTTTAAGGTGCTAGTATGCTGGCTACTACTACTAGTTTAAGTTGCTAATGTGCTGGCTTTGTAAAGCTTCTGGGGTAAATGACACTTGAGTTTTGTGGGTTTACAAGTGTTTAACCAGCACTGGATTCTCTGATTTCCAAGGTGAATTATGCAGATTAAGTATTGACATATCAATAACACCATCTATGAGACCAAATATCATTGAGATGGATGTGCATCCTACATTTAGATTTCTTGAGATGTCGTCCCTGTCCTCTTTTTAACTTCTTTTTGGTTTAACTATTCGTATCTGAAGCCACCGGCTCAATTAATCCTGATTTGCGCGTGGTTTACAAGTTAGAGAAACTGATTGATGATGGAAAATTGTCCAAGGTGAATTATGCAGGTTTAAGGCATATGGTATAACAATAGCACCATCTATGAGACCAAATATCATTGATATGGATGTGCTTCCTACAGCTTTTTCATCTCCTGAGACGTCATCCATTTCCCTCTTTTAACCTTTTTTGGTTTTACTATTTGGCATTTGAAGCCATTGGCTCAACTAATACGGATTTGCTCTGTCGACTCATTGAAGGGGTAAATTACTATTCATCAAATAGTTTTTCATTCTCGGGTTCGAATATGGGACCTTTATTATTCCACATGTGAGGGTCGAGGGATCCCAATTGATGAATCCATTTCAAATAACTAGCGAGGATTCGTAAACAAATAGCTAAATTTGCTCTTGGAAAATTAAAAAGTTTGCAGAAAATTGAAATAGAGAAATGTAAACAGAGTTTGAGATGGACCTTTTCTGGCTAGTTACGAAACCAATTAAGAAAATCTATATGACGGTATATAATTATAGAAAGATATGTTTGACTACTATCTACTTTGGTATATAACTGGACGAGGGAAATTCCTAAGTTAATCAACTTAACATTTCAGCCTGAACCTGGAATATCAGCCCTTTCTCTTTTTGATCCCATTTCCTATACATTGGTAATTTGTTTGAACACAAGAGGATCGCTCTTAACTGGATTATGAACTTCAGGTTCCTGTCTCCTGTTATACATAGGGCTAGTTTTTTTTGTTTTCGTGCACTTTCTTTATTAGTTTTTGGTTACCCGTTACCTATAAGATAAAAAACCTTCTTTCTAGTTTGGTTCTTGCTACACGTTAATTTAGAAATAAAATTGGAAATCATTCACTTGTATCCGATGTTTTAAAAGGCGTTTTTGGGGCGAGTCCCAGGGCGAGGCGTACAAAAAATGCTCCGGGGCGATGACGTGGGGCGAAACTCCCAAGAGGCGTACGCACAGTAATTCGGGGCGTACCCCGAATACCCGGGCGTTCGGGGCGTACACCCGGGTGTTAGGCGCGTATGCCCGGGTGTTTGAGGCGCGTTTTTTTAGTGATGAGTAAGCCATAGAGACTTTTTCAAATTAAAACAAAATTTGTTGAATAAATCCTTCATATAATACCTAAATTCTCAAAAGTCAGTTTGGTAATTACTCAAAAGGTTTAAAAAGGAACTCAAAAGTATTAAATTTAAAAGTCAAGATCTTTTTTATTGACTGAAGCCCTAATTCATGGTCTTTCCCAATTCTTTATCTTGTCTGCTAGTCTGCTAATATCTCCCAAAAGCAACGAATATTTAATTTTTTTTACAAATACAAAGAGAACTCCATTAGGCTTCATAGCAGCAAGTTCAAAGTTCAAATTGCAGGTTAATTATCCTTTTTGTTCCTCCATGTAGAAAACTTTATTCTTTTAAACTCAAGTTACTTGTGCTTGTAAATAGCATATAATAGATTGTTTTGACTAGTTTTTTGTGGGGATGGAGCACATACATACATACATAGATACATACACACACACCCATCCACGCACACACACACACACACACAATATATATATATATATATATATATATATATATATATATATATATATAATTTTTAAATTTTTATGCAATTTTACCTGTTTATAAATATTTATTGTCATTATATCATTTTATAAAATATTAAAAATTAAATACATATGGGGCTTACGCCCCGTGCCTCGGGGCTTACGCCTCGCCTTACGCCCACGCCTTTTAAAACACTGCTTGTATCTAAGGGTGGGCATAGTTTGGGCAAATCTGAAATCCAAACCGAAATTCGAATTTTTTGAATTTTTGGTTTGGATTTTCGAATTACGGATTGGATTTTGGATTTAATTTTTAAAATATTTGGATTTCGGATTGGATATTGGATTTGGTACTTCGAATTATTGGATATCCAAAAGTTTATACTTTATATTTAGTCCATTATCCATATGCGAATAGTAATAAGTTCAATACCCTACATATTAGATATTATCTCATACTAGTATAGTACCCGCGCAATGCGCGATCTGTATTAAAGCATAGTAATACTTGAAATATTGTGATGTGGCTCGTTTAATTATATTAGATCATATTAGCATAATAAAATTTTAATTGTCATCCAATTTTTTTTATATAATATACCTAATAATAAAATTTCTATGATATTAATTGAAGCGAATCATATGGCCATTGAATAACTTTTCTGTTTCATATTTTAATTATATTATCTACTACTTAGTGTTATTACATTACTAATATGACTTTTTATTAGCTTGTCACTTGAATTACTATACTTGTCGACTAATTTATTTTTGCTTGAATAAATGGAGAGTAATTTATTTTTATTAGCTTTTCACTTGACTTAACTTCCTTACCATTACTCTCCGTTTATTCGAATACGTGTTTTTAGGCATTATCTTGTCCAATTGTAAATGAAAATTTAATAATTTTATCATAATTCTTTCATGTCTTATTTATAATACTCTACTTGAATTAATCACAATGCAAACTATTTTCCTTATAATATAGATATGTAGTTATCTCAAGGTTATTTTTTTTGTGTAATCATTATCATAACGATTTTGATGGAGATGTTATCCTAGATCCTACAATTTTAATGAGCTTAACATATTAAAATTAAATGTGGTATTTGGTATAAATTTAAATTTATTCTGAATAAATCATAAATTTAGATTATGAATATATTTAAATTAAATGTGGTACTTGATAATAAATAACTCTTTTAAAAAAAATATATCTTTGAGTTTGATACGTCCCATAATTAGAGAATAGTGTTATGGCTAAAAATGAGAAGTTGTATAGGTATATATTTATTTTTTAGTTTAGAAAATCTATATTAAATCTTTGTCTTAATTCTTATTAGATTTGTCTTAAAAGTTTTAGATTTTGTCCTAAAAATGCCAAATGGCTTGTTCTCATTATGTCACTTGGATATAGATATGGATGTTTACATTTACTATTCATTTTTACCATACACATTCTAGTGCAATACAAATAAATATAAAAGTTATTCAATAGTAACTTTGACTCTATTATTCATATTTCAAAGTATGTTTTTATCATAACTATTTATAAAAAAATCTTATCTCAAATTTGTCATGACCCAAAATCAGCATGTCGTGATGACGCCTATCTCAATATTAGGCAAGCCGACAACCTCAATAAAGTCACAATTTCTTTTGAGTTTGAAAATATAATATTTAAATTTTATAGGAAAAACAAAACCCATGATTACAAATACCAAACTCGGTGTCACTGAGTACATGAGCATCTAAATGATAACAAGTCTGACCGATAAAAACACTGTCAGAAAATATAGAACAGTACAATAACTGAAAGAAAGAGAGAGTCAAGGTCAGCGGACGCCAGGCAACTACCTTGATAGTCTCCAACTGATAACACTCTGAGATCTAACAGTCACTGTGTAGGAAAGCACCTGGATCTGCACACGAGGTGCAGAGTGTAGTATGAGTACAACCAACTCAATAAGTAACAAGACTAACCTTTGGGCTGAAAGTAGTGACGAGCTTAGCAGGTACAGTCCAGTATAGAAATAACAGTACAGAAATGTAGGCATGATTTCAAGTTGAATAGTTAAACTCAGTATTGTATATGGGCAATCCAGCCTAGGGAAGATCCATCCCATATATATATACACATCAACTTTCAGTCAGTGACTCAGTAACGTACAAGGCCAATCCAGCCCAAGGGTAAATTTATCCCCAAATATAAATGACTCGGATAAGTTCCATGTCCAGGAAAAATTCATCACAATCATAAATAAATAAGGCAAGTCCCTGCCCCGGGAAGTCCATCCCGAACATATATAAATAAGTAAGGCAAGTCCATGCCCTGAAAAATCCATCCCGAATATAAATCATCTAAGTAAGACAAGTCCATGCCCTGGGAAGTCCATCCTGAATATAAATCATCTATGCTCACTGTGGGGGGTGCAGACTCCGAAAGGGCTCCTTCAGACCAAGCATGATATAAAGCCGATATGGCCTGCTACAGGCGGGCAACCCCGATCCATATAATAATAAAGCCTGTAAAGCCTGCTGCAGGCGGGCAACCCCGATCCACATAATAATAATATATATAAAGCCGATATGGCCTGCTGCGCGCACGCAACTTGATCCCATACATATCCTCACAATGGATGAACATGACTGAGTATGAAATGTATATTTTTTTTTAAATAATTAAATTCAACAGCAACATGACCCTATGGTCCCAAAATATCGGCACGTATCCTAAACATGATCTTTAATACAAGTCTCACCTTAATTACTCTAACACGAGGAGAATATGCGGATAATAACATGATTCTTCAATTTTATAACTCCCCAGAATTTATTTAAGTCACAGTTTCTATGGTGCACGCCCACACGCTCGTCACCTAGCATATGCGTCACCTCCAACAATTCATATCACACGTAATTCAGGGATTTATACCCTCAGAACCAAGTTTAGAAGTGTTACTTACCTCAAATCGTATAATTCTTTATTCCGCTATGCCTTTGTCTCGAGAATTGGCCTCTGAAAGCCTTGTATCTAGTCACAATTAATTCAATTCAGTCAATACAAATTATTGGAATTAATTCCATGTGAAAATACTAATTTTCCAATAAAATCCGAAATTTAACTCAAAAATTGCCTGTGGGGACCACATCTCGAAACTCGACAAAAGTTACAAAATATGAACGCTCATTCAACCACGAGTCCAACCATACCAAATTTACCAAATTCCGACATCAACTCGACCTCCAAATCTCAAATCTTATTTTCAAATCCCGAGACCCCAAATCCTCGAATTTCACCTCAAAAACATGTAATCTAGTTGAAATGCTCAATGATAATTCAATATTATTGACTAACAATTATCACAAGGGACTTACCTCAAGTTTTCCCGTGAATTCTCACTCAAAAATCGCCTCAACCCGTGTTCTTTTGCCTAAAAATATTGAAATGAGCTAAAAAATAAAACTGCTCAACACCTGAATCTGTTTCTAAGCCTTTAAATCACTGTTCCGCCTTACCATGCACAACCCGGAGGTGATCCCACGTCACTCTATTCTATGTAAGCCTGACAACACAACATAATTGAAAGTCATTAATTTAACCTTAGCCCAAAAACTTAGAACCCAATTTCCAATATGCAGAATTTCTTACAAGACCCGAATCTCACAATTACACACTGTATTAGTCTGGACAAGCTGTATCAAGTCATAACCATAACCTCAAATATAGTCACATAACATACTACACAACTCACATACTCGCAATAGCATTTACGATCACAGTAACTACTCAAAACTAACCAGGTACTAGTATTAAACTCCATACCAAACAAAACTTCATTCTAAAACCTTCGTACACTGCTGATAATGAAAGAAACACGCGAAATCTCATAACCACTCATCAGATCAACAAGTCATGGAGCTCTCTCGCACCAACAAGAACTATAATCCCTTTCCAAGCCGACTTTCAATATTATCCTCCCGAATATACCGTAATCAAACCTGATAGTACCCATTCTAGGTCCGATGACCTTATATTATCAAACACAACTATTTCACAAACACGCCCCATTGATATAACTCAAGCCACAAAATGCGCAATTCGTGTACCCAAAAATGGAAAATGTCTCAAAGAATTGAACCGTATTGCAAGTTCAACAAGTACCCCCACAACTACAATGCTATAAGCTCATCATATATAGTATAACAAAGACACACAAATCTAATTAACGGTAACCAGCTCTTCTAGAGCTCACATTAACATCAACCGCATGGACAACTTACGTACTATAGTATCAATATTTGGACCCGCACGGATAACTCACGTGCCAATAACATAAATGTCTGGACCCGTACGGATAACTCACGTGATAATAATATCAATCGCCTGGCATGGTCACAGGCCTCTAGTCCAAGCGGATCATACAAGAGCAATCAAATAAGTACACATGAATCACCGTAACCGGTCCCAACTCAGCACTCGAATGACTAACACATCTTTCATGCACTATCCTCCTACTAGGAATACTTCCAAAATTCTCCTGTGCCACATATCAATAATTTGAATATCAGCAGTCTATCGACCAGGTGAGTACCGCAATACCAATGAACATCCGTAAGTCAAAACACAATGCGCCTTCTGAAATGCGCACCCCTCTAAGGGATTACCGAGTAGTTATAACATTCATCTAAATATCTGAAACTGATCATCTTATCCAAAATTCGGGATCTTCCTTTCAAGAATGAACTGTCACCTTGTACATGTAAATCTAAATTCTGCACAACACACCACATCTATCATGTGAAAAGCACGAGAATCTCATTATAAAATTTGAGTCACCATCAAATTACATACCCGGTTAGTTAGAAACCTTTCTCTTGCTTCTTTCCAGGAGGAAATCACAATACACAATATGTTCCCCACACCGGTAGAAAATAGCCGGCTCAAACCATGGTAGAAACCATGAAGAATACTTTGAAATCTATTTGCACATAACCAAGCTATTAGAACTGAATTCCTCTAACTCGACCAAGCCACATAGGTCACCAAACCCAAGAATATTACCACCAAAACATCTGTAGAGCCTCACCACATCATATTTACCCAAAAGAATCGAGCATACCATTACCATACTGGTCTAGCCTACTACCCAGTTGTCCTATTTTCTCTGAGTTTCTTCTGAATTACCCTCAAGTTGGCACTTCTCCTTGTCAGAACACTACGATCCTTACCCAAAGCTCACTATAAGACATCCTAACATAAAACGACACTGCCCTAAGGCCCATAAGCCACTATATTCTTCTTAAGCACCCCCATAAGTACCACAACTGAAACGCCCACTCTGAAAATACCTTATGTGAATTTAAAATTATTCTTTTACCTTTCTTATACTGGAATGTAGAATCCATAGTCATATAAAATTATCGCAAGTCTCGGCACCATCAAATGCAAATCTCGGATTTTATTCATACACAAGTCCGGAAAAATTCTCAAGATATATATAAATGGGAAAAGGCTCAAAATTGCCCTCGTGGTCTTCGAAATGGCTTATTTGTACCCTCCGTTTGAAAATGAGGTCACATGTAACCTTGCCGTTAAACAAGTGGTCCACTGATACCCTTCTCAACTAACGGCTCCGTTTTGGGCCCTTTGTTTTTTCTCAAAAAATCTACATCACAACACGTGTATTCCAAAACCACCCTCAATTTGTTTTACATGCCCCCTCACTTATTTTACCCACTTTTCCCACCCCCTTTAGCCCATCCGCATTAGACCCCAAATAATACTTCACCACAAAAATTACCATTAATTAGTAATACGTAGATGATGATTGCGTTGTTAAAATTTATTACCATGTCTAAATTTATTAGTAATCGAAGAGTTTAAAAAGTAAAAAAGTAATACATAATATAAAATTTAACCCAATAAAAAAATATCTGATCGACATGTAAATGATGATTGAATTGTTCTCAATCTTACATTCTTCGAGATGGCGAGGAATGGTGTGATAGTATGCTTTGATTATAAAAGCTAAATCCAACACCGCCAACGGTCACCCTGTCTGCCCAAACCCCCTCATTTATGTCCATTATGCCCCGTTGAATTATATTACATGCAATTTCACTTGCAAATATTTAGGTCTCATTAATTATCAAGATAAAGTAACCAGTGCCGGAGCCCAAATTTTCATCAAGGAGTGTCAAAATATAAATAATTAGATATATCAAAAAATCAAAGGGAGTCAACGTATAGTAAATATACATAATATAAAAAAAATTATCTAGCAATATAGTATAATTTTATGGCGAAGGGGTATCGCTTGACACTCCTTGGTTCAATGTGGCTCCGCCATTGAAAGTAACTCTGCTTCGACAAAAATGAAATACTAATGAATAGTAATTTTTGTGGTGAAGTATTGTTGGGGTCTGATGCGGATGGGGTAAAGGGGGTGGGAAAGGTTGGTAAAATAAGTGAGGGGGCATGTAAAAAAAACATTGAGGGGTTGTTTTAGAGGATACGTGTCGTGATGTGGATTTTTTGAGGAAAAACAAAGGGCCCAAAACGGAGCCGTTAGTCGAGAAGGGTATCAGTGGACCACTTGTTTAACGACAAGGTTACACGTGACCTCATTTTCAAACGGAGGATATAAATAAGCCATTTCAAAGACCATGAGGGCAGTTTTGAGCCTTTTCCCTATATAAATTTTGAACCCATTAGAACCTTCTCGGGAGTCACCCACTTTGCTCAAATCTAAATTGCACTACCCAAACGGGCCGAAATACACGTGCCCCATTAGCATAATAACACTCAAAGAAGTAAACCTGCCTTAACACCACCTGTCAAGTTCATACTATGTGTGCACTACATACTTCGCAAATAATAACTCACTCCTCCCATGATTTTCATATACTCATAAAGTGCAATATAACCCGTATCCAGGAATTTTCTTACTCGACTCATCCTCTATCTCAACCTCTGTAAGTCATAGCTAATTCACAAGTATGCCTCAAACCAAAACCAATACAACACATAATCGTGCAATCAAATATTAGATAACCGACTCCCCCACTTGGCTTAAAGTCACATAACAAAACATCTGATAACTCACCATACCCATACTCTATTACTGCCATAATACTGCAGTCAGTTCAACAAAAATTCTTCACAAGCTCAGGTAACACAAACCATAAAATATCTCAAATCATCTACTAAGCTCGCCTTTATTCTCGTGACGGTCAGGTCTACTTCCTTGACCATTTTAAATTCAAATCTCCACACATAGAACCTAATGGTAGAAAAGAAATTCTCCACACGATATTGTAAGAACCACGTATCCGTAAATTACTTCGCAGGAGATAACCCACATGCTTAGCCTAAAATTGGCATCTTGATACGCACTTCCGCAACTACAATTACTATTGAATCGCTTAATCTCCATGGGTCTGAACTCACCACAAGACATGAAAAATCTACTTCGTTCCACAATTAAACAACATGAAAAAAAAATCTTTCAACACACTCATAACTCGAGACTGTACGTCACATCAAGATAGAAATCAAACACCCAATAGTCCTTTTACCATCCCAACAAACTCATCCCGTCATATCCGAACCATCTAGACACATTTCGCAGTCATATCATACTCATCATATGGTCATTTCACTGCTCATCGAGCCACAAATTCCACTCATAAGGACACTTCCGAACATATGAGTCCAAATGTACAACTTCACACAACTGAAGCTATCGAGCCTAAGTTGCGGTCTAAACCTGGCCTCAAGTCCTCCGGACTAGCCCATCACCAAAACACAGAATATACATCTCGAACCTCGTTCATGGAATCACAAGCCGACGATGCACAACTGATACCGATCGCTCACATGTGCACATGAATGCGTAGAAGGAATTCAAAGAGTTATATTTCAAGCTGAATTAATTCCGCACGATAAGGAGAGAAATATGGGAATTATCCTAAAATGCATTGTAGCCTCTCGAAGATAAGTATGGACGTCATCATACCGATCCGCAAGACTCTGCTAGACACTTGCTCATGACTCGTGAGTCCTATGTAACCTAAGCTCTGATACCAACTTGTCACAACCCAAAATCAACATGTCGTGATGGCGTCTATCTCAATACTAGGCAAGCTGACAACCTCAATAAAATCACATTTCCTTTGAGTTTGAAAACATAATATTTAAATTCCATAGGAAATAAAACTCACGATTATAGATACAAAATACTCTCAAAACTCGGTGTCACTGAGTACATGAGCATCTAAATGACAACAAGTCTGACTAATAAAAATACTGTCTGAAAATATAGAACAATACAATAACTGAAAGGAAGAGAGATTCAAGGTCAGCGGACGCCGAGAAGCTACCTTGATAGTCTCCAACTGATAACACTCTGAGATCTAACAGTCACCGTGTACGGAAGCACCTGGATCTGCACACGAGGTGCAAAGTGTAGTATGAGTACAACCAACTCACTAAGTAACAAGACTAACCTTTGGGCTGAAAGTAGTGACGAGCTCAACAGGTACAGTCCAATATACAAATAACAGTACAGAAATATAGGCATGCTTTCAAGTTCAACAATTAAACGCAATACTATATATGGCCAATCTAGCCTAGGGAAGATCCACCCCATATATATATATATATATATATATATATATATATATATATATATATATATATATATATATATACACACACACACACACACACACACACACACATCAACTACCAGTCAGTGACTCAGTACCGTACAAGGCCAATCCAGCCCAAGGGTAAATTTATCCCCAAATATAAATGGCTCGGACAAGATCCATGTCCAGGAAAAATTCATCAAAATCATAAATAAATAAGGCAAGTCCCTGCCCTGGGAAGTCCATCTCGAACATATATAAATAAGTAAGGTACGTCCATGCCCTGGGAAATTCATCCCGAATATAAATCATCTAAGTAGGACAAGTCCATTCCCTGGGAAGTCCATCTCGAATATAAATCATCTACACTCACTGTGGGGGGTGCAAACTCCGGAGTGGCTCCTTCAGCCCAACGTGATATAAAGCCGATATGGCCTGCTGCAGACGGGCAACCCCGATCCATATAATAATAAAGCATGTAAGGCCTGCTATAGACGGGCAACCCCGATCCACATAATAATAATATAAATAAAGCCGATATAGCCTGCTGCAGCGCGCAACTCGATGCCATAAATATCCTCACAATGGATGAATATGATTGAGTATGAAATGTATATTTTTTTAAACAATTAAATTCAACAGCACCATGACCCTATGGTCCCAAAATATCGGCACGTAGGCTAAACATGATCTTTAATACAAGTCTCAATTACAAAATATGAACGCTCATTCAACCACGAGTCCAACCATACCAACTTTACCGAATTCCGACATCAACTCGACCTCCAAATCTCAAATCTTATTTTCAAATCCCTAAAACCCAAATCCTCGAATTTCACCTCAAAAACATGTAATCTAGTCGAAATGCTCAATGATAATTCAATATTATTGACTAGCAATGATCACAAGAGACTTACCTCAAGTTTTCCCGTGAATTCTCGCTCAAAAATCGCCTCAACCCGTGTTCTTTCGCCTAAAAATGTTGAAATGAGCTAAAACATAAAACTGCTCAATAAAACACTAATTTGGTCTCTAAAAGTCTATTTTCCGTCACTAAAAGTCTATTTCCCGTCACTAAAGGTCCGCACCATAACCTGCTTGCACCAATAATTTATTTATTCACTAAAAAGGCTCTAACTTCATCATATGAACTCGGAATTCAGCGATTTCTGTTCCTATGAGTCACAAATAATAATACGAACCTAGTTGTTCAATCAAAACTCAATTCGGAGCTCATTTTCTCAGTACAATACCAATTTCGCTCGTTAAACAATTAACTCATATTTCACGCTAAAAACCAATCGCAACTTGATGAAATTAGACCAAACCTTTCAGATCATTCCTATAATTCATTATCAAACTCTCAGAAGTCTCGAAATCAAATTTTGATCTCTAAAACTATAAATGGACTTTTGGATCATTACATGCTTATGCTCAAAATACCAAACTCTTCCAAAAACCCTTCCCCGACATCCTATAGTTTATCAACCATAACTTTTTGTTCCCAACTCTAACTACCAAACGATTTAAATTTCTGAAAACTAAATACAAAGAGCTACAACTTTTATTTTTGGATCAATGCCAAATTCCTTATAGATTACGATATATAAGCTTCCAAAGTCAGTCCCGTGCAGCAGAAATTTCTGCGATGCACACTGCCAGGCAAAACAACTGTAGTACCAGATTTCAGTTAATCGATCATAACTTTTTGTACAAATCTTCAAATAATAAATGGTTTACATTTCTGAAAACTAGACGCAAAGGGATACAACTTTCATATTTGAATCATCTCTAAATTCTTACAGATTACGAGATATAAGATTCCAAAGTCAGCCTTGTACAAAAGAAATTTCTGCGATGTACACTGCTGTAGCCAAAAACCAACAGTTAAAAATGGCCTAAAAATGGTCTGAAACCACTCCGAAACTCACCCGAGCCCTTCGGGACCCCGTCCGAACATAACAACAAGTCTCAAAAACATATTATGGACTTAGTCGAGGCCTCAAATCACATCAAACAACACTAAATCACGAATCGCATCCCAATTCAAGCCTAATGAAACTAAGAAATTCCAACTTCTACATTCGATGCCGAAACCTAACAAATCAAGTCCGACTGACCTCAAATTTTGTATACAAGTCATAAATGACATAACGGATCTAAGAAAATTTCCAGAACTAGATTCCGACCCCGATATCAAAAAGTCAATTCCCCGGTCAAACTTCCAAACTTAAATTTCATACTTTCGCCATTTCAAGCCTAATTTAACTACGAACTTTCAAATAATTTTTCGGACACACTCCTAAGTCCAAAATCACCATATGGAGCTATTAGAATCATCAAAATTTTATTCAGTGGTCGTTTACGTATAAGTAAACATCCGGTCAAGATAATGTCCCAAACCCTCCCCCACCTCCACCAAGAGCAGCGCACCGGGTGTTGCCGAATGAGGGCTATGCAAGTGCAAGATTAGGGCGGGCAACTTCTAAATTAAGGTGATGCTTACACTGCTTTGAGAAACGGGGTTTCTTCACCGGAGCTCCACACCAAAATGCCTACAAGTATCTCAAGGGTTTCATCGATACTTGTTGGGGGAGCAAGCAAACAAATGTCACCGAGGATGCACTGCGGTTAAGGCTGTTTCCCTTTTCTCTACGGGGAAAGGCTTTGGACTGGTTAGAGAGATTGACCAAACATTCCATCAACTTGGGATGAGTTGGCCGAGATGTTCATTGCCAAATTCATCTCCTCAGGGCACATAGCTACACTAAGGGATGAAATTTCAGCTTTCAAACAAGAGCCCAATGAGCCATTGCACGAGATTTGGGAAAGATATCACACCATGATCAAAGAATGCCCGAACAATGATATGACCGAGGCCATGATCCAACAGACCTTCTATAAGGGGATCAACACAACAAATCAGTGTGTGGTAAATCAACTCGCTGGGGGTAACTTCATGAACACGCCTTATGTTGAAGCTTGTGAAATCTTGGATGAGATGGCAGACACCTCTTCGGCGTGGCAAAGTAGAGCCAATGTTCCTCAAGGTGACCCAAATTTTATTCACCTACATAAGGAGCTACATGATCATGGGCAATCTATTACGCAGTTGAGAACCACCATGAACCAATTGGCCAAGGCTCAGCTTCAACAGGTTCAAGGGTCGAAACAGGTGAATGCTATGGAAGGGGTGAACATGATGGTAAACAAGAGACGACAACGAGGTCAACAAGTACAAAACCATCTGGAATAATTTGAGCAAAGTAATAGTGGGTATAATCAAGATGATTCATATGATGAGCAATATGAAGAGGTTCAATATGTCAACAATTATCAAGGTCAAAGAAGCAATGCTCCAAATCAACAACAATGGAGATCACAAGGAAACCAAGGAAACTGGAACAACCAAGGCCACCAAGGAAATTGGAATGGTGGCAACAACAATAATCAAAGCAATTGGGGTAATCAAGGCAATTGGGGAGGAAATAATCAAGGTAATTGGGGTGGCAACAATCAAAGCAATTGGGGGAACAACAATAATCAATGGGGTTGGAACAATAACAATCAAGGAAATCGGGGGTCGAGTTTTTAGAGGCCCCCGGCGTATCAACAACCAAACAACCCGTCTCCATATCTGTCGTAAGGTCTTAGTTCTTCCAATAGTGAAATGGGATGGATTGAAAATATGTTTAAGCAAATGATAGAGAAAAACACCGACTCCGATGCCCAATTAGCCTCCCACAACACTTCTATCCGCAACTTGGAGGTTCAACTTGGCCAAATTTCTCAAGCTTTAAATACTCGCCCAAAGGGGGCACTACCTAGTGATACGGTGGTGAACCCGAAAGGTGGGAATACGGGGCATGCAATGGCCGTGACAAAAAGAAGTGGGAGAGGTGAAGTTGCTAGTACCTCAAACCAAAGAAGACATGTGGGTGATGATGTGTTGGTGCAAGATGATGATGATACAAGCAATGATGTTCAAGGTAATGAAGAAGCAAGGATTGATATTGATGAAAATGTGGCAGAGACGCAAGAAGAAGTGAACCTGTCTAGGGAGCACGTAACTGACATGCTGGAACCGGTAGTGCCAAAGGCTAAGGTACCAATGCCAAGGCCTCCTTCTATATACCCTCAAAGACTTGCAAAGCAAAACAATGAGAATTAATTCAAGAAATTCATTGATATGATGAAAATTTTGTATATAAATATGCCATTGGTTGAAGCCTTAGAACAAATGTCGGGATATGCCAAGTTCATGAAGGATTTGGTAACAAAGAAGAGATCAATGAACTGTGAAATGATCAAAATGACACATCAAGTGAGTGCTATGGTGCACTCCATGGCTCTAAAGTTGGAAGACCCCGGTGTTTTTACAATCTCGTGAACTATTAGGAGTACCGATTTCGCCAAAGCTTTATGTGATTTGGGGGTAAACATTAACTTGATGCCCTATTCTGTGTTCAAAATGTTGGGGATTGGGCAACCAAACCCACATCCATGGGGTTGCAAATGGCGGATCGGACAATGAAAAGGCTATTAGGGATCATCGTTGATGTGTTAGTTAAGGTCGATAAGTTCATCCTTCCCGCAGATTTTTTGATACTTGACTTTGAGGTTGACTATGAGGTGCCAATCATTATGGGGAGACCTTTCATTGCTACAGGGAAGGCCTTAGTTGATGTGGAAGCTGGAGAGCTCACCTTCCTGGTGGGCGATGAAAAAGTGGTGTTCCACGTTTGTAAATCAATGAGGCAGCCAAATAGCAACGAAGTGTGTTCGTTCGTGGATCTTGTGACCGAAGTAATTGTTGATGACACAAGTGCTGTGATAAATGTGGAAGATAACTTGGAAATTGTGTTGTTGAATCATAATGAGGATGAGAAGAAAGGCTTTGTAGAATGTGTCAATGCTTTGCAAGGAATGGGATCATATACTTATAAGCCCCGAAAACTTTCCTTTGATCTCGAAAACCGGAAGACTCCACCAACAAAGCCCCAATCGAGGAGCCTCCCACCTTGGAGTTAAAGCCTTTGCATTCACACCTCAGGTATGAGTTTCTAGGCCCTTGTTCCACTTTACCTGTTATTTTTTCCTCGTGCTTAAGTAACGTGCAGGTAGATGCCACCCTTGCAATGCTTCAAAGGAGAAATAAAGCAATAGGTTGGACATTGGCAGATATTCGAGGTATAAGCCCCGCCTTTTGCATGCACAAAATTATTTTGGAGGAGGATTCCAAACCCTCCGTGGAACATCAAAGACGATTGAATGAGGTCATGCAAGAGGTAGTAAAGAAAGAGATCATCAAGTAGTTGGATGCCGGGGTGGTTTACCCCATTTTCGATAGTTCGTGGACCTCGCCAGTGCAATGTGTCCCAAAGAAAGGGGGCATGACTGTGATCACAAATGAAAAAAATGAATTGATCCCCACAAGAACTGTCACTGGGTGGAGAGTGTGCATGGATTATAGAAATCTCAACAAAGTTACGCAGAAAGACCATTTTCCGCTTCCATTTCTTGATCAAATATTGGACAGGTTAGCCGGACGTGCTTATTATTGCTTATTGGATGGATATTTAGGATACAACTAGATTCTTATTGCACCTGAATACCAAGAGAAGACCACCTTCACTTGTCTATATGGCACTTTAACATTCTCGCGAATGCTATTCGGGTTATGCAATGCACCGACAACTTTTCAGCGGTGTATGCTGTCTATGTTCATTGATATGGCGGAGGACTTTCTCGAGGTTTTCATGGATGATTTCTCTGTCGTAGGGGATTCTTTTGAAGTGTGCTTGGATAAGTTGGATAAGGTATTGGCACGTTGTGAAGAAACTAGCTTGGTGCTGAATTGGGAGAAGTGTCACTTTATGGTCAATGAGGGCATTGTCCTTGGTCACATGATTTGCAAGAATGGTATTGAGGTTGATAAAGCAAAAATTGAAGTGATATCAAAACTCCCTCCCCCTACTTCCGTAAAAGGAGTGAGAAGCTTTCTAGGTCATGCGGGGTTTTACCGCCGATTCATTAAGGACTTTTCTAAGGTGGTAAACCCCTTGTGCAAACTCTTGGAGAAAGATGCCAAGTTCCTTTTGAATGAAGATTGTATGAAGGCATTTGAACTACTCAAGTATAAGTTGACTACCACTCCTATTATCACCGCGCCAAATTGGAGCTTACTATTTGAGCTCATGTGTGATGCAAGCGATGTGGCAGTTTGTGCGGTATTGGGGCAACGAATTAATAAGATCTTTCATCCGGTCTACTCTGCTAGCAAGACCATGAACGAGGCCCAAGTCAACTATACAGTGACCGAGAAAGAACTCCTAGCCATTGTCTTTGCTATGGAGAAGTTCCGCCCATACCTAATGGGTACAAAGGTGATTGTTCACACAGACCATGAGGCACTGCATTATTTGACACGAAAGAAAGACTCTAAGGCAAGGTTGATGCGGTGGGTACTTCTATTGCATGAGTTTGATCTAGAGATTCAAGACCGAAAGGGTAGTGAGAATCAAGTGGCAGACCACTTGTCCCGATTGGAGGAGGAGGGGAGGCCACATAATGGCCTTGATATCAATGATTCATTTTCTGACGAACAACTCCTTTCCATTTCTATGACTGGGATGCCATGGTTTGCCGATGTGGCCAACTATCTTGTGAGTGGAATTGTTCCAAATGAGTTCTCCTCAAATCAAAGGAAGAAGCTCAAACGGGACTGCCTGGACTACTATTGGGATGAGCCATATCTCTTCAAAATTTGTACTGATGGTGTTATCCGAGGATGTGTACCAGAAGAAGAACAATTGGGTATTCTTGAAGCTTGCCACTCTTCGCCATATGGTGGTCACATAGTGGGGCGAGAACTGCTACAAAGATCCTAAGCCGTGGATTCTATTAGCCTACCTTGTACAAAGACGCTAGCAAGCTCGTTAAGCGTTGTGATGATTGCCAAAGGGCCAGTGAGATCTCCAAGAAAAATGATATGCCCCTCACCACCATCCTAGAGATTGATATTTTCGATGTGTGGGACATTGACTTTATGGGTCCATTTGTGAGCTCGTGTGGGAACACCTATATTATTATTGTTGTGGATTACATTTCCAAATGGGTCGAAGCTATGGCTTTGCCCAACAATGAAGCACGGGGTGTGGCGGCTTTCTTGAAGAAAAACATATTCACAAGGTTCGGCACCCCAAGGGCCATCATTAGTGATGGGGGTTCACATTTTTGCAACAAAGCCTTTGACACTTTACTCTCCAAGTATGGTGTCACTCACAAGGTGTGAACCCCCTATCATCCCCAGGCAAGTGGACAGGTTGAAGTCTCCAACAGGGAGATCAAGAGTATTCTATCCAAGACTGTCAATGCAAATCGGACTGATTGGTCAATGAAACTTGATGATGCTCTTTGGGCCTATAGAATAGTTTACAAGACTCCAATTGGTATGTCTCCGTATCGGTTGGTATTTGGGAAATCATGTCACCTTCCGGTGGAATTAGAGCTTAAGGTCATGTGGGCGTTAAAGAAATTGAACCTTGAGTGGGATGTAGCTGCCAATCTTCGGGTGGAGCAATTAAATGAACTTGATGAGTTCCGGTTCCATGCTTACTACGGTTCGTCCTTGTATAAGGACAAGATGAAGTACCTACATGATAAGTATATCCAGAACAAAGAATTCAAAGAAGGTGATCTTGTTCTTTTATTCAACTCTCGGTTACGGATGTTTTCAGGAAAGCTTAAATCAAAGTGGAGTGGTCCTTTTGAAGTGGTACATGTGACTCCTTTTGGTGCTCTTGATTTGAAAAATAAGAATGATGAGATCTTTAGAGTCAATGGGCACCGGGTGAAGCACTACCTTGGTAAGGTTGATAATAGTTACGTTGTGGCATTTCTCTATTTCAAATGAATGATGGTAACATGCGTCGTGTCGCGACGTTAAATTAGGCGCTTCTTGGGAGGCAACCCATATGTTTTTCTTTCTTTTTATTTTCTTGTTTAGATTAGGCATTATTTTGGACTAATTGGTTATGAAGTGTATGCAGGAATTGGGTGTGCAGTGCAGAAAATTGACAAGACAAAAATTGGCCAAGTGGTGAAATTGTGCGGACCGCACAAGCCCTTCGCGGCCGCATAATTTTGTGTGCGGTCGCACAACTAAAAGATGGAAAATGCCAACTCTCTGAAGTTTGGCCTGATAAAATCCTTTATGGATTCGCGGTCGCGATCAAAATTTCGCGGACCGCACAGATTGTGCGGCCGCAACCATTTTTATGCGGACCGCATCACTGAATCAGCTGCTGAGTTAGAAAAGGTAAAGAGTGCGGATCGTACCAAAATTGTGCGGCCGCACTCAGGTAAGTCGGTGGGCCAACATCGTTAGAGTATAAATAGGACTTTTTGAGACTATTCACACTTTACACCCTCTGACCTCTCAAGCTAGACTAAAGCACAATATCTCTTTATTGTTTTCAATCTCATCCCATATTCATCAAGTGTTGATTTCCTACTATATTTCATTACTGGTATGTTGATTTCAATGAATTAATTTCATCTTTTTCTTTTTTTTCTCTTTGTTTTAGTTTTCTTTTTATCTAGGGTTAGATTCATGCCAAAAATGTCAAATTGATGCTTGATTCTCGCTTAGAAGCATGTGGGTAGTGTTTGAATGCATAATGGGGGCTGGGGTTAGTAGTTTTTATTGTTTAATTGCCAAAAATCATGCCTAATTAGTGAAAACCCTAGTATTAATCGTACTCTAGTGTCTCTCTGATTTGAATTTCGCGGCCGCACACATTTTTGTGCGGTCCGCGCTAGGGTATGCGGTCGCATACAAAATTGTGCGGTCCGCGATACCCTAGGTTGAAGGCACTTGTCATTGCTAAGTTTGTGCGGCCGCACTCAATTTTGTGCGGTCCACGGTTGGTTTTTGCAGCCGCACTCAATTTTGTACGGTCCGCACCATTAAACTTCAGAGACCTAACAAATCAATTATGCGGCCGCACTCAATCTTGTGCGGTCCGCGATGGGTTTTCGCAGCCGCACTCAAAAGTATGCGGTCCGCGCTGAGTTAACTTCAGAGAACCAGTAGTCTGAACCTTGGATCTCCACGACCGCACTCAATTTTGTGCAGTCCGCGATAGGTATTATACGGCCACACTCATTTTTGTGCGGTCCGCGATGGGCAGTCTACGGCCGCACTCACTTTTATGCGGTCCGTGCTGCCCTGTTCTGAGAAGCAGTGTCTTTTTTTTTCAACTGTAATTTAATAACACATGTTGAACCCCAATTCTAACTGACTTTCACTACTTGTGTGTTGCAGACAATGGTGCGTTCTCATGGTCGAGGTGATATTTCCAAAGGGAGGGGATAATCCTCCCGAGGCCGGGGTAAAGGAAAACCTAACGTGCCACTATCAGTCCAGAAAGTCTTGGGAGAAAAGACTACTCTCAGTAGACCAACTCCGGACTCCTCAGACACGAGTGAATACCTCCCATCCTGAGAAACTTCTGAGGGGGTTCTGTACAACTACAACTGGGGGCACAATCACAACAATTCCCCAATAGACTCCGTTTAGTCAATGAACCTTCCTCATCCTCTAGTTTTTCTAATGGCTCAGAGGGAGGTAGTCAGGAATATGAACCATCTTCCCCACCTGCTACAACACCTACCACAACAGCTACCCTAATCAATTTAGATGATGATGATGATGAGGTCCCGGATGACGGGAGAGGGGGTGACACAATTATGGGAAGCCTAGCTAGATCAAGGAAGCCGGAGGTGTGAGCTGATAGATTTGTAACTGAGAAGGCGTATGCAAACTTTCGGGAATGGTGGCCCCAAAGGTAGCTCACTCTTGAGCGGTAATTCATAACCAAAGACCTAAGCCAGCACAATCCGAATGTCCTAAAGCAATTTACGGAGAGAAAAGGATGGAAATGGTTCACCGGCCGGTTGCAAGATGCCAATGAATACCTCGCCAAGGAATTTTATGCCAATGTTGCCCACATCAAAAAGGGTACAAAGGTGACGAAGGTCCGGAACTTGAAAATCCGGTTTGATGGCCATGCACTGAACAAATATATAGGGTTTGAGTAGGTCGAGGCAGTGCAATACCTGGAGAAGCTAGCCTTGGGTGATGCAGTTCGCCCATGGCTAGCTGAGATACTTGCTATTCCGGGGACAACACCTGCATGGCTCACAACAGGAGTTCAAATTGTCAGTGCCACCCTTAACTTTGAAGAAAAAGGGTGGCAAACATTCGTGTGCAGCCATCTTGACCCGTGCCAGCATGAGAATGTCCTTCCACTCCCCCGGGCAGTATTGGTAGCTTCCATCATAGTAGGCTATCCTATTAATGTAGGAAACATGATATCCTACAACATTTCCAATGCAGTCCAGAAAGAAGAAATATCGTATCCCTAACCCAACTTCCTCACAAAGTATTTCCAAGACTAAGGGGTAAAGCCGAGACATTTTGATGTGGAGGTGAAGGCTAAAAAGCCTTTCTCATGATACCACTTCCATGGAGCGGACAACCCTAAATTCAAGGGTAAAGCCACTACCTCCACTGGCCAGTCTGAAGAGCCAGGGGTAGTGGCCACCGGGTCAGTTGCCGAGCCCTCCACAGCATCCGGTACTTCTACCGGAGTAGCTGCCATGGCTCCTCCTTCCTCCGGACCATCCCTCTCAGTGCCACTGTCAGTGCCCACATCTTCTACCTAACCTCAGACTGCACTGCGGGTTTCACAGACACTATCCACTCCCAACAACTGGATACAGGCAGCTACCACAAAGCTGGCTGCCATATCCAGTGCAGTGGCAGCACAATCTTCAACCCCATCAGAGCTTCAGGTACCTCCATCAGTGGAGGAATCTTTGAAGAAGATTCTGGATGACCAGAAGAAGATCCAGGAGACTCTTGATACACATGGGAGGATTATCAAGGATTTGGGGAAACAGGTGAAGAAGATGCGAAAGGCTCAAGCATCTAAGAAGTTGGTGGAGAAGTTGAGCAAAGAGGTTGAGAAGATTGCTTCTGCTGGTGATATTCCACTGGACCTGCTCATGGAGGAGACAGTCCCAGCAGCACACGCAGCAGTGCCCGAGGCATCAGAGGCAACAGCAACCCCGTAGTACCCCAGTCAGAGGATGTGGAGATCCAGTTAGAGGATACAGAGGGTGCTGATGAGCCCATGCATGCTGAGGACCCCGTCCATGTTGAGGACCCGATGGGAGGTTGTTGACCACATAGGGAGTTTTCTATACTCTCTACCCCTTTTCCCTGTTCTTATTTGTTATGAGCATTGATGACAATGCTATTTTTCATTTAGGGGGTGGTCCATTTTGATTTGATGACATTTGGTATGTAATAACCATTATACTATTTTTCTTTATCTTTCTTTATCTTTATTTTCACTTTTGGTATGTATATATTCTTACCATTCGATGTATATATTCATTTCCGTTATGTATATATTCGCTTTACTTCATTTTGTACATATTCAGTCTACTTTCCGTAGTTTACTTCATAACTTCTTTCGTTGTTTTTCCTTAGTGGTATACCTTCTTATTTACTTTAGTAGCTTCTTTTTAAGTTGTTAGCTTCTTTTTACGTTTTGTGTGAACAATAAACCTTTGGTTTTCTTAATGCCACGGTTCTTTCCAAAGGTGGATGTTGTGTGAACCGGGTGGCTCTTTCCAACGATGGATGGCGTGACAACCTTCTTAAGGAATTGAGTCTGTTTTCTTTATGTTTTTGTATATATTGTAGTAATGAATAAAAGTGTCTCAAGCAGGATTCACTTGGTACTAACATATTTACCTTCGACCTTATGGTTAGAAACAAGTTGATTGGCAAAGAATAGCTCTAGTTGTGACATTTAGACTCTTGTGTTGACTAAAACAATCATCAAATGATTTCTTTGAGCCATTTATGATTTTCAAACTTAGCTAGGGTTGTTGTGGGCCCTCAACTCTGTTCTCTTTAACAATCCAGCAGCTTGAGAGGTGAGGTATTGAATTGCAAGTCCAAGTTCCGTGCCAATAAGTCTAGAACTTGCCCTAAATGTTTGTCTAGGCGAAATTCTAAGTGTAGCTCGACTTGAGAAATGATTGTAGGCTCTCCTTGATCCAAATTGAAACTTGAAAGCTTCCGTAGCCTACCAAAGTGAGTAAAGTAGAAAGTTGAAGGGATTCAAAGAAAGCAATGATGAAAGGCATGGAGTGATTAGAAAAGGAGAAAAATGATTGTCATGAGCAAAAAAGAGTGACATTACGTCTCTCTAGTTCCCCTAAGGAAGAAGAAAATGACTCAAAGAGTCAAGAAAGTATGAGCCAAAAAGAGGAAATGGAGTGCTTAAGGAAAGATAAAACCATCATATGCTGATAAGTCCTACCTTGATTCAAAAGCCTTCATTACATTCCCGCAAAAGCCCTATATGATTTCAAGTTGAGTGAGCGTACATTAGTGGTGATTTACATAAGGCGAAAGCTTATGGAACTTAGAGCCGGACTTGTGACATTCTTTTGAGAGCGATGAGCGCACTTCTTCACAATCCTTGTTTTGAATGTTACATTCTAAATTGAGATTTGCTCATGGAGAGTAGAGGAGGAGGAGTTTGGGTTCCACAATGACCTACGTGATAGAGTGAGCTTCCTTGGTAAATTAAGTCAACTCTTGATGCTCTAGTGTCATATTAGAACTATGGTACTCAAAAAGTCAAAACATGGTGTTGTTAATAATTCATTTGTATTGAGGGTAATTTTTAGTCCCAATTAATGCATGATTGATTCACCTTAGGCCAGCTGAAATATCTTTTTTTCTAGTGGAGTTGTGAATTATCTTATTTGCTTGAGGACAAGCAAAAGCTTAAGTTTGGGGAAGTTGATAAGTAGGGATTTAAACCTATTATTTGCTCTCTTTGACTTGTGTTTTAGGCCAAAAATGCTTGAAGGTATTCCCGGAAACTAATAAAATATGCTTGCTTGCAGGAATTGTTCAAAATGAGCCAAAGGAATCAAAATCAACTCACAAAGGAGTCAAAACTTGAATAAAAACCAAGGCTAGGCAAAGAGGTCTGAAAGTGCGGACCACACAAATATTGTGCGGCCGCGAAAGCATGATGCGGCCGCGATCATAATTATGCGGTCCACAAGAGGGAGATTCAGAGAGTGTGATTTTGGGCTAAATGATGAGCGCGGACCGCACCAGAAATATGCGCCGCGAAAGTCCCTGTGCGGCCGTAATTGAAATTACGCGGACCGCGATGATTGAGATTCAAAGAGCTGATAACTTGAGCTAAAGAGAGAAGTGCAGACCGCACCAGAATTGTGCGGCCGCGATCGAAATTATGCGGTCCGCAAGATGAAGAATCAGAGAGTTGATTTCAAGCTAAACTCAAGCAAGTGCGGACCGTATCACTTTTATGCGGCCGCATAATCTGGAGCGCGGCCACACTTAGAATTATGCGGTTTGCGAAAGTTCAGGTCAAGTCAAATCCAAAAGAGAAGAACGCGGACAGCATCAGAATTATGCGGCCGCGAAAGCAAGAGTGCGGCCACACTCAGCATTACGCGGCCGCACAACCTCCGCAGGGGTATTTTTGTCAGATATTTTTAGCTTAGTATAAAAAGAACTTTTTGTCATATTTAGGTTATGTTATGTTTTGTATGAGCACCTAAGACGGCTGACTTTTCTATTTTCGGAAATTTTGTACTAGATTCACTTCTTAACATTAGATTTTCATTCCATAATTTATTATTATGGATTTTATCCTTATTTTATCTTTAATTTCTGTTATTTCCATGAGTAGCTAAACCCATAGCTAGGGTTGTGACCCAACCCTAGTATGGGTATTTAATGGGTATTTGATTTTAGGGCTTGAATGTGAATGGGTTAGTGATATTTAGCCTAGTTCTTGCTAGAACTCAAGAATTAATGGCTGCAAACATTGATTCATGCCTTTATGACTTAGTCTCAACTTGAGAAAGAGAGATTAAGTCTAGGAAAACTAGGCTAACAAGGAATTGGGGTGAACTCAACAAATTGATAGCCCCAATTAAAGGGTTAAAACTAGAGATAGTAATACCCAACTTGAGCTAATATCACTTGATTTGCATGAATACCCATTTGGACTTGAGAAAGCCAAATTGGGCAAAATCACTCAAACTACCGATAGGTATAGAGTGAGTACCCGGGTGTGATAGCTATATTATAATCCCAACTAATCAAGCTTGCCCTAGATTTTACTACCCGTTAGATATTCACCTAGGTAGAAGTCACTACCCTAATCTCTTTAAACATTTGAAAAACAACAATAAAATTATTGTCCTTAGTTTCTATTATTGCAATCTTTAGAGTAAAGTTAGAAGTAGAAATCAAACCCAAACTTGTGGAAGTGTAATTAGATTCAAAACCCGCATCTAGCTTAGATATAAACCTAATTCCAAACATTAACTCCCTGTGAATTCGATCCCGACCTAGTTGGGTTAAAACTGCATCGACCACCCTCGCTACTCAATAGTAGTATAGACTTGGACTCGATCAAGTTCCACCTATCATTTTTTTTACATGATGTTTCTAAAAAAAAAAATTATGAAATGAAAGAAAATGATAATTTTGGAAAGTTTTGGAATCTATTTGCAATGAAAATAGGATTCAATCTTAATTAATTTATATCTTTAAGCTGATACATCTTGGCGGTGCCCGGATGAATAGAATATCGGGAACTGTGGGACTCCTCAAGGATCAACTCACGAAGTGCATCCACATTAGGCACACAAATACGACCCTGCATCCTCAAAACTCCATCATCTCCAACAGTAACCTGCTTGGCATCCCCGTGCCGCACTATGTCTCTAAGGACAAGTTAATGAAGATCGTCATCCTGCCGATCTCTGATGCGCTCAAACAAAGAAGACCGAGCAACTGCACAAGCTAGAACACGGCTGGGCTCAGAAACATCTAACCTCATGAACTGTTTAGCCAAGGCCTGAACATCCAATGCAAGCGGTCTCTCACCAATTGGAATATATACAAGGCTACCCATACTTACTGACTTACTACTCAAAGTGTCGGCCACCACGTTGGCCTTCCCGGGATGATACAATATGGTGATATCATAGTCTTTCAATAGCTCCAGCCACCTCCTCTGCCTCAAATTGGGTTCCTTCTGCATGAACAAATACTGCAAGCTCCGATGATCAGTGAATACCTCACATGGCACGCCGTAAAGATAGTGCCTCCAAATCTTCGGCGCGTTAACAATGGCTGCCAGCTCTAGATCATGAACATGGTAATTATTCTCGTGAACCTTCAGCTGCCGTGAAGCATATACAATAACCTTGCCACCCTGCATCAATACCGCACCCAGACTAATACGGGATGTGTCACAGTATACTGTATAAGATCCTGAACCTGTGGGTAACACCAATACCGATGCTGCAGTCAAAGCAGTCTTGAGCTTTTGAAAGCTCGCTTCACACTCGTTTGACCACCTGAACGGGGCACCCTTATGGATCAATCTAGTCAATGGGGCTTCTATGGATGAAAACCCCTCCACAAATAGACGGTAATAGCTCGCCAAACCCAGGAAACTACAGATCTCTATAGATGATGTGGGTCTAGGCCAGTCCTAAACTGCCTCAATCTTCTTAGGATCCACCTGAATACCCTATGCTGATACAACGTGACCCAAGAAAGCAACTGAACTCAACCAAAACTCGCATTTTGAGAACTTAGCATATAATTGGTTATCTTTCAGAGTCTGAAGAACGATCCGAAGGTGCTTCTTATGCTCCTCTCGATCGTGGGAGTAGATCAAGATATCATCAATAAACACAACCATAAAAGAATCCAAGTAGGGTCTGAACACCCGGTTCAACAAATCCATGAATGCTGCTGGGGCATTTGTCAGCCCAAATGACATCACTAGAAACTCATAATGCCCATACCGAGTACGAAAAGCTGTCTTAGGAACATCAGATGCTCTAATCCTCAACTGATGGTAGCTATATCTCAAATCAATCTTTGAAAACACCTTGGCACCCTGAAGCTGATCAAATAAATCATCAATCCTCGGCAATGGATACTTGTTCTTGATGGTGACTTTGTTCAACTGTCGACAATCTATACACATCCTCATCGATCCATCTTTCTTCTTCACAAACAACACAGGTATATCCCAGGGCGAGGCACTAGGTCTAATGAAGCCCTTATCAAGCAAATCTTGCATCTGCTCCTTCAATTCTTTCAACTCTAGCGGGGCCATGCGATATGGCGGAACAGAAATAGGCTGAGTGCCCGAAGCCAAATCAATGCAGAAATCAATATCCCTGTCGGGTGGCATCCCCGACAGGTCTGCAGGAAACACCTCTGGAAACTCACGAATAATCGGCACCAAATCTATGGAAGGAACCTCTGCACTAGATTCGCGGACATAAGCCAAATAAGTTAGACACCCCTTCTCGACCATATGCCGAGCCTTCACATAAGAGATAACCCTGCTGGCAGAATGACTAAGATTCCCTCTCCACTCTAATCGAGGCAACCCCTGCAAGGCTATGGTCACCGTCTTGGCGTGACAATCCAATATAGCATGATAAGGTGACAGCCAATCCATACCCAGTATGACATCAAAATCAACCATGTCGAGAAGTAAGAGATCTACACGAGTCTCAAGACTCCCAATGGTGACCACCCACAAACGATAAACACGATCTACAACAATATTATCTCCCACTGGTGTGGACACATACACAGAAGAACCCAAAAAATCACGGGGCACAACCAAATAGGAAGCAAAATAGAATGACACATAAGAGTAAGTAGATCCAGGATCAAATAGAACTGAAGCATCTCTACTGCAAACTGAAACAATACCTGTGATAACAGTGTCAGATGATTCAGCCTCAGGCCTGGCTGGGAAAGCATAACACCGGGGCTGGGCCCTACCACCCTGAACTTCATCCCTGGGACGGCCTCTAACTGGTTGGTCTCCATCTCTAACAGCCTGACCTCCATCTCTAACAGTCTGGCCTCTACCTTTGGCTGCCTGACCCCTGCCTCTGGCTGGCTGAGCAGGTGCTGCAGCAACTGGTGCCAGAACCATGGCACAAGAACTCTGATGCTGTGAGCTGCCCGTTGTCCGAGGGCAAAATCTAGAAACGTGACTCGAATCACCACATGTATAACATAACTTTGGTTGCTTTGACTGCTGACCCTGAAACTAACCCTGTCGACCTGAATAACCACCCTGATAACTCTGGAGTGCAGGTGCACTAATAGGAGCTGGTGGTGCACTGTAGGCTAGCTGGTCGGAATAATGCATCTGAGGGCCACGACCACCTGAGGCACCCTGGGATACCTGGAGCGCTGAATGAAACGACCTGGGAGGATGGCCTCTACCAAAAGTACTCCTGCCTCTAGATGAGGCACCGCTGAACTCACCGGAATGATGAGGTCTCTTGTTAGACCCCTGACCTCCCTAAGTAAGAACCAGTTCGACTCGTCTGGCGACATTAGCAGCCGCCTGAAAAGAAATCTCACTCCCAGTTTCCTTAGCCATCTCCAATCTGATAGGCTGAGCAAGTCCATCAATAAACCTCCTCACCCCCTCTCTCTCTCTCTCTCGGTGGGAAGCAGAAGAATAGCATGATGGTCCAAATCCACAAAACGGGTCTCATACTGAGTAACAGTCATACTGCCCTGCTGGAGACACTCAAACTGATTGTGACGCTCCTCTCTCAATGTGATAGGCAGAAATTTCTCTATGAAGAGCTGAGAGAACTGGTCCCAAGTAAGAGAAGGCGACCCAGCTGGTCTGGTCAACAAGTAATCTCTCCACCATTTCTTGGCAGAACCAATCATCTAAAATGCAGCAAAATCGACCCCATTGGTCTCCACTATACCCATGTTCCGTAAAACCTCGTGACAGCTGTCAAGATACTCCTGGGGATCCTCTGAAAGAGCACCACTGAAGTGAACATGAAAGAGCTTGATAAACCTTTCCAATCTCCATAAAGCCTTAGAAGACATAGCTGGCCCATCTCCGACCTGTGCCGCAATAACCGGCTGAACTAATCCGACTGGCTGAGCTGCTGGAGCCTGATACTGGGGAGTTATCTGCTCCAGAGCGGGAGTGGTAGGAGTCTGGGCTCCTCCTCCAGCCTGAGAGACTGCTGGTGCCATGGGAAATGTGTCAGTCTGGGCCACACTCTCCATAAGGCCCACCAAACGGACCAAAGCATCCTGAAGTACTGGGGTAGCAATGAACCCCTCCGGAACCTGAGCTGGTCCAGCAGGAACAGTCTGGGCTGGAACCTCCTCGTCAAGCTCTATCTGAGGCTCCACTGCTGGGGCTGCTGCTCGGGCCCTAGGTTGAGTCCTGCCCCTTCCTCGGCCTCTGGCACGACCTCGGCCTCGACCTCTGCCCCGCGTAGGAGCTGTCACTGGAGGCTCTGGCTGCTGCTCAGCTGAGGAAGTGGTACGTGTTCTCGCCATCTGCGAGAGAATAAGAGTAGAAGAGTTCAATCAGTATTGAGAAAGCAAAATCGCACGACAAAGAAGAATATAAGTGAAACTTGTTCCTAAACCTCAAAGTCTCTAGAAGATAAGCACATATGTCTCCGTACCGATCCTCCAGACTCAACTAAGCTTTCTCGTGAATCGCGAGACCTAAGCAACCTAGTGCTCTGATACCAACTATCACGACCCAAAATTTTCCACTGACGGGACCGTGATGGTGCCTAACATTTCACTTGCTAGGTAAGCCAACGTTAGAAAATCGTTAAACCAATTCCTTATTTCCATTCAGTAAATAACAATAATTAACTAAGATGAAATATAATAAGTGCGGAATATCATAAAACTGTATTAATTACTACCACCTGGATCTGGAGTCACAATTCACGAGCATTCTAGAATTTACTACAAGTAATAGTCTGAAAGAAATACAACTATCTGAATGAAAGAAAACAGTAGCATGTAAAAGATAGACGGGGACTTCAAGGTCTGTGAACGCTGACAGATCTACCTTGAGTCTTCGGACAGCGGACCAGTATCAAATCTCGATCAACCTGAGCCGGTATCAAAATCTGCACAGAAAGTGTAGAGTGCAGCATCAGTACAACCGACCCCATGTACTGGTAAGTGTCGAGCCTAACTTCGGCGAAGTAGTGACGAGGCTAGGACAAGACTCCCACATATAACCTGAACAGTATAATCATGCTAGTGGCAATAACAGTAAGTAAAGCAATAACACATAAATAATGGGAAGGGGACATACAATGGGGGAATACAACATAAAGAGTGAGAATAATGAAAAGACAGAATTAAACAGAAATTCCTTAAACGAATTGAGCAATTAAAACAACAAAGGAAAACTGCACGGCATCACCCTTCGTGTTTTTACTCTCAACCTCACCAAATAAATAAATAGAACGGCACGACATCACCCTTCGTGCTTTACACTCTTCCTCACAATATAAATAAAACATGCACTACATCACCCTTCGTGCTTTACACTCTTTCTCATAATATAAATAAAGTATGTACGGCATCACCCTTCGTGCTTTACACTCCTCCTCACCAATCACAGAATCGATAACAATGGATAAATAAGAGCATCACAAAGGAACCCGTATTTTGCCCATAATCAATAGCACAATGTAATCTCAACCTTGAATCAATATTCGAAAGTTACCAAATCTCAGTGAAACCAGATATGAGTCACCCAACATTTCAAATAACCCGCTAAGCACGGATAGTAGAATTTAAGGCTACAAAATAGACAAGAATAGAATTTCACTCGCATGCTATGACTCGACAACGACGCATAGATGCTCGTCACCTCACCTATACATTGTATTTAATAACCAAACACGTAGCAAATGAATACATAGTACCTATTCCCTCAAGCCAAAATTAGACACGACACTTACCTCGCTCCGAAGGCCACTTAATTCTCAATCATAGATTTTCTTTTGGAATTCACCTCTAAACCACTCATATCTATTCAAAAATGACTCAATAATAACAAATATTTCTAAAGGAATCAATTATATTTCATAAATTAAATTTCCAAAATTTTCCTCCAAAAAGTCGAAAAAATCGACCCCGGGCCCGCTTGGTCAAAACCCGAAGTTCGGACCAAAATCCTTTTATCCATTTACCCCCGAGCTCGAATATGTAATTAGTTTTGGAATCCGACCTCAAATCGAGGTCTAAATCTCCAAATTTCCGAAATTCCTAGTTTCTACCCTAACCCCTAATTCTGCCATGCAAACTCTAGATTTTAGGTTGAATTCTAGTAAAATGAAGTAAAAGATTAAAAGAAACAAGTTAAGGAATACTTACCTATGATTTGGGGAAGAAAATATCTTTGAAAAATCGCCCTAGGCCTCCTATCCTTTTGAAAACGAGAAGAAAAATGGCTGGAGTCTGAATTAAATGAACTCACTGTCCAACGACCTTCGCACCTGCAGTGCTTTGGTCGCACCTGCGCATCCGCATGTGCGAACAGGATGTGCGCTTCTGCGAAAAAGGACTGGGCCAACTGGGGCTGCACCTGCGGACAGGGTTCCACTTATGCGGTCCCGCTCCTACGGAGAAAGGTCCGCATCTGCGGAAAAATGAAGTTAAGGCCTGGGTGGCACCTGCGGGGCTATCGCTTGCACCTGCGAGCTCGCACCTACGACCAAAGGCTCGCAGGTGCGGGCACACCAGATTTGGTGCACCAGCAGCCTTGTTGAGGTTTGAACTCAACTCGCACATCGCCCGAATGGCACCCGAGCCCTCGGCTCCAAACCAAACATGCACGCAAGTCTAAAAATATCATACGAACTTGCTCGTGCGATCAAATCGCCAAAATAATACCTAGAACTACGAATTTAGCACCAAATCAAATGAAATTCTCAAGAACACTTTAAAATTCCTATCTTCTCAACTTGACGTCCGAATCACGTCAAATCAACTCCGTTTCTCACCAAATTTTACAAACAGGTCTTAAATATCATAATGAACTTGTACCGGGCTCCGAAACTAAAATACGAACCTGATACTAATAATGCCAAATATCAATCAATTCTTAAAAATAAATAATTTTCAAACTTTTAATTTTTATCAAAAATTTATAACTAGAGCTAGGGACCTCCGAATTCGATTCTGGGCATACGCCCAGGTCCCATAATTCGATATGGACCTACCGAGATCGTCAAAGCACGGATCCAGGCCCGTTTACCAAAAATATTGACCGAAATCAACTAAAATCAACTTTTAAGATAAATTTTCTTATTTTTATTAATTTTCAACATAAAAGCTTTTCGAAAACCTACCCGGACTGTGCACGCAAATCGATGAGGGTAAAAATAAGATTTTTAAGGCTTAAGAGCGCATATTCGAGTTTTAAAATATAAGATGACATTTGGGGTCATCACAGTACCAAATAAAAATCTTCATCTGCTTTACTATGACTGATTGAAAATGGAACTCTAGTTTGCCTAGCCAATGGGCATACATCATAATGATGTAAAATAAAATCAGCCTTATTTGTAAAAATAGAAATCTTCCTAAGTACTGCCATTGGAACATGGCCTAATCTTCTATGCCAAACTTTTGGACTTCCTTCCTTAACAGCCATACACCTCCTGTTTTCCAAAATGTTCCTTTTAGTCGGACAATCCAACATATAGAGTCCATCTAACTCTCTACCAGTCACATTCACTTTTCCAGTGCAATGGTCCTGAAAAATATAGACTCCAGGAAAGAACAAACCACAACAGTTTAGTTCTCTTGTCACTTTGGAGACAGATAAGAGATTAAATTTAAAAGATGGCACACACAATACATCTTTGATTACATCACCTCCAGTCAACTGACAATCACCAACATGTGTTATTTGAGCAGAATCACCTGTTGGCAATTGTACATTTCCTGAATTTCTTACTTTAACACCATTAAGCAACAATTTGTCATTACTAATTATGTGATTAGTGACCCTGGTATCAACTATCCATTGAACACTATTAACCTGTGAAAAATAAGATTACCTGCCAAATGAGCACTAGCATTTAAAGTTGAAACCTTTCTTAGCATATTCAGAAGCATAGAGTATTGCTCCTGAGTGAATGCTGGAGCAGCAGTGTTCTCATGCACCACCACATTTGCCTTCTTCTTAGATTTAAAATTAGCAGGGTAACCAATGAGCTTATAACAGTTCTCTTTCAAATGCCCTTTCATGCCACAATAGTCACACTTCATTAGTTTATAGCATCTATCCTTAGAATGACCTCTTAGATGACAAAACTCACATTCAACATTATAATTCTTCTTAGATTTAGAAATAGCTCCTACTTGTGATGTAAACAAAATAGTTGGCTCAATGCCAGTGTTAGCATACTGATTTCTTGCGACTATCTTCTAACTTTCATCTTGAACAATCATAGCATACGCCTGGCTTACAGTAGGCAAATATGTCTTTAGTAGAATCTGACTACGAGCTTGGTTGTAGCCCTCATTGAGGCCCATAAGAAACTGATAGAGCCTCTGATGTTGTAAATACTTAAGAAATTCTTTAGATTTAGGACAACCACAAGGAGGAGGCATAAGAGAGTCATACTCGTCCCATAGATCTTTGAGTAAAATACACTGATACAGAGGATGTGCCCTGAGTAAGAGTAAATATTTCCCTATGCAATTGATATTCACGAGATCCGTTTACCTTGTCAAAACACTCCTCCAAGGCTGACCAAATGTCATGAGCATTTGAAGAAAGCAGGACCCCAGTCACCAATTCCTTGCTAACATTATACATTATCCATGAAATTACGATTGCATTGCACCGATCCCATAATTTTCATAGTTCTGGCTCAAAATCCTCTTTTGAGATAGTGTCGTCCACAAACCCAACTTTATTTTTCCCAAGCAGTGAATATTTCATAGCTCGACTCCAAATCATGTAATTATCCATGACGGTCAACAAAAAACCTATGGACAACGATCCTGGGCCATCAGACAGATAGAGATAGAGTGGGTGATTATGGTCAATCACCATCGGTCCTCCACCAGAAATACCGCCAGTAACTCCATTTTCCTTATCGGCAACATCATCTTCAATCGCCATGAAAACAACAAGTAATTAGGGTTTCTGGCACAAAAAGAGCTGAATTCCTCGATTTAACCAGAAATCTACGAAAAATCCCTCAATTCAGCTAATTAGGGCTCTGATACCATGTTAACTTTCACTGTTTACATTGATTATGAAGTGTAATCCATAACTGAATGAATTGAGAAGACGAAATTAAGAGCAGAAGAAAGGTAGAGAACAGAGAGAACAATCTGATTACTTCTCTGCTTAGCAATGTCGGTTACTACTAACAAAATGAATATATGCGTATACTTATACTAATATCTATTGACTCCTAACATATGAGAGCTGTAAATAAGAAAAATAACATAATTATCCCTATAGCTAACTAATGATCAGGGAACTGTAGTACAATTAACTAACTCCTTTACAGGTTGCACTTTGAAATTAAAAGGGTACTTAAATCCTTTCTTAACCATCATACTTGAGTTGGAAAGATCCAAATATAAATAGAGTTTAAGTTATATACATGTGTAAAGAGTTTTTAAACTATCAGGTCATATAAAGGATATAAAGGCAAGCTTCTTAAAATGTGAAATTTATAATCTTAAAAATAAAATTTCTGTTATAACAGTTAAAAGTTACCTAACAGTGTATTTAACTTAACCTCAAATAAATATTGTTGACAATTAATGTGTTGTTGAATGTATAAAGGTCAAGGCAGACTTGATCTTGTGCGCTCTAACACAATAATTCGAGAAATTAAATCACTTATTAGTATTCTTGACTTCGATATGATTTTAACATGAAATCTCATGATACTCAACCCAATTCATTGATCATAGGCCACACCCTTAGGTGCCGCTGCATCGGTTTATTTACCTAATTGAAATTTGTTTTAAAGTCTAAAGTTGGATTAAGTTTTATTTCGAAGGCTTAAATACTCGAAATTCTAAATTTATATTCCTACTACCTAGAATTTGAGTTTCTTCTATGTTTTTTAGATCATCTTTAACATTGGGACCCTTTTTTAAATGAAAAAATCTAGTGTATGTTCATATATAGCTAAAAAAGGAACTAGAAGTTATATATTTGTCATGGCACCAACTACAAAAACTACAATAACCTCCGTAAACAAATGTCTTGTCAGTTAATCTTTTATGTGCAGTTTTTCATTATTGTGTCATTGTAGTTATAAGTGTCTCGGTGATATTTATCAGATTGTTGTGTCTACTTAGGTAATGGTTGCTCAAAATAGAATTTCATTATTGGTTGTATTCGATTATATTTAAGATGATTGTGTAATAATTGGCCATGAATGAAGTTAGTCATGTGGATTAGGTACAAAATCGATCTTTAATCCAGATTTAGAATATAAATAAGCATACCTGATTCTCTTCTTTAGTTGAATTGATTTTTTTTTCATTTTCGTCTATAATATGGTGAAATGAATGAGATTATTTCACTCTTAATTTTAGGCTCGAGCAATTAATAAAAATAAAAATTTTCTCTAAAAAGCGCGTCCCACTTAAATTGGTCATATGCGGCATAAACTATATCAAAATAAAACACCTTTCTTTTCATCCTTGTCCTTTTGTCCCTACCAGGAAGAAAGAATTCTTGGCCTTGGATTTCAAATTATATATGTCTACACACATTTTTGTTTTTATTAAATTTTGGTACATTCATTCTTAGACTATAAATAAGCATACAACAAGCAAAGGTCGTATATAGTGAAACATAAATCAGCTATTGGAAAGTGAAAGTTGTTCCAATTATCAAAGGTAAGGTGTAGAATTGGAAATATTGAATAAAAATTAACAGAATTGGTTAGCTATTATAAAAAATCAATGGAGATAGCATATTTTATTCCAATATACTTTTAAAGACAAGTAAAAGTGGGAGAGAAATGTAAACCATAAAACAGCTCGTTTTCTAAAGCTGATATAACGACCCAAATTTAACGACTAATTTTAGTTTCAATCTCTAATTTGTTGCTATACTATATATTTGTTCTTTTATTTTCTTATTTTGCGATGGAGTTATAATATTATAGCTAATCTGTCGCTCAATAGCAATGGAAAATGATCTATTGCTAAATCCATCGATAATCTTTTTTTTTTGGGTAGTATCCCCCGAAGATCCTCTACAATATGCTTTTCTCTTCGTCCCATTTTATATGAAGGTTAATCTGAGCATGAAATTTAAGAAATTGAAAGAACTTTTTTGACATGTAAACCAAATATATGCAAAGTATAATTAATTATCTTTTTAAATAAGTAGTGGCAAGAGTTCCATGCATGCTTTTATTCTCTCTCACCTTATAAAAGTGTGAATATTTTATAATAAGTAAATCCCAACAAATCATGTCATTAAAAATAATATAAAAACTAAAAAATATACTCACCATTATAAATGGGACAGAGACAGACTAAAAAGAAGTATATCATACGGGCTAAATAACAAATAAAATGGGTGCATGTGAATGGGTAATAGGACTTTTGTGGTTGATGTTGAGACAACTCTCTTTTAATCCTTGTCCTTTTATCCTTCTAAGGAAGAAATATTTTTGGCCTTGGATTTCAATATTTCGATCTCATCCTCAAACTATATGTCGCACACTCAATTTTGTTAATTAAATTATGTCACATTCACTCTTAGAAAATAAAAGGACCACAAAATTGACAAACTAAATAAAAATACTCTATTCATTTCAATTCGTTCGACTTTACATTTCCTTTTTAGTCCGGTTAAAAGAATGATTTTTTTAAAACTAAAAGTAATTTAATTTAAGTATTTTATTTCACTTTTTAATAAAAGCTTTTATCATGGCACACTATTAAGATATTTTAAGACTATAAATTTTTTTAAAAAAATTCCTTTCTAAACACATATCCAGACTAATAAGTTTGTCATAACCGAAGCGAATGAAGCGCGGTCAGACATTTCTATAACAATATTCTTATATAATAATTATTCAATATAAATATCAAATTTTTCGAAATTAATTTTTTATATTATATTATAATATATATTCTATATAACAGTATTTTATTATAGCGTCCAGAAAATATCAGAACAAATGTGGTTGTTTTAGAGAGATTTGACTGTATTATATTTTTGAAAAATAAAAAAGTTAAAAATAAAAAGAGGAAAAGAAAGCTTCTTATCTATCATAACCAGAGGAACTGAAACATTTGAAAAATGGCGACCTTAACACCTTCTACTCTGCAACTCACAAAATCAAACCCACTCTTCTCACAATCTCCCTTCAAACTCCACGCGCAATCCAATTTCTCCTTCACCACACGCGCCACCGCGGACGAATCCTCACCGCCCGACACAGAAGCAGAAACCGTCACCGAAACATCCTCGGACCCGGACAGCTTCGAGAGTAAGCTGTCCCAAGTCCGGCTCCGGTACCGAAGCGGAACGGGTAAAAAAGCGGAGCTCCGAAAGACACGAAAGGGCAAAACAGCAACAGCCGGATCCGGGGCCGGGTCGAACATGTTCCTCCCGCCAATTCCGTTAAAGGAACCGGTATCTGATGGACTGAATGTCGAATTCGGGTTCAGCCCATATTCGGAGCGGGTCAATGGCCGGATCGCGGGTCTTGGGTTAACAGCTTTGCTTTTAGTGGAACTTGCGACAGGTAAGAGCGTGATTAATTATCACACGCCGTCAATTGTGTTTATTCAGGTTTATTTTGTGGCGGCTTTAGCGGCTGTTTATTTGAAGTTTGAGAAAGAAAAAGTTAGTGTTTGGCCTAAATAGTTAGTTTACCTGCTAAGAAATGAGCTGCCTTTGCTGAGCTCTTTGAGATTTTTTTTCCAATTTGTTGAACAATTTATTATACCTTTCTTAAATGTGCATTTGTATGATAATTTGTACCGATTGCTAGACTGCTGCTCTTTATTACTACTGTTGTGCTAATGCATTTCTTGAGCCGAGGTCCACCGGAAATAACTTCCCAATCTTGAACAACTTCAGTATCTTGACGAAGTAGTGGTAAGGTCCGCGTGCAAACTACCTTTTCCAGACTCCAATATAATAAAATGCGAGAAAACCATGCTTTTAGAACAAGAAGGTTTTGATTCTGGCAGACGGAGCTCTAGAAGTGAAGTTCCAAATAGTATTGGTTTTCTGCTACTGAGATTGAACATGGATTACACTGGATATATTGTTGATGTTTGATAGAGTGCTACTGAATTTGGTATATCTGAGCAACATATATTTTGGTCACTTCATTTGAGGCGAAGGTTATAATTTGCAAAAGTTGAAAGATTTCTAGAAGTCTTTCTGAATTAGATTAGCAAGAAACCAAACTAGAAAAAGAAATAGTCTTTCAATTGCAACAATGTGAACTCATTTGATCCTACACTATATTAAGTGGAACTGGTCACTTTGAAGGGGAGCCTCGGTGCATGATAAAGTTATTGTCATATGACCAGGGGGTCACGGGTTCGAGCCGTGAAAACAGTCACTTGCAAAAATGCAGGATAAGACTGCGTACAATAGACTCTTATAGTCCGACCCTTCCCCGAACCCGTACATAGCGGGAGCTTAATGCAATGGACTATCTTTTTGGTCATTTTGTATTAGTAATATGAGCCAAATACGTGAGATGTAATCAATAGATTTCTATTTTTTCAACAAAGTCCTTCCAGTAAAATCGAACTTCTTAGTACAGTTGATTTCGGTATGTCAATTTAATTTAAAGAGGAAGAGGGAAGAAATTCCAGCCTTTAGAAAGTCTAAGTCATTTGGGAAGCGGGAGATCGATCCACTCCGGCTTAGCGGAAATACTTGAACTCGAGTCATTCAATTCCTTAAGCCATGTCCATACTAGAAGAGCTAAATCAGATGATGACTAGATTCATTTTGTGCAAAAAAAGATAGATTTTCTAAATTTGTGATCTTAAACATGTCGTAACATTTGTGTCGCCTTTGTTAGGGAGCACTTTACCCTTCAATATGGGACTTACCGGTGCGAATCCGGATTTAGTCGGGCCCTAATGAGAATACCTAATAACGGGTGGGAAACAAAAAAAAAAAAAAGAACTGAAATGAGGGGAGTAACTTTCTTTATCTGTTATGCTGTAGACACCAACTCATTTCCTTAACTAGATGAGCCTTTGAGTTGAGGGTTATAATTTGCAAGAAGTGATAGGAGTAGGGGTGGGCGTTCGGATTAGATATGAGAATTTCGGTTTTCGGATTGAAGAAGTGACAATCCAAATCCAATTCAAATAAGTTCGGATTTGATCGGATTTTTTAAGTTCGGTTTCGGATTAATCGGTTTGGATATTATG
The DNA here is from genome assembly GCF_000390325.3 of Nicotiana tomentosiformis. NCBI lineage: Eukaryota > Viridiplantae > Streptophyta > Magnoliopsida > Solanales > Solanaceae > Nicotiana > Nicotiana tomentosiformis. Next base: position 12,724,376 of record NC_090815.1, on the reverse strand, counting down.
AATTTTCGGTTTTAAGCGTATAAGTTGAGATGTTTCTACTTTTCACAAAAAATGAATATCCAAATGAAGTACTCATGTTAAATTGCCTAAAAAGTTCCTCATTCTTGCCGCAATCATCCAACTAAAGTATTCAAGTAATGAAATTATTATCAAAAAAAAAAAAATACAACAGAGACATTAATACGGTCGATAAGAAGTAGCAACAGTAAAATCATATCCAAATAGAAAATATTCTGACAGTAACTTAGTAATTAATATTGAATATATATATATATATATATATATATATATATATATATATATATATATATATATATTAAAGGAATAAAGTTATCATATATAATTGACATTGTGGTTAAGCCAAGTGGCATACTGAGAAAAAACCACTTGGCATTTTAGGATAAAAAATTGGGAAAAACTTAATGACAATCTATATAAAGAATTCGAATTGATAATTTAAATCTAATCAATGAAATTTTCAAATGATAACTTTGTACCATAAAAAGAAAGGAGATTATATTGTGGAATAAGCCGAGTGGCATATTGAAAAAAAAGTCACTTGCCATTTTAGGATAAAAAATTGGGTAAAACTTAAGGACAATCTATGTAAAGAATTCGAATTGACAATTTAAATCTAATCAATGAAATTTTCAAATGGTAACTTTGTACCATAAAAAGAAAGGAGATTATATTGTGGAATCTGTTTGCAAGTACATTTATTAATTGGATTTTCATCCAATTAAAATTAAGTACTTAAAAAATCAAATTAATAGCATTGCTTTAGTATAATCAAATTAATTGAATTTTACATGTATACAAATTGAAAGCCAAACCTCTTAGCATCGATTTATATTTTTGAAGAAAAAATTAAAAATATTTCAGTAGTGTAAAGTTATCCCCAAACTACATTTTATATTTATACCGTTTTCAAATCACAGGGCCTTATCTTAAACCATTAGACCAAAATAAATTAAACATGCTGCAACCTACTCAGACTAGAACAGAAGAAAAAAAAACTAAAGCATCACTGGGATAACAAAAGAAACTAAGGACACTAGGGGAAGGAATAAGTTCATGGGTGAGAGGTAGAGGGAGTCAATGCTTTTACAAGGGTGGCAATCTATTGGGCATGAGCTTCCCTATCCCTTCTGAGCTCTTCCCTAAGCTGTCTGGTTTCTTTTCTCAACTCATAATTATCTTCTCGAAGCTTGGCATTTTCCTCAACAGTCAACTCCAACCTCTTAGTGAGCTCTGCTGCCATGCTGCTACCAGGTAGAATAGCAGAACTTGTTGGTCTTCTGCCCTGCTGCTAACAGGAAGATATCATTATGATTTCCATACTTAAGCGACAATGTTAAGCTTGTCAAACAACTCAGTCAACATGAATCCATAAAGCATAACATGCTTAGGCTTGGAGGTATCTGTAACTCTTGCCAGGTGTTGAATCACAAGCTAGGGAGATTGATAGGTATACTAGTGTCAAGCAGTTCCATCACAGCCATATCCAACAGGGTAGCCTCATGCCTTCTCTCAAACCTCTATAAAATGCATAAATTGACAAAGTGAAACAACAACTTGTGGAAAGGGGTCATATCAGTTTTGTACACCATCTAAGGAGCATCCAGTTCAAACTTTTGAGAGAACTTCCCTATGACCATAATTCCTGTTGCAATGACCCGACTGGTCGTTTTGAGAATTTGCACTTCGCTCGGTAGTTTGAGGGCATGAGTAGATCCGTATGATGTATTATGACTTATGTGAATCATTGGTTTTAGTTTTCAGATTATTCAAAATCAATTTGAAATAATGAATTTCATGATTTAAGCTTTAAGTAGGAAGAGTCGACCAAGTTTGATTTTTGTGAATTTGACCTCGGAACAGAGTTTTGATGGCTCTGTTAGATCCGAATGGCAATTTTGGATTCGGATGTATGCCCGAATTTGCATTTGGATATTTCTAGAAGGATTCGTCACTAAATGGCGAAAGTCGGAAATTTGAAGGTTTGGAAAGTTCATAAGTTTGACCGGAAGTTGACTTTGAGGATATCGGATTTGAATTTTGGTTCAGGGAATTTAAATAGCTTTGCTATGTCATTTGGTACTTGTGTGTATAATTTGGGTTTATTCCGAGTTGATTTGATATGTTTTGGCGCAAGTTTCGGAAATTGAAAGTTCAAAGTTCATTTAAGTCGATTGGAGGTGCGATTCGTCGTTTTGATGTTGTTAAGTGAGATTTGAGGCCTAGAATAGGTTCGAATTACACAAATGAATTTGAACTAAATTACATAAATGGAGGTGACCATCTAACCTAAGATAGGTGATTTTATGGATGATTTTGAGTTGAGTTTTATTTTCTGTATGTTTAGGAACTAGAAATCATGGAAGGACCTTTTCAGTTAGTAGCACTAACTGAATAGAGGGTATCAGTAGTTTTATAGTAAATTAACATAGCTATGTATATTTTGAAAAACTTTAAATTATAATTTAGTTTTAAACGTGATAGTTAGTGATAATTTAAAGATAAAAAATATTTGAATATAAATATTAAAAAAAATTGCTTATGGCACGTAATACAAAAGTAATAGTTATTAACAAAATCAGTAGTTTTATGATAAAATCATAAAATAAGAGGGTAGTCAAGCTTAATATTAAGTTAAGTGGCGTACTGAAAAAAGTCACTTGGTACTTTTAGGACAAAATTCAAAAATATTTAGAGACAAAATCTAATAAGAATTAAGGCAAATTAGATTTGATCAAATTTAATTTAAGTACTTAATTTTGAGGCAGCATTGTTGGTGAAGGCGAATGAAGAAGGACATAGTTGCCTATGTAGCTCGGTGTCTAAATTGCCAGCAGGTAAAGTGTGAGCATTAGAGACCTGGTGGTTTATTTCAGAGGTTAGATATTCCTGAGTAGAAGTGGGAGCGTATCACTATGAATTTTGTTGTTGGACTCCCACAGACTCAGAGAAAGTTCGATGCAGTTTGGGCTATTGTGGACAGGCTGACTAAGTCAGCGCATTTCATTCCTGTGGCAGTTACCTATTCCTCGGAGCGGTTGGCAGAGATTTATATTCGGGAGATCGTCCTTCTTCACGGTGTGCACGTGTCTATCATTGTTGATCGAGGTACGCAGTTTACCTCGCACTTTTGGAGGGCAGTACAACGTGAGTTGGGTACGCGAGTTGAGTTGAGCACAACATTTCATCCTCAGACGGACGGGCAATCCAAGCATACTATTCAGATCTTGGAGGATATGCTACGCGCTTGTGTTATAGACTTCGGAGGATCGTGGGATCAGTTCTTGCCCCTTGCAGAGTTCGCCTACAATAACAGCTACCAGTCGAGCATTCAGATGATTCCCTATAAGGCATTATATGGTATGCGATGTCGGTCGCCAGTTGGGTGGTTCGAGCCGGAAGAGGCTCGGTTGTTGGGCACAGACTTAGTACAGGATGCCTTGGATAAGGTCAAGATTATTCAGGATTGACTTCGCACAGCTCAGTCCAGGCAGAAGAGTTATGCCGACCGTAGAGTTCGTGATGTTGTGTTCATGGTCGGAGAGAGAGTGTTACTTCGGGTATCACCCATGAAGGATGTAATGAGGTTCGGTAAGAAGGGCAAGTTGAGCCCTAGGTATATCTGACCTTTTGAGATTCTGGAGAGAGTGGGAGAGGTGGCTTACAGGCTTGCGTTGCCACCTAGTTTAGCAGTTGTTCATCCGGTTTTCCATGTGTCCATGCTTCGAAAGTATCACGGCGATCCGTCTCATGTGTTAGATTTCAGCTTTGTCCAATTGGACAAGGATTTGACTTACGAGGAGGAGCCAGTGGCAATTCTAGTCTGGCAAGTTCGCCAATTGAGATCAAAGAGTTACCCTTCAGTTCGAGTGCAGTGGAGAGGTCAGCCTATTGAGGGAGCTACTTGGGAGTCCGAGTCTGATATCCGGAGTAGATATCCCCACCTTTTCACCAGCCCAGGTACTTTTCTATGTCCGTTCGAGGACGAACGGTTATTTTAGAGGTGGAGAATGTGATGACCCAAAAGGTCATCTTATGTTTTAGAACTCGAATCTGCGCTCTTAAGCCTTAAAAATCTCATTTTTGCCCTCCAAGATTTGTGTGCGCAGTCCGGGCAGGTTTTCGGAAAGCCTTTATGTTGAAAACTAATGAAAATAAGAAATTTTGCCTTAAAAGTTAATTTTAGTTGATTTCGATCAATAATTTTGGTAAACGGGTCCGGATCCGTACTTTGACAGTCTCGGTAGGTCCGTATCGAATTATGGGACCTGGGCGTAAGCCCGGAATCGAATTCGGAGGTCCCTAGCTCGAGTTATGAATTTTTTATAAAAATTAAAAGTTTGGAAATTATTTGTTTTTAAGAATTGATTGAAATTTGGCATTGTTAGTATCGGGTCCGTATTTTGGTTCCGGAGCTCGGTACAGGTTCATTATGATATTTAAGATCTGTCTATGAAATTTGGTGAGAAACGGATTTGATTTGACGTGATTCGGACGTCCAGTTGAGAAGATAGGAATTTTAAAGTGTTCTTGAGAATTTCATTTGATTTGGTGCTAAATTCGTAGTTCTAGGTATTATTTTAGCGATTTGATCGTACAAGCAAGTTCGTATGATATTTTTAGACTTGCGTGCATATTTGGTTTGGAGCCCCGAGGGCTCGGGTGCCATTCGGGCGATGCGCGAGTTGAGTTCAAACCTCAACAAGGTTGTTGGTGCACCAAATCTGGTGTACCCACACCTGCGAGCCTTTGGTCGCAGGTGCGAGCGATAGCCCCGCAGGTGCGACCCACGCCTGGACTTCATTTTTTCGCAGATGCGGACCTTTCTCCGCAGGAGCGGGACCGCAGAAGCGGAACCCTGTCCGCAGGTGCGGCCCTAGTTGGCCCAGTCCTTTTCCGCAGAAGCACACATCATGTCCGCACGTGCGGATGCGCAGGTGCGACCGAAGCACCGCAGGTGCGAAGGTCGCTGGGCAGTGAGTTCATTTAATTCGGACTCCACCCATTTTTCTTCTCGTTTTCGAAAGGATAGGAGGCCTAGGGCGATTTTTTCAAGATATTTTCTTCCCCAAATCATAGGTAAGTGTTCCTTAACTCATTTCTTTCAATCTTTTATTTTATTTTACTAGAATTCAACCTAAAATCTAGAGTTTTCATGGTAGAATTAGGGGTTAGGGTAGAAACTAGGGATTTCGGAAATTTGAGGATTTAGACCTCGATTTGAGGTCGGATTCCAAAACTAATTATATATTCGGGCTCGGAGGTGAATGGGTAAAAGGATTTTGGTCCGAACCTCGGATTTTGACCAAGCGGGCCCGAGGTCGATTTTTTCGACTTTTTGGAGGAAAATTTTGGAAATTTAATTTATGAAATATAATTGATTCCTTTAGCAATATTTAAAATTATTTAGTCATTTTTGAATAGATACGAGTGGTTTAGAGGTGAATTCCAAAGGAAAAGCTGTGATTGAGAATTAAGTGGCCTTCGGAGCGAGGTAAGTGCCGTGTCTAACTTTGACTTGAGGGAATAGGTACTATGTGTTCATTTGCTACATGGTTGGTTGTTAAATACGATGTATAGGTGAGGTGACGAGCATCTATGCATCGTTGTCGAGTCATAACATGCGAGTGAAATTCTATTCTTGTCTATTTTGTAGCCTTAAATTCTACTATCCATGCTTAGCGGGTTATTTGAAATGTTGGGTGACTCATATCTTGTTTCACTGAGATTTGGTAACTTTCGAATATTGATTCAAGGTTGAGATTACATTGTGCTATTGATTATGGGCAAAATATCGGTTCCTTTGTGATACTCTTATTTATCCGTTGTTATCGATTCTGTGATTGGTGAGGAGGAGTGTAAAGCACGAAGGGTGATGCCGTGCATGCTTTATTTATATTGTGAGGAAGAGTGTAAAGCACGAAGGGTGATGCCGTGCATGCTTTATTTATATTGTGAGGAAGAGTATAAAGCACGGAGGGTGATGCCGTGTATATTATGAGAGGTTTAATACACGAAGGGTGATGCCGTCCCGTTCTATTTATTTATTTGGTGAGGTTGAGAGTAAAAACACGAAGGGTGATGCCGTGCAATTTTTCTTTGCTGTTTTAATTGCTCAATTCGTTTAAGGATTTTCTGTTTAATTTTATCTTTTCATTATTCTCACTCTTTATGTTGTATTTCCCCACTGTATGTCCCTTTCCCATTATTTATGCGTTATTGCTTTACTTACTATTAGTTCCACTAGCATGATTATACTGTTCAGGTTATATGTGGGAGTCTTTTCCTCGTCACTACTTCGCCGAGGTTAGGCTCGACACTTACCAGTACATGGGGTCGGTTGTACTGATGCTGCACTCTGCACTTTCTTTGCAGATTTTGATACCGGCTCAGGTTGATCAAGATTTGCTACCGGTCCGCTGTCCGGAGACTCAAGGTAGATCTGTCGGCGTTCACAGACCTTGAAGTCTCCGTCTATCTTTTACGTCCTACTATTTTCTTTCATTCAGACAGTTGTATTTCTTTCAGACTCGTGAATTGTGACTCCAGATCCGGGTGGTAATAATTAATACAGTTTTATGATATTCCGCACTTATTATATTTCATCTTAGTTAATTATTGTTATTTACTGAATGGAAATAAGGAATTGGTTTAATAAATTTTTAACGTTAGCTTGCCTAGCAAGTGAAATGTTAGGCGCCATCACGGTCCCGTCGGTGAAAAATTTTGGGTCCTGACAGGTACACATGAATGTGTGGGGACCTTATAAAGCTACTACTTATAATGGAATGAGATACTTTCTTACTTTGGTTGATGACTATTCAAGATGGACATGGACCTTCTTATTCAGAGTCAAATATGATGTTTCTGAATTGCTCAAGACTTTTATTTATGTGATTCTTAATCAATTTAGTAAAAAGATTAAATTTTTCAGATCTGACAATGGGTCTGAATTTTTTAATAGTAGTTGTGGTGACTTGTTCAAACTGTATGGAATCTTACATCAGAGTTCCTGTCCTTACATACCCCAATAGAATGGGGTTGTGGAAAGGGAACATAGGCACCTATTAGAGACTTCTAGAGCTATTAAGTTCCAGGGTGGTCTTACAGTCAAGTTTTGGGGGTGTTGTGTAGAAGCTGCTATATACATTGTGAATAGAATGCCTTCAACAGTTCTAGGATACAAATCTCCTTTTGAGATGTTGTATGGTAGATCTCCTTCCTTGGCACACATGCGGGTGATTGGTTGTTTATGCTTTGCCACTGTCCTACCAAGACAAGATAAATTTGGCCCAAGGGCCATTAAGTCTGTCCTTCTAGGCTATGGAGTATATCAGAAAGGCTACAAGCTTTATGATTTAGAAAATAATGTTTATTTCATTAGCAGAGATGTGGTGTTTCATGAAGGGATTTTCCTTTTTTGCTGGCTAATGAGAATTCAACCTCAATCATTCCTGGTGTGAATAGTTTGCCATCTGATCATGAAGCAGATGAGTTTCTTGTTGCAGTAGATAGTCACTCCAATGCTCCTATGTTTTCACCTGCTCATGTCCAACATGCTGCTGATGGATCATCACCAGCACACATGGTTGATCATGGGGATCCCCAGGAGGTTGAGTCTGTTCCTGCTGATAATCTTATTGCTCAATTGCTGCATATTGATCAGTCTTTTCCCATTGTTAATGTTCTACATCGACCTGCTAGAACTCTTAAGCCTCCAATTGGGCTTAAAGATTATGTCAGGACTGACAGGAAACCTGGAGCACACTCTTGTTCCTTCCTCTTTTAGATTTCTTATCTTACAGTCATTTGTCTGCTAAGTATCAATGTTTTCTGATAAAGTTTTCTGGTGAGGTTGAGCCTAGGAATTATTCTGATGCAGGCAAGGATCCAAGGTGGGTGGAGGCTATGCAAGCTGAAATCCAAGCTTTGGAAGATAATAAGACTTGATTGGTTGTCCCTTTGCCACCTGGCAAGCGAGCCATTGGTTGCAAATGGGTTTTCAAAATCAAATATAAGGCCACTGGTGAGGTGGAGAGATTCAAAGCTAGGTTGGTTGCCAAGGGGTATAGTCAATAAGAAGGACTTAATTATCAGGAGACTTTCTCTCATGTGGTCAAAATGGTCACTGTTAGAGCTGTTATTTCTTTGGCTGCCATGAGGAATTGGGAGATCCATCAAATGGATGTCTATAATGATTTTTTGTAGGGAGATCTGACTGAAGAAGTGTACATGTGTCTTCCACAAGGATTCAGGAGTGGTGCCGGTTCTCAACATGTGTGCAAACTGCTTAAGTCCTTATATGGTCTCAAGCAGGCTTCTAGGCAATGGAACCTTAAACTTACTTCAGCCTTGATCTCTTCTGGTTTTACGCAAAGTCCTTTTGACTATTCTTTGTTCACCAAGAGGTCACGTGGCAAGCTGGTGGTGGTCTTAACCTATGTTGATGATATTTTGATCACGGGAGATGATGTTTCCTTGATTCAGGAGACTAAGGATTGTTTGCAAAAGGCTTTTAAGATCAAGGATCTTGGTGAATTGAAGTACTTCCTTGGCATAGAGTTTGCACGCAATAAAGAAGAGATTTTGATGCATCAAAGAAAGTATGCACTTGAGCTTGTCTCTGACATGGGGCTGGCTAGTGCCAAGCCAGTTGGTGCTCCTATGGAACTTAACCAAAAGCTCACCACCACCACAGAGTTTGATATGTATGTTGGTTCCTCTGCTGATTCTGCTTTTGCTAATCCTATTGCCTATCAGAGGATGGTTGGTCGACTCTTATATTTGACAATCACTCGACCAGATATTGCTTTTACTGTGCAATGTCTGAGTCAGTTCATGCACTCTCCCAAATGTTCACACATGGCTGCTGCTCTCAGGCTTGTGAGGTACATTAAGGGTACCCTTGGTCTTGGCATTCTCATGCATTCTAAGACTTCTTCTAAGCTTACTACTTACTGTGATGCTGATTAGGCCTCGTGTCCCAACACTAGGCGTTCAGTTACTGGTTACCTTCTGATGTTTGGTAATTCCCTCATCTCTTGGAAGTCAAAGAAACATGCCATTGTCTCATGGAGCTCCGCTGAGGCTGAGTATCGAAGTCTAGCTTTGACTGTGGCAGAGGTCGTCTGGGTTGTAGGTTTGTCGAAGGAGTTGGATGTGGAGATTCAACTGCCTGTTTCTATGCATTGTGACAACAAATCTTCTATTCAGATAGCTACAAATTATGTGTTCCATAAACGTACCAAACACATCGACATCGATTGCCATTTTATTCAGGTGAAAGTGCAATTTGGGTTGGTTCATCTTCTTCACTTTGCCTCTTCTGAACAATTAGCCGACCTTCTCACCAAAGGGTCACTGTGGTTCAGCATAGTTATCTGATGTCCAAGCTAGGGATGAAGAACATCTTCATCTCTCCTAGCACTACTAGAAATTCGCTAAAAACCGACCAAATATTTCCGACCAACGTTGGTCGGTCAAAAAAAGTGACCAAAAACCGTCCAGCTTGTAGGGAAACTGGAAAATAATTATTTTACATTTTTTTAAAAATAAATACCGACCAACGTTGGTCGATAAATTGGTCAACAAGTTGATCCGGCTGGTCAGAATTGCTTAGTCAAAGAAAATTTTGGATTACCGACCAACGTTGGTCGGTAATCTGGACCCAATTTTTTAAATTTTAATAATTATTTTATTATTTAAAATATTTTATAAAATTTAAGAATTTATATTTAAAATTACCGACCAACATTGGTCGGTTAATGCAGGGGAAGCATTTACCGACCAACTTTAGTCGGTAATTTTTATTTTTTGGAAAATAACCGACCAAAGTTGGTCGGTTATTACGTCAACGTTGGTCAAACTTTTGAATTACTTTTATATTTACTATCTAAATAATATAAATATAATCCGTTAACACTTTTGTAATACAAATAATGAATACACTAATATATACTATATATAACATGCTATATATGTAGTTAAAGTAGTACAACGAAGCGTGTGTTATATATATATACACACACACACACACACACTAACATATACTATAACAAGCTATATATATATTTAAAGTATTATAATGAAGTGTGTGTGTGTGTGTGTGTGTATATATATATATATATATATATATATATATATATATATATATATATATATTGGTATAGCCGTATATATATAAGAACACGAAGCGCTAGGATCACAGGGTCGGGTTCTTTTAGGGATAGACTTGTAAAGATCCTAATTAGTATATATAATTTATCATCAAATATATCTATTTGTAAATTGATTCATCGACTTATAACTTACTTAGATGCATCGATGAATATTAAAAACAAAACGTTTGACCTATATTGACTAATAGTAAAAACAAAACGTCTCGACCTATATATATGGATCACAAATTAAATAAACGAAAGAAGTTATTAGTATTAAGTAAACGAGTTAAATTAATAGGTCAAACATGGTCAAACTTTAACAAGCTATATATATACACACTAACATACACTATAACAAGCTATATATATAGTTAAAGTATTACAGTGAAGAGTGTGTATGTGTGTGTGTGTGTGTGTGTGTGTGTGTGTATATATATATATATATATATATATATATATATATAAGTATACTCGTATATATAAGAACACGAAGCGCTAGGACCACAGGGTCAGGTTCTTTTAGGGATAGACATATGAAGATCCTAATTAGTATATATACTTTATCATCAAATATATCTATTTGTAAATTGATTCATCGACTTATAACTTACTTAGATGCATCAATGAATATTAATCGATGATTCATCAAAACGTCTCGACCTATATATCGATTAATCTATGTCATGCATTATTAGTGATGCACGAATGAAAAAAAGAAGTTATTAGCATCAATTACAATATAGTGTATGTATGTGTGAGAGAGAAATTACTCATATACTTAATTATAACTTAGAAAATTTACCTAGATAGATGCTATTATAATTTATTAAAAGTAAATAGTTAATATAATTATTTATAAAGATTATGCTTATAGTTTATAATTATTTATAATAATTGTATAGTTAAATAAAATAAAGACTTATAGTTTATAATTTTTTTTTTATAGTTTATAATATTTTCAGAAAAAAAAACACAAAAAAAAGAATTTAGTTTTTTTTTTAAAAACCGACCAAAGTTGGTCGGTTTTTGGTCAAACGGTCAACACTTAATGTACTGACCAAAATTACCGACCAACTTTGGTCGGTAATTCTGAAATTAGAATTGAAATAACGGGTTTTCCCCATTTCTCTTACCTTTCTTCCCCAAATTTCCCCTAACTCCTCACTCAATACCTTCCCCTCTGCTTCTCTATTTCCCTCACACAAATCTCATTTTCCACACCGCGTTGCCACCGCCCAGCAGTCGCCGTCGCCGCTGCCACTGCCGCCCCTCTCCTCTCCACCTCCTAAAAATTCTAGGTTTGAATTACAACCCATTTATTTGTTATTTCTAGGTTTTGTTAATTAGTTATGAATTAGTTTCAATTGATTAGTGTTTCAATTATTTGAACATTGTATTTTATTGAGGACTAGGGTTTAGGTCTTGTTTTAATTAGTTTTGTTAATTAGTTTTATTAACTAATTAGTTTTGTTAATTAGTCAATTAGTTATGAATTAGTTTTAATTGATGAGTGTTTCAATTTTGAGTTTGTATTATCTTGAATAGTTTAGTTAGAATTGAATTATTAACTTTGTATTGTCTTGAATAGTTTAGTTAGAATCTAGGGTTTACGATTTGTTCTTGTGAATCGAACTTTTAGGGTATGGGTTGAATTTCTTTAGTTTAGTTAGTTTATGTTTAAACTCGTAGGATATGAATTGAAATTTTAGTTTTTAGGATTTGTTCTTGTGAATTGAACTTTTAGGATATGAATTGAACTTTTAGGATATGAATTGGACCTTTTGGATATGAATTGAACTTTTAGGATATAAATTGAACTTTTAGTTTATGTTTAAACTCGTAGGATATAAATTGAACTTTTAATTTTTAGGATTTGTTCTTGTGAATTGAACTTTTAGGATATGGATTGAACTTTTAGGATATAAATTGAACTTTTAGTTTATGTTTAAACTCGTAGGATATAAATTGAACTTTTAGGTTTTAGGATTTGTTCTTGTGAATTGAACTTTTAGAGTATGAATTGAACTTTTAGGATAATGATGACGAGGTAGTGCATTATGATCGATATGGCAGGATCATCATAGTCCCTGAGGGTGATGGGTAAGTGTTATTTGTTATTTTTGCGTCTATTGATTTGTAACATTTTTACTAAGATATTAATGTATTTTTATTGTTAAATTACAAGTTTAGGCTGGGTAATAAGACTACGAAGATAATCACCAATGCCATCAGAAAGCTTTATGATGGCCCTTATGCGACTTGGACTGATTGCCCATTCTCGCTGAAGGAGCAAATTTTCAATCAATTTAAGGTATAAATGTTCTTTTAAACATTTTAATAATTTATATTTATGATGTTTCCATCTAATATTTAACTTTTGAAATACAGATCAAGTGTGTATGGGAAGACCGCTATAGCGCGGAAGTGGCTGCAAATTTTCATCATAAAGCTCGCAAGAGATTGGCGGATGCTTTCTCAGATTCTAGAAAGAAGAACAAGAGGTCTGGCTGGTTACTTGAGAATTTGTGGAATGATTTGCAAAGGCAATGGCTTACCGCAGAGTTCTTAGAGAGGAGCGAAAAAGAAAAAAAATCTCGTGCATCCGAGAAGGGAGGCTCCTTGCACACTGGAGGTGCGATCAACCTAGGGACAATAAAAAGAAGATTGGTACGTAATTGCTTAAATTATTTTACTTTTCTAAGTATATCTATTCTGTTTATTAACTAAATTAATTTATTTTCAGGAAAAGAAGTACGGGCGTCCAATGAGCCATGATGAGCTATTCAAGGAGACGCATATTGTGAAGAAGAAGAAAGAGTGGGATCAAGATAGGTGGGTCGAGGACCGGGCCTCGACTGCATATGTAAGCTTTCAATTTTCTTTAAGCATTATAATTTACTTTTATAAAAATTTTGAAATACTAATTTAATTTAAAATAATATAAGGTCGCTACAAAAGTAATGTGGAGGAATTCGTCCGTAGTCATCCAGCTGGTGAATCGGGTGAGCCAACCCAACCTTCGGACGAGGATGCTGAAAGAATATAGCTGGAGTCTGTTGGCGGTCCAAAATGGGGAAGGTATACGGGCTTCCTACTAAAAAAATTTAATTGGTATAAGTGTGGAATGAAAGGAATAGAGACTTCCTCGCAAGTCAAGTAACTTAATAGGGAGAGCCTCTCCGCTATGCAGGAGACAGTGAAAAAGCTCACATTCGAGCTAGAAGCGGCTAAGGAAAGAGAAAGGCTTAGAGATACTCAATTCCTTGGCATGCAAGCTCTGATCAGAACTCTCCTATCTAGTGGAGCTTTTCCGTTTCCCCGGTCTCGTGAGTCATCTCCAGAGGGTCGACCTCCACTTGATCGTTCCTCCCGTCCTGCTCGTGATCGTTCCTCCCGTCCTCCCTATGATCGTTCTTCTCGTCCTCCACAAGACCGTTCTCTATACCGTCTTGTAAATGAAAGTTCATCAGACGGTGATGATGATGTTGTAGAAAATATCCCTTGACTTTTATATACTTTAAACTAGACAAATAAAACCAGTTTTGAACTAGTTGTAATTAGTTTTAACTTGGTTTTGGATTTTTATGTTCAATTGAACTTTAATTTGTTAGTTTTAAAGTATTTATTGAATGTTTTGGTTGTTGTGTTGTTGTTGTTATTGTTATTGTTATAATTCAGTTGTTATTAGATGTATTGGTATGCTGGCAGGTGGTGTAGCTGCCAAAACAGGCATTTTATGCCAAAATTTAAACTCAGAAAAATCGACCAAAGTTGGTCGGTTTTTAGTAAAATAAAAAAAAATTATTCCAAAATACCGACCAAAGTTGATCGGTTAATGAATATTAAATTCCCAGAATTCAACATTACCGACCAACTTTGGTCGGTATTTTGCCTGTACTATTGAGTAGGGGTGGGCATTCGGTATTTCGGTTCGGTATTTCGGTATTCACTTTATCAATTGTGTATACCAAATATTGTACCAAAGTATTTCAGTACGGTTCGGTATTTCTTATTTTGGTTCGGTATGGTTTCGGTACGGTTTCGATTTAATAATCGCTAAATAAGCAACACTAACGAATGACAATAATCGCTAAATTCAATACTAAGCAGTAAGCAACAGTGCACAATTCAAGGCAACACTAACAAGTGAAAGTGTGCAAGTGCAACAGTGCACAATTCAAACTTCAAAGCAAATGCAATAACGATTAACGAGTGCACAATTTTGTGCAACAATGCACTGTGCACAATGATTAACGAGTGCAACATCTTCACAGTGCACAATTCAAACTTCAAAGGCTCAAAGCTGCCAATTCAAAGTGCACATTGCACAATTCAAAGCTGTCAACCGTGCACAATTCAAAGCTGTCAATTCTGCCTAACTCACAAATAACCACAATTCAAATCTGCCAATTCGGCCTAACTCACAAATAATCGCAATTCAAGTTTAACACAGTGCAGTAAAATTAAACAAAAAACAGAGACTCTAACAATGCAACAGTAGCAGCAGAATTAACTTAGTCTTAAATTATACCCCAAAATTCAATACTACAGCTACATCAAAATTCATACCCCAAAATTTAAAATAACATTCCTTCTCCAACAGTACATCTATTATTATAAAAAAAACTGAAGATTGAAGAATGAAAAGTTATGAACCTATTGAAAAGTTGAAGATTGAAGAATGAAGGTAAAAAATGAGGAAACCAGCAGTCACACTTGAGAGTCGTCGGCGTCGTGAAGTCGCCGTGACGTCGTCTGACTTGTCTCTATCGCGCCGAGGTTCTCACTTCTCTGAGTTCTCTCTCACCGTCACAGCCGATCTCTATTCTCTTAGGTTAGATTTCTGTTTCTCCCTTTCTAATTTCCTATAGTGAAGTGAAACTAGTGAAAGACTAAAGAGGGTAAGAGTTGGGCCTTATTGGGTTGGGCTGGGCACTAGGGCAATGTAGAGAATTAGAGATACAACATATTGGGTTGGGATGGGCAGTATAGGTCCAATATAAAATTCTTTAAAAATTCGGTATTTCGGTATACCGAATTTTCAAGATCCTAATACTGAGGACCATACCGTTATACTGAAATACCGAAAATATAATACTGAATTATACCGAAATACCGAAAAAATCGAAACCAAAATACCGAATTGATTCGGTCCGATTCAGAATTCGATTTTTCGGATTTTATGCCCACCCCTACTATTGAGGTTACCGACCATAGTTGGTCGGTAATATTTAATTTAAATTATTTAAAAATATTTTTTTTTTTAATTACCGACCAAAGTTGGTCGGTTTTTTTAATTTTAATAATTAATAAAAAATATAATTTAGTTAAACCGACCAACTTTGGTCGGTAAAATTAAATTAATAAAATATATTTCCGACCAAAGTTGGTCGGTAAGTAATTAAAATTGTCAGATAGTCGTTTTAAACTACCGACCATCAAAACACCGTCCATACCCTAATGGTCGCGTTTTGGTCGGTAATTGGCCATAACCGACCAACTTTGATCGGTTTTTAGCGTATTTCTAGTAGTGTAGCTTGAGGGAGGGTGTAAATTAAAGGAGTTAGTTAATTGTACTACAGTTCCCTGATCATTAGTTAGCTACAAGGATAATTATGTCATTTTTCTCATTTACAGCTATCATCTCATTAGGAGTCAATAGATATTAGTATAAGTTTATGCATATATTCATTTTGTTAGTAGTAACAGACATTGCTAAGCAGAGAAGAAATCAGATTGTTCTCTCTGTTCTCTACCTTTTTTTTGCTCTCAATTCATTCAGTTATGGATTACACTTCATAATCAGTGTAAATCAGTTAACACAACCCTGGAAATTCTCATATTTGGTTGGCTAACCAACTGATCATTTGCAGTATCTGAAAAGATGGTGTACCCAAATGGGAAAAAAAAAATCGGCCTTTTCTATTTCTTCTTGTGCTAATATTTTCGTTTTTCTTTATCTCGTCTCTGCATTTAATTGATCAGCAAGATTTGTGCATATATTTTTGGCACATGTATAGTGGAAACATCACACAGATATCTTTGACTATAGTGAACCAAAAGACGTTCTTTGCATGCATTTGATCAAGTGTCCCGAGCCTGTAGTTGGAATTCAAAAGTCATTATTTTTCATATGCAAATAAGAAAGGCTAGTGCTCTACCAGATTAACGTCTAACGTTTCGTGGGAAGTAAAGGCAATCTGATGCACAAAGTATCTCGTATTCATGCTAGGTCTCAGGAAGGGTCGCACCTCAAACAGGGGCGGAGCTAGAGTGCCGGGATCAGTGGGTTCGAAACAGGGGCGGAGCTAGAGTGCCGGGATCAGCGGGTTCGACCGCACCCAGTAGCTTTAGTCTGAACCCTGTATATGTCTTATAAATTCATTAATATATGTAAATTATTAATTTAGAACCCAATATCTTAAAATAATTAGAATGCCGAACTCATAAACTTGAAATCCTGGCTACGCCTCCGCCTCCAAGGAATATAATGTAACATAGACAACCTCATTTAATATAAGCATTAGTGACTGTTTCTATGGCTTCGGTGGATGGCCTATCTTAACTAAGTTGACTCGTAGATCCCTTGTAAATACTAACTGAACCTCGTCACCTTGCTTGAACAAGGTTATAAATTACTAGTAAATAAATTATGGAGGTGATGTTAGCAAAAATAATAATTTTACTCGTATACACTTCTACTTACAAAAGAGTACGTAAGGTGTATTAGGTAACTTAGTAATTAATCTCTAATTAGTTTTTTATTCCT
Organism: Nicotiana tomentosiformis; assembly: GCF_000390325.3. Lineage (NCBI taxonomy): Eukaryota > Viridiplantae > Streptophyta > Magnoliopsida > Solanales > Solanaceae > Nicotiana > Nicotiana tomentosiformis. The sequence continues at coordinate 12,707,429 of NC_090815.1, read as the reverse complement.
TTGCTTTTCTATCTTTCTGGTTACTTTTCTTCTTTTGGTAGAGTGACAAATTAACTTTGATACAATAAAATTGTGACTTACGTTATCCCGGGTCTTACTAGTCAAACGTAATTCTAGAGCTAATACGTGCAATAAAATCTAACTTCCGGAAGGGTCGCATTTATTAGATAAAAGATTGACGCAGGCTCAGCCCATTAATGTGATGATTCATGATAACTCCACGGATCGCAAGGCCATCGTGCGTGACGCATCACTCAAATTTCTGCCCAACTATTGAACCCATTATATTTAAATTCGATTATCTTATGGCCGGCCTGTTTCCATTAGCCATACAGTTAGAAATGATAAAAAGTTACTTGTTATAGTAGTACTCCTTACTGACGAGTTCCAAAAGTTAGCGTAAATTTTATCATAGGAAGTGTTGCAAATAATCAAATAAAGTTTATTATTTATCTTATACCTGGTAACCAATTAAGATTTTTTTATCCATCTTTAAATTTCTTAATACCATTGTATGCCACCCTAAAAATAGCTCTAATCGCTACACAGTCCCATCATTTAAAGAATTGGATTTAGATAAAAAAAATTAGCTGTAAATCTGATTACTCCCTCCTATCCACTTTAATTGAGTTTTTGATTATTTTCCCACATATTAGTAAATCCATCTTTTAGCATTAAGTAACAATGAAATTGACCTTATTAACCTTCATTTATTCATTGAAAATATAACAAATATTTCTAGGCTCTTTACTCCAAGGGCAACTTTGGGAAAAAAAAAGTTAATTTCTTTTTTGACATATGATAAATCAAATATTGTGGACCAAAAAAAAAAGTCAAAATATCAATAAAATTGGACAATCCCACTTTCTAAGGGATAAGTATTTTACTATACAGTATACACGTTCTAGGTAAAATGGAACACGAACATACTTTTGACGCAGAGTATAAATTTAATGTAAAAATTCATTAAAATTGCAATACATAGGGGATTTGAACCCATAACTTTAAAAACATAATAGATTCAATATTAAAAATCTTAAATATTAAACTCATAGAGTTTAAATCCTATATTCGTCATTGCGAACTGAAGAATCTTGGTAATATTACACTATGGCAAATACTAGCATTTCAACAACATGCATGTGCTGGCCAACCGTGCATGTGGAAAAGTATGGAATTTGGTTAATTGGAGAAGTGTGGAGTAATATTGACAAAGAGTGTAAGTTTAAAACATGCATATGTTGTAACTATAAATTGATTGGTCTGACCCCTTTTCCAATAATTAGTACTTCATTTTCTATGCAAGGGAAGAATAGTTTCTTACTTTGTTGTGAAGCCTCGTTTGCTTACGTGATAGCAGGATATGTAATGTAGTCTGCAGCACATGGTCTAATTTACTTTACTGTATAGGGAATATGTGTTACAAACAAAGATATATAAGGATAATTAAATATTCCATATCCATCTGTTTAATTAAGTTTTTTAAAGAAATATCACTCAATTCTAAATGGTATTAAATGTCCTGAATTAGAGTCTCATTGATTTCTAATTTCCAATAGCGAAGATATTTACACGTGTTTAGCCTAAGAAAAAGAATTAGGTTTGCACGTTAGGAGGCATATTGCATATCATGATATCAAAATAAATAAAAATATTCCTCTTTTTAGCTCTAATAATATAAATTTTGAGTTTTTTAGATGAAGAAATCACATAATTCAGTGATATAAATGTTATGAAAAAACAATTTCTACCAAGCATTATATCAACTATTTAATTGAGGTGTTCGGTTTATTTAATAGTCTAAACATTTAGATACAAACTAAAATAAAATCACATATCCAAGCAACTTGTTATTTAGTATCGTACTTGTGCATACAATTGAAACAAATGAATCATGATTAGCCCGGATGACACAGTTATAAAATGTGATACGTTTATGGAATACATGTTATCTTTCACCGGTACATGTACTGAGCTGAGTAACTTTGTCTGAGACTAGAGCAGATAGAAAAAAATTACCTAATATTTGTATCGAAACCTAATAATTCTCAACTCACTTCATTGACAACTAGACCACACATTTAGGTGCGCCAAGTTATCTAGACTTCTAAATTGATTTTGGTAGATCTATCGTTTTAAAGGAAGATTGCACTATACTACAATGTCTCAAGCATGGGGAACATTAGTCACTATAACTAATTCACTATCAATTGCATGTTTAGAAGACGTAATGATGAATGTCAGAAAATAATAGTTTTAGTTAAACAAGGGATAGAGCGTAAAAAACTCGCATGGTAGAATTAATAATATATAAAAAGCCTCGTGATGTAATTTTACATATTTCGAGCTTTCTAACTTTTAAATGCATTTGACTTTACTATCAATATGATTAGTAAATACCCATTAAAGAGCATTAAACTTAGGCAGCTATGGGGTAAAGTGCGAGTGGAACTACTACCAAATTCCAGCTCTTTAATTCATCTGGTCTAAAATATTTGGCACTTATCTTTCATTTTGACTAACATTTTAGAATATATGTTATCACCTTTTAATAAGAGGAGAAAGTGAGACTTAAAACAACCTAAATATTATCTTCATGTTATCTATAGATCACGGCTCGCGAAATAATTGACCTTTGCGTCAGGATATATAGTTATTTACTCCATGAGATATCGCTCTTTTTCGAACCTTTAATGAACGCGAAATACTTTGTACATGGAGTTGCTAATTGTTTCACCTTTTAATAAGAGGAGAATTGCAACTTGTCTTTCAAACAGATTGCGAGTGACATAAGATATCTAGGAAGGAACTATATATTATTTCTTGTTAAAATCTTCTTTGTTAATGTTTAAAAATAAATTCTATTTCTACTTTAACGCTATAAGCTTCTATCAAGCTGATTTGGCTAGTGAAATAAGATATCTGGGGTCTTCCAATTACAAAAGTTTGTGATAAATAATACTTCTAATTTATTTCTAAATATCTTTTTCTCTTTTTAAAAAAATAAAAAGAATCAATATATCAATTCACTCCATAACCGAAAACCGTCATGCATATGACAGAGGAATTATTAAATTATGTTCATTATTATTTATTTTTTTGGAACCCCAGGAGAACCCGCAGTCGCTATAGCCTCTGTCACAGCCTCTGCCCTACTCTGTGCGCACTGGGTAAACCCCCCACTGTGTAATAGCCTGCAAACCACACAGGGGATATAAACCGCACTAGGCAAGCCCGTGCGACAGGCTCAGACCCAAAGGGCATCGAGGGAGATCGAACCTGCGTCGCCCGTGTGGACAACACCCTGCAAACCCAACCGGGTCGTTCCTTCGGGACTGATCAGTACCAAACTACCAACAATTCATGACTTCATCAAAGGGATGAACTGCCAAGACTAAATGCTCAACCTACAGGCCACAAAAGTTCTAAGCAAATAATAATCACTTTCATCATACCGATATAAATTGATCAGAATATTAAGTTATATGCATCGATAGTATAAACTTTTTACACCATTAATGTAAATGTTATCTTATTTTTCAAGGGCAGATCGCTTTTAATCCGCGATCGAAATTATTTATATCTAATAGCTGCGCAATATATAAAATTTATATATATTCTACGCAGGATCGCTACAACGGAACTGCAGGATCGCTACAACAGAACTACAGGGAAGATTTTACGACGACACCAGCCCTGTCAAGCCACAGTCCTGTCAAGCAAACCCTAAATCATAGTCCTTCTCATGACTCTATCAACGTCCACCTGGCTAATATGAATCTAAGGACCACCGGTTATGTTGTCATAATCAGGATTTACTGTCTGGACTGTTAAACTGTTTAGGCTTAACAATCTAACCTTAGAACCGTCAGGTGATATAGTGTATAACTAGTAGCCAAACATGATTTAAAAGTAGATTAGAATATATATATATATATATTCAGGTTATTATTCTCTAAGAGGTAATACAGTGTTATGTTCCCATTTTTTTCAAGATACATGACGAGCTCTTGTGAAAATTTATCAACTATTGTAAGCCAATTTATCCTAAATACTATAAAAATTGTACTTATAATATTAAAAAAACAGATAAAAGCCCATTCATAAGCCATGAAAATATATATATTCATGTTATTAAATTTCAAATTACAACTGCTTTACAACTAAAACCCAACTTTGATATAACTTTTTCAATGACCATTATAAAAAAAAAAAGTATTCAAAAGTACCATTATTACTATACCAAGCTATTTTACCTTCTCTTGTTCTTACTTCCAAGCAACAAGCAGAAATAAAACAAAATCCTAAACAAAAGCCCCCATGCAATAGTCACCCAAAGGCAATTCCACTTGCTCAATTGTGTAACCCCTTGCTGCACCAGTATATCTGATCCAGTAGTCACACATGTTGAACTTGTAATCCTCATATTTAATGTACTGCTAATACTACTCAGCAACTTCTCCTTCAACGAATTCGGAACAGCCCCAAGTGGACTGTTATCGAACATTTGAATCCCACGAACGAAGCATTTCGTGGGATCTTCAAATTCGTTCTGTAACACAGCTTCATACGGGTATTTCACTAGTGAAATGTAATGGAACCAGACCCAGTAAGACGGGATTCTATCACGATTCATGAAAAATCCACTAAAGAGTAGGAAGTAAGCAAGAATGGCTACCACGATCGTGTATCCGAGCATAACATGAGGTACGACACCAGAAAGAAACGTAACGAATGAATTCCCTGCCCAAAACGAAGCCAAAATGACACCAAAATAGAACAAAAAGCTAGAAAATCCACCGTCTAAGCCAACAGCCCAGAATGTCACGGCCGCGAATGACAAAGCAAGGAAAATTAACGCTGGTATCGAAGTCAAAGCATGAGAAAGACAATAAGACGATCTTCTATAAGCATTATAAGCCGTTTCCCTCATGAATATGTACCTTTCTTGAATAAAAACGGGCAATGCGTCCGCACATGTATAGTAAGTTGTTGACATCGCGAACGCGAAGAATGCAAGCCGTTCTTTTACACCTTTAGGTGAACTGTCAAGTCGCCAAAACATAGTAGCCAGTATAAAACCCGTAACCATAACTGCACCAAATCGGACAGCAAAAATCTCCGGCATACGCCACGAGTTACTGAACGATCGCTTTGAAAGTACAGCAATTTCAGTCCATATTGGATTTGCAAAAGTGGGAACCATAGAAGTAGGACTAGTAGCAACATGTGTTGAACCAGGAACCAATTTCCCTCTAGAAATACTAGCGCTTATCGCTTCCTTTAACGATAAGCGATTTCTATTTCTAGCTTGATTTGTACTATTGATCCTTTTAGTATGTTGCCATGTTTTGTTGAAATCAACTAAACTTTTTGTCCCACCTGAGCCTTCGAGTTCGCGAATTAAATCAAGCGCGAACTCTGTAGGGTTCTCATTTTCAGGTATCGGATTCCCAAAATCAGCAAAATATTGTGGCAAATTCATTGGCGAACCACTGTAAACAGTTTGTCCACGTGATAGGAAAATCAACCGGTCAAGTAAACCGAGAATTCTGTAACTCGGCTGATGTATTGACATAATTACAATACTGCCACTCTGCGCGATTCGCTGAAGTACTTTAATCACCATAAAAGCACTGGTGGAATCGAGACCCGAAGTTGGCTCGTCGAGAAAGAGGATAATCGGGTCGTGGATTATGTCAATTCCGATTGAAACGCGCCGCCGTTCACCGCCGGAGACACCACGGTGACCTTCATCGCCGATTATAGTTTTCGCGGCGTTTCGGAGCCCTAATTGATCGATTAAAGCTTGAACTCTGGATTTTTTCTTCGATTTAGATAGACTCCTTGGAAGCCTAAACTCAGCTGCGAACATTAACGTTTCTTCTACTGTAAGCATTGGGTAAAGGAGATCGTCTTGCATTACGTAAGCCGATATGACTTTGAGTAATTTCGAATGCAGCGGCTCGCCGTTCAGTGTTACTGTCCCTTTCAAGCTATCTTTCGCAATACGATTCGCTAACGCATCAATGAGCGTCGATTTTCCCGAACCAGACGCGCCGAAAACCGCGAGTAGCTCTCCGTCACGCGCCTCTCCACAGATATCATTCAAAAGCACCTTTGTTCTCGTGGACGGGATTTCCTCGGCGGCGATGTGGAGACTCCGGCTACGTGAAATCGCCGGAAAACTGACCTTCCGGCGGACTTTCACGCTGTATGTGAGATTGTTGAATGCGAGTACAAAGGGAATATTAGAGTGATGCGGGTCCATGGTAAGAGCTTGGTGAAGTGGACTTTCGTCGTCGCCGGTGACATCGCCGACGTTCTTCAACAACTGACTAAACGTCGGCGATGACATTTCTACAATTTGTCTCCGATCATAAAAGGGTACGCTATCTCTAACTGGTGATGCATTTACAATTCTTGACATTTGTTTTGTTATATATATCTCTATATATAAATAAAAATCTCTAATTTATGGTAATTTTATTTGATGGATATAACTAAGATGTGAGTTTAATGGGTATCTCAAGGCTACTAGTGAAGCAATAGAAGAGAGCAGCGGAAACAACGGCGGTGGAGTTGGCAACTAACCAATGGTATTTTGAGAGTTTTTAGGAGGGAAGTAGATGAAGGAGTTTAATTTGTGTATGTAACAAGAAAATAAGTCTCCCATTTAAACCAGTGAATCTACTCTCCCAAGAAAATAATATATAGATTATGATCTTAAATATGGTACATTAAGGGTCGTTTGGTTGATGTTTGGACTAATTAACCCTAGTATAAAATCGCATAAGATAATATAGTATTTGATTGACTATTCCCATTAATGTTTAGTTGGTTTTACAATAATATAATATATTATTTATATGAGACTTAACATTATAAGTTATACCAGGGAAACTTGGAGCAACGATAAAGTTATTTTTGTGTGACTAATAGGTCACAGTCGTGGAATTAGTCACTAATCTTTGTATTAGGGTAGACTGTCTACATCACACCATTTGGGGTGGGATCGATCCTTCTCCAGATCTTGCGTAAATATTGGGGTGTGATCCTTCCCCAAACTCTGTGTAAACACGTGATGTTTTATATACCGTGCTGTCCTTTTTTTTTATAAGTTATATGAAAATTTATGTAGTATTATTTTATACAGAATAAAACGTGAAATACAAATATATACTTCGTATTTATAATAGGGAAATTACACTATTTTATTGCAAAAGTTTTCTTTTAAACTTAATAATTCATATACATATAACAATTTTTTTATCAATCGCTATATAACAATTTATTTATTATTAATCTCTGCATAAATAATATAACTTGTATGATTAGTATACGAACCAAATGACCCCTCAATACATACTATATTCTTGGCAGTTGGCGGTTAGGGTTTAAGAGGATGATATGTTAAACTTATTCATTAATAAATTATGACCTAAAAAATTGAATTGTGGAGGATGGGAAGAATTTAAGAGTAGGAGTGAGATGACCTAAATCTCCTAATCTTTTATCTACACGTCTGGTTTTACTGGGGTAGGGGTTGGGAGCTAGTTAGGGTAAGGGGTACAGGACACGTGGGTAGTTTCTAGGAGTTGAGTCATAAGGATTTAAAGGATGTTCCTTTTATGTCAGGTTTCTTAAGTCTTGTGTATTTAGGTGTGGATGGTAATCTACTGTTTGCGCATACAATATTTTTTATGGGTAGAAAAATGCGAGAGGGTAGAGTTTGAGTTTTTCTTTCCTTTCTTCCTATAGGTTCTATAGAGTTTGAGTTATTATATACTAACGTGTAAAACATATACAAACATATATTTAATTTGACAAAATAAACTGTTGATAAGTCTCATATGAGCTAGATTTGAGCGGATTAAAATGTATGAAATCAGTAAACGAATTAGTTTCTGATATTTGTCCGGGTTAAGATATAGGGATCAATTGAGCCAAACAATTGGTCATAATTCAATCCTAGCTCAAAGTTATTTTCATTTTTGTTTAGTCACCGTATCGAACTAATTAATTAAAGTTTTTTCTTTTATTTATACTTTAATGAGTTTACTGATGGGTTAATTTGGGATATATGTGCAACTCAAAATGGTCAAAGCGTTCAGAAGAGCTAACTTAGGTTTATGCTCCAAATGACAGAAATATAATGGGTACTTAAACTTGAAAGATATATGGTTAGAATCACATAAACCAGAAGTTAATGGCGCCTGATTTATTTTCTACTCCAATAAAACCAACCAAATATGCACGAAGCTACTTAATAAAGTACTCTATCCGTTTCAATTTTACTTGTCTACTATTCTAAAAATATATTTTCAATTTTACTTGTCCACTTTCGCAAATCAAGAGAAAAATAATTTATTTTTCTTGTTTTGCCCTTAGCATTAATTACTCATTCCAAATCAATTTCCAAATCCACTAAACATATACATCAATTAATATGGGTATCATGGTAAATTATATTATTTATTTATTATTTCTTAAAGGTGTGCAAAGTTAATAGTGGATAAGTTAAAATGATCGGATGAGTATATGTTAGAATCACATTACAATTCAATTATGCTCAAATTATTTTATTACTATACACACTATAGATGTGAAGAAATTGAATATTGCTGGCAATTTATTGTTCATAATTTCCATAGACAAAAAGAATTTATGATGCTATTAAAGGATGTTTAACTATATATCTACAAGTTTGGCAGCCACTCTTCATCAATAAATCTAACAATAGACACCTCCTATTTTTGCAAAATGCAATAATAACACTTTTGGTCCCTCAATTGTTAATAAATTATATTTTTTGTCTTTGTGATATTTGACGAAGCACATTCAACCAACGATCATCCTTTCTTTCTTTCTTTCTTTTCCAAAAGGAATAATTGGCGCGCTGATAGATGCCCAGCCCAGGCGCGGACATCATCCCTCTCTCTTCCTTTAGATGTTGTGAGGAGCAGTTGATCGATCCTTGGAACCACATTTGTTGATACATATATATATATATATATATATATATATATATATATATATATATATATATGGATAGATAACGATTCTTTCTCTCGATAACGAGAGACAAAAAGAGAATTCACTAATATTATAATATCTAGTTCAATAAATATTTTTGGTCCCTTTATGTAAGAATTATGTTATTTTTGAACTATTTATAAAATTATACTCCTATTAAATTATGGAGTAAAAATACAAGCTTAACATAATACATGAGTAATTAAATGGTAAGAACAATTAATAAATATGTTTAAACTGTGATATTCACAGTAAAAGGATCAAAAGTGTATGTTTCGATTAATTGGAGGTTAAATATGTTTCGTCGGATATCACATGGACTAAAATTAAAAGGGACCAAAAGTACTATTACCCCTTGCAAAATCGAACCACGCATGTTTGATTCTCAACCGTCCAATCCTGCTTAGACATTCCCAACCCCTACCCTAGTTAACAAGTAAGAAGATCATTACTATTAATAGTCTGATGACCTATTGACTATGAATCATTTTTTTCTTATTGTTAAACGTGCTTTTATTAGTGGCTGGCATAACACTGAAGAATGAAGATAAGGATCATGATTAAAAATGTTTGCAGTGAAATTCTCAACTATTTTTAAATTCTAGTATTTATTTAATAAATTCAATCTTTTGTTTGAGATTTGGTGAGATTTGTGGCCAGTTGACGAATTCGTGCAGTGGTTATAGCAGTGTTAAATGAACGGCTGATTTGAAACCAGATCGTATAATTTTAAAGTTGGCCTCGTTGGTTGAATTTAAAACCAGACGGCTGATTTGAAACCAAACCGATAGTTCAATTGGTGACCCATTCAAAAGAAAATGAACGTTTTGACTTTAATTAGGCAATCAAGTGCGAAGGGTATTGCGCTCCTCTTCATTTGTTCCCGTTAACGATCACAAAGTCCAACTGTATACGGTCAAAATCGGGCATATTCGATTTTGTTGTTTGATCGAGATAAGGGAGTTGCATCGGAGGTAGCCTCGTAATAAATCAGACCCGAGCTCGAAGATGAGACATTGAGCCTAGAGATCGAAGTGTACGTTGAGATCGAGGCCAGCAACAATCGAGATCAAGTATGACCGACTTCGAGGGGAGCATAATAACGGAATGGCAAGATATCAGTAACCGGTCGAAGATCACGGTGTGAATCTCGGGACGAATATGTGTGATTGGTCAAAGATCATGACGTGAATCTCGGAACGGACCAAATCAGAAGCGGTTAACTAGTTGTTTATACGATTTTCTTCTGTAATTAGAGACATACCATAATTAGGTTTCCTCTACTATATAAAAAGGAGTTCCAATCATTTGTAGAGATCATGATTCACTGATAAGAATATACATATACGTTGCTTTCTTTGTCTTACTTACTGTTCATCACTGCTTGTTCCATCCTCTGTTGTTCTTATTAACTAAACCTCGAGACTATCTCGAATCGAGGTCGAGGCATTGTTTGCAGACTGGTTTGATTTATTTTATTGTCCAATTTTTCTATTTAATTCGTTGTTTATCAATTAGTGCTGGTTTAAATCACATATCCTTAAAACCACAATATAAGTTTAATTGTTACTCAATTTTTAGGGTAAATAATTTGGCGCCCACCGTGGGGTCAAAGATAATAGTGATTGTTCAGTACTGATTCTGGTAAAACGCACTATTTTACGCTTGTTCTTGTCAAGTATCTTTGTTTTTAGGTTAAAATACGTCAAACTCACAAAACGCATCCACACGCGGTGACAACGACCTCAGATTCCATGGTGAAAACGAAAATGTGATTGCTCCAGGAGTCGAGGTGCCACAAGCTAATTTCGGGGGAGCACCGGTTGCCAACCCAGTCAATGTCAGTTCGCACGTTGCTCTAAATGCGGACCTAGGCGCAGGTCTCGATGGGAGCATACGTAGAGAAGGCCGATCTAGTAACCAAGGAACGCAGGGCAGAGGAGACGAAGGAGTCAGTCTCCAAGTGATATTCGAGATGTTTCAGGCTCAGCAAGCCGCTATTGCTCAGTTAAAAAATTAACATAGAGCTCCGAATAGGGTCGAGCAGGAAATTACTCGTCGTACCGAGCCAATACCGGAAAGGTCGAATGGTAACGAATCGGGTACTGATCCTACGGTAATGAAAATGCTCGAACAACTTACCAAAAGAATTAAATCGGGGGAAAAGAGAATCGAAGCCAATAATAAAAAAAATGGAAACATACAACTCTCGAGTTGACCAGATACTGGGGGAACCGCCAATCTTGAAGGGATGGATTCGAAGAAGTTTGTACAAAAGTCATTTCCTTCAAGTGCGGCTCCGAAGCCTATTCCAAAGAAGTTTTGTATGCCAGATATACCCAAATATAATGGGACCACCGATCCCAACGAGCATGTTACTTTATATACATGCGCCATCAAGGGTAACGATTTAGAAGATGATGAAATCGAATCTGTGCTCTTAAAAAATTCGGAGAGACCCTTTCGAAGGGAGCAATGATTTGGTATCACAACCTGCCACCAAATTTCATCGACTCATTTGCCATATTAGCAGATTCTTTCGTAAAAGCACACGCTGGGGGCATAAGGGTCGCAACGAGGAAATCGGACCTTTTCAAGGTAAGACAAAGGGATAATAAAATGCTGAGGGAGTTCGTATCCCGATTTCAAATCAACGCATGGAGTTGCCACCGGTAACAGATAATTGGGCCGTTCAAACTTTCACCCAAGGGTTGAACGAGCGGAGTTCGATAGCATCACGTCAGTTGAAACAAAATTTGATCAAGTATCCAGCTGTAACTTGGGCAGATGTGCACAATTAATATCAATCAAAGATCAGGGTTGAGGATGACCAATTAGGAGCCCCTTCCAGTTCAGTACATCCAAACAGGTCGGCAGGTAAAAACATGAGGGACTTCGACATGGAGCCAAGATCGAACAGAGACCGATATCAACCATATACTACAGATCGAAGGAACAATGGTTCAGGACGCAATTCCTCCCGGAGTGATCGAAGAAGTGATCGAGGACAGAATTCTCGGGGACTTATGAGCAAAAGTGGTTTTGACAAGTATGCTGATCCCGCAGAGGCACCTCGGTTATCTGAATATAACTTTAGCATCGATGCATCGGGTATTGTATCGGCAATCGGAAGGATCAAAGATACTAGATGACCCAGACCCATACAAATCGATCCTTCCGAAAGAAACCCAAATTTTATATGCAAGTATCATGGCACGCATAGTCACAAGATCGAGGATTGCAGGAAATTAAGGGAGGTGATAGCTCGTTTATTCAATGAGGGCCACCTTCGAGAGTTCCTCAGCGATCGAGCCAATAACCATTTCAGAGAAAGGGATGCCAACAGGAAAAATGAACAGGAGGAACCCCAACATGTCATTCATATGATCGTCGGTGGGGTCGACATTTCATAGGGACCCATATTCAAGTGCACTAAGGTATCAATCACTAGGGAAAAACGAGCCCGAGATTATGTGCCCGAAGGCACTTTATCATTCAATGACAAAAAAGTAGAAGGCATTTCTCAGCACCACAATGACGCTCTGGTAATTTCTATCTTATTAAATAAAGTTCAAGTTAATTGTGTTTTAGTGGATCCGGGTAGCTCAGCGAATATCATCCGATCGAGGGTCGTGGAGCAGCTCAGCCTACAAAATCAAATCGTGCCCGCAGCTCGGGTCTTAAACGACTTCAATATGGCCAGTGAAATAACTAAAGAGGAGATTATTATACCGGTGAACGTGGCTGGAACCATTCAAGATACCAAGTTCCACGTAATCGAGGGCAACATGAGGTACAATGCACTACTCGGAAGACCTTGGATCCATAATATGAGGGCAGTCCCTTCGACTCTCCACCAAATGATGAAATTACCGTCATCGGCCGGTGTAAAAACAGTATACGGGGAGTAGCATGCTGCAAAAGAAATGTTTGTGGTCGATGAGGTAACACCGATATCGACACTATCAACCTCGGAAAGGTCGAGCATCAAAAGTAAACAGGAAGTCAAATAGCAATCACAACCACCAGCCTCGACCCAATCAGGGAAGCAGGAGATAGAAGAAGAATAGGAGGATTTTCTGACCCCTCGAACTTTTACTGTTCCCGAAGATTCTAACGCTACCAAATCAACGGTCGAAAAGCTGGAATAGGTTATATTGATCAAGTACCTATCCGAGCAAAAGGTATACCTGAGAACGGGATTAACCCCCGAACTCATGAAAAAACTTATTCAATTTTTAATTGATAACATAGATTGTTTTGCTTGGTCCCATTTAGACATGATAGGGATCCCACCGGAGATAACGACGCATCGGCTAATCCTGGACCCTAGGTTCAAACCGGTGAAGGAAAAGAGAATACCCTAGTCCGAGGTAAAGCACGCATTCATAAAGGATGAGATAACTAAACTTCTCAAAATAGGGTCCATTCGGGAGGTGAAATATCCCGAATTGTTAGCCAATGTAGTTGTAGTCCCTAAAAAAGGGAACAAACTTAGAATGTGTGTAGATTATAAGGATTTAAATAAGGCGTGCCCCAAAGATTCTTTTTCACTGCCTAACATCGATTGCATGATCGATGCCATGACCGGCCACGAGATCCTTACTTTTCTCGATGCATATTTCGGGTTCAATCAAATCCAAATGAACCCGGAGGACTTAGGACCAGGAGACACCGATTATGTTCTACGAGTGGTCCATGAAGGCACTTATGGGAACCACTCCTGCGCCGAATCACCTATTCACAAAATTATTAGAGCAGGATACTACTGGATAGCATGGGAAAAGACACTAAGGACTTTGTTCGAAAATGTGATAAATGTCAAAGGTTTGCACCGATGATCCATCAGCCCGGAGAACAACTTCATTCAGTCATATCTCCATGGCCATTCATGAAATGGGGGATGGATATCGTCGGCCCTCTTCTATCGGCCCCAGGTAAAGCCAAGTTCATTTTATTTATGACTGCTTATTTCTCTAAATGGGTTGAAGCACAGACGTTCGAGAAAGTAAGGTAGAAAGAGGTTATAAACTTCATCTAGGATCACATCGTATGTCGATTTGGGATACCTGCCAAAATAGTGTGTGACAATGAAAAACAATTTATCGGCAGCAAAGTGACGAAATTCCTCGAAGACCACAAAATAAAAAGGATATTATCAATGCCGTATCACCCTAGTGGGAACGGACATGCCGAGTCGACGAACAAGTCTATTATTCAAAACCTAAAGAAAAGGTTGAACGACGCTAAGGGGGAATGGAGAGAAATTCTACCCGGAGTCCTTTGGGCATATCGAACAACGTCAAAATCCAGTACGGGGGCAACCCCATTCTCCTTAGTATATGGCTCCGAAGCCTTGACTCCAGTAGAAGTCGGGGAACCCAGTGCTAGGTTTCGACATATAACAGAAGAGTAAAATCACGAGGCTATGAATACTAGTCTCGAATTATCGAATGAAAAATGAGAAGCCGCACTCGTTCGAATGGCTACACAAAAGAAATGAATCGAAAGATACTATAATAGGAGAACCAACCTTCGCCACTTCAGAGTCGGGGATTTAGTCCTGAGGAAAGTCACCATCAACACTCGAGATCCTAATGAAGGGAAGCTCGGCCAAAATTGGGAAGGACCGTACCAAGTCCTCAACATCGTCGAAAAGGGATCTTATAAGCTCGGCACGATGAATGGCGAATAACTGCCAAATAATTGGAACATATCGCTTCTCAAACGGTATTATTGCTAAGGTATGACTTTATTCCCTTTTTCATTTATATATTCGACACTAACTCACTGCAGATGATCGATCGAAGATATCAAGACCTCAGGTTTTAAAGCATGCATAGCACTCTTTTTCCCTTAGATCGATTTTTGTCCCAAGGGGTTTTTCCGGCGAGGTTTTTAACGAGGCAACAATTATTTTGTGCTACCTGAGGATGATTCAACAGTATCCAAGGCTTCTTTACAATCAAAATCAAATACTGGGGGGCATCACCCTCAGATGTTATATTTTCAAAGAAAATACTTCGTGTCAAAGGGTCTCGATAGAGAAACTTTGTAATGGGCCAAATGGTTGAATGAACCGTGTCCATATAGATTAGGCGAACCCCGATGGAAAAACATGTACGCATGTGTAAATTATACAAAGAAGCATTCTTTCTATATCCAACATCTTGTGTCTCGAAGAAAGTTTTCTACTATACAAGCTCCATACTTATGATTTTGTGAGAAATGGCTCAAAGTCCAAGTGCAAATATACCTCGTACACTTGGGGAATGTCGTCGACGATCGACATATTTGAGTAATCTAAACTCAAATCCATAAGACCTCAAAGAGGCACCCCTCGATCTATAGGCCAAGGACATCACTCTCGGGGACTAACACTTCGAACAAGTTCGAAGTATTATTGGGATATAAGCCAAAGAGGCATACCCAAAGGCTACAGCCAAATCAAAGCGGCTTGGGGACGTCCGAATTCCGTAATAAAAATAGGCCTTTGAATTCTTTGAAAAATCGGTTAAAAAAGGCTACCCTCGGCATGTAATCAAAAGGGTTTCGATAAAATCAGCCCTTGAAAAAACTTAAGAGGTAACAAATTATCTTAACACAAACGTGCTAAGGCACAAAAAGCAAAGGGGTTTCAATCGACATCGAACCCTCAAAAAACCCAATGGGTAAGGAATATGTGTTAAGACATAAATAGCCATCTTTTAGAGGCCATATGAGCCCAATCTAAAAAGCCTAAGGGCCAATGCACTTAGAGTTCAATATTTTGTTCTCACTCAATTCGGACCTAAAGGTTCTACTATTCCGAGCTCAAATAAAATATAGCTCGAGGATTCATCATTATTTGCTATAAAACCTTAAGGGGTCTGTTACTGTGAGTTCGAAACTTACTCGAACTCGGCTATAAAAGCAGTACATTTACGGCTTTGACCAAGCCATCCGAAATTAAAATCCTGAACATATTGTTAAGCTCGGGGACTCGCCCTTGCTTAACTAAAAAACCTAAGGGTTTGTTCTACTCTGCGTTCAAGCTATTGCTCACTCGATTATAGAGGCTACAATAACCCGATTGCAACAAAGTTTTCACAATGCAAAGGAAAAATAGAATTTATCATAAATCAAAAATCGGAGACAAAATGGAAAGAAAAGAAACCTTTCATACATGCAAAGTATTTACAAAGACCATTCAGGGTCTTACACAAAAAACAAAAGGAGAAAACATCTTAAGTGCCAAGTCCGCCTCGGGAGCCGCATCTTCGGTAGCTTCATCTTCATCTCTGCTCTCGGATCCACTCACAGAGTCTTCTTCATCAGAAAGCAAAGCTCCGGCCTCATCCTCCAAAACCTTTGCATTTTCGATATCAGCCGTGAGGTCGAAGCCACGAGCATGTATCTCCTCAAGAGTCTCTCTTTGAGACTGGCGCCTAGTATGCTCGGCAACACAGAACAATCTAACCTCAGCAGCGTCAGAAATTTCCTTTTCTTGAGTGTTAGCGGCTTCGGCGTCAGCTCGATAGGAGGCCACGAGCGCCTCTGCCTCGGATGTGGACCTTTCAAGCTCAGCGGCCAACCGAGTCTCGAGCTCTTCAACCTTCTAGGCTCGGACCAAGTTCTCCTCCTTTATACTTTGGAGTTGATTCTCAACCGAAGACAGTTGGGACCAAACCACTTCTTTCTCCGAGGCGAGACGGTCCATGTTCTGCTTCCACCCTAAAGTCTCTGCCTCTTTCATCTTGGCCTCCTCACGAAGTTGCTCAACTAATTCGGCCTTCTGCTGAACCTGCAGGATCAAAGTGTTAGTTGCCAATATCAAGTTAATACATAACAAGCTCCCAAAAATTTACAATACCCGTTCAATGAGCTCGGTCTGATCTCAATGAGTTCTTGTCAGCTCGGCTCGAATGCTCATGATCTCCTCTTCTTTTCGCACATAGAGGAGTTTGAGGGCATTTCTCTCCTCCGTAAGCTTTTTGAGATCAGCCTCACATCGGTCCAGCTCAGCTCGGTACATGGAAGATGCTTCTCAATGGAGCGTTGTAGCCTGTACAGAAACAAAGGAAATCAGACTTAGAAAAATAAGAACAAACATAAGCATGGTCACTTGGTTCAAAAGCCGCTGAGCCTCATCGAAAATGAGTGATGCGTCAAGGTCGGAAACATCATCGACCCCCGCAAAGCAACCACGAAATATATCATCCCCTTAGAGACATGTCCCTGCATCGGGGGTCCCCATGGACCGGGTATCCCGAAATTGCCCCTTAGAGAATGTGGGGCCGGGAGCCGAATCGTCAATATTAATTTCCCCGAGCGAGTCACTTGGGGCATTTAATTCTCTTTGAAGGACCTCAGAACTAGACCCTTCGGGCTTTCCCTCTTCCGAGCCACCAGCAGGCAGTCAGTATCTTCTCCCTCCTCGTCTTCATCTCGTAGCATTTGGACTACATCGGCTGGCTGAACAGTGAGATCAGCCTTCGACTTTCGAGCCCTGCTTTTCTTGGGCCTTAGGGTATCTGGTGGCGAGGCCGTTCTCCTTTTTTCTTATCTTCGGTCGGGTTCGGGACCTCTTCTTCCCCGAGAGGAGGCGGCCTCATAATGACATTATCTCCAAGACCTGTATGAATAGAAATCAAGTTAAAAGGAAGTATTTCACGGGAAAGCATCAAACACGAACAGGGAAACTTACCATGATTTTTTGCCTCCTATCGATCCTTGGCCAAATCACGCCACGAGAGCTCAACATACGAAGAGGTTGAAA
Organism: Nicotiana tomentosiformis; assembly: GCF_000390325.3. Classification (NCBI taxonomy): domain Eukaryota; kingdom Viridiplantae; phylum Streptophyta; class Magnoliopsida; order Solanales; family Solanaceae; genus Nicotiana; species Nicotiana tomentosiformis. The sequence goes on along the minus strand of NC_090815.1, from coordinate 12,689,635 downwards.
CGAATTGTCGAACCCAACCTTCAAGGTCCGAGACTACACCAGGAAACCAGGGGGAAGCTACACTATAAAGAAGAATATAGATGAGAAGAGGTAAAGTAAACATAAAAAGTCATCAAATATTTTCGGTGAATTTCTGCTTACGCTTCATGTTCCATTCTTCGGGGAATGACATCTTCTCGGCGGGGATTAAATCGGAAGTCCTGACCCGGACAAATCGGAACATCCATCCTCGGTCCTTGTCCTCGTCTATGCTCGAGAATAGCACTTTCGTGGCCCGGTGCTGAAGCTTTATCAGTCCGCCTCGATAAAGACGGGGGTTGTACAGCCTAATGAGATGATCGAGGGTGAAAGACATCCCCTCGATCTTCCCCGAGAAGAATCTGAGCAAAATGACATCACACCAAAAAGAGGGGTAGATATGGCCTAGGGTTACCCGGTATTGGCGGCAGAATTCGATTATGATGGGATCGACAGAACCCAGTGTGAAAGGGTAAGTATACACACTTAAGAAGGTAAGTATACACACTTAAGAACCCTTTCACATGAGTGGTGATGCCCTCTTCGGGGGTAGGAATCACCACCTCTTTATTCTCCCAGTGGCAGTCCTTTTTCACCTGTTCCAGATCGCCTTCGGATATCGAACAGATATATCTAGACATGGGCTCACATAGGCCAGGAACCGAAGAGGGTTTTCCAACTTTAAAGTTGGAAGTAAGTTCACATGGCCCGGGGATGCACTCTTCGATACGTGGCTCCACCGGTGTTTTGCTCGGATGGCCGTGATGAGAAGGCCTTTTCTTCTTGGGGAACGGTCTTTGATGTTTTTGCCATTGCTATATGAGATTTAAGGAAGGAAAAGGTAGAATTTGCATTTTAATGAGAGATTGGCAAACTGAAACTGACAAAGTTGATGGACCTGAAGAGAATAAAAGAGCTTTTGAAGATTAGAAGAAGTTTGAAAGTAAAGTTTGAAAAGATTATAAAGGTGGTGTATTTATAATAGCCACTTTGACGGTTTGAAAGCACTAGTAGCCGACCATCAACTGCGTTAATTAATGACCTTGGGAACTGCACAGACGCGACGCTTCAATCGCTTATGTCGCTTTCGTCACGATGTTGATGTCATAATTGATCGAGGTACTAAATCAAAGGCTCAGTTAGTTTCTTCTCGTTACACTCTAAGAAACGAGGGGACTATCTATATACGGTCAAAATCGGGCCTACCTGATTTTGTTATTTGATCGAGATAAGGGAGTTGAATTGGAGGTAGCCTCATAATAAATCAGACCCGAGCTCGAAGATGAGACATCGAGCCTAGAGATTGAAGTGTACGTTGAGACCGAGGCCAACAATAATCGAGATCAAGTATGACTGACTTCGAGGGGAGCATAATAACGGAATGACGAGATATAAGTAACCGGTCGAAGATCACGGCATGAATCTCGAGATGGATATCCGTAATTGGTCGAAGATCATGGCGTGAATCTCGGAACGGACCAAATCAGAAGCGGTTAACTAGTTGTTTATACGATTTCCTTCTATAATTAGAGACATACCATAATTAGGTTTCCTCTACTATATAAAGAGGAGTTTCAATCATTTGTAGGAATCATGATTCACTTATAAGAATATACATATACGTTGCTTTCTTTGTCTTACTTACTGTTTATTGCTACTTGTTCCATCCTCTGCTGTTCTTATTAACTAAACCTCGAGACTATCTCGAATCGAGGTCGAGGCATTATTTGCAGACTGGTTTGGTTTATTTTATTGTCCAGTTTATCTATTTAATTCGTTGTTTATCAATTGGTGCTGGTTTAAATCACATATCCTTAAAATCACAATATAAGTTTAATTGTTACTCAACTTGCGTACATGTTCTTTTTTACTACTTTGCCTAGCGTCCGGTAAAAGAATAATTTTTTTCCTGTAGACGACTTCCTTTATCGAGCGGCTCTATCTGTCGATAATAAAAGTGATGGTCCAGACTGGACTATCTGAAATAACGAGAAAGACTTGAAGAGATAATGAAAAAAAAAAATACGGTAAAGAAGGAGAAATGAAATGTTCTAATAATAATTTCTAATTTAAAATCAATGTATGATAGTAGTATTTTAATTATAAAATTATTGATACGAATATTTTTGTTTTGAAAAAAAAAATATGCTTCTATAAAAAATATTTTATTAATACTCAAAAGTGCTTTCTTTTTTGCCAAGCACCAAAAGTCTCTAGAAAAGACTACTACTCCTTTTCTTTTGGTAAAAGAATTCCTTTAGCTTCACAGGAACTTGGCCAAACAAATTATAAGGCAAAAAGGCCTCCTAGCCACTTAAACTTGCAACCGATTGTCATATCGGTAGATGAACTTTTAAAATTTCCATATGAACACTTAAACTTGAGCATAAGTGAACTAATAAACACCTCCGACCATTGAATCATAGCGCGTGCATTACAATTTCATAAAACGTGGCAACCCAGTCAGCAATAAACGAATTATAACCTGCCACGTGTCATTTTTGACCTAAAGACCCTAAAACACTCATTTTCAGTCGTCTCTGTCAAAGAACTCTATATTTTCCATCGTTCTACTCAAATGGAGTGAACGATTGTCATAGGATTTTTCGCCCATTAGATCATCTGCATAACTCTGCCAGGAGCCCGCCAAACCCCAAGCCATCATTTTCAATGGTCAAAGTGTGACTCAACCATAGAACTTTTAAGCACCACTGAATAACTCGTTTCCACTGTTATGACTTTGCCAGCATATTTGATCTTAAATACTTTGCCGTCTTGCGAGAATATCGTCACCGATAAGTCACAACATGTTCCTATATTGCTCATTTTTAAAGTTTCGATTCCTTTGTTGTGAAATATAATGGATTTTATTGATTCAATTTTAAGTTCGAATTTTTTTTGCTTTGGAACTATGAACGACGGAACATATAGAGGAAGAGGAATAGAGTTTTCTTTTGTGTCAAGACAGAAGAAGAATTGGAAGGAAAAGGGAAGTGTTAACGAAAAAAAACAAAAGAAAAAGGAAGAGATAAGAGGACTGTGATGAGAGGGGTAACGAAGAAGAAGGAGGGGGGGGGGGTACCTGGAGCCCGGAGGCATTTGGGTTTTTCTTTTCATTTTTAGTTTCTGTCTTTTTATAGTATTTTTTATTCCAATAAAGTGAACTTACGCGTCTAATTTGCGTGTATTGCCACATCACACACGGTGTTGCTACACAAGCATGGTCAACGGTCATAGGTATTTAATAATACTTATTCTCTCAACTTTGAGTATCTAAATAGGAAAGTTGTAAGTTTATTTATCGGGATGACAATCGGGTGCAAGTTTAAATGGTCAGGAGGCCTTTTTGCCAATTATAAATGAACTCCAAAGTCTCCAAAGTTGGCATACATGAAGAAGTGGCATCTCACAATGTCTCCAAAGTTGAGTGAAACAGAAATAAATTGAAATCTAAGCAATTACTTTTAACTTAAATCTTTGGTTGATGTTTTAGTTAAGAGTCAATTTAGAAGAAATACAGGAAAGAACTCTAGATATAATTCTTTTAATTTAACTATTAAAATTCATTGCTTGTCTTCTTATTATTACTTATTAGGGAAGTTAATTCGATATATCTTGCTTAGTATATCGAAGTTAACCTTATTTTTAGGGAAGTTAATTACTTTTAATTACTTTAAAACTATGACTTTATCTCCACTGAAAATAATTAACACGAAATTAGTTATTGAATAATTAATTTACGTAGCTGTATCCTTCTCAAACAGAATTGCTTGCTAGCTAGCTAGCTCCCCTCATCTACCAATTCTATTCCCATAAACAAACTCACCATTGATTTTCTTTTTTCTTTATAACCGAAAGAAGATCAGTGACACACGATTCGAAACTCAATAGATAGTGAATCCCTTAGTTCTATCCTTCCTCGTTTAAATTTGTGGCTTGAAAAATATCTATGGCAGGATTTGTATCTATCCCACACATCACGCATTATACTTTTACCATTAGACCAAAGCCCCGGGATAAGTCACTATTGACATATTTAAAATTTTGTTTATAAATATAGCATTCAATTACATTTCTATTACTTTGTGATCACATATGCAATTATATAATAATACAATATATATGTCATATATAAACTAGTCAATTTTATACAAAATATTCAATCGATGGTAATGAATACAATAATGTACTTATAGATATCACCGTTCTTCTACGCCGTTTCTTACAAGATGAAGTAAAACAAAAAAGCAGGAATATATGTAGATATTTTCTTGTACTTTCATAATGGATTAAACATTTTTAAGTAAATAGACGTTGACAACATAAGAAATTTTTACACAGATTGTTGTAGTAAATTGCTTATTTTATTTTTTAGGTAATTAGTTCAGCGTATGATCAACTATATATTTGTATTTACCTTCTAAACATCTGATAGTGTAGCTTTTTTACCGTAAAGTGCATTAGTAATATAATTAATATGTTGAAGTTAAACTCATTCAGAATTCAATTGAACATGACAACCATTCAAATCTCAACACGTGCATGGAATTGACTGTTTTCTGCGATATACATGCATGAATATTGTACAAACAAAAGGAAAAATCTTCGGTTCCCCCATACATAATTAGGTAATATATATAGGGCCGTTTGGCCATAATTTTTTTTATAACTTTTTTCGCAATCAGTATTTGGTCATGAAAATTTCAAATTTCACTTGAAGTTGAATTTCGGAAGTTTTCAAAATTTTCACTTCAACTTACTAACAAAAATTCAAAAACAGCTCCAAATTGTATTCATATCCAAAAATAACTCTAATTTTTAAATAACATTTTAACTTTTTTCGGAATTTCACAATTCTTATGTCCAAACGCCCACACAGTATCTTGGTCCAAAGTCTTCTCTCCATTAATCCTCAGTTTCTCACTAGCTCGCTTCATTTTCCCTATTTGGGGTTTGGCTATAGTGGTTACCAATCTTTGTCTGTTAAACTCGTCATTTAGTTTGCTTCCAATACCTAAAAATTAAAACCAAACCATTGACAAATCCAGGCAGATAACGTACTTTCTTTCCCATTCTTTTTTGCGTTTTTCTTCAAAAAAAGTCACTTCACCAATCGTGGAGGTTTTCTCTGTCCATACTTTGTCTCAAAATATCTTCATGTTTACATTAATAAAGTAATTTCGGTATATCTACTTTGTTGCAATTAATTAAGATATGCTGAATATTAATTTAATAACACGCTCGTGACATAGTCAAGAAATTATCGTAGAATTCAAGTTTTATGTATTAACATTGCATAAACAATTTCACGATCAAGACAAATTGGCAAATGTTAACAAATTATAATTCGATATACGTAACATCAATTCGTATATTTTCTGTTCACATGCAGGGAGAACCACACCTTAATGCTCATTTAAATACCATGTGCAACAAAAACTTTTCACTGGTACTATTGTTGTGGTGTTCATTCTTGTCTTAACATGGCAGAAAGACCAAGTCATTCAATTGCATTAGGCAGGAGACCCATATTTAATTATACAGCCAACTTCTCTCTCTTCACACCAATATTTATTTCGGTAAAGGGCCAAATATACCTCTATATTTTCGAAAATTGTCTAAAAATACTTCTCGTTATATTATTGGGTTATCTATACCCCTGCAGTCATACTTTGGGTTCAAATATATCCCTCATTTAAACGGAGGGACACGTGTCATAGTCCTGTTGGTCAATTCTAAATATCTCCTAATTAATTAAAAAGACTCATTACCCATACCCGAAAAATAATTATTTTTTTTGTAAAAACTGGAAAAAACTGAAATTATTTTTACTAAAAACAGAAAAAAAACGAAAATATTTTTTTTTCAGTTTTTACAAAAAAACTGCTTTAGAAAAAACTGAAAAATATTTTCTAAAATAATATTTTTGTAAAAACTGAAAAAAGAAGAAGCTGAAAATCAATTTTCTAAAGCAATTAAAAACTGAAAAAAACTAAAATATTTTTAACTAAAAACTGGAAAAAAAAAAATATTTGTTTTTAAGTTTTTACAAAAACATAGCTTTAGAAAATTGCTTTTTAGTTTTGTTTTCAGTTTTTACAAAATTATTGTTTTAGAAAATAGTTTTCAGCTTTTTTTAAAAGCAGTTTTTTTTGTAAAAACTCGGGAAAAAAAATATTTTCGTATTTTTCAGTTTTTAGTTTAAAAAAATCATTTTTTTCCAGTTTTTACAAAAAAATTGCTTTAGAAAATTAATTTTCAGCTTTTATTTTCCAGTTTTTACAAAAATATTGATTTAGAAAATATTTTTTATTTTTTTCTAAAGCAATTTATTTTTTGTAAAAACTGGAAAAAAAAATATTTTCGTTTTTTCTGTTTTTAGTAAAAATAATTTCAGTTTTTTCCAGTTTTTACAAAAAAAAAAAATTATTTTTCGGGTATGGGTAATGGGTCTTTTTAATTAATTAGGAGATATTTTGAATTGACCAACAGGACTATGACACGTGTCCCTCCGTTTAAATGAGAGATATATTTGAACCCAAAGTATGACTGCAGGGGTATAGATAACCCAATAGTATAACGAGGGGTATTCTTAGACCATTTTCGAAAGTAGACGGATATATTTGACCCTTTGCCGTATTTATTTTTAACGTATATGCAATATACTATACACATATACATGTCCCAATGGAAACAAAATGGGACCTGTATATGTGTATAGTATATTGCGTATATGTTAAAAATATATGGAATTTATATTCACCGATATTAAATATATAATAATTAATGTAGTATTGATTAATAAGATATCATTACTAAAAAACGCTAAATTTCGACCAAAATTTTTGATTGAATTTTTTTGGTCGGAAATTTTTGACGAATCCGTCGAAATTTTCAAAAACATATCTCCTATATATTTTTAAAATTTTTTCGACCACATTTCCGACCAAATCGGTTGCAATTTTTGGCAAAAAATTTATTTTGACTTGTTTGACTTCATTTCCGGCCGATTTCGTCTGTAGTTTTTTTTTTACAAAAAAAATTAAAATAACAATTCCGACCGAATCGGTCGGATATTTTTTAAAAACAACCCTACACCCCGTCCCCAAAAAACAGAAGCTCTTTCTTCCTCCTCCTTCTCTCATCTCTCCCTCTCGTCCCCAAAAAACAGAAGCTCCTCTCTCCCTTTCGTCCTTCTCCCCCATCCTGCAAGAACAATATATGTTTGCTCTCTCTCGTTTCCTCCTCCCTTCTCCCTCTCCTTCCTCCTCCCTTTTCCCCTTAATTTATTATTTTTTTTATCTGTTTTGCAGCAGTGGTTGGCGGCGGCAACAGCTCCTCAGTCGACTTCTCCAGCATTTTTTCCGTCGAAGTAAGTATTTCGTTGACATATATATCTTGTTATCATTGTTAAATTTATAGTAATTTTTTATATATGAACATCCTAGTTAGTTGAAGTAGGTATGGTTGAAATTTTAGGGATTTTAACTTTTTAATGATACTTAATCTAAAACAAAAAGAGAGAAGAATATGTTAAATTAGGTATGGTTGAAATTTTGGGTTAAACAAGAATATGTTAATAATACATGTCCACTAATAAGCCCGAATTTAAATTTTATGTTAAACAAGTGATTCGCTAAGGTTATAAGCTAATTAAACTAGCTTAATCCTATCATAAAGATTAGAAAATTATTTAATCCTACAACTTCACAAGACAAATAATAATAATTTGTTTAAAGTGAGAAAATGATTGATATGAAGACATAAAGGTTTTTCTGATAGAAAAAACTATATAAGATGCAAGGCATTGTTTTTGTTCATTTCTCTTTATCTATACTATACTTCTCATCAGATTCATCATAGTTGTTTGTATTCTTCCTTTTGACTTATTCTCTCTACTTTGGCAAAACAAAAACTAAATATTATAATATCCTTAAAAAATTTAATTATGCACCTATTAATCTCTTCGTCCCAAAACGATTTGCAAAGTTCAAAATACTTTGATCAAATTATTTAACTAGTTGTGTGAAATCAAACATTGATTCTTTAATATTTTAAAATAAGATTTAAATATTTAAAACTCACCTACAATATTATAAAGTATAAAACATAGTTTTGTATAACAAAACTATGTTATACTTCCAAAAGTATCTAGAATTTTTCCAAAAGTTATAATCAAAGAAACATATAAAATAATATATTAATATTTTTATATTCAATTTTTAGAATGATATTAATTTTAATTCTTTTCAATTTCAACATTAAGATTAATTTGTAAATTTGAGAAATTATTAGTTAATTTGGATTATATGAACATTTAAGAAGCTATTCAAATTTAATTATTGTATTTAAAGACTTTTATTATTTAGAATAGGGATTAATGTGATATTTCGAGTGTTAAAAAAATATTAATTTAAAAAATAAAATATATCAATTAAAGTGCTTTGATATAATGATATGTATATATCTAAAACGAACCTTTGAAAGAGTATAACTTTGTAATCAGTTTAAATAAATCAAATTATTTTAAATATCTCATTTCTAGATTTCTATTTGTGTAGATGGAATTTGTGCATCGTAGATGAATGTATAATAGGAATCATCCTAATCGTGCGGGGTTGAAGGATGAATTTATTGAAGGGGTTGCTGAATTTATTGTTAAGGCTCAAACACTTGATGATTTTCTTATTGGAGGAAGGATTATGTGCCCTTGTGTGAAATATAAGTATGTTAATTTATTGAAAGCAGACGAAGTTAAAGTTCATCTATACAAGAAAGGGTTTGTAGTCAAAGTAAATTCCAGAAAGGGTCTATGTCTGCCAAAGGAAGTCAAAGTAACACTGTTTTTAACTTTGTACCCACACCTTCCATACCATCATCTTCACCGGAATTTCATGGTAGTCAGCATGGTGGCTCACCAGCTACTACATCCCCAAGCTTTTATGGTAGTTAGTATACTGGCTCACCAGCTGCTGCACCTTCGAGCTTTCATGGTAGTCAGCATGATGGCTCACCAGCTGCTGCATCCCCGAGTTTTCATGGTAGTCAACATGATGGTTCGTCTTTTGTTGCTCCATCATCTTTCAGTCCATCATCATCATCCATTCCCAGTATATCTAGGTTGGATATTGGAGGCTCTCGCCTAGCTACATCTAGTGCTGCTTCTGCACCATCTAGTAGACGCAGGCAGAATCTTAGAGAGGATGTACAATTTGATAGTTATAATCGATTGATAATCGTCCCCTACGAGGATGGGTAAGAAGGTTCTTATACTATTTTTAAAGTTTTGAATGTACTTTTAGATATGTTAACATTAAGGAATATTTATTTATAATTAAAACTTTTGAAACTTTAAGATGTTTATTAATTATATATATGTTAACTTTAATGCAGGTTTTTGCCATCCTTTCAGTATTCACATTTGGTTGTGGAATTTATGAAGCCATTTTATCATGAGCCGTGGAATTCTTGGAGACAGATACGGTACAGTATCATAGAGCAAATGTGGAATCAATTTAGGGTAAAAATTAATTATATTTATTTAATAATTATCGTCTTCATCTAATGTTACTTTTTTATATTGCATACAAAGTATACATGGCATCCTCAGCATCAAAATAAAATAAATAATATTTTCGACAAGAAGGCTGCTAAGCGGATTAAAGATACTATGTTCGCTGCTCAGAATGCTGGTAAAATGCCGGAGTGGTTAAGAGAAGATGTTTGGGATATATTTCTTAAGAAATGAAATACCGCAGAATGGAAGAAGAAGAGTGAACAAGCAAAGGCAAACCGTGCCTCCAGTAAAGGTTGCTCGTTGCACACAAGAGGTTCGATTAGTTTTGCGGTCCATAAATTAAGATTGATAATTAAAAAATTTCTTAGTTTTACATATAGAATTTTACGATTGTAATGTCTAACTCATACTTTTTGTTATGAAGGAAAAGGAAAGAGGGCGAGATATGAGTCATGCTGAGGTCTTTGAGGAGACGCATAAGAAAAAGAAGAAGGATGGTACAAGAGAACACTAGGGGAGACGCGTGCGTCAGACACATATGTAAAATGCTAACTTCATAATTATTTATGATTTATTAATATTAGTGTGTTTACATAATAGTTATGTTTTCATTTCAGAAAGATTATCATAAAAGGGTGGAAGAATGGCAACAAACTCATCCTCTTTTAACTCAACCAACACCTAATGAAATGGCTTCATTGTGGACAGAGGCAGCAGGTGGAGTAAACAAAGGAAGAGTTTATGGACTTGGCGTACGTCGACCTACAGGTCATCTAAACCCACTCTTAGCCAACTCTTCTTCTTCTCAAAATCAAGAACAGATGGAAGATATGAGAAAGAAAATTCGTGATTTGAAGCAACAGTTGGACTCCCAAATTCGGAACATTTGTTAAGATGCAGAAATTCATGAGAAAACATGGGCATGATCTATCTGATGATGAGGATGAACAAACTGAATCCGATGTGTAGTAGATTAGGTGTGGTGTTTTGGTTAATTGGTAAACTTGATTGTGAAAGACAACTTTATATTTTGTTTTTAAACTTGAATGTGGGCTACTATTTGGATGTTTTTATGCCCAAAATTGTTAGGTTTAATAGTTGGTATTGTTGGTTTAGATTGTGCTAATGGTTGGAATTGTTGGTTTATATTATGTTAATAGTTGGTATTATTGGTTTAGACTGTGTTAATGGCTGGTATTGTATTGTAATAGTTTGACAGGTGGTGTAGCTCAAAATTGGGCAGAATTCTGCCTAGTTTTACAGAAAATTCCGACTGATTTCCAACGAAAACAGTCGGACAACTGCCCAGATTTTACCAAAAAACTCCTAGATTTTCGACCGATTCGGTCGGAAATTTTAAAAAATAATAATTAATATTTAACAGTTTTCGACGGATTCCGTCATAAATTAAACAAAATTTATTTTTTAATTATTAATTTCCCACCGAATCGGTCGGAAATTATATATTTTTATTATTTAATTTTAAATAAATAATTATTTTTATTTATATTATTACTACTGATTCGGTCAGTAAAATTTCAACCACCTTTGTAACGACCCGGCCGGTCGTTTTGAGAGTTGTAGCCTCGTTCCCTCTTTTTTGCTCATTTTTGTACTTCACTGTTGCTTTATGACTTATCGGGTAATTGGTTCGGATCCGGAGAGAATTCAGAGTGAGTTGAGACGCTTAGTCTCTTAATTGAAAGTTTAAGTTAGAAAGTCGACTGGATATCGATTTATGTGTAAACAACCTCGGATTTGAATTTTGATAGTTTCGTTAGCTCCGTTGGGTAATTCTAGACTTAGGAGCGTCTCCGGATTGTGATTTAGAGGTCCGGAGTAGAATTAGGCTTGAAATGGCGAAAGTTGAATTTTGAAAAGTTTGACCGGGAGTGGACTTTATGATATCGGGGTCGGATTCCGATTCCGAAAGTTGGAGTAGGTTTGTGGTGTCATTTATGACTTGTGTGTAAAATTTGAGGTCAATCGGACGTGATTTGATAGGTTTCGGCGTCGTTTGTAGAATTTGGAAATTTTGAATTTCATTAGGCTTGAATCTGTGTATAATTCGTGTTTTCAATGTTGTTGGAGGTCATTTGAAGATTCGACTAAGTTCGTATGATATTTTAAGATGTGTTGGTATGTTTGGTTGAGGTCCCGGGGGCCTCGGGTTAATTTCAGGTGGTTAACGGACTTGGAATGGAAGTTGAGGACTACTGAAGTTTGGTCTGTTGCTGGTGTGATCGCACTTGGGTGCTAGACGCAGGTGCGATGCCGCAAAAGCGGCTGGGACTATGCGGAGTTGGGGATGGCTTTGGGTAAGCGCAGATGCGAAGGAAAGTGCGCAAATGCGAGAAGGGCTCTGCAGATGCGGAGTAGTGAGGGAAGGTTGTTTCCGCAGAAGCGGATGAGAAGCCGCAGAAGCGCCTCCGCACGTGCGAGACCTGGAACGCAGGTGCGAGCCTAGTGATTTAAGTGAATTCCGTAGAAGCGGAGGAATCGCCGCAAAAGCGGTTCCGCAGGTGCGGATAAGAGGCTGCAGGTGCGAAAGGTCTGGGCAGAACATATAAATACGGGACTTCGTGATTTTTCACCATTTTCACCACTTTGAGCTCGGTATTTGGAGGATTTTTAGAGGGATTTTGAAGTTATTACTGAAGTAAGATCTTTGTGTCCATTTATCTTTAATAATGATGTTTCCCCACTGATTTTACACCTAGTTGGTGAGTTTTTGAGGTGAAATTTGGGGGTTTAGGGCTAGAAAATTGGAGAGTGAATTTTGGAGATTTGGATGACCAAATGGTATCGGATTTTGATAAATTTGGTATGGTTAGACTCGTGAGTGAATAAGCTTTCGGGTTTTGTGACTTTTGTCAGATTTCGAGACGTGGACCCGGGGACCGAGTTTGAGCCGATTTCGGATTTTGGCTATAATTTAGTACTTTTCTTGTGGAATTAATCCATTTAGCCTATATTGATTGTATTGTACTACTTGTTGCTAGATTCGGGATGTTTGGAGACTGATTTGAGAGGCAAAGGCATTTTGGAGTAGAGTTTTACACAGATTATGTGTTCTGTGATTGGTATTGAGGTGGCGCACATGCCAAGTGACGGGCGTGCACCGTGAGAATTGTGACCTGGTTGATTCCATGGAACCGTATAGCGATTATATATTGTTGATATCCGTATTTTCATCATGTGATAAAGTAATTGAGGTGTCAATCATGCTAGATATTATGTTTAGGCTTTGTGCTGGTACTGTTGGGACCCATAGTGGTCGTTTCTTGCTGTCACCTTACTGATTTCATTGATATTACGTACTCAGTCATATTCATTCATTTCATATCATATCTTAGTCTCAGTTGTTAATTATTGATACATCATATCATTGTTTCGGGCTAGTTTTTAATGACATTGTGAGCCCGTGAGTGAGATGCCGCAGAAGCTGCTGGGACTACGCAGATACGGAGCTGGGGATGGATTAGGGTAAGCGTAGATGCGAAGGAAAGTGCGCATATGCGAGCCCGCAAATGCGAGAAGGGCTCCGCAGATGCAGAGTAGTGAGGGAATGTTGTTTCCGCAGAAGCGGATGAGGGGCCACAGAAGCGCTTCCACAGGTGCGAGACCTGGAGGGCAGGTGCGAGCCCAGTGATTTAAGTGAATTCCGCAGAAGCGGAGGAATCACCGCAGAAGCAGTTCTGTAGGTGCGGATAAGAGGCCGCATGTGCGAAAGGCCTGGGCAGAACATATAAATATGGGATTTCTAGATTTTTCACTATTTTCATCACTTTGAGCTCGGATTTTGGAGGAGTTTTAGAGGGATTTTGAAGTGATTACTGAGGTAAGCTCCTTGTGTCCATTTATCTTCAATAATGATGTTTCCCCACTGATTTTATACCTAGTTGGTGAGTTTTTGAGGTGAAATTTAGGGAGTTTAGGGCTAGAGAATTGGAGAGTGAATTTTGGGGATTTGGATGACCAAATGATGTCGGATTTTGATAAATTTGGTATGGTTAGACTAATGAGTGAATGTGCTTTTGGGTTTTGTGACTTTTGTTGGATTTCGAGACTTGGGCCTGGGGGCGGGTTTGAGCCTATTTCGGATTTTGGCTATAATTTAGTACTTTTCTTGTGGAATTGATCCTTTTAGCCTATATTGATTGTATTGTACTACTTGTGGCAAGATTCGGGATGTTTGGAGACCGATTTGAGAGACAAAGGCATTTTGGAGTAGAGTTTTACCCGAATTGAGGTAAGTAACACTTTCAAACTTAGCTTTGAGGGTTCGAACCCCCGAATTTATGTGTTATGTGGTTGGTATTGAGGTGACGCACATGCCAAGTGACGGGCGTGCGGGCGTGCACCGTGAGAATTGTGACCTGGTTGATTCTATGGCACCGTATAGCGATTCTACATTGTTGATATCCGTGTTTTCAGCATGTGATAAAGTAATTAAGCTGTCAATCATGCTAGATATCGTGTTTAGGCTTTGTGTTGGTACTGTTGGGACCCATAGTGGTCGTTTCTTGTTGTCACCTTACTGATTTCATTGATATTACGTACTCAGTCATATTCATTCATTTCATATCATATCTCAGTTGTTAATTATTGATACATCATATCATTGTTTCGGGCTAGTTTTTCATGACATTGTGAGCCCATGAGTGAGACTGAAAAGATTGATGACTGAGTGATGCCGAGAGCTTGATTATGAGTGACAGTTATGGGATCGGGCTACACGCCGCAGCAATTATACTGATTTTATGATAGCGCTTGGGCTGTAGGAGCCCCTCCAGAGTCTGTACACACCCCCAGTGAGCGCGATTGATATTATTGAGGGATAGATCTTCCTGGACATGGATCTTGTCCGAAGCAGTTGATACCTGGAGATGGATCTTCTCCACAGGCCGGATTGGCCTTCCTCGGTACTGGGTGACTGATGGTCAGTGATGTATATATTCCGGGATGGATCTTACCTGGGCCATATACAGTACCGAGTGGTTGAGCATTGATGGCGTGAGTACATGAGACTGTCAATATGGTGCATCACATACAGTATGTGCATTGGTATGTAGAAGTAGAAGATTTATATTCTTCACATTGTTCGAACTCGATCTACTTTACTGTTTTGAACTATCTATTTAATTTGAAAGCATGCCTACGTTTCTGCACAGTTATTTCTATTTTTAACTGTACCGGTTGAGTTTGTCACTACCTTTCAGTCCAAAGGTTGGACTTGTTACTTATTGAGTTGGTTGTACTCACGTTACTCTCTGCACCTCGTGTGCAGATCCAGGCATTTCTGGTTACGGCGGTTGTTAATTGAGAAGCCAGATCCCGGAGACTATCGAGGTAGCTGCATGGCGTTCGCAGGCCTTGACTCTCCTTCTTTATCTCTATCTGTATTTCAATTTTTATTTTCTAGATACTGTAGTGGACTGTATTCTGGTTTAGATGCTCATGTACTCTGTGACACCCCGATTTTGGGATGGATGGTATCGTATTTTGGATATTTCTGTTTTTAAAAAAGGCTTTCCTTAATTATTAATTTGCTTCCGTATTTATGTTCAACGATTTTACTGTGTTGAGATGTTGAGTTGTGGCTTGCCTAATTCCACGATAGGCGCCATCACGACGGTTAGATTTTGTGTCGTGATAACTTCGAGCGGAAATTTGAAAATATTTGGTCGTCTGACCTTTTTGAACGTTCTGACTACTTTAGTCGGAAATCACTGACGGATTCGGTCGGAAATTATTTTCCGACCAAGTGTTTTCCGACTGACCAATTTTGGTCAGAAAGTAGTCGAAAATTCGTGATTTCCGACCGATTTTTGACCGTTTTGGCGGTCGGAATTTTGCCATTTTTCAGTAGTTTATTAACATACTTGTATAATATTTGTGTATTTGAGTATATTAATATATATTATATGTATTTGAAATATATGCAATATGTTTCTTTACCTATAGTAATGGTTTATCAACTATACTATATTCATATATACAACTAGAAGTGAAAGCAAAGGAAATTTTTTGAAAAATAACAAAGAGCACACGTTTTTTTTGTAAGGATATGTAATTGGATGAGAGATTCTCAAGAGAGATATATAATGTCACGCCCAGAACTTGGGGAGCATGATCGACTCTCAACAGAGTTAACCCAGTCGAGCAAGCCTACGTTATATCATATCACGGCCCGGAATTTCCCACCGACGGGACCGTGATGGCGCCTAACATTTCACTTGCTAGGCAAGACAACGTTAGAGAATCATTAAACCAATTCCTTATTTCCATTCAGTGATTAACAATAATTAACTAAGATGAAATATAATAAGTGCGGAATATCATAAAACTGTATTCATTACTACCACCCAGATCTGGAGTCACAATTCACGAGCATTCTAGAGTTTACTACAAGTAATAGTCTGAAAGAAATACAACTGTCTGAATGAAAGAAACAGTAGAACAGAAAAGATAGACGGGGACTTCAAGGTCTGTGAACGCCGACAGATCTACCTTGAGTCTCCGGACACTGGACCAATAGCAAAATCTCGATCAACCCGAGCCGGTATCAAAATCTGTACAGAAAATGCAGAGTGCAGTATCAGTACAACCGACCCCATGTACTGGTAAGTATCGAGCCTAACCTCGATGAAGTAGTGACGAGGCTAAGGCAAGGCACCTACAAATCAACATGTACAATTTAACAGTGTATATACAAATAATAGAAATGAAGAACTAAACAGAAAATGTCAGGAGGGGAACATACAGAGGGGAATACGAGATAAAGAACTACAACAGAATGATAACCGGAGCAGTCAATATACCATGAATCAACAGGAATCGTGAAAACAGTAAAGGAAAAATGCACGGCATCACCCTTCGTGTTTTTACTCTCAATCTCGCCATAAAATTAATAGAAACGGCACGGCATCACCCTTCGTGCATTAACTCTCATATCATGGCACGACATCACCCTTCGTGCACTAACACTCACAGTATGGCACGGCATCACCCTTCATGCATTAACACTCACAATATGGCACGGCATCACCCTTCGTGCATTAACACTCACAATATGGCACGACATCACCCTTCGTGCATTAACACTCAAAATATGGCACGGCATCACCCTTCATGCATTAACACTCTCCCTTACCATAATGCAATGCATAAATAATAACAGGGAGATAGAATAATAATTACAAACCTTAGTTCAACATTTGGTTCCATAACATCAATCTCAACTTTGAAATAAAAACTAAATTATCACCAGAAAATCCGTAAACATGATAAGAACGATAAATTGAACAACACTAGAATAACACATAGTAATTAGGCATAGGAATGAGACAATATAAGAAAAACTGAGAAACATGGAAAACATGCAAATTGGCGGCGCATAAGTACTCGTCACCTCACATATACGCCGCTCACATGAATTTCACTTAGCAAGTAATCTAAGGTTCCTAATTCCCTCAAGTTAGGGTTAGACACAATACTTACCTCGCTCCGAAGGCCACTTAATTCTCAATCACAGCTTTTCCTCTAGAATTCACCTCCAAACCACTCGTATCTATTCAAAAATGACTCAATAATATCAAATATTGCTAAAGGAATCAATTACATTGCATAAATTTAGATTTCCTAAATTTTCCTCCAAAAAGTCAAAAATCGACCCCGGGCCCGCTTGGTCAAAACTCTAGGTTCAGACCAAAATCTATTTACCATTCACCCCCGAGCCCGAATATATAATTGGTTTTGGAATCCGATCTCAAATTGAGGTCTAAATCCCCAAATTTTTGAAATCCCTAGTTTCTACCCAAAACCCCTAATTCTACCATGAAAACCTTAGATTGTGGTTGGAATCTTGTGAAATATAGTGAAAGATTGAAATAAACCAGTTTAGAATCACTTACCTATGATTTGGGAAAGAAATGGTCTTTGGAAAATCGCCTCTTATGTTTTAGGTTTTGAAAATTTGGGAAATGAATGAAAATTCCAGTTCAAAAGTCATTTTGATCAGCTGCAGATGTCGCATTTGCGACCTGAGCTTCGCAAATGCAAATCCCTTCACACTTCTGCTGCCTTCGCAAATGCGACCTTGAATCTTCGCAAATGCGACTAAATGATCGCATTTGCGATCACTGCCCTTCCCCGAAAGACAACTCGCAAATGCGAAAACTATTGGCCCAGATTCTCTTCGCATTTGCGATGAGAAGCTCGCAAATGGAACCTCTCAGAGGTCGCAATTGCGATGCCTGATCTCGCAAATGCGAGATCAGAGGCCTGCAATAATATCAGATGCCCAGCAGTGTTTTCCAAGCCAAATCTCACCCAGTAGCCTATCTGAAACTCACCCCAGCCCTCGGGGCTCCAAAACAAACATGCACACAAGTCTAAAAATATCATACGAACTTGCTCGCGCGATCAAATCA
The DNA here is from genome assembly GCF_000390325.3 of Nicotiana tomentosiformis. Lineage (NCBI taxonomy): Eukaryota > Viridiplantae > Streptophyta > Magnoliopsida > Solanales > Solanaceae > Nicotiana > Nicotiana tomentosiformis. Next base: position 12,671,665 of record NC_090815.1, on the reverse strand, counting down.
CCAAAATAACACCTAGAACTACGAATTTAGTACCAAATCAAATGAAATTCTCAAGAACACTTTAAAAATTTTATTTTTTCAACTAGACGTCTGAATCACGTCAAATCAACTCCGTTTCTCACCAAATTTCACAGACAGGTCTTAAATATCGTAATGAACCTGTACCGGGCTCCGGAACCAAAATACATACCCGATACTAACAATGCCAAATATCGATCAATTCTTAAAAACAAATAATTTCTAAACTTTTAATTTTTATCAAAAATTCATAACTCAAGCTAGGGACCTCCGAATTCGATTCCGGGCATACGCCCATATCCCATAATTCGATACGGACCTACCGGGGCCATCAAAGCACAGATCCGGGGCCGTTTACCAAAAATGTTGACCGAAGTCAACTAAAAATCAACTTTTAAGGCAAAAATTCTTATTTTTATTAATTTTCAACATAAAAGCTTTCTGGAAAATTGCCCGGACTGCGCACGTAAATCGAGAAGGATAAAAATGAGATTTTTAAGGCTTAAGAGCGCAGATTCGAGTTCTAAAACATAAGATGACCTTTTGGGTCATCACACATCAACCTATCATCATAACTCATGCATGATTTATAAACACATAATTAGATCTTGACTTTCATATTGAATACATTTGTCTCAATGGCCCATAAATTATTTTCTCTCTCTCGTGATGGGTACATAGCTTCATAAATATCTGTGAACATAAATACATGACGAAACTCAAAACTTAAGTATATGACGAAACTCAAAACCTAAGTACATGACCCACAGTGTACATGGAGCTTCTATGACAATAGATACCTAAGTACATAGAACCGACTAGACTCGAATACCCACTGGAATTGTAGCGGGCTCACCATAATCTATTGCGTAGAAGATCTCTATCAAAGATCCATATCGTCTTGTAGAAGTATACCTGCATCCATTAAAAGATACAACGCCCCGACAAAAGGGACGTGAGTACATGTGGAATAGTACTCGCATGTAAGACAAACAGAACAACATATGAAATCATGATAATTCATATAAGAGGCATAAGAAGTACATCAAGAACTATGAAATGTCCCATAAAATCACATTTCAAGTCTTAGCATACTTACACCATTCTGAACTTCTTTTGGGATCAATTGAGCCATATGATTTATGCGTGGAATACATAATATAAAGTAACTGAAACAACATGTACAAACAATGACAATGAAAGTGGCACCTAATGTTTGCGTTAACAATGCGTCTTACTAGACCGTCCATATCCCTCTCTTATCTCACACATATACATTTCACCTGCGTGTTTCATAGACCGTTCACAGTATCACATATACAATACACCTGTACATTTCATAGACCGTTCACAGTGTTTACTTACACAATATATATGTGTATTTCATAAACCGTTCACAGTGTTTACTTACATAATACAAATACACATGTGCATTTCATACACCGTTCATATTGTTTACTTATACAATACATATACACATGTGCGTTTCATAGTCCGTTCACAGTGTTCACTTACACAATACACATGTGCGTTTCATAGACCATTCATAGTGTTTACTTACACAATACAAATATACATGTGTGTTTCATAGACCGTTCACATGAGTGTTTACTTACACAATACATATGTGCATTTCATAGACCGTTCACAGTATTCACATATCATACACCTATGTGTTTCATAGTCCGTCCATAGGATCACATACTACATTATATGCCCATACGTTTCATAGCCCGTCCATAGGGTTCACCTATACCATTATACACCTATGTGTTTCATAGCCCGTCCATATGGTCACATATTACATTACAATACACCTATGTATTTCATAGACCGACCATAGTGTTCCTTACACAATACACCTATGCGTTTCATAGACTGTCCATAGGATTACATATCATATTATACACATGACCATATATAAACCCAAAGCAACATGACTAGCGCTACTTTTAAGGTCGTAAGTTCCCGGATCATTGGAAAACTTCATGTTCATGCCTATCATGGAGAAACATAGCTCGTTACATTAACACATGCATGACCAATCACTAAGTAGATTTCAATGGTATATAGACCCAATTTCTTTCCTTACGGTTCATCATCATTAGCATAGTACGTCTCTTTTACACCTCATTATATATCTCTTTGTCATCTTGGGTCACTAGCTAAGTTCATGATTCTCGTATTGGCAACAACCATAGTTCATGGTCATACCATCACTTACTTGTACTTGTCATGGGTGATCATAGGACACCAAGAACATTTAAAATATTTAGGAACACCATAGCCTCTCCTCATGAGGGCATAAGAGCTTATAACACATTGGAAATATAAGTACAAATACGTTCATCTCATAACCTTTCACACCATATATCACTTCACAATTAATTTCAACTACTTACAACATCATTATTTCATTGGCTCCCTTTGCCATACATATTATTCTTCATTCATGGCACTGTGTCCATATATCATATTCTGCACTTTTATTCCTTTACTTTCAAGGATTATCATCATAAACATCATCGTATAGAATACTCTTGAAATACCTTTTCCCAAAAAGGGCAATACACAATTTCAACTCATAAATATGTAAGAACTCAAAACATATGGAAAATACTTACCAAGCATAGCATTAGTTAGAACAACCACATTTGGACATGACTTGAGTACATAAGCTTTTGATAATTCTATTTTCGGAGTCAATTTGGAATAGTTGAATCAAGGCTCATTTCATAATATTTGACAAATCATTTCATTTCATTGACGATATTGGCCACAAGTATAACTTTCATTCTTGGCACGGTGTCCACACTTTATATCTCTAACGCACTACTTTCACTTTCAAGCATCTTTATAGATTATCGACAATAAAGAATCTCTAATCACGACTTTCAATGCCTATGAGCAATTAAGAGTCTTAAGCACATTGAGACTTTTAACATAATTTGGCATAATAACCTTCACTTAAAACACTACTTGGAGTCATAATATTTTTATACCCAACTCATGCTTTGAACACATTTCCGAAGGATAACATCATATGATAAGAGCATATGGAACACATTTTGAACATATACCTTTCAACACAAAGCTTATTCGGAATAGTTAATTTATAATGGATAACTCGGGACTTACAAGAACATCATGGAATTCAATTCTAGGAGAAGAGTTTAGCCAACATACCTTGCTTGAGCTTTCCTTAGATTACTAAAATGTTCTGGAAATCCTAGCAACTTCAATCTATTTAGAAACATAATAAAAGTGAACCATAATTAGGAAGATATTTGTGGGTTCACCTCATTTAAGTATTTCATCAAACACTTGGTGTACAAATTTGACTACAAGATTCTTCTACAAGATTTCCTTCACTCACAACCCAATCTTTACCCATTTGAGCTCAACAATCTTCCCACAAATCTTATTGGTACATGCATGTATAAATAATACTCTTATACTCAAGAATCATACTCCCAATCACCCATATTTTACCCCAAACTCGTAATTGAAGACTAGGGTTAGATCCTTACCTCTTGAGTGAAGATCTAGTGAGATTTCCTTGTTGGATCTCAAAGCTTGGACAAGATCTTGATGAACAAAGCACTTGAGCTTCTTCCTCTCTCTAGAACACTCTCACTTCTCTCTAAAAATGTCGATTTTGCCTTCAAAACGAGCCTCAAAAGTTATTTATCAAAATGGGGTCGGGTTATAAAAATAGAAAAATGGACCCTCCGAACTCAGGTCTGCGGTCGCAGAATAGGCCGCAAAATATGTATGCGGTCCGCAAAATGAACCGCATAACATGTATGCGGTCCGCAAAATAAACCTCGAAACTGATGCCCAAAACTGGGATGCACTGGACCGGTCAGCGACAGGTCTGCGGTCTGCGGTCCGCAGACCGGTTATGCGATCGCAGATTAGGCTGCAGAATCGCCCAACGAAATTTTCTCCTGCAACTTCTGGGATAGAAGTGCGAACCACGAAACGGTTATACGGTTGCGAAACAAACCGCAGAATGGCCTTCTCCTGCAAAAAATTTCATCAACTCCCTAGTGTATTCTGCAACCCAAAAAGTCCGAACCTCAAACACGTAAGAGTGTTTAATGGGTGGGCTGGGACGGGTTGGACACAAAACAAATCAGCCCGTCCGTTTAACGTTGCGGGCTGTTAACGAGCTGTACTTTTTCGGATTTTTTTGTCCGTCCGGATTTGGGCTTAGCGGGCTGGACCGGGCCGTGCAATTTTTTTTTTAAGTAAATTTTATTTTTCTTATTCAATGTTATTGATACTTAAGTGTTTGCAAACTTTTAAGGCTTAGAATTAAACTTTGAAGTTTAAAGTTTTAAATTTGAAATTTGAATTTTATAATTTTAAAATTAAAATTTGAAAGTAAGTGGCTATAAAAAATTATTTAATAAGACCAATAGGCAATATGTAAGGATCAAGCTCCGAAGACTTTCATTTGATATTTTTATTGAAATTATATCTCCAATTTCTTGGTCCTCTGCTTCATCTACCTCGTCACGCCCTTGATTTCACCGTTCTGATTTTATCCAATCTCTGAAGCACACTAGAATTTCCAAAACTTTGCTGCCCAATGAATGACGGGTATCTCCTAGTTGCTGCCTTGCTTGGCTAAATGCGCTCTCTGATGCGACTGTTGAAATCGACACATTTAGCCCGTCTCGAGCCATGGCCGAAAGAACAGAAAATTAATTTGAGTTGCTCCTCCACCAACCCAGTGGTAGAAATTTCTTTGTGAGGGGCTCTGCTGACTTTTGCAAGTAGAATTGAAGTTCATCAATATTTTTGCTATTGGTTTGTTGATGCTTCCCTAGTGTAGACCAAATCAAATAATCTTCAACACCATCATTATCATTCAAAGCACTGGTCCCAGATGTTGAAACTGAACTTGAAGGAATATTTGCATCTACAGTAGAAGAAGCATCAACAATGTTAGCATAATAATTATATAATGTTTTTAAATATTTGTGTAGATCAGAAATATAAGTGTCAATATCAAGAGTTTCAGTTGGTCCAATATCCATATAAGAATATAAAGCAGTGATTAATTGGCAACAAATGGCCATTTTGATAGAAGGGTTTAAAATAGCACCAATTAGGTAAATAGGGGAAATTGGGTAGAAATATTTTTTAAACTTATCTATCATAGATTCAACAACAGAAGTATATCCTTCTTTCTTCTTCAAATTATGTAGTAAAAGAGAAATTTCAGCAATATGAACTAAACCATTTGCAATAGTAGGATAATAAGCTCCAGAAAACTCAAGTGTAGCCACATAAAATTTTTGTAAAAACTTTACAACATCTTCAATGACATCCCAAGTTCTAGATGTTAACAAACAGTTAGGATCGGTACAATGAGAATTAGCAACTTCAGTTATAGGCATTCTATATTTATAACAACATTTTAAGAATAAATAAGTATAATTCCACCTAGTAACTATTTTTTCAGGCATGAGTCTTGGTTTTAGTCCATAGTGTACACATTTTTCTTTAAATGCATTTAATCTAGCACTTCTATTATTTTCTTGAATTACACCAACAACTCTTCTAACTAAAGTGATATCATCTCTAAATAATTCAAGGCCACTTTTCACAATTAAATTATAAATATGACATGCACATCTAACATAAAATATTTCAGGAAGTGGTGGGTGTAAATGCAACGGTAAAAAAAAAAAACAATTAAAAAAAACCGTTAAAAAACGGGCTGAACCGGGCTGTAGCCCATTAAAAACCTGTTAACGGGCTTAGCGGGTTCCGGTGCACCGGTATCAAAAAACTGTTCGTTTGAAACCCGCTCCCCGCCCAACCCGTCCCAGTCCGCCCCCTATGCTACAGTATCGGGCTGATCCAGGCTGAACCGGGTTGTAAACGGGTCAGCCAGGCCAGATTAACAGGTATATTGGGCTGTATTTGAGCTTGTCAAAATAGGCTGATTCAATAAATGTGTCATTCTAAAGTTCATTTGGGTCAAGATTGGTTGGTCTAGATGTGCTAAACAATGGGTCGTAACTCACCATCTTAACTCAAATCTTTATAATATTCTCAACGCTTGAACAAATTAAAATCCAATATTGTTAAGAAAATTCAAAAATATATTTTTCCAAGCTATATTAAATCAAACTATAATCTGGTTTTTCTTTAAGTTATTACTCTTTTCACTTCAAATAGAGGGGAACTCTATTTTCCTTTTTAATTGGGTTCTTCGAACTACAAAGTAATGTCAACTTTCTTGAAATGAAACAATCACCGTATACATATATCATCAAAAAGTAAAATTTGACACACATTATAATTTAAAAGTTCAAATTTTCACCTAATTTGGGCTCAATTAAAATTGTTTAATTGAAAGATAAACTCCGATTAAATAACTTAAACGTTCTCAATTCACTTCATTAGATAAGCGTACTTCCAATTCCAAGAGAAGAAAAACACATTTCAACTTCTCAAATAGTAATACAGTCATTTTTTTTGGGACGTAAGGAATAATATTTTTTGTCGTAAAAGCAGGAATTTTATAAACTCAAATAGAAAAGAAAAATTAAAACTGTATGATGAATCAGTTGCCTCCAAATACATAAATTGGAAAAGGGATAAATCGTTCAATTTCACTGCACGAAAAATTCATTTCAATTTCCAGGAGTGACCAAATAAAATAAGAATATTGACGGAAAAATATCCTAAAAATGAAAAAGATGGACAACATGGAAAGCAAATGAAATACGGTTAATACCAAAGCTTTAGAAAACGAAAAAAATCTAATTTGGATTTTTGCTACTCACATGTCAATTTGGACTAAAAGTAGGAGTTGATTTGGGCTACCAAAAATGAATGTGCTTAGTTGGGTTGTGCGGCACAAACCCTGCCCATCATTAATATATCTCATGCTCAACCCATTAAAATCTGGCCGGTGGCCTTGGGCTATTTTTGCCACCCCTATTTGTGAGTATATAAAAAGATGATTTTTTAAAAACCACTATTGTTTAGTGGCTATTAACTTCATATAACTATTATATACATAATTACTTTCTATAGATAGTATTTAGTCGTTACGCGACTGTATTCACTGTATTCGCGTTACTGTATTCATGAATACAGTAGCGGAATTCGCCTAATAAATAGGGGAGTCCAGTTGTGCGACTGTATTGGGTGTATTCGCGCTACTGTATTCATGAATACAGTAGCAGAATTTCGCTTAAAAATAGAGGAGTCCAGCTATTTAATAACGGAAAGAAAATCAATTACCGTGTACCACTCCTAACTTAACTCAATAAAATCAATTCTACATAAATTTCGTTGCTACTGTATTGTATTTCATGTATTCACGCGACTGTATTTATAAATACATTGAGGTAATCAAGAAATATGGTGTATATTGTTCTATTCAATTTGACTGTATACATTGAATTCAATTCACATATATTCATTATTCACTATTATACATTGTATTCAATTTACCGTACTCAATTCGACTGTATTCTAACAACAAAAAATCACAAAAACATAGTGATATTCGGTTGTATTGAAAAAATACAAACCTTCGGAATACACAAATATATGCGAAAAAATTATGTATTTATACAAAAATATAATGTATTTGAGTGTATTTGTACATAATACAATATATTTGTATCATTCTCTCAATTACCTATCTTGTGCTCGAGAAGGTCCCTCAGTTCCTCGGCAGCACCTCGAGGTGCATTTAGTTGCCTTACATGAGACGAGGGTTATTCCCCACTCCATGTTATATGACTAAATAGCAAAGAAGAGAAGAAAGTTCGCCGGAGATGGTGTTTTCCGGCCAAGCAAATACTTGATACATTGCGTTAAAACTAAAGGTGGAGACCAACAAAAATCAGGCCCTCAAATCTTCTCTGACATAGCCATGTCCAGATCTGTTCGCCTAAGAGGATGAGTCAATAGTGGATTCTGACGCCGACCACGATGATGACGCCAACGATTCTGCTGATTTTGATGGATAAGGGAGATGATTGAGAATCTTACGGATAGAGATAGATAGAGAGAGAAAGAATCTTGGTGATAGAGAGAGAAAGAACATAATTGGCGGATTTCATATTTTAATGGTAGGTATAAATAAATACTTATTTTTCTATAAAATAGAAAATGTAGCTATAAGTAATAATATTTTGAAATTATTTTGATTTATAATAAATAGGGTGTAATAATTTGCTATAGGAAATAAAATTTCCATATAAAAATGTCGTAGTCAGTCAAGAATCTGGAGTTGTTATTACTAGTATTTATATGAGAAGTTTTGTGTCAAAGCATTCAGGATACTTTTGGCTTTCTTCGAGCTGTTGCATTATATATTTATCACACACGAAAAGGAAATATGCAAGGTCTTTTTTGATAAAGATAATGTACGTATAAATTATTACATCAAATTTCTCATAAACAAGCTCAGCTCGGGGCAAATGCACATAGCCATTCTCAACGATGTTATTTAGAGATTAGCCAATATTTATTTTGTCTTGAATTTTCAAACTAAAATTTTTAACTACAGGATAATTCAGAATATTTTTGTATATTTTTGTCCTGAAAATTTGAACTGAAAAACTGAAATTCAGGACGCATTGGCTAATTCCTAAATAACAACCATTTAGAGTGGCTACCTAGTGTCATTTCTACGCAATACCAACTCCTTAATCTCCCTCGTTTCGAGCCCAAACAAAAAAATGGAGAATGTGAATTGTATACGGTCGAAATAGATTTCGGCATTCCTACGTTCGATCGAGTTCGAACGGTAAGCAACCGGAGCGGGATTTTGGGATGAGTTCCGAAGGCAGTACAAATGAGCCTCGAGTCCGAAGGCTGATCGAGGAGTCGGCTCGATACTTTTATCGAGCCTGTGACCAAATCGATCTGCAAGGCATTGCTTCGAAGTCAGGAATGCGCTACACCCACCCCGGAGGTCGAACTCAAGCCAAAATCGAGGGCTCGACCCAATAACGAGTTCGAGCCAGTGTCGAGCTCACAAACGAGAGTCGTTACAACCGCACTAAGAGAGAGAATCTTGGCGGGTCTCGAAAAAGAGACAGTTCATCATGGGTCCTCCACTATATGCTTTATTTTATTATAAATAAAGTAGGATCCCTCTATTATAAAGGGGGATCCTTGTAAGCAGAGGGACGAGTAGAAGGCATTGTAACAAAAGATCACTTCTCATATTGAAAGATATCTCCTCATGCTTGTTTTATTTTACCTTATTTATTCTTTTGCTCACTATTCCCATTCTCATAGCCAAGAACATACACATTTCTATTTCTATATACGATTTGTATCAAATTGTATCACATATCCTTAGAACCATACACAAATTTAACGTTATCTGATTTTTCGGGTAAACAGTTTGGCGCCCACCGTGGGACTAAGGATAACAGTGGTTGTTTGATACGAATCTGCAATACACACCAGTTTGCAACTTCAAATCAACAAGGGCAAACCCCCGACTGATGGCTTTACCTATCGACCACAAAGTCGGCCTCCAAGATGAAACCAACAACTTGACACCCAGGGCGGAAGGCGAATTAACGATGTCACCGAAGCTCGAGTCGAAGTATCGCTAGATGTCAATTCACAAGTAGCTCTTGAGACTAACCAATGTTCCGAACCGGGAAAAAGTATTCAGGTCGGTACTCGATTCGTAGCTCGAGACACCCATAACGTGGAGGAGATCGGAGTCAGCTTACGGATGATCTTCGAGATGTTACAAGCCCAGCAAGTAGAGATAGCTCAGTTGCAGAGCCAAACTCAGGTACAAAGCAGACCGGAGCCCAATCCGCTTCGAGAAATCACCCATAGAACGGAACCAGCCATAGTGAAGTCAAATGAGCAAGAATCGGGGACTACTCCCGAAATTACTAAAACGCTCGAGGAACTCACAAAACGAGTCGAAGCCAACGATAAAAAAGTAAAAACATATAATTCCAGGGTCGATCAGATACCGGGAGCTCCACCAATGATAAAAAAGGCTAGATTCGAAAAAATTCATTCAAAAGTCTTTTCCCTCGAGTGCAGCCCCAAAACCAATCCCCAAAAAATTCTGTATGCCCGAAATACCCAAATATATCGGAACGACCGACCCCAACAAGCACGTCACTTCTTACACGTGTGCCATCAAGGGCAATGATTTGAAAGATGATGAGATCGAATCTGTATTATTGAAAAAATTCGGTGAAACCCTGTCAAATGGTGCAATGGTATGGTATCATAATTTACCATCTAACTCTATTGTTTCTTTTGCTATGCTTGCAGATTGCTTCGTAAAAGCACATGCCAGAGCCATTAAGGTCGAAACCAGAAAGTCGAACCTGTTCAAGGTAATACAAAAAGATAACGAGATGCTAAGGGAGTACGTATCTCGTTTTCAAATGGAACGAATGGATCTGCCACCAGTCACAGACGATTGGGCTGTCCAAGCTTTCACTCAAGGTCTAAACGAGCGGCGCTCGATGGCTTTACGGCGGCTGAAGCAGAATCTGATCGAGTACCCAGCTATTACTTGGACCAATGTGCACAATCGATATCAATCCAAAATAAGAGTCGAAGATGACCAGTTGATTTCTAGGTCCGTTACGAAAAGAACTACCAAGCAAAAATCGACCAGAGATCGATACTAGCCATATAGCGGAAACGATACTACTGTTGAGTATCCGAGGCCTCTTTAAAATCAACCTCGTATACTGGGGGGTTTTATCATTGAACGCATCTGTGATGATTATCAAATTCGGTGCAAAGGAAGTTACTTCGTTATGACAAATAGTGTCTCAACAGGAAACGTTGTATGAGCCAAATGATCAAAACAAACCATGCTTATGTAGTTGGCCCGAGCCCTGACGCAAAACATGAACACATGTTTAATGACTTGCAAAGACAATTTTCTTTACCGATATTCTATGTTCAAGATTTATTATGCAAACAGGATCGAGTTCGAGCAAGCGCTCACTTGACCATTACGCCTACGGGCTACATTATTTCGAGTTCGAATCATTCATTCGACTACTAAGTCTACGGGCTACTTTATTTCGAGTTCGAGCAAGCACTCACTCGACCATTACGCCTACGGGCTATATTACTTCGAGTTCGAATCATTCACTCGACTACTAAGCCTACAAGCTACTTTTATTTCGAGTTCGAGCAAATACTCACTCGACCATTACGCCTACGGGCTACTTTATTTCGAATTCGAGCAAGCACTCACTCGACCATTACGCCTACGGGCTACGCTACTTCGAGTTCGAATCATTCACTCGACTATTAAGCCTACAGGCTACTTTTATTTCGAGTTTGAATCATTCACTCGACTACTAAGCCTACGGGCTACTTTTTCGAGTCCGAGCAAGTACTCACTTAACCATTATGCCTATGGGCTACATTATTTCGAGTTCGAATCATTCACTCGACTACTAAGCCCACGGGCTATTTTATTTCGAGTCCGAGCAAGCACTCACTTAACCATTACGCCCACGGGCTATATTATTTCGAATTCGAATCATTCACTCGACTACTAAGCCCACAGACTATTTTATTTCGAGTCCGAGCAAGCACTCACTCGACCACTACGCCCACGGGCTACATTACTTCGAGTTCGAATCATTGACTCAACTTATAAGCCCAGTAGCTATATCACTTCAAATTTGAATAAGCACTCGCTCGATTATAGAGGCTACGAAATCCAGAATTTTATTAAGTTTGATTAAATTTTTGTGAAAACATTTATAGGGCATGTACAAAGTCTTCACAAAACAGAAGCAAGTCGGCAAAGTTGTCTATATACACAAGCGTCTACATGATTGATTGCAAACATAAAAACTAAGGACTAAGCTTCCTGGTCATCCTCGGGAGTGGTTTCTTCTCTATCGGGCTCCCCCCCATTCTCGGATCCGCTCTTGCTACCATCATCATCATCATCATCGCTATCAGAAGCAAAGGCTTCAGCTTCAGCTTCGAGCTCTTTAGCCTTTTTTATCTCTTCGGCAAGGTCGAAACCTCGAGCGTGTATCTCCTCGAGGGTCTCCTTCCGAGACCGATACTTAGCAAGTTCGGCAACCCAATGTGCTTGAGTATCGGCAGTATCCGCCGCCTCTCGTGCCTCCATCTGAGCAGCCTCAGCATCAGCTCGATACACGGTAATGGACTTGTCCGCCAGGACTTTCGACGACTCAACCTCTGCCTTGGCTTCAACAAGTCATGTTTCAAGCTCCTCGATCCTCTTAGCCTGAGCCGTACCCTTTTGCTTGACGCTTCGAAGCTGAACATCGGCCGATAATAATTTGGCCAAGATGTTTTTTTTTTCCGTAGCCAAGCGGTCGATAGTCTCCTTCCACCGATTACATTCAGCCTTGATTTGATCGACTTCTTCCCGAAGTAACCCGATCGAACCATCGAAGATTATATCGATTCACACCACATCCTTCCTGAGAATCGAGGAGACTATCTGTATACGGTCGAAATAGATTTCGGCCTTACTACGTTCGATCGAGTTCGAACGGTAAGCAGCCAGAGTGGGATTTTGGGATGAGTTCCGAAGGCAGTACAAATGAGCCTCGAGTCCGAAGGCTGATAGAGGAGTCGACTCGATACTTTTATCGAGCCCGTGACCAAATCGATCCGCAAGGCATTGCTTCGAGATCAGGAATGCGCTACACCCACCCCGGATGTCGAACTCAAGCCAAAATCGAGGGCTCGACCCAATAACGAGTCTGAGCCAGTGTCGAGCTCACAAACGAGAGCCGTTATAACCGCACTAAGAGCGAGAATCTTGGCGGGTCTCGAAAAAGAGACAGTTCATTATGGGTCATCCACTATATGCTTTATTTTATTATAAATAAAGTAGGATCCCTCTATTATAAAGGGGGAATCCTTGTAAGTAGAGGGACGAGCAGAAGGCATTGTAACAAAAGATCACTTCTCATATTGAAAGATATCTCCTCATATTTGTTTTATTTTACCTTATTCATTCTTTTGCTCACTATTCCCATTCTCATAACTAAAAACATACATATTTCTATTTTTATATACGATTTGTATCAAATTGTATCACATATCCTTAGAATCATACATAAATTTAACGTTATCTGATTTTTCGGGTAAACATGAATCTAGGTGAGATATTATGGATTCAACCGAATCCATTGCTTTTGTATCAACCTAATTATATATATGTAAAAAGAAAAATAATATTTAGTAACATTTGTTATATAATAAAATTGACTACACTCATCAGAACTCACAAACTCTATATTCTGAGTTCATGTTGAAGAGAGCAATAATAGCCGCTTCAGGAACACTGCTTCCAATTTGTATGTTTAACAACCTCGCATATTATTGAGCACATCACAACAACTGTACAAGTATACCTTAGTAGGAAAATTACATTCTACATATAAAGTCAATTTTTTTTACAAGTACATATAGTTAGGGGTGTTCATAAAAATCTGAAAAATCGATCCAAACCGAAAACCGAACCAAACCGACCAAAAAAAACTGATACTTTTTAGGTTTGGTTTGGTTTTGGTTTCTAATTTTAAAAACCGATCAAATTTGGTTTGGTTTTAATCAAAAAATAACCGAAAAAACCCGAACCAAACCGAATCAAATTTGGTTTGATTTTGATTTCTACCATGCATTCAATTTTTCAGGAACATAGTACAACCCCTATTAAGCACTTATTTTGGTAGCTAGGATGAAAGTCTGAAACTGGCAATACCATCACCACAGACGGAAGTAGTCAAAACATAATTTAGTTCCTTACTAATTACTCATCTATGAATGTAGATTCATAGAGATATATGCCACAACATTTTATAATACCAATGTTAAGAGTTAGAGAGCATAAACCATGTATTCACTTTGTTTCTTTAAGAGGGAAATGATATTAATCAATTCCTGTACAAGGTGAATCTTCAGCATCAACTCTACTGATAGTAAGATTACTGTCACCAACTATACAATATTTACCTTTTTTTTTGATGTTGTTAATTACAATAGTAACTTACTCAAGAACAGATTCAGTGGAATGGTATCAAACTTTAGAGGCATAGATGGCCATGAGTTTGAGTCATTTCACCTTGATATGGTAGTATTCTCCATGATTGTACAGTAAGCCAAGCCGCCCAAAAGGCATAAACTAAAGACATGAGTCCTCGATGAAGTATTTATCAAACAGGTGATGCTTGACTAAGTAAAATACTTTTGCCCTTTATTGGCAGCCTTCTAGTGGGATGTTTAGGACGTTTTTAGGATTATATATAAGCACCAGCCTTAAGTTTCTCCTCCTTTTCATCTAACTTCTATTAAGTATGACTCTAGCTTATCGAGATAGACTAACAGCAAAATGAAAACAAGAGTTTATTTTTTCTTTATAATATTTTCTATCTATTTGTTTCCTACTTATTTACTTTCTCACTTAGATACTCTTTTAGTTGCTCATTTACCTTTAGTGTTGATCTTAACTTTGGGGGGAGGGGCAAAGACTTCCTCGTCCCGCCTCTTAAAACAGTTAAATCTCTTTACTGGAGAATTTCAAAAATGGGAAGAATTTATATACATAGGGATAAAAGGAGTATAAAACTATTCGTTCATCTGTCGCTCTTCCACAATTTTCTTTATCAAATAGAAGTCAAATTATCTACATACATAACTTTAAACTTACAATCCATAGTGCAACTTTTACTGAACCAAACAATTAAACCTTAGGGCAAATGTGCTGCTCCAGTATACTAGGTCAACTTGTGGTTGACTTAGCCAGTTAGATTAACCCAATTACCAACAACAACACAAATTGCCGTGCAGCTATTCTTATAGTCATACACTAATTTTCAATTTATCAGAGACATCGCCTAATGAAATACCCAATACACATAAATAGCAAAGAAAAACACACATAACACAGTAAAATAGAGAAATTCTCAATCCAAGTACAACTTAAACCCACAATTATAGTGTGGTAGCAAGAGAAACGCAGAAACAAAGACAGAAATAAAGCAAAGTTGCTGTTTTTTACTTCTTTAACTGATAAATACCAATGCAAGCGAAATTATTTGTTAAGAAATTCGAAATTTTACTAGATGACTAAACCCACAAAGTTTCTAGGTTATAAGAATGAGAGAAACTAACCGAGAAGAGGGGATTTCACAGATTTTCGCACTGATACCTGCCGTCGTCAACCACCGTTTGCCACCGTCTTCAACTACCGTTTGCCGATGTCAGTCGATAGGTCAGTGGAAGAGAAAGTAGAGAGAAAAAAGATAGAGAGAGTGAGAGATCACTGAAAGAAATTGGGGAAATAAGGATCTAGTCTCTAATTTTTAATTTGAGGTTTCGACTACCGCGATCGCAAAGTGTCAAATATTTTTTTTTTGTTTAAATTTTATATTTCTGACCGACGCAGTGAGTTTTATTGGGTCAACATATTTTTTTTGACTTTTCACTTTGCCACTGAATCCGTCGCAAATGTGAAGGCGGAAAATTCTCGCGTTGTTTTTCCGCTGCTTTAGTCGGAATAACAGTCAATATTATTTTAGAAAAATAAGTAATAAAATTAAAATCATTTTCCGACTACTATAGTCGCAAATTTAGTCGCATTAGCGACCATTATATATTCAGTCGCAAATTTCGGTCAGAAATTAATATTTTTCTAGTAGTAATATATATGAATATTTTTATATAAAATTTCTAAAATTTTATGGTACATATTAGTCATTTATATTTTTAGTCTATTTCTTTTGCTATTATAATAATCTAATTCTTTGTTTTTATATTCTAGTTTGATCGGTAATTAAATTATTCATCCCGATTTTATTCAATTATCATCAATATAACTTGGTGAATGATAAATTTTTTAAAGAGCAATTTGTTTGATAGTGTTACGTTGAAAATATACTCGCCGGTATATGTGTTTGGTAGTGTATGTCTCATATTTAAGAAAAAACCGATAAATAACTGAAAAATCGACAAAAACCGATAAAAACCGAATCGATAAAAAACTGACTTAATTGGTTTAGTTTGGTTCTAATATTTAAAGAACTGACTTATTTTGGAAAAAACGAACCATGAACACCCCTACATGTAGTAATGCCGAACCCTTTTTAGTGAGAATTAAATCATGCCTTCGCCACTGGTAGAGGCAACAATGGGCTTCAAAAACTGGACTTCAATCCTCCCTTTAAATTAATTCTAATATTGTTGCAATGAATTGTAAAATGTACAGATGAGCTTTTAAGGATGAAAATTTTCGCTAATCTTTACTTAGATGCAGAGCAAGCTCTTATTGTTATATACACCAAAAAAGCGCACCAATGCATAAGATCTATGAGATTACACAATTTTGATGTTGAACTTTTTCATTTCGAAAAACCAATGCTGATTATATTCTAGCTCTCATTAATTGCTATTTCAAATGTGAGATTCCTCAAAATCAATTAATCAGACAACTGATACCTTCGCTGAGCTATTGAGAATTTCTGGTCATTGACAATCTGATTATGTACCTTCATATATAATTAGATAAACTCCACTATTATAGACATATCGTGATTTCATCAAAGGTCGATTCAGAATTTGAACATTATTAGTTCGATTTCGAAATTTTACCATTTATTTGATTTATTGTGTTCGAACTCTTTCACCAAGACAATGATGTTATAGTCTGTCCATGGGAGAATCTTATCATTCATTGTGTATAATGCTGCAAAATTCTGACTAGAAAATCAAGACTTCTAAAATAGTTTGAATGGAATTTGAATACTATTAAGGAAATTGGAGAAAAATAAAACTTCTGTGGTCTGAGTGTAATTTACAAAAATTGAATTTTCCATGGTGGTGGACCATGAATATGTATGTCTAAACAGTGCTCTTCGCACGCAATTCGCAATAATCCCAACTTTGTCCACAGCACAACCCCGTGCAGCATTTGCATGCACGATCTTCCTAAAAATCAACAAACGACGCCATTTTTCAAAATTCCTCCTTCTCTGTTGTGAAACCCTAATTTGAATCTGAAATTTTCAATTGAAAATGTCGTGGTTGAGATCAGCCATGAATAAAGCGGTGGAGGTTGGGAATAACAACCTCACACGCACCGTTAAGAACTACGCGGACTCTGTCGTTCAACATGCCGGTCACGCAGTTGCCGAGGGCGCTAAAATCTTACAGGATCGCATTGTAAGTTTCTTTACTATTAATGTTCCTTTTAGTATTCTGTTGATTTGTTCAGCTCTTAAAATACATGCTAGAAATCAAATGTAAAAAACATTGTGCAATTAAGTGGTAATTGTGGAGTCTTAGCTATTATACTGTTTCCTTGGGGATGAATATGCAGTGCATTTAAGTGATATTGGTATTTGATAGTTGTACATGTGTGAACGGAAGGTTGTGGTCTAGGCCTAGTGGTCAATGAAGTGGGAGGTGAGCGGAGGCGAAAGACGCTAGTTGATTTCTTCCCATATGCCTAAGCCGTGGTGGGCAGAGTTACCCGGTACCTATGCTAGGGGAGGTAGCAAGTGCCTGGTGGAATAGTCGAGGTGCACGCAAGTTGGCTAGGACACCACCATCACAACAAAAAAGGTATATCATCATTTGGTGAAGTAGTCTGTTAAGATGTGATGTGCTGGTAGCAAGTCATTTCTTTTAGAAAGTCGATCAATTAAGATTTGAAGGAAATCAGCTTTTGCCTTTCTGAGCATTTAGCCCCTTAAACCTGCTGGTTAAGCTTAATGTGATATTCTGTAAGTTAATTGAATCAATCAATCAACCAAGCCTCAATCCTAGGTAAGTAGAGATTGACTATATGAGTTATTTACAAATCAATTCAATCAACCTTTTAAAAAAGCACATCATTGCAATACTAAGTCTTTTGCCTTTTATATTCATGTAAGCTCTTTATAGATGGTAAAAAAAGAAAGAAGAAATTTCATAAGCGCACACTAGCAGCAAAATAATGGAAGGTTTGGGTGCCAGCTATCATGTCCTGAACTCTTTAATGATAATAGGATGAGTTGCAAATTATTGGCAGTTTAATTTAAGGAAGCAAATGGGTGTCGTATGCATGTTTCTTATAATCGGAAATATGATTCTTTTCTTGTTAAGAATTTCTGAATATTCTTGTTTAGTCACTTTTATTGAATTATGTGACCTCCTTAGGTAAAAGATTAAGTTGTTAGAGAGAGGTCCCATTTGTTTATTTATTAATTTATTTTAGATTTGCAACATGCCTCCTCACCTCCTTACGTGTGCGCCTGATTCTTTTCTTTGGGCCAAGCATGTGAAAATATTTTATTGATTGGTAGTGGTGAAACTCGAAGTTAGGATCTTTGTGTGCTCTCATATCGTGTTGAATTGTGTGACCATCACGTCTAAATAGCAAACTGTTAGATAGGGTTTATTTATTTAGGTCCACACTAATGATGGAATGAAACGGATGTTAAGTTGTTCTTTTGCATTCCAGAGTGCAAATTTTAGCTTTGCCTACTGGTCCTCTATCTTCCTGAAAGGTTCTTCATGAGGGAAACATGATTTGTTTGTGTCCAGGATCAAACTTAATAAGCTCATTTGGTATTTTCTCTATTTACTAGGTAGTGAAGTTGAACCTTCATGAACTTCTACATGATGTTAAGTTACTTCCCACATCTTTCCTGCTTACTTAAGGGCTGATGTTGTTGGAGATGTGGTGAAATAACAGAACAGGTCTGAGTGATTGACAGTGGAGCAAGCATGTAGAGGTACATCAATCATAAAAGAGCTAAAAAAATATTTGGTTGGAAAAAGTAAGAAATGCTACATACCAATAAAAAAAAAGTAAAAAATGCTACACGGCTGTCGCATATAAGCACAGAGCTGTAATGGAACTCAGTTAATAATCTTTTGTAAACTGCAGGAACTATCCAATTCTGTGTCTAGGAACCCTTGTGATTGCACTTCATTTTCTTATGTGAAGTAAAAAAATGCATGACTAATGCAATTGTTCATGACAGGGGAATAGGAACTTCAAAAGCTTTAAACAGACGGTCCAAAGATTGGAAGAGGCTTCTATTTCTTGCAAGGGACCAGAGAGAGTTCAGTTGATGAAAAGGTGGTTAGCTGCACTTAAAGCAATTGATAACATGTCTGAGGTTTCTGTTGAAGATAAAGAGAAGAACAATGAGCAGCAGCATCCTTCTGAGGAACCAAGAAAACAATCACTGGTGAGTAGACTGATCTTGACTCTTGAGTGCTCTCCGTCTGTTATCTTTCTCCTATTACCATGAAACAGGATTGAGTTTGCTCCATGTTGACAGAATTTCTCCATTTTTGTCTTTTAATGGTATATAAGAAGAAGACAATCTTAGTGAACTAGTTTTTCTTCTTTTAAGATTTCTATGTCTGAGACACCAGGCAGTTCGTATGCTTTTTTCACCACTCAGATATTCGGATGAGGATAAAGATAGTGTTCTAACTGTTTAACTTAATTGATTTTCCTTGCCATTGTTTCATCTTAGGGAATTATCTTTTGAAGGGTTGATTTTAGTGTCTGTTCTTCTCCTTCATCATAGCTCTTTTGCTGCTTTTGAAATCTCCGCTGGTGCCTGGATTCTTTGCTCCTTCATTTCATCTCTATCTGTTGCTTTAAAATCAGTAAAGCAGCCTCTGACTTCCGTTTGGCCTGTATCCTGCTGTGATGCCTTTATCCACTGATTTGACACGCTAAGCTTGCTGGATCCTGATTGTGGCACTTATGTGACTATTGCTATTGCCTACCTATTGAAGTAACTTGTGCATATTATTGGATTAATATTCCTCGATTATGTATGATTCATGCCACAACTAGATTCCTGTAATTAGCTGTTGCAGCATCTATGCACACTATAGGAAATCATCTTGGGAGACATTGGTGAAGCAGTGAATGTTTGAGTGTAGCTTCTTCATTATGGGAAAAAATTAATTTTAGAAGAAAATGTGGATCAGAGATCTGACTTTTATTGAGTCAGGGATCTGATTTATTTTGAGCTGCTTTTGTCTTGACAAGTTGTAAATGAGTTCTGCTGCTTCTGATCTGGGGATACTTGCTACTTTTTCATGAGCGGTGTATGAAAAGAATTTTTGCTTTTTGTTAATGCCATCTATTTTGTGCAACCACAATCATCTCCAATTACTGCTGATTTTTCTGGAGAAGGAAGAGATAGCCTAGTGATAACGACCCTCCATTTTTAACCATAAGATTGGAGGGTTTGAGTTACTGGGGGAATAAAGTAGGGCTCTTGGATAGGGGTTTTTGTGGGTGGAGTTTAACATATCAGAAAAAAATCTGATTGCCTAGATTGTCTCCCCCTCTTATCTTACTTTAGTTACAGGTCATTTCTTTATACTTTTTGTTACTTAAACGGAGCAAACTCAATCATGTTTTGGTGTTCTTTTGTCTTTTGCATACCTCATCTTTGCTTGTTGATGCCATTTCCATTCATCCTTGACATAAATAATTACATTCGCGATATTTGGTTTCATACAGATTGACTTGACCATGTTTACAATTTTATAGGTTCTCTATTATGATTCTGAGATGGGCAGTGAGCCACTGAACTTTCGTGATGTCTTTCTTTACAGTAAAGCTTTGGAGGGCATATCAATTTGTATGGTATGTTACATTTCTAAGTCCTGCTTGCTTTGGATACAGAAGTTGCAGTAATTTTTGGTTTCTCAAGTAACTCTTGTTCCTGTTTCACTTTTGCTCAATTTCGATCTTCATGATTGCTTTAATCTTTTCAAAAAGTCTTACAGCTATTGTTTTATTTGAGTAAAGACACCCGTGGGGAATGTCTTATTTGAACAATATTTATATAAAAAGTTATATTTGGCTGATGATACCTCTGGAGAATAGTTAATGCTTTATATTTAGTCCATCAGGTTGTGTAATATCTTTTGGTCGTGGACTTTTCGCATGTACTTTGCTTGTCGTTTGGATCTCAAATTGCTGATCGCCTAGGTTAACTCTTTTTTGTGATTCAGATTCTTGAAGCACCAAATGAAGAGGAAATCTCTCTCCTCCTTGAATTATTTGGGTGAGTTTATGTGGTTTTGATAGCATGTATCTGATTTTGATAACATATATGTAAACTGTCGTCCAGTATGTGGTATGTGGAGAGTAGGTACAATTATTGACAGAAACTTTACTGTATTTGGTTACATGCAGACTCTGTCTCACTGGAGGAAAAGCGGTTCACAATGCAATAGTCAGCAGCATCCAGGATCTGTCAAAAGCTTTCTCAAGCTACAAAGATGAAGTATTGGTAAAGGACCAGTCTTTCCATTTTCTATAAACATATGCCATAATTGATAAGCTCTTGATTTTGGTGGCTCTCCTCATTGTGTTGTATTATTATGACAATCAATGAAGTATGGTCCTTCATATCCACTTAATAATTTTCAGTTGAATCTGTCTTATGCTGAAGTTCGAAATAGGTGTGAAGTTCAATTGTGGTAAATCATCTATCAAATATTTCTTAAATATCTTCTGTTGGTTGGTTAACTAAACTGGATCTCCAGTTAATTTGAATACTATTTTATCCTTAAAAAGCATTCTGTATTTTATATCCTAACAATAGAATCACACTCTAAAAAGCACCTCAACAAGCTTTAGGTCCAGATCACCAGTTCTGTCATTGCAATAATGAGAGAGAAAAATTCTGTTTCCCTTACACATATTGTGATCTTATGTTCTTCATGCACCACTAGATTTGTAGGGTAGATTTACCGAAATCCTTTCCCAACTATGAGTCGACTACACTACTACTGAAATTAGCAGTTACTCTAGGACGTTTGGTTTCCTGAACTTTGTTACCTTTGGATGCGCAATTTGTTTCTTTTTTCTCCTTCATGAGTGTTTAGCTATATTCCATCTAGATAAATGAAAGAGTTCTGTTAAAAGGGAACATTTATGAGCTTTTGAATTGGACAGGGGCTTTCCCAGTGATTATTCCATTTCTCTTTTGAAGAAAGAATGAATAAACTTTATCGATTCTGTTTCAGACCTATCATTATAAATAAATGTATCCCCTCTCTAACAGCTTAAGCTCTTAAACGAGGTAGTCAACAAATTTAATATTATATTAGAGTAGGTAGATGTCCTTGGTTCAGGTTTCATTGCCACCCATTAGGAAAAATAATTCACATGTTTGTCTCAAGAAAAAGAGTCAGGCCTGCACATGAAGATGTTTAGATAAAGCTTGACTAAATTATAAAGCTGCTATAAACAGTGAGTCTCATTTGAGATATTGATGCAACAAAAAGTACTTCAGAAGGCTTCTAATTAACGCGAAAATGCATGAGCATGGCCTTCAGAAGGAAGTTATGGAGGTCATTCAGATAGTCATAACACAGCTTGCAACTCAAAACACGTATGTTAGATTTTGTATTTGCCAAGTAAATTGTCAGGCTAATTGTTTCCTGCTACATTTGCACTGGTAGTACTTGCTTTCTGGTCCTGTGAATCAAAGTTAACTGCGTGCAGAGACTTAGAGTGTCATGAGACTTCGTTATACTTTCTTTTGCTTTATGTTTGTGCTCAGGTGAAGATGTTTTCATGTGATATTAAGTCTTGAACACTCTGTGCTGCATTTTTCAAAGAATTGATGAAGCTCTTGCTCCAACCCCCTTCCATTTGTCTGAAGAAATTTCCTCACATGTTATTTAACACTGTATTCGCCTAACATTAGTCTCCACATCTACCTAGATTTTAGGTAATTTTCCTCATTGATATTGTCACTCATTATCTATCGAAGAAACAAACATCAAAATCTAAACCTATTATCAAGACTTCTTAGCCTATGCAACCATTCTATCCATTGACAGGTAAAACGAGAGGAGCTATTGCAGTTTGCAGAAAGTGCCATCACAGGGTTGAAAATTAACGCAGATCTCGGAAGGTATTACTTCTTATAACACCTGAAATTCTTTGACATCTGTATATAAGTGAACCCCAGGGTTGGAGCCAAATTATTTTGAAGTGGAATTTCTCCCTTGTTTCCAGAGCTTTGGCTGATTGAGCTTAGTTTTCTTTTTCTTTGGTCGATGAGTAACTGCATCTTATTATTTTTATGATCAGTATGCGCGCAAGCTGGCCCGGCCACCACCATCATCCAAAAAAAGTCGAAAGATGGGAAAGCTCTTTGCTAACTAATTTCTTTAGGATGGAAAGAAAATGATAATGTATTTAAACATGACGGTGTCTCATTTCCTTTCGATTCCTTAAGATTCCTTTGGTGTAAATGAAATGATAGTTATAGAGCTTTCAAGAGTGAAAAATGGAACATATAATATTAAAAGGCATTTCATTTTTGTTTCTATTTTTTGCCGTAACAGGAAATTTTTGGTGTTCTTTTATTAAGATACATTATACAGAGGTAGTCCAGCCCTTGAAACATAACCAGGGAATCATTTGAGGCTTTTGTGATCTTAAATTTGTTTATGATTCTATTCTGTCCTAGACATGCCATATATGTAAAAGTCCAGCTCAATTCAATAACCTTTTTTTTTATCAAGCAAAGAATTCGTTTTGACTATTTTAAACCAATTCGATTGGTGAATAATGATAGTAAAATACAGGTCATAAGTTAGATATTCTGCCATTTTTAAAAACTTTTTATGTTACACAGGGGGAGGGGATGCTACTTGTGATGTTCAAACCTTCCACCTACTTTTGAAGGTGAAGGAGCTCACAAGTGAGCTACCTCTCAACCCCTTGATATTGTGCAATTGATCTCTGCTTTCGGTATTTAGTTTTTTTGGTTGTGATAAGTGTTTTCCACCTGCAGAATTGATGCTGAAGTCTCCACATTGAATAAACAACTTGAAGAAATAAAAACGGTAAAGGATGCAAGTGAGGGTCATGAAACAATTTCCAAGGAGACTGCTGCTTCATTAGAGGTGAACCTGATTGGTGTTATGTTATTCCTTTTTGCTCTACCCACCTTATTTTATTAGACACAATCAATCTGGCATGGGGGCTAAGAAGTTAACTCAAATGCATGTTATGTTAGCAGTAGAATAAAGAAATTATTTGGTGGTTAAAGTTGGATTGATCAAGTAATTGCACATCATGATTTAGCCTTATATTGTTAAATGAGTTTTGATGAAAGTTTTATGGAATATTGTTACTTGAATTAAGTGTGTCAAAAACACTTTGAGATGTCCCAGAATGGAATGTGTTGTCGGGGAAGGAGTTGTTATACGTATGTATTTGATAAAATATAATTTGTTTATTTTGTAAAATGGAAATGCGCTCCATATAAGAGGAAAGCAATGGAATAATCAGGCATTCTTCTCCGTTCACTTCCAATTCACAAATCTGATCACTCGTTCAGAATTTCCAAATATGGTCTGATCCTGTGTAATAAGATGGTAACATATGTTTCACATCAGTGAAGAAGCATACTTCACCATACTGGCTTGGCAGGTTATTTTCTTTCTGTAGGTTTTATTTAGAAGGAGAATTGTACATGCTTTTTTTTCTTTGTAGTGCTTTGTTATGGCAAGTGAAGAATTCTACATGAGGTTAATGCTTGAGATTCATTTTCCTTGCATGAGCAATGGATTATAATAATTGGAAAATAAGTGTCTTAACTTACCACAAACAGTATTTCTCAGAGCCCTGTGATTTCACGGGTTTTGCTTATTGAAGGTGGATGCTGTGTTAGGGGATTTCATTAATCTAGAACATTATAAGAGACTAAAATGAATGAAATTTTCCTAGCACTGCATATGTTAGGCAAACCTACTTATCTTTTATAATTAGAAATTTATGAGATAGTTGATTGTGCCATTGCTATTTTTCCTATAGGCTCTGAAAGTGGCACTTGCTCATATTCGAGTCTGCTCCAGATTAGAAGGGCTTCTACTGAAGAAAAAAACTCTTAAATTCGGGGACTCTCCAGAAGTTCATTCTCAAAAGGTATATTATCCCTTTGATCTGATTATATGTTTTTGTTTTCTGTAACAAAAGGCCTGGTTCTCCCTTCTTGGAAGTGCATCATGCTTCTCTTCTGTTTCATATGTTGTCAGTCAAGCACCTTGGTAATATGTGATGTACATTCATGTTCTGAAAGTCTGTTGGGCTAATGCCGCAACGAGTGAGATTTTCTGCCAGCGTATGCTTTATACCTTGGGTTGTCTATCCAATATGTCGCGAAATATCTCTTCTTAAATTTTCTTTTTAAGTATTTGATTAGTACTTATATAGTATGTTTTATTCTCTAATTAGAATTCAATCACTTTGATAGATATTTAGCTTCTGTACATTTTTTATTTTTGGATCTTACAATTTTTAAGGTTTTTTCCCATCAATCCATATTTTTATGTACTTCTTAGTGCCTTGCCCTCTGATAGGTAAAACACCTTTGAGACACTTATTTATGCCAATGTAAAGATTCTTTTAAGCTCAGGCTTATGACCTACTTTTTTGTCGGGCATGCCATTGTTGGTTGAGTTTGCTTCAAAATTTCACTCATGAGTGATTTTGGTTTCATTAAAATCTTTCTTTCTATCAAATCATCAATTCCTCTAAAAAATAGGTACTTTGCATCTTCCACAAAGTTCAAGCAATATTTGACTATTTGCAGGTTGATAAGTTGAAACTCTTATCTGAATCTCTTGCTAGCTCCACCAACAAAGCTGAAAAGGAGATCTCAGATCACAGGTTAAAACTGCACATTTCAATTTCTATGTCTCGGCATTTTGAAAGTTGACAAAGCTGCAAATTGTTTGACTAGTCACTAACAAGGGAAAGACCTTGGCCTCATATATTTTCTTTGATTTAATCTTCATCTCTTCTGTATGTAGCATTGTGTTAGTACCCTGCCTCTAGAAAGAATCTGCACTCTTTTCGCTTCAATTCTTGGCTTGAGCTTGTTCATTTGTTATCAGAACTTACTTCGAGATATATGCCTGTAATTGATCTCATTCTTTATTTCCATGTTGCATGTCTTCCAAATCTCATACACCAAGAGATCATTTGGTGCAAACAAGATTAGGAGAATAGTACACATGTTACCGAGAGGACCACCTCTGAGGGGAGACTTGGCAACTCCAGTGACATGTTAGGTTCATCGGATTAGAGATGAACTGAAGGTTTTTGGAATGTAATATGCCATAAGTTGCCAAAAAACTCAAATTAAATAAATAATACTACAACTCAGTTGGGTCATGCCTGAGAGGATTAAGGATGCCTACATATGCTCAGTGTTGTGAAGAGCGTGAAGCGAGAAAAAGCGACAACCCCCATTTCGCTTAAAGCGAGAAGCGAGAAGCGAAGTGCTCGCTTTTTGGAAGTGAAGCGGAATTTTTAAAAAAAAAATTAAAATAAATACTGCATAGACAACACATGTAATTGTAAGCAAATGTTCAATACTTCAATGTAAAAACTAATAGTAGCATCAATTAAAGCACAAAATGAGCATCCTATTCTTCTACAAGATTGTCAAATTCTTGTATTCCATTATCATTATTATATTGCTCGCCAACTTCTTCAACTTTTTCGCCATTAAAAGAACAACTACATAGCACATAAGAAAGACAATAAGAACTAACAATAAAGGATATAAAAATTAGAGGTAAAATAAAAAAAACTGGGCAGAGGAGAAAAAAAAAACTGGACAGTAAACTGGGCAATTTTTTCTTTCACTGTTAAAAATTGGCATCAATTCTGAGAAAGAACCGAAGGTAAAAAAAAAATTCGCCAGCATTTCGCTGCTTTTGGGACATGTGAGAAAGCACGGGAGAAAATATGTTATTGATATTGGATAAACAATACAATACAAGAGGTCCTTATTTATAGCTATACTATACAAGGACATACTACTCTTCTACCAATGTGGGACAATACTACACTATATACATGCTGTAAACTAACACTCCCCCTCAAGCAGGTGCATACAAATCATATGTACCGAGCTTGTTACATATATAACCAATACGAGGACCAGTGAGAGACTTGGTGAAAATATCTGCAAGTTGATCATTCGACCTCACAAACTTTGTAGCAATCTCTCCTGAAAGTATCTTTTCTCTGACGAAGTGACAATCAATCTCAATGTGTTTAGTTCTCTCATGGAACACCGGATTTGATGCAATATGAAGGGCAGCTTGATTATCGCACACAAGTTCCATCCGACTGATTTCACCAAATTTCAACTCCTTGAGCAATTGTTTGGTCCAGACTAGCTCACATGTTGCCATAGCCATTGCTCGATATTCTGCTTCTGCACTAGACCGAGCAACTACATTCTGTTTCTTGCTCTTCCAGGACACCAAATTTCCTCCTACTAAAACACAATATCCAGACGTAGAACGTCTATCAGAAGGTGATCCTGCCCAATCAACATCTGAGTATCCAATGATCTGCTCATGACCTCGATCCTCAAAGAGTAACCCTTTGCCTGGAGCCGATTTTATATATCGAATAATGCGGACAACTGCATCCCAATGACTATCACAGGGAGAATTCATAAACTGACTTACAACACTCACAGGATAAGAAATGTCGGGTCTAGTCAATGTGAGATAATTTAATTTTTCAACCAGCCGCCTATAGCTTGCAGGATCGCTAAGCGGCTCCCCCTGTCCTGGCATAAGTTTAGAACTCGGATCCATCGGAGTGTCAACAGGTCTGCAACCTATCATCCCCGTCTTCTCAAGAATGTCTACAACATATTTTCTTTGAGAAATAACAATACCTGAGCTAGACTGGGCAACCTCAATACCTAGAAAGTACTTCAATCTGCCTAGATCCTTAGTTTGGAAGTGCCGGAAGAGATGCTGCTTTAGATTGGTAATACCATCCTGATCATTGCTAGTAATAACAATATCATCAACATAGACTACCAGATAAATACAGAGACTTGAAGCAGAGTGCCGATAAAACACAGAGTGATCAGTTTCACTACGAATCATGCCAAACTCCTGGATAACCGTGCTGAACTTACCAAACCAGGCTCGAGGAGACTGCTTTAGACCATAAAGTGACCGACGCAAGCGACATACAAGGCCACGAGACTCCCCTGAGCAACAAAACCAGGTGGTTGCTCCATATAAACCTCATCCTCAAGATCACCGTGAAGAAAGGCATTTTTAATGTCCAGCTGATAGAGGGGCCAATGACGAACCACAGCCATGGATAGAAAAAGGCGGACTGAAGCCACTTTAGCCACAGGAGAGAAGGTATCACTGTAATCGAGCCCAAATATTTGAGTATATCCTTTGGCAACAAGACGGGCCTTAAGTCGATCAATCTGTCCATCAGGACCAACTTTGACTGCATAAACCCAACAACAACCAACAGTAGATTTACTTGAGGGAAGAGGAACAAGCTCCCAAGTACCACTTGTATGTAAAGCAGACATCTCGTCACTCATAGCCTGTCGCCATCCTGGATGAGACAACGCTTCACCTGTAGACTTAGGGATGGAAACCGAGGACAAAGAAGATATAAAAGCATAATGGGGAGATGACAGACGATGATAGCTCAAACCGACATAATGAGGATTAAGATTAAGTGTGGTCCGTATACCTTTCCGAAGTGCAATCAGTGTACTAGGAGCAGGGTCCGCAGCAGGAGCAGGGTCAGGTGCAGGACGAGAACCAGTTGGGCCTGATGGAAGACGCAAACGACGATGATAAGTCAAAGTGGTGTTCCTGTGGCTGGGTAACTAGGGGGAACAATACTAGACTCCTCAACGGTTGGTATGGATGAAACCTCTGTGGTCGAAAGTGGAGGAGGAGCTATAGTAAACTCCTCAAAGGTCGGTATAGGTAAGATCTCAGATATATCATGGTGGTCAGCAGAGGTAAAGAAAGGTTTAGACTCAAAAAATGTGACGTCAGCTGACATAAGGTACCTACGAAGATCTGGAGAATAACAACGATATCCCTTCTGAACACGAGAATAACCAAGGAAGACACACTTGAGAGCACGAGGAGCTAACTTATCTTTCCCAAGGGCTAAGTTATGAACAAAACACGTGCTCCCAAAAACACGAGGTGGAAGAGAGTATAAGGGTGACTGCTTTCCCAGGGGCTAAGTTATGAACAAAACACGTGCTCCCAAAAACACGAGGTGGAAGAGAGTATAAGGGTGACTGGGGAAACAATACTGAATGCGGAATCTGATTCTTGATGGGAGATGAAGGCATCCGATTAAACAGCCAGGGACATAAAGAACGGAATTTAGGGTGATAGAAGACAAGGGATTAGCTTGTCCAACTCCTTTTGCCTTAGTTTGACATCCATTGGCTAAAGTAACAGTGGGAAGAGACTGTGAATATACAATATTTGACAAAAGTGATATATTACCAGAGATGTGATTAGAAGCGCCGGAGTCCATGACCCATGGGCCAAGAGTGCTAGACTGGGAAACACAAGCAAAAGAATTACCAGTAATAGAAGTATCAGTTTGAGCAACTGAGGCTACTTGTGGAGATGTCTGCTTACTTGCTCGATACTGAAGGAGCTCATTATATTCTTCTTTAGATAAAGAAAATCCTTGGTTACCTGGAGTCTCGGTCTGAGCAATGTAAGCATTTTTGGGTGGACGACCATATAAGGAATAGCACATTTCACGAGTGTGTCCAAGTTTGTGACAATAAGAATACCTGGGTCTAGATCTTCCAAAACGACCTCCTCCTCGTCTATGCTCCGTAGTTTGAGATGCCCGAACATCCATTGTCTGGGATGCAAGAACAGAGGAATCAAGTATCTGTGATGAGATCGCTGGTGGACTTGGTGCTGCAGCAAGGCGGAGTAATCGAGAGATTAATTCATCAACTGTAGGGACAGACGGACTAGCCAAAATCTGGTCGCGTACTGAATCAAGATCATTAGGAAGTCCAGCGAGGGTAAGAACGAGAAACATCTTCTGTCGCTGCTCTTGTTGTTTTTCCACACTAGCAGAAACTGGCATCAACTTCTCAAATTCCTCCATGACTGCCTGTACTTGACCCAAGTAAGTAGACATATCCAATTCCTGCTTCTTTAAGTTTGTCATCCGTGATATCACATCATAGAAGCGAGATATGTCATTAGTGTATAAGGTCCGTGCCTTTGCCCAAACCAAATAACATGTCTGGAATGGACGAAACAAGGGCATCAACTTGGAATCAATAGATCGCCACAAGATGCTACATAACTGAGCATCGATTTTTGCCTAAAGTGATATTGCCTTTTCATCTCCATTGCTAGACTGTTTGATTAGATGATCTTGAACACCTTGACCTCTACACCATTAACTCGACAGATGAAGCCCAAGCTAAGTAGTTTGAACCTCCCATTAAAGGTTCCAAGGTAATAATAGCACGAGAGCTTCCAGAACATGTTTCTAGACCCAAAAGCATCAAATCCCAAAGACATTGTTGCAAATTATTACCAAATAGGAGGAAGAATCAACTATAATCCACTGAAACAGTGTACGGAAACACAGAAACAGAATATTGAAATACTGTAGCTGCCGAAATCTCCTGTAGCTGTCGGAATAGTACTGTAGCTGCCGGAAAAAACTCAAAGTTGTCGGAATAAAATGAAAACAGTAGGGGTAGGATCTGAATTACCAGGCGACCCAACTGTTCTGAAGGAAGATTTTCAAAAAATGGCCGGAAGTGGTCGTACGCGCCGGCGCGTGAGCTTCTAGTGGTGCGTGGAGGCGCGTGAGGAGGCTGATGCCGGAGTTTTTCACTGGGGTTTGGTCGCCGGACAGTGACGACTCTTGTGGTAGTGTTGGATTTTGCACAACACTGACAGAAATGAAGTAGATAGAAAACAACCTTAAAAAAGTACTGATTTCTCGTTCCCGGAATCGCTGGAATTTATGCACAGCGATTTCTCTTTCCCGGAATCGCTGGAATTTATGCACAGCGATAAGTCTCTCACAATTGCTCTGATACCATGTGAGAAAGCACGAGAGAAAATATGTTATTGATATTGGATAAACAATACAATACAAGAGGTCCTTATTTATAGCTATACTATACAAGGACATACTACTCTTCTACCAATGTGGGACAATACTACACTATATACATGCTGTAAACTACCAGGACGTTTAAACAGTGAAAGAAAAAGAAAAAGAAGAAAAGAAGAAGAAGAAGAAGCAGAAGAAGAAGAAGGATGAGAAAAATCAGAGCATACCTGTTGTTTGAACTTGAAGTTGAAGAAGTTGATGCTTTCAGTCGATGAAGAAGAAGAAGTCGACCAGTGTCTTTAAAACCCTAGTCGCATTGCATTTGTTCGTTTAATGAAAGACCAAACCTCGTTTTTAATAAAATAGGGCTGGGTCTGTTTTAAAACACAGAAGCGGTCGCTTCTTCGCATCGCATCGCATTGCTTTCCCGCTTCTCGCTTTTTAGTGGGAAGCGGTCGCTTTTCTACACCTGAGTCGCTTCAGCAGGGTGAAGCGTGCAGCTTCTCGCTTCGCTTCGCTTCTCGCTTAAAGCGAGGAAGCGGGCGCTTTTTTAAACACTGCATATGCTAGAGTTCTTGGAGAGTTGGTAGATCCATGAAGAAAATCTGGAAAATGATTCCTGTCTGTATATCTCATCTGTCTAGATAGAAAGGAATCTAAGATGTTTTGATGGAATATCAACTCCTAATCACACTCTTTCCCCTCTAAACTCCCCTGACACTTCTTTTGGACTTTGTTAGCTCCTCATCTTTAGCTATGAACGGGCTAAGAGTTGAACCTGGTGCAATCCCATCATAGCAGGGAAGTGTTCCGAGTCTCTCCCACCGTCTTCACCCGAATCTTAGCTCTATTATATATGTCCTTGATCAACCTAGCGTAAGCCACATGAACAACTTTAGCTTACAAACATCTCCTTAGGACCTCCCTTGGGACTTTTGTCGTAGGCTTTCTCTAGGTCAGTGAACACCATATGCAGGTCCATTTTTCTCTCCCTATATTGTTCCACCAATTTCCTGATAAGGTGAAGTAGTCGAACGCCCCGACATGAATTTGAATTGGTTCTCAGAAATAGACACACTCCTCCTCACCCTTGCTTCCACCACCCTCTCCCAAATTTTCATAGTGTGGCTTAGCAGCTTGATTACCCCTATAGTTGTTTGCAATTTTGTATATCACCCTTGTTCTTGTACAATGTGATCATCGTACTCCACCTCCATTCCCCGGGCATGTTTTTCGTCTTAAAAATGACATTAAACAACCCAGTGAGCCACTCCAAACCTGCCCTACCCGCTCACTTCCAAAATTCCACTGGAATTTCGTCTGACCGAATCGCTCTTCCCTTGCTCATCTTACTCACAACCCTCTTGACTTCCACAATTTTAATATGCCTACAATATCCTAAGTCTCGGCAACTCTCAGAGCGCTCCAAATCACCCAGCACAATGTTCCTGTCCCCTTCTTCGTTCAAGATTTTATGGAAGTATGTCTTCCTTCTTCGTCTAATATGTGCCGCTTCCGTCAAAACTCTACTTTCCTCGTCTTTGATGCACTCACTTGGTCCAGGTCACTAGCCTTCCTTTCTCTCACCTTGCCCTTTCTTTGTCCCCAAATTCTTCATATGAAAGTCCAAACGCTGCAGTCTTAGCCGTCGTAACCGCTAACTTCGCCTTCTTCTTAGCCTTCTTATACCACTCCCTATTCGTCTTCTTCTCCTCCTCGTCTCTGCTATCCACTAACTTCAAATACGTCGCTTTTTTAGCTTCCCCTTTTTCTTGGACCTCTCCATTCCACCACTAGTCCCCTCTGTGACCACCACTGTAACCCTTCAAGACCCTAGTACCTCTCTAGCAGCTTCCCTAATGCACTTCGCTACCGTGGTCCACATACCACTCGCGTCCCCACTACTCCTCCAGGCCCCAATAACTAGCAGTTTCTCCCCACCAATAACATAATATATCCTGGGGTAATATCTGGCTCTAGATTAAAAACCACGTATTTTGCTTTGCTCAGGTTGGAATTGAATTTAGGCTTTGATTATCCACTTCTATGATTAGTTTTGTATGCATTCAAGAACTGGAAGGTCCTCACTTTAACAAGGCTTGAAAGAAAGTTATTGCTTTTTGAGATGTTTCATGTGATATCTTACTAGATTATAACGCCTCTTTCCCAAAAATATTTTGTTTGGCTCAGAGATGTTAAAATTATTATGTCAATGTACTGGTCCTTGTTGAGAAAAACATCGAAATTACTGGGGTTGTCATCCACCACGGAAGCTGGACCCTACCAATGTGTTGCATGGATTCTAAGTGATTAATAGAACGGTCAGGCTACCTGTACTTGATCTGATGAATTTAATTTGTTGGTGACCATGCAAAAGATGCTAGAGAATTAAAATTCTTTCTCTTTAATAATTAGGTTCTGATTTTCTTTACAAAATTGCAAGTGATTTGAGTGTCAAGTCAAAGTATCTCAGTGAGTAAATTTTCTATTATAATCATGTGTATTAAAGGGATTATCGGCATGAAATCTCTGATGATTTCATATAGAGTAATACCTTATTCCCTTCATCCAAAGATGGCTTGTATTAAGTGTTTTATGCTGCTTCTTCTTGGAAAAATTGTCAATATATATCTAATATCTAGTTGTTTTACGGTCATTTCTTACTTTGGACAGAGTTCAGAAAGAGGAGGCACTAAAATTTCGTGTTGCCAAGACCGGTGAAGTTGGTGAAGTAGAGAAGGTAATGTGCTTACAGGACATTTCGTTGTTGTTGGAATGCTTCATATGTTCCAAGTGTACTTACATAAAAGAAATAAGTTTCCCATACTTCTCTTGGAATTTCCTGCCGTGGCTGAAGGTTTTCGATATGTAGTCATAAGTTTCGAGAAGAGAATAAGAAGATGAACTACCCTGCGCACAACTAGCCCAGACACCATGGTTATAAAAAAAATGAAATACCCTCTGTACTCTGTCTGCTTAACTTTCATTCTTCTTTTATTATTTATTGTAATGTTTTTTTTGTGTATTTGACGTATTAAACTTGACAAGTTAGTGAAAGCAGTTTGAGTCTGCTTGGACTAAAAAAATTGAGTTTATGGTTCCTTTGCTTGTTTTTTCAGGAATTAGCAGCTGAGATTTCAGCTCTGGAGAAACAAAGGAATGAGATTGAAGCTCAACTAAAACAGGTACTCATTTTTTTCATGGAAGACACCATCCGTGCTTTGTTTTTAAATATTATAATTATTTACCTATAAAAATAGAAAGAATCCTTCCTCCTCCATACAGTAACATACATTTTGGATTTAAGATGAGTTATCTCAACGTATGCGCTACCTTTGACAATCTCTTTTCGTCATATGAACTGAAAGATGTATGAAGTTTTATACTTGTATTTTAAAGGAGAATATAGACACTACATTTAATTTAGTTTAATGCAGGCCAGAGACGGACGGACTTAATATGTTAGATGAAATAGTAACACTTTTAACAGTTCTCTAACACTTTTAAAGCTTTGAAGACAAGTGTGCTCATCTATTAATTTCAGTCAATGTGATACTTTGTGCTCTCCCTAACACAGCAGTAATTTTTTTAATGCTATGAGATTGAGCTAGTCAAAGAAAAAAAATTCCTACAATTATGTGTGGTTCAATTTGTCTTGATGATATGGGGCAGTACGACAGATAGGCAAGGTCTCGACAAGAAAAATATCATGTGAAGGAAAGCTTCTAACCTTTTGGCTTTTGAAATTCAGAAAATGTTAACTATACAAGGTTCCTTCCTTTTTTAACTTTACTATATCCATTATGGTTCACTGCAAATCTTCAATACCAAGCTGATTTTGATTCAAACTGATTTTGATTCAAACTCCTTGATTTTATTAAGGAACTTTTATAATAGGATGCTATTTTAGGGTGAAACACTGTTTTTATTGTCATGTTCCTTGTCATCATCCCTCTCTCTCTCTCTCTTATAAGTTGTAACAAGGAATATAATGATGACATTGAAAATTTTCACCTTTCCGCTCCTATCATCTTAAGTGTTTCGACATAGTAGGCTTTGGTTAGTTTAAGAAGAGTAACATACCGTTCACAAAGACATTGAGGTTACTGTATGTAAAGGATTTGATATTTAGACAAAAAGTTGACTGAAAACAGTGGTGGTAGATGCTCAGTGTATGTAGGTTTTGGTGGAACATAGCCGAAATACCAATGTGACTGCTGTGGATAAATGCAATACATAGTTTTTGAGGTTAAATAGTGATGCATTCTTCAATCAACTTTAATGTCTAGCCACTTATATGATTATTGACTTGCACCACCTGTGCCTCCATGCAATGTTTTCCATTATATTTGTGACACCTCTTAAGTTGAGATAATATTAAAGGTATTGCTGGTCAGTTTTCACTAATTGAAAAGAGTTTGACATTGCTTTAGTTATTTTAAATTGTGCTAATTTCCCATGTCACCGTCCTGGCTAAACTGGGTTTCTTTTAGGTCAATATCTCCTTGGCAGCAGCTAGTGCGCGCCTTCAGAATGTCCGAGAAGAGAGGGACCAATTCTATGACGCTAATGATGAGATTGTTGCTCATTTAAAAACCAGAGTATGTCTTTTATTTTCTTTTTACAATCAATTCTTCTTTTGCTTAGCCTCTACCTCCAGTTCTTAAGCTGTATCCACCGATATGGATCTCCAATTGTTCTCTTTTACATTTGATCATGAGTTCTCTATATCCTTGTAGGAAGATGACCTATCAAAGTCCATTGGCTCATGTATAGTGGAAGCAGATGTCCTTAGTTCATGGATCAAATTTTTGGAGGACGCTTGGGCTCTTCAGTCCTCCTTTACAGAGAACAAAGAGAAGGAGGCCAAGTATGTTACAGGATTTACCACATGATCTTTCTTCCAAATTTCTGAAAGAAAAAGAAAACTCTTAAAAGTACTACAGTTAATATTATGGTATGTTAAACCTTATCGTCAATGAATATTCTTGGAGCGTGCTTTATTTTGTAATTGTTGCTGCCTTGCATTCTTGTAGTGTTGAATTGGAAAGGCATGAAGATTATTTTGTGAATTTGGTCTTGCAACTTCTCTCTGCTTATGAGGTACTAGTTTGAAAAATGATCATAGTCGCTTTGTCTATATATGCTCTTGGGATAACTCTTGGATCTATTATGTGTTGCTTGCACAGAAAGAGTTGAGGCCTTCTATTAATCGTATTAGAAAATATGTCTTCAACTTGAAGAGTTTAGTTGAAAGGTAAGGTCTTTCTTTGCATTCATAAGCCTGTACATTTTCGTGGTCACATTCTTAATGCTTTTTTTTTTCCACATAGCAGCTCAGCAGAAGAATCTGGTCTGGCTTCTAGTGAATCAAAAGCATTGAGCCCTAGGAAAAGTCTGGAGTTGGAGTACCTGGACCATGAAGCCAAGGTAAAAATTGACTACACACAACCAATCTGATGAATTCGAGCTGCTTCCACTCTTTCTGTCCAAGACCTAAATCTATTGGAGGTCATTGGTGATTTGCAAGCATTATCTATTCCAACTTGCACCTTGGTTTGTGATTAGTGTTGAAAATTATAGCAAGTGCTTTAATTGCCCTAGTTAGGAGCAGCTATGATTTATTTTCT
The DNA here is from genome assembly GCF_000390325.3 of Nicotiana tomentosiformis. Classification (NCBI taxonomy): domain Eukaryota; kingdom Viridiplantae; phylum Streptophyta; class Magnoliopsida; order Solanales; family Solanaceae; genus Nicotiana; species Nicotiana tomentosiformis. The sequence goes on along the minus strand of NC_090815.1, from coordinate 12,635,056 downwards.
ATTTGATATTGTATGTTTGAGCACTTCGCACTTATTGTAGTAGCCAACATGGCACAATCCTTGTCTCTCTGACACTTGAAGCTTGTTTTATGAGTTGGAAATCTTCTTCATCATTCCAAATCCCACATAACCCTTTAAGCTTCTAAGTTTCCATATCCAAGTGTTGAACTTTCTAAAAACCAGTGCAGAGGCCATTTGTTTGGTTTGCTCTCCCCTTTTAGTTTCTTTCATCTGCCTTGCAATATCAATCCAGATTCCTGAGGTATATGTCTCATCTTAATGCAGATTATTACCACCTTTAGTGTAGTCGACAACATGATGGAGCAGTTCTATGCTCAACAAGGGAAAATATCCAGGTTTGCTTGTGCTTGATACTTTTTCTGTTTTATGTAGCTTTTGTTGGTTATCAAACTCTATCAAGTGAGCTACTTGTTCCCTTTTCAATCAGGAAAGATGAGCCAAAGATTAAAGAGCTGTTTGAGAACATTGAAAAGTTACGAGAAGAATTTGAATCTATTGAGAGACCAGAACTAGAAATGGAGGTCCCGGAGGTCCCCAGCCAAGAGGATGCTTCATCCCATAAAATTCCTGATGAAAGTACGCATACTGCAAAGAAGGCAACAGAAGCCCCTGCAACTGCAACTTCTACCAAACCGGAGCAGGTATCTGATGCCCCATCCTATAAAATGCTAGATGAAAGTGTATCAATTCCTGCGAGGGAGGCAACAGAAGCCCCTGCAGCTGGGGAAAAGGAGGAAAAGAAAGCAGCTGCTACTAAAGCAGAGCAGGTGTCTGAAGCAGAGTTGGCCAAATTGGAATCTAAATCTGAAAACATTAACCAGGATTACTCTGCAGAAGAGATTGGTGGCTGGGAATTTGATGAGCTGGAAAAAGAGTTAAATACTGGGGACTCAGGCAATCCCCGGAAAGATAGAAACACCTAAACACAAAACTCAGAAATCTTCGATCCATGTTGAATAATGAATGGACAGTCATGTATGTACACCAGAATAAGAATCCAGACTGAACCTCCTAACTTGAGCAGACTTTTCCTTACCAGTTGTATCTTTGGATGTAGTTCCATGTATTTATTATTTATGTAAATTTGCGAAGTTGTGAAAGAACTGCATCATATCAGAACCATGTAGGAACTTTGTGAGGATTATAATAGTCAAATGTATCTTCATAATGCAACATACACGAGTCTTTGTGAAGATCAGGTATACATGGCCAAGTTCACTTCTAATGCCAAAATACTGAAATGAAATTTTGCATGCAATATCCGGTGATGAATTGTGTTGAGATAATCTTTTTATGGCTATTCTTCCTTCTATTGACCGCATATCGATGATTTTTTTTCTCCCAGATGAAGCAGCAGGCATCGGTCCGTTGAACCTGTTACCACGAGTGTGGTATGCCATTACTTTGTTATTAGGTGGTTTTGTATTTTTAAGACTGGTCAATGGTGTCTTAAATTTTCTCCTTTTTATGTTTTATGGTTTTGTAGAGTCCATTACAGAAGTTATTTAGTTATATTATCCTTTTAACTTGAAATCAATTAAAAATAATATAGAAACAAAGGAGATATTTTTACGGTCATTTTCTTGTAAAAATAGCACGGGCTAGCCAGTTTTCGGACTGGTCATTCAAAAATAGCCAGCGTTTGCAAAGTCATTAAAAAATAGTCATTATTTTGCTGCAACACGGAAAGTTTCAGCATAATATACTGGAGATCGGTGCACCTGTGTATGAACTTCCTTCAACACGGGAAAAGTTCCAGCATAATATACTGGAGATTGGAGCACTTGTGTATGAACTTCCAGTATATTATGCTGGACCGGTATATTATACTGGAATTCCAGTATACTTATGCTGGAACTCCAGTATAATACTGGAATTCCAGTATATTATGTTTTTCAGTATATTATGTTGGAGTATTTTCCGGATTTGGAACAGTATTTTCGTTCAAATTTATCTTTACATGAAAAGTGGCTAAATTTCGATTACTTTTGAAACTGTGGCTATTTTTGAATAACCACTTGTAAATCTGGCTATTTTTGAATTTCTCCTATTTTCTTCTATTCCTTCTATTCAAATAGTAGGTGAACATAGGAGATTATTTCATCTGTTTTATGGCCGTTCTATATGCATACATTTATTACTAGATATACAAGATAAAATTGCACAGGGATGAGCCGTATAGCTACATGAGATAATGCAGTTGGAGAAGGGGTAACTGATGTGGGCTTTTCCCCAAAGGGAAAAATAAATAGTATTTAAACAGGCACCAGAATCCATTAAATGTAGGAAACACAAATATTATTCCTATTAGTGTGTGACTGTTATGAAACTATTATTGGTGGATATCTATTTATTACTCCGCTATAGATAATCTTTCTGAAGAAGATTATCCATTTAGTACTTTGTTGAAGTTTATCTACAAGCAGTTGATGCAGGCAGGTTGCAAGCAACTCAATGAAATGATTTGCAGCAGCTTCTTATTAAACAGGCAGGTTGCAAGCAGCTCATGCGTCAGCTTACAAGCAGCTGAAGAAAAGCCTCGCAACTGCTTCCTTTCTTCTATAAATAGAGGAGTTTTCAGTTCATTATATATATCAGTTTGAAAGTTGAATAAAATATCAATCCCCCTCTATACTTGTCTTCAGTTTATTTCTTTTATAGTCTTTATTTTATAACACGTTATCAGTACGAGTCTCTATGTTTGAATGTATAGTTATCTCTAACTTGAGATAATTTGGAGCAAAAGACGATGGAAGCCAAAGCTGCCTTAGGTAGATGTACCTAGAAATCTCATAACTTTGAACAAAGTTCGTTTCTAATCTTGCTTTCGCATGTTAAGTATTTTCTGTATGGACAACTATTATTAACTACAAATGTTATGATGCTCTAATAATTTTGTTTTATCCACGTGAGCAATATTGCATCTTGAGATAGAGCTGTAATCAATACATATGACTATCATACTGAGACTACAAATGATTGAAAGATTGAAAATCTTCATGTTTCCATAATCATATGGGGTAAATATGTATGTGAGAAGTTACCCGCCTTATTCTTCAAGTTTGTACTACATCATGTATCACAGTATACCAGAAGTTTACTAATGTAAAAGCACTCATAGTAAATCAGAAATTTACTGATACAAAAGTAGCCACAGTAAATCAGAAGTTTACTGATGCAAAAGTTTATGCCATAGTAAACCAGAAGTTTACTTAGAGATAACACATGCCATGATAAACTTGAAGTTTTCATTTGCCATTTTTAAATGAGCTATTTGAGAATTCAGATAAGCATATACTGAAGAACTAGAAGATTCTTCAAGAATTCTCTTGTGTTGCTTGTTCTCATAATAACTTGATTATACCAGCTAAAGTTGGGACTAAAATTTCCGAATTCTGGAATATATAAAAGGTGAATATGGGCCCATTCACCTATCATGTGAATAACTTATAGATGCATATATAAGATGGTTACATGTATGTTTATTGTCAACATGCAGTTTGACATTTGAAATTGTCTTTCTCAATTAAGAGCATAGTTTTCAGATTATGAAATCAAGATAGTTCATCTTGATGATGTTGATTTATATCCAAGCTAGTTTAGCATTGAATACCTCATATGAATAGCTAAACTATTGCTTATGAGAACAAGGCCTCATGTGTTGGTATAAGATTTTCTAAATTGCATACAACAACACTTGTATGCATCAGACCAACAAAATATGATAAGTCCTCCCCTCACAATTGGTTTAGGATCAGAAATCAAATATTTTACTATTTAATAACTTTTGATATGTGGTATATGATTAATTTCTCTACCACAATGTACAAAGATATGTTTCCCAAAGAAGAATGGGGATATGAGTTAGTTTTTCTAACATTTGGGGGGTGGAATAAAATAGCTAGAAAATATGTATATGAATCGAATTATCATTAATATGATCCTCACTTAGAAGATAATTCAAGTTAAATGCTAGAAGCATTTACTGATCCAAAATTAAATATCATATTCCAGCTGCAAATGCTCCTATTAAAATTAAAGTCCCTGAAGGATAGAGTTTACTGTATGCATGAAGCGTGGTAGACCAATCGGTTCCAAAGGTAACAATCCTTGAAAAGAATAGAAGCAAATGATCAAAATGATCATAATAAGGAGGAAATAAGCTCTGGAAGATCCCACAACATAACATTTCATGAAACTCCAGAAGAAGTTCAGGTACCTGAAAATAAATAAAGTGATGAGATCTCAACAAGCTATGTCGCTTGCGAACTGATACGAAATGATCGTCAACGATATATTTGATATAGTGCACAATATTGTAAAAGATTGTGAGGATCGGACCTGTAGTCCAAGCACCTGAAGATGTCATGCCATTTAAATGTAAGTCATAACATATATGACTCATTTGATTAATTATATATGAAGATCCCTGAAGGATTTAAAATACGTGAAACAAATTCAAAATCTCAGAAAATGTATTACAAAGATCTTTGCACAGTTTAAAGTAATCTGGGCGCATGTGATATAATCGCCTTAGTGAATATTTGTTGAAAGAAGGTTACATAAATGATGTTATTTGTCCATGTATTTTTGTAAAGAAAATGGCATCAGAATTTGTTATACTTGCTGTTTATGTTGATGACATAAATCTTGTTGGAACTCCAGAAGAGCTCCAAAAGGCAATTGAATATCTTAAGAAAGAATTTGAGATGAAAGATATTGGAAAGACAAAACTTTATCTTGGTCTGCAAATTCAACATTTAGCATACAGGATCTTTATCCATCAATCTGCATATACATAAAGGGTCTTAAAACACTTTTATATGGACAAAGCACACCCATTGAGTACACTTTTATATTGTTCGATCACTTGAAGTGAATAAGGACTCGTTCCGACCTCCAGAAGAGAATGAGGAACTCCTTGGTCCTGAAACACCCTATCTCAATGCAATTGGTGCACTTATGTATCTTGCTAATGCTACAAGAACTGACATAGTATTTTTTATTAATTTACTAGCAAGATATAGCTCTTTTCCTACACGGAGATATTGGAATGGGATTAAGCATATATTGCAATATTTAAAGGGAACTCTTGATATGGGTTTATTTTATGCTAACAAAGGTAGTGTAGATCATGTTGATTATGCAGATGCATGTTATTTATCTGATCCCCATAAAGCTCGATCTCAAACCGGGTACGTGTTTACATGTGGAGGTACTATCATATCATGGCGCTCCACAAATCAATCTATTGTTGCTACTTCTTCAAATCATGCTGAGATAATAGCTATTCATAAAGCAAGTAGGGAATGCGTATGGTTGAGATCAGTGATTCATTTCATTCGAGAAAAATATGGTTTGGAATGTGATAAAAGATCCACAATTTTATACGAAAACAATGCTGCATGCATAGCCCAATGAAAGGGAGGATTTATAAAAGGAGATAGAACGAAGCACATATCACCAAAATTATTCTACACATATGATCTTCAGAAAAATGGTGACATTGATGTGCAACAAATCCGTTCAAGTGACAATCCGGCAGATTTGTTCACTAAGTCTTTGCCAACTTCAACTTTTGAGAAGATGGTATACAAGATTGGAATGCGCAGACTCAAATATTTGAAACAAGGTTTTCATCAGGGGGAGTGAAATACGCGTTGTACTCTTTTTTTCTTCCTAAGATTTTTTCACATGTGGTTTTTCTTGTAAAGTTTTTAATGAGGCAACTAGAAATGCGTATTACTAAATATGTGTACTCTTTTTCCTTCACTAGGTTTTTTCCCACTGAATTTTTCCTAGTAAGGTTTTAACGAGGCATATTATCTTTAATGAACATCCAAGGGGGAGTGTTGTGAAACTATTATTTGTGGATATCCATTTATTACTCCGCTATAGATAATCTTCCTGAAGAAGATTATCCATTTAGTACTTTGTTGAAGTTTATCTACAAGCAGCTGATGCATGCAGGTTGCAAGCAACTCAATGAAATGATTTGCAGCAGCTTCTTATTAAACAGGCAGGTTGCAAGCAGCTCATGCAGACAACTTACAAGCAGCTGAAGAAAAGCCTCGCATCTACTTCCTTTCTTCTATAAATAGAGGAGTTTTCAGTTCATTATATATATCAGTTTAAAAGTTGAATAAAATATCAATCCCCCTCAGCCCCTCTATACTTGTGATGTGTGTCCATAATTCCATATTTTCGTACATTATGTGCCTTGCATTTTACATGCTTTAATGATAAATTAAAATTTATTTGCGCATAATAGAGTCTATTTTATGTGTAGGTGAATTGAAAATGAAAGTAGAGCAAAAGGGATACTTAAACGTTGAAAGTGTGCTCGAGAACAATGAAAAAGAGAGACCTGGCGAGGCCAGCCAAAGGCCAGGCTAAACTAGGCTTTAGCCTGGCGTGGCTATAATTTTATAGTTTCGTACATTATGTGCCTTGCATTTTACATGCTTTAATGATAAATTACACTTTATTTGTGCATAATGGAGTCTATTTTATGTGTAGTTGCATTGGAGATGAAAGTAGAGCAAAAGAGATATTTAAACGTTGAAAGTGTGCTCGAGAACAGTGAAAAAGAGAGACCTAGCAAGGCCAGCCAAAGGCCAGGCTGAACTAGCCTTTAGCTTAGCAAGGCCAGCCAGAGGCCAGGCTGAACCAGCCTTTAGCCTGGCGAGGCCAGCCAAAATCCAGGCGTTAGGCTGGCGACGCCAAGCCTGAGGCCAGGTCCAATCCGAGTTTTAAAGACTTAATTCGTTCCGGGTTTGACTAGGACTTGGCCTACACGTTTAGGGTTTCTTCTACACATATAAATAGACCTAAAAACACCACTTGGGAGACTTGGGCAGCCAGAGGCAAGAAGAGCTGGTGGAATCTCCCCTTGGGAGTGAGAATTATCAATTTCTACATCTTTTCATCTTTACTTTGTATTTTAATTATGCAAATAATTGGGATATTGTTACTATGAGTATGAGTAGCTAAATTCCTAATCTAGTGTTTTGATGGAACCTATTGAAGGATGATTTTCTTGTTACGTTAATATAGATTTGCCGTAGTATTTTCTCTATTTGTTCAACTATATTATTCTTGTGGTTGGTTGAAGGGCCCTCAATTAGCCGTGCCTATTTAGTATATATTAATTGGGAGAGAGTGCATATTTAGGTAGTTGTTGAACAACATCACTCATAAACGTATATGAGAGATCAATACAGAGGTTTAAAGGTGGGATTAGGGATAACGAAACCTTGGTGCGATGTGAGTGAGCTATACTTAATACCAGCTAGCGTAATTCGGGAGAATATGTCTAGTAAATTGTGGTAATTACTCGGGAGAGAGTTACGACAGTTAGAGTGCTCATGATCGGTAGAGAAGACTTAGGCAAATTTATAGGAAACATAGCGGAAAAGATTCCGACAATTGGGAAAATCATAACTCTAGACCTTCTTAGTCTTATCTAGAATTTCATCCATGTTAGTTGATAATTTTACTGCTTTATAATATTTGCTAGTTAATCAGTAGAAATAAAAATCAAATCTTTATAACTAAAAAATTATTTGAACCTGTATTTCTTTGCAATATTGAACAGCTGTAGCTAAGCCTTAGTTCTATGTGGGATTTGACTCCGGACTTGTAAACCGAATTATATTTGCAACGACCGCTTAGTCCTTTTTATAAGTTATAGTTGGGCGTGATCAAATTTTGGCGCCATTGCCGGGGAGCTAACGGTTTAGCTGTAGGTGTATATATTGCTAGGTTGCAAGTTTGAACTTTTATTTTTTTTATTTTTGTTTTACTTGTTAATTTTAAAAACATGGCATCTTGGAATTATGTGAGTTTTGATGTTGATAATTCTACTTTTGATCCTTCTTATGCATATAGTGGAGGAAACCACCCTGGGTAAAATTGTCAAAATATTTCCGAGAGCGAGTTATGTGCACCAACTCAATCTTATATGTGGAATGTGTATGATATATGTGGTGGTCAAGATGGTCACTTTCATGGTTGTGCTTATATTTCTTATGTTCCCCCAACCCCTTACTTTGATGGTTCTTCTTTTTCTTGTGAATTTATTAGAAACAAAGAACCCAGGAATGATGACCTGAAAGAGATCAAAGATATGCAAAAGTGCCTTGTGGAACAATATGATATGTTAAAGTGCCTTGTGGAACAAAATAGTAAAAGACAGCTGCAGATAGAAAGGCAAGAAGAAACTATTCACAACTTGAAAGTTCAAGTGAGTCAACTGGTTGAAGATCTTAATGCTCAACAAGCTAATATTGTGAATAGTATCCAAGAAGAGCGTGAATTAGATGCAGAAATTGAGGTACCAATAGAAGGGTCCATAGTAGAACACCAACAATCAATCAAACTAGAATTTGAGGATGCCGATGTTGTAGAAGAGATACTAGAGTCAAGCAAGGACATTGATGATACATATTTAGTTGACTCTAGTGTCATTAGTGTTGAGGATGTAGACAGTCCCAATGTTCATGTAGTTGAGCGCATTGGTCCACACTACAAGCATTTTTCCACATTGTGTTTGGATGATGATATAGAAATAGAGTCATCCAAGCCACTTGAGGAGTCAAGGAATGAGGAACAAGGTGCCTACATTCTGAAAATCTTCTTGCCAGAAAGTCGGGAATACACATCTCATCTAAAGGCCAAGAAGTGCAGAATACTACATTATTTTATTGGGCCAGTCAGATTCGTTCCACCACCCCAAGAGCATGATCATAGAGCAGAATCAAAACTTGGGGTCCAATTCATAAGTTCAAAGTGGAGGCAGAAAGTGATTCGCGTCGTGCCGCGAAGTTAAATCAAACGCTTGTTGGGAGGCAACACAGCTTTACTGCTTTCTTTTATTTTATTTTTTTATTTTTGTAGTGTCAATTTTTGATTTTCTAGAAGCATGGAAAGCAAAGCTATTGGAAGGATGCAACAGCAAACTAGATGGTTGGAACTAAGTATGAGGTACCCGCACGAAGGACCAAGCCTGGGAGAAGTCTGAGTACCCCGTGAGTTGCTGGTGCTTCGGCTTTTGGCCTACCAGGGAGTTTCTTTTACCTTCTTATTAGTTATGGTGTGCATTGGAGACAATGCACAATTTTAAGTGTGGGGTGAGGAGATTGTCTGGGCGACTTTCTATGCTATTTTAGTTGTGTTAGTTTAATTGAATAATTTATTTTTTTCTAGAGAAAAAAAAAAACAGAAAAATTGGACTCTTCCCGACGATGGATCTCTTAGACAGTTTTCTTGAGGGAAGTAAGTCTAGAGAAAAAATACCAAAAATATTTTTTTTAGGTAGTGTAGTAATTCCTCCTTGGTTTTTCTTTATACCGCGATTCTTTTTCAAGGGTTTTGTTTGAACCGGGTATAGTTAGTTTATTATTTTTTAGGAGTAGGAGCTAGTGTGAGATGAATTGAATTGCAACGATTTCTCTTAGGTTTCTTATGCTTTGAGAATAGTTAGTACTATGGCTGTGACGCTTAGGCTCGGTTTTTGACTCTAGCATAAATACCTTAAATCGTAGATTCCTAATTTTATTTAACTGCTTTGACTCGAGTGTCGCGATGAAACCAATCCCGAGTGAATGATGTGCCATGTCTGTGTGAGTTTTTGTATGTATTCTATGCATTGCATTTGATGTCTAGAACTTGCCCCATGAGTTTGCAAAGCGAAATAGTAGTATTGTTCAGTCTAGGAAGTGATATAGGCGTTTCTTTGTTAAGCCAGATATATAAAGTTTACCCACCTAAATGTTATGTATCGTAGTTAACCCCGTTGAGCCTATAATCTTGTTTCTCTGGTAACCACATTATAAGTCGTACCCCTTTGTTTTAATCGACCATATATTTGAACATTTTCACCTCTCATGAGCACTTGAATTGTTATGAACTTTGTAAAAGTTAAAGTGTGGGGTGGTTGGTTCGGCTTTTGCATGGAACTAATGAAATAAGGAGAAAGGTGCACTGTTTTGAAAAAGTAAGAGCCACTTAAATTGAAAAAGAAAGAAAAGAAAAACTAGTTGTATTGCAGTGAAAAATATTCCTTGATAGTGGTGACTCTTGATGTAATTGTGCTTAAAGAAATATGGAGTTAATATATATTGAGGTGAAGGTGGAGTTATGGTTTGACATAAGTATGGGCTTGAGTGTTAAAGTATATGTATTAAAGTGCTTAAGGGAGGTGTAGTCACTCATATCCAAATGTATCATACCCGACCCGCAGCCTACATTACAACCAATGAAAGTCCTTCTTGATCTTAGACTGAATGAACTCGATTAGTAGAGTATTACACTACGAGCAAGCCTATGGTGCATCATTTGTGGCATATGAATGTTATTTCTGAGAGCGAGTGAATTTTGTCTATCTTGAGTTCCTATGTTCTTAAAATTCATTGTGTGTGGAACTAAGCTATTTGATTGGGTGAGGGAAAATGATTCATAAAGGAAAGGTAATGTTGTTGACATCCATGTTAGAGTAAGTAAGTGAATTGTGAATAAGGCATGGCATTTGTGAGTCGAATCTTGAGGCGAGGATGTCGCACTTGTGTGCTTAAACTATTTTAAAATTTTTTGGTGTAATGAGTTAGGAGAATTGCTTAAAAAGGTTGTGTCTATAAGTGTAGTTTGATTGCTCGAGGACGAGCAATGTTTAAGTGTGGGGTATTGATGTGTGGCTATAATTCCATAGTTTCGTACATTATGTGCCTTGCATTTTATATGCTTTAATGATAAATTATACTTTATTTGCGCATAATTGAGTCTATTTTATGTGTAGGTGAATTGGAGATGAAAGTATAGCAAAAGGGATACTTAAACGTTGAAAGTGTGCTCGAGAACAGTGAAAAAGAGAGACCTGGTGAGGCTAGGCTGAACCAGGCTTTAGCCTGGCGTGGCCAGCCAAAATTCAGGCGTTAGGCTGGCAACGCCAGGCCTGAGGCCATGTCCAATCCGAGTTTTGAAGACTTAATTCATTCCGGATTTGACTAGGACTTGGCCTACACGTTTAGGGTTTCTTATACACATATAAATAGACCTAAAAATACCACTTGGGAGACTTGGGCAGCCAGAGACAAGAAGAGTTGGTGGAATCACCCCTTGGGAGTGAGAATCATCAATTTCTACATCTTTTCATCTTTACTCTGTATTTTAATTATGCAAAATATTTGGAATATTGTTACTATGAGTATGAGTAGCTAAATTCCTAATCTAGGGTTTTGATGGAACCTATTGAAGGATGATTTTCTTGTTACGTTAATATAGATTTGCCGTAGTATTTTCTCTATTTGTTCAACTATATTATTCTTATGGTTGATTGAAGGGCCCTCAATTAGTTGTGCCTATTTAGTATGTATTACTCGGGAGAGAGTGCATATTTAGGTAGTTGTTGAACAATATCACTCCTAAATGTATATGAGGGATCAATACGGAGGTTTAAAGGTGGGATCAGGGATAACGAAACCTTGGTGCGATCTGAGTGAGTTGTACTTAATACCAGCTAGCATAATTCGGGAGAATATGTCTAGTAAATTGTGGTAATTACTCGGGAGAGAGTTACGACAATTAGAGTGCTCATGATCGGTAGAGAAGACTTGGGCAAATTTATAGGAAATGTAGCGGTAAAGATTCCGACAATTGGGGAAATCATAACTCTAGACCTCCTTAGTCTTGTCTAGAATTTCATCCATGTTAGTTGATAATTTTACTGCTTTATAATATTTGCTAGTTAATTAGTAGAAATAAAAATCAAATCTTTATAACTAGAAAATTTTTTGAATCTGTGTTTCTTTGCAATATTGAACAACTGTAGTTATGCCTTAGTTCTCTGTGGGATTCGATTCCAGACTTGTAAACCGGATTATATTTACAACGGCCGCTTAGTCCTTTTTATAAGGCATAGTTGGACGTGGTCAACTTATTTTCAGTTTGTTTCTTTTATAGTCTTTATTTTATAATAGTGACCCTTTTATAAAGCTAAATACTGTGTTTGTTGTGGTACATCGGACACGTACACCAGGCCATAGCAGTAGGATTTGAAACAGCTTAAATTTCAAATTTGGTTAAATGTGATGTGTGTTAGCAACAATTGGTTCAGAATCATCACAGAGTTCAATCTGCACCACAACTCGAAAATTTCGTACTCTTGGGAATTTCACAAAGAGATCAATACATCAAATTCTCAATTCCGATCATTCTTCCTCGAGATCAATTTAGAGTGCGGCTGAATACTTCTTGATATAAGAAGATCCACACATCGCTCAACTTTCGTGAAGATCAAATATATTCTAAGGAGGTTCGCATCATCCTATACTTAAGAAATATGTTGATCCAACCTCGAATCACGGAGAATAATTCGGAAGAAGAATCAAGGGAACAAATAAAACTGTTCCACAAAGATTTATTAATAAAATTAATTTTCTTTTAAAAAAAAACATCTACCCCGCTTAAATAACGTCTTGAAGATATCATTAATGAGTTAGTTAAGTTTCAACTTGGAAATTAACTATACAGATGAGCTAATTATGTCATTGTCCGTAGGCTGGACTTAATTCCCTCTAGGAAAAAAGTAATGTGTTGGGTGGGGGTCTAGTAATATTTTGATGGTGTATTAATCTGTTCTAAATGTTTTCTGTTCAGCCACCTTGAATTGTTAAAGAGCTTTTTAATACGTAGGTCCAGAAAGTAAATAACTCCATACTCTTTATCATATCAGTAACAGTGTTCGAAATGAGCCTTAAACAAAAACAGTAGAATTGTTATTCGATCTTAGTATATCTCCATTTAATAAAAGAACCAAAGATTCGAGCACGAGGTTTTTGATATTGTTAAAATAAAATTTACATAATATTTAGCATGAAAAATATTTATAAGTAATCTTTCATAAGAAGTGAGATTTGTAATCTTGAAAATAGATTATCCGATACAATATGATGTGATCGCGTTAAAATCATTTACATTATTGATGTATATAGATTAACAAAAGTATACACGTTTATATGACCAAGGAACAAGACCCTTTTATATCATGAGATGAATTATATATATCGAAAATTCTTGAATATATTGTTGTCGATGTTGTCTTATTTTTTTGAATTTAACTTACATACACTAACAACCTAAAAAAAAAAAATTTACACTACGAGTGAATTCTAACCGGTGTAATCTTGCTCATCTTTAAAATGGTCCCCTTCTCCTTCATTTGCCTCTTAAAACTCAAGTACTTCCAACTCCCACACACACACAGAGTGAGAGTGAGAGTGAGAGAAAAAGTGTGATGTACAATGGAAGATGCACAAAATAATGCAGAAGAAGATTACATAGAATTGGAGGTAATTAGTTCATCAAATTCCACCATTTCTTTATTCCATTTCAAAACCAACTCTCCACCACAAGCAGCAAGATCATCAGAATTTGAATTCCAAATGTTGCCTAGTAATTTTATTGATAGTAAGGTCACTAATAATTCAATATCTACAGCTGATGAGCTCTTTTACAATGGAAAACTCCTCCCACTTCACCTCCCTTTTCGTTTACAAATGCTTGAGAATATCCTTCACAATCCAAGCAAAAAAAAATCTCTTCATATTAGCAAAAGTTTTGATGATCTTGAACAATCTTTTAACACCCCATTTTCCCAATCTTGTCATGTTAGTAGGGAACTCAATAATCAAGAAGATTACTTCTTTGGCTATTCAACAGATGATGAAATTAGTTCAAGAAAATCAAAGTGGACTTCAAGAAAGCTTAGGCTTATCAAGAACCTCTCATTTGATTCAAAAGTTAAGTCTTCCAAAGGTTATCTCAAGTGTTTGATTAATAATAGTGTCAAATTAGTAGCCAAGAATGAAATATTTGGGAAAATTATTCATAATAAAGGTGCATTAAATCAAAGAAAGTCATCATTCTCAGGAGCTATTAAAAGATTCTTGACATCTAAATCTTCTTCTTCTACTTCTTCTGGCTCCTCAAACAATTCAAATGGGATTAATCAAGATGTGCATAATTTGTTAATGAGAAGCAGAAATGTGTATTATTCAGAGGTTGAAGATGAGAACCCAATTCAGGCTGCAATTGCTCACTGTAAAAATTCTCAACAACAGAAGTTCCATTCAAGAAAGAGTAATGTAACTGACCTTGGACTTGGCAGCTCAGTGTCAGCTTCCAAGTTGATCTTTCAAGAACAAGAAAGATAAGGACTTTGCAGGGGTTAGAAACCTTTCTTTTCATTTTCTTTTTTAAATTTGGCTTCTTTTTTTTTAGAGAGATAATTTCGACGATTAGAAAAGCAAAGAAGAAAGTTAGTGTTCAATGAGCTCGAGATAGCTGCATGACACCGAATACAGTCTTTCTTTGGTTCCAGCCCCACGGTTACACCAAAGCACACTAGTCAACATTGTACTATCCGGGGTGGGTAGGGGGGACAAAGTAAATTTTTTATAGTTGTTTCATGCTATGTTATTTTACCTGAAATCGTAATAATTATTGTTGTCTAACTTCTTGTCTTATGGTATATTTCTGTGAGAATAGTTAAATGTGTTTAGGAGAAGGTTAGCCAGTTGTTACATTTGTCGGAGTTAGTTGCCACTAGTTAAGGTTCTTAGCTTAATTAAGTGATGATTAGGAATGTGGCTATATATAGTCTTGTACTGTTATTTATTCAATAATTTTTTTCAGAATAATAGAAACAGTTTCTCTTCTTCCCTTCTTCTCTGTTTGTTGCTAACTCCTCTCACGACATTGCTGTGTCACAGACTCCATTAATGGAGATCTGGATTTAGCTCAGTTGGAGCTTTACTCACAATTTCTTCTCCTTTATAAATTTGTATATTATATTGACTATTGAGCACTCATATAAATCCATAATATGCATGGCCAAGGCATATTGTAGTTTCAAAGCACATTAATCCTATCTTTGAAGTACCTAAAGAAAAATAAACAAGGGTTTGTCTTTAGGAAAAATACATAAATATCCCTTTCACTTGACCTGAAATTTCAACTACACATTTAAAGCCGATTTAGAGCCCGTCGTCCGAATTCACGAAGATGACATGGACACTAGCACACGAAAATTTAGAAAATATTGTGAATTCCTATTTTATGGCCCTAAAACGCCAAAATTTTAGGTGATTCTGACGGCCCCACAAAATTCAGGTGATTCAGAACCTGTCGCCCGAATTCATGAAGATGACGTGGACATTAGCACACAAAAATTAAAAATCGTCCTGAATTCTTGTTTTATGATCCTAAGACGGCAAATATGAGGAACAATCATCGTGAAACAATGACTATTGTTCATTATGCCATCTTTGATAGGCTCACAAAATTTTAGGCAATTCAGAGTCCGTCGCCCGAACTCATGAAGATGGCATGGACATTAGTACAGGAAAAATTGAAAATCATCCTGAATTCCTATTTTATGGCCTTAAAATACGAAAAAATAAAGAACGGTCATGGCAAAGTAATAGATATTGTTCATTAGGTCATTTCTGATGGGCCCACGAAATTTTAGACGATTCGGAGCCCGTCGCCTGAATTCATGAAGAACGCATGGACTAGATACGAAAAATATGAAATCGTCCTGAATTCCTATTTTATGGTCCTAAAATGCCAAAAATAAGGATGGTCGTGGCAAAGAAATGACTATTGTTCATTAAGTCTTTTCTGATGGACCGAAGAAATTTTAGGCGATTCAGAGCCCGCCCCCGAATTCATGAAGATGGCGTGGAAATTAGCACACGAAAAATTAAAAATCGTCCTAAATTCCTAATTTATGGTCCTAAAGCGCCAAAAAATGAGGAACGCCATGGCGAAACGATGGCTATTGTTCATTAGGTCATTTCTAATGAGCCCATAAAATTTTAGGCGATTCTGAGCCGTCGTCTGAATTCATGAAGATGGCGGGGACATTAACATACGAAAAATTGAAAATCATCATGAATTCCTATTTTATTGCCCTAAAATGCCAAAATTGAGGAACGATCGTGGAGAGGAAATGACTATTATTCATGTGTCATGTTTTATGGGCCCACAAAATTTTAGACGATTCAGAGCTCGTTGCCCTAATTCATGAAGATGGTATGAACATTAGCATACGAAAAATGAGAAATTGTCATGAATTCCTGTTTATGGTCCTAAAATACCAAAAAATGAGGAATGGTCATGGAAAACTAATGACTATTGTTCATTAGGTAGTTTTTTATGGGTCCACAAACTTTTGGGCGATTCGGAGCCCATCGCCCGAATTCATGAAAATGGCATGGATATTAGCACACGAAAAATTGAAAACCATCTTGAAATTTTGTTTTATAGCCTAAAATGCCAAAAAATTATGAACGTTCATGGCAAAGCAATGACTATTGTTCATTAGGCCGTTTCTGATGGGACCACAAAATTTTAGGCGAATCGGAGCTTGTCGCCCAAATTCATGAAAATGGCCTGGACATGAGCATACGAAAAATTGGAAATCGTCTTGAATTCTTATATTATGGCTCTAAAACGCCAAAAAATAAAGAATATTCATGGCTACGCAATGATAATGGTTCATTAGGTCGTTTCTGATGGGCCCAAAAAAATTTAGGCGATTCGAAACCCGTTGCCCGAATTCTTGAAGATGGCGTGGACATTAACACACGAAAAATTAAAAATCGTCCTGAATTCCTAATGTATGGTCTTAAAACGCTAAAAAATGAGGATAGGTCATGGCGAAGCGATAACTATTGTTTATTAGGTCGTTTCTGATGGACCCTTAAAATTTTAGGCGATTCAGAGTCTGTCGCCCAAATTCATGAAGATAGCATGGACATTATTAGCATACGAAAAATTAAAAATCATCGTGAATTCCTATTTTATGGCCCTAAAAATCCAAAAACGAGGAACGGATATGGCGAAAAAATGACTATTGTTCATTAAGTCATTTCTGATGGGCCCATAAAATGTTTAGACGATTCAAAGCCCATGCCCCGAATCTATGAAGATGGCGTAGACATTAACACACAAAATTATGAAATCGTCCTAAATTTCTATTTTATGGCCCTAAAACGCCAAAAAATGAGGAACAGTTATGGAGAAGCAATGACTATTATTTATTAGGTGGGTTGCGACAGGCTCACAAAATTTTAGGCGATTCGGAGCTCGTCGCCCGAATTCGTGGATATGACGTGGACATTAGCATACAAAAAATATGTAATCGTCTTAAATTCCTGTTATGTGGCCCTAAAATGCCAAAAATGAGGAACAATAATGGCGAAGAAATGACTATTGTTCGTTAGGTGGTTTTCAATGTGCTTGTAAAATTTATGCAATTCGTAGCCCGTCACCCGAATTCGTGAATGTGGCGTGGACAATAGCACACAAAAAATTTAAAATCATCCTGAATTCCTGTTTTATGGTCTAAAGCGCCAAAAAATGAGGATATGTCATAGCGAAGCGATGATTGATGTTTATTAGGTAGTTTCTGATGGGTCACAAAATTTAAGGCAATTCGGAGACTGTCAACCAAATTTATAAAGATGACATGGACATTAACACTCGAAAAAATAAAAATCGTCTTGAATTCCTATTTTATGGTTCTAAAATACCAAAAAATAAGGAACAATCATGGAGAAACAATAAATGACGTGGATATTTTTATACGATTCGGAGCCCGTCACCCGAATTCATGAAAATGACGTGGACATTAGCGCATGAAAAATTGAAAATTATCCTCAATTACTATTTTATAGCCTTAAGTTGCCAAAAAATGAGGAACACTCATAGCAAAGCGATGATCATTTTTCATTAGGTCGTTTCTGATGGGCCCAAGAAATTTTAGGCGATTCCTAACCCGTCGCCCTAATTCATGAAGATAGCATGGACATTAGCACACGAAAAATTAGAAATCTTCCTGAATTCCTATTTTATGACCCTAAAACACCAAAAAATAATGAACGGTCATGAAGAAGCGATGATTATTGTTCATTAGGTCATTTTGGCCCACAAAATTTAACGCGACTCGGAGCCCGCCGCTCGAATTAATAAAAATAGCATGGACATTAGCACCCGAAAAATTAAAAAATTTCATGAATCCTATATTACTGCCCTAAAATATTAAAAAAAGGATTGATCATGGCGAAGCACTGACTATTCTTCATTGGGTCGTTTATGATTGGTCCACAAAATTTTAGACGATTTGGAACCCGTCACCCGAATTCATGAAGATAATGTGGACATTAGCACACGAAAAAATTAAAAATCATCATAAATTCCTATTTTAGGGCCCTAAAATACCAATAAATGAGGAACGGTCATGCCAATATATGGACTATAGTCCATGCCATCTCCATGAATTTGGGCAACCGGCTCTGAATCGCCTAAAATTTTACGGGCCCATAAAGAAGACTTAATAAACAATAGTCATGCTTCGCCTTGTCCATTCCCCGTTTTTGCATTTTAGGTCCAAAAAAATAGAAATTCAGGACGATTCTCATAGTTTCGTATGATATAATCCCCGCCATCTGCATGAATTCAGGCGACTGGCTCCGAGTAGCCTAAAATTTTGTGGGCCTATAAAAAAATCCTTATGAACAAGGATCATCGCATGCTCAGACCGTTCCTCTTTTTTGGCATTTTAAGGCCATAAAATAAGAAATCAGGACGATTCTCAAATTTTTGTGTGCTATAGTCCACGTCATTTGTATGGATTCGGGTGACCAGTTCAGAATAGCCTGAAATTTTGTGGACCCATGAAAAAACAACCTAATGAAAAATAGTCATATCTTCGCCATGACCGTTCCTCGTTTATTGACATTTTAGGGCAAAAAAAAAAAGAAAGAAATTCAGGACGATTTTCAGATTTTCGTGTACTATAGTACAAGCCATCTGCATAAATTCAGGTGACCATCTCTGAAACGCATAAAATTTTGCGGGCCCATAAAAAACTACATAATAAACTATAGTCATTGCTTTGCCATAACCGTTCATCGTTATTTGACATTTTAGTACCAAAAAATAGAAATTCAGGACGATTCCCAAATTTTCATGGGCTATAATCAATGTCATATGCATGAATTTGGGTGACCGACTCCGAATTGCCTAAAATTTTGCAGGCCTATAAAAAATAACCAAATGAACAATAGTCATCGGTTCGCCATGACCGTTGCTCATTTTTTGGCATTTCAGGTTCAGGGCGATAAAATCGGAATTTAGGACTATTCTTAGATTTGCGCGTGCTATAGTCAATGCCATCTGCATGAACTCGACGACCGGCTCCGAATCGCCTGAATTTTACGGGCCCATAAAAAATAACTTAATAAACAATAGTTTTCCATGACCGTTCTTCGTTTTTTAGCGTTTTAGGGCAAAAAAATAAAAATTCAAGATGATTCTCAGATTTTCGTGTCCAATAGTCCATGCCATCTGCTTGAATTTGGGCGACCAACTCCGAATCCTAAAATTTACGGGCCCATAAAATTGACCTAATGAACAATAGACATCGCTTATCCATGAGAGTTCTTCCTTTCTAGGCGTTTTACAACCAAAAAAAGAATTCACGATGATTCCCAGATTTTAGTGTACTATAGTCTACCCCAAATATATGCATGAATTCAGGCGACCGGGACCTAATAAATAATAGGTATCGCTTCCTCATTGTTTGGCATTTTAGGCCCACAAAATAGGAATTCAGGATGATTCCTAGATTTTTGTGTGCTATAGTCCACGCCTAATCACCTCACCATGACCGTTCCTCATTTTTTGGCATTTTAGGGGCCATACAACTGGAATTCCGTCTGATTTCCAAATTTTCGTGTGCTATATAGCTCACATCATCTGCATGCATCTGGGCGATTAGACCCGAATCGCCAAAATTTTGCAGGGCCATCAAAAACGTCCTAAGAAACAATAGTCATCATCTCGCCATAACCGTTTCACGTTTTTTAACATTTTAGGACCATAAAATAGGAATTCCACCCAATTTTCAGATTTTCGTGTGCTACAGCCTATGCCATCTGCATGCATCCCGGCGACCGGACCCGAATCACTTAAAACTTCCCCGGACCATAAAAAAGACCTAAGAAACAATAGCCATAGCCTCGTCATGACTGTTTCTCGTTCTTTGACGTTTTTAGGGCCATAAAACGGAAATTTTACCGATTTTCAGATTTTCGTGTGCTATATAGCCCACGCCATCTGCATGCATCCGGACGGCTTGACCGAATCGTCTAAAATTTTGCCGGACCATAAAAAATGACCTAAGGAACAATAGTCATCGCCTCGCCATGACTGTTCCTTGTTTTTGGCGTTTTAGTGCCATACAACTAGAATTCCGCCTGATTCCTGATTTTCGCGTGCTATAGCCCAAACCATTTTCATGCATCCAGGCGACCGGACCTGAATCGCCTAAAGTTTGCTAGACCATCAAAAACGACTTAAGGAATAATAATAATAATTACCTCACCATGACCGTTCCTCATTTTTCGGCATTGTAGGGCCATAAAACTGAAATTTTGCCTGATTCCAGAATTTTCGTGTGCTATAGCCCGCGTCATCTGCATGCATCCTGACGATCAGACTTCATTCGCCTAAAATTTAGTTGGACCATCAAAACTGACCTAAGGAATAATAGTCATTGCCTCGCCATGACCGTTACTCATTTTTTGGCGTTTTAGGGCTATAAAGCTGGAGTTCCGTTCAATTCCCAGATTTGTGTGTGTTATAACCCACTCCATCTGCATGCATCCAGGAGATCGGACTCGAATTGCCTAAAAAAAATTCAGACCATGAAAAATGACCTTAGGAATAATAGTCATCGCCTCCCCATGACCGTTCCCTATTTTTTGGCATTTTAGGGGCATAAAACTGTAATTCTGCATGAATCCTAGATTTTTTTGTGCTATAGCTCACGTCATCTGCATGCATCCGGGCGATCGGACCCGAATCGCCTAAAATTTTATCGGACCATCAAAAAAGACCTAAGGAACAATAGTAATCTCCTCGCCATGATCGTTCCATTTTTTTTGGCATTTTAGGGTCATAAAACTAAAATTCCGCCCAATTACCAGATTTTCGTATGCAATAGCCCACACCATCTACATGCATCCAGGCTACCGGAATTGAATCGCCTAAAATTTTGTCACGCCATAAAAAAATTACCTAAGAAACAATAGTCATCGTCTCGCCATGACTGTTCCTTGTTTTTTTGCTTTTTAGGGCCATAAACTAGAATTCCGCCTTATTCTCAAATTTTCGTGTGCTATAGCCCACGCCATCTGCATGCATCAATGCAACCGGACCCGAATCGCCTAAAATTTCACTGGATCATCAAAATTGACCTAAGAAACAATAATTATCGCCTCGCCACGACCATTTCTGTGTTATAGCCCACGCCATTGGCATGCATCCAAGCGACTAGACCCAAATCACCTAAAATTTTGTCAGACCATCAAAAATGACCACAACAGTCATCTCCTCACCATAACCATTCCTCATTTTTTGGTGTTTTATGGCCATACAACTGGAATTCCACCTGATTCTCAGATTTTCATGTTCTATAGCCTACGCTATCTGCATGCATCCGGGCGACCAAACTCGAAACGCCTAAAATTTTACCGGACAATAAAAAATGACCTAACAAACGATAGTCATCGCCTCGACATGACCATTCCTCATTTTTTGGCGTTTTAGGGCCATAAAATTTGAATTCCGCATGATTTCCAAATTTTCGTCTGCTATAGCCTACGCCACCTGCATGCATCCGGGCGACCGGACCCAAATCGCCTTATATTTTGTCGTACCATCAAAAATATTATAAGGAACAATAGGCATTGCCTCGCCATGACCCTTCCTCGTCTTTTTGGCATTTTAGGGCCAGAAAACTGAAAATCCGCCCGATTCCTAGATTTTCATGTGCTATAGCCCACGTCATTTGCATGCATCGGGAAGACCGAACCCGAATCGCCAAATCGGACCATCAAAAATGACCTAAGGAACAATAGTCATCTCCTTTACATGACCGTTCCTCATTTTTTGGGCGTTTTAGGGCCATACAACTGGAATTTTGCCTAATTACCAGATTTTCATGTGTTATAGCCTAGGCCATCTACATGCATCCGGGAGACCGGGCCCGAATCATCTAAAAAATTTTCGGACCATAAAAAGGATAAGGAACAATAGTCATCGCCTCACCAAGACCATTTTTTGGCATTTTAGAGCCATAAAACTAAAAATTTGTCTGATTCTAGATTTTTATCTGCTATAGTCCACTCATTATGCAAGCATCCAAGCGAACGGACCCGTATCGCCTTAAATTTTTTGGACAATCAAAAGCAACCTAAGGAACAATAGTCATCACCTCGCGAGGATCGTTCCTCATTTTTTTGCATTTTAAGGCCATAAAACTGAAATTCCGCCCGATTCCTAGATTTTTGACTGCTTTAGCCCATGCCATTTGCATGCATCCGAGCGACCGGACCCGAATAGCCTAAAATTAATATAACCTAAGAAACAATAGTCATCATCTCACCACGATCGTTCCTCGTTTTTAGCATTTTAGGGGTCATAAAATGGAATTCCGTCCGTTTCCCAAATTTTCGTACGTTATAGTTTACGCCATCTGCAAGCATCTAGACGAACGGACCCGAATCGCCTAAAAAGTTTTCGGATAATCAAAACCGACCTAAGGAATAATAGTCATCGCCTCTCTAAGACTGTTCCTCGTTTTTTAGCGTTTTAAGGCCATAAAACTGAAATTCCGCCTAATTCCCAGATTTTCGACTCCTATAACCCATGCCATCTGCATGCATCCGGGCGACCGGACCCGAATCGCCTAAAATTTTGCCTGTCCATCAAAAATGACCTAAGGAACAATAGTCATCGCCTCGCCATGGCCGTTCCTCATTTTTTGGCGTTTTAGCACCATACAACTAGAATTCCGTCTAATTCCTTGATTTTCATGTGCTACAGCCCACGCCATCTGCATACATCCAGGCGACCGGACCCGAATCGCCTAAAATTTTGCCAGACCATCAAAAACGACCTAAGGAATAATAGTAATTGCCTCGCCACAATTGTTCTTCATTTTTTGGTGTTTTAGGGCCATAAAACTAAAATTTCGCCCGATTCTTAGATTTTCGTGTGCTATAACCCATGCCATCTGCATGCATCCGGGCGATCGGTCTTGATTTGACTAAATTTAGCCGGACCATAAAAATTACCTAAGGAATAATAGTCATCGCCTCGCCTCGATTGTTCCTCGTATTTTGGTGTTTTAGGGCCATAAAACTGGAATTCCATTTGATTCCTAGATTTTCGACTGCTATAGCCCACGCCATCTGCAAGAATCCGAGCGACCGAACCTGAATAGCCTAAAAAATTTCCGGACAATAAAAATGACCTAAAGGAACAATAATCATCGCATCGCCATGACCGTTCCTCATTTTTGGCATTTTAGGGCCATAAAATTGGAATTTTGCCCGATTCCCAGATTTTCGTGTGCTATAGCCAACGCCATATGCATGCATCCAGGCGACCGGACCCAAATCGCCTAAAATTTTGCTAGACCATCAAAAATGACCTAAGGAACAATAGTTTTTGCCTCGCCGCGACCATTCCTCATTTTTTGGCGTTTTAGGGCAATAAAACTAGAATTCTGCCCGATTCTTAGATTTTCGTGTGCTATAACCCACGCCATCTGCATGCATCCGGTCCCACAAAAATTTATAAGCGATTCGGAGCCCGTCACCCAAATTCATGAAGATGGCGTGGACATTCTTGTTACCTTATATATGTGTTCAAAGTGAAATTATTACACTCTTAGACACCACATAAGATAGAGTGTAGTTTACTCTCCTAAAGCGCGTAACACAAAAAAGAATATTCTCTTTGTTCCAATTAAGATGATGTAGTTTGACTTGGTACAAAGTTTAAGGAAAAACATAAGAGTTCTGAAATATGTAGTATTAAAAGCTTACGGGGCAAAAGTTTTGTGGGGCCATAACATTTGTGTGGGTATAAAAGCTTTTCACTAGCGGTAAAATATATAAAATAAAAAGTTTAAAGTTGAATTGTTCCCAAATATAGAAATGTGTCATTCTTTTTTGAACGAACTAATAAGAAAGTGTGTCATTTAAATTGAAACGGAGGGAGTATTAATTTTTTTTTGCAGGAAAATAGCACAAATTGAGGAAAGTACAATGGCAATTGCTAGTAGTGTATACGGTCGAGATCGAGTTCGCCTACGACATGAAAGGACAGGCTCGAAACATGACAATGCAAGACTGAAGATAGTCCCCGAGTCACACCGGGCTAGAACCCGGGGTCAGAACACCTGCCTTCGAGAACATTGAGTCCGAGACCTTGGAGTCGACCCTAGTCCCAAATGAGCTCTGAGAAATATTGTTAGCATAACCAACAGAAGACCTAAATATCCGTAACCGGGCAGATGTTGCGGCGGGAATCTCGGCGTGTATCAGTAAGGAACCGGCAATTAGCAAATCAAGGGATTTTTACCTTTTATAGAATTGTACCTAAAGTAGGACTCCTCTACTATATAAATGGGGATCTGATAATTCATTGAAGATATGGTAACACACATTCCAAAGCAATACATCATTATTTTTTCTCTTTAAGCTCTTGTTCTTCTGTGTCCTGATATCGATCGAAGCGTACCTGGATCGAGGGTTATTAACCTGCCAAGGCTAAGACTGTTCAATTCGTGTGGTTTGCATTTACTTTACCATTATTTATTTCAATTGCAATCTAATTTATCATTTTGTGTCAAGTTAGTCCACATATCCTTAAAACCACTTACAAATTTAGTTGTTATCCGATTTTGAGGGTAAACAGTTTGGCGCCCACCGTGGGGCTAATGATAATAGGGGTTATTTGATATAAATCTCCATAACACACACTACTTTACACTTGTTCTTTGAAGTGTCTCTAATTGCAGGTTAAAATTCAAAATGTTGAACTCTCAATCAGCACCCCTACATGTTGACAATGAGTCCGGTCATCACGGTGAAAATAACAACATAGAGCACGGTGATGAGGTACCGCCCGTTGATAGCGTCTGTGGTGGAGCCCGATCGGCAGCTCAAAATACACAAAACATTGGAGGAGACAGGATCAATCTACGGGTGATCTTCGAAATGTTGCAGGCTCAACAGGCGGCGATAGCTTAGTTACAGAACCAAAGTTGTGCATCGAGTAGAGTTGAACCCGATCCGCCCCGGGAAGTCACCCGCAGGGATGAACCGGTCGCAGAAAGGTCAAACAAAAATGAATCGGGGGTTAACCCTGAGATCATAAATATGCTCGAAGAACTGAAAAAAACGGGTAGAATCAGGGGAGAAGAAAATCGAAGTTAATGACAAAAAGGTGGAAACCTACAATTCCAGGGTAGACCAAATCCCAGGAGCACCGCCGATATTGAAAGGCCTGGATTTCAAGAAGTTCGTGTAAAAGCCTTTTCCTCCGAGCGCGGCTCCAAAGCCAATCCCTAAGAAATTCTGCATGCCCGATATTGCTAAGTATAATGGAACGACCGACCCAAATGAGCATGTAACCTCTTACACATGTGCCATCAAAGGGAACGACTTGGAAGATGATGAGATCGAGTCTGTCCTGTTAAAGAAGTTCGGAGAGACCCTGTCAAAAGGAGCTATGATATGGTATCACAACTTACCTCCTAATTCTATTGACATATCTTATGCTTGCGGATTCTTTCATAAAAGCACACGCTGGGGCCATCAAGGCCGACACCAGGAAATCAGACCTTTTCAAAGTAAAATAGAAGGATAACGAAGTGCTCAGAGAGTTCGTGTTCCGATTTCAAATGGAACGAATGGACCTGCCACCAGTCGATAATGATTGGGCCATTCAGGTTTTCACCCAAGGGCTCAATGTTCGAAGCTCGGTGTCTTCACAACAGTTGAAACAAAACCTGATAGAATATCTAGTCGTCACTTGGGCCGACGTGCATAACCGGTATCAATCAAAAATAAAAGTCGAAGATGATCAACTCGGGTCCCCTTCGGGGTCCGTTTATCCCGTCATAATCATCGACAGAGTCAACAGATACATCGATCGTGAATCGAGATCAAATAGGGATCGATATTAGCCGTATAATGGAGACCGAAGAAGCAGTGGGTCCGGGTGGAACTCTATGAGAAATAAAAGGAGAAGTGATCGAGGTCAAAGCAACTAGGGACTCATGAGCAAAAACAGCTTCGACATACCGCCATTGTATTAGCTATCTAACGCATCAAAGATACCAAATGGCCTCGGCCTCTACAATTTGATCCAACCCAAAGAGATCCTAACCTGATGTGTAAATATCACGGCACTCACGGCCACAGAACGGAGGATTACCGACAATTGAAAGAGGAAGTAGCCAGACTATTCAACAACGGGCATCTTCGAGAATTCCTGAGTGACCGAGCCAAGAATCATTTTAGGAATATGGATTCTAATAAACAGACCGAACAAGAAGAACCTCAACACGTCATTAACATGATCATCATTGGGGTCAATGTCCCTCAGGGGCCGATGTTGAAGCATACCAAAGTGTCCATCATGAGGGAAAAACGGACTCGAGATTACATAGCGGAAGGAACCTTGTCTTTCAACGACGAGGACACGGAAGGGATCGTGCTGCCCCACAATGATGCACTGGCAATATATGTACTCGTAAATAACTTTCGAGTTAAGCGTGTGTTAATTGATCCAGGTAGCTCGGCCAACATCATCCGATCGAGAGTGGTGAAGTAGCTCGGTCTACGAGATCAAATCGTACTTGCAGTCCGAGTACTAAACGGATTCAACATGGCATGTAAAACCACTAAGGGGGAGATAGCATTACCGGTGAACACTGTCGGGACCATCCAAGAAGATAAGTTTTATGTGATCGAAGGAGACATGAGGTACAACGCCTTATTCGAGAGGCCATGTATCCACAACATGAGGGCAGTGCCCTCGACTCTGCACCAAGTGTTAAAATTCCCAACACCAGGTGGGATTAAGATAATCTATGGAGAATAGCCAGCCACAAAGGAGATATTTGCGGTCGAAGAGGCGATTCTGATATCCGCACTTGCAACGACAAAGGGGTTGGGTTTGATCGCAAAGCAAGAAGCTAAATAGCAATTACCGACACCAGCCCCGATTCAACCGGAGAAACAGGGGACTGATGAAGACGATGATTACAGGGTCCTCAGATCTTTCATAGCCCCCGATGAATCCGACGCTACAAAATCACCGGTCGAGGAACTGGAACAAGTCGCATTGAGTGAACATTTGCCCGATCGAAAGGTATACCTGGGCACGGGGTTAATCCTCGATCTCAAAAAAAAACTCATTCAATTTCTTATAGCTAATGAAGATTGTTTCGCTTGGTCCCACCTTGATATGAAAGGGATCCCACTGGAGATAACCACTCACAAACTGAGCCTGGACCCAAAGTTCCATCTGGTCAAGCATAAAAGGAGACACCAGTCCGAGGTCAAACATGCTTTCATCAAGGACGAGGTATCTAAACTCTTTAAAATAGGGTCCATTCGGGAGGTCAAATACCCGGATTGGTTAGAAAATGTAGTGGTAGTCCCTAAAAAGGGAATAAATTAAGAATGTGTGTAGGCTATAAGGATTTTAATAAGGCATGTCCCAAGGTCTCCTTCCCTTTGCCCAACATCTATCGCATGATCGATGCCACGGCCGGCCACAAGATCCTCAGTTTTCTCGATGCCTACTCCGGGTACAACCAAATACGGATGAACTCGGATGATCAGGAAAAAACCTCCTTCATCACTAAGTACGGCACATACTGCTATAACGTGATGCCATTCGGATTAAAAAACATCGATGCCACTTACCAACGCTTAGTAAACCGGATGTTCGAGGAACAAATAGGAAAATCAATGGAGGTTTACATTGACGATATGTTGGTTAAGTCCCTGCGAGCAGAGGACCATTTAAAACATTTGCAGAAAACCTTCAGCATATTAAAGAAATAGAATATGAAGTTGAACCCGAAGAAATGTGCGTTTGGAGTTGGATCAGGTAAATTTCTCGGGTTTATGGTATCCAACCGAGGAATCGAGATCAACCCCGACAAGATCAAAGCCATCGAAGATATCACGGTTGTGGACAACGCGAAGGCCGTGCAAATATTAACCGGACGTATAGCCGCCCTGAGGCGATTAATTTCAAGGTCCTCCGACAAGAGCCACCGGTTCTTCACACTACTGAAGAAAAAGAATAACTTCTCACGGACCCCGGAGTGCCAACGGGCCTTGGAGGAGCTCAAGTGGTATCTATCAAGCCCACCGCTGCTTCACACGCTGAATACAGACGAACAACTATACTTGTATTTGGCAGTATCGGAGATAGAGGTAAGTGGAGTCCTGGTCCGTGAAGAGCAAGGTATGCAATTTCCAATTTACTATGTTAGCAGGACCCTAGGTGAGGCCGAAACTAGGTACCCTCACCTAGAAAAGTTGGCGCTCGCTTTGCTAAGCGCCTCTAGAAAGCTAAAACCATACTTCTAGTGTCACCCCATATGTGTCGTGACTACTTACCCGTTGAGGAATGTTATGCATAAGCCCGAGCTCTTGGGCCGGTTGGCCAAATAGGTCGTAGAAATCAGTAGGTATGATATTGAATATCGACCCCGGGCCGCCATTAAATCTCAAATTTTGGCAGACTTTTTGGCCGACGTAATACCCGAGGTCAAAAGAGAGTTATTAATCAACTCAGAGGCCTCCTCGGGGATCTGGACCCTCTTTACGGATGGCGCCTTGAACGCAAAAGGGTCCGGACTTGGCATCATATTGAAGCCACCAACATGCAATATAGTTAGACAATCTATTAGAACTGTGAAATTGACTAACAACGAGGTCGAATATGAGGCCATGATTGCAGGTCTCGAACTAGCCAAAAGCTTGGGGGCAGAGGTGATCGAAGCCAAGTGCGACTCCCTTCACGTGGTAAACCAAGTTAATGGGACATTCAAGGTCAGAGAAGAACGAATGCAAAGGTACATGGATAAGTTGCAGGTAAAATTACATCGGTTCAAAGAATGGACTTTGCAACACGTACCTCGGGATCAAAACAGTGAGGCCGATGCCCTTGTTAATTTAGGATTATCGGTCGAGGATGATGAGTTTAACTCGGGGGCAGTCATACAACCTATGAGATCGGTAGTGGAATAGGGCCATGCCGAGATTAACTCGACAAGCCTAACTTGGGACTGGAGAAATAAATATATAGAATATCTGATGACCGAAAAACTTTCCTCGGATATAAAATAATCGAGGGCCCTACGTACAAAGGCAGCCCAATTTAGCATGTCCGAAGATGGAACCCTGTTCAGAAGAACATTCGATGGCCCACTCGCGATATGTCTAGGACCAGGGGATACCGAGTATGTTTTAAGGGAAATCCACAAAGGCACCTGTGGAAATCATTGCTGAATCATTGGTTCGAAAAATAATCAGAGTCGGCTACTACTGGACCGATATGGAAAAGGACTCGAAGGAGTTTGTACGAAAATGTGATGAATGTCAAAGACACGCTCCGATGATTCATCAGCCCGGGGAGCTGTTGCATTCGGTTTTGTCACCATGGTCGTTCATGAAGTGGGGAATGGATATCGTTCGCCCCCTTCCGTGGACACCCGGTAAGGCTCAATTTATATTGTTTATGACTGACTATTTTTCTAAGTGGGTGGAAGCCCAGGCATACGAAAAGGTCAGGGAGAAAGAAGTCATCGATTTTATTTGGGACCACATCATATGCCGGTTCAGGATGCTGGCCGA
This sequence comes from Nicotiana tomentosiformis, assembly GCF_000390325.3. Taxonomy (NCBI): domain Eukaryota; kingdom Viridiplantae; phylum Streptophyta; class Magnoliopsida; order Solanales; family Solanaceae; genus Nicotiana; species Nicotiana tomentosiformis. Next base: position 12,605,234 of record NC_090815.1, on the reverse strand, counting down.
GATTGTATGCAATAACGGGAAACAATTCATCGGCAGCAATGTAAGCAAGTTTCTTGAAGATCATAAGATCAAAAGGATCATATCGACACCTTACCACCCTAGCGGGAACGGACAAGCAGAATCGACCAACAAAACCATACTCCAAAACCTCAAAAAGATGTTGACTGACGCCAAAGGAAAATGGAAGGAAATTATGTACGAAGTCTTATGGGCATACCGTACGACATAGAAGTCCAGTACCGGGGCCACCCCGTTCTCACTAGTTTACGACACCGAAGCTCTGATACCGGGAGAAGTCAGAGAACCCAGTCTCAGGTTCTGATACGCAACCAAGGAATCAAACGATGAGGCTATGAATTCGAGCCTAGATCTATTAGACGAAAGGCGCGAAGCAACCGTTGTCCGGTTGGCCGCCCAAAAACAGCGGATCGAGAGATATTACAATCGAAGGGACAACCTTCGATATTTTAATATTGGGGACTTGGTGTTAAGGAAGGTCACGCTAAATACCTGGAGCCAGAACAAAGGGAAGTTGGGACCAAACTGGGAAGGCCCTTATCAAATTATCAAGATCACATGTAAAGGATCGTATAAACTCGGAACAATGAACGGTGAGTAACTACCGAACAATTGGAACATAGCTCACTTGAATCGATACTACTGTTAAAGTACGACCTTATTCATTTCCTTTTATTTATTTGCATTCTGAACTAACACTTGCAGGCAATCATCAAAGTACGATACAATCTTTAGGCCTGAAAGCACGCGTTGCACTCTTTTTTCCTTGAATCAGTTTTGTCCCAAATAGGTTTTCCGGCAAGGTTTTTAACGAGGCAATAGTAAGTCGTGCTAACTTAGAATTGAAGGCCGATTATGAACCGGTATCGAAGATCACGACAATAGTATTCGAGGTCTATCTACGATCAGCCCCGAACATTGGGGGCATTACCCTCAGATAACGATTTTAGCAAGGAAATAAACTTTATGATTGAATGGTCTCGGCCTAATCGATAGGATTTACTGTAAGGGCCAAACGCTCAAATGAACCATGCCTACACAGACTGCTCGAGCCCTGACACAAAGCTTGTACACATGTGTAACTATTACGCACAAGAATAAAAAGAAGTATTTACCTTGAGGATAAATATCTTGTCCCTTAAAAACTTCTCTTCTTTCTTAAGGAATTTCCTACATACGATCCCCTAAAAGTATCGAGCCCAAGGGCCACCTTATCCGAGTTCAAATGATCACTCCCAATTGAGGACTGCCATCCAAAAATAAACTCGAACGGCTCAGGCTATCGGAGCCCGGGGGCACAAGACCTATTAGGCAGCGCCTGAACCTTAAAGGCTACGACCATCCCCATTCGGAAACTGTTATCTTAGGCAAGCCCGGATAACTCGAGGTGACAAGCTTACTGGGAAATACCCGAAATAAGAAGGTTACGGCCATATTAAAACGGCTCGGAGACATCCGTAGCATGTAATAAAAAATAAGGCCTTAAACATTTTTAAAACCGGTTCTAAAGGCTACCCTCGGCAAACTATAATCTAAAAATTATAACTACTTTGGGAAAAAGTTTTCGGTCATACCAAACCCCCACGATGCCTTAACCAAAATAATGTCGAAGGCAAGGCCTGTTCGAATCTCCGAACATGACCTAACTATCTCATGCTAAGTCATTTCGATCTTTGCAAATATAAATAATAAAGCAAAGTACACAACAAAACTCAGAGATTGCCGAAGGGAAAACAAGCTTTTCTTTTATATATACGTAAAGTCTTTACAAATGCCAAACGGCCTTGACAAAAAGTACAAAAGTACACAAGTACAAAAATACAAAAAGTGTACAAGACACTTAAACGGCCTGGTCTTCACCGGAGCCCGCCTCGTCGCCAGGGTCTTCAGAGTCTCCTCCACCATCGGATTCACTCAAACCCTCGGAGTCTTCCTCGGGATAAGCCAAAATCTTGGCCTCGGCTTCGAGCCCCTTAGCACTCTCGATTTTGGCCGACAAGTCGAAACCCAGAGCTTGAATCTCCTCGAGGGCATCCCTTCGGGATTGCCGCTTCGCATGCTCGACGATATCTTTCATTCGGACCTGGTATGCCTCGGTATTGACTTATATTGGGCCACTATTTTGTTGGCATCGGCTTTAACAACAACGACCACCGACTTGGCCGTTTCCAGCTCCTTAGCAAGATTTCCTCGATCGGGGACAGCTACACTTAGCTGGGACTGGAGCTCCCCATCCTTTTGGCCTGCACCTCGGCCTTTTCTTTTGACGCTCGAAGCTGGGCCTCAGCTGAAGCCAGCTGCGCCTGAGCAGTCTTCTTTTCCGAGGCCAGGCGGTCCATCATGCCCCTTTATTTATCGGTCTCGCCCTTGACAATGTCCATCTCAGCTCGCAGTTGATCGATCCGATCGATTTTTGGTTGGACCTGCGGATTCCGACCGTTAATCACCAAGCCTAGCTCATTGTCATTAACCTCAAATATTTTTACTTGCTCGACCAAATCAGCATGTTGTGACGACCCGAGCGGTCATTTCGAGAGTTATAGCCCCGTTTTCCCTATTTCTATTTATTTTTGTGTTATTTAGCTATATTATGTTATATCGGGTTAGTTGGTTCGAGACCGGAGAGGTTTCAGAGTGAATTGAGACACTTAGTCTCTTAAATAGAAACTTAAGTTAGAAAAGTCAACTGGATGTTGACCTATGCGTAAACAATCTCGGATTTGAATTCTGATGGTTCCGTTAGCTCCGTTAGGTGATTTTGGACTTAGGAGTGCGTCTGTAATGTGATTTGGAGGTCCGTGGTAGAATTAGGCTTGAATTGGCAAAATTAAAAATTTTGCGATTTCTGTCGGTAGTCAAAAATTTGATATCGGGGTCGGAATGGAATTTCGGAAGTTGGAGTAGGTTCGTAGTGTCATTTGTAATGTGTGTGCAAAATTTGAGGTCATTCGGACGTAGTTTGGTTGGTTTCGGCATCGGTTGCCGAATTTGAAAATTTAGAAGTTCTTAGGCTTGAATCCGAGGGTAATTTGATGATTTGATATTGTTTTGAGTGATTCGAAGGTTCGACTAAGTTGGTATGTTGATATATGACTTATTGGTATTTTTGGTTGAGGTCCCAAGGGCCTCGGGGTAATTCCGGGTGGTTAACAGATTTGTTGAAGTTGGAAAATACAGCTGAAGCTGATGCTACTGCTATTTTCGCACCTGCGGAAGAAAGAGTCGCAGGTGCGAGGCCGCTGGTGCGTGTGGGGAGTTTGCAGGTGCGGGCAATGCTGGGCTAGGCAGGTTGCACAGGTGCGAGTGGGAGATCTCATCTGCGAGCCCGCAGGTGCGAAACCTGGGGCGTAGATGCGGAAAGGGAAATCCTGGGCAGGCTTCGCAGAAGCGGAGGAAACGCGCAGGTGCGCTTTCACAGGCGCGAGAATTTGCTGCGCAGATGCGGAAAAATGTGAGGCCAAGGCTGGAGCGCAGGCGCGAAGGATTTGGCCGCACCTGCAAGCCCGCATGTGCGAGGCCTGGAGTGCAGGTGTGGAAGCTACGGAATTAAGTGGAGTTCGCGGATGCAGCGCCTTGACCGCATGTGCAGTCCCACAGGCACAGAAAAAGAGCCCACAGGTGCGAAAAACCTGGGCAGAAACCATAAATAGAACCCTTTGCGAATTTGGTTCATTTTCACCATTTTCAAGTCGGTTTTTGGAGTTTTGGAGTGATTTTTGAAGGGTGATTCAAGGGCTATCAGTGAGGTAAGTTGCTTGAGCCCTAAAACTCGTATATGTGGTGATTTTCCGTTGTTTAATCATGTAATTAGTGAAAATGACGGGTTAGGGCTTGGGATTTTTGGAGAAGTAATTTAAGGATTTGAAGTACCAAACGATGTCGGATTTTGATGAATTTGGTATGGTTAGATTCGTGAGTGAATAAGCTTTCTAGTTTTGTGAATTTTGTCGGATTTCGAGACGTGGGCCGGGGGCCGGGTTTGAGCCAATTTCGAGTTTTGGTCTAATTTTGTAGCTTTTCCGTTGGAATTCATTCCATTAGTGTATATTGATGGTATTGTACTGGTTGTGAATAGATTTGGAGCATTTGGAGGCCGAGTCCAGAGGCAAGAGCATTGCGGGGTAGAGATTTGACCGGTTTGAGGTAAGTAACGATTGTAAATCTAGTTCTGAGGGTATAAAACCCCGGATTTTTGTATCATTCTACTATTTTTAGTGACGCACATGTTAGGTGACGGGCGTGTGGGCGTGCACTGTTGGGGATTGTGACTTGGCCTGTCCCGTAGCAACTGTAAAGTTGCATACTTTGTTGAAACTATATGATACTTATATGATTTAGAAAGAGTTTCTGTAAATTGGGTTGAATGCCATGTTTGGGCCTTGTGCCAGTGTTGTTTGCACCCTTAGGGGCCTTTTCTTATTATCCTCTCACTGTTTTCGATTGAAAATCTATACTCAGTCATGATTATACATGTTTACCGCATAACTCAGTTTTATGACTCTATTTTGATGCATACAAATGTTTTGGGCCGAATGCCCTGTTTTACTGAAATGCCCGAGTGGCTTGTGAGGTTTATGACTGAGTGAGGTCGAGGGCCTGATTTGGGAGGATATTTATGGGATCGGGCTGCACGCCGCAGCATGTTGCATATTTATGGGATCGGGCTGCATGCCGCAACATGTTTGATATCGGCCGAGGGCCTGAGTGATTTTTGCCATGATTTGGCTTGATATAGCGCTTGAGCTGAAGGAGCCCCTCCAGAGTCTGTACACACCCTCAGTGAGCGCAGGTACCTACTGAGTGCGAGTGCTGAGTAACTGGGAGAAATGAGTGATTGAGAGGTATGCCCGAGTGGCAAGAGTGATTGTGAGATATGCCCGAGTGGCAAGAGTGATTGTGAGGTTTGCCCGGGGACTGTTTATGATTTCTTCATTTTTACTGACCTTTGCATTTTTCCTCTGTTTGAAAAACTGTTGAAAAATATCTTTAAATGATTTTTCTGGAACCGGGTTTAAACGATATGATTTGATTCAAACACTGATTTTTAAAGCATGTTGTACTTACTGAATTTTTGTGATATGAACTTGATATGCTTTATTACTCGTCACTACTGCTCAGTCTTTATTTATTGTTGTTACTTACTGAGTTGGCGTACTTACGTTACTCCCTGCACCTTGTGTGCAGATTCAGGTATAGCTGGACACGGTAGCGGTTATTGATTGTTTTGGTTGCAGATTTTTTATGGAGATTGCAAGGTAGCTGTTTGGCGATCGCAGCCCCTGCTCTTCTCCCTCTTATCTTCCTCTAGTTGTATTTAGCTATTTCCAGGCTGAGTTAGCCTTGATATTGTTAGACAGATTGTAGTAGATGCTCATGACTAGTGACACCCCGATGTCGGACTTTTCCTTCCGCACTTTTATTTTAATCGTAATTCCTTTACAAAGGTTTTTGTGTTAAATAACATTGAAATTATCTTTGAAATGAAAATATCGGTTTGTTTTGGAAATGAGTCGACTTGCCTAGTTCTACGATAGGCGCCATCACGACAGGGGTTAGTTTGGGTCATGACAGATTGGTATCAAAGCCTAGGTTACGTAGGTCTCACGAGTCATGAGCGGGTTTAGTAGGGTCTTGCGGATTGGTACGGAGACGTCTGTACTTATCTTCGAGAGGCTGCAGAACCTTTAGGAAACTCCACATTCTTGAATTCTTGTCGTGCAAATCTGTTGATTCTAGTAACTAAACATCTGTTGTTTCATTCTCTCACAGATGGTGAGGACTCGTGCTACCGGTCAGGAGGGCCAGCCACCAGTACCACCAGTCAGGGCCGCAAGAGGCCGAGGCCGTGGTAGGGGGAGAGGTGCAGCCCGTACAGCAGTTGGGGCAGTACCTGCAGATCCACCGGTTGTCCCAGATCAGGACCAGGTTCCAGTTGTTGATGCACCAGCTTAGGCACCACCTGTGCCTATTGTGATTCCAGTCCTTCAGGAGGCCCTAGCTTAGATTCTAACAGCGTGTACTGGCCTTGCTCAGGCAGTCTCTATTTCGACGGCCGCAGCCACTTCTCAGGCCAGGGGAGGCACTCAGACTCCCGTCGCTCGCACACCCTAGCAGGTTGTTCAGGGACTTCAGACTCCGGAGGCACCACCAGCCCAGCTGGTTGTAGTTGCTCAGGATTATGTGGTTCCTACTATGCCTGAGGATGATCAGCGTAGGTTGGAGAGGTTTGGGAGACTCCAGCCACCACCTTTCAGTGGCACAGAGAGGGAGGATGCTTAGGACTTTTTGGACAGGTGTCAGAGGATACTCCGTACTGCTGGTATTTTGGAGACTTGTGGGGTCTCATTCACTACCTTTCAGTTTTTTGGGGTTGCACTCAGATGGTGGGAGACTTACGAGAGGCATAGGCCTATTGGCGCAGCACCCGTTACTTGGCAGCAGTTCTCTGTGGTCTTTTTGGAGAAGTTCGTGCCTCGATCCCGCAGAGAGGAGCTGCGCAGAAAGTTTGAGCTGTTTCGCCAGGGTGATATGTCTGTGACACAGTATGAGATGCGGTTCTCCGAGTTGGCCCATCATGCGATCTTGTTGGTTCCCATAGACAGGGAGAGGATCATGAGGTTTATTGATGGTCTCACTTATCAGCTACAGTTGCTCATGACCAGAGAGAGGGTTTAGGGTGCTACTTTTGATGATATTGTCGACATTGCTCGGCAGATTGAGATGGTTCGCGGTCAGGAGAGGGTTGAAAGGGAGGCCAAGAAGCCTCGTGGTCAAGGTGGATTCAGCGGTGCTCCTTTTGGGGGTCAGTCCCAACACGGTAGAGGTCATCATTTTAGACATGCTCAGTCAGCTCAGCCATTTCATCGTGGTGCATCATCTGGCCATGGTTCTCACAGTTCTCATCAGGGCCACTCATCACTTAGTGCCCTTCCAGCACAGAGTTCGTCCCGTGCTCCACCTGTTCAGGACTCTTCCATGCCAGGTTCTTCTACTAGTCATCCCAGTGCTAGGGGTTCCTTTCAGTTTCCGCCACCAGCAGCAGGGAGTTGTTTTGAGTGTGGGGAGCTTGGACATATGTGGAGGCATTGTCCTCGTCGTCATGGAGGTCTATCTCAGCAGAGGAGTCAGCCTCCGACTTTAGCACCAGTTACCTCACCACCCGCCTAGTCAGCTCGGGGTGGAGGTCAGTCAGCTAGGGGTCGCCCTAGAGGGGGAGGTAGATCAGGGGGTGGCCAGGCCCGTTTCTATGCCCTCCCTACCATACCAGATGTTATTGCTTTAGATGCTGTGATTACAGGTATTGTCTCAGTTTGCCACAGAGATGCCTCAGTATTATTTGACCCTGGTTCCACATATTCATATGTTTTCTCGTATTTTGCCCATTTTCTGGATATTCCCCATGAGTCTCTAGTTTCTTCTGTTCATGTATCTACTCTTGTGGGTGATACTATTATTGTGGACCGCATATATCGGTCATGTGTGGTGACTATTGGGGGTCTAGAGACCCAAGTTGACCTTTTGCTGCTCAGTATGGTCGACTTTGATGTGATATTGGGTATGGATTGGTTATCTCCATGTCATGATGTTCTAGATTGTCACGCTAAGATGGTGACATTGGCTATGCCGGGAATTCCGAGGGTTGAGTGGAGCGGTTATGTAGATTATGTACCAAGTAGGGTGATTTCATATTTGAAGGATCAACGCATGGTTGAGAAGGGTTGCCTATCTTATTTGGCTTTTGTGAGGGATGTTAGTGCAGAGACTCCTATCATTGATTCTGTTCTGGTGGTACATGATTTTTCGGATTTGTTTCCTGCAGACCTGTCGGGCATGGCGCCTGACAGGGATATTGACTTTGGTATTGATTTGGTGCCGGGCACTCAGCCCATTTCTATTCCACCGTATCGTATGGCACCGGCGGAGTTGAAGGAATTGAAAGAACAGCTTCAGTAACTCCTTGATAAGGGGTTTATTTGGCCTAGTGTGTCACCTTGGGGTGCACCGGTTCTATTTGTGAAGAAGAAGGATGGTTCCATGAGAATGTGTATTGATTACAGTTGAACAAGGTCATAGTCAAGAACAAGTATCCTTTGCCTCGTATTGATGATTTATTCGACCAGCTTCAGGGAGCGAGGGTGTTCTCCAAGATTGATTTGAGGTCCAGTTATCACCAGCTGAAGATTCGGGATTCAGATATTCTTAAGACAGCTTCCAGGACCCGATATGGCCATTATGAATTCTTGGTAATGTCTTTGGGATGACCAATGCCCCAGCAGCATTCATGTATTTGATGAACAGTGTATTTCAGCCCTATTTGGACTTATTCGTTGTTGTATTCATTGATGATATCCTGGTGTATTCTTGTAGTCACGAGGATCACGCTCAGCATTTGAGGATTGTATTACAGAGATTGAGGGAGGAGAAGCTTTATGCAAAGTTCTCCAAGTGTGAGTTTTGGCTCAGTTCAGTAGCATTCTTGGGACACGTGGTGTCCAGTGAGGTTATTCAGGTGGACCTGAAGAAGATAGAGGCGGTGCAGAATTGGCCAAGACCGTCCCCAGCCACGAAGATTAGGAGCTTTCTTGGTTTGGCGGGTTACTATCGTCGCTTTGTGGAGGGATTTTTATCTATTGCATTGCCCTTGACCAAATTGACCCAAAAGGGTGCTCCATTCAGGTGGTCGGATGAGTGTGAGGAGAGCTTTCAGAAGCTCAAGACTACTTTGACCACAACTCCAGTGTTAGTTATGCCATCAGCTTCAGGTTCTTACACCGTGTATTGTGATGCCTCAAGGATAGGCATTGGTTGTGTTTTGATGCAGGAGGGTAGGGTGATTGCCTACGCCTCGCACCAGTTGAATACCCATGAGAAGAACTATCTTGTCCATGATCTTAAGTTGGCAGCCATTGTTCATGCCTTGAAGATTTGGTGCCATTATCTGTATGGGGTTCATTATGAGATCTATACTGATCATCGGAGTCTGCAGTATCTGTTAAAGTAGAAAGATCTTAATTTGCGTCAGCGGAGATGGTTGGAGCTTCTTAAGGACTATGATATCACTATCTTATACCATCCGGGGAAGGCTAATGTGGTGGCCGATGCTTTAAGTCGTCGGGCAGAGAGTTTGGGGAGTTTAGCATATCTTCCAGTAGCAGAGAGACCTTTGGCATTGGATGTTCAGGCCTTAGCGGGCCAGCTTGTCAGATTGGATATTTCGGAGCCTAGTCGGGTATTGGCTTGTGTGGTCTCCAGGTCTTCTCTTTATGACCGTATCAGGGAGCGTCAGTATGATGACCCCCACTTGCTCATTCTTCAGGACAGGGTTCAGAGAGGTGATGCTAGGGATGTGACTATTGGTGATGACGGCGTGCTAAGAATGCAGGGCAGGATATGTGTGCCTAATGTTGATGGGCTTCGAGAGTTGATTCTTGAGGAGGCCCAAAGCTCGCGGTATTCCATCCATCCAGGTGCCGCAAAGATGTACCAGAATTTGAGGCAGCACTATTGGTGGAGGCGGATGAAGAAGGATATAGTTGGGTTTGTGGCTCGGTGTCTCAACTGTCAGCAGGTTAAGTATGAGCATCAAAGACCGGGTGGCTTGCTTCAGAGATTAGAGATCCCAGAGTGAAAGTGGGAGCGGATCACCATAGACTTTTTAGTTGGGCTCCCACGGACTTCGAGGAAGTTCGATGCTATTTGGGTTATTGTGGATTGGCTGACCAAGTCCGCGCACTTCATTCCAATTGGTACTACTTACTCTTCAGAACGGTAGGCTGAGATTTACATTCGAGAGATTGTTCGCCTGCATGGTGTTCTAGTTTCCATCATTTCAGATAGGGGCGCTCAGTTTACATCGCAGTTTTGGAGGGCAGTACAGCGAGAGTTGGGTACTCAGGTTGAGTTGAGCACAACTTTTCACCCTCAGACGGACGGGTAGTCCGAGCGCACAATTTAGATATTGGAGGACATGTTGCACGCTTGTGTCATTGACTTTGGGGGTTCATGGGACCAGTTTCTGCCACTCGCGGAGTTTGCATATAACAACAGTTATCAGTCGAGTATTCAGACGGCTCCGTATGAGGCTTTATATGGGAGGAGGTGTAGATCTCTGGTTGGATGGTTTGAGCCGGGTGAGGCTAGGCTCTTAGGTACAGACTTGGTCCAGTAGGCATTAGATAAGGTGAAATTGATTCAGGAGCAGTCTCGGCAGAAGTGCTACGCGGATAGGAAGGTCTGTGATGTGTCTTTTATGGTTGGGGAGAAGGTTTTGCTGAAGGCATCACCCATGAAGGGTGTTATGAGGTTTGGGAAGAGGGGCAAGTTGAGCCCCCGGTTCATTGGGCCTTTTGAGGTGCTTCAGAGGATAGGAGAGGTGGCTTATAAGCTTGCCTTGCCACCCAGTTGGAGGGTGATATGACTTATGATGTGGAGACGGTGGCTATTTTGGATCGGCAGGTTTGAAGGTTGAGGTCAAAGGATATAGCTTCAGTGAAGGTGCAATGGAGAGGTCAACCTGTGGAGGAGGCCACCTGGGAGACAGAGCGGGAGATGCGGAGCAGATATCCACGCCTATTCGAGACTCCAGGTATGTTTCTATACCCATTCGAGGACAAACAGATGTTTAAGAGGGGGAGGATATGACGACCCGGCCGGTCGTTTCGAGAGTTATAGCCCCATTTCCCTCATTTCTACTTCTTTTTTTTTATTCAGCTATATTATGTTATATCAGGTTAGTTGGTTCGGGACCGGAGTGGTTTCAGAGTGAATTGAGACACTTAGTCTCTTAAGTAGAAACTTAAGTTGGAAAAGTCAACTGGATATTGACCTATATATAAACGATCTCGGATTTGAATTCTGATGGTTCCGTTAGGTGATTTTGGACTTAGGAGTGCGTTCGGAATGTGATTTGGAGGTCCGTGGTAGAATTAGGCTTGAATTGGCAAAATGAGAAATTTTGTGATTTCTGTCGGCAGTGAAAAATTTGATATCGGGGTCGGAATGGAATTCCGAAAGTTGGAGTAGGTTCGTAGTATCATTTGTGATGTGTGTACAAAATTTAAGTTCATTCGGACGTGGTTTGGTTGGTTTCGGCATTGGTTACCAAATTTGAAAATTTAGAAGTTCTTAGGCTTGAATCCAAGGGTAATTTGATGATTTGATGTTGTTTTGAGTGATTCGAAGGTTCGACTAAGTTGGTATGTTGATACATGACTTGTTGGTATTTTTGGTTGAGGTCCCGAGGGCCTCGGAGTAATTCCGGGTGGTTAACGGATTTGTCGAAGTTGGAAAATGCAGCTGAAGCTGCTGCTACTGCTATATTCGCACCTGCGGAAGAAAGAGTCATAGGTGCGAGGCCACTGGTGCGCGTGGGGAGTTCGCAGGTGCGGGCAATGCTGGGCTAAGCAGGTTGCGCAAGTGCGAGTGGGAGGTCGCATATGCGAGCCCGCAAGTGCGAAACCTGGGGTGCAGATGCGGAAAGGGGAATGCTGGGCAGGCTTCACAGAAGCGGAAGAAACGCGCAGGTGCGCTTTCGTAGGCGCGAGAATTTGCTGCGCAGATGTGGAAAAATGTGAGGCCAAGGCTGGAGCGCAGGCGCGAAGGATTTGGCCGCACCTGCAAGCCCGCATGTGCGAGGCCTGGAGCGCCGGTGCGGAAGCTACGGAATTAAGTGGAGTTCGCGGATGCGGTGCCTTGACCGCATGTGCGGTCCCGCAGGCGCGGAAAAAGAGCCCGCAGGTGCGAAAAACCTAGGCAGAAACCATAAATAGAACCCTTCGCAAATTTGGTTCATTTCCACCATTTTTCAAGTCGGTTTTTGGAGCTTTTGGAGTGATTTTTGAAGGGTGATTCAAGGGCTATCAGTGAGGTAAGTTGCTTGAGTCCTAATACTCGTATATATGGTGATTTCCCATTGTTAAATCATGTAATTAGTGAAAATGAGGGGTTAGGGCTTGGGATTTTTGGAGAAGTAATTTAAGGATTTGAAGGATCAAACGATGTCAAATTTTGATGAATATGGTATGGTTAGATTCGTGAGTGAATGAGTTTTCTAGTTTTGTGAATTTTGTCAGATTTCGAGATGTGGGACCGGGGGCCAGGTTTGAGCCAATTTTGGGTTTTGGTCTAATTTTGTAGCTTTTCCATTGGAATTCATTCCATTAGCATATATTGATGGTATTGTACTGATTGTGAATAGATTTGGAGTATCTGGAGGCCGAGTCCAGAGGCAAGAGTATTGCGGGGTAGAGATTTGACTAGTTTGAGGTAAGTAACGATAGTAAATCTAGTCTTGAAGGTATGAAATCCCGGATTTTTGTATCATTCTACTATTTTTAGTGACGCACATGCTAGGTGACGGGCGTGTGGGCGTGCAATGTTAGGGATTGTGACTTGGTCCATCTCGTAGCAACTGTAAAGTTGCATACTTTGTTGAAATTATATGATACTTATATGTTTTAGAAAGAGTTTCTATAAATTTGGCTGAATGCCATGTTTGGGCCTTGTGCCAGTGTTGTTTGAACCCTTAGGGGCCGTTTCTTATTATCCCCTCACTGTTTTCGATTGAAAATCTATACTCAGTCATGATTATACATGTTTACCGCATAACTCAGTTTTATGACTCTATTTTGATGCATACAAATGTTTTGGGCCGAATGCCCTGTTTTACTGAAATGCCTGAGTGGCTTGTGAGGTTTATGACTGAGTGAGGCCGGGGGCCTGATTTGTGAGGATATTTATGGGATCGGGCTGCACGCCGCAGCATGTTTCATATTTATGGGATCGGGCTGCACGCCGCAGCATGTTTGATATCGGCCGAGGGCCTGAGTGATTTATGCCATGATTTGGCTTGATATAGCGCTTGAGCTGAAGGAGCCCCTCCGGAGTCTATACACACCCCCAGTGAGCGCAGGTACCTACTGAGTGTGAGTGTCGAGTGCCAAGTGCCGAATGCTGAGTGACTGGGAGGCATGAGTGATTGTGAGGTATGCCCGAGTGGCAAGAGTGATTGTGAGGTTTGCCGGAGGGATTGTTTATGATTTCTTCATTTTTTCTCACCTTTGCATTTTTCCTCTGTTTGAAAAACTATTGAAAAATATCTTTAAATGATTTTACTGTAACCGTGTTTAAACGAGATGATTTGATTTAAACACTGATTTTTAAAGCATGTTGTACTTACCGAATTTTTGTGATATGAACTTGATATGCTTTATTGCTCGTCACTACTGCTAAGTCTTTATTTATTGTTGTTACTTACTGAGTTGGCATACTCACGTTACTCCCTGCACCTTGTGTGCAGATTCAGGTGTAGCTGGACACGGTAGCGGTTATTGATTGTTCTGGTTGCAGATTTTTCTTGGAGATAGCAAGGTAGTTGTTTGTCGATCGCAACCCCTGCTCTTCTCCCTCTTATCTTTCTCTAGTTGTATTTAGCTACTTTTCAGGCTGAGTTAGCCTTGATATTATTAGACAGATTGTAGTAGATGCTTATGACTAGTGACACCCTGATGTCGGGTTTTTCCTTCCGCACTTTTATTTTGATTGGAACTCCTTTACGAAGGTTTTTGTGTTAAATAACATTGAAATTATCTTTGAAATGAAAATATCAGTTTGTTTTGGAAATGAGTCGGCTTGCCTAGTTCCACGATAGGCACCATCACGACAGGGGTTAGTTTGGGTCGTGACACATGCTCCTTCCAAGCCACCTCCAGCTCAGCCCGGAGGCTCTTAGCCTCCCCCTCACGCTGCTCGCTGAGAAGTTTGTAAGAATTTCTTTTCTCTGTGAGCCCTCGGACCTCGGCCTCAAGGCGGTTTAGCTCGTCCCGATATCGGAGAAAGGTCTCATGATGAAGCACCGAGGCCTGCAGACACAAAGAAAAATATTAAGATTATCTATAAATTAGTCCAAGTATGAATTGAAATCTTGAAGAGATATTTGAAGTTACCCGGTTTAGTGCATGTTGTGCTTCATTGAACAGGCAGGGCACATCTACCTCATTCATCTTAGCTTGGTCATCCTGGGTCACCAAGCGTCGAAGATAGCTGGCCACCCCTATGGGGCAGAAAGGATCCGGGCATCCTCCGAAACGGAGATAACGATCGACCGCTTCCGGTCGGGATCCACACTCGGAGCTGGAAATCGGTTGACCAGCTTCGATCTTGAAGAAGGCCCGCTTGTTCTCGAAGAAGGACTTTTCTTAGGCACCTCCAAGTCATCCAACCCGGTAACATCCTCCGTGGCGGTAGAATCCACGCCATCAAAAAAGTCACGGAAGGGGTCGTCCGCTCCGGGGATCCCCTTGTTGGGACGTTCCTTCACCGTCTGAGCCTCATTGTACATGGAGTTAGTGAACGAAGGTGACTCGGTGATGTCGATCACACCGTGTTCTTCCTTTAGGGAGTCGCCCACATCCCGAGAAGCTTCGACCTCCCTAACTTGAGGCAGATCGGCCTCATCTCTCTACGGTTCGGATGTCCCTTGCCCTTCGAGTCGTGACGACACTCAGGCCACCAGATTGAAGTCTTCTTCTTCTTGTTCTTCTTTGGATTCATCACTCAGCCGATAGAGATAATCCAAAGATGGTGCTCGAGCGCTGGTGCTTTCTTTGGATTTACGCACCAGCCTTCTCCTTGGCTTCTTCTTCTCCGAGCTCGGAGAACTCGGAGCCCTTTTTCTTTTCTTCTCTTCACCCTGTCTCGGAGCAGGGGACTCGATAGGGAAATCATCGCTACCGGATGAAGGCCTCATTTTTACATCCTTGGATAAACCTGCAAAAGGAAATAAAACAAGTGAGAACTTAATGATGTAAAAGGGAAACCAAATATTACTCATAAAAGAGATCTCACCGTGCGAACGGGCCTCCCATCGGCCCTTTGAAAGCTCGTGCCACGAAATCTAGGAATAAGGCATTTGTAATACGATGCCCTCGACCCACTCCTTGAGTCGAGGAACTGCATTTGGGACCCCGAGCAATAGCTACACCACCACAGCACACCGAAAAGAAGGAAGGAAAAAAGCGATAAATTAAATTTTGGAAGCAAAATTATACTTACGTGACATGTTCCATTTCTCAGGGAACGGCATGTACTCGGCCGGGATTAAGTCCGAGGTCCTCTCTCGGATGAAACGGCCTAGCCAACTTCGATCTCTACCTTCATCGATACTCGAGAACGGGGCTTTACTGGCTCGACGGGCGAGCTTGATCAGTACCCCCTGGTAGAGTCGGGGATTGTATAAGCGCATGAGGTGGTCGATAGTGAAAGGGCACCATTCGATCTTGCTTACAAAGAAATGGAGGAGGATTACGATCCTCCAGAAATAAGGGTGAATTTGACCGAGGGTTACCTCGTATCTTTTGCAAAAGTCGATGATAACTGGGTCCAAGGGGCCCAGCGTGAAGGGATAAGTGTAAACACTTAAAAATCCCTCGGCGTGGGTGGTGATGGCTTCGTTAGGTTCGGGAACCACCACATGTTTGTCAATCTAGTTACAATCTTTTTTGACTTCGGAGAGAATATCCTCGGTGATCGAGCAGATGTACCTCGAGACCTCCTCGCATCGGCCTGGTACGGAGGAGGGCTTTTCGACCTTAAAATCAGCATTGACCAGGCATCCCCCCCCCCTCCCTAGATGAACATTTTCAGAGGAGGTTCCAGTACTTGTTCCTCGACAACATTACGCGAAATGGTCTTTTCGGTAGCCGGTCGCGAGATAGAAGGAATTTCTTTTTGGGGAACGATTTTTGAAGTCTTCACCATTTCTTTGAAAATGAAGGAAAAAGGAGGAAGTTAAAAGAGTACACTTGATGGTTTGGGATGAAGACGGAACAGAAGTTCTTATAAAAAGATCTCAAATAACCGAAATATAAGTGCCTGAAAATATTAAGATTGCTAAGGTACGAGGGCAGAAGGTTTGAATGTAAAGTTTGAATGAGAAAATGATGGGGTATTTATAGTTTTTCAACGACAGTTTGCATCCAGGAGTGGCCGACCAGCAACTGACAAACATTTAATGCCATTAAGACTTGACTGACGAGATGTTTTGAATGTTTTGTCGTTTCTGTCGTGTGGTGTTGAAGAAAGAATCGGAAGCTCATGTCATTTCTCGTCGTCTACTCTTCGAAAAACAAGGGTACTATCTGTATACGATAGAGATCGAGTTCGCCTACGACATGAAAGGACAAGCTCGGAACATGACAATGCAAGACTGAAGATCGGCCCCGAGTCACACCGGACTAGAACCCGGGGTCAGGACACCTGCCTTCGAGAACATTGAGTTCGAGACCCCGGAGTCGACCCTAGCCCCGAACGAGCTCTAAGAAATATTGTTAGCATAAACAACAGAAGACCGAAATATCCTTAACCGGGCAGATGTTGCGGCGGGAATCTCGGCGCGTATCAGTAAGGAACCGGCAATAAGTAAATCAAGGGATTTTTACCTTTTATAGAATTGTACCTAAAATAGGACTCATCTACTATATAAAAGGGGGTCTGATAATTCATTGAAGAGATGGTAACACACATTCCAAAGCAATACATCATTATTTTTTCTCTTTAAGCTCTTGTTCTTCTGTGTCCTGACACCGATCGAAGCGTACCTGGCTCGAGGGTGATTAACCTGCCAAGGCTAATACTGTTCAATTCGTGTGGTTTGCATTTACTTTACCATTATTTATTTCAATTGCAATCTAATTTATTATTTTGTGTCAAATTAGTCCACATATCCTTAAAATTACTTACAAATTCAATTGTTATCCGATTTTGAGGGTAAACAAGTAGATTTCAGAAGTTCAACAGGTTGTCATAGAGATCCTTTTTTGCATCAAATAACTTTAAAGATAATTAGAAGAAATTGTTCATAATAAATTAGTAACAGTGGTTATTAGATAGTTAACCAGGTATAAAAAGTTTAGTAAGTTAAAGTATCACTTCTGAATATCAAAGGGGAGTACCAACCTAAATCTTAAAACTAAGTACCAAAGATGTGAGCCAGATGTTTGACAATAAATTCAATAATAGAGCCAAAGTGCCACTGTTGAAAAGTTTATTTGATGTTTGACATGGTGGAATTACTGAACATTCAACATCCAGTTGTGCTTTAAGGGGTAGTTTGGTAGGGTGTGTGGATAATACTGAATAGGATGTATAATAATGCTAAGAATAGAATTAGTAATGTTGGAATTAGATAAGTCGGGATTAGTTATGCTGGATTTATTTCTTATTGACTGTTTGATTTAGTGTATTAAAAATAACATGCATTGCACAATTTTTTTTAAAAAATTATTTCTTTACAAAAATATCCAACAAAAACTTTGGAAAGGATTTGAAAAAGGTGTTGAAATAGCAATTCTATCTTTATATTGTATAGCTAATGTCAGGTTTGCTATATATAAAAATAATACTGAATATAGTGCATAACTAATACAGGTATTAGTTATATATAATTTGAAAAATACTATCAAACGAGGGATTAATAATATGAAAGCTAATACATATATTATTTTCCTTAATACATCTTACCAAACAACTCCTAATGGTACTCTTTCAATCCCTGTTTAATATTCACCGAACACATAAATGCATAAAGAAACCAATAAAGATATACAATAACATGTTATAACTACTTTCTCAAGCCATTTAAGATATTAGTAAAGATTGATCCTTATGTTTCCAACTGCAATATCTTTGAAACCTGTTTATTATTGTCTCTCTATTTTCTCAGGTTCTTCACCGATTGGTACAAAGGCAACTTATATATATGTTAGAAACTAATTCAAAATTTTAACTTGATAGATTTAATATTTAAAAAATTTAGTATTAAACTGAATTCATTATACTTCTAAAATTATAGGTTCGGTTCTAATATTTATTTAGAATTTTTGTAGATTTTCACATAACAATTTATATTCTGTATAAAAAATATTAGATTCGGATAAATATGATGCTATAGCAATATGAATCCTCAATCATCATGTTTCACCATTTAAACTTATTGGTCATTCAAACAAAGTCTTACGTTAATAATAGATGAAAAGATTGGAATTCTACATAAAAATCCAGTAAATATTTTTCATCCTAAATTTTCTTTTTGGTTCATGGTGGAAAAAATTGAGTCCTAACACTAAACACCACAAAATCAGAATTATATTCTAGTATTCAACTTCAATTAATATAAGAGTAAACTACCATAAGTTCATATCGAGGTGTTATTGGCCAATTAATGTACGACTCATTATGTAAATATATTATATACAACGCGCAGAAATTAAACACGTCTAGAAAATATGTGACCTGGATGATAAAGTCTTTTATTTCTTGAATTAGAAATATTAGAATTTCCTTTTGATAGAGAGCCCTTTATTCTTTCTCTTTTTCTTTTTCATCAGCCCTTTATTCTTTTACACATTTTCCACACAAATCTAAATTAGTCATATGTGTAAATGTAGAATAATGGTTATTTATAGTAAAAAATCTGTTGCCAATTTAAAGGTCTCCAATTTAGAAGGCTAAACTCTCAACTGTCTGTGCCGTACTTATAAATCTCTTTTGATGTGACCAATCCAAATATTCTTATTTCATTTTCCGGTTCAACGGCCTGCTAAAATTTACCGGTTTAACGCCAAAAGCTAGAGCTAAGTAAAAACTAAATTACTGCTTAGCAATGGCGGTGTTACCATATTCTGATGTAGATTCGAGCTTAAAAGCTCTAGCCGGTCGAGCCGAAGGATTTGGCAGGTTTTCCATCGGTGGTCTAAACGGTCCGGTCTATTCCGTCACTACATTGGCCGGTTTGTTCCTCCTCCTCCTCCTCCTCCATTGATCAAAAGTGAATTATAGATATCGTGCTTTAGGAATAAGAACTGCGATCATTATTAATTTTGTATGTAAAAGCAGATTGATATGATAGAATAATTCTCCAGTTTTCTGAAAGAAAAATATAGAGTACTTTTAATCCTTTTTATTTGCATTGGCATAATAATTGATTGGAGGCCGTAAAAAAAATTTAAAACAAAAACTTTGTATATATTTTTATTTGAAGTTTATTTATCTAGCTTTTTGAAATGTAAAGTTAAGTAATAATTTTGTTTATAATCAATTTCTTCTAATTATTTTTTACAATTAATAATATGTATAGATAATCTATTTAATTTATCTCGAAACATTGTTGATCTTAAAGTAAAATTTTATCAATTTTAATTTCTTCAGAATTATTTCCGTATATGCAACTAGTATAAAAATCGTTAATATTATTCTATAAGCAATATATGCATTTGAAAAAGAATCAAGTCCTCTTATATGATTAAGTACATTGAATTATCAATTAGAGTATTATCTTCTAATTATATAATTTCTTTAACAGTTTTAATTTGAAAAATAAGTCTAAATCGTCAATATCAATTGACTATTATGTTTTTAAGGAACTCTCGAGGTTAATGCAATATTTTTAACCACTAAATAGAAATCAAAAATATTTTCATATGCATTGAATTATTCAAATATAATAAAATTTTCTTTTCATTTTCTTAAAATATACTTTTTTATTTTAAAATGCTTAACTTTTTGAAAAAAATTAATTCATAAACCTACTACTAGCAAAAAATGAGGCCCCCAAAATTATGGGGCCTAAAGCCTTTGCTTTACTTGCCTTACCTTAAGGCCGGAACTGACATAATATTAGCATGAAATGAGTTTGATAGAAGTAACATGGTCAGTGAGGATTCATGTAGTCGACCTCACTTGTTTGGGGCTGAGGTATTTATTCGGCGTTATACCAATTTAATAAATACATAACATGTGGTTTTTATATACACTCTTATGACTTAATCTGGTTAAGTTAATATATATTTTCATCTCAATTGTCACTTCACTATGATAAATTAATGTGCTTTGGTGTAAACACGGGGTGTAAGTAATTTTTTCCCTTGTCTGACTTTTATTCCCTGTTATATGATTCAATTACTCTCTCTGTTTCATTTTATGTGACACTATTTTCTTATTAATCCGTTCAAAAAGAATAACATATTTATATATTTAAGACAATTTAACTAAACTTTCCATTTTACTATGAATGAAAAGTTTTTATAGCCGCACAAATGTTATGGCATGTTTAAGAGTACAAACGTCAAAAGTCGTATAGCCACACAAATTTTATAGCATGTTTGAGACCACAAGTTTCAAATGTCTTCCTTTGATTCTTAAAGTCAATGTCAGATCAAATTATATCACATAATTTGAAGCTAAGGATTAACTTTTAGACATTGTTTCAGCTCTAATGCTCAGAAAGTATCCTCAGAACACTGTCCCGCTATCCTTATGACATGTACTACTTGTAGGATTACTGTATGTCACCTATCCAACCAAATAGCAAAACGATCCACAAAATGATTTCATAAGGTAAAACATTTCTCGAAAAACATTTTCACTCTAAAACTTTTTCTCCATACCAGATGCACTTTCAGGTATTTAATGTGCATGAAATTGGAACTGCTTATCTGAATTAAGATATGATTAGCACCAAACATTGTAGCTATAGTTAAGCTGGTATAGTGTATGTAGGTTTAATGAGGTATATTCTTTATATAGGTTGTCTAAACAAGTTGATAATCTGTTCAGAAAAATTTAATTTCTGCGAAAAGGTTAAAGAATCGGTTATCTAAAAAGGGTTAATGAAGGTTGATCAAATTCTCACTTCGGATAATTTTCCACATGAATTTGGATAGTAGTAACTATTATCCCCCTCGGATTAACTTGTCTAGAATGTAGAAAATGTCATGTGAATAAATACTATTTCTTTCTCATCAGTTAATGGTGAGAATGGATTGTTTTTTGGTAATTTTACACTCTGGATTCTGCTGGATAACAAAAGGCCTTATACATTATCTGCTCGGCATCCAGGGGTCACGGACCGACCACAGAACCTTGTTTAATAAGTGGAATGCATTAGCTGTCCGCTCTCAGGTTTCTTGTTATAAGGGGGGTGGATCGTCTCAGTATGTCTTCGCCTAACAAAGAATTATTTTACATTCTAACTAATAGTATGCTGTTTTTCTATTCCCTTCTTGTTCTCCTAACAAAGAAAAGATGACTTTATTTTAGAGGATGTACAACTTAATAATCTTTATAAAAAACAAAAAAGTAGTAGAACTTGAATCTGTTGGTGCTTATTGTGCATAAACATGGTTTGCTCTTAAGAACTTAATTTGGGCATCCAAAAGATTGAGACATGTCAGTTTGTAGTTAAAATGTCATATGTTACTCATCTAGGTGGAGTAGGTAGCTTCCAAAAGTTAACACCATCCACTTTCTTGTTTGTAGATGATGGTTCAGGATCACTTCGTGATGGATGCCGTAAGAAAGAACCACTATGGATTGTTTTTGAAGTTTCAGGCACCATTCATCTCGCGTCTTACCTACGTGTATCATCTTATAAAACTATTGATGGCCGTGGCCAAAGGATAAAACTCACTGGCAAAGGCTTACAACTGAAGGATTGTGAGCACATAATCGTATGCAATTTGGAGTTTGAAGGTGGCAGAGGTCATGACGTTGATGGCATTCAAATAAAACCAAATTCTAGGCACATTTGGATAGACCGATGTTCTCTTCGTGATTATGATGATGGGCTAATCGATATAACCAGACAAAGCACAGATATCACTATTTCTAGGTACTGGTAGCTGTTTCTCGGATTCTGTACATTGAGATAATTTCCACGGCAGATTAATGATCCTAAGGAATGTTTTCTGCAGATGTTATTTTGCTCAGCATGATAAGACAATGCTTATTGGAGCAGACCCGTCTCATATTGGTGATAGATGTATCAGAGTGACCATCCACCATTGCTTTTTTGACGGGACACGGCAGAGGCAACCTCGTGTTAGATTTGGAAAAGTTCATCTGTACAACAATTACACTAGAAATTGGGGTATATATGCTATTTGTGCCAGCGTAGAATCACAGGTAAATTTGCTTCTTCCTGGATGCAGTTTGATGCATGTTAATAATTTATAACTAAGTATATTGTTTGCCATTGTTGATTCCAGATACATTCCCAATGCAACATATATGAAGCTACACAGAAGAAAAAAGCTTTTGAATACTACACAGAGAAGGTAATGCAATGCCTTTTAATTAGCGCAGCATCACTATCTTTGTTTTTTCAAGGTGAAGGTTTTATCTTTTACAGATGGTTTTCTTAGTCCTTTTGCAACCCAAATTGATACATTGATACATTGTTCAGTTATAGTGTACGTTGAAAGTGGTTTTTTTTGTTTTACTATTTTCCTCTAATAGTTTCTCTAGTTGTTCGATAAATTTATTCTGCCTTTGAGTACTTGAAGAAAGTATTCTCTATTTGTTAGAAGTTGTAGCGTGCTCAAGATTTGATCCTTTAACATAATGTTTGGGAAATCTTTTAGTCCAAATTGAATAAGGCAAGTACAACCAATTTTGCCAGTTCTAGTTCTCGGAGTATTTAATTGACATTTGGGAGAATCTTGATTTAAAGAGGAGACTTGAGACATATTAGTTTTGCTTCAGTGGATACTTGGAGCAAACCCAATTTTGCATCAAGTTTTTCCAAAGATATGCTGATCTCTTGGTGTTGTTTTTATTATATATTATGAATTATTTATTATGTCTGTTTCATTTTAAAATTACACCATGTAAGTCGCACTATTTTTTTTTATTTTTTTTTTGAATCATGGTTCCTAAATTTATCAGGCTAAGATTAAATAAATCCTAAAGTGCTTGATGTTAAAGATGGATCACATGTGAGTTAGATTGACTAGATCAGAATTGCTTGTACTAGATTAGAGTTGGATTTATCCCCAAGGATATGGTTCAGTGATTGGAGATTCCGGGTTTGAGTTCCAGCTACAACACTCAGTATGAGCCTATCCACTTCACCCTTAGCAGGTAAGATTACAATGACACTTGTGGTTGTAGCAGGCTGGTCAGTGGATCAATTGAGGTGTGAGCAAGCTGATCCGAACACCGCTATGATAAAAAAGAAAAATGATTTGTAAAAATTGGTTTGATCAAGTGTAATCCTATTCCTATTGTGAAAATTACTACTTGGAAAAAAACAACCTTATTTTGAATTTCTTTTTGAGAATAAACCTTGTTGTGAAAATTCCCGAACAGAGTCTTCCCCTGAAAAATATCATACTTACTTTTTAGTCTCCATGCTTCTCTTATTTGGTATAGAAGTGTCATTGGTACCCTAACTTTTTCAATGAACCAGAAGCTGAAAACTTGTTGAGCTCTCTCATATCCCTATAATTACTGAGTACGTTAGTTCCTACTGTTATATGGCACCTTGGGGATCATGGGGCATAGTTGGAAAGAAGCACATGACTCTAGTTGTGGGTAAAAGATGTTGACTGCCATTATGCCATAAAATGGCCTTTACAATTATCCTTAGGCTCAAGGACAATAGCACATGGAATTAGGCTAACATATTTGAGCTATAGTAATTTTACATCAATTCTCGTTCTATCTCCTCCAGACCCCACTTGTGGGATTATACTGGGTATGTTGTTGTTGTTGTTGTCTCGTTCTATCTCCTACCAAAAAAGACCAAGCTTAGAGTGCCGTTTGGTTTCAATGTTGGAGTGTTGGGGCTTTTAATGTGTCAAAAAGAATATTAATTTTCTTATTTCTCCTAACTACTTATATACCAAATATATTGCTGTTATGAAGGGTCTTTATATGCTTTCCTTTTCGGTTTTTGAATCGTTTTTGGTTATTTAGGCAGCAGATAAGGAAGAAGCAAGGACAGGTTTAATCAGATCTGAAGGGGACTTGTTTCTCAATGGAGCTCAGGGAATATTGTTAACAGGTGTTGGTGAAGAGTGTGTTTTTCATCCAAGTGAATTTTACCCTGTCTGGACACTGGAACCTGCCTCAGACTCCCTCAAAGCTGTTCTCCAGATCTGCACAGGTTGGCAATCTATTCCCCGGCCACCTGAAGTGTGTGCTGATCATATGAAACCTGCATGCTAGTTTCTTCCGGAGGCGGATGTAGTACTTTAATTATGGTTCATAAGAACCAAGTAACTTTGGCTCAGAGCTTGTATATGTGTTGAAAAGTTTACTAAATAAGAACAGATAATTTATCTCGAACCTAGTAAATCAAATGAATTGTGGTAGAATTCTGGACTTGAACCCATAAAGTTCAAATCTTGTTTCTACATTTGGCCTATCTATATCTAATGTTATATATGTGCCTTTTTCGGTTCTCATCTCGTCAAACTCAGGTGAAATTGATATCCTATGTGAGAGTGTCAAATTATGGATTACTACATAATATCAACTTTATTTTGTATCATATTTGTTGGTGCTTTTACATTTTGGCCAAAGGCTTTAATTTTTATCAGACTAGTTAATATCTGATGTGGAAGTCAGGTCGTATACACTACACCCTTTACATGCTTAGTCTTGTAAAACTTGTACCCTTAAGAGTTGAGACTACTATACATATCACTCAGTTAATCAACTCTTTTAAGTTCAAAGGGAGTCTATTAAGCTCGTTAATCTTCGGAGAAAACAGGCTCGTTAATATCGGTATGTTTGGCCAAAATCTATAACTTCTTAAAATTAGGGAATTTGCTCCCTTAAATAGTGGAGTCTTTGGGATAGCTGAAGATTTAAAGCAAAAAAGCTGAAGATTTGAAAATTCACTTGACATAAATCTTCAGACATCGAATATTCATCTAAGAAAAAAAATCTAAAGTTGAATGAGGAAATTCAAACGAATACCAACTTCAAAAAATTATTTGGAAGTTCCAAGAAGATTGAAAGCATAAAAGTTGAAGATTTGAAAATTCACTTGACATACATCTTCAGACATCGAATATTCACCTTACAAAAAAAATCAAAAATTGTATGAGGAAAATTCAAACGAATACCAACTTCAAAAATTATTTGCAAATTTCAAGAATTCCACAAAAAGTCTTCACTTAGTAAACCCAACAATTACTTACTTTAAATGAGTGACGGACAAACTGAACAATATTCTAACACCAGTAAGGCATAGAGTATATGATAAGAAATTTTCAATGGCATTGAACCACTAATAACAAACAGGCTATTCAACATAAAATAGTCATTACTACCAACATTCTGAACAAATGAAGCTCCATATTGGTCATGTATCAAATGTCAAAAGCACCAGATGAAACAAAGCAAAACAAAATTTGTATTGCTGACAAGTTCGACAAGTAATTTTGATCCAAAAAACAAAAATCTCAGCAGAAGTAGATCCTATCCTAAACTTTGATAGCATATTTTCTTATGGGGAAATACATCTCCTTCTTCTTCTCTCTCTCTGTCTTCAAGGATGCCTGCAGTCATAAAGAAAATAAGTCATCAAATTGTTAGTTTATCTTTCTGGTTGGCGTTACAAACTTCATTCACTAAGAAAAACAAAAATCCTTAGCACTCCGATTAATGAGATGGAATATTAAGAGCAGATATAGACGAAAGATACCTGGTGCTTAGTCAAACGTCTGCGGATTGCCCTTGTTTTCTTGGGGCGAAGGTCAAGAGGCAAGTACTTCTTGTTCTTGTAAGCTTCCCGAAGAACTGACTTTTGCTTTTGTGAGATCACAGTCAAAACCTGTGCAATCGACAACCTTACCACCTTTCTGCATTCACAAAATCACTCAACATAAACTCAAGGAAAAGCATAACAGATGGAAACAGTAAACAATCACTTCTCTACTCATTTGTATACTTGTCATATCATTGTATTTCTCACTTTAGATACTCCTCTTATTTTAACTTGCATCCCCACACCCTCAAGAACACCAGACTCTTAGGTGTCACGAGGATAATCACAAATAGAAAGCCTGAATAGACAATCTTCAATATGTATGCAAAACATAAGAAGTTCAGTAAGCAGATAATGTAAGTAGTTCGGTAAGCAGATATGTCAACAGATTTATTTAACAACCGGCCAGTATAACTTCTCAAATATATTCATATAGCTACAGCCACCATGGCTCAAGATGAAAGGCACACAACTAAACCCTCCTCTTGGTACAATGTAGCTTCAATAAACAAGCAACATTCCGTCAATGAAATCCATCAACAGATTATGTAAACATATAGATCAGTTAGTCAGTTACGGTAAAAAATACTACTATACTCAATTGAATACTTCGCATCATAATGTTGTATTTCTCACTTTAGGTACTCGTATTTTAACTTGCGTCCCAACACCCCAAAGGAACACCAGATACAAAGCCATCTCTTAGGTGTCTCAAGGATAATCACCAATCTTCAGTGTGTATGCAAAATGTAAGTAGTTTAGTAGGCAGAAAATGTAAGAAGTTCGGTAAGCAGATATGTCAACAGATGTATAACAACCGGCCAGTAAACTTCTCAAAAATATTCATATAGCTACAGCCACCATGGCAGTTAAGATGAAGGGTACCCAAGTTAACTCTCATCTTGGTACAATGTAGCTTCTATAAACAAGACAACCTTCTGTTAATGACATCCGTCAACAGCTTGCTTTAACATTTAGATCAGTTACTATTTGTTGCTATGGCAAATAATCACTACTCTACACAAATTAAATACTTGTCATCAAAATATTGTATTTCTCATATTTAGATACTCCTCTTCTTTTCACCTGAACCCCCCAATCCCCCCCCCCCCAAAAAAACACCCAATACAAGGTAACTCTAAGTTGTCTCAAGGATAATCACCAATAGCAAGCCTGATTAGACTACCTTCAGTGTGATGCAAAACGTAAGAAGTTCAGTAAGCAGTATAAGAAGTTCGGTAAGCAGATATGTCAACAGATTTATAACAACCGGCCAGTAAACTTCTCAAAAATATTCATATAGCTACAGCCACCATGGCAGTTAAGATGAAGGGTACCCAAATTAACCCTCATCTTGGTACAATGTAGCATCTATGAACAAGACAACCTCCATTCAAAGAGACCCATCAACAGCTTATGTTAACATATAGATCCGTTACTATTTATTAATATGGCTTCAATTAACACAGCCTTCTAAAGAAAGACTTGACAACCACATACATCAGCAGCTACTGCAGGGATGGCAATGCAGTGTGGAGGATCTTTGAAACTTTGTATGGTGAGGTTCTTTTACTTTCTATATCCCTATTCATTATGTTTTAATTTTCTGAATTCTTATTATTTATATACAACATTTGATAAGAAAATGCTAACAAAATCTACCATAGACCAAAAGTACATAAACTACCTGCTTTATGCTTAGGCAACACGTCTCACACGATATGTACATTTAAAAACAAAATCACATTAACTAAAATTACAAACAAATTAGTACCCATCAACAATTTTTTATTGCAAGGATTAACTACAGAGGAGGGAAATACATTTTGGATAGCTTGTTAGGGGCACCACCGGTGACTTTAGCAACACGGAGAAGGGCAAGTTCAGCCTTCAGATCCTTCAACTGAGCCAACAGCTCTGTCTTCGACTTGCCCCTCAGCTCATGAACCTTTATTCTCGCTGCATTTCACACAAAACAAAAATTAATCTCAAGCAGTTAATACAAATCAAAAATCACAAAACACTTTTTAGAAATCATTTGAAGATGAAGAAAATTGAATCTAAAATATGAAACTGAGTGAGTTTGAAGATGCGCGTACCCATGGCTGCTCCTTTGAGGTTACTGCTTAGAAGCTGAAGAGGATTTAGGGTTTTTGGGTACAATGGCTGAACCGTGAATATATATAGTTTTGACTGAGTATCTTATTTGGGCTGGACTTCGGTTCCAAAATAAAAGTTGAGGCCCATTTTGGCTCAAATTCAGTGATAGGCCCATTACTTTACTGCTTCCATAACTCCGTTACATTATACACTAATTAACCTAAATAGCCGCCTACGCAATTATTTAAATTAAAATTAGCAGGATGATATATAATATATGTATAATCTATGCATAGCATATATATAATCGTGTATAATCATCATATATTAAATGTATACTGGCTAGAAAAATAAACAATAAATCTAGTCAGCTATTTGCGTAAAAATCTCATTTATTATTCTGCTGGTACTGCCACAAAGTAATCCCAACATTAGTTCATGATAGAACTTACACAGTTTATAGGTTTAATGTGTTACAGTACCGGCCCAAGGGTGAAGCTACTAAAGTAGCTACTTTGGGCCATAATATTTGGGGCCTCAAATTTTCCTAATAGGTTATATGTTAGTTTATTCTTAAAAGGGAACCTTACAGAAATGACCCAAAAAAAGTCTTAACTTACCAACCTCTAGTCATTAATCATAGACTTACTAAAACTAGCCAAGCACATATTAAAATTAAAAACCCAAAGAAATAAGGTTCATTCTCTCCAAGAATCACACACAAAGATCTCCTTCCATATTTTTAAGCGTGATTAGCAACATTAGATGCAAGACGAAAGGATAATTTCATGGATGATGTAATAAATAAGGTGATGAAATACAATATATATATATATATATATATATAAAATTTACGTAAAGGGGGACTTTTTTCCATGGGTATGGTTGAGATTCATTGAAAACATATAAATGGGTCAATATACAAAATTTGAGAAAGATTTGAGGTGATTTGGACTGATTTGGTATCAAAATTCATAGTTAAAATCTAGTTCAAAAATTTTTTCTGCGACACATGTATCAAACATATATCACAGTAGGTATACATGGATATACATGTGATACATATTTGATACAAATATGATACATATGTGATACACAAATGATACACAGAGTGATACACCTATTATTTTTTCATGTTCATCCTCTACTTCGAATTTTCAATTCAAACCACCTCAAAACTCCACCAAATCATCCCAAAAGTGAGATTCAAGTTTCTTAAGATGTACCCAATCTATTCTAATAACACTCATTCATAAGAAAGCAAAAATTTGACCTTCTTTGCTTACAAATAGTTATTTGGCTAATATTAGTAATATTTTATGAATTGACCAATTTTTGTAATAAGCTACTTATAAATGGACATAGCTGGTATTTTCCTAATATTTAGTATTTTAAATGAGAAAGTACATATTTTCATAATTAAAAAGTAAGATAAAATTGTTGATTGTAAATTGAGAAAAGAACCTTTTTTTTCAAAATCAATCTCCGGACCATAAATTGAGAAAGAATTCGATTATTAATTCATAACTCAAAAAAAGGTTGAAACTTTATTGCAATTGCAAAATGTGCCCTTGATAAATTTTTAGCAAACAATAAAATATTAAATTATAAAGTATATCTCAATAGAGATTAAATGGACCAGATAAAGTTATTAATAACTTTACATTAAAAAACTAGAAAAAATAGAATTTAAATGAACTTATATATGAAACATTTTTTTTTTTTATTAAAAAAAAAGCCTTTCATTGAAGTTTTGCTTTAGGCCTTAGTGTGTCAAATGGCTAGGGTCAGTTTGGACGAATTGAAATGAGTTGATTCTATTAGATGAGTCGTAACATAATCTTAAGAATTTACTTATGTCAAAATAAATTGGGTCAAAGTTGATTTAGGTAACAAGTACCACCAAAGGATGTGGTGCAGTGGATGAGACTACTCTTCCCTTAACTAGAGGTCTCGGGTTCGAGCCCTAGATATGAAAAAATCCTTGGTAGGGAGCGCTTTCCCCCGAATGGGTCCCTACGCGATGCGAATCTGGATATAGTCGGGCTCCAATGCGGGTATTGAATACCGGGTGAAAAACCAAAAAAAGGGTAACGAGTCAAAAACATTAGCGGTTCAACTAAAAATTGGGATGAGCGAGTTAGATTTCTACAGGTTAAAATGATGCTTACAGGTTGTCAAATGATAGATTAAATCATGTTCTGATGCGATAAAACATGTTTTGAGTCAATAAACAAGTATTGACTTAATCAACTAGTCCAAATACTCGAGTCAAAGTAGGTTAGTTCAAGATCAAAATTGATACCTCTAATTTGAAGTGGCGATCAATAATATTAAGATAAATTATATTTCACTTTGAAATTACCTTACTTTATTGGGAATCTTAGGCAAATACCCAGACGACAGAAAAAATTTACCCCCCCTACCCACAAATGTTTTAAATACCCATAAAGCCAACCAAGCCAAATCAAGTTAAGTCAAGCCAAACCAAGTCAAATCAAGTTAAGTCAAGCTAAGTCACGCGGGTTGGTAGGGTAATTATTTTTTGTTGGCTAGGTATATATTGTTGTAATTAGTTTTCAAATATAGAAAAGAGTAATTATTTTACGCTCAATGGGTATTTTGCATAAGAGAAATTTTCATAAATCACTATAGTTTATAGCCTAATAACTACAATTTGCCTAATTATCATTCGTAGCTACTGTTCAATTATTACTAACTTGTATTACTTATATTCAAACGCGCAACGAATACTGCTTGTATCAATTGCATTCGTTTACGCAATGAATACAACTTGTATCAAATGTATTCGTTCGCGCAATTATATTCATTAGTGCAATGAATATAATATGTATCAACTGTAACCAAGGCGAAGTACAATGATGTTTATAAAGGATACATCGTATATAGGGGTGTATACAAAGGATACATATTTGTTCGTGCAACGAATACAACTAAGGCGAAATACATAAATGCATAAAAGTAAAATATTCTTGTTGAGATTCAAACTCAAGACCTTCACTAGCTAAAGCATGCGCTCTAACCAACTAAACTATAAGAGCTTGTTTCTCTCTTATTTTATTTCAAAACAATTAAGCTATTATTTTATGGATTTGCTATAAAATTTAAAATATAACTACGAATGGTAAATACAGTGTAAATGTTTGATGTATAACGTAATTTTTCCTTTGCATAATTTGCTCTACTTTATTGGCGTTGGGAATGGTTTTTTATTGAAGTAGGCCTCTCTCAATGAGCCTAAACGGATATTAATTACTGAAGAATTGACACTATTTAGCCACTTTTAATAGTCTTATCTAGGATATATCCATTAGTTATAATGTCTTAAAAGTGTAAGTATTTTGTTTTTGCACTTCTTTTTCTTCTTCTTCTTCTCCCATATTTCTTCTTGACTGTGGCATCTGGACTTTTGATGAATACTCCTGACTTAGCAATAAGGTGGTGAAAAAGCTTCAAATTTATGGTGATTGCATAACGCCAGAGTGATAGTATGCTTCAAATGTGGTTCAAGCTTGAAATAGCATTGAAATTCAAACTTCAAGATTCAAATTCAGGTCATTGGAAGAAATATGTGTTTTCAATAGGAAAATCTTACGGGAATGTATATAAAAAGAAGATATTCTTTACCAACAACTAGACAACTATGAAAGCAAATCTGCTCTAACGCAGTATACAAAAGCCAAAAACGAAAGTAAGCAAAGTAGATCCCAAGGTAAGCTTCAAAGATAGAGTACTTGAAAATCAACTATTTGAGTCTATGGATTTCATCTCCTCGGTTGAAAAACAAAGACTTTACAAACCTTGGACCAAAACACTAATTATCAAACTAATAGGTAAAAGAATGGGTTATAACATTCTTCTCACCAAAATACAAAAAATCTGGAACACCTCTGACCCACTAAATCTTATAGACCTTGATAATGATTTTTACCTTAAAAGATTTTTATCGGAGAACCTATATACCACTTTTCTGAATAATTGACTATGATTTATTAGTTCACAGTTCCTCTCTATTAGGAAATGGATACCAAAATTTAATTCCAACAATGTCCAAATTACTTTTTCTTCAATATGGGTGCGCCTTCAAGAATTGCCTACAGAATATTACGACCTAAATATACTCCAAAAAATTGGAAACACAATTGGTATAGTCCTAAAAATTGACAGTTGTACGACACACACAATACGGGGAAGGTACGCCAGACTATGCATCTTAGCACCACTGAGTAAGCCTCTACCTACGAATGTTATGATATGCAAGCATCTACAGGAAATAGACGATGAGGACACAAACTCACTGTGCACATCGTGCGGATGCTTGGGCCACAATCACTATCAATGCCCACAACGAAAAGCTACCTAACAGACGGAGCAGTCAACCTCAGAAGTACGCCATCCCAAGACAAGTGGAAAATAATCACTTACACAAAACAAGAGGTACGCTACTAATAAAGCTTCAGAATTAGATGTAGATGGAAAACAAAGAGACAAAGGGAAAACTAAAAATTCCGAAAACACTGGAAAAGAAAAAGGAACAACAACAACAACAACCACCTAGTAAAATTCCACTAATGGGACCTGGGGAGGGTAATGTGTACGCAGACCTTACCCCTACCCCGAAGGAGTAGAAAGGCTATTTCCGAAAGAGACTCGGCTCAAGAAAACAAAAAGGCAAAAGGACAAAAAGGAGACAATATTAGTATCATCACAACAATCATAGGAAAAATAAGAACATCATGAAATCCAGAAGAAAGATACAAAGCAAAGGGAGACAATATTAGTATCACCGCAACAAGCATAAGAAAATAGGAACACCATAAAATCTAGAAGAAAGATGCAAAGCAAAAACGATAGCTAGTAAATAGGACCTGCACTAAAAAGCAAAATAGTAAAATATAACATTGCCACTAGCTATCTTAGACAAAACCCCTACATGGCTAGTCCCACAATAGTACAAAGTAAGGCACGACTCAACTACCTCCTAACCTACAACCCTAATATTCGACCTCCACATCTTCCTATCAAGTGTCATGTCCTCGGAAATCTGGAGCCTCACAATATCCTGCCTGATCACCTCTCCCAAATACTTCTTAGGCCGCCCTCTACCTCTTCTCGTGCCCTCCACAACCAGCCGCTCACACCTCCGTACCGGAGCATCTGGGCTTCTCCTCTGAATATGTCCGAATCATCTAAGCCTTACTTCCCGCATTTTGTCATCAATGGGAGCCACGTGCACCTTTCTCCCGAATATCCTCATTCCTAATCTTATCTATCCTAGTGTGCCCGCACATCCATCGCAACATCCTCATTTCTGCTACTTTCATCTTCTGGATATGTGAGTTCTTAATGGGCCAACACTCAGCCCCATACATCATGGCCGGTCTAACCACCGCTCTATAAAACTTACCTTTGATTATTGGTGGCACTCTCTTGTCACACAGGACTCCAGATGCTAACCTCCACTTCATCCATCCTACCCCAATACGGTGTGTCATATCCTCGCCGATCTCCCCTCGCACCTGGATAACCGAACCAAGGTACTTGAAGTTGCCTCTACTCGGGATGACCTGCGAATCAATCCTCACATCCACGCCCAATTCCCTAGCTCAACGTTGAACTTACACTCCAGGTATTCCGTCTTCGTCCTGCTCATCTTGAAACCCTTAGACTCAAGAGCATGTCTCCAAACCTCCAGCCTCTCGTTAACACCGGCTCGCGACTCATCAATCAGAACTATATCATCGGCGAATAGCATGCACCATGGCACATCCCCTAGAATATGGTGTGTTAACGTGTCCATCACCATGGCAAATAAGAACGGACTGAGCGCAGAACCTTGGTGTAACCCCATTACAACTGAAAAAGAAAAAGAAATTGAAAACGGAAAAGAAAAAGAAAACAAAAAAGCGAAATTAGAATAGAGGAAGAAGCGAAAGAAAAAAATGGGGAAAAAATAGAGGCAATGATTACATCAGAAAGTGATGTAACTAGACATACCAAATTTACGTTGGAAACAAGAAAATGTATTTCTTTTGAGCCCAAAAAAGAAATAAATGACTCTCCAAGCAGCAAAAGGGATATCTATAGTTACTAAAAATAACAAGTTTGCCATCTTAAACGACCATGTGTGGGAACTTCAAAACAAAAATACAAAAATACAAAAAAAAAATCTAACCAATCCAAATCACCAGCCAAAATATATGTTACACACTCTCATTTCCAATTCACATCAACTGCACTTACAGTACCAACAGAACAAAAGCCTCATACGATAAAACCCATAAATAGAAAAATACCTGAAACTACAAAAACCACCTTTCCACGAGCCCCACCAAACATCACCCCAAACGAACAACCCACAAAATCCCAACCGTCAAATCTGCCCCCACTTTTGGATAATACACATAAATCTATTCCCATCACATTTAATGGGCTGGCTCCTTCTAAGGCTCCGTAAATATTTTACCTAAAATTTGGAGTTTCGTAGTGTTGAAGTAGGCTTATGTATTGACGTATGTAGAGACGCGGTACAGACTTTTTGGGTTGAATAATGCGTTGGGGATGAAGGAAAAATTTTGGCAGAAAAAGATATTTTTGCGGCCCACTATGCGACCGCAGAATGAAGCAGAAAACTAGGCAAAGTTTGGGCGGTATTGTGCGGTCAATATGCGATCGCAAAATCATTTCGCGGGACGCACATCGATCGCGGAACCAACATGAAAATTTTTCGGAGGGAGGTTCTGCGGCGCATTATGCGACCACAGAACAGGTTTGCAGATCGCACGATGGCCGCAGAGTGGGGCAGAATTGCCTAGTTTCGGAGGACCATTTCGCGGCCCATTTTGCAGACCGCAAAAGCATTATGCGATCACATATGCGACCGCCGATCGTGTTTCAGAGCTTTATTTTTCTGGTTTTGTAAACCCGACCCCATTCTTTTAAAACAATGTTAAGGGTCATTTTAGAAGGTTCAAACTCACATTTTAGAGAGAAAGGACGGTGGTCTATAGTGATAAAAGGAGTTCTAAGTCATTTATTCATCAATCTTTGTCAACCCTTGAAGATTTCTCTAGGATAACTCACAAGGTCTTCAACCAAAAGGTAAGATTCTACACCCTAACCCTTAATTTCGGAATTTAACTAAAAATGGGTAATGTAAAGCAATTCTTGGGTGTGTGAGTTATTTATTTTATATGCATGTACCATCTAGGATAGTAGGGAGATTGTTGAGCTCTTTTGGGTGAACTTTGGGTAGTGGGGTGAAAGAATCTACCATAGAAGGACCTTAAAAACTTAATGTACGCCTAGTTTTTGGTAAAATACTGAAGTGTGCTAGAATTATAAACTCCTTCCTAATTTGTGTTCAATTTCGCTATATCTCTAAATAAATCAAAGTGACTAGGATCTCCGGAACATTATAGTAAATTAAAAATCTCGAGGCGAGGTATGTTGGCTAAACTTCTTTGTTAGAATTGAATTCCCACGATGATCTTGTAAGTCCCGAGTTGTCCATTATGAATTGACTTTTCTGAATAAGTTGGCGTCGGATGATGGATATGTATGAATATGTTTAAATGTGTTTTAGAATGTTCTTATTATATTGTGATATTCTTCGGGAGAGTATTTGAAGTATGAGTTTGTATTAAAATATTGTGACTTTAAGTCAAGTCCAAATGAAAGTGATCACATCAAATTGTATAAGAGATCGTATGTGCCTAAGACCCTAATTCGCTCAAGTATATATTTAAAGTCTTAATTTGAAAAGCCTTGTTGTTGATTATCCATGATAATGATTGAAAATGGAATACTGAGCTTGAATTATGAAATACGGCCAATGTGCCAAGAATGATATTGCGTTATGGCCAATAATGCCAACAAAATGAATGACATGTAAAAGAATATGAATTGAGTAGTAAATAATAAATACCTCGGGAGTATCGCTTAGCCACCGAGGAAGGGTAGGTCGGAACAACCTAATCCCGAAACTAGTGACTGAGGGGTAAATCCATGTGTTAATGTGATGAGACTGTTTTCCCTTATATGGGATGAGATTGGTGTGTTGAGATATTTTCCCCCTTAAATGGGATGATATTATTGCTAGCGAGATGTGATGTGATGTCGATCCACACGACATTGTGGTGAGATGGCATAGCCGATCGGGCTGAGATCGGACGCCATATCGCGCACATGGTGGTATTGTGAGTGTACGTCTCAGGGTGAGACGGCTTAGCCGGTGGGGCTGATCGGACTCCATGCTAAAACATTGTGGTGTATCGGCGCTAAAGATCTCCCAACTTAAATTACCGAGACCTATTTGAACCTTAACTTGACACCTTGATACTGTTTGAGTCTTTTATTAATTTGATATTTTATTCTCCGTTTACTGTTGCTCGTTCTACTGAGATGGTGTTTAGTTTTACATACTAGTACTATTCCATATGTACTAACGTCCCTTTTGCTAGGGGCGATGTATCTTTAATGGATGCATATGGTTCCATAACATGTGGTATTGATCAGTGATAGCAACACACCCTCTCCTCAACTGATTTGATGAGTCCCATTTCATTTCGGGGTACATAGCATTTTGAGGTATAGCCGGGGCCTTGTTGTCGGCACTGTCGTAGCACTCTTTTGTTCTTGTTAGAGGCTCTGTAGACATAATGTGAGTTGTGTCTGTTTTTAGGAAAGTTAAAACTAGCAATATTGTAATTGTGTCATCTGTTCCACTTTAACTATGATTGTACAATATATTGTTTTGAACATTTGTTAAGGACGAAACTAATGGAAATGAAATGGTGTTGTTCACATTATTTCTTAATGACCAATTAATCAAATACATTCTTCTCTTTATTTGTGGGTGAGTTGGATAGACGACATTGTGCAAGATTGCTCGACCGGGGTAACTCTGTTGAGCGCCGGTCGCGCTCTTTGAGGTCGGGGCGTGACAATCCTACCCTTCCGCCTACCCCTAAACATATCAATACCACTCATTCCTCTTCTATCACCCCTAACCCAGCCCCTACTTCCAAACACCAGACACCATGTTACCTCCCACCCATTATAACCTCTCTGAAGGAATGCCAATTAGAAACGTCTCACACGCTTACTCAACTATCCCACTCGCCACCACTTAACAACGCATTAAATAATGCCGAGGCAGTACCAAAGCTATCACTGGAACCACTACTACTACCAATGCCACTAAAATCACC
The DNA here is from genome assembly GCF_000390325.3 of Nicotiana tomentosiformis. Classification (NCBI taxonomy): domain Eukaryota; kingdom Viridiplantae; phylum Streptophyta; class Magnoliopsida; order Solanales; family Solanaceae; genus Nicotiana; species Nicotiana tomentosiformis. The sequence goes on along the minus strand of NC_090815.1, from coordinate 12,568,331 downwards.
ACTATGGTTGCCATCACAGGGAAGAAGAAGACTACCAACCCCATCACAATAACCAACTACTACTTCCAAACGACGATCATCCCCATCCCAACTGTCATCAACCACCAAATCTACTACAATCAGATAAGCAACAATATGTATGGCCTCATGAACCAGTAGTGGGTTACACTACATTACATTCAGCAGGATCCCAATACCTACCACTCACATGTAAACCAGAATCCGGTGACCCCCACCCAGCAACAAGCGGCCCTGATACTAGAAATAACCCAAGAGTTAATCCAGATGATACAACAAGGTCTCTATACTAATTACTAGGCAATAACAGCGCTATAGTCACTATACACCAGGAGATAGCAACCTTGGATCTTGTCCAACAACTAGGCAACCACAACGCACACCAACAGCAGGAACCTCACCCTCCCCTCATAACCAGGAGGAGACTGCATCCCCACAAGCTAATTGGTTGCTATTGTCACCAGAACAAGCCCTGCCGGAGAACCTGGATATTGAGGACCAACTAACACCACTAGATCCATTATCCCCTTTGAACATAGAAGAGGCAGCGGCTATAGTTCTCGAGCCCGAACAACTGGCGCCAAACATCCTCGATCAAATTCTCCGGAACATCACACTACAGGAATCACTGTCAATGACCCTCAACGAAAACAGACAAAAAAGGTGCTTCATAATTGTTCCAACAAATGTCCTGATGATAGCTATGAACATCCACTCCTACCCACTCTCAATCCTTCACAAATATACTATACTAATAAATCCAACACTGACGGTGAAGGACATTCTGACAGACAATGGGATGGACCACCCACTGACCGCCCATCTGCGTATGTCACTAGCTTCGGGAGGGAGTTCGAGGATCGTCAATGAGCCCCCAAATGAAGATACTCCTTTGGGACTGCAAAGGGTGTAACAACCCAAAATTCAGGTGAAACTTCAAGGACCGCATAGACTGGAACAAGCCCTCCATCATATGCCTTACAAAGACACGCATGCAAAGCCACTACGACCTCATGGAGTTTGTCTCTGTAAGAGTTTACTGCTGACCCTGTTACCACCATTGATCAGGAGATCCACATCAATATTCAGGTAAGAGGAACATCTCACAGTTGGCTTTTATCCTTAGTTTACGCAAGTACAAATTTAGCTAATAGAAAAATATTATGGAATAACTTAGAAATTGTTGCTAAAAACCATACTTTGCCTTGGCTTCTCTGTGGGAATTTTAATGAAGTAACATCGGCCTTTGAAAAGTTTGGAGGAAGGCCAATTAATAATACTAAGATTGCTGCCTTTATATAATGCCTAGACAATCTTAATATGATTGACCTATGGTTCACGGGGCAAAGGTTCGCGTAGACAAATAAAGAAAAAAAAGGGGCCACCAAATTTTGGAAAGATTACACCGCTTTCTTGCCAACCCGGAATGGGAAGGGACATACCCAGATGCGATTGTGTCTCATTTGCCACATACGCACTCTGACCACTATCCCGTCATCTTGAATCTAACAAAATCTATAGAAAAACCACACCACGTATTCTGCTTTGAAACAATGTGGCTAAGCCACCCTGACTTTAACAGTATTGTCAATTATCACTGGTCAAACAATATTAACTACAGGAACTCCATATCATCCTTCACGAAACATGCCGAGTCTTAGAATAAGAGCACTGTTGGAAACATTTTTAAAAAGAAACAAATCTTACAAAATAGAATACTATGTATCCAAAATATGCATCTTACTCACAAAAGAGATTTCCACATAGACCTTGAGGAATAACTCATTTGCAAATATAATGGAATCCTAAAAACGAAGAGGATTTCGGAAACTAAAATCTAGAGTCCAATGGATAAATGATGGTGATGCCAATACTAAATTCTTCCACATTTCGACTATATAACGAAGTAGGAAAAACAAAATCCTAGGGCTAAATGACTCAGTAGGCAACTGGGCTTTTGACCTACAAAATATATGAAGCATTATCTTAAAATACTTTACAGATATCTACACTACTGAATTACACTTTTGTTCTAAACATGTTACCCATAATCCAAGCACTTTCAATATTCTCAGCGACAGTGATAAAGTGTTCCTTAGTAGAGACCTAAATACACTTGAAATACACAAAGCAATTAAATTTTTTAAGCCACTCAAAGCACCCGGTCCAGATGGTATTCACACGATTTTCTTCCAGAAATATTGGGCGGACACATATTCCTCGATCGTTAACACATGCTCACAAGCTTTCCAAACCATCACAATTGACCCTAAGATAAACAAGACATATATTTATCTCATCCCTAAAATAAACAACCCACAATACATCTCCCATTATCGACCTATTAGTCTTTGTAATACGATCTACAAGACAGTCACAAAAATCATTGTGAATAGGATACAACCTTTCCTTAACAAAATAACCAGCCTTACTCACTGCAGTTTCATCTCCGGTCGGTGGGCTATTGATAATGCTATTATAGTTCAAGAAGTAATTCACTCTTTCAAAAAGGATCCAGGTAGTATAGGGAAAATGATGCTTAAATTAGATTTAGAAAAAATATTTGATCCCCTGGAATGGTCCTTCATTAGAAATTCCCTACATACCTTAAACTTTCCTACCAAATTGATTAATCTAATTATGAACTGCATCTCAACATCATATACTTCTATAATAGCCAATGGTGAACTAACAAAATTCTTTGAACCCTCTCGTGGTATACGCCAAGAAGACCCATTACCCCTACCTCTTTATTATCTGTATGCAATCAATTACTAGATATATTGAACATGCTGCAGATATCTGTCAATGGAAACCTATCAAAATTAGTCAAACTGGCCCACCCATATCTCAGCTACTATTCGCATATGATATTATCCTATTCTCCGAGGCAAATGCAACTAGTGCTGCTTCGATCATAAATATATTCACCTACATCACCCAACAATCTGGCCAGCGGATAAACTTCATAAAATAAAAAATCCTCTTTTCAAGGAATGTAGATAGCAATACTCATAGCATACTCTCCACAATGCTTAACATTAAGGTAACTAACAATGTAGGGAAGTATCTTGGCTTCCCAATCACTAATCTACAACCAAAAAGCTCTGATTATCAATTCATACTTGATAGACTGAATACAGGGCTAGAAAGCAAAGTTCCTAACCCAAGTAGAAAGAACCACGCTTATCCAGTCAGTTCTGACATCTATACCTACACACTCCATGCAACTCAACTATCTACCTACGTCTACTAGAAAACATATAGACTGTATTTAAAGGAACTTTCTTTGGGGCTCAATCACAGAAAAAAGGAGAGTCCACCTTGTTAATTGGGATACCGTGACATCCCCAAAACAAGAAGGAGGACTAGGTCTTTTTAATTCCGAGAGAAAAAATTTAGCTCTTCTTTCCACCATTCTTTGGCGCCTACACTATAGCCCCAGCATTCTATGGGCAAAGGTGGTAAGTCATGAATGCAAGGTAAGACAGGAACACAAAGACTTCATCACAACTGCAGCTGACTCTTATGTGTGGAAAAGCATTGCTAAAGCTCATCCATTCTTCGCAAAAGGATTAGCCTGGAATGTAGCGAATGGCAACCACATCAACCTTTGGAAAGATAACTGGATCATTGCACAACTGCCTTTGAGGTCTCTCATCCAAGGTCCACTAACAAATACGGACTTAGGGACAAATCTCTCACACATATTACAACCAAATTCTTGGGATCTAAGCCAATTATCCTTTGAACTCCCTGCAAATATCCAATCATTAATCCACAACACCTATATACCATTCTCCGAAAATGCCAAAGATAACTTCTTTTGGAAACCAACCAATGACGGCTCCTTCAATACAAAGATAACCTATTCTTTAATTAGGAATTGCCTATCTACACAACCACCAAGGGACTTCGAACACTCTTGGATATGGAAAGCCAACTGCCATAACAAACTAAAACACTTCTTGTGGCTACTAACCATAAAATGCCTACCTACAACATCCATGTTATACTACAGAAAAATAATTCCATCACCCATTTGTCCCCACTACAATCTAGTGGAAGACATATAACACATCTTTCTCCATTCCCCACGCAACACCCTTATCTGGAACACCTTACATATAGACTTTAATCCACCAAATTTCAGTATGTGGATTAAAGAACTATGTAATTCCACTAACTCAATAACTCTACCAAACCAAACACAAGTCCCATTATCCATTATCATACCCATTACTCTATGGCATATCTTGCTACACCGCAACAACAACCTATTCAAAAGAACCTCTACAACAATCGCCAGCAACACACCAGTTGCCCAAGCTATTAAATACCTCTGCCTCACCAAACAGAGAACAACTCACCATCAATCTACAAGAATTCAAGTACGGTGGGTGCCACCACCACAAAACATCTATAAACTCAACATAGATGACACACACACACAAAAACTCCAACTTTGGAGGAGCAAGAGGAATCATTAGAGATTTCCAGGGTAACTGGATAGCAGGGTTATCCAGCCGTGTTGTGGCCAATACGCTACTACAAGCGGAACTTACAACCCTATTGAAGGGACTGGAGCTGGCCTTTACCAAAAACTTAATGCCACTGGTTGTGGAAACCGATTGTCTGGTATTGTCAATAATCATAAACTTCACATGACTAATGATGCTCACATAACTTCACTAAATGATTGCAGGTTCCTCCTTGCAGCAATGGATCAGCCACTAGTCAAGCACATATACCGTGAAGCAAACTCAGTCGCACACGTTCTAGCACATTACGCAAGTACACATATGCTGGAATGATATGCTGAATGTGAAGACACTTTTTGGGACACAATGCCTTTATTCGCTTTCTTTAGTTACCCCAAAAACTTGTTAGGAACTGCATTGTTAAGATCGGTTCCATGTTGTAATAACACTTTTTAATTTCTTTCTTTAATATATCTCGTCGTTTTAGTAAAAAAAAAACTAGTCATTTTAGTCATGTTATCAAGAATAGTCAAAAGAACTATCAATGATATACAACATTCAAAAAACTTAGGGAAAAAAGAATTTTTTTTCATCGAGTATTGTTGTTATTCGTTGAAAACACATACATGAGGCAATATACAAATTTTGACGAAGTTTGAAGGTGAGTTGGGCTAGTTTGGAGTCAAAATTCAATTATCAATGATATACAATATTAAAAATATTAGGTAAAAAGAAATATTATCAATGACAATGGTTGGAATTCGTTAAAAACATATAGATGAGGCAATATACAAAATTTGAGCAAGTTTGGAGGAGATTTGGATGGGTTTGATATCAAAATTTGTAGTTAAAATCGAGTTTAAAAATTTCGTTTGCTACACATGTATCAAACTTGTATCATGCATGTATCTCACACACATATATACATGGATATACATGTGATACACATTTAATACACATATGATACATATGTGATATACAAATGATACACAGTTTAATATACATATCGTACTAATAATTTATGGGCCATAACCGGTAATTTTCCTTTGAAGAATTAACCCAAATAGCCGTCCACCTTATCACTTAAACTAAAAATAGCCAATGAATGTATAATATATGCATAATTTATGTATTACATGTGCATAATTATGTATAATCAATGTATAATCTATATTTGTTTAAAGATCCCTTTTCCTTTTCCATATTTTGGCTATTGGTACTTAGCCCAAAGTGGGCTTATGTAATCAGTTATTCGATTCACGTAGACAAGTTTGAAAAAGGCAAAATTTAACACTGCCCCTTTTACTAACGAAGGGTGGGGGTGATATTTGTTGGGTTGACTTTGTGCAGGTTGACTATCCAATTCTCACTGAAAAAGGGGAAATCACATGCTAAAATATTTAAAAAAAATACACACATCCTTATTAAAAAAAAAAGGAAAATCTTGTTTGTGCTTTTTGGTAGGAGAATACTTTGTGAAAAAACATTTTAAAAAATTAGTATTTAGTGTTTGATTGCCAAAAAAATATTTCTTAAAATAAAATATTTTCACCAAAAAAAAAAAACGACTTTATTGTTTATGAGCGAAAGTTATCTTTTCCCTAATTTTATAGTATCATTGTTAACGACCATTACTCAGACACTGTTACTATACTTACAAAATAGTTTTTTAATTCATCAATCTTTAATTTTAAAGATTCTAAAGATTTTTCATTCTCAACCAAGCACGGAGAACATGTTCTAGAAAAGTATATCCCACTTTATGAAATTATTTTTCATTTTTTTAAAATTTAAATTCTAACCTAAAATGTATTTGCAAGTCAAAAAATATCTTGTTAGACAGTATCTCTATAAAACTTAATAACTATTGTTCCAATAGATTACACTAAAACACACAAAAAAAGCGAACAATATTTCACTAATTAAAAGCCAAAACTCAAAATAAACTACTCAACAAAACTTTCATGGCACTTATGACATATCCAACACTAACACATCATCTTCATCAAGCACATTTGAATCCACTTGTGATAAGATTGTATCAAGATCTTCGTTTCATCTATATATCAACCATTCATATGCAATATTAATTAGTTAAACATTAAGAATTAACTAAAATTTAAGAACTAATAACATTTAAATAAATCTTTTTGTTTTATCCCTCTGCCTGCCTCGTCCATGCCTAATGGGCCGGGGACTTGCTTGGGCTGGGCTAAAAGAGCATCACTCTTAGGTGGGGTTCAAAAATCTTAGCCCAGCCCAATTAAACCACGGGCTTGGCTAGGCCGACACAAAGTGTTAATGCCCAGGGGTGGATTAACTTTAGGTGAAGTGATGTCACGTGACACCGATTAGTCCGAAAATTTTACAAAATATACAGTATATATATTTGATGTGCAAAAATAAAAAAACTTCCCTAGATAATGAGTTGACATTATGTGGCTAATCTGCACTAAGCGCAATGGCTAGGCGCTTTATAATTCATGCAAGGTTAGGTTTTGGGTTCGAACCCTAACCACGACAATATTTTTGTTTTTTAAAGTTTTTGAGATTCAGTAATAAAAAAACTAAGTCGGGAATTGGAAGTTCGAACCTATGACCTACACTAAGGTCGTTAAACTAACCACACCATCGAGCCAAAGCCAGTGGTGGGTCAAGCGCCCTTATTAACTGGGATATACCCATCAAATGAATACATCACAAAAGGGGCGTAGGCACCTTATTCCAAAAGGTATCACGTGATACCGTTTTGTCGAGTTTTGTTTGTAATATGTATGTATAAATAATAAAAGAAGTTAAAATAATGCATATAAATATAAAAATAACACTGCTTATCGTCACAATGATTTATTCATTTGTTTACTATTTTAAATATCGACATACACCGCTTATAAAAATTCTTGTGTACGCCACCACACGCAGCTATGCTTGACGGCTTATGTGATAATATTTTTTAATTTCAAGAATGGCTAATATGATTATTAATAAATCTAATCTACTAAATTCAAATATTCCACTTGATCAACTAGGATTAAGAATCTCATCAAGTTATTTACTTGGTACTCCTCTACTTGATTTAGCCACACGCCTTCACCTTTACAAAGGAGATTTAAGATTTTTTTGTTAGTACATATCCGAATAAATACTCTTTATAAATTAACTAGTTTTACGTTAGTTGTCAATTCATATATAATTTTTTTTTGTGCCGACGGAGTTTGACGTTATTGTTGTTATTGTACCCTAAAAAAACTATCGAATAAATAGTTCCAATGAATCTTGACCAATATATATTATATACTTACGTAGAGCGTCCTTCCATTTCCCAAAATAACATGCGTACAAACAGCTTTATTTGTCGTTATGTTTTCGTAGTATATTAATCGTAACAATAGTATAGTTAATATTACACGAGTACTTAGTCTTCTCCCAGCTAAAGTTTGATAATAACTGAACAGTATAATATTCTATTAGATCACTTCTCTGTTTTTTATATTCATGAAATAATGTAAACGCCTCTAGAATAGCCATAAGCCTTTTATTATAGGTTCTACCTATTTATTAGAGGGCAAAGTAAACGTCATAGTCCTTTGTTATTCCCTTAATTACTGGCATTCGTATACCTAATTATTTGACTCTATCAAATATTTTAACTTAATAAAAATATGCGTTGCAATAAATATATATCAAGTCGCTTGCCTTAGTTTATACTATTGAATATAATTGGTTTCATCATATAGAATGAAGTCAATGATATTATTAATTGTGCTATGATTAAGGAAGTTAGTTTCCAAATATGTACGTGTTCTCTTCTGAATCTAGTAATGCAAATAAATAAGGATGGACATAATGTACCTAGGATTAATTGTTATGTCCCAAAATCGATTTAACTTGCAATAATTAATCCACTCATTATCTTAAATGACACTATATATAGCCGTTCTCAAAATAATAGCAATATATATATATATATATATACAAAAATTATACAAATTCTATATATTTTTTCGGCTACCGAATATAAATAGTTTCTAGCGCGGGCTAAAAGTGAAAAAAGCCCTATGAATTTCTCACGAATTTTGAAGGGCTTCAAATATATATCCAAACATATTATTATCCTCATTATGTCCCTCTAATTATTCTTTGCTCGATGAATAGTTTGATTAAGCAACCATGACATATTGATTTTAGTTCTATATTTGGTTATTTGAGATAAGCTTCATTTATATGAGCTATAAAATTAAAACAAATAGAGGTTTTAAATAAGCACCCTTCTAAAGTGGAGAGTTCAAGCTCCATCACTCGCGTATTATTTTCTTCTCCTTCTCATTCCCGCTCCCTTGATGTAATAAAATTTATCTTTTTACGAAGAAAAAAAAATGAGGTTTTAATCAAGCACCCTTCTCTGAGTTAATGAATAATTTGTACTGAATAGTAGTAATCCTTGTTTATACAGGGTTAATAATGTCGTCAATTTGAAAATTCTAAACTTCTATCAAATTGAGCTTTCTAATTATGTAAAATAATTGAATTATGAAACTTTAACAAGTCTATTAGAAAATCAAATTAGTAATTTTTATACGAAGATGAGACCAATTGAGCAATTTTAACAATTCAGCTTTTTTCATGTATTCAGTTAGTCGAGTAAATTATTAATTAGTCACCCGTGGGAAAACTGTATGGATTCTAGCAATAATTGTGTAGATTGAAACTTTGGCATAATGAGGGCGCAAGTAGGACAATGTTACATGAATGCAAATTATGTCATCATTTTGGACTTCATTAATTATTTTATTATCGTGGGCATCGTGGGGTGATGCATGTCGCAATTAAACCAGCCATGCAAACGTTGTACGAAGTATCATGCATTCACACAATATCTGGAGAAGGATTACGTCCCAAAGGGGCGTAATGTAGGCAACCTCCCTGATGTAAGTATCGGTGGCTGATTCTATGACTCGTACACGTAACCTATACGTACATGAAGAAAACTTTATCGTTGCTTCAAGACTCCCCTTCATTACAACTAGTAAATATACCTCCGATATAGAGCCGGAGTCAACATCTAAACTTTGTGGGTGTTAAATTCAAGAATAGCGGCATCAAATGTTAGTTACCAGATTCTGAAATAATTTTTTTTACAAATTTAATAAAATTTTAAATATAAATATAAAGTTTGAACTAAAGTTATTAGGTTCGACTGAATTCGTAGTTAACCTTCTAGTTTCGCCTCAACTTTCGATCGTAGGCTCCTTTGTTTGAAGACGCGAACATTAATAGGCTCTACTTCAACTTGCAAAATTACATTAATTAAAGAGACAATTGGCTCAAAATAGTATATCAAGTCTAGTCTATCTAGACGGCATTGTCTATCCATTCCAAAGTAGCTCTCCTCACTATCTTTCTTCTTTGGAAATTGTAACAAATCAATGAATGCAGATCAATCATCATATACCACAACGAAGTTGGAGCCTTTTTTCAGTCAATTAATAATACTACATGACCAAACACTACTAAAAAAAACATAAATTAGCAAAAGACAAATTCTATTGTTAAACAAAAAATTTCGTCGCTACTCTTATATATTTAGAGATAATTTTTTAAAAAATTCGGTTAGCTACGAGAGATTTAACAACATATTAATGACATATTTAGTTGGTTATGACGATTAACCTAAGATCAATGTAATTAGTTGGTTATCAACAAAAACACCAATAAGTGGGATTTTGTTCCAACATCTGCATTGAGTGCAGGCACTGAAAATTGACCCCAAGTATAGTGCATGTCAAAAGGCCATCATTTTCACGTAAATTAGTAAAATGAAGTACGGTAAAAACTTATCGTATTTATATTAAATCAAACAGCTTAATCGGAAGAATTGCAAATTAAAGTGATAATTTATATCACTTCACCATGTTTAACTCATAAAAGGTTATATACTGGGTATATATTTTGCAAAATTACTTGATTTAGTATAAATAACGAGTGTATGTGACGGTCTATTTTTACCTAACAGCTTTAACAAGCTTCCAAGAAATAAGCCTATCACTTATTCACAACACCCAAATATGACGCCAATTAAAGGTTCCTGAAAGAATCAAAAGATAAAAATAAGTCAAAAATATTTAATGGCTATGACATTTTGGGTTTGAAAATGACCTCCCTATAGAAAAAGAACTAAGGGGGTGGGTTATATTTGTATTTCTTTGACTGGGAATATATTTATTGGTATCTGCAAATGGTGATTATCTTTGACTCTTTCATTTGGTACTTTTGAAAAGTGTTAATTTTGTCCAATAGCTATTTAAGGTTACGCTGCAACATTCCTTTCTAGATTTAATCAAATGTATATGATATTATAATATATTGCAAGAGACAATCAGTTTTCGACAATAAGCAAATTAAATGAATAGAAGTTTAAGCATGTACTCCATTCGTTCACTCTTACTTGTTCACCGTGGACATGCTCCTTAAGAAATAATAAATAAAGTGCATAATTTATCATGATACATATACTAAATATTGATGCATATTTTTAATAGATTTGAGATGATTTGAAATGAGTAATTAATACTTTGAGTATAACAAGAAAAAAGAAATTGTCTTCTCTTTATATGCTAAAAGTGACAAGTAATAGTAAAAAATTATTTTTAAAATATTGGACAAGTAAAAGTGAACGGAGGGAATAATAAATAATACTACTAATGTTTTAGTTACAAGAAAAAAGAACAATACTTGAAGAATTTTAGTACACTAACCGGTCATTTGGTAGGATGTATTTGGAAAATAATATATGTATTGGCTTTGTTATTATTAATTTTTTGTTTGGTAGTGTTTTTCAACCTATATATAAGTAATAGATGTATTAGTTATACACCCTATGCATTATTATTCTTATACATAGCAAATCATGACATTAGCAATATTATAGTTTTAATACATGGATAAGTATGTATAAAGATAGAACTACCCTTTCAAAATCTTTTCCAAACCTTCAGAGGGTATTTTTGTAAACAAAAAAATTATGCAATGTATGTTATTTTTAATACGTCAAACCAAATAGTCGATAAAAAATATCCCAACATAACTAATCTCAACATAACTAATCCCAGCATTGTTAATTTACTTTATTCAATAGAGTACTATTCTTATACATCCTACTAAACGATCCCTACTTGTTTTAGGGGAATTTTACATAATTGTCACAGTTTAAAAGATATATAATAAATTCTTAGCATGAAATCCAATATTACAGTTGTGACAGAAAAGTATTTATATTTGTAGCACACAGTTCCATTAAAATAGAAATATTAATTATTTATCCCTATACATAAGCAATTTGAATGAAAAGTTAATAATTCTTTATACAAAAATCATGCCTTTTCCCTCTCTTTTGTCTATTAGCTTTCCTTCTTTTTCTTCATCTTCTTAATTTTATTTTCTGTCGAAACCAATATATTTTTTAAATTTGTTCAATTCGTTTTCTTTTTAATTATCTTTCTTAAATTTTTCTCTTCCTTCTTTCTTCCTTTCTTAACATAACGATCTTACTTCAATAATAATATATGTTAATATATACAAAATGTATATATAAAAAATATATATTGAATTAACACATATAAAATATACATAAAAAATACATCTTCAATTAAGATGACACTTAGACATGTGAAATATACATAAAAAATATATCTTAAATTTAATTAAGATGACATATAAATATACAAAAAAATACATCCTGAATTAAAATGGCACTTGACATATAAATATATTTGAAATATACATTAAAAATATATTTTAAAATAAGATGACACTTCACAAATAAATATACAATAATTATATACATAAAAATATATTTTGAATTAAAGTGATACTTGATATACAAAGTATAAAAGATGTATAAATCAATACATCTTGAATTTATGTGGCATTCATATATGCATCAGATTTTCAAAAATGGAGTGAAGAGGATGAATGTTGGAAAGGGAGAATGGAGATGGACAAAAAAGTACATGTGATTAGTGAGTCAGTTAACTTATTAAATTTTGAGCTTAAATTTTATAATATGCTAATAATGAAATAAAAATTGTACTTTATGGAATAAACAATAAATGATGTATTTTTTTTAAAATAATAATAATTAACAAAGGATCATGCGTGTAAAAAAAGCCTTGTTTTAGTCATCGTATTTGCAACAAAAATTAAACCTTTAGTTCATAAAGCGGCATTAGTTTTCGCTATAATTTTTTAAAAAGATTATAGTTGTTGGAGTTTTCAGAATTTGGAAATTCGTGAAAAATTTTATACTATTGCTTTTTTTAGATGAGATGGTCTACACAAATTAATCATGTTAAATTTGGCAAACTTTTAGTTATTTTATTTTCTTTTTCTATTGTTCATACTTGTAAATTGTAATATGCTCATCGAGTTAAAAAATTTCAAGATTTTTTTTGTCTATTTTGTTATCAGCGTGTTAAATTTTTTGTAAAAGCTCACACTTTTACGAGAAATATCTGTTATATGGATATGTATGTATGTAAAGGAAAAGGTCAAGAAATTGATGCAAGGACTCGTTGATTGACCATTCGCTGCCAAAAATATCCTTTCTTCTAGAGAACGTGCTTTCCGAGTCTAATAGCCCGTTTGTTCATAAAATTTATAATTTTCACTTGAAGATGCATTTTGAAAATTTTTAAAAATTTAAAAAACTCCAAAAAGCTGTTTTTCAAAATTTTCACTCAATTTACTCACAAAACTTCAAAAACAACCAAAAATTATATTCATATCCAAACACAATTCTAAATTTCAAATACTATTTTCACTTGAAAAATATTTTACCCTTATTTTGTAATTATACAATTCTTATGTCCAAACGGCCACTAAAAGTCAAAACTTTGGAAAAGAAACTTCGGTTGTCCAATAAAGAAAAACTATTACAGTGCAGTTTCATGTAATTTCAAAAATTATTATTACTTTCTCAATTCTAAAGTTTATGGACAATCTACTTTCAATAATCCACTTTTCTTTATTACTGTTATTCTCTGCAAAAGAAATAGGAGTATGTATTATTTCGAACACACATGTACTTACAAAGTTAATTTGTTTTTCAGTTCTCATTTTAGTAACAAATAGAAAATTATATATATTAAGTCATTTAATTTCAAAAATGACATGATTGAGCTAATTAAATGAAGCAGTGAAGATTTATATGATCGATCCGCAACTTGTTTGAGTTGAGACAGCTGTTTTTATTGTTGTATTCAATTTAATAATGTTTATATATTTTTTTACAGTGTCTTTAAGACCTCTTACTTTTTCATTTTAATTAAGGCTTCAGTATTCAGGGCCAACTTGTTCCAAAGAAAAGAAATAATAAAAAGGAAAAAAAGTATCTTTAAGCACAGACGCCAATTTGGGAAGAGTCTCCATCCAATAACTGTGGAATAAGATATACTCCCTCCGGTTTACTTTAAATAATTTATTGACTTTTTTTATTGTCCACAATATTTGATTTTTTTAAATATTAAGAAGAATTAATTTCTTTTTTTCCAAAATTATCATTGAAATAAAGAGTCTTAAAATATCTATTATATTTTAAATTAACAAATTAAGGTTAATACGGTCAATTTTATTATTAATTAATATTAAAAAACAAATTATAAAAATAGCTAAAAAATTAATTAAAGTGAATGAAAAGAGTACTTTTTATTAAATAGTCACCTACTAGGTGCATGACTCTGAAGATTATTAATTATTATTAAAAGATGGTTTTGATCCTTGACTCTGAAGATTGCCGCTTTAAAGGGTACAACTAATGGTTTCATTCACACACAACTATAGCTAGACGTTTGGATAATGTTTAATTTGAAGTTGGAAAAAGAAAGATTATTTAAACTTTGAAATTGGAAAAGCGTGTTTGAAAGTTGAAATAGTATTTGAATATACATTGTACTTTTTTTAAAAAAAAATTGAAGATTTATGAGTGAAAACTATCATTTAACTTGAAATATTTCTCCAACAAAAGTTTGAATATTTCACTAGTATTTCAAATATTAAAGTTCGATATCTGCAGATACTGGATGGCAATCAAATTAATATTTCTTTAAGTAAATATTGAAATGTTATTTATGACCAAAAATGACATTTTATTAACTTATCTCATCCAAAAGATCAAGTTATTGGAATGGAATGCATTCTTTTAGGAGTGAATCTAATTCTTTTTAGACACTAGTACGTAGAGAGAATTTGTTGATGAATGACAATAAAACTTGAACTCAATCTTTAGTCAATAGGAGCCTTACGTTCCTCTTTCTAACCTGATCACCTCAATTCAAGTATAAACTCATTTCCTACTCATCGGGCTGAGGGCACATTTAGTACGGATTTTTTTGGTTTTCAGATTTTTTTTATTACATAAATATTATTTTAATCTTAAATTTGTTAAATTTTTTATAAGTAAATATATGATTAGTAGAAATAAAAAAAATTAATAAACATATGATCTATTAAAATATTTTTATGGGAGAATTTTCTTAATAACACATAATAGTTATTTTTTTGTCGTCTCACATAATTTTTCCTTGATGTACGCTATCAAGGTTAAGCGAATTTAATAATTAAACATAAAAATTAATATGATACCTAAATTATATTTTATTTAATTTTAAATTATCGAAATATCACTTCAAATTCGAAAAAGATATACGAATTTAATAGATCTTGGCATATGAATATGGAAGAACAAAGAGATTGACGCATTTCAATAACACTTGATAAGAAAGTGATCATACAAGCCATTATTTAAAGTTAATAAAAATGGAGCACTATTCTATTAAACATTACATCCCATAAGAGAATCCCAAATATTTCTAGACCTTTTTTTAAAGAAAATTCTATATAAAGCCTTAAGAGTATATATATTTTATAAAAAGTCTTAAAAATATATATATTAAAATTATATATTTATATGTCGGTTTGGTTCGAATTTTTTTACTCAATACTAAACCAAATCAAACCAAACCTAATCGAGTTTTTTAATCGGTTTGATTTGACTTTTCGGTTTGGTGCAGTTTTCCGATTCGGTTTGTACACCCCTAGTGGCACCCCCTTCCATTAGTTTTATGACCTTACTTTCTTTTTATACATGAGAGGTTTACTTTTACACATAAAAGATCTGTTTTTTACACATAAAAAATCTAAAAAAATTATTTATTTAATTTTAAAATTATAAAAAGACATGATGTACAAATATCACGTGTGAACTGTGCATGTACTGTGCTAAAGAACTAAAGAACAATAAAAGTGGTATCAATGTGAACAAAAAAGAAAGAACAAATGCCAAAGACACTTTTAGGCCAAGTCAAAATGGCCGTCTTTAATTTTGTCCTTCCAAAATTATCTGCACACAAATTAAAGGCTTTCCAAAGATTGACAAAATTCTAATGAGCCCAAGTAGACACATGAAAAATGATTTTAACATTTCTATTGTCTTTTTTGTACTATTAATTTTTTAAACATTGATTAATTAAACTCATGAATCATGTGATGAAAAATATAGAATAAATGCAAATAACAAAAGTTGATGCAAATCAATAATTATGAACTTAAAGCATAATTCCCAATCCAAGCCACACACCGTCCAGATATTTGGTCCGATAAATATAAAGGACAAGAAAAGGAGTTTTGCATAAAATAAATTTTAAGTTCTATTTACTTATTGTATAAAAAAAAAAATCTTGGTCGACGTAACTTGACTTGACTAATTCCTACAGGTTATTCGTCCTCTTTTTAAACGTTACCAACTTATACTTAATGTAAACACTTATCTCTAATTGGTTTTAAAATAATTTGATTGTATAAATATATTTAAATCATTACCGGACTAATGAACACCAAAAATATGGTAAAACGAATATATACACATGTACAAAACCGTGTCTTAAGACTGATTAGTACAAGTTTTAAATAAATAATCACCGTTTTCTAAAGTCTAACACTTTCATATTTTAAAACAAGTTTGCAAGTCGCAGATTCAAGGTTTATTGCTGATTTATGCTAATGTTGATTAAAGATACCACCACGATCAAGGGATATGGTCGGGATGGATATAAGATCCTTCCATACTTAACCAGATATCTCGAATTCAAGAGAATAGAAAAAATTCTGATCGGGAGTATTTCCCTCTTTAATGACCTTATGCGGCACGAATCTGAATTAATCGAGCCTCAAAACGGATATCAACACTGGTGGAAAACAAAAAAAAAAAAAAGGAATAAAGATATTGTCTCAAAAATTTGCAACTTTGGTGGATGCTTACGACATACAAAATGTCCACTCATTGACTAATTACCACCAAAAAAATAAGATAACTAAATAAAAAAATATGGACATAAATTTTTACTGAAAAAATCAAGAAGAATCACTAGGGATTCAATCTCCAAAATATATAGTTGACCTTTTAAAACGTAACTGTCGGTGACCTGATCAGATAGATTAATATAAGCTAGATATTAGTATATAACAAGTCACTATAATTAGATCGAAGATCTAAGTGTATTTAGATTAATGCATTCTTAATTATTTATTTCAATTAAAAAAACAAAATCTATTACAAGAGGAATGAGGGAAGCTGGGGAAGAGAACAATGAGAATCGAAACTAATTCAGAATCACTAGATTGGAAGTCTTAGTAAATCATAATTATGCTTGCTTTAAAAGCTTTAAAATAAATTATCAGCATATCATTTTCAAAAATCTTACTCACATTGTAGTGTTTATATCAAATCATATAAATTAATGTGGTTATATGATTTTATGAGATTAATACATATTAATTAATTATGATTAAGTAAAAAATATCTATATGCAAACATATATCATATATCTATTAATTCGGTGTGAATGTCGGTACAAATAAGGTTTTACCTTCTTTTTTTTTTTTTTTTTTTAACCATTTGACATTTTAACGTCAAATTGTTGGCTATTGGTGAAATAGTAATTGTGGGAGCGAGATAAAGATTGTTGGCTATTTTGGCGCCTTTCGTTTCTTTCTTATACTCTTCAAAAAACAAAAAAATGAAAAAATAGGCCTTTTCTTCAAAAGTCCTTGCAAAATTTTAGCATATATTTTCGTACCAAATCGATGCAAGTGCAAGAAGAACCACCTAAGATTTCTCCTCACTATTCTCGCTAAAATAACTACCCTACCATATATGGCCTTATCTCTAGTTTTAATATAAATAGTAATAATATTAATACTCGCGTGATACAACGTATATTATTAGAGAATATCATATAAAAAATGATCTTTTTAATAAAAGCATAATTGTTGTCTTATATGTTCAGTAATAAAAAAATTATGTAATTAAATTAAATGACTCATATAATCATCGGTTAATTTTTGGATGATACTTAGATATCATAATTATAGATTTTGATAAAGAGCCGCTTCTCCAACAATTTTAAGATTATTAACTTGAAAAATACGACAAATTATTTGCTAAAATATAGTATTAGTAAATGTAAAAATTCATGAATTTCGTCTAAGATTATAACTTTTGAACTCTTTGTGGATGCTTAAAAAAAGGTAAACATAACCTAATTCCAAAAAATATAAAATTGAAATACTTTAAAAAAGCACAGCCCAATAAAACTCAAACTAAAGCAAAGACAGAGTGTACCCTACAAATAACAATCCAATCCAATCCAATTTGGCGTCGCAGTTCTATGCTGACAAGGCTTCTCATATTCCTTAGAAACCATATATTATAAATACCTCATAATCTCCTTTCTATTTTTCTCATACTACTAAACTCCAATTCATTCTCCTTCTCGTATTCTTGACATTCCTTCTACTCTTATTATCTTTTCAAATATATATATCCCACTAAATTAAATTTATTTCCAAATATTCGTTTTACAAATAATAACATATTCATTCTTCTTCCTTTTGCTTCTTTTTTCTGATACACTCTTATCATGGTGAGTTTTTTCTTTTCTTCACTTTAATCTATTTTTTTCTATTTTATTTTATCATTGAATTTTAATCTCTGTGTTTTTTTCATTGTTTTTTATAACAGGCTAATGAATATGATGGTGTTAGATATGAAGAGGTAAGCCAAGATTTTTTTTATTTTTAAAATCGTTATTTTTACTTTTTGTATGATTTTTCTGATTTAAGTTCTAATTTTTTTGGGTTGTTAATTTACAGGTATATATATTGAATTCTAGAGGAATGAAACTATTTACATGTAGTTGGCTGCCTATAGATTGTGAACCAAAAGCTTTGATTTTCCTCTGCCATGGATATGCTATGGAGTGCAGTATCTCAATGAAAGGTAATTTTTTTTATTTCTTTTTTAAATTGAATTATGCAAATTATTAATCTGGATTACTTAAACTAATATTTTATTATGTGTAATTTTTTTTAAAAAAAATAGATACTGGAATTAGACTGGCTAAAGCAGGATTTGGAGTTTATGGAATGGATTATGAAGGCCATGGAAAATCAGCTGGACTTCAAGGCTTTGTTTCCAGTTTTGATGCTGTTGTTGATGATTGCTCTGATCATTATTCTAAAATTTCTGGTATTTATTTCATCTTATTTATTTTCCTCTGCCTTTTCCATTATACCAAAATGTCTAATTATTTGGTTGTTATTTCTGTCTGTTTATTGCTTCATTTTCACTTCCTTTGAGACGAGGGTCTTTCGAAAACAAACTCTCTATCTATATTAGGTAGGGGTAACGTCTGCGTACATTTTATCCTCCCCAGACTTCACTTGCGGTATTTCACTAGGCTTGTTGTTGTTGTTGTTGTAATAACAACGTCAAATTCAGTGTAATCCCACAAATGAAATCTAAGAAAAGTATTATGTATACAGACCTGACCTTACCCCAAGGTAGAGAGATATTTTCGATAGACCATCGATTCAGTATCAAAAAGAATATTAAATTTCATTAAAGAAAAAGGCCTCAAGACTTTGGTTTGGTGGTAAGAGAGTAGTACGTTAATGTGTGAGGTTAGTGTATGTCACGAGTTCTAATCCTACCCCAGATAAAGTTTAGTATTTAAGTGAAGAACGATAGAGAAGCGAAATTTGAGTCAGAGCTAAAACCCCATTCAATGAATGGACATGTTTATGTTTGTTTCCTATTTTCTTGGGATTTTCTGATAATTTTGTGGGGGTTGACTTATTCTTGTTTTATTTTATTGGTGATAAATGCAGAAAGGAAAGAAAATAAGAAGAAGATGAGAATATTGATGGGAGAATCAATGGGAGGAGCTGTGGCTCTACTTTTACATAGAAAGAAATCTGACTTTTGGGATGGTGCTGTTTTAATTGCTCCAATGTGTAAGGTACGTGTGCAAAATTAAACTTATCAAATTTCAGTTTTTTTTCTATCCATATCCGATCTTTTCACTTTTAATTAGAGGTAATCCAAGTCACAGAGTTAAAAAAAAAAATCTTCTTCCCCCCCTTAATTGCTGTGATTGTGCTTGTTTGAACTTAGGGTCCTTTCTACTTACACAAAATAAGGATAAGTTTTGCATACACACTATACTCTCTAGACCCCACGTAAGAAGGGGAGGAAATATATTGAGTATGTTGTTGTTGTAGTAGTTGTTGTTAGCGGGACAATAATTTTATATAGTCAGACATTTCTATAACATCATCCCTATATAACAGTCATTCAGTATAAAAGCCAAAAAAAAATTGGAACCAATTTTTATAGTATGTTATAATATATGTCCTCTATAACAACATTTCACTATGGTAGCAAAAAAATATCGAAATAAATAAGAGTATTTTAGAAAGGTTTGACTGTATAAATAAGACTATATTATACCCAAAAAAGAAAAAGTCCCCAGCAAAGAAGTGGAGAAGGGGTATTCCATTTTTATTCCAACTTGTATTTTTTATTTAATACAAGAAATATTTTTAATTTGGTGGGGTTGTGTTTGACCAAATTTGTAACTTGATAGAACGTGCGAGGAGTTTTGGTTAACTGGAAAGCAAATTGTCTTACTGCCTTGGCACATTTGATTAATATTTAATTTAATGATTAAAAGTCCTTTCTATTTGGTCCCTTGCTAAGAAATGGTCATAGTAACATGGAAAAAGTGGTTTGTAATTAATATATTTATTTTTATATATAATATTTTAGATGAACTTAAATAAAATAACATGAAAATTTGGGATTTATAGAATCGATTCCAGCTTAATTGAGGTTAAAGTATAGTAGTAGTAGTAATTGTTGTCGTTATTAGACGCTTTTTTGCTTCGTTTTTTCTCATTTATTTGAGGAGATTAAAGCGAAGGGGTTCAATTGAATCTCCTTGTCAGAAAATTATACTGTATATATAGGTTAAAAAACTTTTATGTATATATAACTTATTGAATCCTCTTTGGATAAAATTTTCTTTTGATGTAGTATTTTTTAAATCATCTAATTAGAATTTTTTGGTTTCGCTTTTGAGATAGAGTTATTAAAATACGAAAGAGAAGATAAAAATTAAGAATATTTGGCTAGAATATGAACCATGCACGTGGATGATGTTGCAGCCATTAGACGGTTTTATTAGGAGTAAATATGACAAATCTGGTTTTAATGTGACACTTTACTGACTATGAAAACAACTTGATATACTAATTTGACTATGAAAACATCTTGATATATATAATTATCAAATTAGTACTAAAACTTCAATTATGTGACGGTTTTGTTGGGAGTAATACGCCTATTCTGATTTTTAAATACGACAGTTTACTAACTCTGAAAACGAAATTGGATTTGCATCATCGACAAATTAGTACTGCAATTTCAACTTTTTTATGATGGTTTTGTTAGGAACAATATTAATATTTTGGCTTTAAATTTGACACTTTACTAACTCTATGGAAACAAGCTTGATAATGTCCACAATCTTCGAATTAGTTTGTTCCTTTGAATTTTGTGTGTTGTGGTTATTGATCTTTCAAATTTTCAAGCAGATTGCGGATGATATGAGGCCACATCCAATGGTGATTAGTGTTTTGACCAAACTTTGCAACTTTATCCCCACCTGGAAACTCATTCCTACTCAAGATGTTGTTGATTCTGCCTTCAGAGACCCTGAAGTTAGAAAAGAGGTACCCCCTCCTTTTGTTTCATAATTGATAAATCCGAGCACCAGTGGCACACAGTTCGAAACTCAATGAATAATGGGATTAGAACCCGTGATGTAATGTTGTACTCTTATCACTAGACCAAAGCCTTAGGGACTATGTTGCTCGGGTCGTAAAAAAAAAAAAAAAAAAGGCTCACCTTTGTCAGATCCTCCAAAATAAATAATTTTGGGAGGATCCAACACAAACACAGAGACATTTTTGAAGGATCTGAGTAACTTACCTTGGGGACAAACTTTATTTTCTTCCCATCTCCTTAACTTTAACTAATAGACCAATCTTTTGTAAATATAAAAGCTCTATATTTTTATGTTTGCCTTAACTATGGATTTTGATAAAATGCAGATCAGAAACAATCCCTATTGCTACAAGGGACGACCTCGCCTACAAACCGGGTACCAACTACTTACTGTTAGCATGGATTTGGAGCAAAGACTTGAAGAAGTTACATTGCCATTTCTAATTGTACATGGAGGAGAGGACACAGTTACTGATCCATCTGTGAGTAAACTTTTATACGAAAAGGCCTCGAGCATCGACAAGAGCTTCAAGTTGTACCCTGGGATGTGGCATTCCCTTTCCTATGGTGAATTTCCTGAGAACAGAAACATCGTGTTTTCGGACATTATCAGTTGGCTCAATGAGAAAATCAGTATGGGAAATTCAAGGCTGGAGAGACAACAAAAGCATGCAAATGACAATTTACCAAAGATCAGTAGTTAGGCATATTCCTATCTTGTTGATGGCTGTGGTATTTGATACCTGTAAAACAAGTAAAAGAAAAGAGAAGCATAATTCTTTATAAAGAGTGCTGAATTGCAAACTTCACATATTGTGATCTGTCGAGTGGTTAAAGAGGGAGAGGCTCAAATCTTTCATGCTAGAAGTGGTGTATTGTTTCTTCATTTCTGTATAATATGATAGCAACAGTGTTAGCGGCGGAACCAAGATTTTCACTAAGAGGATTCAAAATATAAAGAAGTAAATATAAAATTTTACCTATCTACACTATTCAATATTTTATATCTCAAAAAGACAAGAGTGGGTTGCTCTAGTGGTGAGCACCCTCTACTTCCAACCAAGAGGGTGGGGAGCCGAGTCACCCCAAGAGCAAGGTGGGGAGTCCTTGAAGGGAAGGGAGCCGAGTTTTTATCGGAAACAGCCTCTCTACCCCAGGGTAGGGGTAAGGTTTGCGTACAAATTACACTCCCCAGACCCCACTAGTGGGATTATACTGGGTTGTTGTTGTTGTTGTACCTATCTACACAGTAATTTTCTAGCAAAGACACCCCTTGGATAAGGGTGGCTCCGCCACTGAACAAAGTACACTCAATTTTTAGAAGGGATTTCTCAAACACAATATGTCATAGAGGAAGAAACAATGCAAGATCTTGAAACAGTATGCCAGTAATCAAATAAACTGAAATGGAGGTCAATTGACTTCGTTAAATATATGTCTACATATGATTAATCAAACAAAAAAATTAGGCAAAGTGTACAAAATGAGATGTAATGGCACGGCTTCTTTGGACGCTGCTATTTATCCTATACAGAGTAGTACATATGATTCCTAAGAGAGACGAAAGGATAATAATGTAACCAAGAGACTGAAAATCCAACTCAGTAGAAGAGTCCACCACAAATTTAAAGGAAGTCAATCAATCTCTGCATCACGACTACATTTCTCATAAACAAACTGGAAATACACAATTCAGTTAACAGTAGTTTGCTACAAAATCAGTTGAAATGACTAAGGCTACGCTACAGCATAATTACAACAGAAAAACTGAGCAATAATTCAATCCGCATCTTTTCTTCAAATACTTCTATAGTGAGCACAGCTTGGAGTGCATGCTGGTCTATTCTCTTGCATCCACAGAGCTCAAATCAAATTAAACATCCATAGCTCTCTGCAGCATGCTCCCTCTTATGCCGCCACATGACTGTTCGCTTGGATTGATTAAGACTAAAACCATCACCTTGTCATAAAAAAATCAATTTTGAGTGATTTGAGCTTTACCAACAAAAAAAAAAGTCTGCTATCACATAGAACTAGAAGTTTTTGTGCCCCTAGACAAATGGCATCTTGGTGTACCAAGGAGAGAAACAAGACACTGCTTTCTATCACACAAAAGTGCTTGAGTTTGAGTATCTCTTAACAAATGGCATATTGATGGACTGTTAGAGCACAGCAAGGACTGATTGACAGCACAACTGAATTTATTGACGACAAAAGGCAAACTTGATTCCATTTTCAAGCCACAAATAATATGAAGAAAGCTTCTAAACTTAAACTCTCCTTTGTTCTCTTTAGACCAGCTTGTGCACCTCGACCAATCTACCGGACAGCTTGTTTAACCAACAAATACAGGTTGCCAAGAAAGTCATGCTTACCAAGGTCAGAGCATATGAGCTCACACCAAGTGTTATAATTGAGATTGGAACCTCGAAAACCAAATCCTCTTCAAACTTATGTTTCCTTTAGTAGTCAATTGACAATATCAACTATGACTAACTCTTGAAGATGTGCCCTAACGGTTGAATAGTTGGAACAACAACTTGCGAAACAAGGTCCAAATTCTAGTACACCAAGTGAATTCTTCTCATCTGTCTTAAGTCTTGTTCGGAAAAATTACTTAACACCTATGCTGATAGAAGGTAACAAAGTACATGATGGATTACTCGAGGTAAGTGCAAACTTACCTGGACACAACGGTTATCCAGAAAAAACACCAACTATGACTAACATGCAAAAGCTATATGTGAAGACAAGGGAATCTACCTTGATCTAAACATGTTCTCAAATAATTTTGTTTCTTATTTCTTCAAGCTTTTTCAAAATCTCGCCTGGTGTCCTGTCCAACTCATCTGCAATTTTGCGCTGCATATCCATAGGCAAGGTTGGGAACTGTTCGCACAAGTCTCCATCTATCACATCCTGCAAAATAGTTCCAATATATCACTGTTATCATCAACATGAGATAAGAATTGAATAATCAAGGTGACTTAAATATACAAAATAAAAAGAGCATACACTCTTAATAGTACCATGTAATCTAGTTAATGTCAGCCCTGAAACTTGCAACAGTTTCGCTAAAACTGCACATTCTAGCACTCAAAGACACGACTAGGCATAAAATCAACTTGGTAGACATAGAAACAGCCTGTGGCAACTTAGAGTTCCCTTTTGTTCAAGCATGTACAGCACTTCAAAATAGTGAAATCAAGAAAAACATAAAACACTCACAGGCACACTAAATTGCTCATTGTCAAACGATATAGCCAATGAAGGATGCAACTACTTATAATCCATGATAGCACAAGCACGTTTGCTGTTCTAAACTGCTCAACAATTTAATGATCCAACTTTTTTCCTGGAATAAGTAAAAGATTTTATGTGTTAAACATTTTAATTGGGACATAGGGCAGATCAGGTTAAGCTTCCACCCAACCAAGTCTTGTAAAGTAGCTAATAACAAATTCCTAGTTTCACTTCAGACGGTTCAGAGTTAATTTAGCTTCCCGAGGAAGTTTATTTACATTCATTTGCTACAACTAGCGCATCTCTGCTACCAATCAGGATGTCAAACTAAGTAAATACCACTTTCCGCAGCGGAACATTAAGGAAATAGCTGATTGAGCAGTACAAGCCTACCTTAACCGGGAAGTAGGCAGATCTGTAGGCCATGTGATCCCTGCCACATAAAGGTGGGAACTCCTGCCTCAAATGCATCTCCAAATGAGAGAAGAAGTCAACATCATCCCTCGAGGTAAATGGAAGCATTGCCCCGACGCTCCCCATCACAGTCCCGTAAATTACACATTCGCCCCCTCCTGGAATAAGTGATGCTCTTTGTAAGCAAGAGACCACATCACCAACATGAAACTGCACTATCTCCTCAACCTTGTTTGGGGCTCCATTCAGCTTCCCCTGCTCCCATTTTATTTTTCCACCAGTAGGGTCTTCTTCAATTTCATCTGAGACGTCCTGAGGTAATCGCACAAAGTAGATATTCCCAAACTTGTCAGCTCCTGCCACTGTGTCAAAATCTACATGCTGTGCTGCAGTTAGCCATCTCGGTACCGTGTCATCAGCAAATATGTATAGTTGATTTTCGTCACGTCTATACTTACAGTAGTGGAATGACTGCAAGAAGTGAACAATTAGAGCAGATCGGTAGAAACCAACACTTCATAAAATATGACATCAAAGAGGACTATTTTATAAGAATCTGAAATTCCTGTCAGAAAATATCTAACCTAACCATCAGTCTACATTCTATTGATTCAAACGGCCAATTCAGTCACCCTGTAGTAAATTAGTATAGTCAGAAGAAAGAATTTAGGCAATTATGGAAGTAATTATCATGTTGGATAACAACATATAATCATGCAACCGAGATTCATTGTGCTACTTTGGGACGGGAAATAAAAAACTTTCAAACTATATGGCAACTGTAATTTATAACTAAAAAAACTTCAGTGACTTAGCAAAAGGATATTAGTTTCAGGCTATCTGAATCTATGAGCTTAATTAGTTTTACGAGGTTATAACAATTTAATGCAGAGAATTAAAAACAATATATCATTTCATACTTTGCAACATTTCCTCCAACCATTTCTATTGCCTCAATTTCGCCTGATACACATTCAAAAAACTTTCACAGGCATAATATCACAATAGCTCAATTCTCGATGCCTAGTCATTAGAGATTTTTTTTAATTTTAAACCCCCAGTCATTAGATTCAAATTATGTCTTTAGACTAGAACGCAGAACACACCTTCTCTATCACAATTTACATCGAACAAATATTATCCAAGAGAATGTAAATTAATTCAATACTTCCTCTTATGTTTAACACAGAATATTTTATAATGATCATACCTCTTGCATGTCACCAACATAAATCCGATCACGATAGGTATGGATAGATGTGATTGAGTTGGGGAAAAGCTTGTTCTCACATTTTCTGAGCAGTCTTTTCTTCCCCAAATCATACAACCTAAGGACAGACCCCACACCAGCCAGTAGTCTTCCTTGGAACTGACATAATGCAAGAGGCACACCATCTACCTGTGTCTTGTGCAAAAGCTCAAGGACCTTCCCATCTTCTTTAAATTTGTAAATATGAATGTATGCTGCTTCAAACGATTTTTTGGGCCAAAACTGAAGGCCCTTGGCAGTACCAACAGCTAACAAAGCTCCATGCTCCTTGTCATGGAAATTAACAGTGCATATGCTAAACGCAGCTTCATTATCCTGAAGCTCTAGCAGACAAGTGGTTTGTGTTGACCTTGGGTCAAGGACTCTGATGCAAGAAACCCACCTTCCCGACTCCGACTTGGGATAACCATATTGTTCATCAGATAGTGGATCATTACCATCATCATCTTCACCATTCTCCACTTGTTCTGCATTTCCATTTTCACCATTCCCAGCTGTCTCAAAGCACTCCTTTTTGGCAGCTTCACGCTCTTCTGCAGTGTATGCTCCCTGGTCACTCTCTATCATTATCACCATCTTCCGTTTAGGTTGAAGAACAAACCTTCTTGGTGTATACCTTAAAGGTATAGCTGTTTCATTGAAAGTCTCGCCCAATCTCTCTATCGTGAAGACCCTCAACGCATCCCCAGCAACCGCTACTACACCTTCTGCACATTGATCTGATGAAAATGAGGCTGCAAATTCAAGAGTCTCATATGATAAAGGCGTCAAAAGAAAATGCCCTTGGTGTATATAACCTAGCCACGGTCTACTTGACAAGCAGAGCATAGCACGCCGTCCTCTCACAACAATGGAAAAGAGCTTAGGGGCTCTAAGCCCCAAGAAACGTGAACGTGCATCTGAAAGCTGCCCAGTTATCATATCCACCACAGTCCTGAATAAAACCCCATTTTGTAAACCAGCATTAAGAAAAAGGCTGGCAGGGTGATCAGCACCATCTTCTCCACCAATAGAGGCCTGAACTTCAAGAAAAAGGAGAGACTCTGGCGGTGAAGATACACTTTGCAGACTCAGAACCTGCATACAGTCATCAGGATCCAATGACAAGATACGAATAGTGTTATCATATGATCCAACTGCAAGGAAACGGGACCTTTGTCTTCCCTCAGGAACAGGGGCAATGTCCAGACAAGCTACATCACCTGACATCTCATGCTTCTCGACTTCCATCAGCTGGCCAGTCATATCCACTTCAAAATATATAAGCTCCCCTCCACTTAGTGCAATTACCACTTGAAGCCTATTAGATCCAACCTTGACAATAGTTCTCTTTCCAGGAGTTCTCCATTCATTAATACGGCCATCTTCTCTAATATGCCTTATTCCACTGGGATGAACTTGCATCAACGAATCATCACCAATCAATGAAACAGCAAGAGATGGAGTAGTATCAAGAAACCCACTGTCGCTAACTTCTTCAACTGTCTCACCAATAGAAAGCACGAGAGTTGCATTTGCAAAAGAGACAACAATGTACGCATCAAACTCATCATTGACATTCTTTTTCACAGTCCAGACAGCACTAGGAACACCAGGAAGCTGTGACACAGCCATTTCACTAACAGCTAAACCTGGCCTAAGTATGCGCAACGAGGACCGAGGACCCCTCCCACACAGTGAAAATATTTGTGGAGTTTCTTCCTCAAAAAGATTTACTATTTTCATGTCCATGATTGGCATCAAGCTCTCAATCTGATCGATCCTAACAAGATTCTTTAGCTTTCTTGGCTGGAAAAATACAGGCTGAAATCCTTCTTCAGTTTCCATTAACGTTGATGATGAAGCTTCGATATCAGGATCATCTCCTATCGCCTGAAACTGATACAATGCATGATTCCCAAACTCTGACGCAGTAAACAGGAACCCTGACTTCAAGACACACAGCGAAGAACTGACTGGAATTGTATCAAAATACTTGATCTTTAACTCCTTAACCCTGTCATTGTCGTGATCCAATGTCACCTTAAAGATATCTCCATATTCAGTTTGCAAAAGAAAGAAGAACATCGACTTCTGCTTATGCATAGCAGCTGAAACAATCAAAACCCCACGTTCCGCTGGCAAATCCACCCTCCTGGGAATAACAGCCCTAACATCAGGGTGTCCCTGATTCTTATATATCACGAAATTCTCCGCGCAAACAAGCACACCACTCGGACCATCCCCACCACCAGGAACAGTCACGAGCAAATTAGCACCATTATCGACCTGTTCACTCCACTTCCTGGAAACGTGATTAAGCCCTAAATCTAATTCATAAAATGTCAAATGCTTCTGAGCCTCATTTGCAGCCTGGCCAGTAGGATCCTGATCCGCCTCTGCGTAATCCAACTCGATCGCAGCAAATATCGGGTTATCAAATCCACAATCAACACCACAAATCGAGAACGTAATCGTGTGGCTCTTATGAGCTTCTAAAGGCGACGAAATAGTTAACCTAGCAGCAGTATCCCTATTCAAAACATACACAAGCTTCTGTTTCTCACAAGCACCAATCATAACAGCCCTACCTTTCGGGTCAATACCCAAATACTGACCCGGAACTATCCGTCTACAACCCGACTTACCAAAAGTCTCCTGATGAATTTTATCGAAAACATTCTTCTCTTTATTATACTCTAGTATCACTATACGACCCGAATCCGACCCGACTACGATATAATCTTTTTGTGCACCGGTTAACCGAAATTGAGCTAAGGAGCGTATAGCGCCGAAGATTTCGACGGATAATAAGGTTTGGAGCTTACCGTTATCGTCGGGGCGGATGAGGTCAAGGACTTTGCCCCGGGCGACGGCGATTTCTTGTACTTTGCCACCGGAAAAGCTGCCGTTGATGGCGCAGAGTATGCCGGTGGGTTTTTGGAGAGTGAGACTGTAGAGATACATTTTGGGAGTAGCAGTTGGTGTACTGCTAAAACCCTAGTTTAAAACTGAGAATAGCAGTGAAGTGGAGTGAGGTTTAGGGTTTTGAGAGGAAGAAGAAAGGAGAAGTTAGATTCAGAAATGAAATTTGGGTTTAAACCCTAGACGAGAGTATAGTGAAAGATGGAGCTACGGTTTAATTTCGGACCGGTCGGTCTGTAGAGGCGGTTCGTGCGAGATATCAAAGGAAATGATTTCACTGTTTTATTTTTTGTTTTTCTTCCATTTTCTTTTTTGCTGTTCATAATCACCTTTTGCTCTTCTCTTTTTTTCCCCTCCCCATAGTTTATTTCTTGTCTTTGGAAAAAAAAAATTGATTCCTAAGGTCCATTACAACGTATTACGATAAAGTATTTTTGATAAATATTTATTATTGTTAGTAGGAAAGGCAAGAAAATATTACTCTCTTCGTTTCAATTTATGTGGACCCATTTGACTCGATATGAAGTTTAAAAAAAGATAGAAGACTTTTGAACTTGTGGTGTAAAATGAGGCACATATATTTTGTGTGACTATAAATCATTGCATAAAGGTAAATTGTTTCCAAATATGGAAAGAGATCATTCTTTTTGGCACAGACTAAAAAGAAAATATGTTCACATAAATTGAAACGGATGGAGTACATTGGATCCCTCACCATACGATGAAGGATGAAGGGCCGGGCTCGCACTATGCCAGCTACCCTCCAATCTCGTCGCGAGTTTAATAGCCTGTTTGGCCAAACTTCTCAACAGGCCAAAAGTGCTTCTTTTTTTTAAAATATTTTTTTCCTCAATTTGAGATGTTTGGCCAAGCTTTTTTTTTTTTTGGCTAAAAGCAGAAGCAGAAAAAAGTAACTTCTCTCCAGAAGCAAAAGCAGAAGCAGTTTCGACTTTTTTTCTTACCAAAAATACCCTTTGTAAAATATTATATATACCAAAATAACCTTACTTAGTTTAAACTATTAAGTAATATAAAATGACTTTTCCGATGAACTTTCATATTTATTAGATGATTTTTGATATATTTAAATTATCTTGAAAGAATAAAGTACTTTTCAACTTTATTTTTATATTTTACTTAAATAAAATAAAAAACTTAATTATTATCTTTAATAATAAAAAATTATAATTATTTATCTACTTATATAATATTAACTATTAAACAAATCTTTTCATGTTCTTATTTGTAATTTGACACATAAAAGCATTTTTTGAAAAGCTTGACTAAACACAAATTATTGTTTAAAAGTACTTTTCAAATTGATTAACCAAACACAAACTGCTTTTCTCCAAAAGTACTTTTTAAAAAAACACTTTTGAAAAAAATACTTCTCAAAATAAGCTTATTTTTTCCAGATTGGCCAAACACGCTATAAATTTTAGTTGTCGGTCTTGTGACAATTTCTTTTTTGAATTCAATGACATTCTTTTATGAGTCTGAATTTATCATTGAACTCGTAAATCGTCTTAGTTACTGAGTTTATAATTAAATATTTTATATATATATAAAAAAATTTATAATATAAAATAAGATTTAAGCAGAAGCTATTGGGTTCATTCAAATCGATAGCTCAAACTCTAGCTCCGCTCCGGTAAAAAAAATGCAACAATTGGTGAAATTCAAGTATGCAATTAATTTTTTTATATTAGTATTATTTTAATGAGCTATTATGGCATACAAATGGTTGTCTAATATCCTCTTTCTTTTTCTTTTGCAAATCCTCAGGCCAGGTTTGAGGGGCCATACCCTTTGACATTAACGCAGTATAAGATTGTGTGGATTTGTTAAGTCCAAAAGTAAACCACTACATTAAGCCATTAACCACTCCAACTCATACCAAATAGTACTGCATCTTTTCCCATTTTTAACTTAGTTCTCAAGCAAACTAAAATATAGAAAGGAAAAAACAATAGCTATCCAATCTCTGGATTGCTAGAGCGAAAATACTTATACACATATGATATTTACATTAAACTAGTGATTATATGCTTAACCATAATAACTAATATGGTTTGATATAAGCACATGATGTGAACAAATATTTTCGGGCCAGAGTCCCTTCTTCACTAGCATTCCTTATGATAATGTACTACTACTGCCCAAATGATTAACTAAATACATTACAGAGTAGGTTCAACAAAACTAATGCCTAACTTTTTCTATGGATTTTGTTATTGCAACTAAACACTTTACCTAAACCATTTCATCAGCTCCACTTAATAGGTAGCTTGTAACCAAACTATTTATACACAGTTAGCCTATACTCATTCATCACCAACAAGCATCTGCTCAGTTCTTCATTTGCTTCTTCTCATCAATTATATATCATATAGCATCATTCACAAACAAAAAATGGTCAAATTTTCCCAATTCTGCTCTAAAACATTCCAAGCCACCTTCTGCATTTTGCTATTAACCCTCTTGTTTGACATTGCTACTTCAGCAAGAATCCTTGATGAAGTGAGCTCAGATGAACCTGTTGTGGCTCCTGTGGTGGCCCCGGCCACCACATTGCCAAGTGGCCACTTCCCAGCCACAGTCACTGCTCCTGATTCGAACGCGGAACCTATAGAGGATGATGATTCTTCTATTCCTGCAACCAATGTGACTCCTTCAGCTGATTTTCCATCCGAACCCGAGCCTGATACAGCTCCTGTCATTTCCCCTGCTGCTCCAGTGGCTCATGTTGCTGACGCAACAACAAACAGTGGAGCAGCTCCTGTTACCAATGTGGCACCAGAAGCCGCTGCTACGTCTGGTGCCACAGTGGCAGATCCTATTCCAGAGGGCCACTCAACGTTCTCCTTTTTCATGCATGACATACTTGGCGGTACACACCCGTCAGGAAGAGTGGTCACTGGAATTGTAGCCAACACGGATGCCAACAATTTACCTTTCTCAAAAGCTAACAACCGTGTCTTCCCAATCGACGGTGGTGTTCCCCTCAACAACATTAACAACGTCGTCAACAACAACAATTACCCTTTCCTAGTAGGTCTCAATGGACAACAACAATCCAACA
The DNA here is from genome assembly GCF_000390325.3 of Nicotiana tomentosiformis. Classification (NCBI taxonomy): domain Eukaryota; kingdom Viridiplantae; phylum Streptophyta; class Magnoliopsida; order Solanales; family Solanaceae; genus Nicotiana; species Nicotiana tomentosiformis. Next base: position 12,535,737 of record NC_090815.1, on the reverse strand, counting down.
CTGTCCTCCAAAACACGGGCAACAACAACATTGTCAACAGCGAGGACAACCAACCTTTTGTCACAGCCGGGCAACTCCCTGCTGGCCTATCCCTTCAACAGCTCATGTTCGGATCAATTACTGTGGTAGACAATGAAATAACTGAGGGACATGAATTGGGATCAGCAATTCTTGGTAGAGCACAAGGATTTTACTTGACGAGTTCTTCGGATGGGACGAGTCATACTTTAGCTTTAACAACATTGTTCCATGGACAACATGAACATGAAGTGGATGATACAATTAGTTTCTTTGGAATTCACAGGACCGCGACGCCAATTTCTCACATTGCTATTATTGGAGGCACTGGAAAGTATGAGAATGCTAAAGGGTATGCTACAATTGAGACTCTGCCTCATGTGGATCAACATACAACTGATGGTGTTGAAACTATTACTCACTTCACTGTTTACATCACCCCTTAAAAAGTGTTTGTTCCAAGAAAAGGGACTTATTTACTATGTTTGGTTTTCTGTATTTCTGATTCTTCACACTTCAGTTGATGTACTTTTCATGTAATGGTATGGTTAATTCTGATTAATTAATGTTATGATATATGTTAAAGCTTTCAATTTACTTGGTCCAAAAGAAGGGGAGCCTTGGCGTAACTGGTAACGTTGCTGCCATGTGACCAGAAGGTCAAGAGTTCGAGCCGTGGAAACAGCCTCTTGCAGAAATGTAAGGTAAGGCTGCGTACAATAGACCCTTGTGCTCTGCCCTTCCCCGAACCCCGCGCACAGTGAAAGCTTAGTGCACGGGTTGCCCTTTTCTTTTTACCCGGTCCAAACGGATTTCTGGAACAACAAAGAATTCATGTCTAGAATTGCTTAACTACAAGTTTAAAATATAAGAAAGTGTTCAGTATTAATGAATAGCGAAAGGTAATGACTAGTTTTTAGTTAAGAAATTGATACAATTGCAAATTTTACAAGGATCTTACGAAAATGTGATAATAGATTTAAAAGTATTTGTTACTTGGGTTTTGGATAATATTCGTACATTATAAATCATAATATATAACAACAACAACCCAGTATAATCTCACTAGTGGGATCTGAGGAGGGTAGTGTGTACGCAGACCTTACCTCTACCCTGGGGTAGAGAGACTGTTTCCGATACACTCTCGGCTCCCTCCTCCAAGAACTCCCTACCTCTTGATTGGAAGTGGATGGTGCTCACATGATATAACAACTAAAATTAGGAATAATAATCCTACTTCTCACACCATATATAGCTGCCACGCCAAAAAGAAAATTCTGGACACGGATGTGAGATTAAGCATAATTTTTTAATGCCTATTCATACCATATAAGTTAAACTAAATTACTTCTAAACGTAGAAAAGAATCATTTATTTAAGGAACTTAAAAGGAAATAGGATAGTATAAATTGAGACTTTATATTTTTCATTCCCTCCACTAAATGAAGTCGAGAAGGAGATAAATTAGGAGTCGTTTGGTTACCGTAATTAGTACATTAACTTCGGTAAAAAACTTGAGATTATATTCATGTGTTTGGTTATTAGTATTAATCGCTACAAAATTTTATACTAAAATTACTGGATTATTGTTCTGGAATATCCTTGCTCCGAACCAAACAACCCCTTTCATCACATTATGAGTGTACCAAACACAACTATAGATCAACTTTACTTCTGCTTATGAGCCAAATTATTACGGAACTTTAAATAACTGTCACAGTTTAAAAAAATAATAACAAATTCTTAGCATGAAACTCAATATCACAGTTGTGGCAGAAAAATATTTATATTTGTAGCACACAATTCCATTAAAATAGGAATATTAATTATTAATCCCTAAACATAAGCAATTTTGAATGAAAAGTCAATAATTCTTTGTACAAATACATTTTTTTCTCTCTTTATCTATTAGCTTTCCTTCTTTTTATTAGTCTTCTTAATTTTGTTTTATGCTGAAGCCAATATATTTTCTAAATTTGTTCCATTCGTTTTCTTTTTAATTATCTTTCTTAAATTTTTCTCTTCCTTCTTTCTTCCTTTCTTAACATAAAGATCTTATTTCGATAATAATATATGTTAACATAGACACAAAATGTATATATAAAAAATATACATTGAATTAACACATATAAAATATACAAAAAATATACATAAAAAATACATCTTCAATTAAGATGGCACTTAGACATGTGAAATATACATAAAAAATATATCTTAAATTTAATTAAGATGGCATATAAATATTAAAAAAATATACATAAAAAATACATCCTGAATTAAAATGGCACTTGACATATAAAATATATTTGAAATATATATTAAAAATACATCTTAAAATAAGATGACACTTCACAAATAAATATACAACAATTATATACATAAAAATATATTTTGAATTAAAGTGATACTTGCTATACAAAATATAAAAGACGTATAAATCAATACATCTTGAATTTAGGTGGCATTCACATATGCATAAGATTTTCAAAAATGGAGTGAAGAAGATGAATGTTGGAAAGGGAGAATGGAGATGGACAAAAAAAAGTACTTCCTCTGATTATTGAGTCGGTTAACTTATTAAATGTTGAGCTTAATTTTTATAATATACTACTAATAAAAAAAAGTATTTTTTATGAAATAAACAATAAATGATGCCATTTTTTAAAATAATAGTTAAAAGGATGTAAAAAAGCCAAATTAATTAAGTCTTCAACTGTAATGTGGTGTCATTAAAGTCTTTTTGAAGGAAAGAGGAAAAATACTTCAATTGAAGTCGAGTCAAATATTATTTTTGTCACGATCCGAAATTTTCCACCGACGGGATCGTGATGGCGCCTAACATTTCACTTGCTAGGCAAGCCAACGTTAGAAAAATCGTTAAACAATTCCTTATTTCCATTCAGTAATTAACAATAATTAACTATGATGAAATATATTAAGTGCGAAATATCATAAAACTATATGAATTACTACCACCCGGATCTGGAGTCACAATTCACGAGCATTCTAGAATTTGCTACAAGTAATAGTCAGAAAGAAATACAACTGTCTGTATGAAAGAAACAGTAGAACGGAAAAGATAGACGGGGACTTCAAGGTCTGTGAACGCCGACAGATCTACCTTGAATCTCCGGACAGCGGACCAATAGTAAAATCTCGATCAACCCGAGCCGGTATCAAAATCTGCACAAAAAGTGCAGAGTGCAGTATCAGTACAACCGACCCCATGTACTGGTAAGTGTCGAGCCTAACCTCGACGAAGTAGTGACGAGGCTAAGGTAAGACACCTACAAATCAACATGTACAATTTAACAGTGTATATGCAAATAACAGAAATGAAGAACTAAATAAGAAATGTCAGGAGGGGAACATACTGAGGAGAATACAAGATAAAGAACTACGACAGAATAATCACCGGAGCAGTCAATATACCATGAATCAGCAGGAATAGTGAATATAGTAAGGAAAAATATACGACATCACCCTTCGTGCTTTTACTCTCAATCTCACCATAAAATTTATAGAAACGGCACGACATCACCCTTCGTGCATTAACTCTCATATCATGGTACGACATCACCCTTCGTGCATTAACACTCATAATATGGCACGACATCATCCTTCGTGCATTAACACTCACAATATGGCACGGCATCACCCTTCATGCATTAACACTCACAATATGGCACGGCATCACCCTTCGTGCATTAACACTCACAATATGGCACGGCATCACCCTTCGTGCATCAACACTCTCCCTTACCACAATGCAATGCATAAATAACAACAGGGAGATAGAATAACAAGTACAAACTTTACTTCAACATTTGGTTCCATAATATTAATCTCAACTTTGAAATAAAAACTCAATTATCACCAGAAAATCCGTAAACATAATAAAAATGATAATTTGAACAACACTAATATAACACGTAGCAATTTGACATAGGAATGAGACAATATAAGAAAAATAGAAAAACATGAAAAACAGATAAATTGGCGGCGCATAAGTACTCGTCACCTCACATATACGCCGCTCACATTAATTTCACTTAGCAAGTACTCTAAGGTTCCTAATTCCCTCAAGTCATGGTTAGACATAACACTTACCTCGCTCCGAAAGTCACTTAATTCTCAATCACAGCTTTTTCTTTGGAATTCACCTCCAAACCACTCGTATCTATTCAAAAATGACTCAATAATATCAAATATTGCTAAAGTAATAAATTATATTGCATAAATTAAATTTCCCAAATTTTCCTCCAAAAAATCAAAAAATCGACCCCGAGCCCGCTTGGTCAAAATTCGAGGTTCGGACCAAAATTCATTTACCCATTCATCCCCGAGCCCGAATATATAATTGGTTTTGGAATCCGACCTCAAATTGAGGTCTAAATTCTCAAATCCCCGAAATTCCTAGTTTCTACCCTAACCCCTAATTCTACCATGAAAACTCTAGATTTTAGGTTGAAATTTCAAGAAATGTAATGGGTAATTGAAAGAAAATAGTTTAAAATCACTTACCAATAATTTGGGAAAGAAATGACTCTTGAAAAATCGCCTCTCACCGTTTGATTTTTGAGAAAAATGAGTTTTTGGCTAAAATCCCATTTTTGGATTCTGTTAAGTGCTGGGCGACAGTGTTCATCGCGTTCGCGAGAGCACTGTCACGTTCGCGAAGGGTACTGGCTGCCAAGCCTTCGCGTTCGTGAGACCCAGCTCGCGTTCGCGATGATAACTCCCCCTGTCCTTCGCGTTCGCGATGAAGCAACGACCCCCCCAGGTCCCCATATGCTTCGCATTTTCGTTGAGCCAGTCGCGTTCGCGAAGGGTAAGTCCCCCATCACTTCGCGTTCGCGAAGAAGAAAACTTTAGCTGCCCAGCTTACTTTTCGCGTTCGCGAGAGTACCAGAACACAGACTCTGTAGAAAAAACAGATTTCCAAAGTCCAAAACATCCCGTGGCCTATCCGAAACTCACCCGACCCCTCAGGGCTCCAAACCAAATATGCACACAAGTCTAAAAATATCATACGAACTTGATCGCGCGATCAAATCGCCAAAATAACATCTAGAACTACGAATTTAACACCAAATCGAATGAAATCCTCAAGAACACTTTAAAATTACTATTTTCTCAACTGAAGGTCCGAATCACGTCAAATCAACTTCGTTTCTCACCAAATTTCTCAGACAGGTCTTAAATATCATAATGAACCTGTACCAGGCTCTGGAACCAAAATACGGACCCGGTACTAACAATGCCCAACATCAATCAATTTTCAAACTTTTAATTTTCATCAAAAATTCATAATTTGAGCTAGGGACCTCCGAATTCGATTTCGGGCATACGCCCAGGTCCCATAATTCGATACGGCCCACCAAGATCGTCAATATACGAATCCGGTCCCGTTTATCAAAAATATTGACCGAAGTCAACTAAAATTAACTTTTAAGGTAAAAATTCTTATTTTCATTAGTTTTCAATATAAAAGCTTTCCGGAAACCTGCCCGGACTGTGCACGTAAATCGAGAAGGGTAAAAATGTGATCTTTAAGGCTTAAGAGTGCAGATTCGAGTTCTAAAACATAAGATGATCTTTTGGATCATCACAATTTTCCTTTTGCAGCACTAAAGACCCGTTTGGATATAGATTCACAAATATTTTTTGAAAAAGTTGATTTGGGTATAGTTTGATATGAAATTGAAAATGTACTTGGACATGAATTTTGGAACAAGTTTTGACATGTTAAAAGAGTCCTTTTTTTTTTTTTCAAGATATATAAAAAGTCCCAAATGACATGATTTGGCCCAAAAATAGGTCTTAAGCTATATTTGGGATTTGAAGTTTTGATTTTCAAAATCTCCTCAAAACTAGATTAATTCTATAAACATACACACAAAAAAAACTTTCAAAATTTATGGCGAAACGCCTACTAAATAAAAGGTAAACACGATCTTCCTTCAAAGAATTTATCACGTAACAGCCAAACAAGTAGTGTTTGATTTATAGTCTGGACCATTATTTCAACTTTAAATCTGAAATAATGAATTTGAAATTTGAATAATCAATTTGAAAAGTATTTAAGTAAAACAGATTAATTTCACCCATAAAATATCAACTTTCTGGGTTGAGCCTGTCGCACAGGGCTTGCCTAGTGCGGTTTACATCCCCTGTGTGATTTGCATACTATTATACAGGGAAAAATTTACCCAGTGCGCACAAAGTATTCACACGAATGGAGATGTTGTGGCGGCTTCGGGTTTCTCTATCTTACAAAAAAAAAAAATCTCAACTTTCTTTATAAGTGAATTCACGTTCAAACATAAACGAGTAAATACTCTTTTTCAATAAAGTTCAAATACTCATTTTTTCAAAACTCCAACCAAATAATATCAATTTCCCTTATCGCAATTTTTACCAATCCAGATCTGACATGTGTTAAAGCTGAATCAATTGTCATGCAACAATGATCACTAGTGGCTGACTTGGCAATCCACATATGACATTATGTGTTTTTCTTTGAAGATCTTATGGCTTACACTGAAATATTAAATTTCAAAGGATATATAATGTACAAATTATGCAAGAACCACATATAACTCATTCCCTATTTCCTCTTAGATTTAGGCCGTTTTTGCGGTGCGCATGAATTCATGGTCTTTCCGTTATACTAGATAATTATTTTATATAAATATTTCGTAAAATTAATCTAATATTATATATTGGTTCCAATGCTCCAAAAAAATTGAATGATGCATCTGGTTAAATGTTGAGTTATTTATCCAAAGGAACATAGATCGATTGCTACTTAGTATTTTTTTTTCCTCATTTTCTAAGCGGTGCACTAATGTTCTATAAATCAAATACTGAAACTTTATAAGAATAATTTATTAAAAATATCTTTAATAAAGAAATAGTTGTTTCATGTTTGAATGTATAGTAGCTTCTTTAATGTACTACATTAATGCTCAATTATTTTGAACAGGGACTGTTTGTCTATAAGAACAAAAAAGGACAGTACGTCACATGAAGATGTCAGAAAATATGGTACACAATATCTTCATTAAATCTTTCCACAGTTAGGATCAAACTACTCTATTTTTCACGTTCAAATTTTAAAATTAGCTATACAGATTTTATGCTTGATGCTGTTAGCTACCCCAATTGTTTCATTTTAAGTGACATTCATTCTTTTTTAATCTGTGCAAGAAAGAACGATACCTTCATATATTTGATATTCTTTAACTTTAAACCTTTTATTTCTAAACATATTCTAATTATAGCTGTAGTAATGTCATGACATGTTAAATACTTCAAGTTCAAATATATTTTTTGTATGTATTAAAAGTTTTTCTTTTTGACCTGTCTGTCGAATCAAATATGAAACACCACCATATAAACTGAGTCTGATAGAGTATATGTTAGGATGTGCTAGCTTGTGTTTGAAATAAAAAGCATAAATTCACGGCTCCTGTCACTATTTACAAATACTCAATATAGGGATGGACCTATGCTATACCGAGAGGGGTCACTGGTACCCGTAAAGTTCAGCAAAAAATTCTATGTATGGATATATATATTTTAGATAATAGTAGAGTAATGTATTAGTAGTGAGCACCCTATATACGTAGATTTTGGTTAAATCTACAAGTGTACCCTGCGGCCTTCAAATTAAATCATGGGTTCGCCTTGCATATATATACTAGCAGATGCTAGCTAGTAAGATCCTAGAAATGACTAACGTACACCCCCCCACCCCCCAAACAAGACATGAGCTTTCTAGCGTGTAGAGGGACTAGTTATGAAAGCAACTAGGTAAAGCAATACAACACAATCACTTGAGAATGAGTTGAAAGATGCTTTTGCAGTTTGCAAAGATCAGTGGTGGAGACATTCTTCTCTGCGGAGAATGTTTTTCAACACAATTAGTACCTCAAAAAAGTTCATTACTAATTAATAAATGTAAATAATATTGTTGAAAAAACCAATAAATATTAGTTATATCGACACTATTTGAACAAAAAGCAAACATCGATTTGAGACAAGAACCAAATCCTTAAAACCTATATAGCCTCAGATGTACTCTCAAATAAGTTGAGTTGTGGAATGGTAGGAAATGACATCTTTCTTATTAAATACTACTAGTTAAAAACCATTTGATAAAAGATGTTTTTTCATGATGGTAATTAAGGGAGGGGAAATTGAGTAAAGAGATAATGTCGTTTTAACTAAGGTAGTCATAGTTGGTAGTTATAGTTAGAAGCTAATTCACAACTTCCTCCACAAGCAAATATAGACTAACCTCTTTCTTGGCATGTCTACTAGATTATATTCTTGGTAATTTAGAAGGGATCCGTCTAATTTTGAAGTGTGACGTCGTGATGCTTTTCCCTTCTTTCAGCCGAGTGACCTTATTGATCAGTGGCGGACGCACGTAGAGACAAGCGGGTTCAACTGAATTCGTTTCATCAAAAAATAATACTGTATATATGTACTTCTAAGATTGAACTCGTTTGCATAAAATCTTGAGTCCGCCACTGATCGAAAGGGCTTTGACCTAGTGGTTATAATAACGCATCAAGTGATATATGGATTAGGTACATATTCAGCATCATAAGTTCGAAACTTGTCACAAAATAAAAATCTTAAATTTAAATTGACAATAGTAGAAAGATGAGTCCATCATCTACCGGATTTCAAACTGTATGCCACTGACCCTCTGTTATTCAAAAAAGTTGAATTTTTGTGGGACACGATTTTTTTTCGGTGACAAGTAATCGCATATTGCCAAACAACATCATGTCCAACTTTATACATAAGCACACAACACTAGTGATGAGGTGGTAATGAAACCATGCATATATTTGATCAATTAGCCTCTAGTGTTCGAATCCTATTGGTTGATTACACGTGAGTAGATAATTTCATACAATAGGAAAATGCCACTTAGGTAATCTTGGTTTGTTCATTTTTTGGTTATTAATCTCTCTCTCTATATGGCAATATATGGACCCAATAATCACGTGGAGGGGGCAGCTGATTGGAAACCCTAAAAGACAAAGAAATTGTCACTTACAAAATCTCCTCTAATCTCCTCTCCACCAGTTATCATTTATCTCCCACGTGGGACTCCTTACCCCACTCTACTGTTTTGCAAATTCTCCTAAGTTTTCTACACTCTATTTTTATTCACTCACTTGCCTCAGCTCATGATCTCTTATCATACCATACTCCTATCATCTTTTAGATAATATATATTTTGCTTGAGCTTCAAATCTTGTGTTGGTGAAGATCAGATAGTAACTAAACTATTATCATGAGTGATTCCTCTGCTTCATACATCCACTTGGTAAATAATTTTATTTTTTATGACCACTCAATATTTATCATGATCAACTTCTCTTCCGTAATAAGAACTTTTGTTAGTATTAGTATTCTCTCTTCAGAGCTGCCTAAAGTTTTGCTTACGGTTCGGCAGAACACAATAGGTTTGGCTCAAATCTTTTTTTTTTTTTTTGTGTGTGAAACAATTCAGTTAATATGTATACATATTTATTCAGAACCCATTAAGTTACTTTTTCTAAAATCCAGAACCCTTAAACTCAAAATTCTAGTTGTGCCACAGGTTGTGCGTCTGTTCTTATATTGATCCCGTTTAACTTTTTATTTGTACTGTATAAACTCTGAAACTAATTTATTGTGAATTTTATACGCTGTTTTTATGCTTTATTACTGATGCTTAACCCTAATTTAGGTGCAGCACCTGATAGAAAAGTGCCTGATTTTCCATATGACTAAAGAGGAGTGCATGGAGGCACTATCCAAGCATGCAAACATCAAGCCTGTAATCACTTCTACTGGTTAGTACTGTAGTGCTTTTCTTTTTTCCTTTTTAATGTCTGTATGATCCGGAATCAGCCACGCATTGACGTAAGCGTCACAGTCGTAGGCTGCACTGATCATATTTCTTGGCCCTTTCTCGAATCTTGCGTAAATGAAGAATGGTTGTGCACCGGGATTGTGCATGCATGCAGAATTTTAGTTTGAGGGACTTCCCAAAACCACAAGCTTGTAAATAGGAGTACTTTTAACCATCTAATCCAAATATAATAGTGGAGACCTTAAGGGTAGTAGACAGGCAGATTTAAGAAAACGTCTGTCGAATATTTTCTTTTCTTTTCCGCTTGAACTATTTATACATATGAATCAAAATTTATATATACTATGTATATATAATAAATCACAGTCATTAAATCACTTACTTTAGATCTTTGATTCGCGTAGGTAGTCAAATTCTATTATCATTCTAGTAGTGTTAGATTCAATATATATTTTATATCCTCCAACTTAGTAGGCGAATATTAACTACTTGTAGGTATTAGAGCTAGCACAACATTAAGAGCAACAATGATGGTGCACATATACAAACTCCTTTCAACTATATATACACTCAACTGATCATTTTATCATATTTTGCAGTGTGGAATGAGTTAGAGAAAGAGAATAAAGAGTTCTTCGAGTCATATACTCAATCACAGAACAAAGATCGCCTGACAGAGGCAGAGACTAGCGCGATGATTCAAAAAATGATATCAAACCATGATCACGATCATTCCAAAGACTCGGAGGAAGTAGGTTGTTCGAAGGATTCAGACAAGGGATAACATGTTATGTCCAAGCGAAAGCGATCTAACCTTTGAGTTCTGGTTGATCTTCAGGGATTTAACTTATATACATTGATAACGCAAAACATTTTCACGCTATCAAGTGTACCTGTCTTATTTTCCATGATTATTAATACTATCAATTATTATTTATGGTTACATACCAGACTCAAAGGCGATTACTAAGTATAGCACTACCTTATGGTCCCTACTTTATTGAAAATTCGGACATTGTACTATGTGGTCCTTTTCTTGATACTATATAGTACCATATACTAGTTGGTTGAGCAGCTCCAACATATATACCAGTTGAGTAAATTTAATCTAACTTTTTTGTTGTCACAAGTTGGTGTACTTGACAAGAACCAAAACCTTAAATGAATGGCCTTATATGATTGAAAGTAAGAGTTGTGAATTGTTGGAGAACGACTAATTAATGGAGCTGTGGCCACACTTGGAATCTTCATATTATATGTCTTCTTTTGTCTGTTAAGGGGCTATTAAATTTTGGCTCTTTGGTAGTCTTGTATTGTTGTACAAGATGTCATGTGATATATGAATGAAGAGTACATAACCCATTTATGGTTCTTCTGGACAAGTGTGACGGAAATGTGTGTTTAAAAAAAAGAGTGACATTTTTATATATAGCGCTCTTTTAAAGAGCACTATATATATATATATATATATATAGCGCTTTTTTAAACTGCACTATAAATCGCGCTATACAGGGCTGATAAGACAGCTTATGCATAGCGCGGTATACAACCGCGCTATATATGTATAGCACAGTTATATACCGCGCTATACATAGATAAATAAACGGTCCTCCTCCTTCTTTCCCACATTCGAACCAGACGACCCCCCTCCCCCCCTCCCCAAATTTCCTTCTAAAAAATTTATAGTGGACCCCACCCGTCACACAAAAAGATAAGATTGTAGGTCCCACATCCTAGCCAAGCCTTCTATTATTGTGGTTTCCTCGTTTCGGGCTCAAATTTTCAATTCATCGACTTTCCGAAAAACATAAATCGAGGTATTCAGATTTAGTTTATGTCGAAACTCGTATAATAATGCATATTAGTTGTTTTGAATGTGTTTCCATGTTGTTTTGTATTTTATTTGCGATTAAGCTAGTATGTTATTTTTATCCGGACTAAGATATTAGTGTTTTGTGATTAAAATGTATTTGTTATTTTTATCTAGTTTAGATTATTTATTTGCTTAAAGACTAGTGCCCTTTTAGCGTAGTAAAATGTAAAGCCTTTTAGCATAGAATCCCTGTAGTTTAAGTATTTTTTATACTGATAGATCAAACACAAACTCTGTCCAATTTATAAAAATTAATTATTTAATTAACAAAACAAACATACAAAATTATGAAAATATTAAAATTGACATACATAAGAATTCAGGATAGTTTGGTGCTACTAGGCCTCAAATATCGAGCCTGGAACCCATAGGTATATACTCTGTCCAATTAAATATGATAAAAATTAACTATTTAATTTACAAAACAAACATACAAAATTATAAAAATATTAAAATTGACACACATAAGAATTCAGGATAGTTTGGTGCTACTGGGCCTCAAATATCGAGCCTGGAACCCATAGGTATATACTCTGTCCGATTAAATATGATAAAAATTAATTATTTAATTTACAAAACAAACATACAAAATTATAAAAATATTAAAATTGACACACATAAGAATTCAGGATAGCTTGGTGCTACTGGACCTCAAATATCGAGCCTGGAACCCATAGGTATATACTCCGTCCAATTAAATATGATAAAAATTAACTATTTAATTTACAAAACAAACATACAAAAGTATAAAAATATTAAAATTGACACACATAAGAATTCAGGATAGCTTGGTGCTACTGGGCCTCAAATATCGAGCCTGGAACCCATAGGTATATACTCTGTCCAATTAAATATGATAAAATTAATTATTTAATTTACAAAATAAACATACAAAATTATGAAAATATTAAAATTGACACACATAAGAATTCAGGATAGTTTGGTGCTACTGGGTCTCAAATATCGAGCCTAGAATCCATAGGTATATAGTCTGTCCAATTAAATATGATAAAAATTAATTATTTAATTTACAAAACAAACATACAAAATTATGAAAATATTAAAATTGACACACATAAGAATTCAGGATAGCTTGGTGCTACTGGGCCTCAAATATCGAGTCTGGAACCCATAGGTCTATACTCTATCCAATTAAATATGATAAAAATTAATTATTTAATTTACAAAACAAACATACAAAATTATGAAAATATTAAAATTGACACACATAAGAATTCAGGATAGCTTGGTGCTATTGGGTCTCATATATCTGAGTGTGGAACCCATAGATATATACTCTGTCTAATTAAATATGATAAAAATTAATTATTTAATTTACAAAACAAATATACAAAATTATGAAAATATTAAAATTGACACACATAAGAATTCAGGATAGCTTGGTTCTATTGGGTCTCAAATATTGAGCCAAGAACCCATAGGTATATACTCTGTCCAATTAAATATTGTATAATTATAAAAAAATAATTCTTTAATTTACAGATCGAACATACAAAATTACGAAAATAATAAAATTGACACATACAAGAACTCAGGATAGCTTGGTGCTACTGGGCATCAAATATCGAGCCTGGAACCCATAGATATATACTCTGTTCAATTAAATATTGTATAATTATAAAAAATAATTATTTAATTTACTGATCAAACATACAATTAATGTTGTTTAATTTACAGTAGACGACATGGACGTGCCGCCTATGCATCCTGGACCTATCTCCGATGAGCTATTAGTGTTACAGGGCGATCATAGGTCCGCCTACGTATGGGAGGGAGAGTTACTGGCCCAGACTCTCCGCGCCAGGAGAGTGGACGATATGTGGGATTTTATGAAGGACAGAGATCTCCATCCCCGTGTAGTCCAGTGCATGCGGGATACGGGCTTCTACACGATTTTGGAGATCGGGCGGCTGCAGCTCGACTGGTCTTTGATCACGGCCCTGATAGAGCGTTGGTGACCGGAGACGCACACTTTCCACCTGCCCATCACGCTGCAGGACGTGAAGGTTTTATATGGGATGCCTGTTGATGGACTGCCCGTTGCACTGCCTCAGGCCATGAGAGAGATGACGTGTGGGTAGTATTTGGATATGCTGCAACAGCTCACTAGTTTCAGGTAACAGGATGAGACTGCACACTCAAGTGCCAGCCGCATGAGTTTGACAGCTATTCGACAGCATTTGGAGATATTGCACCCCGACATCACCGTGGAGATAGATGATCTGCATATTCACCGGTATACGAGGTTGCTGCTGCTCCTTCTGTTTGGGGGGTCTTGTTCCCGAACACTTCGGGGAACCTAGTCAGCTTGCGATTTCTTCATCATCTTTAGCTGCTAGATGATTTATCCCAGTACAGTTGGGGTGCTGCTGTTCTCGCCTACTTGTACATGCATCTATGCCGGGCGATCATGGGCACCCAGCATGACGTATGTGGATTTTTGCTGCTTCTACAGGTAACAACATATTCGAATACTCTATTCATTCCTTCCAATTCTATCTAATTAAAATTTATCTTAAACTTTACGTCAACTTTGTATGTTAGGTTTGGGCCTGGGAGCGGTTCCTGTAGTTGCAGCCACCTCTACCACCATTACCTCCGGATGTACCACCTCTGTTTCTCCCTCTAGCTAGGAGGTGGGTTCTCCGGCGTGGATATGTACGAGATTACGAGACTCGGCATAATCTCCCCCTTTGCAGGGATGTGTTGGATATGCTGGAGGGTGCACAGGTAAATATGTACCTAAACTTATTTGGTATAGCTTCACATGTGTTGCGCGTACTCACGTTTTATGTTGTTATTTGATAGTTCATCTGGACGCCATACAACGACGACTTGATAGGTGGCCTATCCGATTATTGCTCGGCCGGCCGACTGATTTGGAGCACTTCCGTCCCGCTGATGTGCCTCGATATTGTGGAGCATCATGCCACAGAGCGGGTACTTCGCCAGTTTGGCCATCCGCAGTATATACCTGGAGGGCCTACATGGGAGGCCACACATTATCAGCGGGATGATCGTTCCAGGGCGGACGACGCATATGTAGCATGGCTAGAGGCGCAGGTCCATACTTGGGGCCAACGAGCTGACCTGATTCCGCCCCCCTCCCCCTTCACAGATCCAGACGGAGACTGTTCAGCTCTATATGCCCTGGTACCGCCGTGTTACCCGACTTTTTGTCGGGAATCCCATTCAATAAGCTGGCGGTCGGTACGTTCCATACGCCGGGCGGCACGAGGCCCTGGTATGTTTTCTGTTATTATTAATTATATGGCTATAACTTAGTGTTCTGTAGTTTATATTTTATACGTTGTGCAGGCTATTGGCCTACATATAGTCTACCAAATGGGACTGCAAATACAACAGCATGTCGGCGAGGGAGCAACCGCTTTGCACTATTACGGCCGGCAGGTTGCAGAGGTGGCTGCCCTGACACTGCAGCGAGCTCGAGGGGATCAACGCTTGGGACACGACCCTGCTTATGTGGCGCCAGAGCAGTACCATCGAGGTAGGGGTATCGCACGAGGGAGGGGTGCCCCACGAGGCAGGGGTGCCCCTCGAGGTGGGGGTGCCCCACGAGGCAGGGGTGCCACACGGGGTCGTGGTGGGCGGCGAGGAGGTGGTCCCCAGCAAGGGGGTGTTGAGGCCCCTGTTGATGATGTTGATGCTGATCTACTGGGTGACCTACATGAGCCGGACGAGTATCCCACCAGCATGCCGTCATACAGCCTTGGGATGCAGCTCACTCCAGGGACTTCGCAGGTGAACCCGTCAGGTCCATTATTGATCATGGGCACGGACCTTACCGGAGAGGATTGGGAAGCATACTTCCCAGGCTCATCGACCGGTTCTGAGGATCGGCCGACCCGAGATTTGGATAGTGGGCGCCGACTGAGTTATGGCTCATCATCACAGGCGAAGGTATGTTTTTATTAGTATTAAATTTAAATTTGTTTTTTCTTTTCTCATTTATTTTCCATAACTTTATTAATTTTCTTATTAAGGCTTCGTTCCCGCCCGTCACGGAGGCCCATTTGTGCGATGCTGACATGGCTGCGACGGATGATTATATTCAGGAGCCCGACGAGACCATGATAAGACAATTTAAATTGTTGTGACTTAATATATACTTTCCTATACTGAGCTGACTTATTCTTCTGTAGGTTTCTACTGAACCGACGACCCCTTCTACCGATCCTGCCAGCACCAGTGATGATCATGTTGCAGCGTATCCTACTATAAAGAGGCGCCGTGACGAGGATGATCCTGATAGCGTAGCCGGGCGGGATGGGATGCGCCTTAGGCCAGCGGCTGCATTGAAGCACACAGGCTGTGGGATACATTGATTTTTTTTTGTATTTTATGTAAATAATAACAACAATTTTTTATGTTTACATAATATGCGCATTATGTTTTTATTTCCCCGTTCCTTCTTTATTTTAATACTACAACACAAACACAAAACATATCAACTTAACATAATTTAAATTCAGTACAACTAATGAAAATACATGACACGGGAAACATAAAGATAAAGTAGTACACTCAACACATACATGTCATTGTTTAGTCACTGCCGCCCATTATTCTCTGCTTCAACCACTTAAATTTCTCTTCCATCTTATTTTTTTCTAATTCTGCCTCTTTTAGTTTCTCCTTCAACTCCGCAATTTCTCGTTTATATTCTTTTTTATATTCACACTGTTTTAAGGTCAAATCATGAAGATACTGCAAAGATCGTTTGTAGCATTCCTGCTTACAGGGTTCATCAATCCATACCTCAAAATTGCAAAAAAGTTCGCCGGGAACCCTATACAACTTATTCACACACATCCAGTAGCGGCGTCCAACTTCACCATCATCCCAACAGTCATTCATCAAATATTTTTTGCTGCACCGACATCTTGGTACATAAAGGCGTTCAGACATTTGTTAAAGCGTAAAAAAAAACCTTGCTTTTATGGAAAGTTTTGCTATTGGTTATTGCTAAGCGTAGAAAATAACTAGAATGCGCCCGTTATTTATAGGCAAGGCAACACACATAACGTAGTATTTAACCGCACTATATATATTCATATAATATAGTATTTAACCGCGCTATGCTTTACGTGTTAAAGATGATTACGGATACAAAACAACTTTTTCTCAGACGGGCAACTTTTCAGTTCGACAAGACAATACACATAACGTAGTATTAAACCGCGCTATATATATTCACATAACGTGCTATATATATATTCACGTAACGTAGTATTTAATCGCGCTATATGTATTCACATATTTATCAAAAATCTACCTTTAATTCAACTATTTTTGAACTATATTTATCAACTATATTTATTAAATATATTCACATATTTTTCCATTTTTTAATCCAATACTATTTTTGATTACATGAACGGGAGAGAGAAATGCATTAATTTACTCAACTGGAAAATGTTAAATATCAATAAGATTTAACAATAATGAAAACATAATTTTATTTGATACATCTTGCAACATAAACAAAACAGCTACTTATTACAACATAAACTCATTGATAATTGGCCACATTAGAAGAACACCCACCATGAGCTTGATTACCACCGCCACCCAAACCAGCCGAAGGATATTTTTGATGGTCGTGTCCTGTTTGCGAGCATATACCACATTTGCGCGCATAAGCGGTATCGCTAACATCCATTTGGTTCCGTATACGCGTTCTCTTCTGCACCTGTATTCGACGCAAATAGACCTTGTTACACACCATTTTAAATTGTTCCGGCGGCCAATAATGCTCAGCACCCACTGGCTGCAATTGCCCACTATAGGTGTTTAAGTAAGCAGCAACACTATATTATTTATCAACGTAGTTGGTTGGCCCTAAACCTGTATGTTGAAAGCACCTGATGGCATGTGAGCACGGCATGTGGTAGATGGACCATTTCCCACAAGAGCATAACCTTCTAGATTCATTTATGGTATGTACATTATTCCCCCGATTTTGATGGATAGCGGTGCGAACTTCAAAAATATTTCTGTCGTGATCATACTGCAAAAATGAATGCCAATGTGCTCGCCGCCTGTATTTCTCAAACCTCTTCATCGGCAGTGGCATAAATTCAACACCCCTTTCTATCAATGACATTACAACGACAGCTCTTTCAAAAAACCTCTCCGCCATCTGCTTGAACGACATCCGCACCATAGCAGTGACATGCAATCCTCTTGCCGACTTCAATAACCTGTTGAAAGACTCTAACATATTTGTAGTCAAAATTCCCCATCTTCTTCCACCATCCGCATGCAAAGTCCACTTGTGAAGCTCATGTCGCATCAACCAATGATAGGCTCTCTCGTCTTCCTACCTGATAGATTCCATGTGCCTCTGGAATTTATGCTCTTGGTGGTCTGTTGCTGCCATCCACATCAAATCATGCAGATCCTTGTTGGGATGTGCCTTCTGAAAATTGGCCTTAAAGTGCCTCACACAGTAACAGTGGTAGGCATAAGGTTCTTGACATGCAGGCAAGTTCTCTACAGAACTTAAGATACCACCATGCCGATCAGATATTAGACAAATACCGGAACGCTGTTTGACAACGTGCTCTTTCAAATGGTTCAAAAACATCGTCCACGTCTCTTGGCTTTCGTTGGCACAAGTAGCAAAAGCTAGAGGAAATATTTGTCCATTAGCATCTACTGCAACGGCTATCAATAACTTGATATCATACTTTCCATAGACATGAGTGCCGTCTATAGATATTACTAGCCGGCAATGCGGAAAACCATCAATTGCTGGTTTAAATGCCCAGAACACGTAATTGAATATATATTCTGATTTTCCCGAACTCCGCTCAAGCTTCCATTCAACAACCGTCCCGGGGTTAAAGTGTTGCAGTGCGGCCATGTACTTGGGTAGAGCTGCAAATGACTTATCCCAGTTACCATAAACAATTTCAAACGCACGTTTGTACTTGATAAATGCCTTTCTTTTGGTAATGGTATGGCCATATTCCTGGTGGACTGATGTAATGTACTCTTTGATTTTATACCTTATGGACGCTGCAAGGTGTGGAATAAGGACAAGAGAAATCAAGTCAATATCCAAGTTGTAGTGATTCCCATTGAATGTGTCCATTTCACATCTGTGGGTGGGAATGTATTTACCTACTTGCCACAAACCTATTTTCTTCTTGCTCGCACGCAGCATCCAATGACTACCCGTAAACCATCTGCGGTAAACAACCATGTATACCTCCGGAGTTGACTCCCATACCGTCATCTCACGACACTCTTTTACATTGTGTATTTTCACCACCCTGCTTAGGCGCACTTTATTAGGAAAAAGCATGCCCTTTGCCAGCGCCGTTGGTCTAGAATCATCCCACATTGCTGTCCGAATTGTATCAAAATCCCTTGTGAGAGCATCCACATCTGGAATACTTGGCAAGTTATCAAGGTAGGGAATCTTCCTTGAATGAAACGACACTTGGGACTCGTACATTCTTGGTCTAACAGGGGGTGGAGCATACTCCCTCGTCAAATCAGGTCCTTCATTCTCTTCCTCCTCATCACCATCCTCACGAGGGAAGGGTGTATCGTCTCTGGAATCATCGGCATTGTTATCATAATCACTGTTCTCTTCCTCACTCTGTGCATCTGCCAGATCCCGATTTAATATGTCGTCTTCGGGCAATTGAGTGAGGACAGGTGGTTCAACTTACTCGTTTTCACTGCACAAACAACAAAATAAGAAGCTACTGAAATTAATAAATACTTTCCATATAGCTGTATCACTTCACTTACAAGTCGTAACGTGTTGATATTCCTTGATGGACATTATCCTGTTGGTGATGACTCCCGGATGGACCACCATGATCCAACACACCAGAACTACGCATATTCCAACTGGGCGTGGGTTCATAATTTGTAAAAGTCATATCTGGCTGGTACCCCTTGTGGAATATATGAGTGTTAATACAAATTCAATACAACAAAAATATACATCGTAACACTAAGAAAAATTAAAGTTTACCACTCGTCTTGTAGATTATGTAAAGCAGGAGAGAAATTATTTTCTCGCTCCTCATTCGCCCGTGGTGATAAGTTTAAATCAGGGCAAACTCTTTCATCCGGAATCTGTCCGGCAAAAACTGCTCCATAATAACCACCTGATGACTGAGTGTTATCCCTACTATGCGCAACCTCATTATTGCGAACGTCTTCGACCTTGACGTACATTTCCAACATTTTTATCACAAAAAATTCCCGGTATTCATCTGGAGTCCTCAAAAAATCCCTCAAAGTTTCATCATCGTCGATGTTAAACTCAGCGTAACAAACAACCCCTTGCGGAGTGACGGAATATGGATATCTTCCGGTTACTTTAAGGTTCACCTAACGTTTCCTCACACTCATTTTATTACATAACAACGATACTAATCTATCGTACTCCATTGTAAGTGGCAACTTAACATGACACTGTGGAGATAAACTATAACTCACAGAGTTATTCGCCACCACAACCTCACCCCCCCAATATAATGAAACCCTTACTTTTCGCTCTTCAGACATTATGAAAAAATGCTTGAGAATTTAACAAGAAGAAAAATTTGTACGAGAGTTAGGAATATTTTTGAATGGATTTTTGTAAAATCCTAATGCCTTTAAATAAGGCAATGCCTAGCTCGGTGGGCTGAATTATTTTTAGGTATAGCGCTCTTTTAAAGAGTGCTATACCCATTTGAATTATTGTTATGTCAGTTAAACGCATGAGACATATTGGTGGGCCCACAAAACAGGTATATCGCGACGCAGTTTACAGTGGCGTTATATAATATAACGCTCTTTTAAAGAGCGCTATACTTTAACGGCCAAAACTCGTTAAAGTATAGCAATGAGCATATGAATTATGCGATGCATTGCGTGAATTCAGCATGGGTACATGATCATGTTTTGGTACAATGTGTTGAGATTGATACGGCGTGCGTATGTTAGAATCAAACCTCTTAGAGAATTTCGGATGTTCGAATTTGGTTCTAAGGCTTGTGGGCTAAGGTAGCAGGAAGGATCTCCAGTCTAGCTTGAGCTAATGTGCTCATATGGGTTGTGGTGGCATGGGTAGGTGTACAAGGTGTTAAACAGTGATTTTGGGAAACTCTGAAACGGTTCTTGGCACGTTCAAGAACAAACGTATGTTTAAGTGGGGAGAATGTTGGGGAGAATAACGACCTAACCGGTCGTTTTGAGCACTAGCGTGTTATTCGGCGATTCGAGACCGTGAGTAGCTTCACTTCATATATTATTACTTACACGTGTAGTCAGATTAGATTTTCAGGAAGATCAGAGTTGGTTTGGAAGAATAATTCTCAATTCGAAAGCTTTAAGTTGGAAGAGTTGATCATGGTTTGAATTTTGGGTAAACGACCTCGGATCAGAGTTTTGACGGTTCCATTAGTCCCGGATGATAATTTTGGACTTAAGTGTATATCCGGATTTGGATTTGGAAGTCTGTAGGTTGATTTGATGCTTTTTGGCAAAAGCTAGAAGATTGAAGGTTTAGAAGGTTGATAGGTTTGGCCGAGAATTGACTTTGTTGATATCAGATATGGATTATGATTTCGAGAGTTGGTATAGGTCCGTTGTGCCATTTGGGACTAGCATGCAAAATTTGAGGTCATTCCGGGTTGATTTGGTATGGTTCGACATGAGTTTAGAAGTTTAAAAGTTCATTAGGCTTGAATTAATGTGCGATTCATGGTTTTGATATTATTTGGTGTGATATGAGTCCTCGAGTAGGTTCGTGTTATGTTTTGGGGACGGTTTGTGTGATTGGGCGGGATCCTGGGGACCTCGGGTGTGTTTCAAATGTGTTTGGGTTGTGTCGCGCTCTTATTTGATGTTCTGGCATCGTTTCTAGGGAATAAAGGGTAATATATTGAGAAAACGACCTTTGATTTGTTATTAGAATGAACCATTAGATCCGTATCATAATTACAAAACCATAGCAATAAGAATCGTCGAATTCCCAGGTTGTATGAGAGAGTTATGCCTATTTCCGTGTCGGAAAAGATTGCTGGTTTCTGGTGCGAACTTTTATTCTTCGCCAACCCGAGAGAGGTTCCGTGAACGCGAAGAAGGATTTCTGGGTTGACCGGTCAACACAAAAAATTTCTCTTCGCAAACGTGAAGGTCTCCCGCGAAGGCGATGAACAAAAGTCATCTGGGCAGTATTTTAAAACGAGGATTTTAGTATTTTGAGCATATCTTGAGTTCTAGAGCTTCTTTTAGGGTGATTTTTGCGGTGTTGTTCTCATAGCAACAAGGGGTAAACATATGACCTTTATTTTGATAGTTTTCCATGATTAGTTTTGTTGATTATTATTTTATCCGTCTTTGGATTGTAGAAATTAGAGTTTTGTGCCCCAAAGTTGAGAACTGGTAAATCATTGATTTGAGGGTCAATTCGTGGATGAAATTGGATTATTTTATGGATATATACTATATAAGTTAAGGGTAATACTTATTTTTGATAATATTAGGAATCCGAGCATGTGGGCCCGAGCGTTGACCTTGTTGACTTTTTAAGCGGAGTTGAGAATTGTTAAAAATTATTAAATGAGGAGTATTGGAGTATATTTTGACTGGTTTGCACGTTGTTTTATTAGTTTCGAATCATTTGGCATTCGTTTGAGGAGTTAGAGAGGCGTTGGAGTCGGGTATCGGATTTCGGAGCGAGGTAAGTGATTTAACCTTTTTAGGAGGAATTTACCCCGTAGGTGTAATATTTATTATGTGCTACATATCGTGGGAGCTAAGAAGGTATGAGGTGACGAGTGTCCGTGGATATGCTAGAATTTCTTATTATGTCCGGGTAGACTTAGACTCACGCCATGCTTTAATTGTACTATTCGAGTTATTCTTGCCTATTTAAATACTTAAATTTCCATTTAGCCTGATACTAGACTCTCCTAAAGTATAAGACTTGCTATTTTAGATACTTGACGAGCTACTTGATTAGCCGTGGAAATTTTACTTCCTTTATGGATTTCTTCCGTGTTGTGCATATTCGTCCGATAGTTTTTCTTGAATTTTATAACTCACATGTATATTTATGAGTGGGGTCAGTGACCTGACAAAGTTTCATATTCTAATATGATCGGGCTGATCGCCTTAGTAATATTCTTATCGGATCGGGCCGTTCGCCTCAGCGGTATCATGTAATACACTCTTTTGGGATCGGGTCGTTCACCTTGGCGGTATCATGTAACACACTTTTATGGGATCAGACCGTTCACCTCGGCAGTGTAACATATTCTTATGGGATCGGGCCGTTCGCCTCGGCAGGATTATGTATCACACTCTTATGGGAACTGGCCGTTCGCCTTGACAGTTCTGTGAAACACTCTTATAGGATCGGGTCATTCGCCTCGACAGTTCTATGAAACACTCTTATGGGACCGGGCCGCTCGCCTCGGCAGAATCGTGCGAAATACTTAATAAGGAGTCCATGTACTCATGAGTTTCCTGACTTGAGTTATGATCGTTGGTTTGGTATTGACCATTACGTATTCCATTTGAGGAGATATCCGATAATTGAGGACTTTGTGTTCACTATTCAGTTGTAGACCGTACTATTTTCCTATATCTGTTTTTATTGTTTATTTACCATATTTCATACTTGTCTACTTTATTATATTTGGTTTACTGGACCACTAGTAAGTGTCAACGTCGACCCCTCGTCACTACCTCTTCGGGGTTAGACTAGTTACTTACTGGGTACGCGTTGATTTACGTACTCATATTGCACTTCTACACTAAACGTGCAAGATCTGACATGTTCATTTGGTGGTCATTTGGGCACGTAAGGGCAGCTTAGGCGACTTTATGGTAAGCTCCATTCCATGCTACGATTCGCAGAACACAGAGTTTCCATCATAAATATTTACTTTATCCTGTCTATCTTGTATTCTAGACAGATGTTGTATTGTTATTGTACTTCCTAGTAGATGCTCATTCACTTGTGACACCGGATTTTGGGATGTTCTAGAATTTGTTTATGGTTTTGCTTACCATTGACACACTTTTACTTTATATTTTATTTAAATTGTACGTATTTATGATTTTTAATGTATTTATTTCCCTATCTAATAAGATTTATTATTTCAAAAATAATAAAATGAATAATTAAGTTGGTAGTTCACCGTTGGCTTGCCTAACGGCAACGTTGGACGCCATCATAACCTATAGTGGGTTTTGGATCGTGACAGGACTGGTGGAGGGAGAGACAGAGAGAGAGAAAGGTGGCAACATGGTGACTGTGTGAAAGAATAGGTGGAAAAAGAAAGAGAGAAAAAAATTAAAAAAGAAAATTGATCTATTACACTCCGAAAATTGTGTAATACACACACTATGTCCCATAACCAAGTTGTGTCTAAATGACATATTTAAGATGTGGTTAGAGTGTTAAATGGAACAGACTTAAGATAAAGTTTCTAAGTGAAAAGTGTAGACAACTTTACGGGACTGCCGATGTATTCTGCCAAAACAAATATATCATACTCCCCATCAGTTAATTTTGCAGCCAAGAAGATCAATTAGTATCAAATTCACCACAAAAATGCAAATAACACAATGATGTGGTCTATGTTTATTACACCATAGTTTTTCAACAATTAGGCAATTGATTACACCCAACTCTAATCATAAAAAAGATAAGCGACCGCTGCAAATATAATCCGCTCTAAGAGTTTGGAGTCGAATCCCACAGAGAACTAAGGTTTCACTATAACTATTCAAAATCACTAATAATGCAAGTTCGAATAATTTCTAAGTTATAAAGATTACAATTTTTATTTTAAACTACTTGACTAGCAACTATTAAAAGCAGTAAAATTATAAATTAGGAGACTAAGAGTTGGAGACAAGATTAAGGAGGCCTAGAGTTATGCTCTTCCCAATTGTCGAAATTCTTCCCGCTACGCCTACTATAATTTTGTCTAAGTATTCTCTACGATTGTGTAACGACCCGACTTGTCATTTTAAGAATTAACGCCTCGTTCAGTGACTTATGGTCTCGAGTAGCTTCGCAATATATATTATGACCCGCGGGTGTGGTCGAGTTTGAATTACTGACGATTCAGAATTAAATTAAAAGAACAATCCTTATTTAGAAACTTAAATGGAAAGAGTTGACCGGAGAGTTGACTTTTGAGCAAACGACTCCGGAATAGAATTTTGATGATGTCAATAGCTCCGTATGGTGATTATGGACTTAGGGGCGTGTCCGGAAAATTATTTGGAGGTCTGTAGAGGAATTAGGCTTGAAATGGCGAAAGATGAATTTTTGGGAAGTTTGACCGGGGGGTTGACCTTTTGATATCGGGGTCGGAATCTAATTTTAAAATTTTTTATAGATCCGTTATGTCATTTATGACTTGTGTGCAAAATTTAAGGTCAATCGGAAATGATTTGATACGTTTCGGTGCAAAATATAGAAGTTGGAAGATTTGAAAACTCATAATTCGATTCGATGTGCGATTCGTAATTTCGGCGTTGTTTGGCGTAATTTGAAACCTCAACTAAGTTCGTATTGTATTTTGGGACATGTTGGTATATTCTTTTAAGGTCCCAAGGGCCTCGGGTGGATTTTAGAAGGTAAACGGAATGGATTTCGGACAAAGCGGGTTGCTGAAAACTTCTGTTGCAGAGCTGTTCGCCAGAAATTTCTGGTGCGTAGAGCCAAATTTGGAAGCTTATATCTAAGTTCGCAATATGAAATTTTTTAAAACATCTAAGTTGTATCCCTTTGATTCTAGTTTCTAGAATGTTAAACCATTCATCATTTGGAGATTTGTACGGAATGTTATGATGGATTGAATGAAGGCACGTAGGGCAGTTTCGCCAGAAAATTCACCAGAAATTTCTGATGCATGGAGCCGACTTTGGAAGCTTATATCGCACAATTCATATAGAATCAGATAATTATGAAAGCATAAAAGTTGTAGTCCTTTGATTCTAGTTTCCATAATGTTAAGCCATTCATCATTTGGACATTTGTACAGAAAGTTATAATGGATTGAATGAAGGCTGGTAGGGCAGTTTCGACAAAACATTCGCCAGAAATTTCTGATGCGTAGAGCCAATTTTGGAAACTTATATCTCGCAATTCATAAGGAATCAAAAAAGTATCAAAACATGAAAGTTGTAGTCTTTTGATTCTAATTTTCAGAAAGTTAAACCATTTATTATTTGGACATTTGCACATAAAGTTATGATAGATTGAATGAAGGCTAGTGCAAGCAAATTCTGGTGTGGACTTTCAGTGACTGAAAATGGATTTTTAGTGACGGAAAATGGACTTTTAGTGACGAATGGGCAGAAACTTAAGGACCAAAAGTGGTCATTTTCTTCATTTCGTTTTGGATATTTGGAGCACGGTTCTTGGGCGATTTGCACGGAAAAACATTGGGGTAAGTGTTCTTTATCCTATATTGATTTTATTTCATGATTCCATACTCATTTACATCATGAATCCGTGAATTTATGGAAGAAAAATCAAGTTTTTTGCAAAATCTTCCAAAAATGAAAATTTAAGATTTGGAGGTCGAGTTGTTATCGGAATTTGATAAAATTAGTATGGGTAGACTCGTAATTGAATGGGTTGTCGGATTTTATAACTTTTACCGGATTCCGAGATGTGGGTCCAACGGGCGAAGTTTTGAGTTAATTTTGGATTTTTATTGAAAAATATAATATTTTCTTATGGAATTAATTCTATCGACAAGTTGGGTTGCTCTGATGGTAAGCACCCTCCACTTCCAACTAAGAGGTTGTGAGTTCGAGTCACCCCAAGAGCAAGGTGGGGAGTTCTTGGAGGGAAGGATGCCGAGGGTCTATTGGAAACAGCCTCTCTACCCCAGGGTAGGGGTAAGGTCTGCGTACACACTACTCTCCCCAGACCCCACTAGTGGGATTATACTGGGTTGTTGTTGTTGTTGTTGTTGTTGTTGTTGGAATTGATTCTATAATTTTTGTTGAATGTATCGAATAATTATGATTAGATTCGAGTGGTTCAGAGGTCAATTCAAGCAATAAGGCAATTTTGGAATATCGGCATAACTTCAAAAAGTAAGTGTCTTGCTTAACCTCGAGTGGGGAAATTACCCCTTAGGCATTGAGTCTTATGTGGCATTTGTGAAATGTGAAAAGCCGTGCATGCGAGGTGACGAGTACGTATTCGGGCTTATACGTGCAAAATTCATTGAATTAAAGTCTTAGGCATTATTGTATAGTAAATTGGAAAATTATGAAAAATTATTAAATCATCTGTTTGCCATGCCTAAATCCTTATTGTTGAATTTGTTTTTATATGATAATTTGATGTGATTGTTACTTGAAATATTTATGAAATTTCGTGAGTATTGTTGGTTTGACATTTCTTGGAAATTAATTCAAATATGAATTTTCTTATGCAAATAATTAATTTAAGCGAGCTTAAGAATAAATATTAATATAATTATCTAAATTTGCATTAATGAAGGTTTTGCTTTATGCTGAGTAATTTCTATCTCTATTGATTGTTTTTGGGTGTTATATACATTGTATGGAGCCTTGGGCTATTTGTTATGAAATTAATTGATTTTGTTATATCTTTGGAATTTGGTTGTGTCCATTGGGCAAATTGTGATATGAATTGATTTTATTATATTGCCGTGTTAATTTTCTGTGTAAATTATTGTGTTGTGTGAGTTATTATTTTGGGAAGATAGGAGCGGCATTTCACAATTTATATTATGTGGGTATAAGGGTGGCATTTTACTGTTGTTGTATTTGTTGGAATAATGTCTGGGCGGAGCGATAAGAGCGGCTATAGGAGCGATAAGGGTGGCAATAGGAGCGATATGAGTGGCTATTGATATTTTCTGGACGGAGCGATAAGGGTGGCTATATGAGTGATAAGGGTGGCAATAGGAGCGATAAGGGTGGCTATTGTGAGGGACGATATGTGATGATGTGGGGTTGTGGTGTTGATAATTTTCATGTGATGTTGTGATTTTCTTGTGTTTACTTTTATACCTTGTGCAATTTGTCTTGTTGTTGGTAAATTGATAACAATCTGATTTATATTGAAATTGAGAGCCTGTGGCTATTGCCAGGCGGATTATAAATTGAAATGTGGGCACGAGGTTCCGTGAGTAAATAATCAGGATATTTGGCACGTGAATTGTCCGTGCAGTTGTGATATGAAATGTGGGCACGAGGTGCTGTGATGAAATGATAATGATAATTGGCACGTGAATTGTCCGTGCAGTTGTGATATGATTTAATTATGGGCACGAAGTGCCGTGAAAATATGAAAAATGGGTTGAGACCCATGTTTACGAAAAATATGAAAATGGGTCGAGACCCGTATATTTTTTATGATTATGATATGAGGTGTCACATTGTGACTTTTTAATTGAAAGGATTATATTCAAAAATATTTATTTGGAAGGATTTTTATTCAAAAATAATTATATGAAAGAATTGTATTTGAAAGATATTTATTTGAGGAGATTATATTTGAAAAGATTTATTAAAAGAATTATATTTGAAAAATAATTATTTGAGAAAACTACATTTAAAAGAGAGTTATTTAGAAGAATTATATGTGAAGGATATTTATTTGAAAAACTTGAATTAATTGGGCGTACATGTATTTATTAATTTATGAGTGATATTTATGGTATTCTTGTTGTCTTGCTGCGCATACCACTGGTTGTTTTATCCTGCCCTTATTGCTATATGTTTTCTAGTATTTTTGTATATTATATTGCACAGGTTATTAGACTAGTGAGTATCTTGACTGTACCTCATCTCTACTCCATTGAGGTTAGTCTTGATACTTACTGGGTACCGACCGTGGTGTACTCATACTATACTTCTGCACATTTTTGTGCAGAGCCAGGTATTGGAGATATCGGACTTGAGTAGAGTTAAAGCGGGATCGTATGGATTCAAGGTAGAGCTGTTTGGCTGTCGCAGTCCCTTGGAGTCTTTTCATTTTATTGTACTGTTAATTTCTAATCAAACAGTATTGTATATTCGGTCATCGTGATCATTCCATGTATTCAGTTAGAGTTTGTGACTCAGCACTACCAGTCTTGGGAGGTTGTATATTGTAATTATTTTCGCTGTTAGTTTCAATAAAAAAATGGCTTCAAAATATAATTGAAATCGGCTTACCTAGTTTTAGAGACTAGGTGCCATCACGATGCCTGTGGTGGAATTTTAGGTCGTGACAGATTGGTATCAGAGCTCTAGGTTCATAGGTTCTACGAGTCATGAACGAGTCTAGTAGAGTCTAGCGGATCGGTACGGAGACGTCTGTACTTATCTTCGAGAGGCTACTGAACTGTTAGGAAATTTCTACTTCTTTCATTCTTGCTGTGCGGATTTGTTGATTGTAGAATTTGAGCCTTTGTATCTATATTCTCTCACAGACGGTGAGGACACGTGATACCGGGTTAGCTGAGCAGGCATCCGCACATACTACTAGGGCTGCAAGAGGCCGGGGCCGAGGTAGAGGCCGAGGCAGAGGTCGAGGAAGGGTACGTGCCGCGACTAGAGCACCTGTCAGAAAAATAGTGCAGGAGCCACCAGTAGCTCCATTTGGGGGACAGGTACCAGAAGCACATGTTGTTACCCCCGGACTTCAAGAGACTTTGGCACAGTTCCTGAGTATGTTTGGTACATTAACCCAGGCGGGATTGATCTCTGTTGCACCAAATATTCCGCAGATTGGGGGAGTAGCTCCGACCCCTACCATAACTTCAGAGCAGCAGGTTCACGTTGGTCAGGTTCCGGGTGTAGTACCGGTACAACCTGTTATTCCGGTTCGGCCTGAGGTCAGGCCAGAGGCATCAGAAGAAGAACAAAAGAGACTTGAAAGGTTTAAGAGGTACAGTCCACCTGCTTTCAGTGGCACAACTACAGAGGATGCCCAAGGATTTCTAAAAAATTATCACCGTATTCTCCGCACCATGGGTATTGTGGAAGTGAGCGGAGTTGCCTTTACTACATTTCAACTTTTAGGCACAACGTATCAGTGGTGGAAAATCTATAAAGAAGGTAGGCCAGCCGATGCAATACCACCTACTTGGGCTCAGTTTTCAGAGATGGTTTTGAAGGAATTTGTTCCCCAGACCCTCCGAGATGCGTGGCGTACAGAGTTTGAACGGTTGCGTCAGGGCACCATGACAGTG
The DNA here is from genome assembly GCF_000390325.3 of Nicotiana tomentosiformis. Taxonomy (NCBI): domain Eukaryota; kingdom Viridiplantae; phylum Streptophyta; class Magnoliopsida; order Solanales; family Solanaceae; genus Nicotiana; species Nicotiana tomentosiformis. The sequence goes on along the minus strand of NC_090815.1, from coordinate 12,505,715 downwards.
TCAGAATATGCCATCAGGTTTAGTGAGTTAGCTCGTCGTGCACCTTCTTTGGTTCCTACCGTTAGAGAGCGGGTTCGCAGATTCATTGAGGGGCTCGATTATGATCTTAAAATATGCATGGCTCGAGAGTTGCAAACTGATACTTCATTTCAGCAAGTAGTGGAGATTGCGAGGAGGATTGAGGGTGTTTTAGGTGAGGAAAGGGAGTCTAAGGAGGCCAAAAGGTCTCGAAGCTCTAGAGGGTTCAGGGGATTTTACTCTTCAGCTATGACCCATTATGGCGGAGGTTCGAGCAGTCGGCCGGCTAGGTCCGCACATCAGATTACTCGGGTTGCCCCAGTATGTTCTTATAGTACACCACCGACACGAGATTTTTGTAGTGGTTATTCCAATTATCCGGCACAGACTCAGTATGAGCAGCTGCGACCTCAGAGAGGCTGTTTTGAGTGTGGTGACACTAGGCACATTATGAGAGATTGTCCCAGACTTGGGAGGGGTAGATTTTATCAGAACACTCAGACTATGGGCCCCAGTACATCTACTACCCCACGTGCACAACCAGTTAGGGGTGGGGGACAGACGGGTAAAGGGCGCCTAAGAGGTGGAGGCCCGACCCGTTGATATAATTGCTATGATTTGGCTGAGACCGATACACCAGATGGTGTCATTACAGGTATGATCCTGATTTGTTATAAAAAGGATATTTTTCCTTAATTTGATTCGGTTCTGAATATTGAGGCGAGTCCTTCTATTATGCTTTGCTTATGGGTGAACATCATAATTTTGTGAACCACTTATATGTTTATCCCTGTTGGGAGGTTTGATGATGTTAGCCCGTGTCTATCATTTTAGTTTTGGGCTCCATTGAGGGCTATAAGTCCAAAAGTAATTTTTATTATTCATTATAGTGGGTTTGATGTGTTTTGAAATAATTGATTCCAATTTTATGAATTATATGCCCTACCAGTATGAGGGTTCATTATGTGTTGTGAAAACAGTTTATGAAATATATTGGAAAGAAAAGAAAGGAAATTGAAATTTCAGTTGGCACAATGTGCAAAATATTTGTGATTCGGAGTTGAGGACGAGATCCTCGCATTTTTATATGATGAGAAATATTTAAATCGGGTTACAAGCCGCGGTGAAAGTTATATAAGGACGAGGTCCTTGTGGTGAAATATTTATGAGTTTAAAATTCTCCCTGTGTGAAATTTAATTTGTACAATAATATTAATAGGGAGTCATGCCTGTTAGTCTTATTTGATAATTCTTGTATATTTTCTGTGCATATTCAACCATTTTCGTGTTGTAAACATTAAGTTTTAGCCTATGAGATGAGTGCCCAGGTGGCGTTAAATGCGGCTCATTAATCCAAATAAGTAATCATGAGGTCTTCATGCCTCACATTCTGTGGTTAGTGTTGTGAAAATTCGAAATGAGGTGGTGGTTAATATAAGATTAATTGATGATGCGGGAATTAATTATGAACGACTTTTAAGACCAAAGATGTGGTGATGAGCATACATATGATGTGCTTCATATTCTGATATCATTGGGATAATGCGGTGCTTGTAATGCTGAGATTAGTGTTATTGATATATACATTGTGGTGTCTTGTTGGGTTATGGATGTGTTGTTAGGAGTTGTTTGGTGTTACTCTACCATGTGTTTAGGCCCAATTACAGAGGAGACTCTGCCGAAATTTCTGAAAAATTTGGGAGTTAGTAAAAAATTGGGGGATTGAGACGTGCAAAGGAAGAGACAAATTATGTTATGTGTTTGAGGGAGAATGATCCTAAGCGGGGAAGAATGAAATACCCCAGAAAAATTATGAAGTATTTCAACACTATCAAGAAAGCTGATGCGTGCGAAGGCACGAGTTGCTATAGCCGGTTGAGACTAATACCGTGCGTTGATGTGAAAATCAAGCCTTTAGAAAATGTTTGGAATGTAAGAAAATTGTTTAAAATTTATAAGTATGAATAAAAGAAATAATCTCAACCGAGATGGTGCTATTGGACCCATGTTAGATTACGGGACGTAGAATCACTCACGAGTATGTGTGTAAGGATACACTCAGTAATTTAAAGTCCTCAGAAAGATTTTTGGCACGTTTGAGGACGAACGTGTGTTTAAGAGGTGGAGAATGTAACGACCCGACTTGTCGTTTTAAGAATTAACGCTTTCAGTGACTTAAAGTCTCGAGCAGCTTCGCAATATGTATTATGACCTGTGGGTGTGGTCGAGTTTGAATTACTGAAGATTCGGAATTAAATTAAAAGAACAATCCTTATTTAGAAGCTTAAATGGAAAGAGTTGACCAGAGAGTTGATTTTTGAGAAAACAACTCTGGAATAAAATTTTGATGATGTCAATAGCTCTGTATGGTGATTATGGACTTAGGGGCATGTCCGGAAAATTATTTGGAGGTCTGTAGAGAATTAGGCTTGAAATGGCGAAAGATGAATTTTTGGAAAATTTGACCGGGGGGTTGACTTTTTGATATCGGGGTCGAAATCCAGTTCTGAAATTTTTTATAGTTCCATTATATCATTTATGACTTGTGTGCAAAATTTGAGGTCAATCGGAATTGATTTAATACGTTTCGGCGCAAAATATAGAAGTTGGAAGATTTGAAAACTCATAATTCGATTCGATGCGCGATTCGTAATTTTGGCATTGTTTGGCATGGTTTGAAGCCTCAACTAAGTTTGTATTGTATTTTGGGACATGTTGTTATATTTTTATAAGGTCCCAAGGGCCTCGGGTAGATTTCAGAAGGTAAACGGAATGGATTTCGGACAAAGAGGGTTGCTGAAAATTTCTGTTGCAGAGCTGTTCGCCAGAAATTTCTGGTGCGTAGAGCCAAATTTGGAAGCTTATATCTCTCAATCTATAAAGAATCTGAAATTATTTAAAACATAAAAGTTGTATCCCTTTGATTCTAGTTTCTAGAATATTAAACCATTCATCATTTGGAGATTTGTACGGAATGTTATGATAGATTGAATGAAGGTAGGTAGGGCAGTTTCGCCAGAAAATTCACCAGAAATTTCTGATGCGTGGAGCCGAATTTGGAAGTTTATATCGCGCAATTCATATAGAATCAGCTAATTATGGAAGCATAAAATTGTAGTTCTTTGATTCTAGTTTCCATAATATTAAACCATTCATCATTTGGACATTTTTACAGAAAGTTATGATAGATTGAATGAAGGCTGGTAGGGCAGTTTCGCCAAAATATTCGCCAGAAATTTCTGATGCGTGGAGCCGACTTTGGAAGCTTATATCTCGCAATTCATAAGGAATCAGAAAAGTATCAAAACATGAAAGTTGTAGTCTTTTGATTCTAGTTTCCAAAAAGTTAAACCATTCATTATTTGGACATTTGCACATAAAGTTATGATAGATTGAATGAAGGCTGGTGCAAGTAAATTCTGGTGTGGACTTTTAGTGACGGAAAATGGATTTTTAGTGACGGAAAATGGACTTTTAGTGACGAATGGGCAGAAACTTAAGGACCAAAAGTGGTCATTTTCTTTATTTCGTTTTGGATATTTGGAGCACGGTTCTTGGGCGATTTGCCCGGGAAAACATTGGGGTAAGTGTTCTTTATCCTATATTGATTTTATTTCATGATTCCATACTCATTTACATCATGAATCCGTGAATTTATGGAAGAAAAATCAAGTTTTTTGCAAAATTTTCCAAAAACGAAAATTTAAGATTTGGAGGTCGAGTTGTTATCGAAATTTGATAAAATTAGTATGGGTGGACTCGTAATTGAATGTGTTGTCAGATTTTTTAACTTTTACCGGATTTCGAGTGGGTCCCGCGGGCGAAGTTTTGAGTTAATTTCGGATTTTTATTAAAAAATATAGTATTTTCTTATGGAATTGATTCTATAATTTTTGTTGAATGTATCGAATAATTATGACTAGATTCGAGCGGTCCGGAGGTCAATTCAAGCAATAAGGCAATTTTGGAATATCGGCATAACTTCAAAAAGGTAAGTGTCTTGCTTAACCTCGAGTAGGAGAATTACCCCTTAGGCATTGAGTCTTATGTGCCATTTGTGAAATGTGAAAAGCCGTGTATGCATGGTGACGAGTACGTACTCGGGCTTATACGTGCAAAATTCATTGAATTAAAGTCTTAGGCATTATTGTGTAGTAAATTGGGAAATTATGAAAAATTATTAAATCATCTGTTTGCCATGCCTAAATCCTTATTGTTGAATTTGTTTTTATATGATAATTTGATGTAATTGTTACTTGAAATATTTATGAAATTTCGTGAGTATTGTTGGTTTAATATTTCTTAGAAATTAATTCAAATATGAATTTTCTTATGCAAATAATTAATTTAAGCGAGCTTAAGAATAAATATTAATATAATTATCTAAATTTGCATTAATGAAGGTTTTGCTTTATGCTGAGTAATTTCTATCTCTATTGATTGTTTTTGGGTGTTATATACATTGTGTAGAGCCTTGGGCTATTCGTTGTGAAATTAATTGATTTTGTTATATCTTTGGAATTTGGTTGTGTCCATTGGGAAAATTGTGATATGAATTGATTTTATTATATTGCCGTGTTAATTTTCCGTGTAAATTATTGTATTGTGTGAGTTATTATTTTGGGGAGATAAGAGCGGCATTTCACCATTGTATTATGTGGGTATAAGGGTGGCATTTCACTGTTGTTGTGTTTGTTGGAATAATGTCTGGGCGGAGCGATAAGAGCGGCTATAGGAGCGATAAGGGTGGCAATAGGAGTGATATGAGTGGCTATTGATATTTTCTGGGCGGAGCGATAAGGGTGGTTATAGGAGTGATAAGGATGGCAATAGGAGCGATAAGGGTGGCTATTGTGAGGGATGATATGTGATGATGTGGGGTTGTGGTGTTGATAATTTTTATGTGATGTTGTGATTTTCTTGTGTTTACTTTTATACCTTGTGCAATTTGTCTTGTTGTTGGTAAATTGATAACAATCTGATTTATGTTGAAATTGAGAGTCTGTGGCTATTTCCAGGTGGATTATAAATTAAAATGTGGGCACGAGGTGCCGTGAGTAAATAATAAAGATATTTGGCACGTGAATTGTCTGTGCAGTTGTGATATGAAATGTGGGCATGAGGTGTTGGGATGAAATGATAATGATAATTGGCACGTGAATTGTCCGTGCAGTTGTGATATGATTTAATTATGGGCAGGAAGTGCCGTGGAAATATGAAAAATGGGCTGAGACCCGTGTTTACAAAAAATATGAAAATGGGCCAAGACCCGTATATTTTTTATGATTATGATATAAGGTGTCACATTGTGACTTTTTAATTGAAAGGATTATATTCAAAAATATTTATTTGGAAGGATTTTTATTTAAAAATAATTATATGAAAGAATTATATTTGAAAGATATTTATTTGAGGAGATTATATTTGAAAAGATTTATTGAAAGAATTATATTTGAAAAATAATTATTTGAGAAAACTACATTTAAAAGAGAGTTATTTAGAAGAATTATATGTGAAGGATATTTATTTGAAAAACTTGAATTAATTGGGCGTACATGTATTTATTAATTTATGAGTGATATTTATGGTATTCTTGTTGTCTTGCTGCGCATACCACTGGTTGTTTTATCCTGCCCTTATTGCTATATATTTTCTAGTATTTTTGTATATTATATTGCACAGGTTATTAGACTAGTGAGTATCTTGACTGTACCTCGTCTCTACTCTATTGAGGTTAGTCTTGATACTTACTGGGTACCGACCGTGGTGTACTCATACTATACTTCAGCACATTTTTATGCAGAGCCAGGTATTGGAGATATCGGACTTGAGTAGAGTTAAAGCGGGATCGTATGGATTCAAGGTAGAGCTGTTTGGCCGTCGCAGTCCCTTGGAGTCTTTTCATTTTATTGTACTATTAATTTCTAATCAAACAGTATTGTATATTCGGTCCTCGTGATCATTCTATGTATTCAGTTAGAGTTTGTGACTCAGTACTTACCAGTCTTGGGAGGTTGTATATTGTAATTATTTCCGCTGTTAGTTTCAATAAAAAAAATGGCTTCAAAATGTAATTGAAATCGGCTTACCTAGTTTTAGAGACTAGGTGCCATCACGACGCCTGTGGTGGAATATTGGGCCGTGACTGATTGTGAGCACTTCAGGTGTCGTAATTCTCTCCCGAGCAACTACAACAATTTACTATATATATTCTCTCGAACTACGCAAGCTGCCATTATCTTATCACTCACTATGATCACATCAAGACTTTGTTATTCTTAAACCCACCTTTAAACCCACCGTATTGATTTCTCACATACGTTAGGAGTGACGTTTTTTAACAACCAACTAAATATGTATAATTTCTAGAGCAATACATACTAGATATCCACAATCAATTGAGAGATCTCCAATCAACTGAAATAAGCACGTAGCTAAATAAGTAAAAAAATTCAAAAGCTCAATTGTATAAAAATGTAACAAGAATTCATCCTTCAAAAGTTACCATCAAAATACTAGATAAGAAATTAGCTAATCATGCTAGTGTGTAAAAATACAACAATAGGAAGAAAGGGAAAAACGTGAAGTTGAATCCTTCTTCTTGCTCCCATCGTATTCTTGCCTCCCTAAATCTTCTCCCATAAAAAAAATGGCTATCATATTTATATCAAGTAGGGTTGAGTTTGGGCGGGTTTGGCTTCTCCTAATTCGGATTGGAGAAGTTGATTTCTTCCACTCCGGTTCTAGTATGGCGAAGCGAACCTCGCTTCGTTGTCTAAGATTTCTCTTTTCAACTTTGTTTTTCGCCAATTTTTCTTCTATTTAATTCTTTTTTGCCCAAGTTTGTTCCTACGCATAAGAAACACATAATGAGCATATTTTCACTTCAAAAGTTGTGTAAATTTTTACAACTCACATAAGAAATAATATGCAAATATACTCAAAAATATGCATTTTTTACCCTTTATCACCACCTCACACTTATACTCTTGTTCGTCCTCAAGCAACTTAAAATTAAGCGCATAGGCAAGAAACACATTTCAAAAATACTCAAGCATCACACCAGACAATGGTTTATATCAACGCTTAGAACCCAACATATGCACTCTTCGTACATTTTCTCAAGTTTTAACTCATGCCAAGATTATTTAAAATATTCATGTGACTCTTCCTAACATCCTCACCTCAAAACTTGACTCCAATGCGTTTCACACTATGACTCGCTCCTTGTGTCAACTCAAATATCAAGGTCTCTACATATCCTTTGCATATAATGTGCCCTCATCAACAAACCATAGAGAAAGTAGTCCACACACTCAATATAAGTTCAAGTATATTTTAAAGACTCTCAAATTGAAAGAATTTGCTCACTCTCACAAAGAAAACTCTTATGCCACCAAAGTTCGTACCATAGGCTTGCCCGTAGTGTAAGTCTTTACTAATTTAAGCTCGCAAAGTCTGGTACTTTATGGGTTGTAATGCAGGCTAAAGGACGGGTAGGATATATTTGAGAAAGTAGTGACTAACTCTCCCAAGTACTTTAATACACTACACTTCACTTCTAAGCACCTTTTTGTCATGACCACTTCAATGTCTTGCCATAAAACCATACACAGTTAAGCCTTCTTCATTAAGAAAATCAATATATAGAAATTTACTAGCCCAGACAAAGATAAGGGAGGTGTTATTCATTTTTCTTTTCAGTTATTCTTTTTTTCACTCTCCTTAATTTAGTATTCGGCTAGTACCTTTTTTGCTTATACACAAGTGCACCTTGTCGGCTTTTCGGTAGTTCCACTCAAAAACTAATCAATTTCTTTCTTTACACTTCTAGTCATTTAAGTGCTTTCGGAGGTAAAGGTTCAACAAGATTTGATTAAGAACAAAGGAGATTTTACTTATAATGTGGTTGCCAAAGAAAAGGTCTATAGGCTTAAAAGGGGTGACTACGGATAATATTAGCACTGGTAAATAGGCTATGGTCAATTAAGGAAAGCCTATATCACTTCCCTGACTTACAAGACTTAATCATTTCGCTTTGACTCACACACGGGGCAAGTCCTAGACTAATAAGGATAGTACAGAATACACCAAAATCTCACCTCATACAATGTATGTGACTTGCTTAGGACGACTCGGACCCGACTTTTAAGTTAAAGTAACTAGCACAGTCATCATAAAACTCAACCACATAAGAAGTACATAACATGAGTCAAAAGATAATCCCAAGAGTCAAAATAAAGTCACATATTTTCTCAAGGCATATAATCACAAGAATCACGAAAAGAGTGCTCAGCGCAAATGCTCCAGCTCTAAGCCTAGATATAAAACATCTCAAAAAGCATAGATATTCAAGTTATTCCCATTCCTTTGTTAGTTCAAATAGAAGGAAAAAAATCTTTTTGTATTTTTATTTAGACTTTAATTCCTCAAGAAAACTGTCTAGAAAGTTCATCATTGGGAAAAGTCCAAAATTTTTTGAAAATTCTACCTAAAAAAAACTACCCGATTCAAAGAGTCATTCCTTTGGAAAGAACCGTGGCCATAAGAAAAATTAAGGGGGATTATTTCTGCCCAATTTTTTTAAATACTTTTTTTTAATATTTTTCAACACATATAAAATAGCATAGAAAATTACTCAAACAGTCTCTTCACCCCACACTTAAAATGGTGCATTGTCCATAATGCACACCCATAAATACAAGAGGGTAAAAGAACTCCCTGGTAGGTCAAAGGTCGAAGTATTAGAAGCTCATGGGGTACTCAGACTTCTCCCAAACTTGGTTCTTCGTGCGGGAACCCCGCACTTAGATCTAACCACCTCACTTGCTTTTGCTTTCTTCCAATGTCTTTGTTTCCCATTCTCCTAGAAAATAGAAAATGACACTGCAAAAATGACACATAAATAAAATATTTTTTAAAAAAAACTAAAATTAAAAGAAAGTAGTAAAGTTTGGTTGCCTCCAAATAAGCGCCCGATTTAACGTCGTGGTACGACGTGAATCACTTTTTGCCTCCACCTTGACCTTATAAATTAGACCACCAATTTTGCTTCAAGTTTTCTACTATGCTCCAGGGGTGGTATAAAAAATTCATGCGAGCCAAAAACTAATTATTCCTTTATGCACTTTTCGTCTTTTAAATAAGGAGTGTCGTTTTGATCAGACGACCTTGAAAACTTCAGAATATAAAGCTCATCTACCTCTTCTCTAGACTCTTTTTCATGCTCGTAAGGATACATGCTCATTTTACCATCCGAACATAATATAGAGAAGTGTTTTGAATGAGATTCAACACGCTCAAATACATGAACTTCAAGATTTTCGACATCCTCAACACGGATCACAGTAGAGTCAACTAAATTTGTATTCTCAATGTCCTTGACTGACTCTATATTGCTTCTTCAACATCGGCATCCTCAAATTCTAGTTGGATAGATTGTTGGTGTTCTACCTGACCTCCTCCATTAGCACCTCAATTTCTGCATCTAATTCACGCTCTTTTTGGATTCTATCCATAATATTAGCTTGTTGTTCATTAAATGCTTCAACTAATTGAGCCACTTGAGCCTCCAAGTTGTCAATAGTTGCCTCTTGCCTTTGTATTTACAGTTCTTTCTTATTATTTTATTCCAAGAGGCACATTAACATATCTTTGATCTCTTTTAGGTCAGCATTCCCAGGTTCTTTGTTCCTGTTAACTTCACAAGAAAAAGTAGAACCATAATAATAAGGGGTTGCGGGAGGATAATAAGTATAAGCACAATCATAAAATTGACCATCTTGACCACTACACATATCACACACATTCCACGAATAAGATTGAGTTGATGCACATAACTCGCTTTCGGGAATATTTTGATAATTTTGCCACGAGTGGTTTGCTTCACAATCTGTATGAGGATCAAAAGTAGAATTACCAACATCTAACTCTCATAATTCCAAGATGTCATGCTTCTCGAATCAAGAAGTAGAACAAAATAAAACTAATAAAACAAAACAAAATACAAGTTCAAAACTTGAAATCTAGCAATATATACAGCTACAACTACACTGTTAGTTCCCCGCAACAACGTCAAAATTTGATTACGCCCAACTCTAATCCTAAAAGGGATAAGCGATCGCTGCAAATATAATCCGATCTAAGAGTTCGGAGTCGAATCTCACAGAAAACTAAGATTTCACTATAATTGTTCAATATCATTAAGAATGCAAATTCGAACAATTCCTAAGTTATAAAGATTGCGATTTTTATTTTAAACTAATTGACTAGAAACTATTAAAAGCAGGAAAACATTACTAACTAAGGAGGCTAAGAGTTGGCAATATTAAGGAGGCCTAGAGTTATGATCTTCTCAATTGTCGGAATTCTTCCTACTATACCTCCTATAATTTTGTCTAAGTATTCTCTATTGATCGTGAGCACTTCAGGTGTCGTAAATCTTTTCCGAGCAACTACAACAATTTACTATATATATTCTCTCGAAATATGCTAGCTGGCATTATCTTATCACTCACTGTGATCACGTCAAGACTTTGTTATTCTTAAACCCACCTTAAAACCCGCTGTAATGATTCCTCACATACGTTAGGAATGATATTGTTTAACAGCCACCTAAATATGTCCCATTTTCCAAGTAATACATACTAGATAGGCACAGTCAACTGAGAGCTTTTCAATCAACTGAAATAAGCACGTAGTTAAACAACTAGAAAAACTCAAAGGCTTAATTGTATAAAAACGTAACAAGAATTCATCCTCCAAAAGGTCCCATCAAAACTCTATATAAGAAATTAGCTAATCATGCTAGTATGTAAAAATACAACACCGGAATTCATAACAATGAAAAAATAGAAAGAAAGAGGAAAAAACATGAAGTTGAATCCTTCTTCTTGCTCCTAGCGTGTTCTTGCCTCCCCAAAGTCTTCTCCCCTAAAAGAAATGGCTAACTATCATATTTATATCAAGTAGGGTTGAGTTTGGGCAGGTTTGGCTTCTCCTAATTCGGATTGAAGAAGTTGATTTCTTCTGCTCTGGTCCCGGTCTGGCGAAGCGAACCTCGCTTCGCTATCCAAGATTTCTTTCTTCAGCTTTTCTTTCGCCAATTTTTATTTTATTTGATTTTTTTCGCGCAAGTTTGTTCTAACACATAAGAAGCACGTAATGAGCATATTTTTACTTCAAAAAATTGTATGAATTTCCACAACTCACATACAAAATAATATGCAAATATACTAAAAAATATGTAATTTTCACCCTTTATCAACAATGAAAGGAGGAGTGTGATGTAAATAGTACTAACAAAATGCTGCAACTTAGGCACAACAAAGTTAGGCATATAATCTTAACAAAAAATAAATTAATGGCGAAAAGCACCAAAAAAATACAAAGATAGCAGCAAAGACTAATACATTAATTTCATATCCATGGGATGAATATTGTTTTTCTATTCTATCGTCATGAAATTTTATGTATTTCTTACTTCTAAGTTTGATAAATTTTGGATGACCCTTTTCTGTATTTACTTTGTAATTCATCAAGTATTGATCCAACCAATTAAAATCTATCAAGGGCACTGTCAAAATTGCAACACTGTGATACAATCGGCATTCGGCAATGGCCTAATAAACTGCAAATTGGAACCAACAATATATTAACAATAATACACCATTAAAGCATATACACACATAAACTGGACCGCCTAAAATCTCTATGTAGAACTATGGCCTAATAAACTGCAAATGTCTTTTAGCCAAACCCTCTTCTTCTCCGAAGATCAAATGCATGACTCTTCTTCCTCCTACGAAAAGGAAAAGCCAAAAGCTTGAGTAGTATCTCTCTTGATTGGAATCTATTAATTTCCTGTGTATTTGAAATATTTTTCAACTTTCATCAAAATTACAATACCAACTTTAGAGTCGAGATGAGTATTATGCCTAAATTTAAAGCAGTGCATGAGCAGAGGCGGATGCAGTGTACTGACTACGGGTTCAACTGAACCCATAACTTTCGACGCGGAGTAAAATTTGTATGTAAAAATTTATTAAAATTGCAAAAATAGTAGATATGAACCCATAACTTTAAAAATATAATGGGTTCAATGTTAAAAACCTTAAAATTGAACCCATATAATTTAAATCCTGGATCCGCCTCTGCGCATGAGTAATTAGTTTATAACTGAAATGTTATGTAAGGATCATGAATATGAAAAGAGAATTCAACCACATGCCATTATAATTTGAATTCAACCGTTGTACCTGTTTATTTCAATAGCTAATGTGTTGCAACTGTTACATTCTTTTGTTGGAATTGAAAAATAGATATTTAATAGAAAAGTGAGAGAAAAAAGCAAAAAAAATAACAAAAAGATAAATATCTTTTCAAGCATTAGAGAGATGCCACATAAGATTTCCAAAGCGCAGCTTTATATTATGTATAGATTCTGATAAGTATTATATAATGTACATAAGGGTAGCTTAGTCTTTTGTATGTATTTATTCACTATAAATACTCCACTGTACATGTATTTCACATTATCAATAACATACACTATTACATGTTATCAGAAGCGTAGGTCTCTTGTTTGTTGCCCTCTCCTATTGTAGATTCATGTCTTCCTCTCCTTTCTCTCACTCTGAAACTTCTACGCGCGTTCCTACTATTGATACTTCTATGTCTTCTCCTCCTTCACACTCGGTAATTTTCTATCTCTAACAATAAAAGTTTAGTTCCTACTATTCTTGACTATACCAACTACATATTGTGGAGAGAACTTTTATCAGTGTTTAAGGGCATGGGTTTTATGGTTTCATTGATGGCAGTTTTCCTTGCCCGGATCGCACCATCATTAAAGATGATGGCACTTCCGCTCTTAATCCTGCTTTTTAACAATGGATTCAACTTGATTCCATTGTATTAACTTAGATTCAAACAACAATCTCTCAAGATATTCCTCAAGCAATTCTGCATCCAAATCACTCACTCACTTCTAGACGCATGGCTAGAAATTAAATGTTTGTTTCGTGATCAAGTGAGTTCTCGGACTCTTCAATTAAAAGTACAATTTTATAATCTCAAAAAAGGTGTTCTCTCAATCAATGATTATGTTCACTATTTAAAATCTATTTCGGATACCCTCATATCTTTTGGAAATCCTATTTTTGAGACTGACCTTGTCCTTCAAATCCTATCCGGTCTTCCTCTAGACTACATCTCTGTAAGTACCTCTATTTCTACTAGAGTTCCACTTACCCCTTCTGTTGAAACTCGATCTCTTCTCTTTCTCCATGAATCCCAATTGAACAACTTCTCCCAAACAAATTCTGACTTTTCCCCTACAACACTTGTTGTCAAGCAACAATCTTTACCTCATGGTCGTCTGCGTGGTAGACACCAAAATGGTGGTCGAAACTCTACTACTTGTCGTGGAAGGGGTCGGCAAAAATCATGGGTCTCACAAGAACTTCTCTCCTTCATCGTCATATTATTCTCCTCGCCCATACTCTCCTTCTATTTTAGGACCAGCACCTTCGACCTTCCTTCTCTATTTTCCTAACTCCATGCCTACTGTCATGGGTTGCTTTCCATCATCAACCCATGATCACTTGGACATGCCCCGTGGCGTCCCGGCAAGCCTCCCAATGCCTAGCGCCACGGTCGGCCCCGTGGTCTCGGCAACGCCAAGTGACAAGCGCGCATGCGCTTCTGTCGCCCCACCGATAATCAGTGCCAGCGCCCAACGGCTGCGAATGCCATCAGTGCCTCGCGCACCGACAATGCTACGCGCACAAACCATCATGTTGCCAACAGCGCCGCACGCACGGACAGTGCCCCGCGCGCAGACCCAATGCCAAGCACCAGCGCCCAGCCGCTGGCAGATCCAAATAGTGCCGCGCGCGCCCACAGCAATGCGCGCGCAGACCTGCTGGTCAAGACAAAGTTGTTGCCATCGGACTTGCTTCCATAGAAGACTAAGTCCTTTTCATTGTAATTATAGAGTAGTTTTACTTCATTCATTTTTAGTGTGCTTCTACAGCTTTCTTAGGTCAACTCATGTAACTTTGGTTTATTTTTTTAAGCATTATTAAGGGGGACCAAAGCATTCAAATATTCAAGCATTCAAACAATTCTCTGTACTGGTGTCTCTCCCCCCGACACCGCATTGCATCCTGTAATAGCTTTCATCATCATCAATACAATCATCAGCTTTCATCATCAATTGCTTATTTTTCGCTGCTCAATTGCTCACGACATTGGTTTTCCCGTACGGCACTGATAATCTAGTCTAGCGTACGGCGAGGACCTCAGTTGGCGCATAGCAACCGCACTGACATCGGTTGCTTAACCTTACGTCGCCCTTCCAAGGAACTTCAGGAAGGCGCCGCGTAACAGTTGGTATCAGAGCCTAGGCTCAATGTCGGACGAGGGAACTCATTGCCAACATCATCACCATTTCTGACCATGGTGAATTATGGGGATCGCATCACGACCATAGAAGAGACGGTTGACGCATTATAGCCCATCGTGGATACGTTGCTTGATCTAAAAACCAGCCTAGTGCAAAGGTTGGACGACCTGGACCGCAGCATGCGGCAGGCAGAAATTGACATAGCAAACATCAGTCAAGACTCTGAGGAAGACCGGGAAACGGCTGCCGTCGAGGCAACCAAAATTCATGGCAAATTTGAGGACCTCCAACAGGAGCGTGCCGAGGATTTAGCCCATCGGGAACTAGAGGCAGACAGACTGACCGTCATGCAGCAAACCATAGACAACTTGATAGGCCAACTCAATGTTGTCAATGCTGCCCTTCAAAGCCTGATCAAAGGAGGCGAAAACCACATCAGGGGTACCATGAATATTGCCCCCATGCCACAAAAGCTGAAAATTCCGGAGCCCAAGCTATATAACGGAGCCCGGGATGCTAAAGAAGTGGAAAACTTCATCTTCGACATCGAACAATACTTCGATGCCGTTAGAAGAATCCAAAAAGGTAGCAACTGCTGCCATGTATCTTCAGGGTGATGCAAAACTCTGGTGGCGAGTCAAGTACGAAGCCATCAGGGCCGATGAAGATACTCTCCAGACATGGGCAGAATTGAAGGCCGCCATACGCCTGCAGTTCTTCCCCGAAAACATGGAATACAATGCACGGAGAAAGTTGCGTGAACTCCGCCACACCAGGTCGGTGCGGGACTACGTGCGTAAATTCTCCGCACTCATGCTAAACATACGGGATATGGGGGACAAAGACAAATTGTTCGCATTCATAGAAGGTTTGAAACCTCATGCTCGCATGGAGCTGCAAAGACAACGGGTAGATACCCTGCCCAAGGCCATTCAAGCTGCAGAGTGCCTTGGGGATTATCAGTTGGAAACTCAGAAAGATAGGCCCCAGCCGCTTGTTCGAGGGGGATACAACGGGAGCCAACCTAGCAACGGTGGCCCCAACAGAAACGGAGGAGATTGAGGTACATCCAAATCTAAGACTCCTTCCTCAAGCAGCAACAGTGCTGCATCAGTCAACAACAATCAGGGGAGAAAGCCCTCATCAGAATGTCGTCATTGCGGCGGGGAACATTGGAACAATCAATGCCCCAATACACAAATCAATGCTCAACAAACTGTTGACGATGATGAGTCAGATCAAGACGGCTCAGTCGGCGAAGAACAGGTAGGGGCCTTCGACGCATTTGTTTGCTCCCTTCATGATACCTTGGCGGGAACCAGTGTTGGCAACCCCAAGAAAAAGGCATTCCCAATCGACAAGAAAGGGAAAGGAAAGGCGGACGAGAGGCCTCTCACATCACAAAAGAGGACCTTAATGTTCGTTGACATGAAAGTAAACGGCAGACCTATTCGGGCATTGATAGACACGGGTGCTAGCCACAACTCCCTGGCCTCAACTCAGGTGCAACGCCTCGGTCTAGCAGTGCAAAAATGCAAAGGTCGTGTCAAGGCTATCAACTCTCCATCTCAGCAAGTGAGTAGAATAGCCAAAGAAGTGCCAATCAAACTTGGCCCATACAAGGGAATATTCGACCTACACATAGCTATCATCGATGACTTCGAACTGATAGTGGGATTGGAATTCCTCAGGCAGACCAACACCATCCCGGTACCATTTGCCAAAATGCTCCTAATGATGGGATACAGCGGGGCCAAACCCCGCACTATACCGTGCATACCCATGAAGATGGCCGCTGGAAACATCACGGCCATGCAGTTAAAGGAGGGAACCAACAGACCTGAACCCACGGTTTCGGCTGCCCTCAACATCATCAAACAAACAGCATATCATCGGTGTCCAACAGCTCATGGCGCCCCTCATTGTGTGAAGACTTGTCAAGCATTCCAAAAGGACAAGTCGGATCACTCAACACAAGCGGGACTCTTAGAGCCGCTACCTGTCCCACAGAAACCTTGGGAAAGCATTTCTCTGAATTTCATCACAGGATTACCCAAGGTCGGAAATCATGCAACCATCATGGTGGTAGTAGACCAATATTCCAAGTATGCTACCTTCATCACAGCCCCACAGAACATATCGGCAGAAGATACAGCTCGACTCTTCTTCTCCCATGTTGTCATATTGGGGTATGCCCAGCAACATCATTAGTGACTGCGACCCACGCTTCACTAGCAAATTTTGGACCCAACTCTTCAGTTGCCTCGGATCCAAATTGAGTTACAACTCAAACCATCATCATCAGCAAACATCTGATCAAATAGACCGGTTCAATGACATGCTGGAGGAATATCTCCGCCAATTTGCAACCGGGTAACAAACACATTGGGTGAAGCTTCTGGATGCTGCTCAGCTGTGTTTCAATTCACAAAAGTGCGTCCATACAAAACAAAGTGCTTTTGAAATTGTTACCGGACAACAACCGCTAGTCCCACAAAATGTGAATGCACCAAACATGCCATCATCTCATCGAGCTACCAGTTTCTCGACAGAATGGGAGCAAACTTTGAAGATAGTGCGGAGCTATCTTGTCAAAGCCCAAGAGAGGGCAATGAGGTATGCCGAACAAAACCTTCGCTTTGCCCAACATCAAGCAGGGGACAAAGTGATGGTAAGAACCCCGAGGCGGAACTTATTTTCAAAGAGGACCCAAGATCCTCGCCTATTGCAAATCTACATCGGGCCTTTTTTCCATTGAAAGGCGCATCGGGAAATCCACATACCAGCTGAACACACTAGCCTGGTGGAAAATCCATCCAGTCTTCCATGTCAGCCGCCTCCGACCATTTCAGAAATACATGGAAGATCATTCAGAAAGACATCTCACAATACTGAGGGGAACAGACCTCCCAACCAACAAGAGCCTGACCAATCATCATCATCCGGCAGGTAAGGCTTCAAGGACGTCGCCAACTCAGGTGGGGGAGAATGTCATGGGCTGCTTTCCATCATCGACCCATGACCCCTTGGACGCGCCCCGTGGCGTCCCGGCAAGCCTTCTAACGCCTAGCGCCACGGTCGGCCCCGTGGTCTCGGCAGTGCCAAGTGACAAGCGCGCATGCGCCTCTGTCGTCCCATCGATAATCAGTGCCAGCGCCCAGTGGCTGGCGAATGCCATCAGTGCCGCATGCACTGACAATGCCGCGCGTACAAACCATCATGTTGCCAACAGCGCCGCACACACGGACAATGCCCCGCGCACAGACCCAATGCCAAGCACCAGCGCCCAGCCGCTGGCAGATCCAAATAGTGTCGTGCGCACCCACAGCAATGCGCGCGCAGGCCCTGCTGCTCAAGACAAAGTTGCTGCCATCGAACTTGCTTCCATAGAAGACTAATTCCCTTTTATTGTAATTATAGAGTAGTTTTACTTCATTCATTTTCAGTGTGCTTCTACAGCTTTCTTAGGTCAACTCATGTAACTTTGGTTTATTTTTTTTAAGCATTATTAAGGGGGACCAAAGCATTCAAACATTCAAGCATTCAAACAATTCTCTGTACTGGTGTCTCTTCCCCCCGACACTGCATTGCATCTTGTAATAGCTTTCATCATCATCAATACAATCATCAGCTTTCATCATCAATTGCTCATTTTCTGCTACTCAATTGCTCACGACATTGGTTTTTCCGTACGGCACTGACAATCT
Organism: Nicotiana tomentosiformis; assembly: GCF_000390325.3. Taxonomy (NCBI): domain Eukaryota; kingdom Viridiplantae; phylum Streptophyta; class Magnoliopsida; order Solanales; family Solanaceae; genus Nicotiana; species Nicotiana tomentosiformis. The sequence continues at coordinate 12,487,583 of NC_090815.1, read as the reverse complement.
AGTCTAGCGTACGGCGAGGACCTCAGTTGGCGCATAGCAACCGCATTGACATCGGTTGCTTAGCCTTACGTCGCCCTTCCAAGGAACTTCAGGAAGGCGCCGCGTAACACTACGCATGCGTTTGTCCAGTGTCAACTTTGTCTTCAACCCAATCATTGTGCCTATGAATGTCCATCTCTTAATTCTAAGGCATACATCTCTGATCTTCAGTATTCCGCTTCTAATCATTCATTTGTTTCTCCTGGTGCTACACAGTGGATGTTTGACACAGGAGACTGATCTCATATGACTCCAAATGAAGGAAATCTTTCTTTTGTGTCTCCATACACTGGTTCTGATAGGGTTGTTGTGGGTAATGATTTTAAACTTCATATATCATTTACCGGTAATGGTACTATCTCTACTCCGTCTTCTATCTTTTCTCTTAATAATGTTCTTATTGTTTCCAATCTTTCTACTAATTTACTTAATGTTCGCAAGTTTATTTATGATAATAAGCGTTCAATTGAATTTGATTCTTGTGATTTTTCTATTAAGGACATTAAGACGAAGAAAACTCTTCTCAAGTGCAATAGTCTCGGGCCCTTATATTCTTTTTCCTCCTTCATTGGTGATGTTGCTTCCAAAGACTTTGTTGCAATGTGTCTCACTCCAGTTCTATGGCATCAGTGTTTAAGACATCCAAGTCGTGCAATTCTAGCTCGATTAGTTAGACAGAATACAATTTCTTGTTCGTCTTTAAATAATTTAGATTCACTATGTAACGCTTGCCAACTCGGCAAGCACCAAAAACTTCCATTTGTGGAATCTCAATCTTGTACTACTTTTCCTTTTGAATTAATATATAGTGATATTTGGACCTCTCATGTTGCCTCATTTACTAGTTTTCGTTATTATATTATTTTCTTGATGATTTTACTAAGTTTTCATGAGTCTTTCCTATTAAACGAAAATCTGAGGCATTTCAAAAATTTAGACATTTTCAAAAATTTAGACATATCTCAAATCAATTTGCGACAAAGATTAAAATGTTGCAATGTGATGGAGCTGCTAAGTTTATACGGCTTGGTTCATTTCATGCCTTTCTAAATGACAATGGTATTTCTTTATAAATTTCTGTTATTCCCGCCAATATTGCTGTATTTGTAAATAATAATTCTGGGAAATATAAGATATCGTAATGAAATAATAATTAATTCGAGCCCACTGAATTCACAGTGTTTCCTTAAGGAATTTAATCCCCTCCTAGTACCCAAGGTTATGGATTATTTCCTCCCAGGATAGAATGAATCACACACTGATGTAGCGGCACTTCAAACCCCAGTGTTTCAGCGAACACAAAGTTCGGTAGCAAATCACACTTACAGTTGCTTTGTTTGAAGTTAAAACAATGCAGAACAAAGGAGTAGAAACTCAGAAAATCGTATGGAAATGCTGAGAGGAAGGAGTGCAATGTATAGCCAAAGTTGAGCGTTTTCAGTTTTGTTTGTCGGTGTTTTTCGTTTTTCGTTCGTGTCTTTCTTCAACAGCTGCTGCACATATATATAGCAGCCAGCTTTGAAGATGAACGACCCTCCATCATCCATGGTGGAGCATGCACTAGCTTGTTTGTGGAGCAAGCACTTGGCCATGGTGGGAAGAGCATTAGGCGGCTGCTATTGCAGCTTGTGGTCAATATACGGATTGAAAAATATCCGTTACAAATGCGGATAATCTTACATTAATATTTACTATTAACAAATAAATTTGGTCCAAAAAATTAATCAATCAATCGATCATTTGACCAAATCCAAATCCAAATCCGAATCCGAATCCAAATCCGAATCCGAAGCCGTAGCCGAAGCCGTAGCCGAAGCCGAAGCCGAGCCGAGCGAGCGACGACGACGGCGCGAGGCTTGCTTTCTTCTTAACTCTTTAAGAGCTACAAGAAGAGCAATTATATATATACCCACCAAAAATCTTTTCCTCCTCCAATATGGGACAATGTCTCATTGTCAAGAGGGGAAAACTTAAAATTTTACTCAAAAATTTCATTTTCCCTCCATTTTCCATTCACCCTCATTTTAAGACTATTTCATCTTAAATAACAAAAACCTTAACAATCCCCCACATGAATGGGGAATGGCTATATCACGGAAGTATGCATGGAAAAACTGTGTGATTTGCAAGCAAGGATTAATCGCATCTGGATAAGTAGGCCGTAGTGAACTTATGTCGGATATACTTGGTCAATCGGTAGATTTGATATCTTTGAACCGTCGAACTTTGGTGTATACCTAGACAACCATAAGTCACACAACCGACCCTTAACCGTCTTTGGCTCTCATTGTTGTGTTCGTTTCAGCCATGAACACCGCCTGATTTCATAAGTGCGTAGAGAACTGGCCTTACAAAGTTCTCCTTGAAGCGGCTAACACTTCACACTTACATAGGTGATTCCTAAACGTGTCATCCTATAGAAACACTATTTGATATACCCTGTATCAAATTTAGAAATCATTAAAAAGCCTTAATGCTTTATCCTTGGTACTGAACATTGTCTCATCACGAGAACGAACTAAAATTTTATTTGACAATGTTGAACCGTCATTAATGACTTTGTTTGATCTCCTTGAACCTAGATCTTGGGATCTCCAGTCTTCTAGGTAGAGTTACCGCCACAATGACTTGTTCTCGGCCATAGCCCCATTCCCCTTGATGATTTCTCAACTACCTCTCTAGTTAGGCCTTTTGTAAGTGGATCCGACACATTATCACTTGACTTTACATAGTCAATCGTGATAATTCCTCTAGAGAGTAATTGCCTAACGGTTTTATGTCTTTGTCGTATATGACGAGATTTACCGTTATACATAACGCTCCCAGCCCTTCCAATTGCCGCTTGACTATCACAATGTATGCATATTGGTGCCAACGGTTTGGGCCAAAATGGAATGTCTTCCAAGAAATTCTGGAGCCATTCAACTTCTTCACCGGCTTTATCTAAGGCTATGAATTCAGCCTCCATTGTAGAGCGGGCAATACATGTTTGTTTGGACGACTTCCAAGATACCGCTCCTCCACCAATAGTGAATACATATCCACTCGTGGACTTAGAATCAGTTGAACCGGTGATCCAATTTGCATTACAGTATCCCTCAATCACCGCAGGGAAATTACTGTAGTGCAATTCAAAGTTCTGGGTATGTTCTAAATATCCCAAAACTCGTTTCATTGCCATCCAATGAGATTGGCCTGGATTGCTCGTATATCGACTCAGTTTACTTATAGCACAAGCTATATCTGGTCGTGTACAATTCATGATATACATTAAGCATCCCAACACACGAGCATAATCCAATTATGATATGCTTTGGCCTTTATTCTTTGCTAATGCAAGATTCACGTCAATTGGAGTCTTTGCAACTTTAGAGCCCAAGTGCTTGAATTTTTCAAGTACTGTCTTAATATAATGAGATTGTGACAATGCCAGACCTTGAGGAGTCTTATGGATCTTAATTCCCAGAATTAAATCAGCAACTCCCAAGTCTTTCATATCAAACTTGCTATTGAGCATACGCTTAGTAGCATTTATGTTGGCAATGTCATTACTCATTATCAGCATATCATCCACATATAGACAAACAATGACTATGTGATTTGGAACATTTTTAATGTACACACATTTATCACATTCATTTATCTTAAAACCATTTGACAATATTGTTTGGTCAAATTTCGCATGCCATTGTTTGGGTGCTTGTTTTAGTCCGTAAAGAGACTTAACAAGTCTACATACCTTCTTTTCTTTACCTGGAACCACAAACCCTTCAGGTTGTTCCATGTAAATTTCTTCCTCCAACTCTCCATTTAAGAAGGCCGTCTTAACATCCATTTGATGAATTTCAAGACCATACACTGCAGCTAATGCTACTAACATCCGTATGGACATAATTCTTGTAACTGGAGAGTATGTATCAAAGTAGTCTAGACCTTCTCGTTGTCTATACCCTTTGACTAGGAGTCTTGCCTTGAATTTATCAATAGTGCCATCATCTTTGATTTTTCTCTTAAAAATCCATTTAGAACCCAAAGATTTATTTCCAGGAGGGAGATCAACCAATTCCCATGTATGGTTGTTCAATATGGATTCTATTTCACTATTGACTGCCTCTTTCCAAAACAATGATTCCAAAGAAGTCATAACTTCTTTAAATGTTTGAGGCTCATTCTCCAATAAGAAAGTCACAAAATCTGGTCCAAATGAAGTAGACGTTCTTTGACGTTTACTACGTCTTGGATCCTCCTGATTACATATACTTTCTTTTGTTTCTTTCCGAGGTTGTTTAGATCCTTCACCAAATGACTCACATTCCTTTTTATAAGGATATATATTTTCAAAGAACTCAGCATTATCTGATTCTATAACCGTATTATTATGAATGTCGGGATTTTCTGATTTATGAACCAGAAATCGATATGCTTTACTATTTGTCGCATATCCTATGAAAACACAATCAACGGTTTTCGGTCCTATCTTTACCCTTTTGGGTTTAGGAACTTGCACTTTTGCCAAACACCCCCACACTTTAAAATAATTCAAGTTGGGCTTCCTTCCTTTCCATTTTTCATATGGAATGGATTGTGTTTTGCTATGGGGTACTCGATTTAATATTTGATTAGCCGTAAGAATGGCTTCCCCCCACAAGTTCTGTGGCAAAGCAGAACTTATCAACAATACGTTCATCATCTCCTTTAATGTGCGATTCTTTCTTTCCGCAATCCCATTAGATTGGGGCATGTAAGGGGCTATTGTTTGATGAATAATTCCATATTCTAAACATATTTCTTCAAAAGGAGATTCATATTCACCACCCCTATCACTTCTTATCATTTTTACTTTCTTGGTAAGTTGCGTTTCAACTTCATTTTTGTATTGCCTGAATGCGTCTATTGCTTCATCTTTACTATTCAGTAAGTAAACATAGCAATATCGAGTACCATCATCAATAAAAGTTATGAAATACTTCTTTCCACCGCGAGATGGTATTGACTTCATGTCACAAATATCTGTGTGAATTAAGTCTAAAGGATTTGAATTCCTTTCAACTGACTTATAAGGATGTTTAACATACTTAGATTCCACACATGTTTGACATTTTGATTTTTTGCATTCAAACTTAGGCAGTACTTCCAAGTTAATCATTTTCCGCAAGGTTTTATAATTGACATGACCCAAACATACATGCCATAAATCATTTGACTCAAGTAAGTAAGAAGAAGCTGAAATATTATTATTGTTTTCCACAACCATTACATTCAGATTGAAAAGGCCCTCGGTGAGGTAACCTTTTCCTACAAATATTTCATTCTTACTTATGACAACCTTGTCGGACACAAAAACGCACTTAAAACCGTGCTTAACAAGAAGTCCAGTAGAGACTAAATTCTTTCTCATTTCGGGAACATGAAGGACATTGTTCAAAGTCATGACCTTGCCAGAAGTCATTTTCAGAAATATCTTCCCATATCCTTCAACTTTTGCTGTTGAAGCATTTCCCATATAAACTGTCTCTCCGGGTCCAGCAGGAGCATAAGTAGCAAAAGCTTCTCTAACTGCACAAACATGGCGAGTGGCTCCTGAATCAAACCACCACAGTTTAGGATTTTCCACCAAGTTACATTCAGAAAGCATGGCACACAAGTTATCAACATCATCATGATTTACTACCATGTTTGCTTGACCCCTTTTCTTGTCTTTCTTCGGAGCACGACACTCCATAGATTTGTGTCTATTTTTCCCACAGTTGTAGCAGTTTCCACTGAACTGCTTCTTGCTTGGGTTGTATTTCAGACCAGAAGCCTTCTTCCTCTTTTTGTTATCTTCAACAATATTTGCTCCCATTATTGTTGAATTTCCACGACCTCTCCTTTCAGCAGCTTTATTGTCCTCTTCGATTCTCAACCGAACAATGAGATCTTCAAGGGACATTTTCTTTTGTTTATGTTTCAAATAATTTTTGAAGTCCTTCCACAATGGAGGCAACTTCTCAATCATTGCTGCTACTTGGAATGCTTCATTGATGACAAGACCTTCAACAAGTAGATCATGAATAATCACTTACAATTCCTGGACTTGGGTAATAACAGACTTGCTATCTACCATTTTGTAGTCCAAAAATTTTGCGGCAACGAATTTCTTCATCCCGGCATCTTTAGTTTTATATTTCTTTTCAAGCGCATTCCACAATTCTTTTGACGTCTCCACGCCACTGTATACATTATACAGATTATCATCCAGTCCGCTAAGAATATAATTCTTGCATAAAAAATCAGAATGCTTCCACGCTTCAATCACGATAAAGCATTCATTCTCTGGAGTTTTATCTGGCAGATCAGGAACATCTTCCTTGATGAACTTCTGTAGACATAACGTAGTTAAGTAAAAGAACATCTTCTGCTTCCAGCGCTTGAAATCAATCCCGGAAAATTTTTCGGGTTTTTTTTGCCGGTGCCAACGCTGGTGTTCGGCTTGTCGATGAGTTGGCAGTCACCGTCGGAACAGCTTGATTTTCGCTTTCAGTCATCATTTTTTCTGTAAAAGAATGACACAAACAAACGTTTTCAAACTGGAGTAAAAATCACGTAGATTTTAATCTCCAACAAAACGCCACGAAGGCTTTACTCTCCAAAACGAGAGTACACAAAACCACAAAGGTTTTAGTTTGCAGAATAATAAGAATAACACAAATACGGAAATAAATATTACATTCCTTAAGATTTTTAGTCCCGCCAATATTGCTGTATTTGTAAATAATAATTCTGGGAAATATAAGATATCGTAATAAAACAGTAATTAATTCGAGCCCACTGAATTCACAGTGTTTCCTTAAGGAATTTAATCCCCTCCTAGTACCCAAGGTTATAGATTATTTCCTCCCAGGATAGAACGAATCACACACTGGTGTAGCGGTACTTCAAACCCCAGTGTTTCAGCGAACACAAAGTTCGGTAGCAAATCACACTTACAGTTGCTTTGTTTGAAGTTAAAACAATGCAGAACAAAGGAGTAGAAACTCAGAAAATCGTATGGAAATGCTGAGAGGAAGGAGTGCAATGTATAGCCAAAGTTGAGCGTTTTCAGTTTTGTTTGTCGGTGTTTTTCGTTTTTCGTTCGTGTCTTTCTTCAACAGCTGCTGCACATATATATAGCAGCCAGCTTTGAAGATGAACGACCCTCCATCCTCCATGGTGGAGCATGCACTAGCTTGTTTGTGGAGCAAGCACTTGGCCATGGTGGGAAGAGCATTAGGCGGCTGCTATTGCAGCTGGTGGTCAATACACGGATTGGAAAATATCCGTTACAAATGTGGATAATCTTACGTTAATATTTACTATTAACAAATAAATTTGGTCCAAAAAATTAATCAATCAATCATTTGACCGAAGCCGAAGCCGAAGCCGAAGCCGAAGCCGAAGCCGTAGCCGAAGCCGTGCCGAGCGAGCGACGACGACGACGGCGCGAGGCTTGCTTTCTTCTTAACTCTTTAAGAGCTACAAGAAGAGCAATTATATATATACCCACCAAAAATCTTTTCCTTTTCCAATATGGGACAATGTCTCATTGTCAAGAGGGAAACTTAAAATTTTACTCAAAAATTTTATTTTCCCTCCATTTCCCATTCACCCTCATTTTAAGACTATTTCATCTTAAATAACAAAAACCTCAACAATTTTATGTCCACATACTCATCAACAAAATGGAAAAGCTGAACGTATGCATCGTTCTATTGTAAATATGATTCGTTCTTTACTCTTTTATGCTTCACTTCCTCCTACATTTTGGGTTGAAGCTCTTCACAAAGTTGTCCACATTTTAAATATTCTACCATCTTCTACAATTAATTTTAGGACTCTTTTTGAACTTCTTTTTGGTAAGTCTCCTACCTATGATCATTTACGGGTGTTTGGTTTCTCTTGTTATCCTAATATTCGTGATTACTTTTCCCATAAATTAAGTCCCTTGTCTAAACATTGTGTAATTCTTGGTTATCCGTCAAATTATATGTGATTTAGATATTTTGATCCAATCACGAACAAAGACTATATTTCTAGACATGTTCGTTTTAATGAGAGCTTCTTTCCTGATCCTTTTTTTAAATCTTCTACATCACCCGTTAATTCCTTTAACTAACTGTTTCAAACTCCATTAAATTTCAACACCTATCCACTTCTACATTTCTCTCTTCCTTTAGTTTTTCCCTGCTATAATTTAAATTTTTTGCATTCTTTATCTATTAGAAACCTACAGACGTGTCCATTGAATCATGTCATACACATTCTCTAACTTCAAGGATGAGTTCAAATCCTGATACTCCTCAACAAACGATTTCCAATTTGTACCAATCTACACATTCTTCTTATCAAAATCTTTCCTCTCCTCATGTACCAATAATATCTCCAATTTCAAATGCAGTAAATTGCCGCCCTAAGACTCTTCTTCCTTTAGAGTTTTCAACCCCTCTTATGTATCTCCATTACGTCATCTGGATAAATCTTATCATTCTAGACCAAATCCTTCTCATGCTAATTCCTCTACGCCTCCCTCATCAGTATCTAATTCAAACCAATCTCCTCTTCTCTCTTCTCTTAACTCAAAGCTCCCTTCATCCAAACAACATCATATGATCGTACGTGCTTAAACTGGTAGTCTTAAGCCACGAATACTTCCTTCACTTTTTTCTAATATTTCCTCACTCCCATCTAAACCATCTTCTTTTAAGGAAGCTAATATGAATCCAAATTGGAGTCGAGCAATGGTCGAATACTATAATGCTTTTATGACTAATAATACTTGGGATTTTAGTCTTAACTCTTGTAAATGTAAATATAATTAGTTGTCGTTGGATCTATAAGGTTAAATAAAAATCAGATGGTTTTATTAAGCGTTTTAAAGCAGTTTTAGTAGATCAAGTGTATAAACAACAATATGGACTAGACTATGATCAAACATTTAGTCCATTGATGAAACTAGTTACCATACGCACTGTCATTGCTCTTCCTGCGTCTAATGGTTGGTTAATTCACCAACTAGATGTTAGGAATGCCTTGTTATATGGAACTCTTAATGAACTGGTATACATAAAATAGCCTCCATGCTTTGTTCATCCAAACTTTCCAAACCATGATTGTCGGTTAAACAAAGCTCTTTATGGCTTAAAACAGGCCCCAATGGGGTGGTTTCATCGGTTTAATTATTTTCTTCTTCGTCATGGATTTAAAAATAGTAAACCAGATTGCTCTCTCTTCATCTACAACACTACAACTGATATTGCTACTTTACTTCTCTATGTTGATGACATTCTTGTCACTGCATCTTCCTCATCTTTGCTTTTCTCTTTGATTCTGTTATTTTATGGGTTGGATTATTTTTTTTATATTTTTAGGAACCCCATAATCCCTATAGGTTTGGGAAAACTCATTGTTCTAATACATTTGGAAAAGGAAAACTTATTGTCATTGTCAAATTGGGAAACCTTTCTCTTATAGGTTTGGGACTATTTGAGATCTATATGTAGGGGTTGTAGTTGGGGATTCTATATATTATATTGTGCTTTTCTTCTGATTCATTTTGCACAAGAGAGGTTGCTCTGATGGTAAGCAACCTCCACTTCCAACCAAGAGGTTGTGAGTTCGAGTCACCCCAAGAGCAAGGTGGGGAGTTCTTGGAGGGAAGGATGCCGAGGGTCTATTGGAAACAGCCTCTCTACCTCATGGTAGGGGTAAGGTCTGCGTACACACTACCCTCCCCAGACCCCACTAGTGGGATTATACTGGATTGTTGTTGTTGTTGTTGTTGTTGTTGTTGCTTTTCTTCTCATTCATAGTGGAAAACTCTCTCTGCTTCTGGCCCGAGGATTAGGCTTAGCCGAACCTCGTTAAATCCTTGTGTTGATTTTTCTTTTTTATTTGCTTTGTATGTGATTATGTGCTAGTTAACCCACCATCTTCAATAAAGTATGAAGTAGAGAAATTGATGGGGGTTCTAGTTTCAGTCTATGAAAGATTAGGATGAAATCGTCCCTGGTATTACAAAGATTATGGAAGTCAATTGATGAGGATTTTCCTAAAGAGATGAAAAAGACAGAGAAGGCAGGCCTGAAAGAGAGGGCTTTGAGTGTGATTTTCATGAGCGTTACAGATAACGTTCTTTGGGAAATTGCTGAAGAAACTTCTACAGCAACGACACGGAAGAAGTTGGAAGATCTGTATTCTAAGAAATTGTTGACAAACCACCTATACCTGAAAAATAGGATATACAATCTCTGTATGAATGAAGGTACACATGTTAAAACTCACCTTGATGAGTTTAATTCAATTATAATGGACTTGAAGAACGTGAATATCAAAATTGAGAGTGAGGATTAGGCCTTGATTGTGTTATGTTCTTTACCATTTTCTTATGATATTTTTGTTGATACGCTGCTATATGGGAAAGACAACATTTCAATGGAAGTTGTTAATAATGTACTAAAATCTAAAGATTTGAAAATGAGCTTTCCAGACGGCAGAATTAAGGGCAGAGGTCTTGTGAGTAGAGGAAAAATATAACAAAAGGACTTTAACAGAAAAAAATCAACTGCCAGATCAAAGTCTAGAGCAAGGAAGAAAAATTGTTGTGAGTGCGGGGAGCAAGGTCACTACAAAAGAGATTGTCCTAAGCTGAAAGAGAAAAGAGGAAAGCAGAAAATAGATACTTCGGCAAATATCATTGACGCTGGCAATAATTCTGACGATAGTGACTATGTTGGGGAAGTCTGTGTTGTGAGTTCTAGTCATGGGAAGAATTTTTGGGTTCTTGATTCTGGTGCTACTTTTCATATATGTCCACACAAAAATTAGTTTGTAACTTACAAGCAGATGAGTGGGGCTGTCTATATGAGAGATAATAATCCATTACTAGTAGACGAGATCATTATATTAAGAATGTTCGATGGAATTACCAGAAATATTGAGTATTGGCATGTTCCTCCGATAAAGAGAAATTTGATTTCCCGTTCAACTTTGGATAATCAAGGGTATAAAGTTTACTCCGAGAATGGAATACTTAAAGTGTGTAAAGGCTCCATGGTACTCATGATGGTAAACTACATTCTAAATTGTATCCTCTTCAGGCCAGTGTAGTTGAAGAAGAAACTGCTATAGCTTCTGGACAAAGTGATCTAAATCAATCTCAATTGTGGCACTTGCGACTTGGTCATATGAGTGACAAAGTATTGTCTTTGTTGAGTAAGCAGAATTTGCTGGATGAATATAAAAATAAAGTTTTGAAATTTTATGAGCATTGTGTGTTTGGTAAATAGACAAGGTAAAATTCAGCAAGAAGGCAGAGCACAATACCAGAAACAAGTTAGATTATATACATTCAAACATGTGGGGTCCAAACTTAGTTTCCTCCAAGTGTAGTGCCAGGTAACTTATGACTTTGATTGATGATTACTCAAGGATGGTGTGGGTGTATTTTATGAAAACAAAAGATGAGGCATTTACGATATTTGTTAAATGGAAGACAATGGTTGAGAGGCGGACGGAAAGAAAAGTTAAGCATCTTCGGACTGACAATGGGTCAGAATTTTACAATTCTGAGTTCAATAATTTATGCAGCAAAGAGGCCACAGTGAGACACCCGCACTTATGTCGGAACAACATAATAGAATGGTGTTGCAGAACATATGAACATAACACTTTGTGATATGGAACGAAGCATGCTTTCATACTCATGTGTTAGCAAGGATTGTTGGACTGAAGCAATCAATATAACTTATTATTTGGTCAACAAATCTCCATCCATAACTATTGAGTTCAAAACTCCTTTTGAAGTTTGATCTGGTTCTCCTTCTGATTATTCAAATCTAAGGATATTTGGTTGTCCTACTTATGCTCATGTGAAGGATGGAAAACTTGAGCCGAGGGGCAAAGAAGTTCATATTTCTAGGGTATGAAACTGGAGTGAAAGGTTATAGGTTGTGGTGAACATATTAAAAGATTCCAAGGCTAATTATCAGTAGGGATTAGGGGTGGGAATAAAATCTGAAAAATCGAAAATACCGAATTATCGAATTTTTAAAGGCTTTTTTTAATTTAGACCTATAGTTAGCTACTACACTCACTGTCCAGCTCCCCAGCCCAAAAGTTTTTAATATAATTCTCAGCCCATTGCCCACTCCAGCGCCCCAGCCCAACTGCCCAAGCCCATTCTCTATTCAATTAGGATCTAAACTCTAAAGATTAGGGCATTAGCATTAGGCAGTCACGAACTCAGCTCACTTCTCACTCCTCAGAAAGTCAATTCCGATTTAGGGCGATAGTTTCACAAATTTCGGGCAAACGAAGACCAAATATAGAAAGAGATCGGCTGTTGTTGCAATAGTTTCACAAATTCAGAAAGATATCGGCTGCTGTTTCAGAAGCTTGCTGGGACTTCAAAGAGATCGGCTGTTAATCAAAATTCAAAGGTATGTTTCTAGTTTCTTCCATAATTTGTGCTAGAACTGCTAAAGATTGACTCTTTTTTTAAAACCCTTTTACCAGTTTTTATTTGTTTTACCTTGAAATTAGATTATTGGGTATGTTCAATAAATTGAAAGTAAACATTTTGGCTAAGGTGCATTTTGAGCTCTTGCTGTTCCTTAAACAGAATTGATTCATTGTTCGTTGAGTTTTGAATTTTGAGTTGATCCGTTGAAGCTTTGATTTGTATATTATAATTCCTATTTAATGTCATTTCTCTGTTTGATTGCTTTGTTAGCCAAATGCGAATCTGTTCGCCCCTACTTTATAGTTTTTTCGCTGTTTGAATAGCACAGAGAAAATCTTTCATACTTGAGTTATTAGCTACTACAGCAAAAAACTTTCATACTTGAGAATGTCAAAAAGTATTACAAAAAGTTTACCTGTGTTTAATTACAAGCAACTTTATGCAGCATAAGATTCCTATATGTCATTCCTCAATTCAACTCTTACAGCCTTAATGACAGTTCCTTGACCAGGAATAGCACCTGCCTCTTGACCAGGACCATTCTCCCCATTTCAGACTCAACATTGATATATACAATGTTCTTTCTATATATTTCGTGTTTATTGGAAGCTTCATTTATCTTAAAGTGCAAGTTCTTTACCCAAAAGGAGCTGTCTTTGGTTCATTTAATACTTGGAAAGTGCACAATTTTGGTTTCTCTTTCATGTACATATTGAATCTTTTAGTTAGTGTTTGTGTGTTTATGTGTAGATTTTCAGTATCATACTTTAAAGAGAATATCTTTTTAAACCATAGTACTATAAGGTGTTTCTTTCTAGAATTGCTCTAAGTAATGTGAGTTATTTTTATAAGGCTAAGATATTGCCCTATGGTTGAATCCATACAAATAAATTCTTTATCTTATTTGTATAGATGGCAGATGAAAGTAGAGTAAGTGATGTCGGTTCAAGTGAAAGTTTACTGAGCCTGTTAGAGTTTGATGCCCTCTTTGTTTATGCTACTGTCTTAAATGTTGTATTTATGGTTTTGCTGAATTGTGAATGAATGTCAATGTTCAGATGTTTGCTCTATTTGTGCGTGGCCTTCTTTCGAAGAATGTTGGTTGTTCAAGTGTTTCCAATTGGTAAATGTAATCGCCGTGTGTAAATATAATTGCAGGTGTTTCCTGAAATATTGGTTGTTCAAGTGTTCTTGGCATTGGCAGTGTGAAATGTTGGATGTTCAGGTATTTTTATTTTGTTTTAAATATGGTGTCTTCAAATAGAAAAAAGAAGAATATAGAATTATAGATAGCAAGTTTAAGTGTTTCCAATTTCCCTATACTACTACAGGCGGCCAAAAATTTTATTGGCATTCGAATTGTTTCTGTCTTAGCATTTGAACTGTTTCTGTCAATTTTATTTCTGGACAAAAATTGTTTCTGTCAATTAATCAATTTTGTTGTTTCCAGTTTGGTGCTACAGTATTGAACCAAAATAAGTTTATGTTTTTAGCGATTATTAAACTGAAGCCGTACCGAATCAAAATAAAAAATACCGAACTGTACCGAAATAATTTGGTACAGTATTTGGTATACACAATTGATAAACCGAATACCGAAATACCGAACCAAAATTCTTAAATATCAAACCGAAATACCGAATGCCCACCCCTAGCAGGGATGTGACATTCAATGAATCTGCCTCACTGGACAGTCAGAGGGAGAAGGCAATAGCAGAAATAGATCGTGGTATCAGTGACCGTATAGAGCTAGAAATTGAATCTCCACTAGCTATCACACCCCGACCTCGGGGAGCGTGACCGGCGCTCAACAGAGATAACCTGGTCGATCAAGCCTACTTGATTCCTTCTATCCAATTTTACCCATGAACAATATAAAATCGATATCAAGAGATATACATGAGGAGAGTGTAATGTTCCCCATTCTTTTCCCATTTCTCAAAAGAAATTCATTTACGATTTCTAAAATATTGCAAGTTTATAGATATAATGAAAAACATGTTTGCCAAAATACCAACACATCTAGTTCAATTCATAACATCAAACACCACCCACAACCTGTCTACGGAGCCTCTAAGTATAACAGAAGAGTAGTATGGAAGTGTCGGCAATAAGGCCCCGGTTATACCCCAAAACACAAAGTACAATATCAAATGACATCAGGCCCGGAATAGAGTAGGGCTCACCAAAACCTACTGAAAAGGGAGTAACTGCTAACGAGAACCAAAGCTGCCCGCTGATGAACCACCTGCATCCATTGAAGATGCAGTGCCCCTGGCAAAAGGGACGTTAGTACATATAGAATAGTACTAGTATGTAAATCTAACTGTCCTCTTTCAAAATAGAATGCCAATATAAGAAAGGAAAAACCATGGAAACAATAATCAACAATCAATGATATCCAAATGCCAAGTTAAAACATAATAATTTCCAAAATACGAAGATAACATTATTTTTGGTTAGGAGATCATTAGCACTGATATACCACCGTTCACAATACCGCCGTACTTTTAGCACGGAGTCTGATCACGAACCAATCGTCTAGGCCATCTCATCCAAGACATCAACCACAATCACAATCTCAATCACCATTTCAATTACAGTTTTCAGCACAATCACCACCATGTGTGCGGCATAGCGTCCGATCACGACCCGATCGGCTAGGCTATCTCACCACAATGCCGTGTGGATTGACATTATCCTTTTATATCAATAATCTCATCCCAATTGAGGGGAAATATTTTTATCACATCAATTTCATCCCAAATAAGGGGAAAAATCACAATCCACTCCTACATCGGCACGTGTAGTTTCGAGGTTAGGTTATTTCAACCTACCCTTCCTCGGTGACTAACGATACTCCCAAAAATATTTTTGATTTGCATACAAAGGAAACAATAATACAAATGCATTTACCTCATAACCTTTCTTACCATTTATAACCTCATTGGCATTTTCATCCACTTACAACATCATTATTTCATTGGCTCTCTTGACCATACATATAATTCTACTTTCATTGCACAATAGACGTATTTCATATTCCACACTTTCATTTCTTTCCTCTGATGTATCATCATCATCATAAATATCAACATATATAATATTTCGGAAATCACAACTTTAAGTTCATTAGAAATGAAGAATTTAAGCACACTAGATTTCTTTCCAAGAAATGGAGTAAAATAATTGGCAATCGATGCGAAAGTTAAAATCATAAACAAGTAACACACCATTTATTCTTGAAATACTTTTCCCTAAAAAGGGAAATACGCAATTTCCACTCACAAAAATGTAAGAACGCAAAACACATTGAAAATACTCACAAAGCATAGCATTAGTTTAAACAGCCACATATGGGCATGACTTAAGTATATAAACTTTTAGGAAATTCTATTTTTGAAATAATTTTGGAACAGTTGAATCAAATTTTATTTCATAATCTTTCTCACATTATCTCATTTCATTGGCACCACTATCCACAAGTATAACTTTCATTCTTGGCATGTTGGTCACACTCTATTCCCCAATTCACTTATTTCACATTCAAACATTTTTATAGATTATAGATAGTGAGAGCATTCGAAATCAAGGCCTTAAGTGTATATATATATATATATATATATATATATATATATATATATATATATGAGCAATAAGAGTTTTAGGCGCATTGGGCATCCTTTCCAAGTCAAGCATAATGGACTTTAATTTAAAATATGATTTGAAGTTATAACTCTTTAACACATAAACCGTACTTGAACACATTCCCGAAGGATAACATAATGTGATAGGAACTTTCGGAACAATCGAATTTATTGGGAACAACTCGGAACATGGGAATAAGGAACTTGAGCCAACCATACTTGAAACTTACGGGAACATCATGGAATTCAATTCTAAGAGAGTAGTTTAGCCAACATACCTCGCTTTGAGCTTTTCTTAAATTACTACAATATTTCGAAAATCCTAGCAACCCCAATCTATTTTGAGACATAACAAAATTGAACACAAATTAGGAAGATATTCATGGTTTCAGCTCATTTGAGCATTTTATCAAACACTAGGTGTGCAGATTTGACTATAAGGTACTTTTAAAGATTTTCTTTATTCCACAACCCAATCTTTACTTATTTGAGCTCAACAATCTTCCCATAAACCTTATTGGTACATGCATGTATAAATAATACTCTTACACCCAAGAATCACACTCTCAATCAACCATCTTCTACTCAAATTCGAAATTGAAAACTAGGGTATGGAACCTTACCTCTTAGATGAAGAATTTGTGAGGTTTCTTATTGAATTTCAAGGCTTGAGAAAGATTTTGATGAATAATTCACTTAGGGATTTCTCCTATCACTCTAGGGCACTTCCTCTCTCTAAAAATATCAGATATTTCCTTCAAAAATGGTCCCTTGTGTCTATTTATCGAGATAGGGTCGGGTTATAAAGATAGAAAAATGGACTCTCTGAAATCCGAACTGGGCTACAGACCAGGCTTCGCGAGCTCTGTAGCACGGTCTAGCACGCTACATACCTTGCGCCGCGAGCTCTATAGCACGGTCTATCGTGCTACAGACCTTGCGCCGCGAGCTCTATAGCACGGTCTAGCACACTACAGACCTGGCTTCGCGAGGTATATAGCACGGTCTAGTGTGCTACAGACTTGGCTTCGTGAGGTCGAAACGATTCAACTCCCCAACACATTGTTCAACCCTAAAGTCCGAAAATATAATAAATTAGCCTACCTTGGCACCACGAAACCTTAAATTCCTTAGCGAAATTTTTCGGGGCCTTACAGTAGCTTAGCCTAGTAGTTCTAAAATATAGGAAGTGGAGGAGGTGAAAAATATTTATCAAGATGATAATTGTGATGCACCTGCGCAACAACAACCACATAGCATTGCAACAGGCAGAGAGAAGAGAATGATTAACCGACCACAAAGGTTTGCAAATGTAGTTGATGGAAAATTTCTTGGATTTACAAATCCTGTGAGATTTTCTTTGGCAGTTGCAGAGACTACTGATGAGTTTGAGTGTTATAGCTATCCAGAAGCTATTCTGAGTATATAACCAAATCCACATATCAGTGTTATGGCTGAAGAGATTGAGTCTTATAACAAGTTTAGGCGTTGCCTAGACTTGGTTAATGTGTGCGGAAATGGGTAGAGCCCTTGCGAGGGCTGAGGACAAGGTAGAGAGACGGTATTCCTGTTGATGAAGAGAATTCAAGCTAAGGGAAAGAATTATTATTTTGTGGCTTGAACTATTTCCTTGTATTTTTAGGAAACCCATAATCCCTATAGGTTTGGGAAAATTCGTTGTTCTAATAGATTTGGGAAAGAAAAATTTATTGGCCTTGTCAAATTGGGAAACCTTTCTCTTATAGGTTTGAGACTATTTAGGATATATGTATATATAGGGATTGCAGTTGAGGATTCTATAGATTTTATTGTGCTTTTTTTCTCATTCATAGTGAAAAACTCTCTCATCGTCTATCACGAGGATTATGCTTAGTCAAACCTCGTTAAATCCTTGTATTGATTTTTTTTTTCTATTTGCTTTGTATGTGATTGTGTACTAGTTAATCCACGATCTTCCGCAACAGATTCATACATTTAAATCAAAATTTTCTATAAATAATTTAGGACTAATTAGTTATTTCCTTGGTATTTCTGTCATACCACGAGAGGGTGGTTACTTTCTTTGTCAATCTAAGTATATTAAAGATCTTCACCATGCTAATATTCTGTGTTCAAAGCCTATTTCCACTCCCATTTCTCCTAAAAACTCATTACATACTACTGATTCTCCTTCTTTTTCTTATCATACGCTTTATTATAGTCTTGTTGGTAAACTTTAATACTTAACATTTACTTGTCCTGATATTGCTTTTGTGGTCAATCAAGTTTTCAAGTTTATGCACTCACCTTTGGTTGTTCACTACACTGCTGTAAAACGTATGTTACTGTATTTAAATGGCTCCCTATCTCATGGGTTGTTTATCAGTGGTGGCTCTGTTGACCATCTTGAATGCTAAAGTAATGCATATTGGGTAGGTTGTCCATCAACTCGACATTCTACCTCAGCATTCTGTCTTTTTCTTATTGTTTCCCGATCCAGTGTTGAAGCTGAGTATCGCTCAATTACTCATGTTGTTGTTGAAGTTACTTGGATGTGTGTTCACTTCTTCGAGATCTTCACATACCAATTTCATCCACTTCTACTATTTTTTGTGACAATGTTAGCAACATTTATCTCTCCAACAAAGTTGCTTCTGGAGATTTGCAAGTTAAGTATGTTCCTTCCAATGATCAATATGTTGATTTATTGACAAAGGCTCTTCCTTCACCGAGATTGCGCTTGTTACGTGACAAGCTCTGTGTTCTTCCATGGCACGCATCGCTTGAGGGGGGGTGATAAGTAATGCACACAAGGGTAGTTTAGTCTTTTGTGTGTATTTAATTAGTATAAATACTCCATTGTACATGTATTTCACATGATCAATAACATACACTGTTACAGTTTATGGTTAACCTATCTTGATTTATGATCTAATTATAATTATGGACATGGATTTTCCTTAACAAATCTATATATATACTAACAAATCTAATAGTTAGTATTATTTTTAATTATTTGATTTATATACACAAAAAATGTAAGGTGATGGCATTTTCTTAGTTTTGCCTACTGTTACAAGCCGCAATTTTCCTCATTCAATCCTCGGTAACTACCTTAAGTAAATATATATTATACATATAAGATTGGATGACATAAACTATATATGGTACAACTACGCTACAACGAACTCTCTCACATTATATTGCAGGTAAATAGATGTTGCTTATAACATATAAATACAATCTCTAACAAAAGGACTTATTTATAATAATTAATAATTATTTATGAACATTATAACATAGGAAAAAGAAGGCGAGATGGCTAACATTATATAGTTTTTGCCTTCAAAAAAATATTGCATAGTCCCAGCAGAGAGTAATGTTACTTGAGTAACTTCGTCATTATAAAACTACGTACAGAAAGGAACGAAACACATTTATTTGACTTTATTTTATGTTTCATTTTTTTTCATAAAGGAGTATGAAGTACTTTTATTTGTTTTTATTTTTTTCATCTTATTTTCTTACAAAGATTTTTGTAAGCCCGCGAAGCGCGATTAAATTAACTGTTTTAGGTATATATGCTAGCCTCAACTATATCTACATCCTGGCCGATCTAATAGTATAACAAATTCGTTAGGCTGACAAGCATATGTAACTTAAACTCTTATAATTTTTTTAAATCTTCTGCACGGCAAAAATTTTTGTCTGCTCCACTTACTAACTTACAACACTCTTTTCTTGATAATCAAACCTATATCTCAATTGAAAGCCACTACTAGAAATTCGTTAAAAATCGATCAAAAATATCGACCAACGTTGGTCGGTTATGGCAAATTACCGACCAAAACGCGATCATTACGGTGTGAACGGTGTTTTGATGGTCGGAATGGTTTACCGATCAAAGTTGGTCGGAAATTACCGACCAACTTTGGTCGGTATATTAAAACGACCATCTGACAAGTTTAATTACTTACCGACTAACTTTGGTCGAAAATATATTTTATTAATTTAATTTTACCGATCAAAGTTGGTCGGTTTAACTAAATTATATTTTTTTATTAATTATTAAAATTAAAAAAAATGACCAACTTTGGTCGGTAATTGAAAATATATATTTTTTAAAAATAATTAAAATTAAACATTACCGACCAACTATGGTCGGTAATCTCAACAATGCAAGCAAAATACCGACCAAAGTTGGACGGTAGTGTTGAATTCTGGGAATTCAATGTTCATTAACCGACAAACTTTGGTCGGTATTTTAGAATAATTTATTTTTTTAAAAATCGACCAACTTTGGTCGGTTTATCTGGGTTTAATTTTGGCATAAAATACCTATTTTGGCAGCTACACCACCTGCCAGCATACCAATACAACAACACAATAACAACAACAACAACAACAACAAAAAAAATACAACAATAACAACAACAACAACAACACAACAACAACAACAATAACACAACAACAACAACCAAAACATTCAATAAATACTTTAAAACTAACAAATTAAAGTTCAATTGAGCATAAAAATCCAAAACCAAGTTAAAACTAATTACAACTAGTTCAAAACTGGTTCTATTTGTCTAGTTCAAAGTATATAAAAGTCAAGGGGTATTTTCTACAACATTATCATCATCGTCTGATGAACTTTCATTTACAAGACGATATAGAGAACGGTCTTGTGGAGGACGGGAAGCACGATTACGGGGAGGACGGGAGGAACGATCACGAGCAGGGCGGGAGGAACGATCACATGGAGGTCGACCCTTTGGAGATGACTCACGAGATCGGGGCAACGGAAAAGCTCCACTAGATAGGAGAGTTCTGATCTGAGCTTGCATGCCAAGGAATTGAGCATCTCTAAGCCTTTCTCTTTCCTTGGCCGCTTCTAGCTCTGATGTGAGCTTTGTCACCGCATAGCGGAGAGGCTCTCCCTATTAAGTTGCTCGCCTTGCGAGGAAGTCCCTATTCCTCGCATTCCACACTTATAGCGATGGAAGTTTTTAGTAGGAAGCCTGTATACCTTCCCCCATTTTGGACCGCCAACAGACTCCAACCATATTCTTTCAGCATCCTCGTCCGAAGGTTGGGTTGGCTCACCCGATTCACCAGCTGGATGACTACGGATGAATTCCTCCACGTTACTTTGGTAGCGACCCTATATTATTTTAAATTAAATCAGTATTTCAAGTTTTTTATAAAAGTAAATTATAATACTTAAATAAAATTGAAAGCTTACATATGCAGTCGAGGCCCGGTCCTCCAAGTCATGCCTCGTGTACAAGGTGTATTGGAAGGTGTTCCATCACATCAAAGAAACCACATGGGAATATTTTTTCCATCTTACTAGAAATTACACGGATGTTCTGGTCCATCCGAAGTAGGTTTTTTCCTTAATGTGGTAGAACACAAGTCTTTGAAAAACAAACTAATCTCTGTGATGGGTTTCCAGATTCTTTCAGGCAAACCACAAAATGCAATAGGCACTAAGGTCTCCATGAAAACATGACAGTCATGACTTTTCAAATGGCTCAACTTCCCTACCTCCATATCTACTTTTTTCCAAGATTCGACGCATAACCCTCAGGCATCTTTAATTTCGTAACCCAATCACAAATTTGTCGTCTTTCCTCCAAAGTGAATGTGTAACTTGCTTTGGGCTTGAACACCTTACCATTGTTTGCTGTCTGCAAGTATAATTCAGGCCGCCTGCAATATTCTTGTAAGTCCATTCTAGCCTTCGGGTTATCTTTTGTCTTACCTTTAACATCCATCACTGTGTTGAACAAATTATCAAAATAATTCTTCTCGATATGCATGACATCAAGGTTGTGTCGGAGAAGATTATCCTTCCAATAAGGCAACTCCTAAAATATACTCTATTTCGTCTAATTATGATTAACACCATATCCGGGGAATCTATAAGGTGGAGCCTCAGTAACTTTACTGAAGTTCTGGACCCTCTCCCAAATTTCCTCACCTGAAAGTATCGGAGGTGAAGAATCATATTCCACTTTATTCTTTTTGAATGCATTTTTCATCCTTCTAAACTCATGATCATCAGGCAAGAATTGACGGTGACAATCAAACCATGATTGCTTTCGGCCATGTTTCAAAGTGAACACTTTACTATTTTCCATGCAATAAGGACAAGCTAGCTTCCCAGCAGTCATCCACCCAGACAACATTCCATACGCAGGAAAATTATTAATAGTCCACATTAAATTAGCACACATATTAAAATTTTACTTGGTTGATATGTCATATGTTTTAACACCATCATACCACAATTGTTTTAGCTCATCAATCAAAGGTTGCAAATATACATCAATCAAACTTTTCGGATTACGTGGATCGGGAATAATACAATTTAAGAATATATATAGACTAGTCATACACAACTCAGGTGGTAGATTATAAGGTATAAGAAAGACAGGCCAATATGAATATGGTGTCGCAGATATAGAAAAAGGCGTGAAGACATCGGCACACAGACCTAATCGAATGTTCCTTGGTTCACTAGCAAAATCTGGATATGTCCTATCAAAGTGCTTCCAAGCTTCTCCATCTGAAGGATGACACATAACACCAGGTGATCTTCTATTTTCAAAGTGTCATCTCATATGAGGAGCAGAACTCATCGACGCATATAACCTCTTTAACTAGGTATAAGAGGTAAATAATGCATTGCCTTGACAGCGACCATATTCCCGCTGGAAAGCCTCTTGAAACGAGGCTTTTCGCAAAATTTACAACTGTCTAAAGTTGCATCATCTTTATAATATAACATGTAACCATCTTCACAACAATCAATTCTCATTGACGAAAGTCCTAACTTAGAAACCAATCTCTTCGCCTTATAGAAATCACCAGTTAAGTTGATATTAGAGTCAACTAGTTCACTCATAAGGTCAGTGAAAGAGTCCATGGCTGCTTGAGAAATATTTCAATTAGATTTGATACTTAGTAATCTAACTGCAACAGACAGCTCAGTGTGCGGACTTCCTTCACGTAGTGGACGACTAGCTTCCTCTAACTGTTCATAAAAACGTTTTGCGTTATCATTAGGAGTTTGTTCAACATTTTCATTGGGCTCACCCCCAAAAGCATCCGCAACTATATCCTGAATTCTAGAATCAAAATTTGTATTCTCCACCGACCTACTACTTTCACCAACAACCATGTTATGAAATATCCCACGGCTACCATCGATCTCTCCATGATTAGTCCACACAAAGTAATTCTCTATAAACCCCTTCCTATAAAGATGAAGCTTAACTTCCTCCGATTTTTTAAACTTCATACAATCGCACCTGACACAAGGGCACCTAATTACTCCTTCACTTTGGTATGGTGGAAGTGACATTGCATGTCTAATAAAGTCATCAACCCCTTCTACAAAATCCTCCCGCAATCCCCGCCGATTAGGATAATTTCTATTGTACATCCAAGTACGATGTTCCATCTATACAAATAAAACAAGAACAAATTAATTTATTCTATAATTATAAATTAATTATATCTTTTTAGTTAATTCAAGATAATTATTTTTTCCTAATTACATCAATTTATATCCTAAAAGTTCAATTCATATCCAAAAGGTCCAATTCATATCTTAAAAGTTCAATTCATATCCTAAAAGTTCAATTCACAAGAACAAATCCTAAAAACTAAAATTTCAATTCATATCCTACGAGTTTAAACATAAACTAACTAAACTAAAGAAATTCAACCCATACCCTAAAAGTTCGATTCACAACAATAAATTAATTTATTCTATAATTATAAATTAATTATATCTTTTTTAGTTAATTCAAGATAATTATTTTTTCCTAATTACACCAATTTATATCCTAAAAGTTCAATTCATATCCAAAAGGTCCAATTCATATCTTAAAATTTTAATTCATATCCTAAAAGTTCAATCCACAAGAACAAATCCTAAAAACTAAAATTTCAATTCATATCCTACGAGTTTAAACATAAACTAACTAAACTAAAGAAATTCAACCCATACCCTAAACTAAACTAATTCATAACTAATTGACTAATTAATAAAACTAATTAGTTAATAAAACTAATTAACAAAACTAATTAAAATAAGACCTAAACCCTAATTCTCAATAAAATGCAATGTTCAAATAATTGAAACACTAATCAATTGAAACTAATTCATAACTAATTAACAAAACCTAGAAATAATAAATAAATGGGTTGTAATTCAAACCTAGAATTTTTAGGAGATGGAGAAGGAGAGGCGCGGCAGTGGCAGTGGCAGCGGCGACGGCGACGGCATGGCGACGGCGAGGGTGAGGGCTGGACGGCGAGGGGGAGGGCTGGGAGAAGGAGAGAGGGGAAGGTTTAGAGTGAAGAGGGAAAAATTTCAGAGAAATGGGGGTTTCCCCCGTTTTTCACTTCTCTGATTTTAGAATTACCGACCAAAGTTGGTCGGTAATTTTGGTCGGTACATTAAGTGCTGACCGTTTGACCAAAAACCGACCAACTTTGGTCAGTTTTTTTATAAAAAAAAATAAATTCTTTTTTTTTGTGTGTTTTTTTTCTTAAAATATTATAAACTATAAAAAAAATATTATAAACTATAAGCATTTATTTTATTTAACTATGCAATTATTATAAATAATTATAAACTATAAGCATAATCTTTATAAATAATTATATTAACTATTTAATTTTAATAAATTATAATAGCATCTATCTAAGTAAATTTTCTAAGTTCATCACTAATAATGCATGACATAGATTAATCGATATATAGGTCGAGACATTTTGATGAATCATCGATTAATATTCATCAATACATCTAAGTAAGTTATAAGTCGATGAATCAATTTACAAATAGATATATTTGATGATAAAGTATATATACTAATTAGTATCTTCCCAAGTCTATCCCTAAAAGAACCCGACCCTGTGGTCCTAGCGCTTCGTGTTCTTATATATATATACACACACATACAAACATACTTCACTGTAATACTTTAACTATATATATATAGCTTGTTATAGTATATGTTAGTGTGTATATATATAGCTTGTTAAAGTTTGACCATGTTTGACCTATTAATTTAACTCGTTTACTTAATACTAATATCTTCTTTCGTTTATTTAATTTGTGATCCATATATATATATATATATATATATGTCACAGATGTTTAGTATTAATTCTTTTATTTTTTATTCATTCATCACTAATAATACATGGCATAGCTAGATTAATCGATATAAGTCGAGACGTTTTATTTTTACTATTAGTCGATATAGGTCAAACGTTTTATTTTTAATATTCATCGATGCATCTAAGTAAGTTATAAGTCGATGAATCAATTTACAAATAGCATGTTATATATAGTATATGTTAGTGTATTAATTATTTGTATTACAAAAGTATTAACGAATTACATTTATATTATTTAGATAGTAAATATAAAAGTAATTCGAAAGTTTGATCAATGTTGACGTAATAACCGACCAACTTTGGTCGGTTATTTTGCAGAAAATAACAATTACCGACCAAAGTTGGTCGGTAAATGCTTCCCCTACATTAACCGACCAACGTTGGTCGGTAATTTTAAATATAAATTCTTAAATATTATAAAATATTTTAAATAATAAAATAATTATTAAAATTTAAAAAATTGGATCCAGATTACCGACCAACGTTGGTCGGTAATCCAAAATTTTCTTGTCTGACCAGCTTGGTCAATTCGTTGACCAATTTACCTACCAACATTAGTCGGTATTTAGTTTTAAAAAAATATAAATATTTTTTTCCCCAGTTTCCGTCCAACCTGGACGGTGTTTAGTCACTTTTTTTGACCGACCAACATTGGTCGGAAATAGTTGGTCGGTTTTTAGCAGATTTTTAGTAGTGAGCCCCAAGCTGAAAGCTAATGGTTCGTTTTCTTTTTGGTTTCTCGATCGATATCCGCATTGAGGCTTGACTAATTGATTTAGATTCGCACCGAAAAGCTATTCATATTATTGGAGGATTAAACATTCTCAGATGACTTCATACCCTGGGTTCAACCCGAAACATCTCCTTAGGAATAAAAGAATACTTACCAATCCACCATATAATCGATATGTGATGGTTGGTTCACTTTGGCACAAGATTGCCATATTTGTTTTAGTAGGCGTTTGGACATAAGAAATGTAAAATTCGAAAAAAATGGTGAAAAACTTTTTCAAGTGAAAATGGTATTTGAAATTTAGAGTTGTGTTTGGACATAAATTTCAGTTTGGGTTATTTTTGAAGTTTTGTGAGTGATTTAAGCGAAAATTTTGAAAAACAACTTTCTGGAATTTTTCAAATTTTCAAAAATTTTCAAAATGCATCTTCAAGTGAAAATTGAAAATTTTATGAACAAACACTAATTTCGAAAAAAAATAATTTTTGTTTGGAAAAAAGAAAAAAAAAATTATGTCCAAACGGGCTCTTAATTAAGAAAACTACCGAAAATAAGGAAAAGGTAGGTACTCCGCCTGATTGCGACGTAAAAATGAACAAGTAGCCCCCACTTTCTGAGGCTTCATTTATCGCTAACCATCACTACATATTCATTCATAGAGTTAAGAACCCATTTCCTGGAACCACAATAGCTGCAAATTCACGAAGCTGATGCCTGTAATATACCTCATAACACATATAAGCCTTGTTCCAACTCTTGCACTACTGCAATGATGTAAGAGATGTGTAAAAACTCATAACTACCTGCCCAATCAATAACTTATGGAGTCTCTCCGCTTGATGAGAACCATTGCCTCATTCTGAACTGATTAGTGAAAATTTTCCTCTAATACACATTATATAAATCTGATTGCACTAATTCCAGGTCCAACAACCTCGTCTCACCCAATACAAGCTACTCGGGTAATAAGCCACCTCAAACACCATCTAAAATCTCATACGACGCCATCAATGCGCCAACAAGCCACAACTCGAATATGACCAATAAGGAATAACAAACCCAAATACAAGACTATCCGGCCTGTGTAACGAACAAAAACAACCAAACCAATGCTACGAACCTATCTCAGAGATGAAAAACAAGGCACCAAAATAAATGTAAGGGATCTTAATCAACATTGTTGTTGCGTGCACGATCCACACATGATACCATTGCAACGTATAACCCGATCCAAACATGATACCCGTAGCGGCGTGCCACCCGATCCACACATAAAAATCAATAAGGAAATACCCACCAAGCCATAATGCTCGTACCCACAAAACACACGTATATCATCAACAAGTATGCCAAGTGCATAACATTACTCTAGCTACACGGGCCCAAGCACAACTAAGGTGCAATAAATGTCCTGCATCTCGAGAGCCATATTGCTTATATAACATCACAACCTCCACGGGATCACAACCCACATGGCATAATAGAGTATCATATAGAATAACTGACGACACGAAAAACATCCAATGCCCGAAGACTCATCCATAAGCAATGTTGTGCTGAATAATCACATACGGCCTGATGTAGAGCATATATTCGCATTAGATATACCAACGGACCTCAAGCCGATTCTGATCATCCCATATTGGGCCAATACCCTTTCAAGGGTGGGGACCCTATTCATGACACATACGATCAACCGTCAAATCTGGAACAAACTCCCACAGAAAACCATTCTCCGGCAATACTAAGGTAGCGCCAGCATACACTGAACATCTGAAATCTTCCCCCTGCTCCTCTGAGCCTGTGGAATTCTTGTCAAACTGAATCGCAACCTTGATCCTTCAATTCCAATTCCACACCTCTCACTGCCACTATCATGCTATTACATGATGGTACAAGAATTTCATCATAAATCCCAACACTAGTAGAATAAATACTTCATCGTCTAGAAACCTTTCATTTAACTCATTTCAGAAGAAGAATAGCAACACACAACCAACTTCCCATAAACGCAGAGAACACAAACCTAAATTGTGGCCTAAACCACCATAACTCTTTTGGTGCCCATTTACACATAACAAAACTATCCGAATCAAATACCTCTAAATCAGTCAAATTACGGAGATTGCCAAACCCGCAAGTTTAGCCACGAAACACCTGTATGGCCTTATCGCACCAAAGGAACCGATTATATTCTTAACCATAATAATCCAAACCACTACTAACACTTCTTCCGATTTACTCTTGAATTGCCTTCGAAGTAATACCTATTTTCAAGTATATAACAGACCTCAATTGACACTCACCCAGAGTGACCCCAAACCATAAGACTACATCACCTCAACACCCATAAGCCATTTCATACTCTCCCCATACACTCAGTAGTAACTCCAGCTGATACACCCGTTCTAAAAGATCTTCTGCGAATCCGAAGTCATTTCTCCCATTTCTCCAATACTGCCTTGTAGACCCGATGATAACATAGAAGTTTCCTAAGTATCCTTCACACTCTGCTGCAAAACCCAGTCCTCGGCCACACAAGGAACCCAAAATCCTTAGGCACCACACTTTAAATTTGGAATCAACTAGAACCATTATTGAGAGTCGCCCACTCTAGTCGAATCCCGATTATTTGACCAAACCATTAGTGCTCCGTTAGCTCATGAGCACTCTAATGAAGCAACCGGATGAATACTTTCCCATGTACATCACATCCATCAAATCCCCTGCTCAAATTACCCCTGATGTTTTCTTCCCTTAGTAATAACTAATCCACCAACGTATCGATAACCCGAAACTGCAAAGGCACATCACCACGTGACACAATCATAGACGGTAGGCTCCCCCACTTAGCTTTAAGCCACAATCACATAAACCCAGAACCCACAATGACTCTTCCTCCTCAGTTACCATGATATCGCACCATTGCTCGGCCAAATTTCTCATAGGTTCTTGTTGCACTGATCACAACACATCCCGTATTATCAGCCACAATCGCACACTCGACCTCCTGATAGTCGTACCATCTTCTACAAACGATCTACGCTCGCATCGCAGTACATGCATCCCACTGGATAGAAGGCAGGACTCTTTATAGGAACTTCATCAATAGTCATGCAATCTCCAACCTTCTCATAGGAGATAGCCCACCTGTGTAACCTCATACCGACATCCTTCAACAGCATAGCCATAACCACGTCCATTATGAAATCAGCTGATTCTCCTAGGTCCACACTCATCCGCCAGATGCAAGAGTATGTTCATCCCATTAGCATCAATTGAAGGTCCAACAATACGCTATAAAACTCGAAGTCTTGTTGCATCCCAAAATGATAATCAAGCTTTCACATCCATATACGTTCCAAGCAAACTCTTTCCGTCATATTCAAATTTCCTAAGCAAACTACTTGATCTCTGTTGCTCGCACTTGACCTGCTAACAACTCATCTACTGCGAGACATAATCCTCCATGTTATTCCTCATCCTTCGTTACTAAAATACTGTCTCAAATCATAATCCATCTCTATAGCATCCAAACTAATGAATTTCCACCAACTCTAAGCCTCCATAAAGATCATCTTTATTGATACATCAACACTAGAAACACCGATTCGAGACTGAATCTGCCGCACGCCGTCATCTCTGATACCTGCTTCTTAGGCACTAGTTCACAACACCCTGTCCCAAAGGTAAACTAATGAAGACCATCACACCGACGAGCCTAAATACGTTCAAACAAGGACGACGACACCACATCACAAACAAGAATTCCACCAAGTTCAAAAATATCCAATCTCGCTACTCCGTCAACCAAAGCCTGAACATCCATAGTCTGATTGCCTCTCATCCGCTGGAAGTAAATGCCGAATCTCTAAACCATAAACCGAGAAATCCTCCTCTTGGGACATTCACTACCGCGACACATAAATATGCACCTTACCATTCACACCAGCATTGCGCGATAACAGCGCATAAACATCACAATACATTGTGCATAGCCTTGAAACTATAGGCAACGCTAACACTGGGCTGAAATGACAGAACACCCCTCCACAAGGTGTCGATAATAGTACGTCCGAATACGTAGGGAAAAATATCTTGCAATATATCTGTAGCACCACTACAACTTCTCGATGCCCAATTAATAACAAGCGCTCAACATCGTATAAGAATGAGTAGGAAGAAAATGAAGACATAAGCTTCAATGAAATCAAACCGCACGATGAAGAAATCAAGAAGGGAAGTTCTCCTAATAGCCATGTAGTCTCTCGAAGATAAGTACAGACGTCTCTGTACCGATCTACAAGACTCTACTCGACTTGCTCATGACTCGATACCATCGTTTCACGATCCAAAACTCACTATAGGTCATGATGGCACCCAACATCATCGTTAGGCAAGCCAACGGTGAACTACCAACTTAATTATTCATTTTATTATTTTTGAAATCATAAATCTTATTAGATAGGGAAATCAATGCATTAAAAATTGTAGATACATACCATTTAAATGAATTATAAAGTAAAAGTGCGTCAATGGTAAGCAAAACCATAAATAAATTCTAGAACATCCAAAAACCTGGTGTCAAACATGCATGAGCATCTACTAGGAAGTACAATAACAACACAATACCAGTATGGAATACAAGATAGACAGGATAAAGTAAATAATTATGATGGAGACTTGTGTGCTGCGAATCATAGCATGGAATGCAACTTACCATAAAGTCCCCTCAGCAGTTGCGCCTACATGTCCAAATGACCACCAAATGAACATGTCAGATCCTTCACGTTTAGTGCAGAAGTGCATCATGAGTACGTAAATCAACGCGTACCCAATAAGTATCTAGCCTAACCCCTAAGAGGTAGTGACGAGGGGTCGACATTGACACTTACTAATGGTCCAGTAAATCAAATATAATAAAGTAGACAAGTATGAAACATGGTAAATAAACAATGAGAAAAGATATAGGCAAATAGTGTGGTCTACAACTGAACAGTGAACACAAAGTCCTCAATTATCGGATACCTCCTCAAATGGAAAATGTAATGGTCAATACCAAACCAACAGTCACAACTAAATTCAGGAAACTCATGAGTACATGGACTACTTATTAAGTATTTTGCACGATTCTGCCAAGGCAAGCGGCCCGATCCCATAAGAGTGTTTCATAGAACTGTCGAGGCGAATGACCCGATCCTATAACAGTGTTTCATAGAACTGCCGAGGCGAATGGCCCGATCCCATAAGGGTGTGATACATAATCCTACCGAGGCGAACGGCCCGATACCATAAGAATATGTTACTCTGCCGAGGCGAACGGTCTGATCCCATAAGAGTGTGTTACATGATACTGCCGAGACGAACGACCCGATCCCATAAGAGTGTATTACGTGATACCACCTAGGCGAACGACCCGATCCCATAAGAGTATTGCTAAGGCATTCAGCCCGATCCCATTAGAATATGAAACTTTGACGGGTCACTGACCCCACTCACAAATATACATGTGAGTTATAAAATTCAAGAAAAACTATCGGACAAATAAGCACAATGCGGAAGAAATCCGTAAAGGAAGTAAAATTTCCACGGCTAATCAAGTAGCTCGTCAAGTATCTAAAATAGTAAGTCTGATACTCTACGCGAGTCTAGTCTCATGCTAAATAGAAATTTAAGCATTTAAATAGGCAAGAATAACTCAAATAGTACAATTAAAGCATGGCGTGAATCTAAGTCTACTCGGACAAAATCAGGAATTCTAGCATATGCACGGACACTCGCCATCTCATACCTGCGTAGCTCCCACAATATGTAGTACATAATAAGTATAACACCTACAGAGTAAATTCTCCCTAAAAAGGTTAGACATGAGACTTACCTCGCTTTGAAATCCGATAACCGGCTCCAACGCCTCTTTAACTCCTCAAATCTATGCCAAATGACCCGAAACTAATAAAACAATGTGCAAACCAATTAAAATATACTCCAATACTCATAATTTAATAATTTGTAATAATTTCCATCTCCGCTCAAAAATTCAACAAGGTCAACGCCCGAGCCCACATGCCCGGATTCCAAATATTATCAAAAATAAGTATTATTCTTAACTTATATAGTATATATCCATAAAATCATCCAATTTCACCCACGAATTGACTCTCAAATCAAGGATTTACCATTTTTTAACTTTGGGGCTCAAAATCCCAATTTCTACAATCTAAAGACGGATAAAAATAATAACCAACAAAACTATTCATGGAAAAACATCAAAATAAAGGTCTGATATTTACCTCCATGTTGAGACGAGAACAACACCGTGAAAATCACCTCAAACGGAGCTCTAGAACTCAAGATATGCTCAAGATACTTAAATTCTCGGTTTAAAACACTATCCAGATGATTTTATTCATTGCCTTCACGGGAGACCTTCGCGAAGAGAAATTTTTTGCGTTGACCGGTCAACCCAGAAATCCTTCTTCGCATTCGTGAAGAACAAAAGTTCGCACTAGAAATCAGTTATCGTTTCCGACACAGAAATGGGCATAACTCTCTCAAATACCTCGGAATTCGACGATTCTTATTGCTATAGTTCAGTAATTACGATACGGATCTAATGGTTCAATCTAATCACAAATTAAAGGTTATTTGTTCAATATAGTACCCTTTATGCCCACAGAAACAACGTCGGAACATCAAATAAGAGCGCGACACAACCCAAACACATCTGAAACACACCCGAGCCCCCCGAGACCCCGCCCAATCACACAAACCGGTTCCAAAACATAACATGAACCTACTCGATGCCTCAAATAACACCAAACAATATCAAAACCATGAATCGCACATCAATTCAACCCTAATGAACTAATGAACTTTTAAACTTCTAAAACTCATGCCGAACCATACCAAATCAACCCGGAATGACCTCACATTTTGCATGCAAGTCCAAAATGACACAACGAACCTATACCAACTCCCGGAATCATAATCCATATCTGATATCAACAAAGTCAACTCTCGGTCAAATCTATCAACTTTCTAAACCTTCAATCTTCCAACTTTTGTCAAAAAGCATCAAATCAACCTGCGGACTTCCAAATTCAAATCCGGACATACGCCTAAGTCCAAAATCATCATTTGGATCTAACGGAACCGTCAAAACTCCGATCCGAGGTCTTTTACCCAAAAGTCAAACCATGGTCAACTCTTTCAAGTTAAATCTTATTATTCTTCCAAACCAACTCTGATCTTCCCGAAAATCTAATCTGACTATATGTGCAAGTCATAATACATGAAGTGAATCTATTCACGGTCTCGAAGAGTCGAACGAGATGCTAGAGCTCAAAACGACCGATCGGGTCGTTACAGGTCCACCACCATCCACCTTACTATCTTAGTTCTCATGGCCGGAATAAATGGAGATTGCCGGAAAAACCCCAAATATTTATTCTTTCTTCGTTTCTCTCCTCTTTTTCAACCCAGTTTCTTTCTTTTCCAATTAGGCCGCTAGAGAAATTAAATCACTAGTGAATCATTCCTAGTCAAAGATATCAAACAATTATTAAAGAAAGGATTTTCAATAAAAGAAAAAATTGACATGAATTTCTCCG
The DNA here is from genome assembly GCF_000390325.3 of Nicotiana tomentosiformis. Classification (NCBI taxonomy): domain Eukaryota; kingdom Viridiplantae; phylum Streptophyta; class Magnoliopsida; order Solanales; family Solanaceae; genus Nicotiana; species Nicotiana tomentosiformis. Next base: position 12,453,893 of record NC_090815.1, on the reverse strand, counting down.
TCTCCCAGATCTGAACTGCTGGGTGCGGCCATGGACTGGCAAAGCGAACTCTCAATTTGATTAGGAGAGCCTTTCCCTGAGTGCTCTCAATTGAAACAAAACGAAGAAGAACATGGGGTTTATCCATTTGTTCTTAGGTGATGATGTTTCTTTTAATTTGCAAATGATACAGAAAATGAACTCAAGATCTTTTTCAGAAGCTTAAGAGTATATCAAATTCGTAGAAGTGAACATCTGTAATGCCAAATCCAACCACTTTCCTTCAACCATGCATTCACACACAATCTATTAACTTGAGGCTCTGCAATCTTGGTGTCGTCGTCAACCAGTTACATCTCAGCCTTAAAACAGACGACGAAGCAGATAGGATCTTCCTCCGAAGTAGGGACCACCATTGTCATTTTCCTCAGTTTGTTGCAAAATTCCCGAGAGAGAGAGAGAGAGTGCAGCAAGCAGCGCATCAAAGACCTCTTCACATCAGATCTGGGGAAAGAAAATAAAGGAGCCAAAGAGTTTTGTGCAGGAGACGAAGTGGGGGGGTGTAGGGGGGTCTCCGGGGCAGCAGAGAGAATGAGGGGGGACATCAGGGAAGATGATGAAGGGGTGGGGTGGGTTCTTGCTTTTCTTTTATTTTTTTTTATTTTTTCAAAACTTTTTTTAATTTAAATTTGTTTGAGTTAAATTCAGGTGTGCCCATCTTATTCAGCAGTCTAGCATGTGAATTTCACGCATCTTTTGTATTTGGTTGCCTATTAATTTTATGTCTAAATGATACATTTGAGATGTTCAAATGGAACAGATTCTAGATAAAGTATCTAAGTGAAAAGTGTAGACAACTTTAAAGGGTTGTTGATGTATTCTGCCATTTATTTTCTACTAACTTTTGATCTTTGTGGGTGCAAAATTAACTGATGGTGAGTAGGGGTGTACATGGACCTGGTTGGTTCGGTTTTTATCAAAACCAAATCAATTATATCGGTTTGGATTGGTTCGGTTTTGTTGGATTTTTCAGGTTTTTGTTACTTAAATATTACTTCAATCTTACTTTGTTAAAATTTTTATAAGTAAATATATGTTTAGTAAAAATTTAAAAAACTGACAAATATATTATCTATTAAAATATTCTTATGGGAGAATTTACTTAGTAACACATGATAGTTATCTTTTTAGTCGTCTGGTAATAATTTTTTTGTTGATGTACACTTTTAAGGTTAATCGAATTTAGTAATTAACCATAAAAATCAATATGATACCTAAATAATAATAATAATCACTTCAAATTCGAAAAAGATATAAAAATTTAATTGATCTTGACACATGAATATGAAAAGACAAAGAGATTGACGCATTTGAGGAACACTTGATAAGAAAGTGATTATACAACCCATTATTTAAGGTTAATAAATATGGAGCACTTCATATTCTATTAAAAATTATACATATCACGTAAGAGAATCCCTAATATTTCTAGACATTTTTAAAGAAAATTCTATATAAAATCTTTAAAATATATATATAAATTATATATTTATATGTCGGTTTGGTTCGAATTTTTTTACTCAATACCAAATCAAATCAAACCAAACCTAATCGGGTTTTTTAATCAGTTTGGTTTGACTTTTTGGTTTGGTTTGGTTTGTACACTCCTAATGTTGAGTATGGTGTATTTATTTTCTTATAACTTTTGTCATTGGGTTTTAGTTCGTTTCTCTTTCATTTTCCTCTAAACAAAGATGAATTAAAAATTATGTTCATTGAATTTGTAGAGTAACAACCTGATGACATTGTGATTGATTGTAGCCTCATTGAATTAACTGCACTTTCTCCTATCAATCAAGATATATCAATTTCATTATATGCAATCAAGAGTTTTTTACTTTTCGGAAAGTAAATCCAAAAGGTAAGAGTTTAGATTATCTTTCTCTCTCTTTCTCAATTCGAGTTATAGGCTTTGGTTTGTTAATTTGTGAATTTAGGGACAAAGTTAGGGATTATAGAAATGTAACAAAGGAAGAGATAAAGAAAAGGAAGAGAATATAGACAAAAGAAAAGTATTAGGAACTAGAGCACTTGATCCTATCAGCGTTGGGATACATTAATTGTTGTTTTCTTTTTGCTTTAAAATTTATATTTTATTGTTGTTTAAATGTTAATCCCATTGAACGTAGATGTCAATAATTCTTAAGAATTAAAAAAATAAAAATAAAAGCATGAGGAAAAAAAGCAAAGAACATCTCAGGGTTGCATTATCCAGATTTTTACATATCATTATTTTGCTTTCATATTTCTTTAAGTTTTATGTATCTTTTATCCAAGTATATATATACTAATTAAATGGGTTATTACATTTAATTTGAAATGTTTTTTTACAGATTTTTCAAAGAATTTACAAAGGGTGTGAAAAGAATCATCAAAAAATGATAGAATTTTCCTATTATTGACCGCGTGTTACGTCTAAACATGACTTTGACGATGAGGGGGAAAAAATCAAGATTGTATATTTTCTACAATATTACCTAGAAGATCATCGTAAACTCAATATTTGTCTTAATAAAATTATTCACATAAATCGTTACAATTAAAACTTTAAAACGATGTTTGATCAATCACTTACTCACACACATCGTCACAGACGAATAGTTATGTTTTATTTGCAACCTGTGCCCAATCACTATATTTTTTAGCTAGAATCACTAAACGTAAAGTTCAAATTTAATAGTGAAATCCCCTTAACGTATTGGTAAAGACATGATTACGTTGAGAAATGAAGGGTTGATGACCTATACCGTAGTATTACTACTATTATTTATGCTTCTTCGAATACCTTATAATATTATTATTAGCAAAATGAACAATTTATGTTCAAAAGTTAAATTTCCTTTTGTTCTCAATAGTGGTGGCAAAATGGATGAAAAAAAAGTTATTCACTCATATTATCCATTAAAAAATGGGTTAGATAATGAACTTTTTAAAAATGGGTCAAATATGGATAAGAACTATATTATCCACTTAGAAAATTGATAACCAATGAGTATAACGTTTGCATTTGTAAAGCCTCAAATTGGGGGGTCCTCAAGTTTGGGATACTAGAAATTCTCCAAAAAGTGATCATATTCAAGAAGTCATGGATAATATGAATATCCATATTATCTATCGGTTAACCTATTTTTTATCCGTATTAAATATGAGTCGGATCGGATAATTTATCCGTTTTTGCATTACCCATTTTTTACCCATCTTATATCCGTCTCGCCCCGCCCCTTTGCCACCCCTAGTTCTCAAGTAATACTGTAGAAAAGACAAAAAAACAGAAATTAAGACTCATTTTCAGCTCAATTGGAATACGGAAAGCCTGAGTGAGCGTTTGGACATAAGAATTCTGAACTTCCAGAGAAAAAGTGATTTATTTTTTTCAAGTTGAAAATAGTATTGAAAATTAGAATTATGTTTGGACACAAATACAATTTTGAACTATTTTTGAATTTTTTTGAGTGACTGAAGTGAAAATTTGAAAAATAATTTTTTGGAACTTTTCAAATTTCGAAAAAAATCGGAATTCAACTTCAAATGAAATTTAAAATTTTAAGGACCAAACAATGATTTCGTAAAAAAGTGGGAAAAAATAACTTTTTTATGCCAAACGAGCCCTAACTTAAATTCCCTTCTCCCAAGAAAAGGGAAAAGAAGAGTACCTACAAAAGTGTGGCTGCGGAATGGCCTGTCATTTCATATAAAGGGGAAAAAAGGGAAAAACATTCAAACGAAAATTGTGGCTGCTGGGATTCGAGCCCAGGTCTCCACGGCCACAACGTGGAATTCTCACCACTAAACTACAGCCACATCTGTGGAAATTTGTGCTGAATTCTCAATAGTAAGTTAATAACAGTCAACAACATCTTGTTACTGTACCTAATTGGTAAAAGTGTTCAAATCAAATCACCGGATAAAAAAACAAATATATTTGATAAAAAAATCGAAATACACTGACATATAAATATATTATTATATATTTTTAAAACTTTATATATGATTTTCTTTAAAAGTACGTTTAGAAATATTTTTGATCTCTCACGAGATGTAATATTTAATAGAACTATTATAGTACGTCCATTTTTATGTACTTTAATAATGCTTGATTCTAACATTTCTTATTAAGTGTTGTTGAAATACTTTGATCTCTTAATGCTTCCATATTCACAAGTCAAGATCTATTAAACTCTTATGTCTCTCTCGATTTTGAGATAAAATTTTATTAGTTTTTCCCATTTTTAGTCTTCACTATGCCTACTTATTTTTTTCTTAATATCTTAACACTTGCACTAGTACCACCACCATCACATTCATGTCATTTGTGCTTTATTTCTAGTTTGAAAAATAAAATTGGTAGGTCACACCCTGTAATATTTGAATATATATTGAAATATGAAACACGTGTTTCCGATCTTTTCTTATTGTTCTTGGATTTTTAATAGGTTAGTATGATTTATGGATTGTTAACTTATCTTTTCTCCTCATAGATAGTTTAAATTCTGATCTTTTCTTGTTTTACTTATGAATTTTTTCTCCTAGTCTCATTTTCCTTCATTTTTCATTAATTTTGTTTGCTTTCTTATTAGAGAGTTGTTTTCTAGGCCTAAATTTTCAAAATCCCAAACTTCCTTCTTAAAGTTGCTTAAATTGCTTAGACGAATAATGTAAAATTATAAATGTAACTGAACATCAAAAATACAAGTGTTTGTTGATTTTTTCTACTTGACATGTTTGATGGTTCATGGATTTGTGCTCTATTTTACTGCCTACTACACGTATTACTATGCTAAGTTAGGATACAAAGACCCTACTATTGTTGTGTAGGCTATCTAAAGAATGAATGTGAATAGAAGGATGTGACTTCTTTTGAATATAAGAATATTGAATGTGAATAGAAGGAGGTGACTTCTTTTGAATATAAGAATATTTCTTATTGTTCAAGGCTACTATGCATACTATACTATTTCCTATTAGTTTTAAGGCAGCATGTTAGTATTTGAATGTTTTTTGCATATCGAATATGAAAAGATACCTTGGATAGGAAAAATGATATAGCTTTATTGGCATTTTTTAAAATCAAGTGGAGTATGTTATTATTTAGATTTCGTGTTGATCTTGTGTTTAATTATTTAAAAAATTAAGCTTTAAATAACATATGAATGAAAGCATTGTTATAAATTTTTCTTTTTAAAATTTATCATATATTATGAAAAAAATTCTCCTATAAAAATATTTTAATAGATTATATATTTATCAATTTGTTCGTCTTACTAATAGCATGTTTGGCCAAGCTTGTAGCAAGCTAAAAGCATTTTTTTGGTGTCAAAAATTCTTGTTTTGGAGATTTGAGGTGTTTGGCTTAAATTAAAAAAATTTTATTGAGTAGAAGCAATTTTTCTGTTGTTAAGGAGAAGTTACAAATTTTTTATTCTTTCAAGAAGCAAAAGCAAAAAATTATTTTTTTGTAAGACAAAATTATCCTTACAAAAATTATATTTACTAAGCTATCTCTCCTTAATTGAACCTTTATATCTCTATAAATCTTTTATTTTCTTCCCTCTTGGGTTTAACCACATTCATATTGATTAAAAACTTTATTAATATCTTTATTTTATGTTGTAAATTTTAACTAACTAAAACAAAAAATCAAATAAATCTTTCATAAAAAAGTATTTAAAATTATTTCTCTAGTCAAATAATACTCGTTGCAAAATTAACTTGATAAAATTGACAAAACACAATCTCTCTATATACTAAAAAAGAATATCTCAAATGAATGCTTCTCTCCATAATAATATTTTGGAAAAAATTATTTTAACAAAAGTACTTCTCAAAATAAGTGGTTTTTAGAAGTTTGATAATATGCTCTTAAATATAGATTGACTTATTATCCATAACTCTAGTAAAAAGAGATTGAATTTATATTTTATAAGGAAAAAACTAAAAATACAATAAAACCGAAAAAAATGAACCAATAAAAATTAATTTTGATTTTAGTAAAAATCGAACCACAAACCCAAGTACCCTTAAAAAGGGACTATAACTGTTAAGTTGTATATATGAAGGACAAAAATATATCAATCCTAATACATTAAGGACTATATTGATTATGTTTTCAAAATCTAGGTACCGAAATATAGTTTTGCTTTTAGAAAAATGTTTGGGACAGTAAGCGATTGTTCCCGGCCGCCAATTAAATCGACATCACTCTCCAAGCTCCAATCCCATCTCTTTCTCCGGCGAGCTCATCGGAATCTCCTTCTTATCTCCTGCAAAGTTGCGCTGTAAGCTCCTTTTATCATGTGATTATTTTGGATTTTGGGTGTGAAAGCCATAAATATCAATTTATACACCAAATTATTCTAATTATCTAAACGACTTAATTTATACACCATCTCATTCAATGCATTGGTGTCATTTAATTTGAAATACTAGGTTCAATTTATGTTATGACTTGATAGTTAGCTCTGCTGTCTCAAAATTACAGGATTCGTAGCACAAGGGTCAAGCTGTCTAATTTTCCATTATTCGATCTCCTATGTTTTTTTAAAGATAAGATTGAAATATTAGAAACTAAATAATAGTATAAGTCACAAATTTTGTTATAGTTAAATGTATTTGAAAATGTATGGGAAAGTTATAGTCAAAGAGAAAAACTAGTTGAATTAGAGTTACCTGTTGCTGGTAGGAGGTAGCAGGTATTCCGTGGAAAGTCGAGGTGCGCACAAGCTGGTCCGGACGCCACGGTTTTAAAAAAAATGGTTGATTCCCCATATAGTAATGTTCTCATATGAAATGAAACAGATGGAGTCTTTTTTGTCTCTACCAAGCTTGTTAGATAGTAAAGAGTCGTGTGCACATGCAATTTGTGGTAGTGTTGAAGGCTATTCAAATGGCAGTGAACATCTTTTTAAAATAATTTATAGGATTGGAATTCACCGGAATAACTTCTTTTGTATGGCATATTGCTGTCAAATTTTTCTCTTAAATGTTTATCTTTTTATGTTTACCTGCACTTTAAGTATCTCATGGTAAAGTGTAAATGTTTAAGCTCTCTGTATTTTCTGAATAATGTTGTATTGAGAAAAATGTGCAGCTCGAAACTTGGGCCTAATTGGCTTGACTTGCTGTCATCCTCAAATTTTGGAGCAAATGACCCTATGTAATTTTGTGTCAAACATGACCTTAAAATGATCCATACCTTCATATGAAGTTGTTAATTGTTACAAAGCATGTGATACTGTTTTCAGGACTTGATTTCCGAGTGTAATCAGATCCTAAGATGACAATTTCTTACTCTCCTTGCTTTCGGCCCCTGAAAGTTTTCCCTAGAAGCAATCATATTCGTTGTAGCGGCACTCAGACCTTCAAACGGTATAATGTAGTGGCATGTACTAAAAAATCACATGAAGATATCAGTCTTGAAGCAAAGGTATGCCTGCAACAACGTTTTAATATTGTTCATCAAAGTTTCTTTTTTTGCGCTTTTTGAGGAAGCAATATTTGCACTAGTTCTATTTTGGTATTCAGTTGATACAGAAGCCACGCGTTTTGTGTTTTTGGTTTACCATTATCTATGTATAGCTTGTCTATGAGTTATTTTGTAGTTAATTTATATGTAAGACATAATCAGGTGCGTGTTGTGTCCATTATGGTGGATATTTGTTACATGCCTGGGAAACAAAGGCCAGGATTATAAAAATAGTAGTTGAGTTCCTCGTCTATCATTCTGATCTCTCTTCAAGTGTTCATCGAGGCCCAATAATTCGTTCATTATTGAGCAACATTCGGATGCTAGTTGCCCATCACGATTTAACTAGAACATTAGACAACTATATTCTTCTTTAGAACACATGATAGGTTATTAGATATCATCGTAGTTAGGTGTCTACAGTGTGCACTGTGCCAGTACTTTACATGCCTGGAAAAGAAAAGGTAGCAAAGAAGAAAAAAGTCGATGAGCTTCTCATCTGTCACTTTGATCTCTCTTGAAGTGTGTTGTTTTTCTCTGTTGCACTTAGCCACTGATGGTTTATGCTGCACTTCTGGCGACGTACAGTTTCTTGCTCTTTGAATTATGCAACACCTTCCCTGCAAAGGCTAGTTGAAATGTCTTCTATTTATTGTCCTGGAAGGATGAACATATCATATCGCCTTTCCCTTGCTGCTTGTTGTCTCTTGTCTGATAACAGCACTTCAGGTTGATTTCTTATTAGATAATGTCAAATGGGACGACAAAGGCCTGGCAGTTGCAATAGCCCAAAATGTTGATACAGGAGCGGTCTTAATGCAAGGGTTTGCCAACAGAGAAGCTCTGTCAACAACCATCTCATCACGTAAAGCAACATTTTATAGCCGGTCACGTTCATCTTTATGGACAAAAGGAGAGACCTCCAATAATTTTATCAATGTTTTTGATGTCTTTCTTGATTGTGATCGTGATTCTGTAAGTTTCTAGAATCCCTTTTTATAATTAAATTAGAATGCTTTTGATTGCATGTGCCTTTTTACTGAAAGGATAAACATAACTTCCTATCAGATAATATATCTTGGGAAGCCTGATGGCCCAACATGCCACACGGGGTCAGAGACATGTTATTACACATCAGTTGATGGAATCCTGAAACATTCTGAGGTTCATCGCATTCTGCGGCTTCTCTGTTTTAAATATTATCATCATCTCATGAATTAAATGAAAATAGTTCATCTTCTTCTACCGAAAAATGGTCTATGTCAACCTGCTTAAGATGTATTAGTTGTGCTAGGTTGAGAAAAATGAGCTGGCTATGACGACTTTATACGCATTAGAATCTACAATCAACGAAAGGAAAGCAGAAACATCTAGTTCTTCAAATGGAAAACCCTCGTGGACGAAGCGATTGTTGCTTGATGACAAGTTGCTTTGCTCCAAAATTCGGTATCTTGCTTGACATTCTTGATCTTATCATTGACTTATCTTCAGAAAAATAGCTTTCCCTACTCCCTATAGCATGTATATTTCTGGTATTAAATTGGGCTTGATGGTTATTACAATTTTCTTCATTTCTTGCAGGGAGGAGGCTGACGAGTTATGCCGAACTCTGGAGGAAAATGAGGATAAAGGACGGACTGCCTCAGAGATGGCAGATGTCTTGTATCATGCCATGGTTTTGCTTTCTCTTAGAGGAGTAAAAATTGAGGAAGTTCTGCAGGTCCTTAGACAAAGGTTTTCAAAGTCAGGCATTGAAGAAAAGAATAGTCGGAAATCCTAGGACAAATGGTATTGTCAATACTTCATCCTCTATGACCTGATTGAATTTACCTCAGTACAAATGAATTAACCTCAGTACAAATGAATTAACCTTTATGAGGTATGTCTAAATAGGTCCCTGTGGCTTTAACATCATTTGAGATTCTATAGTGTAAAAGTAGAAGGCGGAATACATCGACGGCCCCTTAAACTTGCTGGCATATTTCATTTTCTCGATAAGGCCTGTTCCAATTGAGCACCTGAACACAAGATAAAGTATTCCTGTTATACACTTGTTTTTTTTTCTTGGGGGGGGGGGGATTTTGAAAAAATGGCTCTTGATTTTCTTTTTTTAGCAGAGCATGTCTTTTGCTTAACGTGGCGGGTCTTGTTTTTAATTAATTGGGTTCTTTTTAGAGTTTTGTTTTTGTTTGTTATAGCAAACGCTTATATATATGATATGGATAATGAAAGGAGGTGGCATATTTTAAGTGGTTAACTTATCCTCGTAATGGGCGCTTTAGAACACGCGCAGAAGCTTTTAAAGGTTTGAGCCCCTAAAGTGTTTAATAGGAACACTTTATCATATGTTCTGGGGCTCAATTGGAACAAGCCTTAGGTCGAGTGTCTAAATGAAATGTGTTGTCAAGTTTAAGGGGTTATCGATGTATTCCGCCAAAATAGAAATTTAGTGTTTATTTTCCGCCTTTTGGCAGAAATGATACCAATGTCCCACTTCTATAACCTGAGACTTTGGTTAGGTATAGTTAATTTACAGTCATAGGTAATTAGCGTCCGCTTTTTTTTATTTGTTATGCCGACAAAACTATCCTTCATTCCCTTTTTACCCAATCTTTATCGCCTGTTAGCTCTCTTTCACAATTACAACCTCCCTTGACAGTGATAATAATATTGTTTGTTTTTTCCTGATTTACTGAAAGTCCTTTCTTCCTTTTATTACACTTTAAAATGGTTTCCTTTCCTGGCGTTATATCCTTTCAACTTCTCTATCCAACCTCAGTTACTCCGAGAGTTGAACAGAGGATTATTGAACTCAGTTCTATGGTTTCCTTTGCCGACCTTGATCTATCTTCTTCTTTTCCTTTATATGAGTGGCCTACAGTGCGTCGATGTTCTTTTGTTTCTGTAAAAGCCACAGTTCTGCATCTCACCCATGTTTCAAATTAGAGATTTTGTGCTCATATTTGTGTTCCCCTGGTCCGATTATTTGTCCTACGTTGACTGCATAACGAGTAGGAGAGTGTATTCGGTTAGGTCGGTTTGGTTCATTTGAACTATTTTGGTTCAGTATTTGTTTTGAATAGGCTAGCTGATGACTGATTTGGGATACGTTTTGGTTTGGTTCAGTTCCTATTTTGGACTCTGACTTTTTTTGTGGGCTTATACGTTTTTTCCTGTTTGGGCCAATTTTTTCATACATTAAAATGTTACATCTGCTTTTCTTTCGAAAAAGCAATGCCTCCAGGACCTCCAAAAGCACTAAGATATCTTAAATTCTTTACTTTTATTTCTTTCATCATCACTTTCCTATCCTGTGTCTAATAACAAACCTTCCTTGATTTGCTGGCCTTTCTGTTGTAGTTCCTTACTAGCATTGAAAGGTTACTCTGACTTGGTAACCTTGGTGCAGCTTTTGCTTTCTCTTCATTTTTATTCAACGATAATTACTCGTTTTTCAACATGTCCTTGCAGGGCATACAGTTGTTGAAGGCCTCATTACGATCCACAAAGGTTCTTAGTTATGTTTTCTGCACAGGAGAGAGGCTTACTCCAGTCCTAATGTCGTAAAGGGAGATCCATGATATGATTGAAGGGAGATCTTTGAATTCTCCTATGTAATATAGACCTTATTAACGATATTGTGCTAAACTATGGGAACATATATGAACAACATTCCAGTAGTCGGCAGAGACAGGAATTGGGGTCATCCAGTGTTAATTTCTCTCTTTTTCTTCATCAGTGTTGTAATTTTTCTAGATGTACCTGAGAAGAATGGTTTGATTATTGTTCAACTCTGTTCATTTTGCATTGAAGGCATTTCTGCATATGATATATAGCAAGTTAAAGTAGACTCAGAGACATGTCCAGACGAGGAAACCTGTAGTAGAATTGCTGGGAAAATCAAAATATAGATTCCAATATCAATGGCAGCTCCACTGTAAGCTTGAAGCTTCTGATGGAGTAAAGATGTGGAATCTCTCTGCTGAAGCATCTTAGACTCTGGATTTCTCTTCCATCTTCTATCATTGGTCATGTAGTGCCTTGGTTCATATTTCATATATGCAACCTGAAAAATCACTTTCATTTCTGGTTCAAAATTGAGCCCTATCTAAGTAAAGCTGTTATTTTTCCGGCCCCAGGCGAGTTTATTCGACCCATTCCCTAGTCTCCCGCACTGCTCAAGTAAGTGTGTGACTTCGTATGAGGACCTCCTTCTCTTCTGCCCACTCTCCGTTCACACGGTTCTCAAAGCAGAAGTGGAAGGGTGGGCAGTAGGTACCACGAGCCCTCTGTCTCACCCATCTATCCAGAAGCAAGTGTAGTTCACCTGTTCCAAAAAGTACTACTTATTTGGAAGTCTTTAAAAGAATTGAACTTTTTTGGCAAAATCAGCTCAAACAAGCACTTTGAAGAAACTCAAAAACAAGTTTGCAAATTTAGTTTTTTAAAAATTTCAACTAAACATCACCGTAGTTTGTTCGACAAATAGCTGTCACTCAACTAATCTATGTTTCTAAGGCAACAAAAGCAACAAGATATACTTACACTCAGTGTTGAATGGAGGAATAAAATCAGTAGAATATAAGGTATACAATTCACAAGTTGAGACATCAATAACCATAACTAATAGGGAAAAGGGTCAAATATATTCCTCTACTTTCTAATATTGTTTATATTTAACCTCTGTTATATTATCCTGTCAAATTTATCCCTACCGTTATACTATCTGGCCAAATTTATCCCTATCATCAGCAAACATTTAAAAATTTCTCCTTGATCTGTTAAATATTCCAAAATCTCCCAAATCCCTTTTATTTAAATCACTTGGTGTTTTTCTTGCTCCATTATTTTCAGAAATTACTATTGATGTGAATGTTAAAGTTACTAGACTATACAAATTATTCATAAATATTTTTAATTACCAATGCACCCACTTCTCTTCTTGTAATAATGAGTTTGGAATTTGTTTAAAATTTATTTATTTTTCAATCATATACACACTGTAGAATTTAGTGGGTCTATTTATTGTGTATTATATGCAGCTGATCATCATGTATGTACATGTATATTCAAATATATTTTGTCATTGCCTGGTTATTATAGAGTTCGATCGACTAACTTAAGAGTGCATAATATGCAGGCATTTGATTAAAGCAAAGTTGAATTTGACAATGTAAAGTTTCCGAGGAACTTCAACTTCAATCACTAATACTTGCAAAGTCTCCATACATTTGGTGCAACGAATTCATTAAAATTAGGATGTTGTAAATACTTTTAGACTTTAGAAAAGCTAACTAATTTAGATTTTTTAATTTACAATACTTTGTTTATTAACGGTTGTATTATTTAATATTTTTTTCTCCAATTCAGAAAGCAGGTAAATGCCAATTATTTCGAAAATAGTGGACCAAGAAGAAGAATCAATAACTTAATTAAAATGATTTGGGAGATTCTGGGTCATCTGACGGACTGAAGGGTAATTTTTTAAAGTTTACTGATTATAGGAGTAAATTTGGCCCGATAGTATAACGGTAATGGTAAACTTGACCCGATAGTATAACGAAGGTTAAACGTAAATAATATCTAAAAATAGAAGGGTATATTAGTATTTTATGAACAAGATATCTACAGTATTATTTCAATATAGATCAATACAGAGATAGTGTGTGAGTAATATCTTTGTTCAACAAAAACAAAGCTCAAATGAAATAGTGTCACACCTAACTTTGAACCAATGAAATTAATATCAAACTCTGCGGACCTTTCCACTATGTGTCCCCTCCCCCTCCCCCCAAACCCAAACCCAAATCCAAAACTATCATATGAAAATGACTTCCTAAAAACCAAGAAACAACCTTTGAATCCACAGTCCAAATCCCACAAAAATCCTCATTCTATTATGTCTCTCTTTCTCAAACAAATCCTCCTTTTCTCTCTTGTCCCAATTTCCCTCATTTGTCTCTTCCTTCCACTTCACCACTTTCACCACCACACCCAAAACCCTTTTCCTACTTTCTCAAACCCTTTTTCACCACCGCCAAAAATAGCCTACTTCATCACTGGAACTAAAAATGATGGCCCAAGAATCTTTAGATTACTTCAAGCAGTATACCATCCAAGAAACTACTATTTAATTCATCTTGACCAATTTGCTTCTAACAAACAAAGACTGGAACTTGCTTTGAAAGTGGGTTCTGTGGATGTGTTTGTTGCAGCTGAGAATGTGAATGTTATTGAAAAAGCTGATGCTGTGAATCAAGAGGGGTCGAGTCCTTTGGGTTTAGTGCTTCACGGTGCTGCTGTTTTGTTGAGGTGGAAGAATGATTGGGATTGGTTTGTTAATCTTGATGCCTCTGATTATCCCCTTATTCCTCAAGATGGTGAGTGAATTTTCTGCTTTTATTTGATTGTGTTACAAGTTTGAAAGAGTGGGTGCTGTCTATTATCTTTGCTTGTCGTAGTTTGACTTGACACAAAATTTAGTTTAATACTAAATTGTGGTCTTAAATACGCCATAGCATTTGTGTGACCATAAAAGGAAGGAAATATTGGATATGTGTTTTTTTTTTTGGCGGGGCGGATGTAGCTTAGGAATAATGGGTTCATCTGAATTCAGTACTTTCGACGCGGAGTATAAATTTACGTGTAAAAGTTCACTACGATTGCAATAAATAGCTGATATGTACCTTTAACTTTAAAAATATTATTGAATCCTTAAAGCTTAAATCTTGGATTCGATTCGCCTCTGCTTTTTGGAATTGACTAGTTAAGAAATAGAGCCACCGAGGGAGTGTAAATTTAAAAACTTCCATTTCGAGCTGAGAGTAGTGGGTTTTGCTGAATCCCCATAGTAACAATTTTCAGCTTACAGTTGACGAGATTTTAGCATTTGCTGAAAACTGCAGAAAGGTAGGGGTGGGGAAAGGCCTTTCAGCTGTTACATTTTGAGATAATTGAGAGTAAAAGCACCCCAAGGGTGTGGCCTAGTGGCCAATGAAGTGGGAGGAGAAAAATGAGGTGTCAAGTTCAAATCCTAGAGGAGGCAAAAAAAAAACATAAGGTAATTTCATCCCATCTGCCTAAGCTTTGGTGGGTAGAGTTACCGGTGCTTATGCTAGTGGGAGATAGCGGGTACCTGGTGGAATAGTTGAGGTGAGCATAAGTTGGCCCAAGCACCACGTCATAAAAAAATAATAATTAAGCTGATTAGAACTTGTTAAAGTTTAATTCAGTTATTTATTGTAGGTTTGATTAAACCAAGCATGGGTTAGTAAGTTTCATGAGCATTTATGAGAGTTTCCAGATATTGACGACATAAAATTGATGGTCAAGCTTGTGAAATCAAGTGAGGTTAAGCTGCATTTTTTTGATAGGTGAATAAGGTTAAGCTGCATTTATTGTACTACAATGGAATACATCATTCTATCAACTAAGCCTCAATTCCAAATTTGTTGGGTTCGGCTATATGAATCCTCTTTATTGGTTCAGCTCTTTTCAGACCTATTTTTTTCTAATACTAAATATTTTGACTTTTAAGGCAAATATGGGGTTCTCCAAAAATTAGAGGTTCTCTATATCTCACAGTCGGACGAGGACATACAAGTCTTTAACCAGAACAAAAGAACACCTAATAAACGCGGGATCTAATGTAAGTGGCAATCAACAATAAGTAAACTTACATTGCTACCAAATTCACTAGTTGTACTTCAAGGGAGCGAACAAAATGAAAAGAGCAGAAACATAGATGCCATCAAGTGTTAATCCATTTTCTAATCGATGAATGATGACATAAAGTTGATCGTCAAGGTTGTGGATTCCATGTGAGGTTAAGTTTTATTGTTGTATTTCAAGGGATTCTAATAGAAACTTTCCAGGGAGTAAGTGAAAACAAAAGTATACCTCATAAAAAAAGAAGGAAAACAAAAACATATCCCATTAAGGCAGAGTCCATTTCTATCTTGCGGTGATTGCTCTAAAGCTTATCATTTGCTCCTATGTACTGTATTCAGCATTTTGCGTTATTTACATATGGAAGAGTTAAGTTAATTTTCTAGCACTAACGGCAACTAAGGATGCAATAAGTTGCTCACTAAGATTCAAGCTTGGGCCCAAATCCGACTTTTTCCATGCTAAAGGTAATGACAATTATATAGCTGCAGATAAGAAAGAATAGAGCACTGATCCTTAAGAATGGAAGAGTCCCCTAATGATCTCATCACTAAGCCAAAACGTCTAGTGTCAAAATGTCACAAATCTCTTCTTTGAGGTGTCATTAGTATGGTTGAGTTTTATTGATTATGTAGAGGGCAATATATTCATCAGTAAGTAGTTTTTGGGGTCATATACACATCCTTGTCATTTCGTAACAGCTTAGTGAAATTCAGTTACTTGTTGTAGGTTTGATTCGGCTGAGCATGGTTTAGCAAATTTCATGCGCTCTTTTAGAGTTCCCAAAAATTGAGGAAAATTGATGGTTAATCCTGTGAAATAGAGCTGAGGTTAAACTGCATTTATTGTATTACAAAGGAATAAATCATTCGATCAACTAAGCCTCAGTTCGAAATTAGTTGTGTTCGGATCCGGCTATACAGATCCTCTTTACTCATTCTAAAAGCAAAAAGTATATCCCTTTTAAGGTATAGTCCGTTTCTATCTTGCAGTGATTCCTCTAAGGCTAATAACTTGCTCCCATATAATGAATTTAGCACTTTCCATATTTGCATATGGAATGTAAAGTTAATTTTCTAGCACTAGCCACAACTAAGGATGCAGTAAGTTTCCCACTAAGAATCAAACTTGGGCCAATTCAAACATGTTCTATACTAAAGGTAGTGACAAACGACAGTTATGTATACTTGCAACAAATAAGAAAAAGTCGGCTACTGATCGTTAAGAATTGAATAGTCCTCTAATGGCTCATCACTAAGCTAAGATGTCTCGAGTGTCAAAATGTCACAACTCTCTTCTTTGTGGAGTCATTAATCCGTATGAGTTTTATTGGTTATGTTGCGGGCATCAGTAAGTAGCTTTTAGGGTCATTACCACTTCCTTGTCATTTCATATAAAATTAATCAAAGTGTAGTTCCTCAAGCTTGTTTTAACTCCTGATAGCATTCATACATAGTGCATGATATACTGGTTTCGCCCCTCTTGTAGAATGTGGAATGGAACTCATGCCGTTGATGTTATCTCTCAGAAGCCTGCCATTATCTCATGCTTGCGCTCTCGTTCTTTTGTTTGCCTTCCCTAAAATTCTTATTAAACTTAAAGTGAGGTGTCTCATCGTGTTTTTAGCTTCATTATTTACTTCAAAACTGTCTCGAGTTCATCATAGTATTGATATGATATCTACACACCCTAATAATAACTGTAGATTTTTCATCTATATTAGAGCTGATGCATTAAATGTTACATTTCTTGCAGATTTTCTCCACATCCTGTCTTTTGTTCCAAGGAATTTGAATTTCATAGAGTATAGTAAGAATACCAGCCCGGATGAGTAAGTAATATTATACTTTCGGAGTCCTTCACACTTAATTGCTGTTTTGCAATTATTTAAAGATGCTAATGTTTGTTTTTTGTTTTCAGACATCAAAGGGCTGTGGAAGTTATCGTTGACTCTCGCCTCTACATTCTCTTAAAAGGAAAGATGTTTGTAGGTGACAAAAAACGGGAACTTCCTAGTGCTTTTAGATTTTTTATGGGTAAGTTTCTTGCCAGATCATTTTCGGTTTCCGTTTATCTGGGCTAGTAGTTTGTCCTCCTCTAATGACGCTGAAGCTGAGATTGCCAATCTGTGATGCTAATCATTAGTCTTCTTTTCAATATGGGAAATTCATTTGTTTTAAGAGGTTATCTCGACGTTTTTGTCGGCAATGTGCCCTGGAGCTGAGATACCTCATCACGATAAAGACAACTTCATGTTCATGTGTGAGCTCTATCTGTATTAAATATGACTGCTTTTGGAGTTTAAGCTAGTTAAGTAAATTTCAAGGTTAGTCTTGCAAAAGATTCATATTCCCTCTGTCCCAATTTGTTTGATGCATTTCGGATTTCGAGAGCCAAATGAGTTTTTCTTTGACCATGATTTTTTCCGTATGCTTTTTAAAAATTTTGAATTCTTAATTATTGTGACTTATAGTACTTTTGATTAGTTTCCAAATATGTAAATTTTATTTCAAAAAACTTAAGGATTCCATGTCCAAATCGCTGTCAAACTTGAAAAGTGTTAGTTTACAGCATGTATATAGTGTAGTATTGTCCCACATTGGTAAAAGAGTAGTATGTCCTTGTATAGTATAGCTATAAATAAGGACCTCTTGTATTGTATTGCTAATTCAATATCAATAACATATTTTCTCCCGTGCCTTCTCACATGGTATCAGAGCAATTGTGAGAGACTTATCGTTGTGCATAAATTCCAGCGATTCCGGGAAAGAGAAATCAATACTTTTTTAAGGCTGTTTTCTCTTCATTTCTGTCAGTGTTGTGCAAAATCCAACACTACCACAAGAGTCGTCACTGTCCGGCGACCAAACCCCAGTGAAAAACTCCGGTAGCAGCCTCCTCGCGCGCCTCCTCGCGCCACCAGAAGCTCACGCGCCGGCGCGTACGACCACTTCCGGCCATTTTTTGAAAATCTTCCTTCAGAACAGTTGGGTGGCCTGGTAATTCCGATCCTACCCCTACTGTTTTCATTTCATTCCGAAAACTTTGAGTTTTTTCCGGCAGCTACAGTACTATTCCGACAGCTACAGTAGATTCCGGCAGCTACAGTTTTCAGTATTCTGTTTCTGTGTTTTCGTACACTGTTTCAGTGGATTACAGTTGATTCTTTCTCCTATTTGGTAATAATTTGCAACAATGTCTTTGGGATTTGATACTTTTGGGTCTAGAAACATGAGTTTTGGAAGCTCTAGTGCTATTATTACCTCGGAACCTTTAATGGGAGGTTCAAACTACTTAGCTTGGGCTTCATCTGTCGAGTTATGGTGTAGAGGTCAAGGTGTTCAAGATCATCTAATCAAATAGTCTAGCGATGGAGATGAAAAGGCAATAGCACTTTGGGCAAAAATCGATGCTCAGTTATGTAGCATCTTGTGGCGATCTATTGATTCCAAGTTGATGCCCTTGTTTCGTCCATTCCAGACATGTTATTTGGTTTGGGCAAAGGCACGGACCTTATACACTAATGACATATCTCGCTTCTATGATGTGATATCACGGATGACAAACTTAAAGAAGCAGGAATTGGATATGTCTACTTACTTGGGTCAAGTACAGGCAGTCATGGAGGAATTTGAGAAGTTGATGCCAGTTTCTGCTAGTGTGGAAGAACAACAAGAGCAGCGACAGAAGATGTTTCTCGTTCTTACCTTCGCTGGACTTCCAAATGATCTTGATTCAGTACGCGACCAGATTTTGGCTAGTCCGTTTGTCCCTACAGTTGATGAATTATTCTCTCGATTACTCAGCCTTGCTGCAGCACCAAGTCCACCAGTGATCTCATCACAGATACTTGATTCCTCTGTTCTTGCATCCCAGACAATGGATGTTCGGGCATCTCAAACTATGGAGCATAGACGAGGAGGAGGTCGTTTTGGAAGATCTAGACCCAAGTGTTCTTATTGTCACAAACTTGGACACACTCGTGAAATGTGCTATTCCTTACATGGTCGTCCACCCAAAAATGCTTACATTGCTCAGACCGAGACTCCAGGTAACCAAGGATTTTCTTTATCTAAAGAAGAATATAATGAGCTCCTTCAGTATCGAGCAAGTAAGCAGACATCTCCACAAGTAGCCTCAGTTGCTCAGACTGATACTTCTGTTACTGGTAATTCTTTTGCTTGTGTTTCCCAGTCTAGCACTCTTGGCCCATGGGTCATGGACTCCGGCGCTTCTGATCACATCTCTGGTAATATATCACTTTTGTCAAATATTGTATATTCACAGTCTCTTCCCACTGTTACTTTAGCCAATGGATGTCAAACTAAGGCAAAAGGAGTTGGACAAGCTAATCCCTTGTCTTCTATCACCCTAGATTCCGTTCTTTATGTCCCTGGCTGTCCTTTTAGTCTTGCATCTGTTAGTCGTTTGACTCGTGCCCTCCATTGTGGTATATATTTTATTGACGATTCTTTTATTATGCAGGACCGCAGTACGGGACAGACAATTGGTACAGGACGTGAATCAGAAGGCCTTTACTACCTTAACTCACTCAGTCCTTCCACAACATGTCTAGTTACAGATCCTCCAGATCTAATCCACAGACGTTTAGAACATCCGAGTTTATCCAAACTTCAGAAGATGGTGCCTAGTTTATCTAGTTTGTTTACATTAGATTGTGAGTCGTGTCAGCTTGGGAAACATACCCGAGCCTCCTTTTCGCGTAGTGTTGAGAGTCATGCAGAGTCTGTCTTCTCCTTAGTTCATTCTGATATATGGGGCCCTAGTAGAGTCAGTTCATCCTTGGAATTTCGTTATTTTGTCAGTTTCATTGATGATTATTCAAGATGTACTTGGCTTTTCTTAATGAAAGATCTTTCTGAGTTATTTTCTATATTCCAGAGTTTCTGTGCTGAAATAAAAAACCAATTTGGTGTTTCTATTCGCATTTTTCGCAGTGATAATGCCTTAGAATATTTATCTTCTCAATTTCAGCAGTTTATGACTTCTCAAGGAATTATTCATCAGACATCTTGTCCTTATACCCTTCAGCAAAATGGGGTTGCTGAGAGAAAGAATAGGCACCTTATTGAGACTGCTCGCACACTTCTAATTGAATCTCGTGTTCCGTTGCGTTTTTGGGGCGATGCAGTTCTCACAGCTTGTTATTTGATTAATCGGATGCCTTCATCTCCCATCAAGAATCAGATTCCGCATTCAGTATTGTTTCCCCAGTCACCCTTATACTCTCTTCCACCTCGTGTTTTTGGGAGCACGTGTTTTGTTCATAACTTAGCCCCTGGGAAAGATAAGTTAGCTCCTCGTGCTCTCAAGTGTCTTCTTTGGTTATTCTCGTGTTCAGAAGGGATATCATTGTTATTCTCCAGATCTTCGTAGGTACCTTATGTCAGCTGACGTCACATTTTTTGAGTCTAAACCTTTCTTTACCTCTGCTGACCACCATGATATATCTGAGGTCTTACCTATACCGACCTTTGAGGAGTTTACTATAGCTCCTCCTCTACCTTCGACCATAGAGGTTTCATCCATACCAACCGTTGAGGAGTCTAGTGTTGTTCTCCCTAGTTCCCCAGCCACAGGAACACCACTCTTGACTTATCATCGTCGTTTGCGTCTTCCATCAGGCCCAATTGGTTCTCGTCCTGCACCTGACCCTGCTCCTGCTGCGGACCCTGCTCCTAGTACACTGATTGCACTTCGGAAAGGTATACGGACCACACTTAACCTTAATCCTCATTATGTCGGTTTGAGCTATCATCGTCTGTCATCTCCCCATTATGCTTTTATATCTTCTTTGTCCTCGGTTTCCATCCCTAAGTCTACAGGTGAAGCGTTGTCTCATCCAGGATGGCGACAGGCTATGAGTGACGAGATGTCTGCTTTACATACAAGTGGTACTTGGGAGCTTGTTCCTCTTCCCTCAGGTAAATCTACTGTTGGTTGTCGTTGGGTTTATGCAGTCAAAGTTGGTCCCGATGGATAGATTGATCGACTTGAGGCCCGTCTTGTTGCCAAAGGATATACTCAGATATTTGGGCTCGATTACAGTGATACCTTCTCTCCCGTGGCTAAAGTGGCTTCAGTCCGCCTTTCTCTATCCATGGTTGCGGTTCGTCATTGGCCCCTCTATCAGCTGGACATTAAAAATGCCTTTCTTCACAGTGATCTTGAGGATGAGGTTTATATGGAGCAACCACCTGGTTTTGTTGCTCAGGGGGGAGTCTCGTGGCCTTGTATGTTGCTTGCGTCGGTCACTTTATGGTCTAAAGCAGTCTCTCGTGGCCTTGTATGTCGCTTGCGTCGGTCACTTTATGGTCTAAAGCAGTCTCCTCGAGCCTGGTTTGGTAAGTTCAGCACGGTTATCCAGGAGTTTGGCATGATTTGTAGTGAAGCTGATCACTCTGTGTTTTATCGGCACTCTGCTTCAAGTCTCTGTATTTATCTGGTAGTCTATGTTGATAATATTGTTATTACTGGCAATGATCAGGAAGGTATTACCAATCTGAAGCAGCATCTCTTCCGGCACTTCCAAACTAAGGATCTAGGCAGATTGAAGTACTTTCTAGGTATTGAGGTTGCCCAGTCTAGCTCAGGTATTGTTATTTCTCAAAGAAAATATGCTTTAGACATTCTTGAGGAGACGGGGATGATAGGTTGCAGACCTGTTGACACTCCGATGGATCCGAATTCTAAACTTATGCCAGGACAGGGGGAGCCGCTTAGCGATCCTGCAAGCTATAGGCGGCTGGTTGGAAAATTAAATTATCTCACAGTGACTAGACCCGACATTTCTTATCCTGTGAGTGTTGTAAGTCAGTTTATGAATTCTTCCTGTGATAGTCATTGGGATGCAGTTGTCCGCATTATTCGATATATAAAATCGGATCCAGGAAAAGGGTTACTCTTTGAGGATCGAGGTCATGAGCAGATCATTGGATACTCAGATGCTGATTGGGCAGGATCACCTTCTGATAGACGTTCTACGTCTGGATATTGTGTTTTAGTAGGAGGAAATTTGGTGTCCTGGAAGAGCAAGAAACAGAATGTAGTTGCTCGGTCTAGTGCAGAAGCAGAATATCGAGCAATGGCTATGGCAACATGTGAGCTAGTCTGGACCAAACAATTGCTCAAGGAGTTGAAATTTGGTGAAATCAGTCGGATGGAACTTGTGTGCGATAATCAAGCTGCCCTTCATATTGCATCAAATCCGGTGTTCCATGAGAGAACTAAACACATTGAGATTGATTGTCACTTCGTTAGAGAAAAGATACTTTCAGGAGAGATTGCTACAAAGTTTGTGAGGTTGAATGATCAACTTGCAGATATTTTCACCAAGTCTCTCACTGGTCCTCGTATTGGTTATATATGTAACAAGCTCGGTACATATGATTTGTATGCACCCGCTTGAGGGGGAGTGTTAGTTTACAGCATGTATATAGTGTAGTATTGTCCCACATTGGTAGAAGAGTAGTATGTCCTTGTATAGTATAGCTATAAATAAGGACCTCTTGTATTGTATTGTTAATCCAATATCAATAACATATTTTCTCCCGTGCCTTCTCACAAAAAGTTTGACTCTCGATGTTCGAAATGCATCAAACAAATTGGGACAGAGGGAGTAGTACATTTATGGTAGCATCTACCGAGCATATGTCTTCTTGAAGTTCTTTTTTGCAGTGAGCATTATTTTAATTGCCTATTGAGGAAAATCAGTTCTGAAACTTTCTGTTTCGCTAAACAACTGTGTTGCATTCAAAATCCTAGGCTTTTGTTGCCCGTTGTACTCCACAAGTATCTATTGGTGCCTCTTTACATGTTTGTCTGGTCTTAATTGCTTCTTTCATTTTTCACTTCTTCAGTCAGGCAAAAATGTTTTCTGATAATTTCTTTGAGCGCTTCAGAAGTCGTTTATGGATCCTCAGAGAGGTTCCCTTCAAGAATAACACGTTTGTTGAATGCTATTTTGTTGACCAAAGCTTGCTTGATTCGTCAGGTTCTCAACATGTAATTCTGAACAGGAAGTTTGTTGAGTACGCGATCCAGGGATGGGAAAATTTGCCAAGATTGCTTCTGCTATACTTCTCGAACACTAGATCTTCTCATAAAGGATATTTTCAGACTCTTGCGTGCAATACTAAGGAGTCTTCAGACGCTGTCATCAACTCCAACTTGCGGTTCGTTAACTCAGACAACACTGCACGGGATCCCTCAATCTTCAGAGCTTCAAATTCCGATAGAATACTAAGAAGGGATGTTGCATTCGTTGGCAACATTTCCGCAGATTCTCCCTTATTGGACATGATTGATGCACACATTCTTAATCGTGGTCGGGGTATGGTCTCACCTGGAGGTTGGTGTTTAGGTAGCTCAAATTGGTTCAGTGATCCTTGCTGTGAATGGGGCGATCCTAGTGTTCTAAGACCAGGGCTAGCTGCAAAAGGACTCGAAAAGCTCATCCTGAAATCGATCAAAGACATGTCAATCGGGTCGAGCAGATGTCATCATCAATGACACTTGTTGCTCCTGCTTAAGTCGCTCTTCATTTTCTTTTCCTCTACCTGTATTAGAGGATTCTGTAATTTTGTCAAGTTGTAACATATAGTACATTGCCACAGAATGGTAATGTTGGAAATCAGTGCTACTGTATGTTTGTATGGTTCAAAAACTAGGAGATTTTTCGTGTGCGTGTGCTAATGTCCACGCCATCTTTATGAATTGGGGCGACGGGCTCCGAATCGCCTAAAATTTTGTGGGCCGATCAGAAACGACCTAATGAATTATAGTCCTATCTACTTAAGTTTTGGTCGGCAAAGTTATTATGTATCTGTATTATAGTTGTAATCGGTGAAATAGTCCAGGAACACACAAGTCGATTATTTTTAAAAATGTATGCCAGTGTGGTCCAAGTGATGGGGGTTTTCACCCAAAAGTGTGTATAGTGCCACATATTGAGCAATTCTTACATTCAAGTTCTAAGATTACTCCTGTTATTTGAAGAAACAATTTGCTTTCGAATTGCTATTTCTTTGTCCTTTTTCATCAGTTATTTCGTGTTAACTATACTAAAAATTATGTAGAGATGATACTAGATAGCCACTCTAAAGGGCTGTTAGAATGACTATTTGTGCACTTGTCCCAAAAATTATTGCAAAATTGACAAAATAAACCAAACTTGCATTGCTTATCATTAACATTATTTGTTGGTTATTTTGATAAGACATCAACTGATGTTATTCATCTGTTTTTCTTCGTCTTAAAGGGAAAATAGTAGTAACAAAATTTGACCCCTTCGAATTGCTATTTCTCTGTCTTTTTTCATCAGTTATTTTTTGTTAACTTTACTAAAAAGTATTGCAAGAATGTTATTCATGTGTGTTTCCTGTTGTCTTAAAAGGAAAATACTAGTAACACTTCCGGACTTGTGCAGTCCATTCCAAAGTGAAATAGATTGATCATAATTCGTCACTGATTCAATATGTTTTATCGTAAAAATAGCACGGGCTAGTCAGTTTTCGGATTGTTATTCAAAAATAGCCACTATTTGCAAAGTCATTGAAAAATAGCACTATTTTGCTGCAATACGGACCGATCCAGCATAATATACTGGAGATTGGTGCACTTGTGTATGAACTTCCAGCATATTATGTTGGAACTCCAACACGCGAAAAGTTCCAGCATAATATACTGAAAATTGGAGCACCTAAGTATAAACTTCCAGCATATTATACTGGACTGGTATATTATACTGGAACTCCAGTATATTATGCTGGAACTCCAGTATATTATATTGGATATATTTTTCGTATTTTGAACAGTGTTTTCGTCTAGATGTATCTTTACATGAAAAATGGCTAAATTTCGATTACTTTTGAAACTGTGGCTATTTTTCAATTACCACTTGTAAATTTGGCTATTTTTGAATTTCTCCCTGTTTTATTCCGTCGATTTGATGTCCCTAATTAGGGGTGTACAAACCAAATCGGAAAATCGCACCAAACCGAAAAGTCAAACCAAACCGCTTAAAAAAACCCGATTTGGTTTGGTCTGATTTAGTTTGGTATTGAGTAAAAAATCTGAACCAAACCGACATATAAATATATAATTTTTATATATACTTTTAAGACTTTATATAGAATTTTCTTTAAAAAATATCTAGAAATATTTGGGATTCTCTTATGGGATGTAATATTTAATAGAATATGAAGTGCTCCCTTTTTATTAACTTTAAATAATGGGTTATATGATCACTTTCTTATCAAGTGTTATTGAAATGCGTCAATCTCTTTGTTCTTCCATATTCATATGTCATGATCTATTAAATTCGTATATCTTTTCAAATTTGAAGTGGTATTTCGATAATTTAAAATTAAATAGAACATAATTTAGGTATCATATTAAATTTTATATTTAATTATTAAATTCGGTTAACCTTGAAAGTGTACATCAAGAAAAAATTATTGTGAGACAACAAAAAAAATACTATTATGTGTTACTAAGAAAACTTTTCCATAAGAATATTTTAATATATCATATATTTATTAATGTTTTCAATTTTTACTAAACATATATTTACTTATCTTAAAATTTAGCAAGTAATATCATATATTCATGTAACAAAAAAATTCCGAAAACCCGACAAAACCGAACCAATCCAAAATGATATGGTTGGTTTGGTTTGGTTCTGATAGAAACCGAGTCAACCTGGTCCATGTATACCCATATCCCTAATTGTAGCAATAACAATTTAAGTTAGTTGCCAAGTTAAAATGAATGGAGGGAAGTCTTGGAAAACTGATAAAGTTGTTGTCATGTGACCAGGAGATTATAAATTCAAGTCGTGAAAATAACCTCTTGCAGAAATACAGGGTAAGAATGCGTACAATAAACCTTTGTGATCCGATGCTTTTTCGGATCACGTGCATAGCGGGAACTTAATGAATCAGCCTGCCTGATTAAAGTGAATACAACATTTCTTGAGTGAATCCAAGACCAGCTTTCTCTGATGTGCCTTGGCCTAATGTTTGGACAATGCAAACAACACTACCTTATGATGCTATTGAAAACAAGAATATCTAAAGAAAAGAGGAAAATTTTAAGAATCGTTATATTACTTCAAAACTTGTTATAATTAGTTATAGAACTATTAGGAGTACTTCTTTGCTTGAGTAACTAACCAAATTGGCAAAAAAATGGAAAAACGTTTAACATTTTTGTCGTGTAGTCCTTTGTTCATTTGGAATAAAGCATCTATATCTGTATAAAGTTTCAAATGAGTGTGATCTGCCTGTTTAGGCGGCTTCAAGTTTTTGCCAGCCACCCCACCCACTTTATTTATTTATTTATTTATAACTCTAGATCCTTCTATTTGGAAGATGGATTTTTTTTTCCCCCAATTTTCGTAATTAAAAAGAAAGACAAACCTTTCTATCTGGATACTTTCATCCATTGAAAGGAAATTTGGGCATTTAGCTAGACAACATTAAATGACAAGAGCTCATAAAATTGGATCCCTGAATTAATTTTGTGTTCCGATCATTGAATATTATTGAACATCAAAGTAATAAAAATATTTTTTGTAAGTAACTAAACTTTATCTAATTTAACAATCAAGCGACAAAATAATTTTTACCGTATTTAATTAATTAAGCTTTACCTGTTATAATAATAAAGTCATAAAATTTTGTCCACTATAATATAATAATAAATAAAGAGATAGGGCATTCATTACTTTGACGGGAGAGCCATGGACATCAATTTTGCATTTGCGCTGGACACAACAAAGCACAACCCCCCCCCCCCCCCCAAACCTCACCCCACCCCCAACCCCCAACCCCCAACCCCAACCCCAAAACCAAAAGCAATCATGTATATGGATTCCACTTTGCACGTTCAGTTGCCCCCATCCCCCATCACCACAAAGAAAAGGGACTTATCAAACTTTCTTTTCCACATAGCTACTAAGTGAAAAGGGATTTAATAGAACAACAATGACTACAAGGTGATTAAGATTCAAAATCACGATTAGGGGAGGCAAACGGGGTCGCTTTGGCTATAGACGGATTGAAAACGGATAAAATATTTGATACGATTCATATTTAATATTGATAGAAAGTGGGTTAACCGGCAGAACGCTTCTTGAATATAATTATTTTTGAGAGAATTTCTAGTCTTTCAAATTTGAATAACTCGCAATTTGAGTATTTGCAAATGTAAAAGTTAAACTCATTCATTATTCATTTTTAAGTAAATAATATGGATCTTATCCATATATGACACATTTTTAAAAAGTTCATTATTCAATCTGTTTTTATTGGATAATATGAACAGATTATTTTTTTTTAATCCATTTTGCGTCGTGATTCAAGTGTAATTTGTTAAGCATCAATTGTCTCTCCAAGAAAGAGTTACCAAGGTTTTTTAATAAACAAAACCTCTGTTTTGTTCGATGATGTCTGTCCCTACTTGAAAAGCTTGAACTGTAATATTGGAAATATCAAGTTATTCCCTAAAATAAAGATCTTAAAGAATGTTCAATGATTATATAAAACGATCTTCTCTAAGTATATAAACCAGCATACGAGATAGACGATACACCTAATTGAAGAGTAAATGCTTAATTGTCGTTGCAGTATATCTAATTCAAATATGAATAAGTGAAATTCAGAGAACCTTAAAATTTAGAGGAACCATAATTTGCTATTAAAAAAAAAAAGAACAAATCGATTACTAGTATTTTGGTATAAAATGAGTCTAAATAGAGTAAAATTAATGTAAACTAAGAGTTCTAAGAATCCGTCTTCTCAAAGTCCGTACCTGTACCGAAGAGACCAGACCTTGGGAAGGCATCACCTATGCTAGAATTTTTCTTCTCTATCAGTTCCCACAGAACACAAACATAGCAGTAAGTAAATAACACAACAGTATTTTACGTGGAAAACTCCCAACTCGCGGGATAAAAAACAATGATCTACACTCATAATATTTCAACTTCACTAACCGAGCAACTTTAGATTACAACATATTGGAACCTAGGAATTAAACTCTTAATCCCTCACCTACTTGCAATAACTTTATTGTGAGCCTCTTTGTAGTAACTCTATTACAAAGCTCACAACTTTGACTAACTCTAGTCAAACACAAACACAAACACAACGTTTATCGTTTATAAAGATATCCTACGAGATGCTTCTAACTAAGCTGAGTAGGAATTACAAGTGAATAACATTAACAAAGATACAACAATACTAAGGACACACGATAAAATCGGTGCTGGGATCTGGTCCTTTGTTCTATTGCTACTTTGTTCTTCAAGCCTTGGAGTAAATGAAGGCGACTGCACACTTGAGAGAAAATAACATTTTAGGTTTTGCAAGTGTATTAAATCCCTTGCCTCATGTTGGTAATATATAAGTGAGGTCACTAGGATGATGCAAGCAAGTATCTGGTACACAACATCTTCAACAGTGACGGCTGCACTATTGCGTCTGTAGTGCAGCAGCTTTAACAGCTATAAAGAGTTGACTTGTATTGTGACTGGAGGAACTGATATCCATCTGTTCCCTGTACTGTTCCCTTGACTGATATCATTGGAACTTGTGCCAGATATGTGACTTGTTGTTCTGAGTACACAGAGGCTTTGGATCAGATTCTCTATCTGGTTCTCATATGAAGTTTGTTAAATCATCAAAACACAAAGGCATATAACTTATCAATTTTTCCCTTTTTGATGATGACAAACTTAGAATTGAAGTTCTCCTAAGAACCAAATCTCCATATGATCCCCCCCGCAGATTAGGCATATTCCCCCTGAGAACCTGTTTCTCCCCCTTCAATTTTTCTTCTCCCTTTTGGTATCACAAAAAGATTTTTTTCAAGTAAACGCAAAAGAAGTCCAGCAAAGTTAACTCATACCACTTGTGTACACATAACATAGCTAAAAATAGAATACTAGAGTATAACATGCATAGCAAAGGACGTAGATGCTCATTAATTAAATAGAGAAGAAAACACATAGGCAGTAGTAGTACCATTGTTGCAAAACATCTACAAAATAAATAAACTAAAGTACCACATTCATAAAAACAAAATACCAAAGCATGACACTGGGACTAAGACATGCACTGATAAACTGGACACTGACAAGGGGACTGTTTAAGGGGCACTCGAAGAGGGAGGGAAGGATTAAGGGGCAAGGGCTTTGAGAAGAACATCCACTCGAGCATTTGCGGACCGCTGCTCATTGATCAATTACTCTTTCAGGTTCTCAACCTGTTTCCTCAGGTCTGCATTTTCAGCCGTCAAGCGGATAACCTCTACACCTTGAGCACTGCTCGAACCAGGTTCCTCCTTGGCTTGACTGAGTTGTCCCTCAAGAATGGCATTCCTAGCCTTCAGCCTCATTATCTCCTCGTTAGCAGTCCGAGCATCAATCAACTGAGAAATCGTAGAATTGCTGACAACTCCCCTTTCTTGTCAATACACTCGTACTCCCCCAAGGTAGTTATTGAGAACGTTTGCTTTCGAGTTTCCACAGCTGCTCTCCCCAAGGGAACTTTGAAATATTCAAACACTTTGGTGAGCAGGAACCCATAAGGCAAACCATGGTTCCCATCCTTGAAGTCTGCTACATTTTTCATATGTTCAATCATGATTCCTGGTAGGTTGATAGTAGTGTATCCATCCAATGCCTCCAGGAGGAACAAGTCCGCTATTGATGCAATGGAATATCTTTCCATGTGAGGGAGCAGGACCTTGTTCACCATCTCAAACATGAGCTGGTATTCTGGAAGCAGGGCCGTCTTGTGCACCTGTTCCCCCTCTCTGAACAACCCGAGGCTTTAGAATAACCTTCCTAAAATCGGCGGAACGGGTCCCTTCAACAGACGAGAGCCCCTCAGTAAGCACATCCAAGATACTCCCCAGTACGGCTTCGTCCATCATAAAATCCACTCCATTGATCTTCAGGAAAATATTGTTATCCTCCACAGTGAACAGATCAACGTAAAAGCTGTGAACTTCCTCTTCATATACTTTTGGACTCTGAGTAGTAAAAAGATGAGTCCACTTCTGAAACTCACAAATTTCAACTAGTTGTCTCATGCATAACATGTCAAGAATGTCAGCATCAAACACTCTGCCCCACAACACCATTTGTTGCTTCAGCTTTTCTCTTCTGACAACTTCAGACACTTCCACTCCGGTCTTCTTGGAGGAACCAGGTTCCTCACTGTCACTTGCCTTTCTATTGTGAGATTTCTTCTTCTCAACACCTTTATTCTTCCTACCAGACTTAGCTTTCTCACCAGATTCCTTCTTCTCGACACTCTTCTCTTGATCAATTTCAACACCTTTCACAGATGACCCTTTCTTGGACTTCTCAATCACAAACTTCTTAGAGGATTTACGAACAAGGGAAGCAGGTTCCTCATTCACCTCTTCGTCCTCAACATCCACAATATTGGCCGGAGGCAGATCCTCCTCATTCACTAATTTTTCCCCTTTCACCAATCTTCTTCTCTTCTTTTTCTCCTAATTACTCTTCAAAGTATTTTCAAGTGCTTCTTTCTTCTGCTGCCTAGTAGTGGGTCTTTTGAGAACGGGCTCTTTGGAGACTGCCCTATCAATTCTAGCAGCGATAAACTGTGCTACAGGCATATCATCAAAATCCTCCTCACTTTCATCATCTTCTTTTTCAGACAGAGGCTTTATCTTAGGAATCACAAAATCTAATGGAACTGCATCTAGATGAGGGGAAAGAAGAGGGTCAGTACTGTCCATAGGCTCTTTAGTGGAGCGTGGGTTTTCATCCCAAGTAGGAGCAGAGTGCTCCTCTTGGGCAGAGGGAGCAGGTCCCTCTGCTGGCTCCCCTATAGTACTAATTGGTACCAAGTCACCTTGAGGCACTAATTCCCCACTTGTATCCCCATTCCCTTTTTCTCCCCCTGAGTCTCAGCACTCACATCATCAAACACATACTCCCCAACTAAACTCCCTTCAATAGCAATACGCAACATGTTTTCTATGGCTTCCTTTTTACTCACATCCAACAATGTAGAATTAGTAGAGGCGAGAGAGGCGTTACCTAACGGTGATACACTATTTAGATCAAAAGTTTGAGCAAAGGGGGCAGTAAATACACCAGATGCTTAACCAAGACTAGCAATAGCCTCTTGGGCTACAGTTGTTTCCTCAACCCACTGACTCAAAACCTTTGTTCCCTCTTCTCCTTCTACCAGTCCATCATCTCATTTGTTTCGGCATAGTAGAGGGAGAAGTTGACGCGAAAAACTTCTTGGGTGTTTGATTTTTTTGACTACGATGGGAACCAGAACATGATGGAGTCAGGGAAGAGACAATGGGTGGTGGATGGTCAGAGATGGGGGTTTCACTAGGTGAAGGTTGAGGCTCAAATTTAGGCTGTTGCACTTCGTGAGACGAAGACACAGTAAGAATGTCAATGGTGGCTTTAGGAGACTCTGATTTCTGAGAAGACATGGTGAGTTTTTTTAGAGTTAAGAGACAAGAAAAAAGGTTTCCAGAGAAAAGAAGGTTTGATGGCTTTGATGTAGACAGTTATGAGAGAGACATGTCTTTTGGGGTTATTTAGATGGAAGAAGGATGTATGGGTCAAAATCTATCTCTAGTCGAAATGGTATTAGTAAAACATTCCTAGGCCGCCACATGTCGAAGTAATCTAATTAACAACAAAGGTCGTGGTTGAAGAGTCAGCAAAGACTGAAATCTAGGAGTTACCAAAGATCGAGGCCGAGGTCGAGTACCCTTGATAGAGTTATAACGGCAAGTTTCAATATAGGACATTAAAGAAAATATTCTAGTGGATATTCTCTGCATTTGTACTATTAGGGTTTTTAGGAATATGTTCTCTATAAATAGAAAGAGACACAATGATAGGGGACATATGATAATCATTTATAAAATATACTTTGACTTTAAAGAGAGAATCTGGTCTTATTATAAGCCTACAAAAATAACCTTTTTCACAAAGATTCTTGTCCACACTTTTCCATCAGATCCGAGGATAACTCGGATATTCAAAGGCTTGTTCATCGTTCATCATTGTTAGATAGAACATCCGTTGATTTCATTCTTTTTCGGGTGACTCATTCATTCTATTTACATAAGTTCCATTTATTGCTATTCCTAACTATTTAATGCTACATTATTTCTGTTTGGGTTCTTAAATATTGTCCATTGTGTACCATTATTGCTTTTGGAAGAGATCTACGTATTATTTATCACATTACCGGGAAGTTCATCTTTGAGATATTATTATTAACTAAGATTAGCCCTCATTTGTATAAAGTTAATTAGTTGAATCAAGATCTATATTTTTTGGTGAAATAATTTGGCGCCGTATGTGGGGATTTCTTAGTTAAATTTTTAGTTTCCTCTAGATCTACAGCTAACGCAATTCACTAACCTCACAAACCCCGAGATCTTCTTTCTTTGTATGCACAAAAACCTACATGGCAGGTAACCAAGGAGAAAGAAAAAAAATAACAAGTGATTTCCCTAGCAACCTCATGAACGCTATCAACGAGAGCTACGAAATAGTAGGCGAGGATGTGACGCCCAACGCTTCCCCTAGGCGCGAGAGGTCGCCTCCCCCTCCCACTGCACTGCAACATAACAAAACCCAGTGGAAAAGAGGCCTCCACATCCGCAAAAGAAGGGACGCCCCCAGCTATGAAAAAACTCCTCGAAGCATGGCTGACCGACACGCTAGTGAGCGTCCTCAACAAACCCACTCCAGGCATGACTACAGAAACCGCAAGAGCTTGCATGATATAACAAACAGTCGAGCAGTGCAACCGACCAAGCCCTCTGACGACAGGTGTAACTCACAATATTACTAACAGTGCAGGTGACAGCGCATTCGCTGCCATTCTAAAGAGGATGGAACAAATGGAGAACGAAAACAAAGCACTCCGAGACCAGATGAAAGAATACCAAGAACGAGTCGACAAGATACCGGGCGCTCCTAAGCTGTTGCCAAAAAATACCGGCAGGTTCGTAGAGCAGTCGTACAACAATAACACAGCCCTACATGCCATACCAAAGACCTTCAAAATGCCACCCTACCTCAGGATATACGACAGAACGACTGATCCTGAAGATCATGTAACCCATTACGTCACCGTCGTGAAAGGCAACGACCTTACCAAGGAACAAGTGTCCTCTATTTTGCTGAAGAAGTTTGGCGAAACCCTTACGGAAGGGGCATTAACATAGTATTCACAGCTACTTGCCTGCTCCATAGAAATTTTCGAGGAAATGGCCGATAAATTAGTAACTGTCCATGCCGGAGCCAAGAAGGCCGAAGCAACAGTAAACGACATATTTGCTATCAAGCAGCCCTTGGGGGAGGGACTAAGGGACTTCCTCGCTCGATTCAACAGAGTAAGGATGACTCTGCCGAACGTATCCGAAGGGATGGTGGTCGCGGATTTCCAGAACGGGTTGAGTAGAGATGGTTCAAGAGCGACTAGAAAATTATTGAGTCGATTGATGAAATATCCTCCAACCACTTGGGACGAAATCCATAATGCTTATTTTGCCGAAGTCCGAGCAGACAAAGACGACCTCAACAGACCAACTCACCGGCTAACCTCGATACAAACCGATTTCAGAAAAGAACGAAGAGACAATATCAAGAGGGATCACCCCATTTCGTGACCCAACAGGGAATGACACCAGCCATATGTCAGGGCGGCCGCCGCACCTTCCCCCGCTATGAAGAAGGCCCATCCAGGCCAGGGACAGGGACTCACCGGAACGAAAGAGGTATGCCCCATTTATTATCTTCTCACAATTTTTGTATGTCACCTACATAAATAGTCTACGCTCTTAGAAACTTGAAACAAAGGTGAAGTGGTCGCCGAAGATAGGATCAGACCCGAACACCAAAAAATCTGACGCCATCTGTGAGTTCTACCAGGAACGTGGGCACAAAATAGAAGATTGCATCACCCTCAGACAAGAAGTCGTAAACACGTTGCGGCAGGGACACCTCAAAGAGCTTTTAAGCGACAATGGGAGAAACAACTTCGCTAGAGGACGTGAACACCAAGGCCCGCCGAAGCCGCCATCACCAGCTCGTACTATCAACATGATCATCGGTGGCGACGACAACCTCTCTATCAAAGGTGTGATTTTCACCACCACTCACAAGCTCAAGCGATCTGTCACCCGCGAATGGTACGCCGGACTCGAAGAAAGTATCATCTTCGATGAGTCGGATGCCGACGGTTTGACTTTTCCTATAATGATGCTTTCATTATTACTTTACGCATTTTAGATACCGATGTCAAACGTATCATGGTGGACGATGGAAGTGGGGCATGCATTATATATCCCTGAGTCCTCACCAAAAGATACTCGAGGATAAGATAGTATCGCGCTGCATACGCTAACCGGTTTTAATAATGCAGTTGAGCGGACGTCCGGGGAAATTACACTCCCCGTCTTGGCCAGAGGTGTGACTCTGGAAATGACATTCCACATCATGGACCAGGCCACCGCGTACAACGCCATAGTGGGACGACCATGGATACATCCCATGAGAGCCACCCCCTTCAGCCTATACCGAGTAATTAAATTCCCAACACCATGGGGAATATTCAGCATACATGGAAAACAACACACGTCTCGGGAATGCTACCGCATTGCCTTAGACAACATGACAACCTAACAGAAAAAAGACAAGGAAAAATAGGCATAGCAATCAACAGGGCCGAGGTCGATGCATGGAGAGACTGGGGACGTCATCATAGATCCCGAAATGGTTGAGATTGCAGATTCGACCATAGACAACCTCGACCCCATTCAATTGGACCTTAATGACGGCAGCAAAAGGGGGCTGCAAACTCCGGGAACCAAGTAAATTCAGTCAATTTTTAATAACTAATGCAGATTTGTTTACCTTCAGCCATGCAGATATGCCGGGCATCCCAAGGGAAATCGCCACACATAAATTAAACGTCGACCCGTTCCACCCCTCAGTAAGACATGTCAGGCATAAATTCAACCCCACCATCAATGATGCAGTTCGTGATGATGTGGAAAAATTGTTAAAAAATGGCCCTATCAGGGAATCGAAGTACCCTAAGTGGATCGCCAACGTAGTGATGGTAAAAAAGAAAAATGGGAAATGGCAGATGTACGTGGATTTCACAAACTTGAACAAAGCATGTCCGAATGATTCGTTCTTATTACCCTATATCGACACAATAGCCGGGCACGGACTATTGAGTTTCTTGGACGCTTACTCAAGCTATAACCAATGTTTTATGGAGGAAGAAGACCACGTTCATCACCCACCGAGGAACGTATTGTTATAGGGTCATGTCGTTTGGGCTGAAGAATACAGGAGCTGCATATCAAAGATTAGTGACAAAGATGTTCAAAGACCAGCTCGGCCAGACCATGAAAGTATATATAGATGACATGTTGGTCAAGTCCTAAAAGGCAGATGATCACATCGATCATTTGAGGGAAGCTTTCGATATATTAAGATGGTATGGAATGAAACTAAATACGAAGAAATGCACATTTAGCGTAGCCTCGGGAAAGTTCTTGGGTTTTTTGGTGTTGCAGCGGGGGATCGAGGTCAACCCAGACCAAATCAAAGCTATCGAGGGGATACCAGAGCTCTTGACTACCAAGAAGCAATTCCAAAGGTTGACTGGACGAATCGCTGCCCTATCGAGATTCATCTCGCGGTCGTCTAATATATGTCACAAATTATTTGGCATACTCAAAAAGGACAACTGCCTCGAATAGACTCCCGGGTGCGTCCAGGCTATGCGAGAACTGAAGGCATACCTATCATCACTAACCCTGCTTTCAAAACCAGAACTTGGGGAGTAGCTCCTCGTCTATCTAGCTGTCTCCGAAGTAGTGGTAAGTGCAGTCATGATCAACGAAAACAAAGATACATAATCTCCCATCTATTACATTAGCAAAACACTCATCGACGCCGAGATGAGGTACCCGCACCTCGAAAAATTGACTCTGGCATTGGTCATAGCTTCACGAAAGCTTAGACCCTATTTCCAGTGCCACCCCATCTTGGTCGCCACAACATTTCCCCTGAGGAACATTTTGCATAAACCCGAACTATCGGGGAGGCTGTCCAAGTGGGCCATCGAGCTAAGTGAGCATGATATCACATACCAGCCATGAACGACGATAAAGTCATAGGTTCTCGACGACTTCGTCGCCGACTTTAGTGCAAAAATAATGCCTGGAGTCCAAAGGGAAGCCGTCCAAGCTTCCCTCCAAACACAAGACCTATGGGTCCTATACACCGATGGTGCATACAACGCATCAGGGTTTGAACCGGGACTCGTACTCGAGGTCCCTACAAGTGAAGTAATTCGCCAGTCCATAAGGTGCCCAGATATGACTAACAATGAGACCGAGTCTGAGGCCTAATTGCAGGGTTGAGGCTAGCACTCAATTATGGGGCAAAATGGTTGAAACTCCGTTGCAATTCCCAGCTCGTGGTCAACTAAGTCATAGGGACTTTCCAAATCAAGGAACAAAGGTTGCAAAAATACTAGACTGAGATCTGCAAGCTACTACCCGAGTTCGACGAACACCACCTCGACCAGATCCCACGGGCGCAGAATGCCAAAGCGGACGGCCTCGACAAATTGGCCGCAACTACCAAAAATATCACGATCAGGATAAAATCGTAGTCCACCTCCTCAACTCATCACTAGACCAAATCGAGGTATGAACCATAATTAACTTGGGATTGGCGCAATCGTATTATCGCCTATTTGTAGGACAGCACACTCCCAGACAACAAGAAAGAGGCCAAGAAACTAAGAACGCAAGCGGCCAAATACAGTCTCCTTCATAGTGACATGTACAAGAGGACTTACAGCGGCCCTCTGGGGAAATATTTGGGCCTGAACTAAACCCAGTGCATCCTAGAAGAAGTCCATGAAGGCCGTTGCGGTGCTCACTCCGGCAATCGAGCACTAGTCAGATACCTCATACGGGCGGGATATTATTGGCCTACCATGAAAAAGGACGTCGTAGACTTCGTGAGGAAATGCAAACAATGCCAAAAGTACGCCCCAATGATTCACCAAGCAGGAGAACATCTCCACCTAGTCACTTTTCCCTGGTCGTTCATCAAATGGGGAATGGACATCGTGGGCCCCCTCCCAGCAGGGCGAGGTAATGTATGATTCTTTTTGGTTTTAACTGACTATTTCTCTAAATGGGTGAAAGCAAGAGCATTCACCCAAATATGGGAACAATAGGTAATCGCCTTTATATGGAGAAACATCATCTGCCAATTCGGCCTACCCAAGGAGATCAGCTGTGACAACGGACCCTAGTTCATGGGAAAGAAAACCCCTGAATTCTTCGAGAAATGACATATCAAGAGGATACTCTCAACCCTATATCACCCAGCGGGTAACGGGCAAGCAGAGTCCTTCAACAAGTCCATACTAAATATCATGAAGAAAAATCTCGAGGATGCCAAGGGATTGTGGCCGGAAATACTACTAGAAGTATTATAGGCCTGCCGAGCAACCCCGAAGACGAGCACAGGAGATACGCCCAGCCTAAGGTACTCCTATGAAAGCAGTATGAGTAACGATGAGAGCAGAAGGCAGGAACTCGACGAACGAAGAGATATGGCGTACATAAGAATGGTCGCCCAAAAAAAAAGCAGAACATTATTATAATAAGAAAGGAAAGGTTCGGCCGCTTAAAGTCGGGGACTACATGCTGAAAGACAAAACACAAGCGAGCAAAGACCCCCGGGAAGGCAAGCTGGGAACAAACTGGAATGGTCCGTACAAAAACACAGGCAAAGCGAACAAGGGTTCATTCCAACTAGAGACAATGGAAGGAAAGTAACTACCAAACAATTGGAACATCAGCCACCTCAAATACTTTAACTCCTAAGAGAAGAAGTGTCCCCCAAGTCGTACTCTTTTTCCCTCACTTGAGTTTTGTCCCATTTGG
This sequence comes from Nicotiana tomentosiformis, assembly GCF_000390325.3. Lineage (NCBI taxonomy): Eukaryota > Viridiplantae > Streptophyta > Magnoliopsida > Solanales > Solanaceae > Nicotiana > Nicotiana tomentosiformis. The sequence continues at coordinate 12,415,690 of NC_090815.1, read as the reverse complement.
GTTTTCTCAATAAGGTTTTTAACGATGCGACAAAGGGAACACATCGAGTCAAAGTACACGAGGGAGGGACTGTTGTTACTCATTCATTGCTCGACTCCTCAATAATCTCCAAGCCAAACAATGAAGGGACTAGGTAGACCGGGACTGGGACTGGAACACCAGCCAACACCCAAAATCTGTAACTTTCTCCAAGTATGTAACTAAAGCAACAATGTCGAAGTAATAAGAAACTTACGTTTATCAGGACACTTTTTCATATTAAGGTTATGTTCGACCCCTCTCGAACAAACACCTACCGGTCCTCAGCCGCAATTTAATGAAAGGTTATGTTTGACTAAGCTCAAACAAACACCTATCGGCCCTCAGCCATGATTTAACGAAAGGATATGTTCGACTAAGCTCGAGCAAACACCTACCAGCCCTCAACCGCGATTTAATGAAAGGTTATATTCGACTAAGCTCGAACAAATACCTACCGGCCCTCGGCCACGATTTAATGAAAAGTTATGTTCGATTAAGCTTGAACAAACACCTATCGGCCATCAGCCGCTATTTAACGAGAGGTTATGTTCGACTAAGCTCGAACAAATACCTACCGGCCCTCGACCGCGATTTAACAAAAGGTTATGTTCAACCAAGTTCGAACAAACATTTATCGGCCCTCGGCCACAAATACGAAAAGGTTATGTTCGACCTCGCTCGAACAAACACCTATCGGCCCTCAGCCAAATCTCAATGAAGAAATGCACTCGACCTATATAAACAAGGGGTTGACATATCCCATGAATATTGCTCCATGGCCACGACCAGCTAAAAGACAACAACGATAAGAAGGACAAAAGGTGAAACGAGCAAACAACAAAAGCAAAAAATATACAAGTACAGAAAATAAACCATAGGAATGGAAGAAGATGCAAGGAACAACTTTGATATTTCATACTTAAATTATTTACAAAGACTCTTGAAGAAGCCGACAAAAATACACATAAAGTCAAAAAGCAAACTACTGGTCATTTCCATTACGGCCTTTAGTGCCCTCGCCAGCTCGGTCTTCAATGACATCACCACCCTGACCACTGATACCCTAATCGTCTCGGCCCTCAACACCCTCTCCATCCTCCCCCGGAGGGTATATGGGATCATATCAGGCATTGTCCTCGAGGCAATCTATAGCATCCTCATCGCCCTCATCTTCCCCACTAGGACAAGGAGTAGTCGCATAATAACCACAAGCAATTCGAGCCTCGCGAGCTTTGACATGAGCACCCTCAAAGTTTGCAGCAGAAAATGGAGCCCGCTACATGCAACTCGCGAAGCACATCCAGTCGGGCTTCGGAGTGAATCCACTCTTCTTACAAGTCACAATGAATGTTGGGGAAGTCAGAAGTCGCAGATGAAGAAGGCCGTTCAAGTAGTTTGGCCTTCTCGGCCTCCAAAGCAGCAACCCGATCGTAAAGATCAGAGGTCTCTTTCTCCAACTCCCTAATCCTTTCATCGAGCCGCTCTTCTTTAAGCCTTGCCATTGTCAAATCATTTTCTCGCTCAGAATAAAGAGTTTGGATCACCACCTCAAGGGACTCCACCTTCCTCAAAGCCTCCGACCGAGCGAACTCTGCCTTCTCTAGCTCATCCCTCTTCTCGGTGACCTCGCCACTAAGAGCCTCCGCTCTGAATTGACACTCCTCAAGCTGGCCTCGCAGCAAGACTACCTGAGCTTGGAGATCACTGCACTGGGCTTCTACCCCCTACTAAGCTCAAGCTCTTCCTCTTTGATCCTGAACGTCCCTTCCAGGACGCTGCACTTCCCCACTACCCCCACCAGCTTCTCATCTCTTTCCTTCAAGTCCTTCCTTAGTTAGCGTATATTGCCGCTTTCGCGGAGCCGGCACTGAAGCTCCCGGTAGTTCTCAAGGATTTTGAAGTACTTATCCTTTAACTTCATATAAATATATTTACGTCTCTGCTCCCTACGATCACTTTCAATCTCCAGGACGACCGTCTGCAAAACGAATGAAGGAAGTTAGATCCCATGAAAGAACAAAACGTAAGGAAAATAACGGACAACAAATGTACTTACCCGAAGGGCGAGACCAACAATGTTATTTGACAAGGTGCTATCATCTATAGTCTAGAGAATCGTACCCTAGATTTCATAACAAAGAGGGACAAGGGAGGGGATTATCTCTTTGGTGTTAACAAAAAGATTACGATCCATCGGGATCGCCATAGTCCTTGAACCCCCTTCCAATCTTACTTCGAGTTGAGTAAGCCCCTCATCGATCATACTCAAATCGTCTATATCTATGTCAAAGTCAGATCCAATATCCTCCTTAGCAACATCCTTCCTTCTCATCAGTCGAAGAAGGCATGTCCGCATCGACCCCGGAAGATGAAGCCTCCTTGCGCCTTGGAAGGGCAGGGCCGTCATTACTCATCGCACCCTTGGCCGCATCCCCCACAGGATGCATGCTCGTATCCTCCAAGTGAGGGGCCTCGGGACTTGCATCTGGGCTCTCTCCAATATGCATTGTGGTCGTTTCCCGAAGGACAAGGCCACAATTTCCCATATCAACAATTGCCAGCCTCTCTCCCCCGGTATCCACAGCCCTCCTCTTACTAGGTATCAAACCACCGTCATCAGGAGAGACGTCATCCTCATCAACTAGCGAATAAAGTTGGGGGCCAGGAGTCACAGAAGGAACAGAGAGAGTCTCCCGAGGTACGACAACTGAGGTCGAGATCGGTACTGGAGACGTAGTAGCCACAACATGAGCCGAAGTCGATGAGGCAACAACCACCTTTTGAAAAGAAGTCACTAGTGCCCGGCTCCTCCGAGAACCCCTGCATGAGAAAAGGACAGCATTAAGGCCACAATCGAAGAAAGGAAATTACCAGTCGAAGGGAGAGCATGCCCGAATTTATTGAAAAAACTTGGCCATTCACAAATCCCTACGATGTGAGGGAGGAGCCGCTCGACCCAATCAGAAATATGAGCGTCCAAAGGAGGAGGCGAGGTCTTGGGTGCAAAAAAGAAGGCGAGAAGTCAAAATTCAGGATCAAACACAAGGAAACCAAAGTACTTATGAATATAGTTCCAAGCCTCAGGAAAGCCATTGGCATTGGCCATAATGTCCTCGATTCTGAAAAAAAAGAAGTTAAACCATGATTGACAACTGCCCTTGTTGTCTATCTTCACCACCAAGCATTTTCCCCCTCGGTGGTGAAGGTTCAGCATCGTTCCCCTATAAAAGCTAGGAGCGAATAGATGAATTAAGTGCTGCAGTATCAATTCGACCCCGGCCAGCTCAACAAACTTAGTGAACATCTTTATAATTTTATAGATGTACGGTGCGAGCTGAGCAGGACATATGTCGTAGTGACGACACAACTCCACTAGTGGAAGGAGGGGAAAATAATAACCGACTTGAAAGGGGTAGGCATAGAGGGTGCAATACCCATGACGTGGACATGTACCATATCCCCTCGGCCGGGATCAACTCGACATGATTGGGAAAGCCAAACTTGGCCTTAAGCTCTCCTAATTCCTTCACCATCATCACTGATCGAAAAACTTCAGGTGTGACCTTTGGTGATTTAGTGAAATAATATTCGGAATCATATTTGCGTGAGATATCTTCTCCACTGACGGGAAGGTTTCATCCTCAATGGTGGCAGGAAAGCTCTCCCCATGCGAGGGGAACACCACTGCAAAGAGAACAACACGACTCCCCTCACCAGCATCAGCAGACACGTTAGACATGATTTAACGTAGTGGAGAAAAGTAACAAACGAAAAGGAATGAAGAATGATATAGGTCAGCGAAGCAGAAAAGAAATTTAGAGAAGAAGAAGAGCAATAGAAGGGTATGGTGCTTCAAAACGTTGAAAGGTTTAAACTTCAAAATCAGGTTCAAAGATCTCTATTTATAAAGGTCATGGCTCCAAAACCAAAAAACGGTTCATCATGATTGGCACCAGAACCGAAACAATAGGTCTAATCAAAGGCCACACGTGAAACGGAGCGATGCATCGGGAATATGCATCATAATAACGCATCATCATGAAGTCATCCCAAAACCTAGACAACATAACTCCAACAAATCACCCGAAAAATTCGAGGTATTAGCTAGACCACCAATAACAGGATCCGCTCATCCAACCCGCCCGCGAAGCCAGCCTCAATAAGCAGAGGGACTAACTGTATGAGTCAAAATCTATCTCTAGTCGAAATGGTATTAGTAAAACATTCCTAGGCCGCCACGTGTCGAAGTAATCTAATTAACAACAAAAGTCGTGGTTGAAGAGTCAGCAAAGACTGAAGTCGAGGAGTTGCTAAAGATCGAGGCCGAGGTCGAGTATCCTTGACAGAGTTATAATGGTTAGTTTCAAGATAGGCCATTAAAGAGAATATTCTAGTAGATATTCTCTGCATTTGTACTATTAGAGATTTTAGGAACATGTTTCCTATAAACAAAAAGAGACACAATGATAGGGGACATGTGATATTCATTTGTGAAATATATTTTGACTTTAAAGAGAGAATCTAATCTTATTATAAGCCTACAAAAATAACCTTTTCACTAAGATTCTTGTCCATACTTTTTCACCAGATCCGAAGATAACTTGGATATTCAAAGGCTTGTCCATCGTTCATTATTATCCGAAAGAACATCTATTGATTTTATACTTTTTCGGGTGACTCATTCATTCTATTTACATAAATACCATTTATTGCTATTCCTCGCTATTTAATGCTACATCATTTCTATTTGGGTTCTTAAATATTGTCCATTATGTACCTTCATTGCTTTTTGTAGAGATCTATGTATTATTTATCACACTATCGGGAATTTCATCTTTGGGATATTGTTATTGACTAAGACTAGCCCTCATTTGTATAAGTTTAATTAGTTGAACCAAGATATATATATTTTGGTCAAACAGAGGGACCGATTACAATTTGATGCAATGGACTGGGTAGTCGGGTCGGTTTGTAACGGGTGTGACGTTTGGGCTTAAAATGTGTGGGAAAAAAGGCAGACACATTTTAATGACGTGGCACTTTTAGCAATTTAAAATGCGTATGAGTGTAGGAGGAACTGCTAACCCGGGTCAAGGAAACCGGGTTCCTTGACTGATTTGCAAATATGAGCCTCATCCTCCTACCAAATTGCAACGTCATTAGCTGATTATTTTCCCTGTAATTACCATGCGTGTTTACCAGTAACGGTATAGAATTGACTTAAACGTTGCCAGAACATATTTTTTAGCACTTTACCTTACCATTCCTTCATAGCTAGTCATTGAGGGACCATATTCTCAGTTCAATTTGATTAGTCCCAAATCTAGTTGAATTCTTTTCAAAATGATCTCTGCTCAATGATTTGGTGAAGATATTAGCTACCCGATCCTCTATTTTGTAAAACTTCATGCAGATGAGATCTTTTTCAATGTTGTCTTTGAGGAAATGGTGTCGCACATCAATGTGCTTTGTCCTCTTATGTTGAACCAGGTTTTTTGCCATATTGAGAGCACTTGTGTTGTCACACAGTAGTGGTACACAGTTAGAAAACACACCAAAAAGTCTAGTTGTTGCTTGATCCATAGCAATTGGGAACAACAGGAAGCAACTGCCACATATTCAACTTCTGCAGTAGAGAGGGCTATAGAGTTTTATTTCTTTGTACCCCATGAAATCAAGCATGACCCCAGAAAATGTGTCATCTGAGATGTACTCTTTTTATCCACCAAATAACCAGCATAATCAGCATCAGCATACCCAATTAAGTCAAAGTTATCTCCTGAGGGATAATAGAGGACCATGTCCTGTGTTCCTTCGAGATACCTCAGAATTCTCTTAGAAGCTTTCAGATTAGATTATTTTGGACTTTATTGGAATCTACCACATAACCCCACACTAAATACAATGTCATGTCTGCTGGCTGTAAGATACAAGAGTGAACCAATGATGCCCCGATACATAGTTTCATTCACAGGAGAACCGGGTTCGTCCATGTCTTGACGAGTGGCTGTGGTAATAGGAGTATCAATGATCTTTGAACTTTCCATCTCAAACCTCTTCAGAGGCTCTTTAATTTATTTATGCTGACTTATTATCGTTCCCTTATAGGTTTGCTTAACTTGCAGACCTAGGAAGAAGTTCAGTTCCCCCATCATACTCATTTCAAACTCATTTCCCATAAGTTTGGCAAACTCCTCACACAAGGAATCATTTGTTGCACCAAAGATGATGTCACCAACATAAACCTGCACAATTAGCAGGTTCCTCCCTCTTTTCTTCAAAAAAAGAGTGTTGTTAATTTTCTCTCTAGTAAAACCATTTTCCAGAAGGAACTTGGACAAACTTTCATACCATGCACGAGGGTCCTGCTTTAATCCATATAGTGCTTTGTCGAGCTTGAATACATGCTTAGGATGTTCATGGCATTCAAAACCAGGTGGTTGTTTGACAAAGTTTTTTTCCTATAAATATCCATTCAGAAATGCACTCTTGACATCCATTTGGAACAATTTGAATTCCATATGAGATGCAAAAGAATGAGAATTTTGATGGCTTCCATCCTTGTAACTGAAGCAAAAGTTTCATCATAATCAATTCCTTCCTCTTGATTATAGCCTTGAACCACCAACCTGGACTTGTTTCTTGTTATATTTCCAAACTCATCAAGCTTGTTTATGAACACCCACCTAGTTCCAATAACTGTACTATCTGAAGGTCGAGGAACCAGGTGCTACACGTTGTTTCTCTCAAATCGATTGAGTTCATCTTGCATAGCAGCAATCCAATCAGCATCTTTCAATGCTTCCTTGATATTTTTGGGCTCAATTTAAGACATGAAGGCTGAGAAAGCAAACATGCTTCTTGTCTTTGATCTATTTTATGCTTCGGTTGTAGTAATGGAGGGACCAGGTTCCTCTGAATCAGCTGGAGGTTCTGTTGCATCTTCTTCATTAGTCTTCTTGACTTGACTCATCAGATCTGCCTTCCTGTTTGCCATATCAATGACTTCTCCAGGAACCTTTGAGTGCTCTCCGTCTTGATCACTCTTATCATGTGAATCTTTCCCACTTGAGTGGTATGATTCATCAAAGATTACATGTATGCTTTCTTCTACATATTGAGTTCTTTTGTTGTAGACCCAGTATGCTTTGCTTTGTGAAGAATATCCAAGAAAAATACCTTCATCACTTTTGGCATCAAAGTTTTCCCGCGATTCCTTACCATTATTGAGAACAAAACATTTGCAACCAAGTGTTCTCAGGTAAGTCGGCTTGGGTTTTCTCCCGTTTAGCAATTCATACGAGGTCTTGTTTAGGAGGGACCTGATCATGCACCTGTTTATCATATAGTAGGTAGTGTACACTGCCTCAGCCCAAAAGCTTTTTAGTACACCACTATCAATTAGCATCGTCCTTGCCATATCTTCAAAAGTCCTATTTTTCCTCTCCACAATACCATTTTGTTGGGGTGTTCTGGGAGCTAAAAAATTATGACTTATACCATTTTCAGCACAAAATTCATCAAATTTTGCATTATCGAACCCGGTACCATGATCAGATCTTATGTTTACAACATTTTGGCTCATTTTCACTTGAATCTGCTTCACAAAGGCAACAAACACTAGAAAAGTTTCATCCTTGGTTCTAAGAAACAAGGTCCATGTGAATCTGGAGTAGTCATCTACAATGACAAAGATGTACGTCTTTCCTCCTTTGCTGGGCATCCTTATAGGTCTACACAGATCCATATGGAGAAGATCCAATGGCCTTGAAGAGATTACTTCCTTCTTTGGCTTGAAGGAGGACCTGACTTGCTTCCCTTTCACAAATACATCACATACCTTGTGATCCTTGAACTTTGACTTTGGCAGACCACGAACCAGGTCCTTCTTGACCAGTTTGTTCAACAAGGAGAAGCTTGCATGTCCCAATCTTCTGTGCCACAGTTCAACATCATCATTAACAACACTCAAACATGTAAGATCCCCACTGTTTAGAGACTCAAAGTCAGCAACATAGATGTTTTTGAATATTTTCGCCACCAGAACCACTTCACCAGTTACAAGATTGGTAACTGTGCAAAACTTTGATAAGAACTCCACTTTGTTTCCTTTGTCGCAGATTTGAGAGACACTCAACAGGCTGTATTTTAGGCCATTCACATAATACACATTCCCAATTGAGTGAGTGAGTGTCTTCCTAATTTTTTCAACTCCCAGAATGTATCCCTTTTTTCCATTGCCAAATGACACACTACCACCTTGTAGGGCTTTGAGTGAAAGGAAATCATCAGTACTTCCAGTCATGTGTATAGAGCAGCCGCTATCCATGTATCATCTTTGGCTGCTTCCTTTCATTGCTCACTGCACAAAGAAATCAGAGATTAAACTTAGGAACCCAAACAAGTTTGGGTCCCTTGTAGTAAGGAAAAATGCGAATTAAACTTCTTCTTATCCAAGCAGACATCATACATTTTTTTATTCAAGGGACCAGGTTCCCTAGCAGTAGATACTTTTTCAACAAAAACTTTATTTTTCTGTTGGGACTGAAATCTAGCTTTACAAGAATCTTTGAAATGACCAGTGTTACCACAATGAGTGCAAAGCCAATTATCAGGTACAATAACATACTTGCTATGTGGGTTGTAAGGAGCCTTTTTCTTTTGGAACCCAATTCCTTACCTGTTCCTCCCGTTACTTTTATACATAGAGGTGATTGTATCAGAGGACCAGGTCCACTTCAAAGATTTATCTAGGTCATTTTTAACCCTGCTTAGATCTTCTTGAAGTTGTCTATTTCTTTCAAGTTCATCACATAGACTCAGTTTTACCCTTTTTGAGTTAATTTTCAAGCTTAAGATGTGCCTCACTCGCCACTTCCTTTCCTTTTGAAGAGTTCATGCAATTTTCTATTGAAGTTTTTACAGAAATATTGTCCCTTTTTAGTTCCTCTACTATTTCTTTCAGATCCACAACTACTACCAATAAGTCATCTCTCTCATGTTCTACCTTTTCAATTTTCTCAGTTAGAACATTCTTTTCATTCTTTAAAACCTCAATGGTTTCCTTTAAGTCAACAACTATGACCAGTAAATTATCTCTCTCATGCTCTACCTCTCCTAATTCCCCAGTTAAAATATTTTTATAATTGATAAGATTATAGTAAGCATCAATCAGGACATTAGCTAAAGATACAAGCTTCTTTTGAGAGTAAGACTTTATATTTCTTTGAACGTCTAGAAAGTTTACCTCATCGTCATCACCATCTTCATCCTCATAAGATTTTACCATCAGGGCAAAGATGGAGTCATATTCTGCTGCTTCGCTTTCAACAACCATCATGGAGATGTAGTCTTGTTCATCATCGCCCCCAGATTCACTAGAGGAATCTCCCCATGCAGCAAGAGCTTGTTTCACAACATTGTCAGCGATATCTTTTCTCTTGAATTTCCTGTCGGTTCCTCTTGGTTGTCTTATCTGTGTTGTACTTGTAATGATCCTGCTTGTGGAGAGGACAATCTTTGATGAAATATTCTGGCTTCCCGTATTTGTGATAGCAATCATAACCTTTTGTTCTGCTAGAGCTGTCCTTTTTCGGAATACCTCTATTTCTGCGAACCATTTTCTAAAACTTTCGTGTCAAATAGGTCATGTCAGCATCATCACCACTTGAGTCACTGTTGTTTGCTTTGATAACCAGTTTTTCTCCTTTTTGGGTTCTCTTTTTTCATGGTCCTTCTTCTTCTTCTTCTTCTTCTTTTTCTTCTTCTTCACTTCATAGGTCTTCAGATTTCCAATGAATTCATCAATCATTAGCTTTTGCAGATCTTTTGCCTCCATGATGGCATTGACTTTGCTCTCCCAAGAACTAGGTAATACACTGAGTATTTTTCTAATCAGTTTGTTCTTTGGAATGATCTCTTCTAGAGAATGGAGCTCATTGATGATGGAAGTGAAGTGAGTATGCATGTCCTGAATGGACTTATCATCCTTCATCTTGAAGAGTTCATACTCAGTAGTGAGCATGTTGATATTTGACTGCTTGACTTGGGTTGTTCCTTCATGTGCGATTTGGAGAGCCTCCTAGATCTCCTTAGCATATTGACAAGCTGAGATTCTGCTGTACTCGTCTAGTCCAATACCACATACGGGAATCTTTTTTGCTCGGAAGTTTTTCTCGACAGCTTTGTGATCGACATCATTGCACTCCTTCCTTGTCTCTGGGACTACCACTGTTATCTCGCCAATGGTCTTCATAGGGATGACGAGTCCATCACAAATGACATCCCAAAGCTCCGAATCTTTAGCCATGATAAAATTATACATTCTTGTATTCCACCAGCCATAGTATTGTCCATTGAATTTTGGTGATCTGTAGATTAATTGACCTTCTTCAAAGTTTGGTGGAGCAGCCATGTAGATCCTTTCTAGGTGTTAGCCTTATAGAATGAACTTGTTCTGATACTAATTGATGTAAACTAAGAGTCCACCAAACTGTATAGAGAAACTGGTTCTCTATCAGTTTCCACAGAACACACACAACGGTAAGTAAATAGCACAACCTCATTTTACGTGGAAAACTCCCAGCTCATGGGATTAAAAACTACGACCTGCACTCGTAGGATTTCAACTTCACTAACCGAGAACCTTTAGATTACAACCTATTATAACCTAGGAATTAATCTCTTAATCCCTCACCTACTTGCAATAACTAAATTGCAAGCCTCTTTGTAATAACTTTATTACAAAGCTCGTCACTTTGACTAACTATAGTCAAGCACAAACACAAATACAAGGTTTATGGTTTATAAAGATATCCTACGAGATACTTCTAACTAAGCTGAGTAGGAATTACAAGTGAATAACATTAACAAAGATACAACAATACTAAAAACACACGATGAAGTCGGTGCTGGGATCTGGACCTTTGTTCTGTTGCTACTTTGTTCTTCAAGCCTTGGAGTAAATGAAGGCGACAATACATTTGAGAGAAAATAATGTTTTAGGGTTTGCAAGTGTATCAAATCCCTTGCCTCATGTTGGTAATATATAAGTGAGGTCACTAGGATAATGCAAGCAAGTATTCGGTACACAACATGCTTCAACAGTGATTGCTGCACTGTTGCGTCTGCAGTGCATCAACTTTAATAGCTGTAAAGAGTTGACTTGTACTGTGACCGGAGGAACTGATATCCATTTGTTCCCTCTGCTGTTCCCTTGACTGATATCATTGAAACTTTTGCCAGACATATGACTTGTTGTTCCGAGCACATAAAGGCTTTGTACGAGGTTCTCTATTTGATTCTCATATAAAGTTTGTTAAATCGTCAAAACACAAAGACACATAACTTATCAATAATATTTAGAAGGTTTATATCGCAACTATCTTGAAATTAAGATGGTGTGATTGATTGGTTTTGACATCTCTTCCATTCAACTTCATTGTTAATCTTGAACTGTTAACTATCTATATATAGTTTTATAGTTTATCTTAGTTTCTTTCGTCTCATTCTACGTGAAGGTATATAAGTGGCTACGGAGTTTGAGAAATCTAAAAAAACTTTTAATATGTAAGATGAATGAATATATATAAAATATTGATTTTTTTTGGAATGAGTGTTTGTAAGAGTTATATATATTTTGTTTTCATGTTTGAACAAGCCTCGTGCATGAAATATAATATTATAAGATTCTAAAATTTACTTATTCTCGAAAGCTCTTTTCTTTAGAAGCATTTGTGAGAAAAGTTGTTCTTATTTGCTAGTCAATATGAAAAATACTTGTCAATATTAGGTATGAATTTGTGTTTGGGCAAAGTTTCAAAATATTTTTGGGAAAAATTACTTTTTAGCTTATAAAATAAGCTTATTTTGAAAAGTGTTTTTCAAAAAAATATTTTTTTTTTGTAAGAAACAGTTAGTGCTTGGCTAATTAATTTAAAAAATACTTTTAAATATTAATTAATATTTAGTCCATCGTTAAAAAAGTATTTTTAAATGTATTTATCTCAAAAATACTTTTCAAAAGAGTACTCGGGAAGAAGCTAACTTTTTCCATTTCTACTTAAAAATAATTTTTTTTCTTCTAAAGCTAGCCTAATAACTTAACTTCGAAAAAAACACTTTTAGCAAGAAAAATCACTGGCCGAAAAGAGCTATTAGCCAAACCCTTCAATTCTTTAAAATAAGCACTTCTTTTAAAATACAAAAAAATAAAAAAGCACTTTTGAAGATTTTATTAAGAGGCCGTTTGGATTAGCTGATATGAAGTAGCTGATAAGCATTAGGTGCTGAAAAGCACTTTTAAGTGCTGAAACTGATTTAATAAATAAGCAGTTACGTGTTTGGATACAAGTGCTGAAATTGATAATAAGCTGTTGCTGTATTTGATAAAAAAAAGTGCTGATAAACTCTTTTTATGTTAAAATGACTTAAATAACCTTAGAAGTGTTTATACTTATAAGGGCGTAATTTATTCAAAATTTTAGATTCCAAATCGATCCAAATACAAAATATTCTATTTGTCATTTTATTTTAAATACAACTGTGCTTAGATAAGATAATTTTTATGATAAATATTATTTATTTTATGATAAGCATATAATCATAAGTTATAATAATTAATAAATTGATAAAAGTTTCTCAGTAAAAAATAAACCTAAATAGGACAAAATATTTGAAGAGAAACAAACACTGTCTTTATCACCACAACATTTAGAAAGCAACACATCAAAAATTTGATATGTCCTCATTTATTACATACAGTTCAAAGATTAATACACAATCACATAAATATAAATATGCAAAGGAATAAAGAATTTGCTTATCTTAAATAGTCAATGGACATTGCAGACTTGAAGAGAGGGGGGTTAGGTTGAAATAGTACTTGAAGTAGTGAGTATCGATGTAATAGTTTTGTTCTAAAGGATAAAATAGTAAAAATTTTGGTCAAACTTAAAGTGCTTATAAGCTAAAAATTTATAAGCCGGGGGTGACCAGCTTACGACTTTTGATTTATTTTTGACGTACAAGTACTTGATTTATAAGCACTTTTAACTTTAACAAATGCGTAAATAAGCCGAAAAGTACTTATAAGATAGTTTGACCGGCTTATAAGCTTAACCAAACTGACTCTAAGTGTATCACACATTGACAACCCCCGTCTAATGACTCATTTACTCAAATTCCGACATTTAAAACTAGAAAATAGCATAGAGACTCCACTTTTTCTTCCACGTTAACTCTGAAAACTCCGACGACCGTTGTCTCCTTTCAACGTCGTCGTTTTCATCGCCCCTCATAAACCCAAAAAAAAACGTTACAGCTTTACCAATCAACGAAACACACAAAAACTCGAATTTTCTGATCCCAGTCAACTCTCTCTCCGCCTTCTTTGACTAAGTCAAACCGGATTCGATATATCAAAAATATCTCTACCATAACTGTCCAATTTCGAGTTGAATTTTCAATTTTTTTTAGATCTGATTTGAAAACCCTAAATTCAATGCTGATTTAGGGTTTATAGTTAGGGGTTTTTGTTGACGTACAGGTTGTACAGGGTAGCTGAACATGATGGTATCGAGAGGATTATTCGGGTGGTCCCCACCACACATACAACCGTTAACGCCGGTGTCGGAAGTGTCGGAACCACCGGAATCTCCATCTCCGTACGCGGATACCGGCGGCGATGCTATGCAGGTTGAGTTGGAGGAGGAGATGGATGCGGAGACAGAGGAAATGGAGCCGCCGCCTACTGCCGCTCCGTTTTCGATGCTCTTCGCCTGTGCCGACCGACTCGATTGGGTGCTTATGGTTGTTGGATCAGTTGCCGCTGCTGCACACGGCACTGCTTTGGTGGTTTATTTGCATTACTTTGCCAAAATTATTCAGTTGCTCAGTCACCGTTCTGAACCGGCTGATGAGCTATTCCACCGGTTTTCTGAGGTACCTACTGCTGAATTTTGTATCACAATAGCTATTTTTCTTATCTGCAATCAGAGGGGATCTAGGATTTGAACTTTACGGGTTATGGATTCTAGTACAGTGGGTTCTAAATTTAATTTTTGTACATATTTTAGTTAATCTTGTTAAGCTACTCGGTTCTGCGGAACCTATATAATTGAAGCCTCGTCAGCCCCTTTTCTCAACAAATCTTTATTGGATAGATTTCATGAGGTACCTAGAGCTGAATTGTGCACTGACTATAGCTCTTTTTTATTCTGTTTTGAGATTTATGTGTCAGCTAGTGTTAGTAAACCTCACATTTACGGAGTATGGAAATGAAAGGCGTTCAAAAGGAAAGCAAATGGGCATTGATTAGTTGCAGCTGTAGAAATCTTTGTCTGTTGTACTTTTAGCAAAGTTTGCTTGTATGTTGACAATCGAGTGGGCTATTACTGATTTGTGATTGTTGTTTAGTGAAAGTGATAAAAGATTTGCTTTTCTGGATAAGACAGGAAACTTTTTTCTCAGATTATAGAGGGTTTCTGGCACAAAATCAATGTTAATAATTGAATAGAATACTGTTGCGTCAATGTCGTTTTATAGGATTAGGCGTGGACTAGCAATTGCATTTGCTTCCCCCATTGTTGTCAGTGCGTTAAGTAGCCATCAATAATTAATCATTGAGATGTAATCACAATATGCAAAATCTACTTTGGAAACGAGTCTACCAAGTATTTCTAGCTATTACATAAAGTTGGAAAAAGACAATCCCTATTCTAATCAAGAAAGGAAATAACTAAACAAGGAAAGGAGATAATAAAAACAAGGATAGGAAAGTCCAAATTCTACAAGGAAAATAACATGGAAAGTATAATTCTATTAAGAAATGGAATCATTCTTTTGGAAACAACGCTGAGATGATTTATCCAGATGACTTTGAAATCCATGTTTTGGTGTGATGTGCTATCTCACTTCTTAATCCAGCACAATGCACTGACGTGTATTCTTCAGTAATGTTCTCCTCAACTTGTTCCGAGCAATTCCCATGCCTCAAAACATAGAAATCTTGGCATAAATCATCAAATGGATCTCAAAACACCTTCTAACCAACTATTGAAGATCACGCAACTCTTTAATTACGGGATCTTACGCAATCGGCTACATGCTATATGTGATCGTATCACAAGTTGTGGTAGTAAATGATTATAATACAAGTACAAACATTGACATAGAAAGATGTCTTGGCGAGTTAAAATTGAATCATTTGGGTGTAATGCATGATCTAATAGGACCATGCAGAAGAGATATTAGAAAAGGTTACCATATTGGGTTCGTGATTGATCTGGTGCGTGACAACTTTTATAGTCTCCAGTAAACAAGTCAGTCTATTGACTGCACTTACAGCAACAACAACAAACCCAATGTAATCCCACAAGTGGGGTCTGGGGAGGGAAGTGTGTATGCAGACCTTACCCCTACCTCCAAGAAGGCAATCTATTGACTGCACTTATCACCCAATTTGACTGCAATTATCACCAAAAAAATAAAATAATTTAAAATAGATGCAGTCTATGCCTGCTTCACCAAGGTATATAGTAATTGCTCGGATTTGACATGATAACAAACATTAAATGTCATTTCATTAACAGATGTGCCTATCAAAGTTGTGTAGAATAATTACGCTAATCGTAGAAATCATGTGGATATCAGTTGGGACATAAAATGGGAATTCCCAATAAAAGAATTAAATGCTATCCATCAGAAGAAGGAAAAGATGGTATTGTATATTAGTATAGAAAGATTTATCTCATGTTACTTATATACGCATCTCATTTAAGAATTATTCTGGGGCATCTTCCTTGGTATGACACTTTTCCCTGATGTACGAATAATTCTCAAAATGCTATTAACTGACTTGAGAGGAATCTAAATTGGTCTCTATTGATATAAATGCAATTAATTCCTTAACCATTCTTTTTATAGGAATTGGGAAATATATTTCACTAATAGCACACCAAGCATGTGTAAAAACTATTTGCACTCAATGTTTGTGGCTCGACTAGAATAATCTCTTTAGTCCAGAGGGAACATTTTATGCGCACCTTTGCTGTGTGGAGTCAACGGATAGCATTAGGACTAAAGCAGAAACATACAACCTGATATCTGTTCCACAAGCATTAAACAGGATGAACGGTTTCTATCATTGCTGGCCGAAAGCCCTGATTGTCTTGTACTTGTCTTCTTCAGCTGCCAGTTAGGTGAATTTAAAAGCGCCATTGGTACAGCGAATGGTGGATGCCGTTCTTGTCTCTAGGCTTCTAAATTTTCCTGTGCTGTATTTATTGATGTGCATTGATGAAGATGCTGTCATGCTTGTTCTGAATTAATCACATTAAAACTTTTTTGGTTGTGTTGATTTCATTTGTATTAGTTTGTGCGAAAGAAGTTTTTAAAATGAATCAGGTGGTGGCCGAGCTGGAATCGTTTGTGTAGGAAAACACATACCGTCGGACTAGGTACGAAATGAATCATTTATGATAGAGGTCTGAGAAAACTCAGAAAAGAGGTATAACTTCTGTGAGCTTCCTGTCACCTATCCACAGAATGATCTCCTCATTATCTATAATGTGGACCACAATCATCTGATTGACATGAAATGAGAGGTCTTACATCCTTTTTCTTTAATGATTCAATCATGTCTGGAAACCCTAGTTAGGATGACTCACTGGCCAAATGAGTTGACCGTCCTTTATTTGCCAATTACAATCACCACTTATCCAGAATTCATTTATGTGCTTTCTGCTTGTGTATTAAATGTTTCTTCAGTCACTATAGTATTTGTACATCTTTATGCAAAATTGTTCATGAAGGTACTATCAGTTCTGGAAAATAAATGGTGCCTTTGCAAGTGACATCTATATCTCTGACTTATCCAAAAAAGTGACATCTGAATCTGTGTCCTATAAGTGCACATAACAAGAAGTTCGGTAAAGGGAGAGGTACTGTTTTTGGTGAAGTAGATATTTTCGGAGAGAGGTTGGACCTTGTGGTCTGTGAAGTGTTGCTTTCACTGAACTATGTAAAACCAAATAACACACCGTGGATTTTAACCACGTCGACTAGGGAGATACTCTCTGTCCAAAAGAACGGCATGGTTCGAAGTACAAGGGTCAAATCATCTAATTCTTGAGCAAAGTCACATACACATCTTGTACATATTCTTTGACCTTAACTTGGTGTTTATTAATCAAATTTGTTTTGACTTACTAAAAAGGATCTGTTTCTTTATATGAATTGCGCAAGTTTTTTTGATTTTTTTAAAATTTACATATTTGGAAACTACAAAAGTGCTAGATATCACTATTTTTTTTGTTAAAAATAGGTAAAATTATTGTGAATAAACTGTTCTCTAAGAAAAGACAATTCAATTATCCATGTAGTAATAATAGTGGCAAATAATTTAGGAGAGTGGGACCAACAATATAAGGAAAAAATCAACAGTTTTAAAGATTGACTAACATGATGATGTTTTGCGTTAATGGTTTACGTTTTAATGTTTTAGCAATCAATGCGCGTCCACAAGTTCAAAGGCAATCTTTTCGAGATTTTTCTTTGAACCAATTCTGGCCATTAGTTTCTATTGCATGTAATTTAACAGAATTTGTTGCCCATAATTTTTAAAGGTCCTGAAATGTTAGTCCTAGTGTTGCAAAACTGGTATGTTTCTTTGGTGTAGTTGGTTCTCGCTGACCTGTCATATAGGGCTTGGTTCCTTGGTTTTTGGTACCCGACCATCAACTGGAAAATGAGTAAGAAGATGGAGAGACAAGAAGTGTATCTAATACTCTTCTACCCAAAAGCCCCCAAAAAAGGATGGTAGAAGAGAGAGTGAAAATTTGTCGTATTTGCGAGCCACACTGGACGATGATAGTTACTTCAATTTTTTTCCTTGGTCTTTGTTATACTTGTTTGCGATGTTTAACCAAATATTTTTTTAACAGTTCAAGTTATCTAACAAAGGTCATATTTTTCACAGCTTGCCTTGACTATCCTTTATATTGCTGGAGGTGTTTTTGTTGCTGGTTGGATTGGTAAGCTAAAATTTCTCTAGATATAATATTGTCCAATTTAAAGTTTCTCTTGTGTCCATCATTTGTTCTAATTAATCTCTGTGATAGAGGTATCATGTTGGATTCTTACTGGAGAACGGCAGACTGCAGTGATCAGATCAAGATATGTTCAAGTGTTACTGAATCAAGATATGAGTTTCTTTGATACCTATGGAAACAATGGGGACATTGTTAGCCAAGTTTTGAGTGATGTGTTACTCATCCAATCTGCTCTTAGTGAAAAGGTGCGTTCAGCTTTCTTTTACTTTTTTTGCTTTGCTTCGACAATGACTTCTCCTCATCCTTATCTTAACTGTGCTATGACAGGTTGGGAACTATATTCATAACATGGCTACTTTTTTCAGTGGTCTTGTTATTGGATTTGTCAACTGCTGGCAAATTGCGCTCATAACTTTAGCTACTGGCCCTTTCATTGTTGCAGCTGGAGGAATCTCAAACATATTTCTTCATAGACTTGCAGAGAACATTCAGGATGCATATGCTGAAGCAGCAAGTATAGCTGAACAGGTTTCGTTTTCTCCATTATTCACTGATTATTCCCCCATTTTGGGAACTTCATGAATTGATATCCCAGTTATTTCTTCCAATTGTTCCAGTCTTCGAGAATGTAAATTAACCCTTTTGGTTCTCAAAGGAGCCTTTTTTATTAAATAGGGCCTCAATGGAATAAAATCAAAAATAAAATGGTGATTGAGTTGGAAATGGATGTAGTTGTTGGTCTTTCCAAAGTTTGGTTTTACTATTAATTCTTCTTTAGTTTTGTTTAATATTTAATTACCTCAAAGATAAATATTATGAGGCTTTAATGATTGAGCATAGAGATACCATATCATCAAGGCGGGATGTAGAAATATGCTCGTTGGAGTTTTACTAGTTTAAGGTCTGTAATGAGCTATTTGCTGAGCTCAATTGAAGGCTCGTCTCGATCCGCGCATCACACACATGGTGCATCTCGGCCTTTCTCTGGCTTAGGGATGGATGAATCTGAGCCGTTAGATGCACAGTGGAGAACAGTTGTCTTCACCCACTCACTCCAGAATCTTCGGTCACGTGATGGATGTGTGTAACAACAACAACAACAACAACAACAACAACAACAACAACAACAACATTCCCAGTAATATCCCACACCGTGACCTCGGACAACTGTTCGGAGTGACCGAAGACAACATACCCGGTTGTTGTTGTTGTTGTTACACACATCCATCACGTGACCGAAGCTTCTGGAGTGAGTGGGTGAAGACAACTGTTCTCCACTGTGCATCTAACGGCTCAGATGTTCTCCACGTGATGGATGTGTGTGTGTTTGTGTATTTTATGTATTTGTATAGTTAGTTGAGCTGATTCCAGTCAGAACAAGACACGTATCCCTAGGAAGTTATTTTTTCTTGTATAGATACACAATGTACAGATATTTTCAATACAATTTTACATTCTTCCTTCCAAAATTTGCTTTCTTCTTCGGAATTCTACAAAATACTACATTTGTGAATTTAAATGTCTATGGAGAGTTTCCTTGAACTTTCCGTTCGCGCAATGCAGGCAGTTTCGTATATTAGGACACTGTATGCATTCACAAATGAAACTTTGGCCAAGTATTCATATGCAACCTCGCTACAAGCTACACTGAGGTATGGTATATTAATAAGTCTTGTGCAAGGACTTGGACTTGGCTTCACATACGGGCTTGCTATTTGTTCCTGTGCCTTGCAACTATGGGTTGGAAGATTCCTGGTCACACATGGAAAAGCTCATGGCGGTGAAATTATTACAGCTCTTTTTGCTGTAATTTTAAGTGGCCTGTGAGTATCTCTTTCACACATCTTACCCTCCTCCCTCATTTGTCGTACTAAAGTTATGCGATTCACCAATGCTTCTATTAATACAGTGGGCTGAATCAAGCAGCGACAAACTTCTACTCTTTTGAGCAAGGGAGAATTGCAGCTTATAGGCTTTTTGAGATGATAAGCCGTTCGTCCTCCATTGCTAATAATGAAGGAAGCACCCTTGCTTCTGTACAAGGAAACATTGAATTCCGAAATGTATATTTCAGCTACCTCTCTCGCCCTGAAATTCCTATCTTGAGTGGATTTTATCTCACTGTACCTGCTAAAAAGACTGTAGCCCTTGTTGGCAGAAATGGTTCCGGAAAAAGTAGTATTATACCACTTATGGAGCGATTTTACGATCCTACATTAGGTAATATTACCATTTAAGTTCTTTTCTGCAAGTTGCAATTCGTTGAGGCAGGCCAAAAAATGTGATGATCTTTATTGATAATTACTTGCAGGCGAAGTTCTGTTAGATGGAGAAAATATTAAAAATCTGAAGCTGGATTGGCTCAGAAGCCGAATCGGCTTAGTCACCCAGGAACCTGCCTTGCTAAGTCTAAGCATCAGAGATAACATTGCTTATGGACGAGATGCTTCTTTAGATCAAATTGAAGAAGCTGCTAAAATAGCACATGCTCATACGTTTATTAGCTCACTGGAGAGAGGCTATGAAACCCAGGTATTTCTCAGTTGTCACTGTACTTTCAAATGTTCAACTTTTTGGCCTTCTTCTGATACTTATTTTTTTTCCTGCTTCATAATTCTTTTAGGTGGGCAGGGCTGGTCTAGCTTTGACGGAAGAGCAAAAAATTAAACTCTCTGTTGCTAGGGCTGTTCTTTCAAATCCTTCTATCCTTCTTCTTGATGAGGTAACTGGTGGACTTGATTTTGAAGCTGAAAGATCTGTTCAGGGAGCACTGGATCTCCTCATGTTGGGAAGATCAACTATAATAATAGCAAGACGACTTAGTCTTATCAGGAATGCTGATTACATTGCCGTGATGGAGGAAGGCCAATTAGTAGAAATGGGAACCCATGATGAACTGATAGCATTAGGTGGCCTCTATGCGGAGCTCCTTAAATGCGAAGAAGCAGCAAAACTCCCTCGCAGGTGCAATACATGAGTCGACTGAGCAGTTAGATGATTAGTTTGTTATAAATGTTTGTTATGCCTATAGGGCATTGCATTAAAGGTTCTTTTGATAATATACAAGTCCCCCTTTTTATCCTCAAAAATATTTCTTGGTAGTTTGTTTTCTGGTTTTAGATTATTGCACATACTTAGTTACATGCCTTTGCTACCATCATTCAGGATGCCAATGAGAAACCACAAGGAGACTGCAGTGTTCCAAGTTGAAAAAGATTCTTCAGCTAGTCATAGCTTCCAAGAACCTTCTTCACCCAAGATGATGAAATCACCATCTCTTCAAAGGGTTTCTGGTGCCCATGCTTTTTGGGCAGCAGATGTTACATTTAGCTCTCAAGAATCTCCCCACAACCGTAGCCCGCCACCGGAGCAAATGGTTGAGAATGGTATGGCCTTGGATTCTGCTGACAAAGAACCATCAATAAGAAGGCAGGATAGCTTTGAAATGAGACTGCCCGAGCTTCCTAAGATTGATGTTCAATCTGCAAATAGGAAAATGTCCAATAATTCTGATCCCGAATCACCGGTCTCACCACTGTTGACATCTGATCCCAAAAATGAGCGTTCTCACTCACAAACTTTTAGTCGTCCAAACAGTGAATTTGATGACTTTCCTATTACATCCAAAGAAGCAAAGGATACAGAGAGTCGAGAACCACCATCCTTCTGGAGACTCGTTGAGCTTAGCCTTGCAGAATGGCTTTATGCTCTACTAGGGAGCACGGGTGCTGCAATATTTGGTTCCTTTAATCCCCTTCTGGCGTACGTCATTTCACTGATTGTAACAGCGTATTACAGAACAGACGAAAGGCATCACTTGCGTCGAGATGTTGACAGGTGGTGCCTCATCATAGCCTGTATGGGTGTAGTGACTGTTTTTGCCAATTTTCTGCAGCACTTCTATTTTGGTATAATGGGAGAGAAAATGACTGAGCGAGTTCGTAGAATGATGTTTTCTGGTAAGGAGTGATTTCAAGTAGTAACTGTTCCTTTCCTAGTCTATTTTGTTTCTTTTGCAGAGTGTAAATACATGTTCTATAAATTTTATTACTTGATAAAAATTAAGTGTAAGTAAGTACATGTTATGATAGTTAGTGATCTCATGAATGCTGATGCTTTTTTCTGTTGTTCTCATTCTTCAACAGCAATGCTTCGCAATGAAGTCGGGTGGTTTGATGAGGAGGAGAATAGTGCTGATAATCTATCTATGCGCTTGGCAAATGATGCTACATTTGTCCGTGCTGCTTTCAGCAATCGGCTGTCCATATTCATACAAGATACTGCAGCTGTTATTGTGGCTGTTCTTATTGGGATGCTACTTCAGTGGCGGTTGGCACTTGTGGCATTAGCTACTCTTCCTGTTCTTACTGTGTCTGCTGTTGCGCAGGTTTGTTTAGGATGTAGAGTGTCACGACTTAGTCACTTACTCATCTTACTCATATTTTTATAGCAATCTTATCTTAAAACATCCTAATTGACTTCCCTGGACCTCTGACACTACTCGCGAGTCGCGAGGGATGTGATTTATCTATTTTGGAGAAACCAGATTGTCCCTTTGTCATCTTCTTTCCTATCTCCATAAAAACAATAAAAATGGTATTGTAGAATTCCGATCCTGCAAAAAGATAGTTGAAAAAGCAGAATCTAGTTAATGGCATTCAATTTTTCAATTTATCATCTCTTCGTGTTCTAGTGTTTAAGCACTAATCAATACTCATAGTCCTTGCTTACCCGGCCTCTCACATGGATCTTAACTTTATATGCAGAAATTGTGGCTTGCTGGGTTGTCTAAGGGTATTCAGGAGATGCATAGGAAGGCATCGTTAGTCCTCGAGGATGCAGTTAGAAATATCTATACAGTTGTAGCATTCTGTGCTGGTAATAAGGTAATGGAGCTCTACAGGTTTCAACTGCAGAAAATATTTAAGAAAAGCTTCCTCCATGGTGTGGCAATTGGTTTTGGTTTTGGCTTTTCGCAGTTTCTTCTTTTTGGTTGCAATGCTCTTCTCTTATGGTATACTGCACTCTCTGTAAAGAATAATCACGTGAATGTAACTACAGCACTCAAGGAGTACATGGTGTTCTCCTTTGCAACTTTCGCACTTGTTGAGCCTTTTGGCTTGGCTCCATATATTCTCAAAAGAAGAAAATCTCTGAAATCAGTGTTCGAGATAATCGATAGAGCACCAAAGATTGATCCAGATGACAATTCAGCCTTAAAACCTCCAAATGTCTACGGAAGCATTGAGTTGAAAAACGTTGACTTCTCATATCCATCTCGTCCTGAAGTCTTGGTATTGAGCAATTTCACTCTCAAAGTCAACGGAGGGCAAACTGTAGCCGTGGTAGGTGTTTCTGGCTCGGGAAAGAGCACGATTATATCTCTGATAGAGAGGTTTTATGACCCTGTAGCTGGTCAGGTTTTACTTGATGGCCGTGATTTAAAGTCATACAACTTGAGATGGTTGAGGAACCATTTAGGTCTTGTTCAGCAGGAACCAATTATCTTCTCAACCACCATTAGGGAAAACATAATCTATGCAAGGCACAATGCTAGTGAAGCTGAGATGAAAGAAGCAGCTAGAATAGCAAATGCTCATCATTTCATAAGCAGTTTGCCTCATGGTTATGACACACATGTTGGGATGAGGGGGGTAGATCTGACTCCTGGACAGAAGCAAAGAATTGCAATAGCTCGTGTTGTTTTGAAGAATGCACCTATTCTATTATTGGATGAAGCCAGCTCCTCTATTGAATCTGAGTCGAGCCGAGTGATACAGGAGGCACTTGATACTCTGATCATGGGGAACAAGACAACCATTTTAATTGCCCACCGAGCTGCCATGATGAGACATGTTGACAACATAGTTGTACTTAATGGAGGGAAGATTGTTGAGGAAGGTACCCATGATACGTTGATGGCAAAAAATGGTTTGTATGTCCGCCTGATGCAACCTCACTTTGGTAAGGGATTACGTCAGCATAGACTTGTTTAAATGATGCGACTGAAGATACTATCCATCTTCCATGAAGCTGGGAGTAGTAGCAGAGTCCAGTCTCCAAATCCCTTGTGTAAGATGCTCTGCTTCAACTTGGAAAGATCAAACCAAGAAAGAATGACGAGAATTTCTAATAACATTGTTTGCCATTATCACCTTTGTGCAGTGAAATTTCGGAGGTAATTAGACTGATGCATTATTCAAATTGGTATTGACGATGGGCGTTTGTAGCATTTTCTTAGCTCAGGAGGGTAGGATGTCAGGACTAGAACCATATTCTTTTGGAGGCAGGGTTCGGTAGATCAGGATTATGCTCCGTCTCCTGATGATGGTATATTGATTTGTTAATTATAGAGTGGAATGAGTAGCCATAGCTTTGATCAGGTGGAGGTTACATCAATCTTCTGTATTCTTTTCTTTTGGGGTTGTGTTCTGTGTGCTGTAGTCTTCATTTTTCCCTATCAAAACTACCCTCTTTTCTGCTGTATATTTTTCTTACATGGAAGCTATAGAAAGCCGGTTAAGAATTGCAAAGGAATATAATGTA
Organism: Nicotiana tomentosiformis; assembly: GCF_000390325.3. Lineage (NCBI taxonomy): Eukaryota > Viridiplantae > Streptophyta > Magnoliopsida > Solanales > Solanaceae > Nicotiana > Nicotiana tomentosiformis. Next base: position 12,391,073 of record NC_090815.1, on the reverse strand, counting down.
ACATTTTGTATATATAGAGTAGAGATGATTTATGATTTCTGCTTCATTTTCTGCCTGTATATTGCTTACCAATTTGGTTCTCAAGTACTTCGGAGTATATGGTTGGATTAATTACTGTTGATGCACGTAGGTGTTTGAGAGTTTCTTTCGTCTTTGATTGTCTTATCATATTGCCTTGCTGATTTTATTGTTTGTGTTATTGCTTCCTTTTGCATCTTCCCTCGAGCCGATGGTCAATCCGAAACAACCTCTCTACCTTCATAAGGTAGGGATAAGGTCTGCGTATACAATACCCTCCTCATACTCTACTTGTGGGATTTTTCTGGATTTTTTGTTGTTGCATGAGGTGTTTAAGAAAATCACCGAGAGGAAAAGTGAATGAGTTTTAACTTTTATAATACAATACAATACATTATAAAACGATGGGTAATAACCTCCAAACAAGCTGTAAAAGTTTAAGCTATTACATAGAGCTAGCAGAATTTTAATTTGTTAGGATGGCGATTAAGATTTGAACCATGCTATAATACCATGTTAAATCTTGTGAGAATATCGATCTTTAGAGGTTAATTTGTTAGCTAGAGAAAATATATTTTTACTTAATTATATTCTACATATATCCTCATTCAAAGGCTCCTTCTAGCTCATTCTTATTCTGCCACTGAAGTTATGTTACTTGATCATTTTAAGTATGCCATCTTCTGTCTTCTTGTCCTGATGTGCTTCGGGTAAAGCTTGATAAGGGTCAAATTAGGGAAATTGAATACGTACAACATCGAACACTTGTTGGTTATCGTAGATTCAAAATACTTGAGATTTTTCCAATCTTAGGAAAAATAATATTCAGATTCTATGGAAAGAGCTAAGTGAACTACGATAAGCCAGAGAGATTTTTGGTGAATGGAGATAGTGAAGAGGTTGATATAATAAGGAGTAGAGAGATTAAGATGATGCCATTTGGTGTTGGGAGGAGGATATGTCCAGGCTATGGCTTCGCTCTACTCCATTTACAGTATTTTGTAGCTAATTTGATTTGGCATTTTAAATGGAAACCTGTGGTCTGTGGATGGAGACAATGTTCATCTAACAGAAAAATTAGATACTGAAAACTCGCATTAGTCCTAGATAGGTGCTGATCTTTGGTTTGAACAACGAAATAACTACAGTGCAACTTGTGGTTGAATGAGAAAATGGCTATCTTTGTGTTCATTTGGTTAATTGTTCTGTTTTTCCGTAATGACATGAAACTTATAGAAACTAAAATTCTCCTTGTATAAGCATGATGCATACTCAATTAACAGATATTGTCAATTCTGAACTACTTTAGAACAAAATTAATAGGGATTCTTTATATTGCTAGTCACATAGTTTGTTTAAGATTTCTATGTAGTTAAAGTCAATATATATATATATGACTTTGGTAAAGTGTGATTTATAGGAAAATATACATACATGGTACAACAAGAATTCTTTGGTTCCTCCCATACCTTTGCGTCCAAACCCATTTCTCTCACCATGAAATGGATACTAGCATTCTTTGGTATAACGTAGCCGTTCAATTCCATTTCCTCACTCACCCTATGTGGTAACAAAAAGAGAGATGGTGTCTGCCTCCTAAGACCTTCCAAAATCACAGCTTTTAAGTATGACATTTTCTGTAAATGCTCCTCTTTTATCAACTTATTATTGTTATTTTCTCCCTTTGATTCTGGTGCTCCTACAATTTCACATATTTCCTTATATAGCTTTTCTTGAATGGAAGGATACTTGACCAAATAGGCCATAATCCATTGCAAGGAGGTGAACGTTGTATCGCTGGCTGCACCAAGGAACTCACCGCAGAGACTGGCCATCTCTTCATAAGTGAGCTTCCTCTTTTCCTCTGGCAATTCCAAATTTACCAACGTATCGACATAAGCTACATTTTCCTCTTCTTTTTTATCTACTCCAGCCTTAGTTTTTTCTTCTATGTATTTTACTCGAACTTGTATTAGAGGTATAAACATACTCTCGGTCTCCTTTCGAAATGTAGTAAGCTCTTTCCAAAGATTTCTGAAAATTACTTTTCCAACTCTTGGAAAAACATCAAGTATTTTAAATTGAATCGTAGCTAAAAGTGCTTGATGTTGTAAACCTTTAATTTGATTAATTTGAACCTCGTCGAGCTTGACCCCGAAGACCATGTATACAAGAAGACAGAAGATGACATGCTTAAACTGATCAACTAACACAACTTCCATTGCATAATTAGATTTATCATATAGACGTTGAATAAGGATATTTAGTGCCCAAGCTCGGGACTTAGACCGGGACATGACTAAGGTGGGATGTAACATTTCGGATCTGAGGTTTCGACGGAGGAGCCGCCATGTGGGACCACACGACGCGGTGCTTATAGACCGGTCACGGCTAAATAAGACTTCATTGGTGAGCCAACCAATTGGACGGTCAGAGCAAAGAGCACCTTGTTGAACTAAAGCTTGGTAGGCTAAAGAATGGTTGCTAATGAATATGGAAAATGAAGTACCTATTCTGAGTGTAATTATAGGACCATATTTTGACTTTAATTTTTGAAGGATAAGTTCAATATCAGCTAAGGATTTATTTCTCAGCAATGGTAAGCTTCCAATTACTGGAAAAGTAAAGGGACCTGGTGGGAGTTTCTTCTTGTTTTTGGAATTGGAGAAGAAAATATTAAAGAGAAATATGAGGCAGAAAGAGATACATATATACAGTAATGATAATGTATATATGCATGTTGATTCTGTCCTATATTTTAATTTGGTGACATCTATACATATATATATATATATATATATGCATCAGTGCATGGAGGGAGGAGACTTTTGAGTGTAAAAAAGAAAGAATTAATGATGATAACGAAATAATGATAAGTTATGGGCTTGTTCGTTAAAATGCATGCCATGTTCTGTAAATGGATCCAAAACTTATCCTCACTGCCAAACATTCTGCGATTTTTCTTAAATGTTTTATTTTTTCCAATCTTTCACTACACCCGATGTTTAAATCAAAATAATGAATACATAGCACATGTATTTATGTGTTTACGTCAATTAGTTCGATTTTGAATAAATACCAAGTACAGATAAAAACAAAATAAAGGTAACGTACATAAACTAATAAATAGAGATAGAAAATCTTTCTTTAGCGACAAGCATGTAACCTGCATTGACTAACTGCTGGTTACTACATAGAACGTAAAGATAGTAACTAGTTCATTATCATAAATTAAACTTTATTGATAATGTAAAAAAATATTTTATAATGTCGATATTGTACTTTCGTTTGAGTTTTGGACAAAAAATTTGAACCCAAAGCGACTACGTACGTAGGTTCATGTGCAGGTGAGGCGTCGGTCGGTCTTAAAACGGCGACAGCGGCGAGGAGTTAATGATCGGTTGCGCTAAAAGCAAAGGCTGAGTTATTGCCACGTACGTCTGTTGTATAACAGTATTATTTGGCTGCATTTCTTTACAAAAAAAGGATATGGTTGTAGCCAGGGACTATAATTGCAAAGCTCCTGGTTTGCTGGGACATATTTTATAAATTCTAACTTCAAAGCTATAGCAGTAGAGACGTGCTGCTGCTCAACACCATCTGTTTTGAAATTAAAAAGAATGTAGATTTGGCATCTTGGTCGATCAATACATTCCTGATTGACATAATGACATTAAACATATAAACTGAGCTGGTCGGTTATAGCAGGTTGGCTAGGTTTACAATCTTTAAATTGTTCACAAGTCTTGCCGAATTGGCAAAATATACTTATATTGTTCAATTGTTCAAAAAGCTTATCGTCGGAGTGGCGAAACTTATTATTATTTTCATTTTATCCATCTTATTAAGTGATTTAAAAGTTTTGATGAATTTGTAAGATTTGTATGTATTGTTCAACTGTTCACATGTGAACTGATAAGATTTGATATTATCTTTATTTTGCCTATCTTGTTAAATTGTTTACAAGTCTTGACAAATTAACGAGATTGGACGACACTATTTTCATTTAGCATAAATTATTCTTGAACTTTATAGAAGATCAATAGAGGAGTTAGATTTTACCCCTAGAATGAATCGATGACTGCGAACTTGCATCAAGCGGAGTCGGAGCCAGGATTTTAACTTTATAGGTTATGAATTTTAGAATAATAATTTTAAGAGCTACTAATTGGATTCTAAATTTAATATTTATTTATATTTAATGAATTTCTTAACACAAAAATACTATTTAAGCAAAAGCTAATGAGTTCAGGTGAACCCGCATTCAGACTTCTAGCTCCACCACTGTGCATCAGTCCCACATTTTGTACTAGGAGCATATAGAAGAACTATTGTTTGACCAAAAAATATAGATCTTGGTTCAACTAATTAAATTTATACAAATGAGGGTTAATCTTAGTTAATAAGAATATTCCAAAGACGAAATTTCGGATAGTGTGATAAATAATACGTAGATCTCTTCCAAAAGCAATGAAGGTACACAATGGACAATATTTAAGAACCCAAATAGAAATAATGTAGCACTAAATAGTGAGGAATAGCAATAAATGATATTTATGTAAATAGAACGAATGAGTCACCCGAAAAATGATGAAATCAACGGATGTTCTTTCTGACAATGATGAATGATGGACAAGCCTTTAAATATCCGAGTTATCCCCGGATCTGGTGAAAAAGTGTGGACAAGAATCTTTGTAAAAAGGTTATTTTGTAGGCTTATCATAAGACCCGATTTTCTCTTTAAAGTCAAAATATCTTTTTACAAATAAATCTCATATGTCCCCGATCACTATGTCTCTTTTTCTTTCTAGGGAACATGTTCCTAAAATCTTTAATAGTACAAATGCAGAGAATATCCACTAGAATATTCTCTTTAATGTCCTATCTTGAAACTAGCCGTTATAACTCTTTCAAGGGTGCTCGACCTCGGTCTCGATCTTTGGCAACTCCTCGACTTCAGTCTTTGCTGACTCTTCGACTACGACCTTCGTTTTTAATTAGATTACTTCGACATGTGGCGGCCTAGGAATATTTTACTAATACCATTTCAATTAGAGATAGATTTTTGACTCATACAGTTAGTCCCTCCGCTTATTGAGGCTGACTTCGCGGGCGGGTTCGATGAGCGGATCATGTTATTAGTGGTCGAGCTAACCACACGGACTGCACGGGTCATGTTTGTTGCGGCGAGCAGGTGACGTGGACCTCTATAGGCTGCGCATTTCAAATGCCTCGAATTTCTGGGGCGATTTGTTGGAGTTATGTTGTCCATGGGTTTGGATGATGTCATGATGTCATGCGTCATAATGACGCATATTCCCGATGTGTCGCTCTGTTTCGCGTGTGAACTTTGATTAGACTTGCCGCTTCGGTTCCGGTGCCAATCATGATAAACTATTTTTTTGGTTTTGGTGCCATGACCTTTATAAATAGAGATATTTGAACCTGATTTTGAAGTTTAAACTTTCCAACGTTTTGAAGCACCATACCCTTCTGTTGCTCTTCTTCTTCTCCGAACTTTTTTCTGCTTCGGTGACTGATGTGTGGCTATAATTTCATATTTTAGTACAATATTTACCTTGCATTTTGTATGCTTTAATGATAAACTATACTTTATTTACGCGTAATGGAGTCTATTTTATGTGTATGTGAATTGGAGATGAAAGTATAGCAAAAGGAATAATTAAAGTCAAAAGCGTGCTCGAAAACAGTTGAAAAGAAGAAAGAAAGAAGTGAGCAGCGGATAAATGGGAAAGCTGACGAAGCAAGCTTAATAGCTCGCGTGGGAGCTGGCTTGGCGAGCCTTTTAGCTCGCATGGGAGCAGGCTAGGCGAGGCAGGAGGCGAGGTCCACCTCGCGTTAAGGCTTGCAATGCCAGGTCTGGGGCGAGGTCCTGCTCGCGTGAAGCCTCGTGAGGCGAGGTCTGAGGCGTGCACACTCCAAACTTTGACGGCTTATTTCTTCTCCTGGTTTGACTAGGACTTGGTCTATGTCATTTAGGTCTTTTCCTACACATATAAATAGACATAAAACACCATTTTAAAGGAGTTTTGCAACCAGAGGCAAGGATAGCTCGTGAAACTACCGTTGGGAGTTAGAATTATTGATTTCTACATCCTTTCATCTTTACTTTGTAATTTAATTATGCAAAACATCTGGGATATTGTTACTATGAGTATGAGTAGCTAAACTCCTAATCTAGGGTTTTGATGGAACCTATTGGAGGATGATTTTCCTGTTACGTTAATATAGATTTGCCGTAGTATTTTCTCTATTTGTTCAACTATATTAATATTGTTGTTGATTGAAGGGCCCTCAATTGACTGTGCCTATTTAGTGTGTATTACTCGGGAGAGAGTGCATATTTATGTAATTGTTAAACAACATCACTCCTAACGTATATGAGGGATCAATAGGGAGGGTTTAAAGATATGATTAGAGATAACGAAACCTTGGTGCGATCCGAGTGAGCCGTATTTAATGCCAGCTAGCGTAATTCGAGAGAATATGTCTAGTAAATTGTGGTAGTTACTCGGGAGAGAATTACAACACTCAGAGCATTCATGATCGGTAGAGAAGATTTAGGCAAATTTATAGAAAACGTAGCGGAAAGGATTCAGACAATATGGGAAATCATAACCTTAAATCATTCTAATTCTTGTCTACAACCCGTTCGTAGTTAGTTATTAATTATTGAATTTTCATTACGTGATATTTAGTTAGTAAACATCAAATTTATTACTTAAATATTTCTGAAGATTGATTGCATGAATTTGTGCGAGTCTAGTAGCTGTGTTTAATAGGTTAATTCCCTGTGGGATTCGACTCCATACTTATTAACCGGAATATATTTGCAACGACTGCTAAGTCCTTTTTACAAGGCATAGTTGAGCATGATTAAATTTTGGCACCATTAACGGTGTTATTAATTGCAGCTAAAAGAATTGCTAGAATTCTTAGTGTAGTCAATTTTCTTCATTTTAAACCAAATACATTGAAATTCTAACGTTTGTAGTATTGGGTGCTACAGATGCACGCCTAGAAACTCCTTATGAACTAGTGAATTGTTCGAAGCATTATCAGATCCTGAGAAAGTTTTCAAGGCACTGAATCGTGTAAACAAGAAGGGCAAACAACAACAGAACAAATCGAACCAGACATAGATGATGGAGTTGAAAATCCAAACAACAGAAACAATGAGAATGACCCGAACAATCAAGGTGTGGTGCCTCTTGTGCCAGAAGCAGCATTGTATGACTGGGCACAAACCACCGCCGAAAATATGGCAACCGCAATTGCAGTCCCTCAGATACAAGCGGAATCATTTCAAATCACAAACAACATGCTACATTTGTTGCAGAACAAGGGACTGTTCTCAGGGTCATATACATTGAAGATCCTCAGTAGCATCTGAAGAATTTCCTGTCGATATGTGTCACGCAAAGGCAACTTAATGTGACACCGGAAGCAATAAAGCTATTATTATTTCCATTCTCGGTGACAGGAGAAGCTCAGACTTGGCTTAATTACTCCCCATAAACTCCATCACTACTTGGGAGGAATTAGTCAAGCAATTTTTGAACAAGTTCTACCCACCCAATAAGACTGCCAAACAAATTGATGATATATTGAGCTTCAGGCAAAGACCAATATAAACACTACAAGAAATGTGGGAGAGGTTCAAGGGTATGCTGGTTAAATGTCCACATCATGGCATTCCAGATTTAGATCTTGGGGCAGAGGTTTTACATGGGACTGGCAGACAGCTTAAAGGCCAATGTTGATGCTTTAGCAGGTGGAGCATTTTTGAGCAAAACATTCAGAGAATGCAAGATCCTACTAGACAAATTGGCCCAAAAATCAGGATGGATGACAAGAGACTCTATGATCACTCCTGTACTTCATTCAGTGGCTTTGGACCCAAATAACTCCATAGCTAAAAATATGGTCACTCTAATGACGCAAATGAGTATCCTCACCAAAAAGATCGATGAATCAGGCCAGAAGCAGTAGGTACACATAGTTGGCGCAACTAATGGGGGCTTATGTACACCATGCATTAACCAACCATATATATGCTCGTGGAGTGCGAAAGGTGAGAACCAACACTATTAGAAAGATATGAACTATGTGGCCAACTATGGGGGATAGAGGCAAGGTGGTCAGAATTAGGGCAGCAGAATCAACAATATAGGCCAGCACATCAGCAGTATAATAACAGCAACAATCTTGGAGCTATGCGACCACAGGGTCAAGTTGTGCCTTACCAAAAGCAATAGGGTTATAACCAACAAAATCAGCAGCTAGCTTATCAACAGCCTTAACAACAACAGATAGTGAGACAAGATGATGGGTTTGCTGAACCTAAAGTAATGCTACAACAACTAATTGGGTTCAATGGAAAAATACAAGAGAGAGTGGACTCACATGAATCAGCGACAAAGGGCATTGAGATTCAATTAGGATAGATTTCGATGGCTATAAATAATCGCCCCCAAGGGACGTTACCTGCAGACACACAAGTCAATCCAAAAGAGCAGGGCCCGAAATAGCTTATGGCAGTGAGTCTAAGAAATGGTAGAGACCTAGATCTGGAGCAAGAAATTGCTCGCGAAAGCCGACTTACGGAAACATTTGTGCCAGTATCCATTGAGATAGATGATTTAACAGGGTTAACTGAGGTTACTGTACAACATGCACAAGAGAGCACAAGCAAAGAAAACGAGGTTGCGAAGGAGACTGAGGTAGCACAAGAAACGACAGTAGAAGCAGTGCCTGAGCAATATAAAACTCAAATCACAGGACGGAAGTGACCTCCAGCACCATTCCCACAGAGATTGGCCAAATATCAGAAGGATGAGCAGTATAAGAAATTCATGGAGATGTTGAAACAAATCCAAGTGAACATTCCACTAATTGACACTTTGCGGGAGATGCCTGGGTATGCCAAAATGATGAAAGATTTAATGTCTTGCAAATTCGACTTCCAAGACCTGTCCACTGTTACATTAACCCAGACCTGTAGTGCAGTCGTGACGAGACCCATAGCTGAGAAGTTATCAGACCCAGGGAGTTTCAGAATCCCATGCACGATAGGCAGCTATGCTTTTGCTAAAGCATTGTGTGATTTGAGGGAAAGCATAAACTTGATGCCCTTGGCTATCTACAAAAGGTTAGGCATTGGAAGAGCAAGACCCACATCCACGCTACTACAACTAGCCGATCGGACAGCGAAGAGGACATCGGGTATCCTTGATAATGTATTAGTATAGGTTGGGAAGTTTGTGTTCCCAATAGATTTTGTCATTCTGGATTGCCGGGTTGACGAGGAGATTCCCATAATTTTAGGAAGACCATTCTTGACTACTGGGAGAGCTTTAATTGATTGTGAAACTGGAGAGCTAAAAATGAGACTAAATGATGAAGAGATAACATTCAATGTGCAGAAATCTATGCGGCGACCAAGTGAATTTGCTAACTGTTCTCTAATAGAAGCTGTGGATGTAATTTTGGAGGAGGAAGATGAGACCTTGCATGCTAAATACCCTCTAGCAGCCTGTCTCATAAACTTAGATGAAGCAAATGGAGAGGACATGGCGGAGTGGGTGCTGGCTCTTGAAGGCCAAAGGTTTTGGAAAAGAGCTCGAATTTGAGCCTTTGCACTTAGAAGAAAGGAAAACTTCTCCAGCTAAGCCATCGATAGAAGAGCCACCAAAGTTGGAACTGAAGCAACTACCACCTCATCTCAGGTATGCTTTCTTGGGACCTAACTCAACTTTACATGTTATCATCTCATCTGGTTTGTTAGATGTGCAGAAAGAACAGTTTTTGCAGGTATTGATTGAGTGCAAAACTGCAATTGATTGGACCATTGCAGACATTAAGGGTATTAGCCTGGCCTTCTGTATGTATAAGATTCTATTGGAAGATGGCCACAAACCATCCATAGAACATCAAAGAAGGTTGAACCCCAACATGAAGGAAGTTGTGCCAAAGAAAGGTGGATGACTGAAGTGCAAAATGATAACAACGAGTTGATATCAACAAGAACAGTCACGAGATGGCGAATTTGTATGGACTACAGAATATTGAACAAGGCAACCCGTAAAAACTACTTTCCCTTACCGTTCATTGATCAAATGCTAGATAGACTGGCCGGGAGGTCCCACTTTTGCTTTCTGGATGGATACTTAGGGTATAATCAGATCTCCAATGCTCCGAAAGATAGAGAGAAAACGTCATTCACCTGTCCATATGGCATCTACGCTTTCTGGAGAATACTATTCGGCCTATGCAATGCACCCACCACATTTCAAAGGTGCATGATGGCCATCTTCACAGATATAGTAGAAGACATAATGGAGCTCTTTATGGATGATTTCTCAGTAGTGGGAGACTCAATATTCGATGATTGCCTAAAGAATTTGAAAAGAGTACTAAAAGGTTATGTGGAGACTAATTTGGTGCTCAACTAGGAAAAGTGTCAGTTCATGGTACATGAAGGTATAGTCTTGGGGCACCTAGTGTTGAGTAAGGGCATTGAGGTAGATCGTACAAAGGTTGATGTGATAGAAAAGCTTCCACCACCCACTTCCGTCAAAGTAATAAGAAGTTTCCTTGGCCACGCCAGTTTCTATAGACGGTTTATAAAAGACTTCTCCAAAGTTTCTAACCCCTTGTGTAAATTGCTTGAAAAAGATCACCCTTTTGTGTTTTCTGATGACTGCAGGGTAGCTTTTGAGGAATTGAAGAAGAAGCTAGTGACAACACCTATCATAGTTACACCTGACTGGGGGAAACCATTTGAGCTGATGTGTGATGCGAGCGACTAAGCTGTGGGAGCAGTTCTTGGGCAGCGAAAAGATAAAGTCATGCATCCAATATACTACGCAAGTAGAACTTTGAGTGGTGCCCAACTAAATTACACAGTGACTAAGAAGGAGATGCTAGCAGTGGTGTTCGCATTTGACAATTTAGGTCATACCTGATAGGCTCGAAGGTAATTGTTTATACTGACCATGCTGCTCTCAGGTACCTAATTGAGAAGAAGGAGTCAAAGCCGCGCCTGATTCGATGGGTGCTACTGCTGCAAAAATTTGACTTGGAAATCCGTGACCAAAAGGGAACGGAGAACCAAGTGGCCGATCACTTGTCTAGGCTGGAAGGAGCTGAGAAGAGGGTTGAGGTGGAAGAGATTGTGGAGACTTTCCTGGATGATCAACTCTTAGCGACGAGCCTCGATGCTACACCATGGTATGCAAATATTGCAAATTACCTGGCAAGTGGTATTGTTCCTTATGACTTGTCTTCTGTGCAAAAGAAAAAGTTTTTTCGTGATTGTCGCATGTATTTCTGGGATGAACCATATCTGTTTAGGATTTGTCTTGACAACATGATCCGGAGATGCATTCCCGAGATAGATCAATCTTCTGTTTTGCAGGCATGTCATGCTTCACCATATGGAGGACATTTTGGGGGCGTAAGGACAACGGCTAAAGTGTTGGAGTCAGGTTTTTATTGGCCGACGCTGTTTAAAGATGCACACTTCTGGGTGAAAAATTGTGATGAGTGCCAATGGACGGGGAATATTTCTCGTCGACATGAGATGCCCATGAACCCGATCCAAGAGGTAGAAGTGTTTGATGTGTGGGGAATCGACTTTATGGGACCATTTGTTAGCTCATACAATAACAAGTACATACTTGTAGCGGTGGACTATGTCTCAAAATGGGTAGAAGCCGTCGCACTTCCTACAAATGATGTGAAGGCAGTTATTGGTTTCCTGAGAAAGAACATCTTCACCCGATTTGGCACTCCAAGAGCTATCATCAGTAATGAGGGTACCCACTTCTGCAACCAAGCCTTTGAAAAGATGTTGTAGAAATATGGCGTTCGCCACAAAGTTTCCACTCCATATCACCCACAAACGAGTGGGCAAGTCGAGGTGTCAAACAGAGAAATCAAGAGTGTTTTGACCAAAACTGTAAATGCTACTCGGGCTGATTGGGCAAGAAAGTTGGATGATGCGTTATGGGCTTACTGTACTGCATTCAAAACTCCGATTGGAATGTCGCCATATAAATTGGTGTTTGGAAAGACACGTCACTTGCCGGTGGAGTTAGAGCATAAAGCCTTCTGGGCGTTGCGATAATTAAATCTAGATGTGGAAGCCGCTGGAACTAGTATATTATAGAGTTGCATGAACTTGACGAGTTTCGGTACCATGCTTTTGAGAGTGCAAGTTCATACAAGGAAAGAATGAAACTGGTGCACGGCAAAAATATTCTTGAGCGAAATTTTAAGCCGGGAGACAGGGTATTATTATTCAATTCGAGATTGAGGTTGTTTCCGGGCAAATTGAAGTCAAGATGGTCAGGACCATTTCGTGTGGTAGAGATTCACCCTACTGGAGCCGTATAGATTGCTGCAGAAAATGACTCTCGCACGTTCAGAGTCAATGGGCACATGTTAAAATATTATTTGGGCATGGATGACGCGAAAGTAGTGTCGGTGACTCATTTGCTCGAGCCACCAATGTTGAGCGTGCCTTAAGTTCGATTACCTGCGTCGTGCCGCGACGTTAAATTATGTGCTTCATGGGAGGCAACCCATTGTAATGTTGTATTCATCATGCTGTGACGTTAACTAAGGCGCTCGTTGGGAGGAAACCCAATTCGTAGTTGATTTTTTGTGTAGTTAGAATTTTTCTTTTCATTTTTAGGAACTAACATGTTTGCAGGTGATTTCGGCAAGTCGTACGCAGTATCTTGCGTTACCTGGTCTCCAGCGAGCTGGACCAGGCGTTAAGCCATACGGCGCCAGGCATTGATCTCGCTAAGGAGATCGCCTCGCATGGGTTATAGCGAGACACATATCGCAGAATCCTTCGTGTCGCCTGCCTTTGAGCTTGCCTCGCTAGGTATGTCGCTTTCCTGAGAGCTCACGTCGTCAGGTTAGTGTTTTGCTTTTATTTTCGTTTTGTTTTGTTTTCCTTTAATTCCCCTCTTAAAAAACCCAACTTAAAACACCCACGCCTAAAAGAAATCACACTGCACGCCCTAATTTTCCTCTTCTCCTCCCACACAAACCCCACTGCTCACAAAACACACCCTCACACACTCACGCAGAACACTGCCAACCCTCCCCCCTCCACCCACATCTCCATTGAAGACAAGAAATCTTCTGCTATTTCCTTCATTTGCAACAATAATTCAAAGGCAAATCCCTTCTCTTAAACATCTAAGGTATGGTTTCTATCTCCATTCTTTGGCAATTTCGAGTTGGGTGAATGCATGACATTGGACACAAATTTTTGGGGTTGTTCTTCATTGTAACCATGTGTTTGTGTGTCCCAACTCCATGAACCCCATAGGAATAGTGTTGTTATTGTCTGAACAAGTGGTAGTACGGAACTCCTAAGCCGATTTGGGAGGGTGAGGCAATCCCTCACCCATACAAGCACTCCCATGGCACTAGTGTATGCTAAGTGTTTGTTATAATGCCTCAAAGGCATTCTTTGTCCCCATTGGAGCCCGAGTCTCCGGGATTATAAGACTAGTGCTATGTAGTTGCGCACCACTTTAAAATCTTAAGTGTGGGATGGGTCACTGGTAGCCCGATGCTTCGAATGTGGAAGAAGCACCCATGTGTCATTGCTTGATTCTCATACTAAGAAATGATGAGGTGAAGTCTGAGTAACCTGAAATTGTTGATAATCATGTGTTAAACTCTAAGTGTAGGTGGCAAGACCATGTTTTGAGAGGTTGCAATACCGCTTAAACTGATTTATGCTCACTTGTGTAGGTACAAATATGCCTCCAAGAAAAGATACCGGTAAAGGCAAAGCCACATCCACTGCTCCGTCTAAGGCTAAAGCTACTTCTGCACCTCCCCAGAAGAAGAGAAAAGGGGGGGGAAGCTACTTCCAGTCAAGGTGAAGGACTGAGAGCAGTTGCAGCTATTACAGCCACCCATTCACAACCTCAGGGCCAATGGGAATTTGGAATCAAAGGAATACCCCCACATGTTAAGGATTGGTACAAGCATTGTAGGCCAAAACATATACACGCGGAAGCTGCTATTCATGAGCATCGCTTGAAAGCCAAGTACCATGCTATTTGGAGAGGCATCAATGAGTTGGGGTTGAGCTATGTGTTACAAAACTCTGGAGAGATCAACGTCAATCTTGTGAGGGAATTTTATGCTGGGTTTGATCCAGAGGATCCTGAACAACTGATGTCGATTCATGGAAGGTTGATAGATTTTTCAGCCTCGGCAATATGCAATTTCTTAGGTGCTCCAGATGTTCCTGGGGAACACTTGGACCACTTCATAGTCCGTCCTACTTATCGAGATCTGAGACACACTCTTTGTGGTGTCAACTCTGTGGCGGCTTGGGTGCGGGATAAGAAAACCAACCGCCATAGGAAGTTCCCAAAGAAGAATATGAAGGTAGAAGCTCAAGTATGGTTGAAGTAGATCAATTCACGACTCCTACCGTGCAGCCATGATACTCTCATTAGTGGTGAGAAAACTTGTGTGTTGAATTTCTTAATGACGGGCCAAAGGGTGAATGTGGGCTACTTGATACGTTATCAGATGACCCAAGTGCGAACTAGCAAGAAAATTCACCGAATGCTCTTTGCAAACATGCTAACTCAGTACTTGAGGCAAGAAGAAGTGGAGGAGGAGAAGGAGTTCGATCATATCATTGTTCCACCCATAAGACCAACGAACCTCACAAATGTCCGGGTTAAGGAGGAGAACACCACAACTTCACTCTCAGGGGATTAGCACAATGCACGCGATGATAGCTTCATGGCCCATTTATATGAGATGACGGACTTGCAGCTTCGGATATGGAGACGGCCGGCCACTACAGAGGAAAGGGCCATATTGGAGCAGCGGTACCCGCTCAATGCTCATGCCCAACAGCTGGTTGGGATAGGTGATGGATACAGACTCCCTGAGGAAGAGGATGTTAACACACCGGAGCAGTCCGAGGCCGAGCCGGAGCAGTCAGATGATAAAGATGATAATGAGGAGGAGGAGGAAGAACAAGACGAGGAGTGGGTAGCCTCAGAGGATGAGGGCGGGGACGCAACTTGATCAGAGAGTTTTTCCTACACCCTACTCATTATTTTTCTTGTTTTGTCAATTGTGTATGCACTGAGGACATTGCATGAAATAAGTGTGGGGTGGGGACTTGTAAAACAAAATTAGTCTTGTTTTAGATATTAGTTTTTAGTTAGTGTCGTCTTAGCCGTTAAAAAAAAAGTAGAAAAAAATTAGACTCTTCTCGACGATGGATCTCCTAGACGGTTTTCTTGAGGGAATTAAGTCTAAAGAAAAAAAAACCAAAACGCTTTTCTTGTAGGTAGTGTAGTAATTCCCCCTTGGTTTTCTTTAGGCCGCGGTTCTTTTCCAAGGGTTTCATTTGAACCGGGTGTAGTTAGTTATAATTTTTAGGAGTAGAAATCACTAGGCTATGAATTGAATTACAGCGATATCTCTTAACTTTGTTATGCCTTGAGAATAGTTAGTACTCTGGTTGTGACGCTTAGGCTCAGTTTTTGACTCTAGTATAAGTACCTTAAATCATAGATTCTTAAATTTTCTTGACTGCTTTGACTGGAGTGTCGTGATAAAACCAATCCTGAGTGAGTTATATTCCATGTTTGTGTGAGGTTTGTATGTATTCAATGCATTGTATTTGATGTCTAGAACTTGCCCCGTGTGTGTGCAAAGCAAAATGGTAGTCTTGTTCGGTCTGGAAAGTGATATAGGTATTTCTTTGTTGAGCCAGATATATAGAGTTCACCCGCCTAAATGTCATATAACATAGTTAACCCCTTTGAGCCTATAATCTTATTTTTTTGGTAACCACATTACAAGCCATACCCCTTTGTTTGAATCGACCATATATTTGAACCTTGTCACCTCTCATGAGCACTTGAATTGTGATGAATTATGTAAAAGTTAAAGTGTGGGGTGGTGGTTTGGCTTTTGAGTGGAACAAATGAAATAAGGAGAAAGGTGCGCCGTTTGAAAGAAAGAAAGAAAATATGTCAATAAAAGCCACTTGGATTGAAAGAAAAAACAAAGAAGAAGAAGAACAAGAAGAAGAAAGAAAATAGCTGTATTGTATGAAAAATAATTCTTGATGGTGGTGGCTAGTGATATACTTGTGCTTAAAGAAGTATGGGGTAATATAAATTGAAGTGAAGGTGGAATTCTAGTTTAACATAAGTATGGGTTGTAGTATTAAAGTATATGTATTAAAGTGCTTAAGGGAGGTGTAGTCACTCATATCCAAATGTATCCTACCCGACCCACAGCCTACAATACAATCAATTAAAGTCCTACTTGATCCTAGACTGAATGAGCTCGATTAGTAGAGTATTACACTACGGGCAAGCCTATGGTGCATCATTTGTGGCATATGAATGTTATTTCTAATAGCGAGAAATTATTTCGTATATTGAGTTCCTACGTTCTTAAAATTCATTGTGTGTGGAACTAAGCTCTTTGTTGGGTGAGGGCACGTGATTCATAAAGGAAAGGAAATGTCATTGACATCCATGTTAGAGTAAGTAAGTGAATTGTGAATAAGGCATGGTATTTATGAGTCAAATCTTGAGGTGAGGATGTTACACCTTTGTGCTTAGACTATTTTAAAGATTCTTGGTGTGATGAGTTAAGGGAATTTCTTAAAAAGGTTGTGTCTATAAGTGTAGTTTGATTGCTCGAGGACGAGCAATGTTTAAGTGTGGGGTATTGATGTGTGGATATAATTCCATATTTTTGTACATTATTTGACTTGCATTTTGTATGCTTTAAGGATAAACTACATTTTATTTACACGTAATGGATTCTATTTTATGTGGAGGTGAATTGGAGATGAAATTAGAGCAAAAGGAATAATTAAAGTCTAAAGCGTGCTCGAAAACAGTTGAAAAGAAGAAAGAAAGAAGTGAGCAGCGGATAAATGAGAAAGCTGGCGAAGCAAGCTTAATAACTCGCGTGGGAGCAGGCTAGGTGAGGCAGGAGGCGAGGTCCACCTCACGTTAATGCTGGCGACGCCAGGTCTGGAGAGAGGTCCTGCTCGTGTGAAGCCTCGCGAGGAGAGGTTTGTGGCGCACACACTCCGAACTTTGAAGGCTTATTTCGTCTCCTGATTTGACTAGGAGTTGGCCTATGTCGTTTAGGTCATTTCCTACACATATAAATAGACATAAAATGCCACTTTTGAAGGCGTTTTGTAACCTGAGGCAAGGATAGCTCGTGAAACAACCGTTGGGAGTTAGAATCATTGATTTCTACATCCTTTCATCTTTACTTTGTAATTTAATTATGCAAAACATCTGAGATATTGTTACTATGAGTATGACTAGCTAAACTCCTAATCTAGGGTTTTGATGGAACCTATTGGAGGATGATTTTCCTATTATGTTAATATAGATTTGCCATAGTACTTTCTCTATTTGTTCAACTATATTATTGTTGTTGTTGATTGAAGGGCCCTCAATCGACTGTGCCTATTTAGTGTGTATTACTCAGGAGAGAGTGTATATTTAGGTAATTATTGAACAATATCACTCCTAACGTATATGAGGGATCAATACGGAGGGTTTAAAGGTGGGATTAGGGATAACAAAAACTTGGTGCTATCCGAGTAAGCCGTATTTAATGCCAGCTAGCATAATTCGGGAAAATATATCTAGTAAATTGTTGTAATTACTCGGGAGAGAATTACGATACTCAGAGCGTTCATGATCGGTATAGAAGACTTAGGCAAATTTATAGAAAATATAGGGGAAAGGATTCCGACAATAGGGGAAATCATAACCTTAGATCATTCCAATTCTTGTCTACAACCCGTTCATAGTTAGTTATTAATTATTGCATTTTCATTACGTGATATTTAGTTAGTAAACCTCAAATTTGTTACTTAAATATTTCTGAAGATTGATTGCTGAATTTGTGTGAGTCTAGTAGATGTGTTTAATAGGTTAATTCCCTATGGGATTCGACTACGGACTTATTAACCGGTATATATTTGCAACGACCGCTAAGTCCTTTTTACAAGGCATAGTTGGGCGTGATAAGTGACCTTTATCATTCTTCATTCCCTTTCATTTGTTACTTTCCTCCACTACGTTAAAGCATGTTAACGTGTCTTCTGATGCTGGTGAGGGGAGTCGTGTTGCCCCCTTGGCAGTGGTGTTCCCCTCCCATGGGGAGAGCGTTCATGCCACCGTTGAGGATGAAACCTTCTAGTCGGTGGAGGAGATAATCCCACGCAACCCTGATTGCAGATTTGATTTCACCAAATCACCAGAGGCCGTACCTGGAGCTTTTCGATCAGTGATGACGGTGAAGGAATTAGCGGAGCTTAAGGCCAAATTCGGCCTTCCCAATCATATCGAGTTGATCCTGGCCGAGGGGGATACGGTACAGGTCCACCTTCTTGGTATTACGCCCTCTCCGCCTACCCCTTCCAAGTTGGCTATTCCTTTCCCCTCCTCCCACTGGTGGAGGAGTTCTGTCGTCACTATGGTGTTTGCCCTGCTCAGCTCGCACCATACATCTATAAAATTATAAAGATGCTCATCAAGTTTACTGAGCTGGACGGGGTCTAACTGACACTGTGGCACTTAATTTACCTATTCGCTCCTAGAGTTTATAGGGGAACGATGCTGAGACTTCGCCATCGAGGGGGGAAATGCTTGGTGGTGAAGATGGATGATAAGGCCAGTCGTCAATTTTGGTTCAACTTCTTCTTTGTTAGAACTGAGGACATTGTTGCCAATGTCAATGGCTTTCTTGAGGCTTGGAACTATACTCGTAAGTTCTTTGATTTCTCCCCTGTGTCCGGTCCTGAATTTTGACTTCTCGCCTTCTTCTTTTTTAGCTAAAACCTTGCCTCCTTCTTTGGACGCTCATATTTCCGACTGGGTCGAGCGGCTCATCCCTCACATCGTAGGGATTCGTGAATGGCCAAGTTTTTTCAAGAAATTTGAGCCTGCTCTCCCTTCGACTTGTAATTTCCTTTCTTTGATCGTCGCCGCTCCATTTCCTATTATGTACGGATTCATTTTGCTACTTAATATTGTAATTTTCTTAGGTAGGGGTTCTCTTAGGAGCCGAGCACCAGTGCCTTCTTTTCAAAGGGCGGCTATTGCCTCCTCGACTTCGGCTCCTATTGCGGCTACTGCGTCTTCCATACCGATCTCGGCCTCTGCCTTCGTAGCTCGGGATCTTGTCTCCATTCCTTCTGTGACTCCTACCCCCCAACTTTATTCGTTAGTTGATAAGGACATTATCTCTCCTGATGATGGTGGTTTGATGCCTCGTAAGAGGAGGGTCGTGGATATAGGTGGAGAGAGGCCGACAACAGTTGATGTGGGAGATTGTGGCCTGGTCCTTCGTGAAATGGCCACAGTGTATATTGGAGAGAGCCCAGAGGCAAGTCCCGAGGCCCCTTACTTGGAGGATACGACCATACATCCTGTGGGGGACGCGATCGAGGGCGTTGTGAGCAATGACGGCCCTGCCCTTTTGAGGCGCGAAGAGACCTCATCTTCTGCGGTCGCGACAGTCGTGCCTTCTTCGATTGATGATGGAAGGAAGGTTGTTGCTAAGGAGGATGTTGGATCTGAATCTGACATGGATATAGATGAGTTGACGATGATTGATGAGGGGCTTACTCAACTCGAAGTGAGGTTGGAAGGGGGTTCAAGGACTATTGCAATCCCGATGGATCGTAATCTTCTTGTGAACACCAAGGAGATAATCCCCTCCCTTGGCCCTCTTTGTTCTAAAATTGAGGGTACGACCCTCAAGACTATAGATGACAACACTGTGTCAAATAACATTGCTGGTCTTTCCCTTCAGGTAAGTACATTTGCTATCCGTTATTTTCCTTACGTTTTGTTCTTTTGTAGGCTCTAACTTTTCGTTTTCCAGACGGTCATCCTGGAGATTGAGAGTGCTCGTAGGGAGCAGCGACATAAATATATTTATGTAAAGTTGAAGGATAAATACTTTAAATTCCTTGAGAAGTACCGGAAGCTTCAATGTCGGCTCGGCGAAAGAGGCGATGTGCACCAACTAAGGGAGGATTTGAAGGAAAGAGACGAGGAACTGGTGCGGGTAGTGGGTAAGTGCATCGTTCTGGAAGGGATGTTATGGAGCAAAGAGGAAGAGATCGATCTTAGCAGGGGGTAGAAGCCAAATGCAGTGATCTCCAGGCTTAAGTAGTCTTACTGCGAGGTCAGCTTCAGGAGTGTCAATTCAGGGCAGAGGCTCTTAGTGGGGAGGTCGCCGAGAAGACGAAGGGGCTTGAGAAGATGGAGTCCGCTCGGTCAGAGGCTTTGAGGAAGGCGGATTCCCTTGAGGTGGTGATCCGAACTCTCCGTTCCGAGTGAGAAAATGATTTAAAAATGGCAAGGCTTAATGAAGAGTGGCTCGATGAAAGGATTGGGGAGTTGGAGAAAGAGACCTCTGATCTTTACGATCAGGTTGCTTCTCTGGAGGCCGATAAGTCCAAACTACTTGAACGACCTTCTTCATCTGCGACTTCTGGCTTCCCCAACATTCCTTGTGACTTGTACAAAGAGTGGATTCACACCAAAGCCGGACTGGATGTGCTTCGCGAGTTGCATGTAGCAGGTTTTGTTTTTGCTGCAGACTTCAAGGGTGCTCGTGTCAATGCTCGCGAGGCTTGGATTGCTTGTGGTTATGCTCCGACTACTACTCATCCTGGTGAGAAAGATGAGGGCAATGAGGATGCTATAGATCGCCTCGAGGACGAGGCCTGATATGATTCCATATACCCTCCGGGCGAGGATAGAGAGGGCATTGGTGGCCGAGACAATGAGGGTATCAGTGGTCAGGGTGGTGATGTCGTTGAAGGCCGAGCTGGCGAGGGCATTGAAGGTCGTAATGGCGATGACCAGTAGTTTTCTTTTTGACTTTTTTGCATATTTTTGCCGGCATCTTCAAGAGCCTTTGTAAACAATTTAAGTATGAAATATCAAATTTGTTCCTTGCATCTTCTTCCATTCCTGTGGTTTGTCTCATGTACTTGTATATTTTTTGCTTTTGTTGTTTGCTCATTTCGCTTTTTGTCCTTCCTATTGTTGTTGTCTTTTAGCTGGCCGTGGCCTTGGAGCCGAATATTCATGGGTCATTTAGCCCCTTGTTTATATAGGTCGAGTGCGTTTCTTCGTTGAGATTTGGCCGAGGGCCGGTAGGTGTTTGTTCGAGCGAGGTCGAACATAGCCTTTTCATATTCGTGGCCGAGGGCCGATAGATGTTTGTTCGAAGTTGGTCGAACATAACCTTTCATTAAATCGCGGCCGAGGGCTGGCAGGTGTTTGTTCGAGCTTAGTCGAACATAACCTTTCGTTAAATCGCGGCCAAGGACCGGTAGGTGTTTGTTCGAGCTTAGTCGAACATGATCTTTTGTTAAATCATGGGAGAGGGCCGGTAGGTGTTTGTTCGAGCTTGGTCAAACATAACCTTTCGTTAAATTGCAGCCGAGGGACGATAGGTGTTTGTTCGAGCTTGGTCAAACATAACCTTTCGTTAAATCGCGGCCGAGGGCCGGTAGGTTTTTGTTTGAGCTTGGTCGAACATAACCTCTCATTAAATCGCGGCCGAGGGCCGATAGGTGTTTGTTCGAGCTTGGTCGAACATAACCTTAATACGAAAAATATGTCTTGATAAACGTAAGATTCTTATTACTTCAACATTGTTGCTTTGGTTATATACTTGGAGAAAGTTACAGATTTTGGGTGTTGGCTGGTGTTCCATTCCCAGTCCCAATCTACCTGGTCCCTTCATTGTTTGACTTAGAGAGTATTGAGGAGTCGAGCAATGAAAAAGTAACAACGGTCCCTCCACGTACTTCGACTCGAAGTGTTCCCTTCGCCGCCTCGTTAAAAACCTCCTTAAGAAAACCCAAATGGGACAAAACTCAAGTGAAGGAAAAAGAGTACGACTTGGGGGACACTTTTTCTCTCAGAAGCTGAAATATTTGAGGTGGCTGATGTTCCAATTGTTTGGTAGTTACTTTCCTTCCATTGTCTCTAGTTGGAATGAATCCTTGTTTGCTTTGGCTATGATTTTGTACGGACCATCCCAGTTTGTTCCCAGCTTGCCTTCCTAAGGGTCGTTGCTCGCTTGAGTTTTGGCTTTCCGCACGTGGTCCCTGAATTTAAGTGGCTGGACCTTTGCTTTCTTGTTTTAATAGCGTTCTGCTTGTTGTTCTTGGACGACCATTCTTATTTACACCATATCTCTTCGTTCATCAATTTTGTCGAGTTCCTGTCTTCTGCTCTCATCGTTACTCATACCACTTTAGTGGGAGTACCTTCGGCTAGGTTCTCCGACTTCGACCGGTATTACTGCCTCAGTCCCATAGAGTGTATGACATCTTTCCTATGCTCGTCTTCGGGGTTGTTCGATAGGACCATGATACTTATGGTAGTATTTCCGGCCACAGTCCCTTGGCGTCCTCGAGCTTTTTCTTCATGTTTTTAGTATGGACTTGTTGGAGGACTCTGCTTGCCCGTTACCCGCTGGGTGATATGGGGTTGAGAGTATCCTCTTGATATGCCATTTCTCGAATAATTCGGCGGTTTTCTTTCCCGTGAACTGGGTCTGTTGTCACAGCTGATCTCCTTAGGCGGGCCGAATCGGAAGATGATATTTCTCCATATAAAGTTAATTACCTCTTATTCCTGTATTTGGGCGAATGCTCCTGCTTCCACCCATTTAGAGAAATAGTCAGCTAAAACCAAAATGAATTGTACATTACCTCGCCTTGTTGGGAGGGGCCCCACGATGTCCATTCCCTATTTGAT
Source organism: Nicotiana tomentosiformis (assembly GCF_000390325.3). NCBI lineage: Eukaryota > Viridiplantae > Streptophyta > Magnoliopsida > Solanales > Solanaceae > Nicotiana > Nicotiana tomentosiformis. The sequence goes on along the minus strand of NC_090815.1, from coordinate 12,368,184 downwards.
GAACAACTAGGGGAGGTAACTAAGTGAAGGTGCTCACCTGCTTGGTGAATCAATGGGGCGTACTTTTGGCACTGTTCGCATTTCCTCACGAAGTATACGACATTATTTTTCATGGTAGGCCAATAGTATCCCGCCGTATGAGGCATCTGACTAGTGCTCGATTGCCGGAGTGAGCACTGCAGTGGCCTTCATGGACTTTTGTGAGGACGTGGTGGGTTTGGTTCGGGCACAAACATTTAACCAGAGGGCCGCCGTAAGTCATCTTGTACAAGTCGCTATGAAGGAGATTGTATCTGGCCTCTTGCATTATTAGTTTCTTAGATTCTTTCTTGTCATTTGGGAGTGTGTCGTCCTGCAAATAGGCGATAATAAGATTCCGCCAATCCCAAGTTAAGTTTATGGTTCTTACCTCGATTTGGTCTAGTGATGAGTTGAGGAGGTGGACTATGCTTTTATCCACAATCGTGATGATTTGGGTAGCTGCGATCAATTTGGCAAGGTGGTACGCTTCGGCATTCTGCGCCCGTGGAATCTGGTTGAGCTGGTATTTATCGAACTCATGTAGTAGCTTGCAGATCTCGATCTGGTATTTTTGCAACCTTTGTTCCTTTATTTAGAAATTCCCTATGACTTGGTTGACTATGAGTTGGGAATCACAGTGGAGTTTCAACCATTTCACCCCATACTTGAGTGCTAGCCTCAACCCTGCAATTATGGCCTCATACTCAGCCTCATATTTAGTCATATCTAGACACCTTATGGACTAGCAAATTACTTTGCCTTTAGGGACCTCGAGTACGAGTCCTAGTCCGGACCCTGATACGTTGGATGCGCCATCAATGTATAGGACCCATAGGTCTTGTGTTTGGAGGGAAACTTGGACCGCTTCCCTTTCGACTTCAGGCATTAGTTTTGCACTAAAGTCGGCAAGAACCTGTGACTTTATCGTCGTTCGCGGCTAGTATATGATATCATGCTTGCTCAGCTCGATGGCCTACTTGACCAGCCTCCCCGATAGCTCGGGTTTATGCAAAATGCTCCTCAGGGGAAAGGTTTTGATGACCGAGATGGGGTTGCACTAGAAATAGGGTCTAAGCTTTCGTGAAGCTATAACCACTGCCAGAGCCAATTTTTCGAGGAGTGGGTACCTTGTCTCGGCGTTGACGAGTGTTTTGCTAATATAATAGATAGGAGATTACGTACCTTTGTTTTCGCAGATCAGGACTTCACTTACCGCTACTTCAGAGACGACTAGATAGATGGGGAGCTGCTCTACAGGTTCGAGCTTTGAAAGTAGGGGTGGTGATGATAGGTATTCCTTTAGTTCTCGTAGAGCCTGGATGCACTCGGGAGTCCATTCGAGACCGTTGTCCTTTTTGAGTATGCCAAAATATTTGTGACATCTATCAGACGACCGCGAGATGAATCTCAATAGGGCGGCGATTCGTCCAGTCAACCTTTGGACTTGCTTCTTGGTAGTCAAGAGCTCTGGTATCCCCTCGATACCTTTGATTTGTTCTGGGTTGACCGCTGCGATACCAGAAAACCCAAAAACTTTCCCGAGGCTACGCCAAACGTGTATTTCTCGGGGTTTAGCTTCATTTCGTACCATCTTAGTATGTCGAAAGCTTCCTTCAAATTATCGATGTGATCCTATGCCTTTTTGGACTTGACTAACATTTCGTCTATATATACTTCCATGGTCTTTCCGAGCTGGTCTTTGAACATCTTTATCACTAATCTTTGATATGTAGCCCCCGCGTTCTTCAGACCAAACGGCATGACCCTATAACAATATGTTCCTTGGTGGGTGATGAACGTGGTCTTCTCTTGGTCTTTTTCCTCCATAAGGATTTGGTTATAGCCTGAGTGTCACGACCCAAAAATCCCTCCGAGAAAGTCATGATTTCACCTAGTAACTAAAATTAGGAAAGCCTAACACATACTGGCCACTAATGGAATTTAACTAACTTAATTGCATTAAATTAAATAATTTCCGTAAAAAAACATAGCTAACCAACCTCAATTACAAAATCCCAAATCCAATAGTACAAGTCACAAGCCTTTCTAAGAGTAACTATATATAAGGAGTACATCATTGTTCCGAAATAATAGGAGACAATGGAAATAAAATACAACTGAAGGTGATTTCGGGGCCTATGAACGTCGAATAGGTATACCTTGAAGTCTCCAGCAGCGCAGACATAGGTCTCCAACCAACTCGATCATAAGTACCTGGATATGCACAAAAATGTGCAGACGCGTAGCATGAGTACACCGCAGCGGTACCCAGTAAGTATCAAGCCTAACCTCGGTAGAGTAGTGACGGGGCCAGGTCAAGACGCCTACTGGACAAGAACACCTGTGCAAGATATGACATAAAACTAACAAGGAAGGAATATCAATATAAGGCCAACAACAGTTAACCACCTCATGAAATCAACAAGCCAAGAAGTTCTCTCGTCCGTTAAGGGCCATTGCCCAATTGTAAGCGTAGATAGTGTCATCCCTCCAAACACTCCTCATTCAATACGATAATGTGACTCCCAAGTCTAAAACCCTCATCTCAGCCAGTACAAGTAGTCCAAATGGCAACTCATCACGGAACCACATAGATTCTCTCCCAGCATTGTCCGTAAACCCAACCAACAATAACTCAGATAGGCAGAAAAATAAAAGGAAATCAAGACACAAGTACTATCTAGCAAATATAACAGATACAACAACAAAAGTACAATTTCATTAACTTATCCCACAGAGGGAAAACAAAACACCAAATAACAAAAGAAAGGGTATTCTACATAACATCCACTGCGGCGTGCAGCCGGCTCCCAAATATATCATTTCACATAGGAATACTCGTCGAGCCAAAGTGCTCGATTTCAGTGATCACATGAATGCCAATATCAAGCACAATAGAGTGCATAATTATAATTGTGGGAAAAATAATTAGAAGTAATACAACATGGAGGTAAGCAAGCACAACTAAGGTGCAATGAGCAAATCAGCATTACGAGGGTCATCTTGCCCATATCGCCACAAGGCCTGAACAGAATTACAACACGGGTGAAAATAATCATACAACCTCACAATCCATCACAACATAAGAGAGGAGCACATAACATAGACCGGGGTGCAATTAATCTGCCCGGTAACATAACCATGATATCAACTCCACAAGAGTACCCAAACCTGATCCAGTATGGAATAAACATTCTCTTTGGGCTTTCAAATAGCCCCCAAACCAATTTCGATCATTCCCAAACAGGTAAATATCCTTCCAAAAGTCCATAGCAATCTATACATAATGTATGCCGTTAATTATCCCACACTCAACATTTCTTCACAATTCGCAATTAAGATATAGTCTGCCTATGAGGACATCCACCTCCGAAACCTCATGAACACTAGAATCTCCATGCTCGATCTCAACTGCAACTAAGCTACTCAAATGGCTATTAAATAACTCACACTTCATCACCTTACGAAAACACCCACATAGATCTTCTATATCGCGTAACCAAACCTGAACTTCAAAAGCCCCCAGAACCCGAAGATCACCGTACCACTAGCCAAGCATCCGCAACCCAAATCACAAGGTGCTTTCCTAAAATGCATGCTCTTTACATGTGATATCCAATAATGCCAGCATCCTATTGGCTTCTGATATCCATCCAGGAGGAAACCATAACTTACAACATATTTCTTATGCTCGTAGCAAACAGTCGACTCAAGCCGTGGCCGACACCACCGAGAGTTTTCTGAGACCCGCCCGCACGTAACTAAGCCATCAGGACTGAATTTCCCCAACTCAACTGAGTCACGCAAATCGTTCGACCCAAGAGTACTATATTCCCTTGCTGGCCTAACTCTACCGAGCTGGTCCATTCCCTTAGATACTCCTCGATTTTTCCTCGGAGTAACACTTCTCCCTATCGATACACTACAATATTGAAGCCAAAGTTCAATACAGAAAATCCTAGCACGAACCACGTAGCCTAGAAGCTCTCAAACCACTGTATTTCATCTTAAGCATCCCATAATCCCGCAACGGAGATGCCCACGCAGACCTCCTGTGAATCTGAAGTTATTTCTTTGACCTCTCTGATACTGAAATGTAGGATTATTAAGGAGGCAAAAATACCGCAAGTCCCAGCCTTATACCATGCAAATGTCAAATCTTAAACATATACAATTTTTGGGGAACCTTTGAATACCACATATATACATATCAGGCCAAAACTGATATAACACATGACCCTGCAATCTGATCGTTAATAGTGGACTCCCTCGCTTGGCGCGAAGCCATAAGGCACAACATCCGATGATCCACAATGCTAACTTTCACAGCTCGTACAACACCAATCATAAGACACCTCAAGTCATCTACTAAGCGCATGTTCATCCTCGTGACAGTCAAACTCGCTTCTTCCAGTGCCTAGAATGCTATTATGCACCTTCCACTAAGTAGAAATCTCGTAAAAACCACATAGTCATTATTATCATCAACTATCCTCACATCAACATCCACCTCGTGACCCTGCCACGATCGTGACGATTAAGCAACCAATTAAAACTTCTCGAGCTCGTACTTATCAACCAGATGCCAGAACCCCATGCACCCCATGTGAACAACATAATGATCTCTCAATACCTCCGCATCCTCAGTCTGGACGACACATTAAAATAATGTTTGAGCATCCCTAGATCCCTCATAGCCCATGCGCAGCATCGCGAACCATCGTCGCACAGCTGATACCGAGTGTGCAATATCATACACGTGTGGATGCAAATGAATATGAGATATATGTTTCAAGATGAATCAATGTCGCACGATTAGGAATGAAAGAAGTGGAATTTTCTAATAGTTTCAGTAGCCTCTCGAAGATAAGTACAGACGTCTCTGTACCGATCCGCAAGACTCTACTAAACCTGCTTATGACTCGTAACACCTATGAACCTAAAGCTCTGATACCAACTGTCACGACTCAAAAATACCTCCGAGAAAGTTGTGATGGCACCTAGTATCTAAAATAAGGTAAGCCTAATACATACTGGTCACTAATGGAATTTAACTAACTTAATTGTAATAAATTAAATAATTTTCGTAAAAAAAAAACATAGCTAACCAACCTTAATTACAAAATCCCAAAACCGGTAGTACAAGTCACAAGCCTTTCTAAGAGTAACTATATATAAGGAGTACATCATTGTTCCGGAATAATAGGAGACAATGGAAATAAAATATAACAGAAGGTGACTTCGGGGCCTGCGAATGTCGAACATGTATATCTTGAAGTCTCCAGCGGCGCAGACATATGTCTCCATCTAACTCGATCATAAGTACCTGGATCTGCATAACAATATGTAGAAGCGTAGCATGAGTACACCATAGCGGTACCCAGTAAGTATCAAGCCTAACCTCGGTAGAGTAGTGACGGGGCCAGGTCAAGACGCCTACCGGACATGAAAACCTATGCAGGATATAACATAAGACTAACAAGGAAGGAATATTAATATAAAGCCAACAACAGTAAGATTTTAAATCACCATTAATAATGAAAATAAGGGGAGCACGAATGGCAACGAGAACATCCAAGTAAATAAGCAACAACATAGTTGAGGTACAGATAAAATATGAATGTATTCAAGTAAAGGAAACCGATGGCAAAACAGTCGATCAAATCATTTCAAATGCACTAATTTCAATTAGAATATCCCCGAGTATCACATCTTGTAATCTCAGATTATATGTCACAACTTTCAAATCTTACACACATGGCACATTGTGCCCATATTTTCCAAATCACTTTCGCACGACACGTACCATGTATCTTGTACTCGTATCAAATACTAATTTTAAATATTCAGGAGATTTAATCTCATACATTAAAGTATAATAACAACCTAGTATACAGTAGGAAATCAATTGAGAAGATGAGTTTATTTTAGAAATCATCTGGGTGTAGGAAATAATATTTTCAATTAAAATAAAGCACTGGATAGCCACTAAATTAAATTTAGAGTTTGTTAAATAAAAATATAACAACGATCCATAAGTAGGATAAAATATTTAGATAGGATGAGGAGTTTAATTTCAGAAATCAATTAAAGTGAAATGCGACTACTGTTAAGAATAATAAAGTACGTTAAAAAATCTTTTACTTAAAAGCCAATATGTTACCAACAATGCAATCCTCGAAATCAGTAAATCCAAAAATATTCGTCCTCAGAATCTCATACGATAAGTAATGAAAGCTAACATAATACAACAGTGAATACAACACACACAATCCATTGCGGCGCGTAACCCGACCAAAAATATAAACTTTAAACAAATCCGTTGCGGCGCGCAACCCGACCCCTCCATATTATCAAATGTCAATATCATAATCCATCCTTATTCCGCCATTTCATCATTTTTATTTCTGTTGTGGCGTGCAACACGCTCCCACAAGTATTATTATTTTCAATACTGTTGCGGCGTGCAACCCGTTCCCATACATATAATTATTTTCAATATTGTTGCGGCATGAACCCGTTACCACAAGCAACATAAATTAAGCAATTACAACCAACTACGGCGTACCATAAAATCAAAAGAAATAACAAGGCTACACAAAGAAGTCACAACGGATGAAACAATTACACGATAACTCACGAAATCAATAACAAGGAATAACAATCCATAAATCAAGACACAATTTATGAAAATCATTTAACAGTTAAGGCTTGTAGTAGATAACGTACGAATTAAACAAATAATTAAAATCAACAATTACCATATAAGGATGAACTTCACCACGAAAGATGGAACATGTACTAATAACTTCAAGTAAAGCACGTAAGAGCAATCCTAATGACAAAATATATGACATGAAATGATAAATACCATTAATTGTATGAAAGAAGCCTAACGGTCTAATCCAGTCAAATGCCACATATAAGTCAGTGTATACACTAGTCACCTTATGTACACGTCTTCCACATAATTCAAACAATATCATCAGTCCAAAGCCTAAGGGGTAGTTTTCGCCACACAAAGTTAGGCAAGATACTTACCTTTACGAAGTTAGGCCGATACTCTAAAATGGCCTTCTGGCATGAAACGACCTCCGGATGACTCAAATCTAACCAAAATAATTTCATAAAATAATTAAAATTCATAGCAAAAAATTTCGGGTAATAAAACGTCGACTTTAAATTTTACATTAAAAGTCAACTCGAAAGTCAACTCGGTGCCCACATCTCGAAACCTGATAAAATTTTATTAAATACGAACATACATTCCGATACGAGTCCAACCATACCAAAACTATCAAATTCTGATATTGAATCGCCCTTTAAATCTTCATTTTATATATTTGAAAGATTTTCCAAATTTCCATTTTCTTCCATCCGATTCACAAATTTATGACAGCAATACGGATGAAATCATGAAATACAATCACTTTCGGTTAAGGAACACATACCAAAATCAAATTCATGAAGAATCCTTCCAGAATTGCCCAAAACCGAGGTCCAAAACTCTATAAATGGGTAAACATGGAAAACCCCCGAATATATGATTTTGTCCAGGTTTGATCGCACATGCGGTCATCTTGTCACATCTGCGACCTCCGCTTCTGCGATACCAATCGTGCTTTTGCGTAAAAAACTTGGCTCAACTACCCTCGCACCTGCGGAAATATTCCACTTCTGCGATGTCGCAGGCGCGAGGCTATTTCCCGCTTTTGCGAGACCTTCCGCTCATGCGTCTCCATTCATCGCACCTGCGATGTCGTAGGTGCCCACAATTGCTCGATTCTGCGAGCTACTTCCTTCTAGTCCACCTTCACTTCTGCGACTAGTGTGCCGCATATGCGGGCTCACATCTGCAACCAGCCCTCTGCAGATGCGGACGCACCAGAACATGCCTGCCCAGCCTTAACTAAAAATGATCCCATCAATTCGAACCTCGTCCGAAACTCACTCGAGCCGCTCGGGACCCTGTCCGAATATACTAACAAGTCTTATAACATAACACATACCTACTCGAGGCCTCAAATCACATCAAACAACGTCAAAATTACAAATTGCACTTCGAATCGAACTTATGAATTTTTAAATCTTCCAACTTCTATAATTTGCGTCAAAACATATCAAATCAATCCGGAATGACTTCAAATTTAGCACACAAGTCATGATTGATATAATAGAGATATTAAAATATTTGAATCAAAATTCGAGCCCGATATCATCAAAGTCAAACTCCCGATCATACTTATAATATTTTCAAAACTTCAACTTTCCGATTTTTACCAAAATGCTCCAAATTATACTACAGACCTCCAATTCCAAATATGGGCGCACGCCTAAGTCCGAAATCACCATACGAAGCTATTGAAATCATCGAAACACCATTCCAGAGTCGTCTATACAATAGTCAAATATCCGGTCAACTCTTTTCACTTAACCTTCCAAAACAAGAATTGTTCTTCAAAATTGATCCCAAATTGTCCAAAACATGAACTCGACCACACACATAAGTCATAATACATTACGAAGCTGCTCTAGGTCTTAAGATACCGAATGGGATGCTAATTTTCAAAACGACCGGTCGGGTCGTTACACTGAGTAAGCATCCAAGAAACTCAATAATTCGTGCCCGGTTGTTGCGTCGATGAGTTGGTCGATGTGGGGTAATGGGAATGTATCCTTCGGACATGCTTTGTTCAAGTCTGTAAAATCCATGCACATCCGCCATTTCTCATTTTTCTTTTTGACTATCACTATGTTGGCGATCCACTTAGAGTACTTCGACTCATTGATAGAGCCATTCTCTAACAATTTTTCCACCTCCTCACGGACTGTATCGTTGATGGCGGGGTCGAATTTATGCCTGACCTATATTACTGGAGGGGTTGAAATGGGTCGACGTTTAATTTGTGTGTGGCGATTTCCCTTGGGATGCCTGACATATTTGAATGGCTGAAGGTAAACAAATCTGCATTAGTCATTAAGAATTGAACGAATTTACCTGTTTCCCAGAGTTTGTAGCCGATATAGGCATTTTTGCTATAGTCATTGAGGTCCAATCGAACAGGGTCGAGGTCTTGTCGAATCTACAGCCTTGACCATTTCGGGATCCATGATGACATCCCAGGTTTCTCCTTGCGTCGACCTCGACCCTATTGATTGCTATGCCTCTTTTTCCTTGTGTTTTTTCTGTTGGGTTGTCGTGTTGTCTAAGGAAATGCGGTAGCATTCCCAGGATGGGGCACTGTTCTCCACTTACGCTGAATATTCCCCATGGTATTGGGAATTTAATTACTTGGTATAGGCTGGAGGGGATGGCTCTCGTGGCAGGTATCTATGGTCGCCCAACTATGGTGTTTACGTAGTGGCCTGGTCTATGATGTGGAAGGTCATCTCCAGAGTCACACCGCCGGCCAAGACAGGGAGTGTAATTTCCTCGGACGTTCGCTCAACTTTGACATCAGACTCATCGAAGATTATACTTTCTTCGAGTCCATCGTACCGTTCGGGGCTGATAGACCTCTTGAACTTGTGAGTGATGGTGTACTTTAAGCCATTGATAGAGGCATCATCGCTGCCGTCAATGATCATGTTGATAGTGCGGGTTGCTGATGGTAGCTTAGGCGGGCCTTAGTGTTCACATCCTCTGGTGAAGTTGTTTCTCCCCTTGTCGCTTAACAACTCTTTGAGGTGTCCCTGTCGCAACATGTTTACGAATTCTCGTCTAAGGGCGATGTAATCTTCTGTTTTGTGCCCACATTCCTGGTGGAGTGTTGCGACCAAACACACTCACGCAAGTATACGTGGTCGTCAAGTAATATAGTAATGAGTAGAGTATCGTTCCCACGAAGACTTATGATTAACTTTTGACTAACTCAAACTTAAATAACTTATCGATTCAAGCGATTTCTCACAAAATAGATAATTTTCTAATTTACTACCTAAAAACTATCAAGTAATGAAATACTAAAGATCAACCACAACACTTAAATGATTTCGAATAACAATCAATAGGAGATAATATTCCAGGGTCACGGGTTATCTAACAATCATGTTGCATTCTTAGCTTAAAATAACTAATTGATTTATCTGGATTGTTGATTGACAGGATTGATATTACTCATAAGAATCTGTCAAGTTCTTACTCGCCTATTCAAGCTAACTTAATGCCTATATGTCTATGGAATTAAGATTAACAAGAATGCATTTACACTTCCTGTATTTCAACCGAGCAAGACAATTAGGTATATTTCTATCCTAATTGCGAATCCGTTCCCCGATGTCCGAGTTTAAGAACTTGCTCTATTTAATTCTATATGCAATCTAGAATTCTCACTTTCGAGTTCAACTCTAGATTCGTAGATAGTAATTCATTGTTAGCTACTCAGCAAATTAATTAAAAACAGAATTAAATAAACAACCCAATATGATAAAATCAACTTTGTCAAATTAAACTTCAAACATCAACATTCATGTATCGTCCATGACCCTAGAATAATAGAGTTCTTAGCCACTCATGTTCATGCAATCATCAAATAATTCACAAGAGTGCATAAGAATCAATAAAAGAAGGAAAAATAAGAACTCAAGATGAATTTCGTGGTTCCCCAACTTTGTCGTGGATTTTTCCCCCTTCCCAATATGTTAGATGCCCTAAAAGAGGCATTTTTGGCTTATATATTGCGTACAAAAGTCGTGGGCCAAAGTTCTCCTATTCCTAATCCGACTCAGCTTCAGGGATTGATGCTGGGGTGGATGCGTCGCATCCACCTCGTCCTCCACTTCTCAGCTTCGCATGCTAGGGTGGATGCGTCGCATCCACCCTTTGTTCCTCCATCTCAGCTTTGCCCATGTGCGGATGTTAAAGCGGATGCTATGGGCCGACTTCACTGCTAAGGGTGCACGAAATCTGATTTTTTCTCTAGATTGGATGCGACGCATCCAACCCCTCTTCCTCTAGCTAGAGCACCTTTTCTTCATATTTTTGCACTCCAAACACCCTAAATTATCACACACAACTCAATTAGTCATAAGACCAATAATTAAACCATGTTGGGCATTTTAAAGATCAAATAGTATCAAAATGCGGTTAAAACATGGGTAAAGTAACATCAATACATATCGAAATATGCCCAACATCACCACCCCACACTTAAACCTTTGTTCGTCCTCGAACAAACCATCACTATAGTAGACGAAACAAAATTAAGCTCTTATCATTCAAAGCACACTACACCTATGACCATGGTCATTTGCTATAATTAGGCTCTAGAATATGCATCACATACACTTCCCTTTACTTATGTCATTCTTTTAAAAATATTCAAACAAAGACAACATGCTCACAACAATCCTAACCTCAAAAACTGACTCAATGTCACAATGCACTCATGGCTTGAACACCCAACATCATAGAGAGGTCTAATAACGTTACCTATCCCTCGTGAAACCATGTCCCCTCACAACAAGAACAAGAGAGCGAGTTCAATCCACATATTCGAATCTCATGATCAAATATATTTTAATGACTCACATATATCAAAGAAAATCGCTCACTCTCACAAAGAAGTCATATGCATGCAATTGGTACCATAGGCTTGCCCTTAATGTAAATCTCTACTAATGTAAGCTCGCTCGATCTAAAATCAATTAGGACTTTTTCATGGTTGTAATGTAGGCTAAGGGACGGGTAGGATATATTTAAGGAATAGTGACTCACCCTCCTAAGCACTTTAGTACATCACAAAATTACTTTAAGCGTATTTTCTTCAACACCACTTCAATTTCACAAACAATATCACCCCCAAAACAGTCCCTTTTTCTTTAAGCACTACTTTAGCTCATACCCACTAGCAAGAACAATACAATAATTTATTCATTCCTATTTTTCTTTTTATCTTTTTTTTTATCGTTTTCAATTTTCGCTAGTGGTGTAGTATTTTACAAAACAAGTGCATCTTTCTTTCTTTCATTGGTTCCACTCAAAAGTCACCCCACACTTAGTCCCTTCTTACTTATTTTAGCGCTCATCTAACAATTAAAGTGCTTTAAGAGGTAAAAGGATCAAAACAATGTCAATTAAGAATTAAAAGGGTATAGGCTTGTAATGTGGGTACCAAATAAAAGTCAATAGGCTCGAAATGGTTAACTAGGGATAAATTTTATTTATGATAAGCAATAAGCTTAAAAAGATCAAAGAAAGCCTAAAATTATTTTTCAAACCGAGCATCACCTCAAATTTCGTTTCAACTCACATACCGGGCAAGTTTTAGACACTAGTACAATACATGGACTACACAAAAACCTCACCACATATGGCACATGACTCACTAAGGACGGTCCCATTCCGACTCTCAAATAATGCAAGTATTCACGGAGCCACGAGATATTAAGCATTAAGCACAAGGTGAACATAAGTCATGTAAACGAGACATAGGCGCCACAAAATATGCTATCCAATTTAACAAGGCATCAACAATAATTTCAAATCATACAGAAGATACTACACATGCCAAAGCATAAATATGCTACTATCAAACAAGTCAAGGGCGCCTAGGTTCATCATTCTTGCTCCTTTTATTCCCTAAATTCCTAATCTACTCTAAAAATAAACAATTACTACCCGGTTCAAAATACATCCCATGGAAAAGAACCGAGGCACAAAGAAAAACCACAGGAGATTATTACTACCTAAAGAAAATTTACTAACTACTCAAGGCTACTACTCTATTTTTGTGCTTTTCTTTAGTTTTCTGTCAATCTCCTAATACTAACACTAATTTCAAAAATCAAATGAAAATCTTTTTGTATTTTTCTAAGGACCTTAATCCCTCGAGAGAACTGTCCAGGTAGTCCATCGTCGGGAAAAGTCCTTTATTTTCTACGACTACACACAACAATGATAAGGCTACTTACTACGACTACACACAATAATGGACTAAGAGTTACTCTATATAGATAAATTTACTAACTATTACAGGCCATTAATCCAGTGAATATTACAGCCCCCCAACAATATCAAAATCAACAAAAAATGTAATAGTTAAGTACATTCATCCACAAAAACAAGAATAACCCCCCACCCCACACTTAAAATCGTGTTTTGTCCCCAATGCACACAAATAAAGTAGAGTAGGGTGAGAAGAAACTCCCTCAAGTCAAGGTGGAAGAGCATCAACATCCACGGCATTCATCATGACCTCCTCTGGCCTTGCAATAGCATCCTCACGAATAGGGAGAGCTGTCACAGTCCGATCATCACCAACTAGAGCTGAGTCTGTAGCAGGTGGTACAACGGCCTCAGTAGGCGTGGTGTGTGGAGCCTCAGGGACTATAGGAGGAGCAGAAGTGGATGGTCCAGCAGTGGATGATGCAAGCAGCTATGAGTTGTCTATATCTGCACGTTGAACCAGAGCACGGAGGAGTAATGATTCCTCCCTCATCATCGTGGCCTGCTCAGTCTGAACTCGGCTTAGATCCGCACGAGTCTGACTCGACTCATCTCTGGTGGCACTCAACTCTACACGAGTCGCTATTAACTTAGCCCTGTTCTCTTGCATATCAGCTTGCATCTGCTCAAACAACTGTTGAATGGTGAGCTTAGAAGACCTTCCCTTGTTCGGCTAACATCATATGGTCCTGGAGCTTTAGCCTCAATGTCATCATTTTCCTTGTCCCATAGTACTCCCATCTCTGTCAACAAAGCCAATAGGGTACTTGCAAAGAACAACCTCCACTTGTAGTTCATCCTGGTGCGCTGCATTTGGTCATGCATGATGGCTCCCAAGTTGACGGTATCCCCTCCAATAAAGCATACAATACTAGTGCTCGGTGTTGAGAGACATCAGTTTTGTGTTGGCATGGCATCAGGCGGTTGCATATGAAATTTAGAGCCACATGTGCTAATGCACTCATGAATTCCTTGGCCAGAGAATGGTAACCCATACTCCCATGCTTCCAATTTGCATCCTTCCTAGTAGGGCATAGGACCGACCTAATGTGTGCATAATCTGGTGCTTTGCATATGGAGTCAAACCTATCTGTTAGTGTGTGTGGCACCCCTAAGAAATTATTCAGAGCTTCAGCTGAGACATTAATATCCACCCCTCGTACTCTCACAATGCTGCCCCTGGAGTGACGCCAATTGGCGTAAAGCGCTCTGATGATAGTGAGGTTGGCCTTGCCATGGCCCTTCAAGATAGGTCCCCATTGTTGCACCTCTCGAATTGATTTTAGAAACTCTGGGTACTTTTTCTTAAGTGCTCCGATATTGATTGGCTTTTCTGGAATGTACTTCTTTGAACCCAGTATCTTATTATAAGCTCGGAATGCCTTTTCATTAACAAAGTTCTTCTCCCAAGCAGCTCAGTCTATTGGTTCACCCTCATCTTCGTCACTCATGTCGACATGTAGAAGCTCATTATCCGAATCAGACTCGGACTCAAATTCTGCAGTAATCTTCTACTTTCCTTTATCATTCAGGTCCCTCTGTTTGGAGGCTTTTCTCTGGTTCGACACAGGTTCTCTTATCTCTATCCCTTTGCTTGGCGGATTTAATGATGTTGTTGTAATACCCTTATTCACTGTCCTCCTTACTAATGGTTCCTCCTCTTCTTGCTCTGATTCATCAATTAACTGCCTAGTCTGCAGTTCCTTCTCTTTGTCAGTCCGCTTCCTTTTTTCTGTGGATTTGGAGCACTTGTTGCCTTTCCGGTAGGCTTTATGGGCGGTTGCTTGTTATTATCTTTGTCTTGTTGCTTGGACTGTTTGCTCATTGCTGCCATTTCTGAGCCTCAGTACCTGCAATGCAAAGAAATCAACAATTAGCGTATAGAACAATGAAGTTCAGCTATAAAGTAGTTGCAACATCTTGCACTTCCAATCATTCGCATAATCATGTCATTCATTACTTTATGAAACTATAGCCCATAGCTTTCAGCAGGGATATGATAACTCTTTTCAAGTTTACAAATAAGCACTTCGCTATATAGATATCATTATGCACAACATGAGGTTTATCCGAGCAACGCTCACTAACCATGTTCAATTACACATAGCAGCTCAATCGACCCCACACTTATTCTCACGACATATCATTACGCATAGAGCTCACACAATTCAAATCGAGTAACACTTTACAATTCAAGACGTCTAGCATGTGCCGGATGTTCAATTTATTTAGACAATCTATCATAGGCTCAAAACATTCCGACAATGTTGTATACAATCAAGACAAACGACCCTACACTTATTCACTAGCATATACCAGTGTTGCTCGGTTACTCAGACTTCACCGGCGCCTAAATTTACCTCACGGGAAATTCCTCGAACAGGTGATATGTAACAGTTGTGCTTAGTTTCTTCTATCAGTAGGGTAATTCGACTACCCTCCCAAAATTGACGAGATGAAGGGATTTATAGTTTATCATCTCGCAACCATTACAACTAACAGGAATGACATCCCCAAACCTCAAACGTTTTGAATCACATGTGTGACATTTAAATTGGTAAAACTTAACCTAGGGGAATTTAGGGCAGGGGGTCTGTTGCTACCAGCGAGAGAGAGAAGAGAGGAGAATGAGGAGAGAAAAGAAAAAGAAAGAATGAGGAAGAAGATACATACCTGTCGCGTTTGGGGTGAGGCACTGGTGGTGCGAGAGAGAGGAGATGTGGTGGTTGCAAGTGAGATGAGAGGGAGGGTCTGGGAAGAGGGGAATTTCGCGTTTCACTACTAAGGGATGTTGAGCATATGATGTGTTAAAATATAACACTTACCTGTGCGTGCGAGCTTGGACACGACGCGTCCCAACTTCTTTCTCTGGAATTGTTTGGACGCGGCTGTGGACGCTATAGGCAGACTTCACTGCCTTGAGAAATTGGTTCGTCAATGTTTTTATGCTGAGGGGGATGCAACGCATCCACCCTGTTTTCCCATACCTGGATTTTCTTTTTCTTTTTTTTCTTTTTGTTTTTATAAGAACTAATTCCTAAAAATTGAACTAACTATAAAAACAAAAGACAGGACTTGGGTGGCCTCCCAAGAAGCGCCTGATTTAACGTCGCGTCATGATGCAACATGTTCTTCATGCCTCCACCAAATCCATCGAGGTCTTTTTACGTGCAATGTCACCACCCCAATAGTATTTTACTCTCTGGCCATTTACCAAGAATGTCGCATTGGAACTCGTATCATGTAATTCCACCGCCCCATGAGGTTTCACACTAACCACTTCAAACGGACCCGACCATCGAGATTTAAGCTTTCCGGAAAAAAACTTTAGCCTCGAATTAAACAAGAGAACTTCTTGACCTAGCTCAAACTCACGATGTTGGATGTGCTTATCATGCCACCTCTTTGTCTTTTCTTTATACAATTTGGCATTTTCATATGCATGCAATCGAAATTCATTAAGCTCGTTGAGTTGTAGCAATCTCTTCTCACCAGCCAAGTCCATCTCCATATTTAGCTTTTTAATCGCCCAATAGGCTTTGTGTTCAAGCTCAACATGCAAGTGGCACACCTTCCCATAAACCAACCTGTATGGAGAAGTACCTATGGGGGTTTTGTATGCAGTGCGATATGCCCATAATGCATCATCCAGCTTCCCGGCCCAGTCCTTTCTATTCCCACTTACTGTTTTCTCCAAAATCTGCTTTACCTCTCTGTTGGAAACTTCTACTTGACCACTCGTTTGGGGATGATAGTCAGTGGAAACCTTATGCTTAACTCCATACTTTGCAAGAACATTATTCAGCAATTTGTTGCAAAAGTGAGTTCCCCCGTCGCTTATCAACACTCTTGGAGTCCCAAAACGTGTGAAGATGTGCTTCTTTACAAAGCTTACCACTACCTTTACGTCATTAGTAGGAAGAGCAATGGCCTCCACCTATTTAGAAACATAGTCTACCGCCACCAAGATGTACCTGTGCCCATTAGAATATGGGAACGGTCCCATGAAATCAATCCCCCAAACATCAAAAAGCTCTACTGCCAGAATATTTTGCAAGGGCATCTCGTGCTTCCTTGTGATAGTTCCAGTTCTTTGGCATCTGTCACAATTTTTAACAAAGGCCTGTGCATCCTTAAACAATTTTGGCCAATAGAAACCTGATTGTAGCACTTTTTGGGCGGTTCTATCCCCGCCGTGATGACCTCCATATGGCGAAGCATGGCAGTCATGCAGTATAGCATTCATCTCTTCCTCAGGAACACACCTTCGCACCAACTGATCTACGCACTGACTATATAAGAATAGTTCATCCCACATGTAGAGCCTCACATCATGTAAGAATCTTCTTCTATTGTCAGGTGTCAATTCTAGTGGCGTCACCCCGCTTGCTATAAAATTCACATAATCTGCATACCATGGGGCTTCACCTGAGGTGACTGCTAATAACTGCTCATCAGGAAATGTTTCTTTGATTGACCCTCCTTCAGCTACATGGTTCCGACTTTCTAATCTGGACAAGTGATCAGCCACTTGATTTTCTGTCCCTTTTCAATCTCGGATCTCTAAGTCAAATTCTTGCAAGAGGAGGACCCAACGAATCAGCCTCGGCTTGGCGTCTTTCTTTTCAAACAAGTATCTGATAGCTGAATGATCTGTGTAAACGATGACTTTGGTTCCCACTAGATAGGCTCTGAACTTGTCAAACACCCACACCACTACAAGCAACTCCTTTTCAGTAACTGTATAATTCATCTGAGCTGGATTCATAGTTTTGCTTGCATAATAAATGGAGTCAAAGATTTTATCCCTCCTTTGCCCTAAAACAGCTCCGATTGCTATGTCACTTGCATCGCACATCAACTAAAATGATTGCGCCCAATCTGGGCCAATGATAATTGGTGCAGTCACCAACCTTCCCTTCAGCTCCTCAAATGTTCTCAGACAGGCATCATCAAACTTGAAGGGCACATCTTTCTCAAGAAGCCTGCACAAAGGATAAGAAATTTTCAAAAAAATCTTTAATGAAATGATGATAAAACCTGCATGGCCCAAGAAACTGCGAATGCCTTTGACGGATGTCGGTGGGGGCAATTTTTCAATCGCCTCCACCTTCGCTTTGTCCACCTGCAAGCCACTTTTGGACACCTTGTGCCCCAAAACTATACCTTCACGTACCATGAAATGGCACTTTTCCCAGTTTAGCACCAAGTTCGTCTCTTCACACCTAGCAAGCACTTTATCAAGGTTCATTAAACAATTATAAAAAGAACATCCAAACACAGAAAAATCATCCATGAATACTTCTACAAATCTTTCAACCATATCAGTAAAAATAGCCATCATACACCTTTGAAAAGTCGCAGGTGCATTACAAAGACCAAAGGGCATTCTTTTGAACGCATACGTGCCATAAGGACACGTAAATGTCGTTTTCTCTTGGTCCTCTGGGGCTATAGCACTCTGATTATACCCCAAATAACTGTCCAGGAAATAGTAGTATTCCTGGCCAGCTAACCTATCAAGCATTTGGTCAATAAAGGGGAGGGGAAAATGGTCTTTTCGGGTGACATTGTTCAATTTTCTATAATCTATGCAAATTCTCCATCCAGTGATAGTTCTTGTAGGAATTAAGTCATTATTTTCATTAACTACTACAGTCATCCCCCCTTTCTTCGGCACACATTGAACGGGGCTTACCCATTTGCTATCAGAGATTGGAAATACAATACCTGCATCAAGCCACTTAATCACTTCTTTTCTTACCACCTCTTTCATGATTGGATTTAGTCGGCGTTGTTGCTCTACACTTGGCTTGTGTCTGTCCTCCATGAGGATTTTATGCATGCAGAAAGCTGGACTAATGCCTTTAATGTCAGACATTGTCCACCCAATTGCTCGCTTGTGCTCACGGAGCACCCTCAATAGCTTTTCTTCCTGCAATTTAGACAAGTGAGAAGAAACAATAACAGGTAAAGTGTCAGAACTACCCAAATAAGCATATTGAAGGTGAGGAGGTAGGGGTTTAAGCTCCAAATTTGGAGCTTCTTCAATTGACGGATTTGGAGGGGGACCACTTGGCCTATTCAGGGGCTCAAACGGGTGTATTCCTTGCATGTAAGCACATGATGCATCTAGGATATGCATCATCTCCTCAACCTCATCATCAATCATCAAGCTATCAAACAACATGAGTGCTTTTTCTAGAGAGTCGTCTAGATATACACTCGTGTCAAGAAGTTGCTCATCCACCTCCACAATAGATATCATAAAGAGCTCCTCATAGTGGCGGGGAAGTTGGATTGCTTTGTAGACATTAAAGACTGCTTCCTCGTTGTCCACCCTCATAATCATTTTCCCTTCTCTCACTTTAATTATTGCATCACCAGTAGCCAAGAGAGGTCGTCCCAATATGATTGGAACTTGTTCATCAACCTCAAAATCTAGAATAATGAAGTCAGCTGGGAAGATAAACTTCCTAATTTGCAGCAGCACATCTTCAATCACTCCTTCAGGGTAGGCTATGGACCTATCAACTAATTGTAACATCACAGTGGTTGGTCTTGGAGCTCCCAGACCCAATTGCTTAAACAAGGACAATGGCATAAGATTTATGCTGGCCCCCAAATTGCAAAGAGCACGACCCGCATCAATATTACCAATTTGCACTGGAATGGTGAAGCTGCCAGGATCCTCAAGCTTTTGAGGAAGCTTGTTTTGGACCCTTGAAGTGCACTCCTCAGTAAGTGCAACTATCTCAAACTCAATCAATTTCCTCTTGTGAGCCACTATATCTTTTATGTACTTAGCATACTTTGGAATTTCACGAAGTACATCCACCAATGGAATATTTAATTGAACCTGATTCAACATAGAGAGAAATTTGTTGAACATGCGATCGTCATTCTATTTCTGCAATCTCTGGGGGGAAAGGTGGTGGTGGCCTTGCAGCCTCCACTGGCTCTGAACTTGCATCATTTTTCTTTGACTCGTGTATTGCCTTAGGGGTCAGCTCCCCCTCAAGTATAGGTTTGTCCTTTCTCTTCTTTGGCACTTCCTCAAGTTCCCTCCCGTTTCTGAGTGTAACTGCATTAACTTGAGGGTTCTTCTCTGTATCACTGGGAAGAGAGCTTGTAGGTCTAGTATTTTGATTTGCTGCTAACTGCCCCATTTGCCTCTCAATATTTCTGAAATCGGTCCTGAGCTGTTGATTGTCAAGCAACAACTTTTTTAGCAAGTCATTCGTACTCTCTTCTGTTTGTTGGGGTGGCTTCTGAGGCTGATTGAAATTTCCTTGAGGCCTATACTGATTCTGATTCTGTTGATTTCCGCCCCATGAGAAGTTAGGATGATTCCTCCAATTTGGATTGTAAATGTTCCCATATTGTGCATGCTGATTCATCGGACCTCTGTTTTATTGCCCCACATAGTATATAGATTCAGGATTCGTGGGGCGCATGTCACTCATATGACTGTCACCATATAGTTCGCAGCAAATAGACATTTGTTGTACATGTTGCATCTGTTGTGTTTGTTGCATTGTCATTCTGTTTATCTGATTTGCCAGCTTTGCAATATCTGCTCTCATGACTGAGAAGTCATCAAGCTCAATCACTCCGGCTGCCTTCTGTTTAATTGCTCTTCTTGCGTCCCCATCTCCTTGCCAATTATGATCATTAGAGGTGAAGTTATTTAGCAAGAGTTGTATTTCACTATACGGCATCGCCATGCAACTACCCCTACAAGCTGAATCAAGATTCATCTTTGATGCCTCGTCTAGCCCATCAACAAAAGTGTGACCCAATACCTCATCAGTCTAACAATGATGCGGGCAGTCTCTGGGTAGCTTCTTGTATCTTTCCCAAGCTTGACGAAGTGTCTCTCCATCCCGTTGTTGGAACCCAAGAATTTGGCTCCTCAGCGATTTTGTCTTCTTAGTAGGGAAAAACTTGATTAGGAATTTCCTTGCTAAATCATCCCAAGTGTGGATTGAGTTTGTGGGCTCCTTTTTCAACCATTCCTTAGCTTCCTCCAACAATGAAAAGGGAAATAGTGTCAGCCTGACATAGTCCTTAGAAACGTTCGGATAATTGTAGGTGTCCGTAATTTCCAAGAAGTTCTAAATGTGCCTCTGCGGGTCTTCATGAGATAGACCCACATATTGCCCTGTGGACTGAATCAGCTGTACCATGTACTGTTTGAGTTCAAAATGCCCCGTGATATCAGGCTTCACGATAGCCTGAGTCATATTAGCAAGATTGGGCCTTGCGGCTTCTATCACCGGACGCTCCTCATTACCTGCCATCTCTATTGGCTGTGGTTGAACTACGATGTCCAACTCTCTTTCTATTCTCGTTCAAGCTTCCACTTCCCTCCTCACTCTATGAAGTGTTTGTTCAATTTCTGGATCAAAAGGAAAGAGGTTGTTTGCACTTCTACTCCTCCGCATTCAAGAGAAGATCATGCGTTAACACAAACAAGGCAAACTGAAAATTAAAACTTGAACAAATAAGTAATAAAAGCTTAACTCAGTCAAGTAGCTAATTTCTAGGTCCCCGGCAACGGCGCCAAAAACTTGTTACGCCCAAACACACTCATGCAAGTATACGTGGTCGTCAAGTAATATAGTAATGAGTAGAGTATCATTCCCACGAAGATTTATGATTAACTTTTGACTAACTCAAACTCAAATAACTTATCGATTCAAGCGATTTCTCACAAAATGGATAATTTTCTAATTTACTACCTAAAAACTATCAAGTAATGAAATACTAAATATCAACCACAACACTTAAATAATTTCGAATAACAATCAATAGGAGATAATATTCCAAGGTCACGGGTTATCTAACAATCATGTTGCATTCTTAGCTTAAAATAACTAATTGATTTATCTGGATTGTTGATTGACAGGATTTATATTACTCATAAGAATCTGTCGAGTTCTTACTCGCCTATTCAAGCTAACTTAATGCCTATATGTCTATGGAATTAAGATTAACAAGAATGCATTTACACTTCCTGTATTTAAATCGAGCAAGACAATTAGGTATATTTCTATCCTAATTGCGAATCCGTTCCCCGATGTCCGGGTTTAAGAACTTGCTCTATTTAATTCTATATGCAATCTAGAATTCTCACTTTCGAGTTCAACTCTAGATTCGTAGATAGTAATTCACTGTTAGCTACTCAACAAATTAATTAAAAACAGAATTAAATAAACAACCCAATATGATAAAATCAACTTTGTCAAATTAAACTTCAAACATCAACATTCATGTATCGCCCATGACCCTAGAATAATAGGGTTCTTAGCCACTCATGTTCATGCAATCATCAAATAATTCACAAGAGTGCATAAGAATTAATAAAAGAAGGAAAAATAAGAACTCAAGATGAAATCCGTGGTTCCCCAGCTTTGTCGTGGCTTTTTCCCCCTTCCTAATAAGTTAGATGCCCTAAAAGAGGCGTTTTTGGCTTATATATTGCATACAAAAGTCGTGGGCCAAAGTTCTCCTATTCCTAATCCGACTCAGCTTCAGGGATTGATGCTGGGGTGGATGCGTCGCATCCACTTCGTCCTCCACTTCTCATCTTCGCATGCTAGGGTGGATACGTCGCATCCACCCTTTGTTCCTCCATCTCAGCTTTGCCCATGTGCGGATGCTAAAGTGGATGCTATGGGCCGACTTCACTGGTAAGGGTGCAAGAAATCTGATTTTTTCTCTATATTGGATGCGACGCATCCAACCCCTCTTCCTCTAGCTAGAGCACCTTTTTTTTATATTTTTGCACTCCAAACACCCTAAATCATCACACACAACTCAATTAGTCATAAGACCAATAATTAAACCATGTTGGGCATTTTAAAGATCAAATAGCATCAAAAAGCGGTTAAAACATGGGTAAAGTAACATCAACACATATCGAAATATGCCCAACATCATGGAGCTCATAGAGGGCATCGGATTTTCTGGTGTTCAAGTCTGATCTCATCTTCGACAGCCACTTCATCTTCGTTCTGAGTTTCTCAAGAGTGTAGACTATTACTGTAGGTGACATACAAAAATTGTGAGCAAATAATAAAGGGACATACCTCTTTCATTTCGGTGAGTCCCTGTCCTTGGCCTGGATGGGCCTTCTTTATAGCGGGGAGAAGGTGAGGCGGCCACCCTGACATATGGCTGGTGTCGTTCCCTGTTGGGTAGCGAAACCGGGTGATCCCTCCTCATGTTGTCTCTTCGTTCTTTTTTGGATTCAGTTTGTACCAAGGTTGGCCGATGAGTTGGTCCGTTGAGGTCGTCTTCATCTGCTCAAACCTCGACAAAATAAGCATTATGGATTTTGTCCCAAGTGGTTGGAGGATATTTCATCAATCGGCTCAACAGTTTTCTAGTCGTTCTTGAACCATCTCTACTCAACTCATTCTGGAAAGTCGCGACCGTCATCCCTTCGGATACGTTCGGCAGAGCCATCCTTACTCTGTTGAATCAGGCGAGGAAGACCCTTAGTCCCTCTCCCAAGGACTGCTTGATAGTGAATATGTCGTTTACTCTTGTTTCAGCCTTCTTGGCTCCGGCGTGGGCAGTTACGAACTTATCGGTCATTTCCTCGAAAGTTTCTATAGAGGGGGCTAGTAGCTGTGAATACCATATTAATGCCCCTCCCGTAATGGTTTTGCCAAACTTCTTCAGCAAAATATAGGACACTTGTTCCTTGGAGAGGTCGTTGCCTTTCACGGCGGTGACATAATGAGTCACATGATCCTCAAGATCGGTCATTCTATCGTATATCCTGAGGTAGGGCGGCATTTTGAAGGTCTTTGGTATGGCATGCGGGGCTGCATCATTATTGTACGGCTGCTCTACGAACCTTCCGGAATCCCTTTTTGGCAACAGCTTAGGAGCACCCCGTATCTTGTCGACTCGTTTGTAGTGGTCTTTCATTTGGTCTCGGAGTGCTTTATTTTTATTCACCATTTCTTCTATATTTTTTAGAATAGCAGCGAGGGTGCTGTCACATGCACTGTTAGTAGTATTGTGAGTTATACCTGTCATCGTAGGGCTTGGTCAGTTGCACTGATTGTCTGTTTGTTGTATCATACAAGCTCTTTGCGATTTTTGTAGTCATACCTAGAGCGGGTTTGTTGAGGACGCTCACTAGCGTGTCAGTCATCCATGCTTCGAGGAGTTTTTTCACAGCTAGGGGTGTCCCTTCTTCTGCGGATGTGGAGGCCCCCTTTCCACTGGGTTTTGTTATGCTGCAGTGGGGGGAGGTAACCTCTCGCGCCTAGGGGAAGCGTTGGGCGTCATGTTCTTGCCTACTGTTTCACAGCTCTCGTTGATAGCGTTCATGAGGTTGCTAGGGAAATCACTTGTTATTTTTGTCCTTTCTCCTTGGTTACCTGCCATGTAGGTTTTTGTACGTACAAAGAAAGAAGATCTCGGGGTTTGTGAGGTTAGCGACTTGCGTTAGCTGTAGATCTAGAGAAAACTAAAAATTTAATTAAGAAATCCCCACAGATTGAGCCAAATTGTTTGACAAAAAAATATAGATCTTGGTTCGACTAATTAAATTTATACAAATGAGAATTAATCTTAGTTAATAATAATATCCCAAAAATGAAATTTCCGGTAGTGTGATAAATAATACGTGGATCTCTTCCAAAAGCAATGAAGATACATAATGGACAATATTTAAGAACCCAAACAGAAATAATGTAGCATTAAATAGTGAGAAATAGCAATAAATGACATTTATGTAAATAGAACGAATGAGTCACCCGAAAAATGATGAAATCAACGGATGTTCTTTCTGACAATGATGAATGATGGACAAGCCTTTGAATATCCGAGTTATCCTCGGATCTGGTGGAAAAGTGTGAACAAGAATTTTAGTGAAAATATTATTTTTGTAGGCTTATTATAAGACCAGATTCACTTTTTAAAGTCAAAGTATCTTTTTACAAATGAATCTCACATGATCCCTATCATTGTGTCGCTCTCTCTTTACAGGGAACATGTTTCTAAAAATCTTAATATTACAAATGGAGAGAATATCCACTAGAATATTCTCTTTAATATCCTATCTTGAAACTAGCCATTATAACTCTGTCAAAGGTGCTTGATCTCGGCCTCGATCTTTGGCAACTCCTCGACTTCGGTCTTTGCTGACTTTTCAACCACGGCATTCGTTATTAATTAGATTATTTCGACACGTGGCGGACTATGAATGTTTTACTAATACCATTTCGATTAAAGATAGATTTTGACCGATACAACTATATTTAAAAAAATTATATTTATCGATTCATTCTCAAATTAGTGAAATACTTTGATTATATTTCATAACTGATTGATCTCCTCACACTCACACTGGCCATCCCCTAGAGTAGATAAGGGTTTCTCAAATAAATTCGTGTTCGGTAAATAATGGCATTAATGGTGTCAACATTTTCACATTTATCCTCTCTGCCAGATATTCTGCCGTGATCATTAATTTTCTTTAAATATTTTTATATTTCATTCAGTTTCAGATATATTCACTTAGTTTTATGGTAAAAAAAAATTAGTATCCAATGTTTAGACTAAACCAAATGAATACATAACTTAGTTCAATTTATAATTTAACCATGGTAAATTAATTCCATTTTGTATAAAGAACAGGTGAGAGTAAGTCATAATATTGGGTAAAATCCAACGTACGTAACTAATTAACAGAGATAAAAAAAACCTTCCTTGAGCCACAAGCCTCTAACCTGACCAACAAGGGTTGTGGTGGAGTGATAAGTACTCGTTCATCTTTTACCAGAGGTCTCAGGTTCGAATCACTGGGTATTGAGTCATCTTTATTAGGGAGCGCTTTACCCCTCAATGTGGGACTTCCCAACGTGAATTCGGATTTAGTCGGATCCCAATATAGATACCGAACACTGGGTAGAAAACCTTAAAAAAAAAAAAAAACGGTCACCTGCATTGACCAACTGTTAGTGACTGCATAGAATGGAGTTATGGTAGTTGAAAAAGCATACTATTAAAGGTTTAAAACTATGAATACTAGTCATGGACCTTAAATGGCTTTAACCTTTTCCAACCCTAGAAAAGTAGAATGCTAGGCTAAAGGAAAATTGAGGGGTAAGGGAGACTTTTGCATGTGGAAAAAGGAAAGAATTAATGATGTTAACGAAATTATGATAAGTTATGGACTTGTTCGTTAAAATGCATGCCATGTTCTGTAAATGGGTCCAAAACTTATCCTCACTGCCAATCATTCTGACATGATCATTGATTATCTTTAAACGTTTTTTTTTTCTCCCAATCAGTTACAAATATCTTTCACTTAGTTGTAAATGCCGTGGTTAGATCAACACAATGAACACATAGCACATGTGATCTTAATTTTTGACTTGTTTACCCGTAAAATGATACAGTTGAATTTGTAACGTGATTGATAGACAAGCGAATCGATTTGATCCAAAAATGAGAAAGAAATAAGACTAAAATTAAGATTTAACGATTGAAATTAAAGAAGATAACAAGCTTGGTTCCGAACTCAGCCTTTCCGAGAGCATAAGTGAAAATAAAGATAAAAGCAATAATGAAGCTGTTAATTGAGAGCTAAATAGTAATGTATAGCTTTTGTATGCAGAATGTTTCATGTCCCTACAATGACCGTTTACTTCACTATTTATAACTCTATCTAAGGAAACAAGATCCTAAGATCAAGCTCCTCTTTAAATGAGAATAAAAAGTGTCATTGATGAATATATAACGGCCGGTCTTGAATGCAAATATTTTCCATAATGGCTGCTCATTTAACGCTAGCAAATTTTCTCTCATGGAATATTGTCCGATGACAAACCTTTGAACTTCTACAACTGACTATGTTCCCTTCGGAATCCATCCGGTATCGGTCACACACGTGGCATTCGGTATTAGTTGTTTCCCGACTCGTCCTTTGCCTATCTTCGGTTCCACATGTCCTTTTACCTCGATCACCTGTTATCAACCAATTTTACCCCATACATAAGTACGGTAAATTAGTAAGATTTTGTATATAAATCATAATATTGAATAAAACTAAACGAGCGTACATAAACTAATAAATAGAGATAGAAAATCTTCCTTGAGCTACAAGCCTGTAACCTGCATTGATCAGCTGTTGGTGACTTCATAGAATAGTAAAGATAGTAACTAATTCATTATCATAAATTAAACTTTACTGATAGTGTAAGAAAATATTTTACAATGTCGGTATTGTACATTCGTTTGAGTTTTGGACAAAATGTTTGAACTTGAAGCGACTACGTAAGTATTTCGGGTTAATGGATAAAAGTGGAGATTTTTTTTAAAACTTATGGAACAGAGTAGGTAGCATAGTAAATAACTTGTTAAAATTTAATTGGTTAAAAATAAACGTAGGAAACGAGTAACAACACTGTTTTGAACTTGACATGTCTAAATGGCACAGTTTTGGCATGTCAAGATTTTCAAATGGCAGGAGGCCATAATATATGGACTTCTGCGATATATATATATATATATATATATATATATATATATATATATATATATATACTAGTATTAGTGTACGTGCGTTGTACGTGTGTATAGTATAATTAATATAAAGTGTATTCAAAAAGAACAAATTATTGCGTCTATACCTCATACTGTTGAATACATAGGTTTTAAAAATTACATAAAATGTTATTAACTAATATATATATGTTATAAAATAAAATTGTAGGTTCCTCAAAAATATTGAATTGATCGGATTTAGCTAAAATAAATGAATAAGTCTTGCTCCAACCCCTCATACTTGAGATGACTCATCACTACTAGAAATTCGGTAAAAACAGACCAAGGTCGAACGACCAACTTTGGTCGGTAAAACAACCGACCAAATTTTTTTTTTTTTTTTTTTTTTACGAAACCGACCAACTTTGGTCAGTTTTCTTTGGCGCAAAAATGCGGAAAACTATTTTTGAGTCCCGCAAAATTTATGTTTCAAGAAACCGACCAACTTTGGTCGGTTTTTTAATTAATATAAATAAAAATTAATATTAAAAAAACCGACCAAAATTGGTCGGTTAATTCGGAGGGTCATTTAAAAAAACCGACCAAATTTGGTCGGTAATTTTACTTTTTAATAAAACCGACCAACTTTGGTCGGTTATTTTCGTGCGAAAATACAATTAAAGAGTATAAATCAAATAAAAGACAGTCTTAAAACAAAATGTACAAATGGTCTAGTGGTAGAATAGTATCCTGCCACAGTACAGACCCCGGTTCGATTCCCAGATGGTGAATTTTTTTTACATAATTAAAATACCGACCAACTTTGGTCGGTTTTTTTTTGCAATATTTTTTTTTTGAATTTAATTGACCGACCAAAGTTGGTCGGTAATTTCCGACCAACTTTGGTCGGTATTCCTTTCCGACCACAAAAATACCGTCCATACATAAATGGTCGCGTTTTGGTCGATTTTTTGCCATTACCAACCAACGTTGGTCGATTTTTTTGGTCGATTTTTACCGAATTTCTAGTAGTGCATTGTGACCTCAAGCTTTACCTCCAATTATTGAATTTATCTGATTTTCTTCTTTCTTGTGGTATTAATTAATAAAATATACTTGATAAAAAAATTAATAATAAATTATAACATAATCTATTCTTATTCTCTAAAATTATGTTGTTTGAACTTGACATGATGTCCTCTCATAAGTACTTCTATAAGTTGATATTGAGTTAAAGAATTTGCCAAAAGGTAGTGAGAGAATTTGTATCTAGGGAGTAGTATTTATTAGAATATATACTGATATTTTTGTACACAAATATTATAGAATGAGTGTTTAATTAAAAGGTAAAAAAATCGTGCAACTTTATATGTGCATACATTTTGGTCAATCCTTCCATTTTTATAGTAATCTAGTTTTCAGGTACCTTTTTTTTGTGTACCTCATATCAATGAGTATGCAATTTTAAGAAATCACTTAAATAATTTTTAAAAATACCAAATTGTTTTTATTTCTATTATCTAATACATAATAAAAAAAAGTTATCCAAAATATTTCCTTGGACTTAAGAGAATTATTATATGAAAACTGTTGTTGTTCCTAGTACCTAATACTAAACACAAATATATAACACAAAAGTACTTTTATCGCAATTATTCAAAGATTTATCAAATAATACAGATTAAAAAAAATAATTCTTTTGGCCTTTTAGAAATGTGAAATGAAAAATATTGGGACCCGTCATTTGTTGGAATAATGCAAAAAGAAAAAAAATGATAACTCATTTAGAATATATTTTTTCTTCTGTTTCATGATTATTGCTTCAAGGCCTTTTAGAAATGAGAAACGAAAACATTGGGACCTGTCATTTGTTAGAATAATGCAAAAAGAAAAAAATGATGACAACTCATTTAGAATATATTTTTTCTTCTATTTCATACTTATTGCTTCAAGTTACCTTTTTACTCTTGATATTATACTATACACGATTTTGATCTATCTTCTAGTTCCTTTCATTGTTTTTCTTACGAAGACAGATTTATGTATCCTAGGGTTTTATCCACCTGAAATATAATCTTACTTATTTGATGAATTTGGAGAATAACTAAATTAATTTTTTTTCTAATTAGTTTATGTAAACACTTAATTTTCTTCTCAATACTAAATAGAGTTTAACTAATTTTTTCTCAATATTAAATTTAGTTTAACTTTTTTGGATTCAAATTCTTACTATCAGCTTATCCTTTAATTATTTTAAATATGTAATCATAATTATTCTTTATTCAATAAGAATTCTATTTTTAAAGACAAAAAAATTATCGGATACTTTACTTTTGACTCTTGCTAATCACTTTTCTCTCTCTCTCTCCATATATATATATATATATAGAGTTACTTGTCTAATTATTAAATGTAATTTTTGTATATTATAAAAACATCAATAAATAGAAAATATTTTATAAGTATGAAAGTGTCACGACCCAAAATCTCACTTGTCGTGATGGCGCATATCTCAATACTAGGCAAGCCGACAATCTCAATAAGCCACCAAATCTTTTAAGTTTGAAACCAAAATAATTACATTCAGCGAAAGAAACTCACAATTTCAAATATATCACTCACAAAACCTGGTGTCACTGGGTACATGAGCATCTAATATGAATACAAAGTCTGACGGATAAAAATCACTGTCTGAAAATATAAAACAGTATAATAATTAAACAGGAAAGGAATCGAGTCTGCGGACGTCAAGCAACTACCTTGATAATCCCCAACAGAATTAACTTCGAAATCTAGCAGCCGTCGTATCCGGGAGCACCTGGATCTGCACACGAGGTGCAGAGTATAGTATGAGTACAACTAACTCAATAAGTAACAAGACTAACCTCTAGGCTGAAAGTAGTGACGAACTCCGCATGTACAATCCAATATAAATAATGGTACAAAAATGTAGGCATAACTCAGTACAAGTGAAATAGATCAATACTACATGATATGAGGAATATGACATCTTAGTAGAAAGACCTCATGTAAATACTGGTCACAAATTATTCGATCACTCGGTACAGTTTATGGCCAATTCAGCCCAGGGGTGTTCTAACCCGTATATAAATACACATTGACTAACAGTCAGTCACTTAGTACCGTATAAGGCCAATCGAGCCCTGGGATAATTTATCCCTAAATATAAATGATACGGACAAGATCCATGTCCAGATAAATTCATTACAATATAAATAAGTAAGGCAAGTCCATACTCCGAAAAATCCATCCCGAATATATATATAATCATCTACGCTCACTGGGGGTGTGTACAGACTCCAGAGGGGTTCCTTCAGCCCAAGCGTGATATAAAGCCTTTATGGCCTACTGCATGCGGGCAATCCCGATCCGTATAATAATAAAGCCTATAAGGCCTGCTGTAGGCGGGCAACCCAATCCATAAAATAGCAAAGCCTGTAAGGCCTGCTGCAGGAGAGCAACCCTGATCCATATAATAATAATAATATATAAAGCCATTATGGCCTGCTGCAGGCGGGCAGCCCCGATCCATTTAATGATAACATATATAAAGCCAATATGGCATATTGCGGCGCGCAGCTCGATCCTATAAATATCCTCACAATGGACGAATATAACTGAGTGTGAAATTGTCACGACCCCAAATTCCCTCTGTAGGATGTCGTGATGGCACCTAGTCTCTAAGACTAGGTAAGCCTATCAATGCGGAATAGTAATAAATATCTTAAATAAATAAACTACAATTCAAACAATTTCAACTCCCAAAATCCGGTAGAAATAAGTCACAAGCTTCTAAGAATTTATTCTCTATGTCTCTATACATCAGAGTCTAAAACAAATAAGGAAGACAATATAGTAATATAGAAGGGGACTCCGGAGTCTGCTGACGCTGGCAGATATAACTCGAAATCTCCTCGTACAGCTAGTTTACTGATGCGTGGTCTGATAAGATGTACCTGGATCTGCACAAAAAGATGTGTAGAAGCGTAGTATGAGTACACCACAGCAGTACCCAGTAAGTGACAAGCCTAACCTCGGTAGAGTAGTGACGAGGTCAGGTCAGGCCCTATTGGAGAATAAATAATGGCATGGTAAAATGTTTAAATAATATTATAAGATAAAATGACAATGAAAATGAATCAAGTAGTATGTCACATTTAATTACATCAAATAATGAAAAATAAATACCTCGTGGAAACAAAACAGAATTCTTTTCAACTTTAAGAAAATCACACAATAATCAAAGGCAACTGCGGCCATAAATCAATATCAACAAGAGCACTCCCGAGGTACCGTCTCGTAGTCCCAAATCATAAATAAATTCACAGTATCTCATTTCCTTATCTCACCGCGGGAGCCTTCACAATTTATTTGAAAGAAAATATTTTTCCCGAAATAGCATCCCACGTTTTAGCCATGCTTATCACACCGCATGACTTCTAGTAGTTCTCCCCTACTAGCCACGCGTATCAAGACACCCTTATCTCACCGCATGCGTTTCAATACCCAGACCTTATACCACCGCATGCTTATCAATATCACAATATATCACAATTTGCATCTCAGGTGCTCAAATAATTTAACTTGCCAAAATAATTCAATAACAATATTTTTCCACAATAAAGAGCTCACGGCTCATGTCAAAATAATTCAATAATAATATTTTTCCACAATAAAGAGCTCACGGCTCATGTCAAAATAATTCAACAATAATATATTTCCACAATAAAGAGCTCACTGCTCCATCACAATGAGTACGAAAATCTTACAAAAATATTCAGGAGTAAATAATTTAGGAAAAATAATATTTCAAAATCTTTAATACGTTACTTCAATATCAAGTTTAAAAATGTCAAATACTTCATATTTGTAATATTAAATTTAAAGAAAATCAACCTTCAAATAATGCACAAAATAAAAGAAATCAAGTTTCAACTAACAGGTAAAACAATTAGCACGAGAAGGTCAAACAAATTTAAAATATAAATATTTAATCAATGATGAAGAATATAACAAGATAGAATATATTAATAAATGCGCAACAATGATCTACACAATTTAAAAATATAATCCTTCACATTTAGCCCGTGTAACATACTCGTCACCTCGTGCACATGACTTTCAACACATTTCAATAATCACATCAATACCAATCCTAGAGAAATTTCCCCCACACAAGGTTAGACAAGTCACTTACTTCGACTTGCTCCAATTTAACCAAGTATTATGTTTTTTCCTCGATTTTTCCGACTCTGATCGACTCTTATATAGTCATAATTAATTCGATACAATCAACAAAATTTATAGGAATCAATTTCAGAAGAAAATATTACACTTTTCAATAAAAGCCGAAATTAGCTCAAAAATTGCCCGTGGGGCCCACGTCTCGGAATCCGTCGAAACTTACAAAATTCGATAATCCATTCAATTACGAGTCCAACCATACTAGCTTCACTCAAATCGGACTCCGGATCGACACCGAAATCTCAAAAAATTCGTTTCTATGAGATTTCTAAAATTTTCCCAAATTTCTATCTCAAAACACTAATTAAATGGTAAAAACAATGATGTATTCGTGTATATTGACCAAATTCGAGTTAGAATCACGTACCCAAATATTTTTCCTTGAAAATATATCAAAATCGCCTCTCCTCAAGCTCCAATTCGTCAAAAAAGCAAATAGGACGAAGTCCCCTGTTTTTATAACTTACAGATTTGACAGAGAGCTCGATTTTGTCAGGGAGCTCGATTTGTCAGGGGGCTCGATTTTGTCAGGGAGCTCGATTTTGTCTGGGAGTTTGATTTGTGAGGGACCTCGATTTTGACAGGGAGCTCGATTTTGTCAGGGACCTCGATTTTGTCAGGGACCTCGATTTGTCAAGGACCTCGATTTTGGCAGGCAGCCCGATTTTGGCAAGCAGCTCGATTTTGACAGGCAGTCCGATTTTGGCAGGCAGCCCGATTTTGACAGCATTTCCAGCAGAAAAATTGCAGCAGCTTTTGCAGCAGTTAAGTCCCACTTTTGATCCGTTAACCATCCGAAACTCACCCGAGACCCTCGGAACCTCAACCCAATACACCAACAAGTCCTAAAATATCATATGAACTTATTTGAAACCTCAAATCACATCCAACAATGCTAAAATCACGAATCACACATAGATTCAAGCCTAATGAACTTTGAAACTTTCAATTTTTACAAACAACACCGAAACCTATCAAATCAAGTCCGATTGACCTCAAATTTTGTACGCAAGTCATAAATGAAATAACGGAGCTATGAAAATTTTCAAAATCGAATTTCGACCCCGATATCAAAAAGTCAACTCCCCGGTCAAATTTTCAAACTTTAAATTCCTATTTTAGCCATTTCAAGCCTAATTTCACTACGGACTTCCAAATATAATTTCGATCATGCTTCTAAGTCCAAAATCACCATACGGAGCTGTTGGAATTATCAAAATTCTATTTTGGGGTCATTTGCATAAAATTCGACATCCGGTCACTATTTGAACTTAAACTTTTTATTTTTCATCAAAATTCCATATCTCGGGCTAGGGACCTCGAAATTTGATTCCGGGCATACGCCTAAGTCCGAAATCACGAAATGGACCTACCGGAACTGTCAAAACACTGATCCGAGTCCGTTTGCTCAAAATGTTGACCAAAGTCAACTCAGTTGATTTTTAAAGCTCTAATTCACGTTTTAATCCATTTTTCACCTAAAAACTTTTTGGAAAATTTTACGGACTGTGCACGGAAGTCGAAAAATAATAAATAGTACTTTTCGAGGTCTTAGAACAAAAAATTAATTATTAAATTTAAAGATGATATTTTGGGTCATCACAGAAATGTATATTTTATATATATATTTTTGAAACAATTAATTCAACAGCAACACGACCCCATGGGTCCCAAAAATATTAGCACGTAGTCTAAATATAATCTTTAATAAAAGCCTCAACTCAATTTCTTTAACACGTGGGGAATGTTCAGATAATAACATGATTCTTTAATTTTTTTACAACTTCACAGGATTTATTTAAGTCACAATTTCTATGGTGCACGTCCACACGCTCGTCAACTATCGTGTGTGTCACCTCCAAACAGTTTGTATAACACCAATTCAGGGATTCATACCCTCAAACCGTATAATTTCTTACTTCGCTATGTCCTTTCCTCGAGAATTGGTCTCTGAAAGCCTCGTACCTAGCCACAATTAATTCGTTTCAAACCATAAAAATTATAGGAATTATTCCATATGAAAATACAATTTTTTCATACAAATTCAAAATTTTACCCAAAAATCCACAGTGGCGCCCATGTCTTGGAACCCGAAAAAAGTTACGAAATATGAATGCTCGTCCAACCACGAGTCCAACCATACAAATTTTATCAAATTCCGACATCAACTCGACCTCCAAATCCTTAATTAAAGTCTATAAAAATTTCTACCATTTTCAACCCAATTCACTGATTTAGGGATAAAAAAAATAATGGATTCGGGTATTTTAATCAAAATTGAGTTAAAAACACTTACTCCATTATTTTCCTTGAAAATCTCTCCAATTTCGCCTCTTCCTGAGCTCCAATTCATCAAAAATGAAAAATTCCATTTCAGATCTTAAACATTCTGTCAAGGTTCGCATTTGCGGACAAAAATTTCGCATTTGCGAATGAACAATACCTCCCATGAACAGTGTTTTCGCAAATGCGATAAATGGTTCTCAATTGCGAATGAAGAGTATTTTCGCAATTGCGATAAATGGTTCGCAATTGCAAATGAACAGTGTTTTCGCAATTGCAACAAATTGTTCACAATTGCGAATGAACAGTACCTCACCAGAAACCAGCAAACTCAAACTTCTCCGAAATGATCCGCAACCACCCTGAAACTCATCCGAAACCTCCCAGACACAAACCATATATGAACAATCATAAAACATGCTACGGACCTGCTCGCGCACTTAAAACACTGAAAAGAGGTCGTCTTGACCCGATATTGACCATGGTCAAACTTTCAAATTTCTTAACTTTACTAGTCTCTCAACCAATGATCTAAAAATACACCCAAGTCCCTCGGGACCCGTCAAATCATAACAACAAGTCCTAAAACATCATATGAACTTAGTCGAAACTTCAAATTACATCGAACAATGCTAGAACCAAGAATCATAACCCAATTCAAGCTTAATGAAACTAAGAAATTCCAACTTCTACATTCAATGCCAAAACTTATCAAATCACGTCCGATTGACCTCAAATTTTTCACACAAGTCATAAATGACATAACGGACCTACAAAAATTTTCAGAACTGGATTACGACCCCGATATCAAAAAGTCAACTCCCCGGTCAAACTTCTCAAAAATCTAATTTTCGCCATTTCAAGTCAAATTGCACTATAGACTTCCAAATAATTTTCCGGATATGCTCCTAAGTCCAAAATCACCTTACGGAGCTATTGACACCATCAAAATTCTATTCCGGAGTCGTCTGCTCAAAAGTCAACTCTCCGGTCAACTCTTTCTATTTAAGCGTCAAAATGAGAATTGTTCTTTAAATTAAATTTTGAATCTTCCGAAATCAATCTCGACCATACACGCAGGTAATAATACGTCTTACGAAGTTGATCGAGACCTTAAGTCGCTGAACGAGATGTTAATTCTTAAAACAACAAGTCGGTCGTTACATTCTCCACCTCTTAAACATACGTTCGTCCTCAAACATGTCAAGAATCTTTCTAAGGACATTAAATTATTGAGTGTATTCTTACACACATACTCGCA
This sequence comes from Nicotiana tomentosiformis, assembly GCF_000390325.3. Lineage (NCBI taxonomy): Eukaryota > Viridiplantae > Streptophyta > Magnoliopsida > Solanales > Solanaceae > Nicotiana > Nicotiana tomentosiformis. The sequence continues at coordinate 12,331,894 of NC_090815.1, read as the reverse complement.
AGTGATTCTACGTCCCACAATTTAACATGGGTTCGACAACACCATCTCAATTGAGATTATTTCTTTTATACATACTTATAAACTTTAAAACCAAATTCTTACACTCTAAATATTTTCAAAAGGCCTGATTTTTCACATCAACACACGGTATTAGTCTCAACCGGATATAGCAATTCGTGCCTACGCACACATCATATGTATGCCCATAACCACATCTCTGGTCATAATAGTTGTTCATAATTAATTCGAGCATCCTCAATTACTCTCATATTAACCAAAATCTCATTTCAAATATTTACAACACTGACAGCAATACGCGAGGCATGAAGACCTCATAACTATTTATCCGAATCAATGAGTCACATTTAACGACGTCTGGACACTCACCTCGTAGTCTAAAACTCAATATTTGCCTCATAATTATGGATAAATATGCACAAAAACATATAAAAGAATTATCAAATAAGCCTAACAGGCATGACTCCCTATTAATGTTATAGTACAAATTTAATTTCACGAAAGGCGAATTTAAAATCATAAATTTTTCACCACAAGTATCTCGTCCTTATATAACTTCCACCGCGGCTTGTGGCCCAGTTTAAATATTTCACATCATATAAAAATTTGAGGATCTCGTCTTCAACTCCGAATCACAAGTATTTTGCACATTGTGCCAACTGAAATTTTTAATTTCCTTTCTTTCTTCTTTTCAATAAATTTCGTAAATAATTTTTCACAACACATAATGAACCCCCATACTAATACGGCATATAACTTATAAAATTGAGATCAATTATTTTGAAATCACATCAAACCCACTCCAGTGAGTTCTTATAGTGCACCACCGATATGAGATTCTTACAGTGGATATTCCAGTTATCCGACACAGACTCAGTACGAGCAGTCGCGACCTCAGAGAGGTTGTTATGAGTGTGGTGATACTAGGCACATTATGAGAGATTGTCCCAGACTTGGGAGGGGTGGATTTTATCAGTCTAATCAGGCTATGGCCCCCAATGCAGTTACTACCCCATATGCACAGCTAGTTAGGGGTAGAGGACAGGCGGGTAGAGGATGCCTAAGAGGTGGAGGCCCGACCCATTGATATATTTGCTATGGTGTGGTAGAGGTACTACACTAGATGGTGTCTTTACATTTATGATTCCGATTTGTTATAAAAAGGGTATTCTTCCTTAATTTGATTTGGTCCTGAATGTACGAAAAATTCATTACAATATAAATAAGTAAGGCAAGTCCATGCCATGAGAAATCCATCCCGAATATATATATAATCATCGACGCTCACCGAGGTGTGTATAGACTCCGGAGGGGCTCCTTCTGCCCAAACGTGATATAAAGCCTTTATGGCCTACTGCAGGCGGGCAGTCCCGATCCGTATAATAATAAATCCTATAAGGCATGCTGCAGGCGGGCAGCCCTGATCCATAAATTAGCAAAGCCTGTAAGGCCTGCTGCATGCGGGCAACCCCGATCCATATAATAATAATGTATAAAGCCATTCTGGCCTGCTGCAGGCGGGCAACCCCGATCCATTTAATGATAACATATATAAAGCCAATATAGCCTACTGCGGCGCGCAGCTCGATCCCATAAATATCCTCACAATGGACGAATATGACTAAGTGTGAAATGTATATTTTATATTTGTTTTTGAAACAATTAATTCAACAGCAACACGACCCCATGGGTCCCAAAAATATTGGCACATAGCCTAAACATGATCTTTAATAAAAGTCTCAACTCAATTTCTTTAACATGTAGGAAATATCTAGGTAATAACATGATTCTTTAATTTTTACAACGTCACTAGATTTATTCAAGTCACAATTTCTATGGTGCACATCCACACGCTCGTCAACTATCGTGTGCATCACCTCCAAACAGTTTGTATAACACCAATTCGAGGATTCATACACTCAGAACTAAGTTTAGAAGTGTTACTTACCTCAAATCGTGTAATTTCTTACTCCGCTATGCCCTTTCATCGAGAATTGGTCTCCGAAAGCATCGTATCTAGCCACAATGAATAAGGTTCAGTCCATAAAAATTATAGGAATTATTCCATATGAAAATATAATTTTTCCATAAAAATCCGAAATTTTACCAAAAAATTCACAGTGGGGCCCACGTCTTGGAACCTGACAAAAGTTACGAAATATGAATGCTCGTCCAACCACGAGTCCAACCATATAAATTTTATAAAATTCCGACATCAACTCGACATCCAAATCCTCAGTTAAAATCTATGAAAATTTCTACCATTTTCTACGCAATTCACTGATTTAGGGATAAAAACAACAATGGATTCGGGTATTTAAACCTAAATTGAGTTAAAAATACTTACCCTGTTATTTTTCTTGAAAATCTCCCAAATATCGCCTCTTCCCGAGCTCCAATTCGTCAAAAATAAAAAAATGGGACTAAGTCCCATTTCAGATCTTAAACATTCTATCCAGGTTCGCATTTGCGGACAAAAACTTCGCATTTGCGAATGAACAGTACCTCCATGAACAGTGTTTTCGCAATTGCAATAAATGGTTCGCAATTGCGAATGAACAGTATTTTCGCAAATTACGATAAATGTTTCGCAATTGCGGATGAACAGTATTTTCGCAATTGCGATAAATGGTTCGCAATTGCGAATGAACAGTACCTCACCTGAAACCAGCAAACTCAAACTTCTCCGAAATGATCCGAAATCACCCTGAAACTGATTCGGAACCTCCCGGACACAAACTATATATGAATTTCAATCATAAAATATGCTACGGACCTGTTTGCGCACTCAAAACACTAAAAAGAGGTCGTCTTGACCCGATATTGATCATGGTCAAACTCCCAAATTTCTTAACTTTACTCGTCTCTCAACCAATGATCCAAAAATACACGCAAATCTCTCGGGACCCGTCAAATCATACCAACAAATCCTAAAATATCATACGAACTTAGTCGAAACTTCAAATTACATCAAACAATACTAGAACCACAAATCATACCCCAATTCAAGCTTAATGAAACTAAGAAATTCCAACTTCTATATTCAATGCCGAAACCTATCAAATCACGTCCGATTGACCTCAAATTTTTCACACAAGTCATAAATAACATAAAGGACCTATATAAAGTTTCAGAACTGGATTCCGACCCTGATATCAAAAAGTCAACTCCTCGGTCAAACTTCCCAAAAATTCAATTTTCGTCATTTCAAGCCAAATTCCACTACGAACTTTCAAATAATTTTTCGGATACGCTCCTAAATCCAAAATTACTATACGGAGCTATTGACGCCATTGAAATTCCATTTCGGGGTTGTTTGTTTAAAAGTCAACTCTCCGGTTAACTCTTTCCATTTAAGCTTCAAAATGAGAATTGTTCTTTAAATTAAATTACGAATCTTTCGAAAACCAAACTAGACCACACACGCGGGTCATAATACATCTTACGAAGTTGATCGAGACCTTATGTCGCTGAATGGGGCGTTAATTCTTAAAACGACAAGTCAGGTCGTTACAGAAAATAGTCCCAATATTATGTTAAATGTATTATCTATATAGGAAGTTCTAAACAAAATGATTGATTAATATTTTATTCTTATATTGGATAAAATGGTAATTAGTATGATTTTGTAAAAACATGTATCTTTAGAGAAATATTATACCAAAATCAAGAACTTTTTTCTTGTTAGTATCAAGGACTTAAAATCCAAAATTTGAAGCCAACCATTTGTACTTTGTCTACATTTGTGAATTTGCTGCTTGTTTCTTCTAAAAGAAACAAAAAGTTTGGTTATTGAAGTATTCCTTCATGTTTATCAGAAGTATAACATATAGCAGGTTATATATTCTGCTAAAAGTAACATAAATATTAAGAAAATTAATATGGAAGATATTATACAAGGTAAAATCTTAATAGAATTTACGGTCCTAAATATTAGGAGATGTTATTTAACTCAAATAAGAAAAGATTTAATAACCAAAATTTTAGGTAATCTCATATTCCTAAATATTAGGAAAATCATTAAAATTACAATTTTATCCAATATGAAGTATATTTTAAGGGGTAAAAAAGGCGAATAACATTTTACTAAGGGCTTTCGTGCTTTTAATATAGTATAGATACATGCTAGTTGTTATCGTTAAAAGGTTGACCGAAACTAAAAATAATTTGCTAAGGTTTAAAGTTAAATAGGTCTATAAGATATCTCATATAATATGGGGTATTCTGTGTTGATATCGAATGCAACTTCTAATTTAATAATGGACTAAATTTGAATTATATAAATAAAATTATAAATGGGTTATAGTCTCCAAATTAGACGTAGGTTTTTTATTCCTGATATCTCGTAGTTTGAAGAGAGTGAGCAGCTTACGTCTTGATTTGCAAGACCAATACGAAGGATTTGGTCATCTCCCATGGATTCATGTATATATGTTTTCGCATCTAGTTTATTTTTGATGATTTGACATGATAAATTTTGGGAAAGATGATAGATTTCATCTTAAAGTTTTGGTTCTAACACATACATGGCCTATATATGTCACGACCCCAATTCACTCTCCGTAGGATGTCGTGATGGCACCTAGTCTCTAAAACTAGGTAAGCCTAACAAATGGCGGAATAACATAATAAGAGTCTGAAACTCAAACCTCAATAGCGGTAATAAATGGAAACTGCAAGTCAAAGAACTAAAATCTCCCAAAACCCGGTAGAAACAAGTGACAAGCTTCTAAGAGAAATACTAATTGTCTTTATACATCAGAGTCTACTAAAGTAAGGAAAACAACATGATAAGGATAGAGGGGGACTCCAAGGTCTGCGGATGCTGGCAGATGTACCTTGAAGTCTCCGCACACAGGTAGCTCACTGATATCCTGGCTAGTGTCACGACCCCAAATCCACTAGTCGTGATGGCACCTAACTCATCCCGCTAGGTAAGCCAACTAGTAACTATCCAATTCCAATGATATTAACAAGACAATTAAACGATAGTAATTTACTGAATTTTATACATTTTCCAAGGACTGGTAGTACAAATCATGAGCTTCTGAGAATAGAGTTTACAAAGCTGAAATAAAATAAATACATAGTCTATTTAAAAAGTACATAAACAGGGTTTTATAGATCTAAGGCTACCACGAATAAGAGGCAGCTACAACCGGGATGCAGGTACATCTTCAATCCAGCTCCCATCGAACACAACAATATTAACAGCCAACATCTGCACACAAGGTGAAGAAGTGTAGAATGAGTACAACCGACCCCATGTACTCAGTAAGTAACAAACCTAACCTTATGTTAAAAGTATTGACGAGCTAACACAAGGTCGGGTATAATACCAATATTCCACAACAATTCATAACAACATAATACAGGTAAAAAAAGGTATCTGAGTGAAAACTCAAATCTTTTACCGAATATGCCAAAATACGAGTAAGTTTGAAAACTGTGATTTTTTCCAAAAATCCTTTCAACAATAAGTAAGATGTTTCATTTTCAGATAGCATGAGGAAAGTACGTCTCTATGCCTACATGTCAAGATACATGTAAAATCATAAATGTCCCAAAACTGGTAGCAAAAGGAAATGCATCTCTATACATGTATCTCAAGTACGCATATCAAATGCAATGCATCTTGATGATGAGCTCGTATACTCACACTCTCATGGTACTCAATCTCACTGTCTCGCATCCTCTCTCACTATGCTCAATGCTCAGCATACTCAATCACTCATTGCTGTACAATACCCACTGTGGCGTGCAGCCTGATCCACATATATATAGTCGATTGCGCTCACTGGGGGTGTGCAGACTCCGAAGGGGCTCCTTCAGCTCAAGCGCTATAATCCTCACCGACAACTCACGTGCTGCACGGACAACTCACGTGCCATAATATCAATATTTGGATCCACACGGACAACTCACGTGCTGCACGGACAACTCACGTGCTGTACGGACAACTCACGTGCTATAGTATCAATATCTGAATCCGCACGGACAACTCACGTGCTATAGTATCAATATCCTCACAAACAGGCCCCCAACCTCACTCAGTCATCAATCTCTCCAGTCTGACTCACGGGCTCACAATGTCATGAAACTAGCTCGACAATAATGATATGATGTATCAATAAATAACAACTGAGACTGAGAAATGATATGAATGCATGAATGTGACTGAGTACGAAATATCAATGAAATCAGTGGAATGACAGCAAGAAATGACCACTATGGGTCCTAGCAGTATCGTCATAAAGCCTAAACATGATATCTAGCATGATTGATAGCTTAACTACTTTATCCCATGGTGGAAACATGGATATCAGCAAAGTAGGACCACTAAAAAATGCAATTGAAGTAGCAGAGTCCCAATTTACACGGTGCACGCCCACACGCCTATCACCTAGCATGTGCGTCACCTCAATACCAATCACAAAACACGTATTGCGGGGTTTCATACACTCAGCACTAAGTTTAGAAGAGTTACTTGCCTCGAACAAGCCAATATCAATGCCGAGCAAGCCAAACGATGCTCCAAAGATGCCATCACACGCGTAGAGACCTCCGAACGGCTCAAAACTAGCCAAAAGCAACTCAAATACATGAAATAAAGCCCAAGGAAACAGATCCAAATGATAAAGATCGAATCTTTAATCAAAACCCAAAATCGGCCAAAAATCATACCCGGGCCCGCGCCTCGTAACCCAACAAAACTCACAAAATCCAACAATCCATTCAATTATGAGTCCAACCATACTAGTTTTACTCAAATTCGACTCCAATTCAATGTTCAAAACTCAAAAATTTATATTATGAAACATTAGGCCAAAACCCCCAATTTCCTCTTTAAAATTCACAATCCAATTATCAAAAACGAAGGAAGATTCATGAAATATAACCAAAACCGAATAGAGAACACTTAGCCCAATCCTTGTGATGAACATTGCTCCAAAAATCGTCTCAATCCGAGCTCCATAGCTCCCAAAATGAAGAAAGAACCAAAACCCTCGATAGTATAGCTTCTGCCCAGCGATTCCGCATTTGCAGACAATTCGTCGTATCTGCGACCACCACTTTTGCGGTAAAACTTCGCTTCTATGAAAACAACTGACCCATCAATCGCTCTTCCCTGCGGTCTTTAAACCGCTTCCCTGATCACGCTTCTGCGCACTTGAACTGCATCTGCGGTTGCGTAGGTGCGTCCAAGCACCCGCACTTGCGATCCTCACGCCCAGCTCCCCTTCACGCTTCTGCGACTCCTCTGTCGCTTCTGCGACCATCGCACCTGCGCAAACTAGCCGCAGGTGCGATCACACCAGAACCAGCAGCTTAGCAAAAATCCAAAATGCAATAAAATGATCCGAACCTCATCCGAAACTCACTCGAGCCCCTTGGGACTCCGTATGAACATGCCAACAAGTTCTATAACACAATATGGATCTACTCAAGGCCTCAAAATACACATAACAACATCAAAATGACGAATCACACCTCAAATCGAAAACTATGAACTTTGAACTTCAAACTTCCACAACCAATGCCGAAACCTATCAAATCACGTCCGATTGACGTCAAACTTTGCACACAAGTCCCAAATGACATAACGAAGCTATTCCAATTCCCGGAATCACAATCCGAATCCGATATCAAAAAGTCCACTCCCGGTCAAACTTTACAAAAATCCAACCTTCGGCATTTCAAGCCAAATTCCACTACGGACCTCCAAATCGCAATCCAGACTCGCTCCTAAGTCCAAAATCACCCAACGGACCTACCGAAACCATCAAAACTCCGTTCCGGGTTCAAATTCACAAAAAGTCAAACTTGGTCAACTGTCCCACTTTAAAGTTTCAACAATGAAATCCATTCTTCCAATTCGATTCCGAATAATCTGAAAATTAAAACCGACGATTCACATAAGTCATAATACATCATACAGAGCTATTCATGCCCGTAAACTACCGAGCAAAGTGCAAATGCTCAAAACGACCAGTTGGGTCGTTACAACTAGTAAGTGGTACCTGGTTCTGTAGCATGAGTACACCACAACGATACCCAGTAGGTGCCAAGTCTAATTTCGGTAGAGTAGTGACGAGGTCAGGTCAGGACCAACTAGAAATAATAGAAATATATGGCAGAGGATATAATAGTATAATGAAATGACTGAAGATAGAACAACACAACAAAACGAGGTAAACAATAGGGGCGCTCCTGAAATACCGTCTCGTAGTCCCAAAAGTAAATGCTTAATAGGGGATCTCCCGAGATACCGTCTCGTAGTCCCAAAAGTAAATATGCAAAGGGATCTTCCGAGGTACCACCTCGTAGTCCCAAAAGTAAATATGCAGTACAGTGGGATCTCCCGAGGAACCGCCTCATAGTCCCAAAGTAAATATGCAGTACAGGGGGATTTATCGAGGAACCTACTCGTAGTCCCAAAGTAAATATGTAGCAGGTAGTCGGAGGAACAACAAATTTTCAGCAAAAATCTTACAGTTAAAGATTTAAATCAAATCAAAGAAGAAGGTAATTCAGCTAAGCATGTTGCTCATATTGCAAGTAAGAGTTAAGGCACATAGACATGTGATACTAGGTTAAATACGATCACTACATATATTAAAGCAACTCAATTAAAGAATTTAAAAGAAGACTACTCAGCAATAGGCGATATTTCCAAATTTAGCATGTGTATTCCCTCGTCACCTCGCGTACACGGCACTCACATATCACAAATGTTATAACAGTAACAAATCCTAAGGGGATTTCCCCCATACAGGGTTAGACAAGCCACTTACCTCGCATTTCGCTCAATCAGTCAAGTAGAATGCCTTTCCCTCGATTTTCTGACTCCGATCGGCTCGAATCTAGTCATAATTAATTCGATTAAGTCAATACATATTATAGGAATAAATTACATATGAAAATACAAATTCCTTCAACAACAATTCGAAATTTAACTCAAAATTGCTCGTGGGGCCCATGTCTTAGAACCTGACAAAAGTTATAAAATATGAACGCCCATTCAACTACAAGTCAATCCATACCAAAATTATCCAAATCCGATATCAAATCGACCTCCAAATCATCAAATCTTATTTCTAAATCCCTAGGCCCAAATTCCCGATTTACATCTCAAAACTACGTAATCTAGTCGGATTATTCGATGATAATTCAATATTATAGAGTAGAAATGATCACAAGTGACTTACCTCAAGAATTCCCGTGAAAACCTCGCTCAAAATTGCCCAGCCCGAGCTTGAAATGCCCAAAAATGGAAAAAACACTTGGAACCCCTCTGTTTTTGTACTCTCCAGGGGTTTCCGCTTCTGCGAAATTTTTAGCCGCATCTGCGGTCGTAGATGCGAGAATTCCTTCGCTTCTGCGGACAAGTAGTCTGCTTCTGCGGACTCACTTCTGCGAGAAGCTATCTGCTTCTGCGAAGCCTCCTGGGCCCCCTCATTTTCGCTTCTGCGAAGCCTCCTGGGGCCCCTCATTTTCGCTTCTGCGATCGAACCTTCGCAGGTGCGACGCCGCTTCTGCGGACCACCCGTCCGCACCTGCGACCACTACCTCACCATCCCCTCGTCCGCTTCTGCGCTTGCCATGCTTGCTTCTGCAAGCTCGCACCTGCGAGCCAATTTCCGCAGGTGCGATTGCATCTGATGGCAGAAACTTTCAGATTTTCTTCAAGCCCGAATTCGATCTGTTAACCATCTGAAACTCACCCGATGCCCCGGGGACTTCAACCAAATACACCAACAAGTCCTAAAACATCATACGAACTTAGTCAAGCCTTCAAATCACGTCAAACAATGCTAAAACCACAAATCATACCCCAATTCAAGCCTAATGAACTTTGAAATTTCAAATTTCTACAAACACGCCAGAACCTATCAAATCACGGCCGATTGACCTCAAATTTTGCACACAAATCATAAATATCATAACGAACCTATTCAAATTTCCAGAATCAGATTCCGACCCCGATATCAAAAAGTCAACCCCCCGATCAAACTTCCCAAAAATTCAACTTTCGCCATTTCAAGCCTAATTCCACTACGGACCTCCAAATAATTTTCCGGAAACGCTCCTAAGTCCAAAATTACCATACGGAGCTATTGGAATCATCAAAATTTTATTTTGGTATCGTTTACACATAGGTCAACATCCGGTCACTGTTTTAACTTATGCTTTAAACCTTGGAACTAAGTATTCCAAAACCTTATCGGACCCGAACCAATTACCCCGACAAGTCACATAACAGATGTAAATCATAATTTGAGTAGTAAATGGGGAAACAGGGTTATAATACTCAAAACGACCGGCCGAGTCATTACATTCTCCCCCTCTTAAACAAACATTCATCCTCGAATGGGTTTAGAATCATACCCGGGCCTCAAATAGCTGTGGATATTTGCTCCGCATCTCCCGCTCGGTCTCCCAAGTAGCTTCTCTGACTGGCTGGCCTCTCTACTGTACTTTCACTGAAGCTATGTTCTTTGATCTTAACTTTCGAACATGCCGGTCTAAAATGGCCACCGACTCCACATCATAAGTCAAATTACCATCCAATTGCACTGTGCTGAAATACAAAACATGAGACGGATCTCCAACATACTTCCGGAGCATAGATACATGAAAATGAAACACCAGATAGATTAGGCGGCAATGCAAGTTCATAAGCCACCTCTATAATCTTATTAAGTATTTCAAAAGGTCTAATATACCTAGGACTCAACTTGCTCTTCTTCCCAAATCTCATAACACCCTTCATAGGCGAAACTCGGAGTAGTACCTTCCCTTTTACCATGTAAGCAATATCGCGAACCTTCCGGTCGGCATAACTATTTTGTCTAGACTGCGCTGTGCGAAGTCGTTCCTGAATCAATTTAAGCTTTTCCAAGGTATCCTGGACTAAATCAGTACCCAATAGCCTAGCCTCACCCGGCTCAAACCAACCCAGCGGAGACTGACACCGTCTCCCATATAAAGCATCATACAGAGCCATCTGCATGCTCGATTGGTAGCTGTTATTGTAAGCAAACTCTGCAAGTGGTAGAAAATGATCCCAAGAACCCCCAAAATATATAGCACAAGCGCGTAACATATCTTCCAATATCTGAATAGTGCGCTCAGACTGCCCGTCCGTCTGAGGGTGAAATGTTGTCTCTACCCGACTACCCAACTCTCGATGTACGGCTCTCCAGAATCGTGATGTAAACTGCGTACCCCGGTCAGAAATGATAGATACTGGTACGCCATGAAGCCTAACAATCTCGCGAATGTAAACCTGAGCTAACTGCTCTGAAGAGTAAGTAGTAACCACATGAATGAAATGAGCTGACTTGGTCAATCTATCCACAATCATCCAAACTGCATCAAACTTTCTCTGAGTCCGTGGGAGACCAACAACAAAATCTATAGTGATCCGCTCCCATTTCCATTCTGGAATCTCATTGAAGCAATCCACTCGGTCGTTGATGCTCATACTTCACCTGCTGACAATTTAGGCACTGAGCTACATATTCTACTATGTCTTTCTTCATCCGCCTCTACCAATAGTGTTGTCTCAAGTCCTGATACATCTTTGCAGCACCCGAATGAATGGAGTACCGCGAACTGTGAGTTTCCTGGATAATCAACTCACACAAACCATCTATATTAGGCACCCATAGCTTACCCTGCATTCGTGATACACCGTCATCTCCAATATTGACTTCCTTGGCGTCACCGTGCTGAACTGTGTCCTTAAGGACAAGCAGATATGGGTCATCATACTGACGCTCCCTAATACGACCATAAAGAGAAGACTGAGAAACCACATAAGCCAAAACTCGGCCCGGCTCAGAAACATCCAATCTAATAAACTGGTTGGCCAAGGCCTGAACATCCAAGGGTAAAGGCCTTTCTGCTACCGGTAAGTATGCTAAGCTACCCAAACTCTCCGCCTTACGACTCAAGGCATCGGCCACCACACTGGCCTTCCCAGGATGATAGAGAATGGTGATATCATAATCCTTAAGCAACTCCAACCATATTCGATGTCGTAGATTAAGATCTTTCTGTTTAAACAAATATTGTAGACTCCGGTGATCGGTATAAACCTCACAATGGACACCGTACAAATAATGCTGCCAAATCTTTAAGGCATGAACAATAGCTGCTAACTTAAGGTTGTGGACCGGAAAATTCTTCTCATGTACCTTTAACTGTCTAGACACATAGGCAATCACCCTACCGTCTTGCATCAACACTGCACCGAGATCAATACGTGACGCATCACAATACACAATATAAGATTATGAACCTGTAGTCAACACCAATACTGGGGCTGTAGTCAAAGCTGTCTTGAGCTTTTGAAAGCTCTCCTCATATTCCTTGGTCCACCTGAACGGAGTGCCCTTCTAGGTCAATTTGGTCATAGGTGCAACAATAGAAGAGAAACCCTCTACAAATCAACGCTAATACCCTGCCAAACCAAGGAAACTCCGGATCTCCGTTGCTGAGGACAGTCTGGACCAACTTTGCACTAATTCAATCTTCTTTGGATCTACCTTGATCACTTCGCACGAAACTATATGACCCAAAAATCCGAGTGAATCAAGCCAGAATTCTCACTTTGAAAATTTTTCATATAACTTCTTTTCTCTCAAAGTCTGAAGCATAGTCCTTAGGTGCTGCTCATGATCCTCCTGACTCCGGGAATACACCAGAATGTCGTCAATAAACACAATGACAAAGGAGTCAAGATAGGGCTGATATACAATGTTCATCAAATGCATAAATGCTGCTGGGCGTTTGTCATCCCAAATGACATTGCAAGAAACTCATAATGACCATACCAACTCTTGAAAGCAATCTTCAGGATATCTGGCTCCCGAATCTTCAACTGGTGATAGCCTGAACGCAAGTCAATGTTAGAGAACACCCTGGCACCCTGAAGCTGATCAAATAGGTCATTAATACGTGGAAATGGATACCTGTTCTTCACTGTGACCTTGTTCAACTGGTGGTAATCAATACACATCGGCATAGAACCATCCTTCTTCTTCACAAATAAAATGGGAGCACCCCAAGGTGATACACTGGGCCAAATGAAACCCTTATCAAGCAACTCCTGTAACTGCTCTTTTAATTCTTTCAACTCTGTTGGGGATATACGATATGGTGGAATAGAAATAGGCTGAGTGCCGGGTAACAAATTAATGCCAAAGTCAATATCCCTGTCGGGTGGCATACCCGGAAGATCCGCTGGAAATATATCAGGAAAATCCCTTACTATAGGGACTGACTCCATGGTAGGAGTATCAACACTAACATCTCTCACATAGGCCAGATACGCATCACACCCCTTCTCAACCATTCGTTGAGCCTTAAGAAATGAAACAACCCTGCTAGGAACATGATCCAAGGTACCTCTCCACTCTAGCCACGGGTAGACCTGGCATATCCAATGTCACCGTCTTGGCTTAACAATCAAGGATAGCGTGATAGGGCGACAACCAGTCCATGCCCAAAATAATATCGAAATCCACCATACTGAGTAATAAAAAATCAGCTCTGGTCTCAAAACTGCTGATAACAATCAAACACGACCGATACACGCAGTCAACAATAATAGAATCACCCACTGATGTAGATACATAAACGGAAGAACTCAAAGAATCATGGGATACGCCCAAATACGGGGCAAAATACGATGACACATAAGAATAAGTGGAGCCTGGATCAAATAAGACCGATGCATCTCTATGACAGATAGGAACAATACCTGTGATAACAGAATTAGATGCAACTTCCTCCGTCCTAGAAGGAAGGGCATAATATCTGGCCTGCCCTCCCCTTCTAAGGAGACCTCTATCTGTCCGACCTCCACATCTAGCTGGTTGTGCAGGTGGAGTGGAAACTGGAGCAATAATCATGGCCTGAGAAGCATGAGGGCCCTGTGGAATAGGCAGGGCCTATGAAATCTATGTAGGTGTACTCCTCCTGAATCTGGGGCAATCCCTAACCATATAACGAGTTTCACCACACTCAAAACAAGCTCTCGGAGGATGTGGGTGTTGTGACTCGCTTGGGTTTGATCGACTGGACTGACCGCTGGAAGCACTCCGTACATGAGGTAGACTAGACATTGGCGGTGCATAATAGGGATCCAGTGGCCTAGGAATGGCCGGAGTACTGCTGGCGGATGAAAGTGGTAAATGAACATGACGACTCCCATAACCCCTACCCTGATGAGATGTAGATAGGGCACGAGAACTGTTATACGTGCCAGAATCTCGGGGTCTCTTAGCTTCCCTCTCTTCTCTCTCCTGGATCCGTATACCCTCCAATCTCCTAGCAATAGACACCGCCTGCTGGTATGCGATGTCCATCTCCAACTCTCGGGCCATACTGAATCTAATACTAGGATGGATCCCCTCAATAAATCGGTGAACCCACTCTCAAACAGTAGTAACCAAGGCTGGTGCATGCCTATCCAAATCACTGAATCGGACCGCATACTTTGACACGGTCATAGAACCCTAACGCAACTGCTCAAACTCTGTGCGACATGCATCTCTAAGACTCTAAGAAACATACTCCCTCAAGAACATATCTGAAAATTGAGTCCAAGTGAGTGAAGTTGCCTTAGCTGGACTATCCAACTCGTATGCCTGCCACCACTAGTAGGCCGCTCCTCTAAGCTGGAATGTCATGATAGAAACCCCACTGGAATCCACAATACCCATAGTACGGAGGATATGGTGATATTCCTCAAGAAAACCTTGAGCATCCTCTGAAGCTAAACTGCTGAAAGTGAAATGGTGGTACTTCTTGTACCTCTCGAGCCTGAGCTGCTCCCCCTCTGAAACTACTAACCTAACCTCGGGCCGAATTGGGACAACTGGCTGTACTAGTATAACCTCTAGGGCATGGTCAACCCGGGCCCGTGGCTCTAGGGTACTGGTGGCGGGAGTTTGTGCTCCTCCCTCGGCCTAAGATGTGGCAGGAGCAAGTAGAATCAACCCTACCTGAGCTAGAGTGCCAAACATGCTCAAGAACTGGGCAAGAGTCTCCTGAAGTGCAGGGGTAGTAACAAGCGTCTCAAGTGCCAGTTCTCCAACTGGAGCTACTGGTGGTTTTTGCTGCATCAGCTCGTGCAGGTGCTCTGGCTGCACCACATGGTCTTCCTCGGCCTATGGCTCGGCCTCTGCCCCGGCCTCTTACGGTTCCAACAGGAGACGTGGGTGTCTGATCATAGGATCCAGTTATGTGTGTCCTCACCATCTGTGAGAGAATAGAAATATAAGAGTTTAGAAGTTCGAAGTCAACAATGCGCACGATAAGGAATCAAAGAAGTGAACATTTTCCTAACAATTCCATAGCCTCCCGAAGATAAGTACAGACGTCTCCGTACCGATCCGCGAGACTTTACTAAACCTGTTTATGACTCATAATACCTATGAACTTAGAGCTCCGATACCAACTTGTCATGATCCCAATTCAACCTCTGTAGGATGTCATGATGGTACCTAGTCTCTAAGACTAGGTAAGCGTAACATTGCGAAATAACATAATAATTGACTGAAACTCAAACCTGAATAGCGGTAATAAATGGAAACTGCAAGTCAAAGAACTAAAATCTCCCAAAACCCAGTAGAACAAGTCACAAGCTTCTAAAAGAAATACTAATTGTCTCTATACATCAGAGTCTACTAAAGTAAGGAAAACAACATGATAAGGATAAAGGGGGACTCCGAGGTCTGCAGATGCTGGCAGATGTACCTTGAGGTCTCCGCACACAGGTAGCTCACTGATATCCGGGCTGGTAAGCGGTTCCTGGTTCTGCAAAACAGAATGTGCAAAAGAGTAGCATGAGTACACCAAAACGGTACCTAGTAAGTGCCAAGTCTAGCCTCGGTAGAGTAGTGACGAGGTCAGGTTAGGCCCTACTTAAGATAATAGAAAAATATGACAGAGGATATAATAGTATAATGAAATGACTAAAGAGAGAACAACACAACAAAAAGAGGTAAACAATAGGGGTGCTCCCGAGATACCGTCTCATAGTCCCAAAAGTAAATGCTTAACAGGGGATCTCCCGATATACCGTCTCGTAGTCCCAAAAGTAAATATGCAAGTGGATCTCCCGAGGTACCGCCTCGTAGTCCCAAAAGTAAATATGCAGTACATGGGGATCTCCTGAGGAACTCCTCGTAGTCCTAAAGTAAATATGTAGTACAAGGGATCTCCCGAGGAACCGCCTCATAGTCCCAAAGTAAATATGCAGTACAAGGGGATCTACCGAGGAACCAACTCGTAGTCCCAAAGTAAATATGAAGCAGGTAGTCGGAGGAAAAACAAATCTTCAGCAAAAATTTTACAGTTAAAGATTTAAATTAAATCAAAGAAGTAGGTAATTTCGCTCAATCAGTCAAGTAGAATCCCATGATTTTCCGACTCTGATCGGCTCGAATCTAGTCATAATTAATTTGATTCAGTCAATACAAATTATAGGAATAAATTCCATATGAAAAAACAAATATTTCCAACAAAAATCCGAAATTTAACTCAAAAATCGCCTGTGGGGCCCACATCTCGGAACTCGACAACAGTTACAAAATATGAATGCCCATTCAACTACGAGTCAACCCATACCAAAATTATCCAAATTCGATATCAACTCGACCTCCAAATCATCAAATCTTAATTCCAAATTCCCGTTTTACACCTCAAAAACATGTAATCTAGTCGGATTATTCGATGATAATTAAATATTATGGAGTAGAAATGATCACAAGTGACTTACCTCAAGAATTCCCGTAAAAACCTCGCTCAAAATTGCCCGGTCCGAGCTTGAAATACCCCCGGACAATACAAAAACTCGGAACCCCTCTGTTTTTGTATTGTCTAGGTGTTTCCTCTTATGCGAGATTTTTAGCCGCATTTGCAGTCTCGCAGATGCAAGAATTCCTTCGCTTCTGCGAGAAGCTGTCTGCTTCTGCGAAGCCTCCTGGGCCCCCTTATTTCCGCTTCTGCGATCGATTCTTCGCAGGTGCGACACCGCTTCTGCGGACCACCCGTCTGCACTTGCGACCACTACCTCACCAGCCCCTCGTCCGCTTCTGCGCTTGCCATGCTCGCTTCTGCAAGCTCGCACCTGCGAGCCAATTTTTGCAGGTGCGATTGCATCCGATGGCAGAAACTTTCAGATTTTCTTCAAGCCTGAATTCGATCCGTTAACCATCCGAAACTCACCCGATGCCCCCGGGACTTCAACCAAATACACCAACAAGTCCTAAAACATCATACGAACTTAGTCGAGCCTTCAAATCACGTCAAACAACGCTAAAACCACGAATCATACCCCAATTCAAGCCTAATGAACTTTGAAATTTCAAATTTCTACAAACACGACAGAACCTATCAAATTACGTCTGATTGACCTCAAATTTTACACACAAATCATAAATGACATAACGGACCTATTCAAATTTCCAGAATCGTATTCCGACCCCGATATCAAAAAGTCAACCCCCCGATCAAACTTCCCAAAAATTCAACTTTCGCCATTTCAAGCCTAATTCCACTACAGGCCTAATTTTTTGGATATGCTCCTAAGTCCAAAATCACCATACGGAGCTATTGGAACTATCAAAACTTTATTCCGGGGTCGTTTATGCATAGGTCGATATCCGATCACTATTTCAACTTAAGCTTTAAACCTTGGAACTAAGTGTTTCGATTCATTTCAAAACCTCACCGGACCTGAACCAATTACCCTGGCAAGTCACATAACAGATGTAAAGCATAATTTGAGCAGTAAATGGGTAAACAAGGTTGTAATACTCAAAACTACCGGCCGAGTCATTACAATATACTCCTATTAATTTCACTAATAGGAAATAATTTCAAGCCTTTAGTGATATTTTTCCAAAAGGATAAATGCAACTCTATTGGTAGAAAAAAGACGTGACACATGTACCATCAGTGAGGTGACAAGTGACACTTACAGTTGGGTCAATAAAAGAAAATGAAAAGGCACGGATGAAACACCCACAGTATTTTGTCATAGGAAGTACCGATTCTAACAACTGGGAAAGAATAAATAGGCACGAGATGAATAAAGACTGTAAAAAAGGGAATATTCACAAATCTCTTATAAATATGGAAGGGAAATCAGCATTAACTATGATTACGAATGATACTCAACTATTACTCTAACCGTTGTAATTAAATATGGAAACGGACAATCAAGGAAATTAATACCATTAACGAGCCAGGATTAAGTAGGGAAACCATTACAATTGTGTATCCTTATATAAGGACTCATACCTCATTTTGTACAATCATTTAAATTTTTCTTAATATATGCAATCATTCTTTTACTTTATTTGATTCAAGTGTCCAATCCAAGATTCTGGGGAAGATTATTAATCAACAATAAGCTTTCTTTCCTTACTTATTATTTTTATTATTTTCCATATTCTTTGAATTACCTAGAAAGTGAAGTAATTTTGGTTATCAGTAACCCGATTTTTCCTAATACTTGCTGTGACCATAAAATCTATTTTTGGGTTAAACAAATTGGTTCTGTTGCAGGGAATCTGATAATCTGTTCACTTTCTAAATTTTAGTTTTTTAGCAACAAAACATGTCTAATGCTAATGAAATTCATCAGGTAAATCAACAAGGTAGAATTCCACCACATCACACACCCACAACTACTCCACAACATTCACGAGAAAGTTCAATTGAAGGGCCTGTTTCTCGTACTGATGGGAAACAAGGGGGTGAACAAACCGTCGAGTAAGATACTTTAAAACAGTTGATTCCACAACAAGTGAATGAGGCATTGCGGGCTTTTGTGAGTGGATTTCCCAACGCTGCATAAACTCTACCGTCCGTAAATACCACCTTGAAAAATCCGCGCTCACGACTTGACAATTCTAGAAGTGGAGTAATGCCAAACGAATCTCGAGATGGAAGATCATGTACAACGAATAATTCTAATTTACAAAGTTTAGTACTAACTTTGCAGAAACAGGTCAAGGAGAAAAACAAGCGTATAGAGGAAATACTCGGCGTGCCTCCAGTAATCAAGGGTGTGGATATTGACAAATATTTGCAACAGTCCTAGAAGCCCAGTGCAACACCTTTGCCAATTTCCAAAATTTTTAAAATGCATGATATTCCTAAATATGATGGGATATCTGACCCACGGGATCACGTTAATGCATTCACCACAGGAGTAAAAGGAAATGATTTAACCAAGTAGGATATTGAATCAGTCTTGGTGAAGAGTTTGGCGAAACTCTCACGAAAGGGGCGTTAACATAATACTCGCTCTTACTGAAAACTCTGTTGACTCTTTTGCTGAGCTGCAGATTCGTTTATAAAAGAACATTTGGGGTCTCAAAAAGTAGAAAAAGGAATGGAAGACATCTTCAAATTTAAATAGGGAAGTACAAAGTTGCTCAGAGAGTTTGTAGATAGATTCCAACATGAGAGAATGATGCTGACACAAGTACCTGATAATTGGGTGGCTTTGGCGTTTGCAAGTAATTTGAATGAAAAACGTTCAGAAGCTACGAGGAGGTTGAAAGAGAGTTTGTGGTAGTTTCGTGCAACTACTTGGAACGATGTATACAATTGATACAGCACGAAGCTGCAGATAGAAGAAGATACGATTACTCGGTTAAGGATAGAAGAAAGGCCAGGATCTAGACGTTCGGAATCAGAGAGAAGGTCTGGTAAGAACATGTACGAACCCTACATGGGACCTGCGGGGCGAGATTATCGATCGAAGCAAGAAAACGCTCGGTTCAATTCAAGATCAAGACAAAAGGAGACGAGTTCTTCATCCCGATTCAAAAGCGAACGGGACACATGAGGTAATGATTCAAACTCCCAAGCAAAAATAGGAGATTACATTTTCAATGTCAGCACTTCCGAATTGGTGGCTATTTATAGAGGAATAGGCGACAAGGTACGGTGGCCGAAAGAAATGAGGTCAGCACCTAGCAAAAGGAATCCGGTATTCTGGTGCGAGTTTCACAATGATTATGGTCATAAAACAACAGATTGCATGCTCTTACAGAGGGAAGTTGAATATCTACTAAAGCAGGGTTATCTCACTGATCTATTTAGTGAGAAAGGAAAACAATTCTATATGAAAAACAGGCAAGAACCACCAATGCCCCTATCTCCAAACAAAATGGTGAATGTCATAACCAGGGGAGAAAACGTTAACAAGATAATGTAAACGACCGCAAAAAAGACATCAAAGGTTACCGTCACCCACGGGAAATGAGTTTTCCAAGTTTTGGAAGGAGACAACATAGTGTTTGATGATGAAGATCAGATGACTTGATGATTCCTCACAACGATGCACTGGTAATATCTTTACTAGTACATGATACTAATATAAAATGAGTTTTGATTGATCCAGGTAGCTTAGTAAACATCATTCTACTGAGAGTGGTAATGAAATGCAAGTGAATGATAGAATCATACCAAAAATACAGTCATTATCTGGGTTCGATAATTCAAGCGTCGTTATGAAAGAGGAGGTCGTATTAGCTACATTTGCAGAAGGTGTCATCAAAGATAGTAAGTTTCAGGTAATAGACGCGGACACGACCTATAATATGATCTTAGGAAGGCCATGGATTCATGATATGGATGTGGTCCCATCAACGTTGCATCAAGTCATCAAGTTCCCATCATAGTGGGGGATCCGACAAATCTGGGAGATCAACAGGCATCACGAAATATTAACTCAGTGGTGATTGCAAATACAATATCCGATGATGGAAGTGCGAAATGGCAATTAAAGAATTCGGTTGAGGATAATTCAATTCACACCTCAACTGAGAATCTAAGAAGACATGCTGATATGGATTCAAGTCCTGATATTATTCAAGAACCAGAGGAAAATGAGAATATCAAAACAACTACGGAGGAGCTTGAAGCTGTAATATTATTCGTCTACTAGCCTCGCAAAAAGGTTTACATCGGAGCAAACTTGAGCCCGGAAATAAAAGGTAAATTAATTAAACTCTTACGTTCTAATCCAGATTGCTTTAATTGGTCGCATTCAGATATGACAGGTATACCACCAGAGGTAATGAATGACTAGCTAAATGAGGACTCGTTGCATCCACCTGTCAAACAGAAGAAAAGGAAGAAATGAGCATTTAAGAATCAAGTGATCCAGGATGAGGTACAAAAACTTCTAAAAATTGGTTCAATATGAGAGGTAAAGTATCTTGACTGGTTAGCTAATACTGTCGTGGTTCTAAAGAAAAATGTAAAATGGAGAGTTTGTGTAGATTATACTGATTTAAATAAGGCTTGCCCTAAAGATTCATTTCCTTTACTGCATATAGACCGGTTAATTGATTCTTATCGCAGGTCATGAACTTTTAAGTTTTTTAGATGCTTATTCTTGTTATAATCATATAAAAATGGACCCTCAAGATGAGGAAAATACCTCGTTTATCACATATATGGGGACTTATTATTATAAAATCATGTCATTTGGCTTGAAAAATGCTGGAGCAACGCACCAGAGGTTGGTGACCAAAATGTTTCAAGAGCACTTGGGAAAAACCATGGAGGTCTACATAGATGATATGTTGGTCAAGTCAACACAGGCAGGGGATCATTTCCAACATTTGACTGAAACCTTCGAAATTCTCCGCAAGTATTACATGAAGTTGAACCCGAAAAAGTGCATCTTTGGCATTACTTCAGGTAATGTTTGGGATTTTATTGTTTCTAATAGAGGTATTGAAGTAAGTACCACTCAAATCAAAACAATAGAGAAAATACCTGATGTGCTCACAAGCAAGAAAGAAGTACAGAGGTTAACAAGTAGAGTGGCAGCTCTGGGAAGGTTTATATCCCAATCTTCAGAAAAGTATTTTAAATTATTTTTAGTATTAAAAAAGCAAAACCAATTTTAATGAACTGATGAATGTCAACAAGCTCCGAAGGATTTAAAGTCATATCAAAATCGCCCCTATTAGCAAAGCCAAGGGACGGGGACAGATTGCTCATTTACCTTGTTATGTCAGAAGTGGCGGTAAACACAGTACTGGTACGTGAAGACAAAAGTAAGTAATCTCTAATCTCTTATGTTAGTAAATCCTTATTGGATGCTGAGACACAATACCCCTATTTAGAAAAACTCACATTGGCTTTAATTATGGCATCAAGAAAGTTACGACCTAACTTTCAATGTCATCCCATTTTTGTTATAATTGCTTTTTCACTAAGGAATATATTACACAAGAAAGAATTGTCAGGAAGATTAGTTAAATGGACTATAGAGCTTAATGAATATGATATTATTTATCAGTATAGAACTGCCATAAAGTCTCAGGTGTTAGCAGATTTCAGAGTAGATTTTAGCTCTAACCTGTTTCCTGAAGAAGAAAAAGAGTTGCGAGTGTTCGCCGGAGCTAACCCGGGGACTTAGACCCTGTTTACTGACGGTTCTTCAAATGTTAAGGGAGCAGGTTTAGGAGTTGTTCTAATTCCACCTTCAAGAGAAATTATAAGGCATGCAATAAAATATTATCCAATTACTAACAATGAGGCAGAGTATGAAACTGTGATTGTAGGTTTGGAGCGCGCGAGAGAGCTTGGCATTGAACAAATCATAATTAAAAGCAACTCGCAGCTGGTAATAAACAAGATGCAAGGAACTTATGTGGCAAGAGAAACACGAATGCAGCAATACCTAGAAAAGGTACGGGAATTACTGAGGCAATTCCAAACATGGAAAGTTGTACAAATACCCAGGGGGAAAAATATAGAACTGGACGCATTGCCAAATCTCGCATCTGTGGCTGACGCGACAAATGCAGAAAATACAATTGTTGTACACTTGTTTCATTCAGCCATCAACCAAGTTATGAATGAGGTAAATTTCAATAATTTAACTTGGGAATAGAGAAACGAGTTTGTGAACTTTTTGTAGCGCAAACTTTTGCCCGAGGATAAGAAGAAATCCCGACTGATATGGTTGAAAGCTGATCAATATTGCTTTATAAGAGGGAATTTATATCGCAAAATCTATGGAGGGCCTTTAGGACGGTGCCTTAGACGTTCAAAAACAGAATATACAATGAGAGAAGTACACGAGGGACATTGTGGTAATCATGCCCGGGGAAGATCATTGGTAAAAACGCTAACAAAAGCAGGATACTATTGGACGAAAATGGAAGCTAAAGCAGAATATTTCGTAGCAAGGTGTGATAAGTGCCAACGAACGCTAATAATATGCATCGACCGGCGAAATTTCTACATTCAATTATATCACAGTGGCCTTTGATGAAATGGGGGATGGATATCGTAGGTCCACTGCCTCAAGCTAATGGGAGGGTACGATTTTTGTTAATTCTAACAGATCATTTTCCAAAGTGGGTAGAAGCAGGTGCCTTTGAACAGGTATGAGAAAAGGAAGTTATGGACTTCATTTGGAGGAATATAATATGTTGATTTGGAGTCTCAAAGGAAATCGTTTGTGATAATGGGCCACAATTCATAGGTGTGGAGGTTACTAATTTTTTCAAAAGTTGAAAGATTAAACGAATTACTTCTACACCTTATCACCCTATAGCTAATGGTCAAGCTGAGTCGACAAATAAGGTCATCATCAACAACCTAACGAAGCTATTGGAAAAATCAAAAGGCAAGTGGCCAGAAGTACTACCGAGGGTGTTATGGGCTTACCGAACAATGGAAAAAATAAGCACGAGCGAAACCCCATTCTTGCTCATATATGGAACTGAAGCTTTAATTCCAGTAGAGATAGGGGGAAAAAGCACAAGGTACACACATACAAAGACAAACGAAGAAAAACTTCGTATAAACTTCGATTTAATAAAAGAAAGAAGAGAAACAACATTAATTCGGATGGCGTCTCAAAAATAGATGATTGAATGGTACTATAATAGGAAGGCGAACCTGAGGTACTTCAAAATTGGGGACTTTGTTCTCAAGAAAGTGTTTCGGTCAACACAAGCGGCAAACATAGGAAAGCTGAGTCCAAACTGGGAGGGGCCATACAGAGTTAAAGACATTGTTGGAAAAGAAGCGTACGAGTTGGAAACTATGGACGACAAGGTGTTACCATCCCGTTGGAATGCGGTCCATTTGAAGAAGTTCATATCCACGGTCAGGTATCATATAAGTTTATTTTTTACTTTATTCATTTATATTTTACTAACTATTTTAGATGATAGACAAAAAGCTAGCCCATACCAGATGATAACATTAGACCCAAAGGGCACGCAGAATACTTAATTATTTCTGGTATATGTTACAATAATTCTGATGGCAAGGGTTAAGCAATCATCATCTAAAACGTTACCTCTGAGTCACATTTGTGTTTTCTTTTTCAGGGAAAGGACCAAAGTAAGGAGTTGATCTAGTGTTCGAGACTTCATACTTCAATACTCAAATATTGGGGGGACTATGCATATGGAAGAGTACAGAAGGAAAGAAGATGTACACCACAAAAGCATAGTTTAGCCAAAGTGAACACCTTGAAAAAACCTTGAAGAAAATGTCAAATTTTCAAAAGAGTTCAAGCTCGCAGAAAGAATGGCCAGTAAAGAGTTGAGGAACCTGCTACGAGCTTCTAGGTTAAGGCCATATATTTTATTACGGGAAAAATGTACTTGTACTTGTAAACCTTCTATAAAGAAAGCAATTGTGAAAATGTTGTACATGAATACTTATTTTAAAGTTTAAAAATAAAACTTCTTCAAATTACTTCATATTTCATATCTTTGCACCAATATTAAGATGAGGCGTCATCTTCATCAGTTTTGTTAATATAAAAGTGCTCTCTTTTATAAATAAAAAAATCATGCATATTAGAGATGCGGTCTATTAAAGCATTTTTAATGCCAGTATAAGCTCGAGAACTTAAAGAACAAAAAAGCATAATATGCAACGAAATGATATTTATATCATTTTCCCATAAATAGGGAACGGAAAACTTCCCAGAAACTACTAGAAAACAAAAAAATAGTTTCGGCAAAAACCAACATAAGTCACTTCTAAAACAAAGAGTAAAAACTAAGGAGCATCATTCACGGAGGTAGATGGATCAACTTGAGAAGACAAAGGTTGAATATCAGCTTCACCAGGAGTAAGTCCATCTCCATCACCTTTGAAACTTTCATCCTCAGATGTTGATGTGCTTTGACATTTCTAAGTTTGCTCAATCGCTTCCTTAGCCTTTGCGATTTCAGCATTAAGGTCAAAACCCTCCTGGCTAGCTTCAGTTAAAGTCTCGAGACGGGTGTTCAGAAAAGCCCAGCTAACATCAAATGTTAACTTGTCTTTAAGAGCTTCGTAATCCTTGTCACATCGCTCAATTTCAACCCTCAAGTCTTCTTTCTCAGCTTCCGAAGCTTCATAGGATGGCTTCAAAAGTATGAGAGGACTCTCAAGGAACTGAATCTTGTCAGATGAGGCAAAGAGATCTTCTTGAGCTTGGGTGAGCATCTGTACCAAATCACCAGCATATACCTCCTTCTAGTTTAGAAGCTCTTTCAAGCTTCTAATCTCTTCAGTAGCCTTTGAGTGCTTCTCAGCAAAGGAAGATTCCAGTTTATACTTGTCCTTTTCAACTTGATTGGAGGAAGCCTTCAAAACCGCTAATTCGGCAGTGGTTATCTTTAGTTGTTATTCCAAATTTCCCGTCTCCTCAGCAAGAACATCTTTTTTAGGATGACGGCTTTCGAATTGTTCCTTTCAATTATCAGCCTCAGTGTGCAATTCAACCACTTGTTGGTCGGTCCAAGAAATCCTCTTCATGAGCTCTGTACCTGTCAGATTGATCTATAAAAAGACAAGAGGGGAGAGTTACAAACATGAAAGAAAAAGAAGGAGCAAATAAAGAATATGAATATACCTTGAGGGAAGAGTGAATAATATCATTCATCAAAGTCAAGGAGCTTTAGGACTCAAGTTTCTTCCTTTCCCCGGGGCCAATCAGTGGCTTCACCCATACAGCAGCCCGACTTGATTTCTCTAAAAGATTCCCACCATCTGGGATTTCCATCAAAACCTTCTTCATGCCATGTCTACAACTAGAAGGCTTGGCTTCTTTACGAGAAGCATCGGCAGGGACGGTAACTGGGACAGTTGTAGGTAAGGAAGCAACAAAAATGGGGGAATTAACAACGGGAGTAATTAAAGCCATCGAACAGAGGAAAGTGGTGGCTCCTAAAAAATGGGGCCAAAATTTTCTTCAGCCTCAAAACGTTGGGCAAAAAGTCTATAGCGGGACTTGAGGGGGGATTATATAAATGATCAACATCTTCATCAGAGATGTCTAAGTGGACACTCTCTAGATTGTCAACAAGGTTAAAAGGTACATAACCCGGAGAGGGGTCTTTAGAAACATGGGCTTCATCATCCAAAATCGCGCGCCTTCGGACTCGTGTTTTCCTCACTGAGGAAACTTTTTCATTATCCACTTCTTCTTCTTCAGAGCCACAAGCTTTAGCATTCTTCCTCTTAGAGGAAGATACACTTAGAATTTGTTCATGTGCATAGCTAACGGAAGGCCTAGCAGACGGAACGAAAGCGGGGATGATGCCACGAATGGAAAACCCTAAAAACAGCAGAAGCAAAAGGGGTCAAAGGAAAAGAGAAGAAGGAACAAAGAGAAGGAGAACCATGGGAATAAAAGTATACTGTGGGTTTTCACTTTCCATACAAATTTCTATAAAAGAAATTTCTAAGATCCCTTATCCATGGAAGCAGCAGTCAACATTTTTTCTACCCAATCACGGAAGACAGAAAATTCTGTGAAACTTCCATGGTTGCTGAAAAATGAACATAAACTTATGTGAAAAAAAATAAAATGTCAAGAGAAACGAGGAAATAAAGAAAAATACTTACATGCAAAGTTCCACTTCACAGGGAAGGGCATATTCTCATCACCTACTAATTCACGAGTAGGAACAACAACAAACCGGGCATACCACTGGCGGTTACAATCATCCTCGGGGCTTACTAAAACTCTTTTACTTCTCGCCACAAAAAAAAAACACTCGCGAAATAGATTTGGGGAGTATATGTGGAGTAAGTAATGAAAATTAAAAGGAGCAGAAACCAAACTTGACAATTAACAAAGGCAAGTAACTGCCCTCCACACAATTGGACCTATTTGACCGAGGCAGACATTGAAATAGTGGCAAAAAATGCAATAATCACGGGGTCAATAGGAGGGTTAAACCCTAAGGTGAAAGGGTAGGTGTAGACAAAAGAATAACCTTCATGGTAAGAGGTGATTCTGTCATCAACACTCGGGGTCATCACTGGAAAATCAAGTTTGTAATAGAATTCACGTAGAACCAAGGCAAAAAAGCCAAGAGTAATCAAACTAGGGTAGTGATCATCGGGGTTAAGAGATGATATGGAAGAAACTTGTTTCCTTATAGTTTCCAATACGATATGAAGGAAAAATTTTAAGGAACAATCTCAGATACAATGGGTTCTCGCATAGGCACATTATGATCTCTCCCTCTAGAGGAAGATCTAGGGGTTATGAAAGTTCTAGCCCTATAGGAAGAAGGTTTGGTAGTACTACTCTGATAAAGGGTAGAACTACGGGTAGACAAAGAACCTAAGTTACGTAGTATGCCACTTCTTCTACTCCTAGTAGGGGCAGAAGAGGGGGAGAATTTATCAACGATCACTACCTTATGAGGGTCTGATGATGAAGAAGGTTTTGAAGAACGAGAAGACATCTTTAATGGTGAAGATACAGAAGAAAGAAGAAGAATTGCAAGAGAAGTTAAAAGTATGAATGCAAGAAAGAAGAAGGGATTTTTCAAAGTTGAGTATAATAAGGTATTTATAGGGGAAAATAGTTGTCATTAGAGATTGTCATTATGAACTGTTATCATAGAACCGTCACTTCGTAACTGATGCAGCTACAGAAAAATCCTAAAAAGGCACTGAAAATTGCAGAACTAATTACAATGAGACATGTGTCCTATGCATTAAATAGACATGACGTATGTCTCATCGATTCTGAAGAATGAATTATGATAGTTGGGAAGAGGCAATAAGATATTCCCGCCATAAAAACTTACCACTTCTCGAATATTCAGTTAAGAATATTCAAAAAGTGGGGGGACTATCTGTATTGGTGGAAAATAGAGTGACACATGGGCCTTCAGTAAGGTGACAAGTAGCACTTACAGTTGGGTCAATAAAAGAAAACGAAAAGGCACAGATGAAATGCCCTCGGTGTTTCATCAGAAGAAGTACTGCTTCTAACAGTTGGGAAAGAAGAAATAAGCACGAGATGAATGAAGACTGTAAAAAGGGAAAGATTCACGTATCTTTTATAAATATGGAAGGGAAGTCGACATTAACTATGATTAGAGTAATCCTCAATTATTACTGTAACCATTGCAATTAAATATGTTAACGGGCAATCAAGACAATTAATACCATTAATTGACGAGCGCAAAACACAACACAAAATTATTGCTCGCTAATCAAAGATAGTATAGATAAATTATCGTCTTCACAAGGATTGGATTTAAACAGTGTTCGAATAATCTCCAGTTGATTACTATCCAGGAAAATTAACACTTGATTTGATGACTATTACTACGATTAACTACTAAAAATTAAGCAAATAATAATTGGTCACAAAAGACAGCAGATGAGCAATGAAGAAATATCAATGAGAGGGATAAAGGCAATTGACCAGATAGGTGCAAGATAACTGACTCGGGATTCGATTTTTGAGGTAATTCACTCTATAATACAGTTGATTCTCACGAATTTAACCGATAATCAAATTACACTTGAAATTAATGCTCCTCTTTCGATTAAACGTTAATATCAGTAATTAATTCAATTGAAGCACGGTAAATAATTGCAACAATAAAATGATTGTTGTGATCTAAAGGGTAACTTCTCACGACTATTCCCATATTTTCTAGTTCGATTAACAATTCAAGCGGCTGTTTCGATTACCTATTTAAATCACGAGTTTAAACTAGAGCATAAGATGTGAAGAAATTCAAGATCAAACTCCTTTTTCGATTAAGCAAAATAATAAATAACTCCACAATACAAATGTAAGCTCCATCGATTAATTCTAACAATTATCAAGAATCGAATCCCTAATCAAGTAATCGATACACCATATATGTCAATACCCTAATGGAAATTACTCCATAGCAATGGAGTAAGATCTCAATAAGGTTCAACAATAAAGAAAATGTCAATTCTAATGATTCAATACAAAATCTCATATTGCACCGATTGCAGGTTCAAATATTGATGAATTCTTGAGTCTTCTTGACTTGGTTGTTTCTCCAGTTTTTCGTAGGTCAAAAGTCCTCCAAAAAACGTATTTTCAGTGTATTTATACCAAATAGGAACGAACCCGAACGAAATTACCCTCTTTGAGCTGAAGTGGGAAAACATGCAAACTTATTACATTCCATGCGTCGCAGCCTGCGTCGAATCACTGTACTTTACTCAGTTGCCAACTCTATGAACTCTCTGTCTGACAAAATCTTACCTTAGTGCGTCGCAGACCGCGTTGCAGCAGTGCCTTTTCTTGTCACACCAAAGATACCCAGCCTCTGAACCTATCGAACTTCTGACGCATATTTGCACTAATGCGTCGCACTCTGCTACGCTTGATGCATCGCATTAGTGCATTCATTATGACCTTTCCACTTTCGTTTGCAATGCCTGTCCAACCCCAGATGCGATCCCGGTTTAATTCTTTGTCTTTTACTCAGACTTCAAAACTCCAATTATTTGATTTAGCTCCATTTTTTCCTTTTAGCTCGGAATTATTTCCTGCAAGGCATAAAACACGTAATAAATGCAAATCACCATTGTTTAAGATCAAACACACATAAAATGTAGTAATTTAGAGTGTAAACTACGGCTAAACACGGATTTCTAGACTACCATCAACACCCCACACTTAGACCATTGCTCGTTCTCGAGCAATCAAACTACACTTCACATAGGGATGACCTTTTCATCTAACAACCTCCCTAACACATTATGCCAAGATATTTAAAATAGACTAAGCACTATTTCATAACATCCTAACCTCAAGACTCGATTCAAAAGAACCACGCATTTTTCACAACCTGTTCACTTTCTCTAACACAGAGGTCAAAGATATTACCTTACCTTTGCAAATCATGTGCCCCTACACCAACACTAGAGAGTAGTTCTACACACAATAAAATTCAAGAGCAAATAGGAACTCAAGATAGAAAGAATTCACTCACTCTCAGAAATAAAATTCATGCGCCACAGAGAATGTACCATAAGCTTGACTGTAGTGTAATACTCTACTAATTGAGCTTATTCAGTCAAGGATCAAGTAGGACTTTATTTTGGTTGTAATGTAGGCTGCGGGACAGGTAGGATACATATGGATGTAGTGGCTATACCTCCCTAAGCACTTTAATACTTACAATTTCACAATTTAAACCCCACACTTGTGTTGGACCAAATCCTAACATTCACATCATATTAACACCAAGCTCCCAATTTCTTTAAGTACAGGCAAAGCAAGATTTACCACTAGTAAGGAATAGTTTTCTTTAGAATATATACACACCAAAATGTTTTTTCTCTTTTTCTAGATTTTGATTTCCTCTTCCCTTTTTTTTCAATTCCCTACAAGTGGCTCACAAGAATATTCTTTTTTTTTTCAAACAGTGCACCTTTCTTCTTTTCTATAATTTCACTAAGAAACCCAACCATACATTCACTTAACTTTTAACAAGCTCATAAATATATCAAGTGCTCAAGAGAGGTAAACGGTTCAGACAGATAATCAGGCTTGTAGTATGGGTGCCAAAGAAAATAGGATTACAGGCTCAAAGGGCTAACTAGGATGTACAACATTTAGGCGGGTCAAAGAAATATAATAGGCTCAACAAAGAAATGTCTATATCACTTCTTAGACTGACCAAGACTACTATTTCATTTTGCAAACACACTGGGCAAGTTCTAGACATTACTGAAATGCACAGAATATCAACAAAAACCTCACTCACACTTTAGCACATAACTCACTTAGAATCAGGTCTTTCCCGACTCTCTAGTAAAATTAGTTAAGCAAAGTCACGATCAACCAATTTAAGGCACTTATCTAAAAGTCAAGAATTGAGCCTAGGCATCACAACTAGGGAACTCACTACTCTCAAGACACAACAAGGTCAAGAAAAGTCACCTTCAAATTAGCACTATGACTCAAGATTCTTTATTCCTATAAAAAAAAAATAACTACACTCGGTTCAAGTAAAACCCTTGGAAAAGAATCGCGGCACAAAGAAAAACCAAGGGGGGATTACTACACTACCTAAGAAAGTAAAAAAATAAAATAAAATAGAAGACATCTTTTTGGATTTTTTTTTCTTTTTAGTTCGACTTCAAATCCCTCAAGAAGCTAGTCGACGAAATCTATCATTGGGTAAAGTCGAACTACTACTACATGAGTTACTAGCTATTACATGCCAAATAAAATTCAGAGTTACGATTACATGCCACATTGTCTAATAAGAAAGAAACAAAACAAAACAAATACAAGCAAATAGGAAGACCCCACCCTACACTTAAGAGATAGCATTATCCTCAATGCAAAGCAATAAACAAGGGTGGTAAAGGACTCCCTGAGGCCTAAGCCTAGTAATCGGCACCATCAGTAGAGCCGTGAATAGCAGTCTCATCATCTTCCTCCACAACAAAGTTGACATCTTCATCAGGAGGAAGTGCAGGACTACCATCCAATCGCAGAAAATGCCTGGCAGGGACAACCAAATGGGACTGCTGCGCCAAAGCATCAATGTCAACCTCTCCACGAGCAGCTCGAAGTTGCATGTCAGCAAACATAAACTGCATCATATCCTCCATCTTGTCATGCCTCTGGTCCAAGGCAACTCTAGAAGGACCCGAATCCTACACAGCAGTGATATCATAAAGCTTTGTGATTGGGGGAAGCTATTGATCAAACCGATCATCAACAGGCACACCGTGGCGTAGTAGCAACCTAGTCAACATGCTTGGATAGAGCAACTTCCGCAATCCAACCATCCTCACCCTAGCCATGTTAGCAATAATAATCTTGCCCATATTAAATGGCATTTGGGTCATCATAGCATATATCAAACATACCTGGAGGAGCAAAATAATGGAATCATTGCTGCTTGATAAAATTTTCTTATTGATAAACCGTAACAACACTTTGGCGGGTAGCTGCAAATTGGATCGAGTCATGATGGAATGACGGTCATCCTTATCCCTATTCCAAGCAGCCAAAGAATTAGGTCCGCAGAGAAGTTCGCGGATGGCTTGGTAAGCAGGCCTCTTCATAAATGCCACGAAATGAGCATGAGACTCATTATTGAACCCCAACTCATCATTGAATATCTCAACAAATAACTTGACTCTCTTACCACGAATTTTGACAGTTTACTCCCCGTCATACTGGAATTCGGGTACCCATTTGGCTTAGAACTCCTTCACTATACCAAAATTAGCTCTTCCGATAGAATCATACAGGCGATCCAATTTCATTGCAGCGATGTTGGCATACAAAGCTGAATACTTCTTATGAAACTTCTGCCAATCAATCCCCACCTCAGTGATAGGCTCCCCAGATGGGACAAAATCACGGAACCACTCACGTGATTAGGGCATCACTGATAAAACTCCATATGTGGGCTCTGGCATATCAGCATCCGAGTATGGCTCATCATGGTCTGAGCCGTCTGAATAGTCCACAGTTCTGGGTGCTCTCCTAGCAGGCAGACGACTACTAGAAGCACCTGTAGGAGCACCGGCATTCATATATTTTCTAGTTCGGCGAGTCATTGTTCCTGCATAAGATGAACAACTTAGCTGCGACACAACAAAAGCAGAAGCAAGGTCAAAATAGGGGGGAGCCACCCCACACGTATGTCATTAACATGCTCACAAGGAAGAACTGGGGGAGTCATACTACCCCATATTCATCAAAACAAAACATTCACAACTCACCAATAGCGATATAGAGGCTCAACAACCACCACAATTGTAGCAACGTGTTTAGTCTACGACCGCCCACCCCACACTTCAAATCCCTAAACAATCTATGAACAAATATGCATCACCTCAAGTAGTATAAATAGTGCATCATTCTACCGTTCAAACAATTAGATAAACACCTACCATACTTAATATCTTGATGACAATGTCGAGAACAAAACGCACTCAAGCCACTTATTTTCTAAGTACAATAAAGTATCATCTAGGCGTTACATGCGCGGGCCGGCGGTCGATTAGCACTAGTGACCAATTCGACACACATTGCAGTTATGGACTATGACCAATCACCCTTTGCGCACAATTTCATAATTTACAGCACAGTCTCAAAGAACAACCTAACATGACCAAAATCCCCATCTTCCCAATTCAAGAAAATAATCGAACACTTAGCATGCAACAGAGGAAAGGCACAACTACACACCTTATCAAAGAACAATCTTGCCCACAATCAACCAATCCAAGAGCAATTAGGCCTGAAACAACACCCACACCAATAATGCACTAGGGAAAATCATTATCCAACAAGAAAGTGGGTAACAAACTACAAAATTTCGAAGTTCATCTTCTTCCTCTCTTTTTTTTCTTTATTTATTTTTTTTTCAAATTAAAATCTTCTAAGAAGGACTACACAAAAAGAACCCACAAGAGAGAGAGAGAGAGAGAGAGAGAGAGAGAGAGAAGAACTTACCTAGTTGCAAGAAGAGAGACAGAGAAGGGAGTTGAGGAAGATGGGTGCTAAGCGAGAGAGAGAGAGAGAGAGAGAGAGAGAGAGAGAGTTTGGGGGAGGGGGAGGGGTTTGGTTTCCTTTATTTTGGGGGGTTTAGAGAAAAAGAATGAGGGCTTGGTGTGTTTGGGGTCAGGCAGGTTTAGTGTTTTAGGAGATGGGACGGAGTTTTCAGTTTTTTTTTTAATTTCTCTTTTTTTTAAACTTACCTGATGTGTCGCATAGTGCGACGCATGCTGTGATACACTACCTTTTGTCATCTGCCAACTCTCTGATGTTCAAAATCCTCTGCTGAAAATATGTGTTGATGTGACGCATGGCAAGTCGCACAGTGCGATGCAAAAGATACAAAAACTTTGCGTAGTTCTAATTTTCCTACTTCTCGACTACTCTCTCATGCTCGAGCTTCATTCTATGTCAAAGTCATTCTGATAGCTCCTAAAATACAATTAGTCCTAATCTATAATCAATTAAACTATTCTAAAAACAAGAATAAAAAAGAAGGGTTATAAGTAGTTCTGAGTTATTGTCGTTAACTTGACTCCGGCACTTAGGCTCATTTAATCACGATGCTAGAGGATTGCTTGTCAAATCCTCCAACAAGGTATGGTTTCAACCTGTGCCCATTCACTTTAAAGCTCTCATTCCCCTCCTCATCTTATATCTCAATGTTGCCATACGGTGAGACATGTTTCACCACATACGGACCTGTCCATCTGGACTTGAATTTTTTGGGGAACAACCTAAGTATACTATTGTACAGTAAGACTTTGTCCCCTTCATGAAACTCCTTTGGCTTAATCAGGCGATCATGCCACCTCTTTGTCTTCTCTTTAAAGATTCACGCATTTTCATACGCATCCAGTCTAAACTCTTCCAATTCATTCATTTGCAACAACCTATGTTCATATGCAAGACTAACATCAAGATTAAGCGTCTTAATTACCCAATAAGCTTTATGTTCTATTTCAACGGGTAGATGACACGATTTTCCATACATTAATTTGAATGGTGAAGTCCCTATGGTTGTTTTGAATGTAGTTCTGTATGCCCACAGAGCTTCATCCAACTTTATAGACCAATCCTTACGAGAAGCACTAACCGTCTTTTCAAGAATTTGTTTTAAGTTCACGGTTAGCCACTTCAACTTGCCCACTAGTTTGGGCATAGCACGGGGTTTCTATTTTGTGTGTGACCCCATACTTGGACAGCAGTGCAGCAAACTGCTTGTTCACAAAGTGTGACCCATTGTCACTGATAATCACTCGAGGTGTCCCAAAACGGGTAAATATGTTCTTCCATAAGAACTCACACACCACACGAGCATCACTAGTTTTAGTAGGGATTGCTTCGGCCCATTTAGAGACGTAGTCAATGGCTACTAGGATATACTCATAAGAATACGATGATGGGAACAAACCCATGAAGTCAATTCCCCAAACGTCAAAAACTTCACATACCAGAATGGAGTTGAGAGGCATTTCGTCCCTCTTGCTAATATTGCCTGACCTTTGGCACTTGTCACATGCAGCTATATACGTTTTTGCATCTTTGTACAAAGTAGGCCAATATAAACTGACTTCTATGAACTTTGCTGCAGTGTGATTTCCACCATAGTGTCCTCCAACTGCTCCATCATGGCAATGAGATAGAATGCTTGCAATCTCTCCCTCAGGCACACATCTTCGAATCACACCATTTGCACACAGTTTAAACAAGAAAGGGTCATTCCAAAAATAACTTTTTACCTCACCTTAAAGGTTCCTTATTTGATCATGAGATAGGTCACGAGGCAACCATCCACTAGCCAAAAGGTTGGCTACATCAGCATACCAAGGGACCATAACAATGGAGAAAATCTGCTCATCAGGGAACTCTTCCCTTATTTCAACAATTTCAACTGGAGGTTTCTCAAGTCTAGATAGATGATATGCGACTTGATTTTCCGTGCCCTTCTTATATTTGATCTCCAAGTCAAACTCTTGGAGCAACAACACCCACCGCATCAGACGTGCTTTGGACTCCTTCTTACTCAATAAATATTTCAAGGCTGAGTGATCAGTGTATACAATCACTTTACTCCCTACAAGGTCTGATCTAAACTTATCAAAAGAAAATACCACAGCAAAGAACTCTTTTTTAGTAGTGGCATAGTTGACTTGAGCATCATTCAACATCCTGCTTGCATAGTAGATGGGCCTAAACATCTTTTCTTTTCTTTGCCATAGAACTGCTCCCATAACTACATCACTAGCATCACACATTATCTCAAATGGCTGGATCCAATCAGGTGTCACCATAATAGGAGCATTTACAAGCTTTCACTTTATCAATTCGAATGCTCTTAAGCACTCTACATTGAAAACAAACTTGATATCTTTCGCTAGCAATGCAGTCAACAGTTTGGTAATGCTGGAAAGGTTTTTGATGAACATCCTATAGAACCCAGCATATCCTAAGAAACTCCTTATGCTCTTCACAAAAGTTGGTGGAGGGAGCCTAGCAATTACATCAACCTTAGCTCTATAAACTTCAATTCCATGTGTAGTCACCATATGGCCCAAAACAATTCCCTCTTTCACCAAGAAGTGACGCTTTTCCCAGTTAAGAACCAAGTGAGTGGCTTCACACCGTTCAAGAACGAGCTCTAAATTCTTCAAGAAATCCTCAAAGTCAACTCCAAAGAAGGTGAAATCATCCATGAATACTTCCAGACACTTCCCGTTTAAATTGGAGAATATAGACATCATGCGCCTCTGAAAAGTGGCAGGTACATTACACAACCCAAACGGCATCCTCCTGTAAGCAAACATAGCTGACGGGCAAGTGAATATGGTCTTCTCAACGTCTTCTAGGACAATGGGTATTTTATTGTAGCCTTAGTACCCATCCAAGAAGTAGTAGCATCCATGTCCAGACACTTTCTCGAGCATTTGATCAATAAAGGGGAGTGGGAAGTGGTCTTTCCTTATTGCATCATTAAACATTCTATAATTAATGCACATTCTCCATCCAGTGACTGTTCTTGTAGGGATCAATTCATTGCCTTCATTCTTCACCACTATCATGCCCCCTTCTTAGCTACAACCTGCACTGGACTAATCCATTGGCTATCAGAGATGGGGAAATCACTCCCGTATCTAGAAATTTGATGATCTCCTTGTGCACTACCTCCTACAAATTTTTGTTCAACTTGCGTTGGGGATGCACCACTGGCTTGCTATTTTCTTACAACATACTTTTGTGCATACATATGGCTGGACCGATTCCTTGATTATCAGCTATACTCCAGCCAATGGACTTTTTGTGCTTTTTCAGCAGCTCCACCAGCTTTTGCTCCTGTGTACTTGTCAAGTCAGCAGAAATAATCATAGGAAAATTATTAGTTTCAAGAAAAGCATATTTCAAGTGAGTGGGGAGGACTTTCAATTCCACATTAGGCTTAGAAGCCTCCTCTTTTAGTTCCTCCTCATCAACTAGTTAATTCTCAGTTTCAAGAGCTTCAACCTCTTTCTTTATTTCAGGATCTTCATCCTCCACTGTGCGAGACTGAGTAATATGCCTCTCTAGAGTATCACCCACAAGCTTGTCAAACATGTATTATTCTGCCAATTCTCCAACAACATCTAGCTTGAAGCACGAGTAGGCAGATGCTTCATCACTGGGGTATTTCATCATCATCTTCATCTGGAACACCACTTTTTCATTACCCACTCTGAGCATGAGCTGCCCCTCGTAGATATCAAGGATAGCTCTACCTGTACATAAAAATAGCCTCCCAAGAATTAGAGGCACCTCCTTTTTTACCTCTATATCCACCACAATAAAGTCTACGGGGAACACAAATTTGTCCACCCGCACTAGACTATTCTCAATGATTCCCTCACGTAATATGGTGGTCTAGTCAGCCAGTTGTAGGGATACTGGTATTGATTTGATCACTCTAAGCTCACCTTTCAGTTTCCTAAATACAGACAGAGGCATTAGAATTTTTGATGCAATAGAATCGCAGAGGGCGTTGTCGAATTTCTCACTCACGAGCATGGTATGGTGAAGCTTCCTGGGTCCCCACACTTTTGGAGAATTTTGTTTTGCAATATGGCACTGCGGTGGGCATTCAGCTTGACCACTGTTGTCTCCTCTAATTTTCTCTTGCTGGACAGGATTTCCTTCAAGAACTTTGCATAAATAGGCATCTGGGTGAGTACCTCTATGAAGGGAATGTTCATATAATGTTGCGTGAGAATCTCCAAGAATCGCCCAAAACAATTTTCAAGTTTTTTCCGCTTCATCTTTTGAGGTAATGGTAGACCTGGCATATGTCTACTTTTTTCAATCTCCTTTTGTATCCCACTACTCTGGTTTTTCTGCTCTTCACTATTTTTCTCTTCCAGTGTCTCGGGATGCTTGTTTATCACCTCTGGTCTTGCTTTCACCACTAGGTTAGCCAATATTTTGCCAGTTCTCAGAGATACAACTTTGATTGTTTCCTTTGCTTCTTTTCAGTGTCAGAGGGTAAAGTCCCAAGAGCCCTATCCGATAACAAATTTGCAATTTGTCCCAATTGTCTTTCTAAATTCCGGATGGTCGTGCCCTGCTCTCGGATGGTTGTGCCCTGAGTCTCAAATTTTTCATCTGATTTGTTGATGAATGCCTTCATGAGATCTTACATACTAGACTGATTTGACTATTGTGGTCGGTATTGCTGCCTCTGCTGGTTCTGAAAACTTGGTGGTCCTTGACCCTGGGGTCTGAAATTATTTTGCTGCTATGAGTTCAAGTTCCCACTAGGTGAACTCTACGAAAGACCTGGATGTCTTTGACCCATAGCATTATAGTTGTTCCCACCTTGGTAGTTCCCTCTATTAAAGTTCCCCACAGTGTTGACTTCCTCAGCTATAGCTTGACACTCATGTGTAGGGTGTCCCAATCCACAAAAATCATATGCTTCTTGCGGCTCACTCTGTACCTTGGCCAATGTCAGCATTCTTATCTACTTGGTCATGGTGTCTAGCTGGGCTTGCATGGATGTGTTAGAGTCCACCTAGTGAACCCCAACAGATTTTCTTCTGTCATTACTCTCAGTCGGCTACTGATTAGCATCCTCAGATAATTCATCAAGGATTAAAACAACCTCCTCTGGAGTTTTCTTCATTAGTAGACCTCAACATGCAGTATTTAGAGTTCGTCGCGAGGACGATATTAGTCCATACCAAAAATCCTAAAGTTGCATCCACAAATCAATTCCATTGTGCTAACACTTTCTGACTATCTCCTTGAATCTTTCCCAAGCTTCGAAAACCGTTTATGTCTCCTTCTGGAAAAAAATGTGGACTTCCTTTCTGAACTTCCATATTTTTGCAGCTGAGAAGTACTTGTCGAGAAACGTCTTGGCCATATCTTCCCATGTCCTGATCGAACCTGTGGGTAAGCTACGAAGTCATTGATTCGTGTCATCTTTCAATAAAAAAGGGAATGCCTTTAAGTAGACTGCATCCTTTGATACTCCATTGCATTAGAAGGTGTTCATGATTTCTTCAAAGTCCATCAAGTAAGTGTTAGGATCTTCGTTCACCTTCCTTCTGAAAATGCAGTTGTTTTGGATAGCAAGCATCGCTTCAATTCGAAGTTGTTTGCTGCTATTGGTGGAGGTCTGACACTTGACAGTCCTTGATTGTAGACTGTCCTAGTATAGTCACCCAATGATCTTCCAGGCCTGGATGCTGCATTCTCGAACTGGTCTTCAACCAAGGGTCGATTTAGATTGAATCTTCGACCCTTATTATCTTCGACAGTCTCTTCAGCGATTCTCCGTGCAGCTTCTTGTTGTGCTTCCTCTCTTGCAGCTTAGTCTACTCTTCTTTCTCTTCGTTTGCCATGGTATCTTGAGTTGAAGTTTGAACCAAGAAATTTTCTGTTAATTCTCTTTCTTTTCTCAGATGTCGCAAGCGTTTCTCCAACTCTAGTTCGTAAGGTATCATTTCCTTTGAAGAAGACCGAGTCATGCACCAGAGAAATCAAACTTGTATCCTGCACATAAGTAAGAAAACATGAATAACTAAAGTAAAAACTGGTTCCTGAATTAGTACTAAAAATTATTTTAAACACTATTGATTTCCAATCCCCGTCCACGGTGCCAAAATTTGACGAGCACAAAACATAACACAAAAATTATTGCTCGCTAATCAAAGATAGTATAGATTAATTATCGTCTCCACTGGAATTGGATTTAAATAGTATTTGAATAATCTCCAGTTGATTACTATCCAGGAAAATTAACACTTGATTTGATGACTATCACTACGATTAACTATAAAAATTAAGTATATAACAATTGATCACAAAAGACAGCAGATGAGCAACGAAGAAATATCAATGAGAGGGATAAGGGCAATTGACTAGATGGGTGCAAGATAGCTGACTCGGGATTCGATTTTTGAGGTAATTCACTCTATAATACAGTTGATTCTCACGAATTTAACCGATAATCAGATTACACTTGAAGTTAATATTCCTCTTTTGATTAAATATTAATTTCAGTAATTAATCCAATTGAAGTACGGTAAATAATTGCAACAATAAAATGATGGTTATGATCTAAAGGGTAACTTCTCACGACTATTCCCCTATTTTTTAGTTCTATTAACATTCAAGAGGATCTTTCGATTACCTATTTGAATCACGAATTTAAACTAGAGCATAAGATGTGAAGAAATTCAAGATCAAACTCCTTTTTCGATTAAGCAAAATAATAAATAACTCCATAATACA
Source organism: Nicotiana tomentosiformis (assembly GCF_000390325.3). NCBI lineage: Eukaryota > Viridiplantae > Streptophyta > Magnoliopsida > Solanales > Solanaceae > Nicotiana > Nicotiana tomentosiformis. The sequence continues at coordinate 12,291,273 of NC_090815.1, read as the reverse complement.
TATTTAAGTTCCATCAATTAATTCTAACAATTATCAAGAATCGAATCCCTAATCAAGTTATCGATACACTATATTTGTCAACACCCTAACGGAAATTACTCCATAGTAATGGAGTAAGATAGCTCAATAAGGTTCAACAATAAAGAAAATATCAATTCTAATGATTCGATACAAATTCTTGTATTGCACCGATTCCAGGTTGAAATATTGATGAATTCTTGAGTCTTCTTGCCTTGGTTGTTTCTCCAGCATTTTGTAGGTCAAAAGTCCTCCAAAAATGTGTTTTCAGTGTATTTATACCAAGTAGGAACGAACCCGGACGAAATTACCCTCTTTGAGCCAAAGTGGAAAAACATACAAACTTATTACATTCCATACGTCGCATGGTGCATCGCATCATTGTACTTTACTCAGTTCCAAACTCTCTGAACTCTGCGTCTGACAAAATTTTGCCTTAGTGCGTCGCAGGCCGCGTTGCAGCAATGTCTTTTCTTGTCACACCAAAGAAACCCAGCCTCTGAACTTATCGAACTTCTGATGCATATTTGCACTAATGCGTCGCACTCTGCTATGCTTGGTGCGTCGCATTAGTGCATTTATTCTGGCCCTTCCACTTTCTTCCCACTTTCGTATGCAACGCCTGTCCAAGAGCCCCAGATGCGATCCCCGGTTTAATTCCTTGGCTGGGCCCGCGAGTTAAATGGGCTAAGTGGGCCCAACAGATATTTTTTAAAAAAAAATTAAATAGATATTAGAGACAAAAGGATGTTAAAAAAATATCTAAAGCAATGCTTTGTAAATTTTATTATAGAATTGTGACCTAAATTTTAATATTCAATATTTAATATCGAATATAACTTATATATATATATATATATATAAGATGTATATTCGATATAAGATGTATATATAGTATGGTGTATATATATTATACACTTAGTAACAATAAAGTAAGCAATAGCAGCAATTGTAGAAGAAAATTAGAGAGAGATTATGATAGATTGATGATTTTGTAAGAAAAATGAAAAAATAAAGGGGTATTTATAGTTGAAAATATGGAAAAAATATAATTATAAAAAGTTTGGGGTTAAAACAAAGTTGGAGGGTTAAATGACTATTTTATAAATAGCCAACGGCTATATTTTTTAAAAAAAATAAATATATATATATATATATATATATATATATATATATATATATATATATATATATATATATATATATATATATATAATTAAAATATAGCCGTTGGGACCGTTTGGCCCGCTAAGGGGACCGGGCCGATCCCGGGCCATGGCGGGCTAAACGGTCCCGGGTCTGACGGGCCCGTTTGGCCTGCGGTCCCGGGCCTGGACCGCCCACTTGCCAGCCTTAGCTCAGAATCATTTTCTGCAAGGCATAAAATACGTAATAAGTGCAAATCTCCATTGTTTAAGCTCAAACAGACATAAAATACAGTAATTTAGAGTGTAAACTACGGCTAAAACACGGGTTTCTAGTCTACCATCATTAACTAGTTAGGATTAAGTAGGGAAACTGTTACAATTGTATATCCTTGTATAAGGATCCATACCTCATTTTGTACCATCATCTGAATTTTTCTTAATATATGCAATAAGTCTGAGATTCTGGGAAAGATTATCAATCAACAATAAGCTTTCTTTCCTTACTTATTATTTCTATTATTTTCTTTATTCTTTGAATTACCTAGAAAGTAAAGTAATTTTGGTTATCAGTAACCCGATTTTTCCTAATACTAGCTTTGAACATAAAATTTATTTTCGGGTTAAACACCAACACCAATATTTCTTCTAGAGTGAAAAACAGAACCAAATTTTTTAAATTTTAAATCCATAACGAGACACTAACAATTTCTTTCGAAAGAACAGAAAACCAGCCTATAGGATGTTCTGTAATTAAAACACCAAGAAATAGTATACCTTGTGAAGATGGATTTTAGGATTTAGAAAAAATGTCATATGTAAGTTATGGTCTTTAACCAGGCACAATTATGGTTTGAAGTTCATGAATTCTAAACTTGCCACTGAACTAATAATTCATCATAATTATATTTTATAATTAAATATTTATATATATTTAATAAGATTTTTTGTATTTATATATGATTTAAGCAAAAGCTAGTAAATTCGTCCGAACTTCTAATACTCTAGCTCACCCTAGTCTTTAACTTCTACTCCTACTATGTAGGCTTAACGTAAGCAAATTTGTTTTAGTTTTTGGTTTGTTAGTATAGAATCAAGAAATCTTTTGTAGGAACATCCAAAATTTGCAACTGTAAATGAGACTTTCAAAACCCAGTTTCACGGGAGTTGGGTTTGACTTTGGGAAAGGGAAGCTAGCTTGGAAAGTTTCAAAAATTTCAGTCAAGTCTGGGCAGGTGTGTGAACTTTGGTCCGTGAGCTTTAATGTCGTCTTTTTCACTCACTTCCCTTAAGTACTTCAGGAGACATGTTTGTATTTGGCCCTACACATTATACCCTCTTAAATCCATTAATTTGAAGCTTATTGCACAGTCCCTTTTTGATTACTTATGGTTGATTATCCTTTTTTTTTGTTGTCAATATATTCAATCCTAGCTGCACGATTGTTAGAAGTCAAGAAACTTCTATATCAAACACAATATTTCTTTTATACCATTTTATATGCTGTACTCATTGATCCTACAAAACTAAATATGCTAATAACCCATTAAAATAGAAACACTTCCTATTAAGGATTTTTTCGTTGAAAGAACTCGAATATGAAACGTATACTTAAAAGTGGAGGGTTCCATCCATCCCACAATTATCCCTTGGTGGTGTCAAACCCCTATATATATATATATATATATATATATATATATATATATATATATATATATATATATATATATGTTGATTGATACTTTAAGATTCAAATCTTACGCAGATGCATTGATCGATTTGGGGGTACAACTTGACTTTTTGTGCGCTGTCCGGGTTCGATTCAAACTCTAGCATTTGCTCAAATTTTATTTGACACTATAGTTTATTCGCCACTTTCAAATTCTTGGTCCCGCTATGGTGAAGAGGGGGATGCAAATCATTAAACAATCTGAAGAAGCAAAGAGCTTCTAACTAATACAGACATCACATGTCCCACAATACAGACTTCTTGAATTCTGAACTTTGAGACTACAACTAAACTAACACATCAAATCCCATCAAATTCAACTCCCCTCATTCACGGCACTCTTTTTTTGAGACTTGATATCCCTCTCACGGACTTGATTTTCATTACCCGCCACCCCTCAATCTTATATTTATATTCAATTGCATGTTCCCGCTAAACTACAATCTATAACTTACAACTGAAGAGCAATTCTTCTCAAAATCTCACTCGAAAAGGTACTGAGTTGAAATTCCAATCAAACTAAAGAGTGATCGATGGCAGTCGCAACGAGTTCCAATTCCCGATTAAGCACTGAGCTTTTGATCCCTAAGAAATGGAATCATAGGGAGATCAATTCTCCTGAGAGAAACATGATTTGGATTGAACCAAAACCTAAGGCTTTCAAAACTGTCCCTGTTATTTATTATCTGTGCAGAAATGGCCAACTTGAGCATCCTCATTTCATTGAAGTTCCGTTCTCTTCCTCTGATGGACTCTATCTCATAGGTAATTGATATAACACTATATTGACTGCGATTTATGGAATTTTCCGTGTGTTAAAATTAAAGAATTTTCAAATATAACACTATATTGATTGTTGATTTTTTATTTGATCTTATTCTCAGATGTGCTAAATCGGTTGAACTTACTGAGAGGAAAAGGCATGGCTTATTTGTTCTCCTGGTCTTGCAAGCGGTACTTTAGTTTCTGCAAAAAAAAAAATTATATTTCAGATAAAATAAACGATTATTTTTTGTTTTATTTGCAATTTTATGTATAAAATTTGATGATTTTTTACAGGAGCTATAAAAATGGATACGTGTGGCACGATTTATCGGAGAACGAATTGATTCATCCAACGAACGGTCACGATTACGTTCTCAAAGGATCGGAGCTTCTAGAAACTTCAATGAGTTCCCGATTTTGTGAAATTTCACGTTCTGATCACTCGGATGAAAATCGCGATTCTTCTTCTTCGACTACGGCGATCATGAGGAGGAGGAATCAGTCGTGGAGTTCATTCGAGAATCCTCGACAAGAGTACAGTGTAGTGTACAAGTGTGAGTCCGGGCTAGAAATCGCCGGAAAATTCAATTCATCGGCGGCGGACGCGGCGACACAGACGGAGGAGAAGCGGAGGGAACAGGAGAATAAGAGTGTGGAGCTGAGCAGAGAAGAATTGTCTCCGCCACTGTCGATGGATAGTTCTGATGGAATCGACGGTGGAAGTGGATCGAAGGACGTTGATCTAACGGCTGAGAATGAGTTTAGCGGTGGTGGTAGAATGAGGGCGTCTCGTGTTGTGATGCAGCTTATAACTTGTGGATCGTCCACCTCAGTTGACTGCTCATCGCTAAAAGGCAAAAATAGGACCAAATATTGATTAAAAGTTTAAAATAATTCTGTCAACGTGAAGTACTGAGCGACAACTGGTACTAAAAATTGTGATTTCTCTTACCTAACATTTATTTCTTGTGAATCATTCAACATATGCTGCGAATTAAAAAACATTTCTAAACTACTAAACTTTAATTAAACTAAAACGAATTTTTTTCTATTTTTTTGTAAGGCAAATTGTTTGCGTGAATCATGTCTATATATTATTGATTGAATCGTTGTGTCCGCTAATGTTATTATTCACACCTATATATATAGTTGGATCCGTCGTTTTCCTTAATATGTTAGAAAATGGATTAACAAATTACTACTAGAGTATTATTTATGCAAAACATCCTACCTTAACTTCTTGTTTTTTGTTTCCTTTATATGCTTTGACATAAATCTGTGTAAAAGAATTGAGTATTTGATTATAGGGTTGGGTTTTGCATTTTGGCTATGATCTGATATTGGTCCACACTGTTGGCAGATGGTTCTGCCAATTGTATTGAAGAAAATTCTCTAAAAACATGTTTATGAATTATACCATGATCTTTTCTAATGTGGCCCTCCATGGTTTTTGCAATGTCTAATTGCTCTATTGCGTCCGAGCATCGGGTCTTATATAGTTCCAAAATAAAATTGGATTAGTGAAAAAAAAAAACTACAATCTTGCTCGATATCAACTCTGAAGTCTCGAGTACATGCCCCAGCCAAAAACAAATAAAATAAAATTAATACATGCACATTTGGCATGTCAACACCAATTGATGCTACGCCAACATTTTATCCTTAAAATGGGTAACAATTGAATTTTTACGCGGTTTAAAGGATATGTGATTTAATTTAATACGAATGATTTATGAATAGTAAATAATTGAATTAAAGGAAAACAAAGCGATCAAACCAAATGTGATGGATGATTAAGTCTAGCTTTACGATAGATGTTGGAAATCGGTTCCGATCCGACCCTCGGAACGGGCTCGGTTGCAACTCAATAAACAAGCAACTGAAGAACGCTTTAAACAATAGCTAGAGAACAAAAATTAATTTTATTGCTTTGGTATGCGTGTCAACTGTAGTCTTTAAAATAAAAAAGTTCTCCCCTTTATATAGTAGAGGAGTTTCAGTCCTAGTACAATTTCAAGTACGATAAAAAAAATTTCTTCCAATAAACGTTGATATACAGTTGATATCGGGCGAGATTTGCGCTGTAATATCCGGTTAAGGGCGGATATTTCGGCCCCTCGATTGTCGTGTCTAACCGCCTTTCCCTTACCCTCAGTTCTCCACTTTACTCGAGCTCAATGCTTGGTCGTGTCTGGTTTCGAGCGCGCCATTCGTCTTCCCGGGAATCTGGTCCGTGGAAGCCTTCGGCTTTACCCGAGGCCATATCGGGTCGGGTTGTCCTCTCGTTTCTTTACAGGAAAATCGGGGGTAACTTTTATCCCCGATTTTACCCGCACACAGATAGTCCCCTCACTTTTCGGAGAGCAAATTTATAGAAACGACGAGATGTGATTAACTGACCCTTCCTTCCTTCGTACGCTATAAACGGGTTGACGAGTCAGCAAAATATCCCATCAGTCGCGTCGTTTTAACTTCGAACACGTGTCGGCCGTCGGTTGACCATCCTCGGTGGGCATCGAGTGCGAAACGTCACACATTAATTATCTCCCTCCTATAAAAGCTCCGATTTCCCTTTTTTCACTGTTTTACTTTCCGATTTCGAATCTTCTTAAGTTACCCTCGAACTTTTTACTTGTTCAGTATTCCTTCAAATCTTCATAAATTGTTCTTCACATCTTCATTTCTTCATCTCCAATCTTTAAATCTTCATATTTCGTCTTTAAATCTTCAAGTCAGACCTTCAAATCTTCTTACCCATCTTCACACCTTTATATCCGCCTTCAACCCTTCATATTCCTAGATAAAAATTGCAAAAATTTTGAAGTCTGTGCTTCAAAATACCACTCCATCAACTTCTACCCCGGCCACTAATATCGAAGCTACCCTGCCGGCAGTAGCCCCGAAACCTCCTCTTAAGGATTTTATCCTCGGAGGTTGTTCCACAGATAATAACTTTAAGGTCGAGAAGGCCTCCAAACAAGGAGATCGTGGTGAGGAGGTGTGTAGGTATATCTGCTCCATCACCGAATACCCCATTTCAAGGAGTGTGTCGAAGGAATCTGCAAACAATTGACATACTCCAAGCGCGAGTGACGCAAACTCTCTAAAGGCAAATGGGAGGCATGTTCCCATGGTGAGTGTCTTTCTTCTCCTGGTTGAATATCCTTTTTATTCTATCGTCACTTCGACTAAGTCCTTTTTTCTTTTCATAGGTTTGCCCAAGACCATCGAGCTTCGAGAAATATTCAAGGGCGAGGCCTCGTCTCCATCTGCAAAACCCTCCTCTTCGTTACAACATACTGCCGAGGCTGCTACGAATAAGGAGGAGAAAACAAGAAAGAATAGGAGGTCCTCTGGCTCCTCGGATGCTCCCGCCGAGACCAAGAAGAAAAGGGTCTCGGTCAAGGTCAGAAAGACTACCAAGAAAAGTACTCATGCCAGGGTCCCGAACCCTGATTCTTTCTACCAGCTCAGGGACTACCCCGAGGATGATGATATATAGTTTGTTTTCCACGAGCCGGCCGACGCTGCACAATAGCTGGCAATGCCAAAGGGGGGCGACTGTAAGGCTGAACCTTCCTCAGCTCAGAAGCTCGAGGGAGAACCTTTGGCCACTGACCCTCGAGAGGCTAATCTGGTCCCGGGAGAGGCCACTGACGACATTGACGTCCCAGAGTCACCGTCCCACATGGAGTCTCTTTTTGTTGAGGCTCAGGCCGTCAGAGAAAAATCGACAGAGGCATCATGGGCTGCGGATGAAGCCCTTAACCTATTTTTTGAAGGTATAGACGTCAGTGTGCTGGAGGACTACTTCAGATTTGGACACCTGGATATCTCAAAAAGGTATGTGCTGCCGGGGTGAAGGGGGCCGATTTCAAGACCAAAGCTTATGAAGCAGTTCCCCACCCCATGCGTGGACCCTGGCCGTAAGAAGGCGGTTATGTTTACGGAACCGGCGGATACCAGATGGCTATCTGGACCGATCGGTGTAGCCAGCTACCTTTGCTCCTTGGTGACCGATGAGGACCAAGCAAAGATGAACGAGGTGGACGCGCGAGGCCTTTTCAACTAGGCACAACAGGCACTGAACATGGTATATTTTCTTGCCCCTATATCTTTGAAGAGTCCATTTTGCCCTAGCATACTCTAAAGATTTCGACATTTTTTATACCTCAGGCTTTGGTGCTTCATCATAAGAGCTTCCACCGGTCTCGGATGGAGGCGAGCCACCTTGAATTAGAGCTCAAGAAGAAGGTCCGGCAACAGGACATGTACAAAGCTCTTTCTGAGCAAAAATATGAGGTTCTTAGGGACCACTCCGTCCTCCAAGCCGAGCTAGAAAGAGCCGAAGAGGAGGCCTCGAAGGTGCAACGGGAATATGCCCTTTTTGGTTGAAAAGGTAAGAGTGTTTGAGATTAATAACGAGAGGCTAAGTGCAACTTCTAATGCCACAACCTCGCAGGTCTAAGAGAATATAGACCTGATCGACCAGCTTAGGGCCGAAATGAATAAGGTTAAAGCCTCAACTGAGGAGTTGAGGAGCAAAATAGATCTCCTTGCCTCGGAGCGGGATGCCACCAAAGAGGATTTGGAATCGACCAAAGATCAGCTCCGGGTGATGAAGGAAAAAGCCAACAAATGGTCTCGGTTGAATGAGGAGCTCCGGACGCAACTTAATTCGGCCGTTATGAAACGGGACACTCTTAGGCAAGAATACACCGCGCTGAAGTCCAAGTTGGAGGCGGCTTCGAATGAGGCCTCCGAAGTTCAGTACATGTTGGACAGTATAAGAATGATGTGGAGGTAGCCGAGACACGTGTAATAACAAAGGCCGAGTATGTGAAGTGTTTGTCTCAGTGGGAGACCCTTAAGAAGGTTCATGCCCGGGGGATCGACCTAGCGACCGAGATCAAAAAGGCGAAGAGGCATGAGGCTGAGGCCAAAGAGAGATACCAACCCGATGGCTCGGGCAGCTAGTTAGGCTCCGATGAGGACTAGGCGGGAAATGCCTTAGTTTATTTTTTTTGTTTTCCCTTATATTTTTGTATTTTGGGGTCGTTTTATAGTGCCTCTATAAATACCTTTTTGGTATATATATATATAAAAAGTTTTCTTCGGCTATGCATTGTGTCTTTTACTTTTATATACTTGCTTGTGTCTAAAACTTATAATATGCTATTGATGTTTAGCGTAGGATTTGACATCGTTTAAATTGTTCGTTCCATAAATCTCGGATGAGGCCTGGATTAAGTAATAACTCTGAATTGCTTCGGCTTCGGGGGACCCGATAAAAATGAAGTCTTTGTTAACATTTTGAACGTTTTCGCCGGACACAATCATTCTTTGCCGAAATTCAAGACCGAGTAATTTGACAGGGTCTAACTTAGTCTTTTTTTTGTTATCAAAAATATGTAAGGACCTTACTTTTCAAGTACGAACTCAGACGTCTCTGAGCCATTTAATTTGGTCGTGGCCTTTTGCGCTTGGGCCCTGCCTAGTAGGCTCGGTGCCTCCCGGATTTAGTAACCTGAATTTTTCGGTCTTATCACAGGGTAGCATTCCCTAATTCGGGAAAGCCCATATGCTTAAGTGTTTTGAGCCCAACATTTGTTCTAGGTAACTTTTGACAATAACATTGTTTATGAAAATGTGAGCCGATGAAACACAGAAGGTAAATTTCTTTCATTATTTTGAATGTCATGTAAATAGTGATGGTACAAAAGCTATTTGTCATGGCGAAAATGAGCTATATGGGCATGATTCGTTTGACCATTTGACCCTTACACTTAATCTTAATATTCAAGTCTTGGCTTTAAATATGGAATAAAAATGCCTTCTACATTCCCTAACTCAGGACCTTGACTTAGGGTGTGATGGCCTCCCAGTATTCGAGACCGAATTTATGAGGGCTCGAATACTATCGATCTAATACGGGTGATCCGCATTCCTCGGCCTTAGGATGATCTTTAAAACTAGGGTATCACATTTTACTGTTGCTTCGTTAAAAACCTTGCCGTAAAACCTATTTTGGAAAAAAATCGGTCCAAGGAAAAAAGAGTGCAACGCATGCTTTCAGACCTAATCCTTAGATTTGACTTTGACTGAGTAGTTGCACGTGTTAGTTCCAAGCGTGGTCACAAATAAGATTGTGCCCATACCTTAGTAGTAGTATCACTTTAAGTGTGCCACGTTCCAATTGTTGGGTAGTTTTACCCTATTTCTGGATTCGAGCTGGTACGAACCTTTCTCGGTTATACTGGTGACTCTGTATTGTCCTTCCCAGTTTGGGCCTAGTTTCCTGTCATTCAGGTTCTTGGTATGTAGTATAACTCTCCTTAGTACCAAGTCCCCGAATTGGAAGTGTCGAAGGTTTGCCCTTCGGTTGTAATATATTCCCATGCATTATTTTTGGGTCGCTAACCAGACTAGGGCAGCTTCTCGCTTTTCGCTCGTTAAGTCTAAGCTCGTGTCCATGGCGTCGACATTTGACGTCTTCGTAGCGTATTGGAACCCTAGGCTTGGTTATCCTACCTCTACTGAAATTAGAGCTTCTGCGCCGTTGACTAGAGAGAACGATGTTTCACTGGTGCTTGACTTCGAAGTCGTTCGATATGCCCAAAAAAGCTCAGGAAAATTTTCTTTCCATTTCCCTTTTGAGTCTGTCAATCTCTTCTTTAGGTTTTGTAGTATAGTTTTGTTTGTTGATTCTGCTTGTCCATTCCCGCTTAAGTGGTAGGGAGTCGATAAAGTCTTTTTGATTTTGTGATCCACAAAAAACTTATTAATCTTGCCGCCGATGAACTACCTCCCATTGTCGCACTTGATCTCGGCCGGTATCCCGAACCGACATATTATATGATCCCAAATGAAGTCAATGACCTCTTTTTCCCTAACTTTCTCGAACGCTGACCTACTTGGAAAAATAATCGGTCATAAGTAAGATGTACTGGGCTTTGTTAGGTGCCCACGGCAAGGGATCGACGATGTTCATTCCTCATTTCATGAACGGCTAGGGGGAAAAGATCGGGTGAAGCATCTCCCCCGGTTGGTAGATCATCGGGGCGTACCTCTAACATTCGTTACACTTTTGAACGAAGTCTTTAGCATCTTTTTCCATCTCGTTTTAGTAATAACTGGCTCTAATCAATTTTTGAACCAAGGACTAGGCTCCCGAATAGTTTCCACAAGTACACTCGTGTACTTCCCTCATCACGTAGTTGGTCTCCCCCCGACCCAAGCACCTTGCTAATGGTCCGAAAAATGATCTTCGGTATAATTTACCACCAACCAAGCTAAACCTGGCCGCCTTAGTACGTGGGGCCCTCGATTCTTTGGGATCCATGGCAAATTCCCTTTCTGAAGGTAGTCTATGTATTTGTTTCCCCAATCCCAAGTTAAGCTTGTTGAGTTTACCTCGGTGTGACCTTCCTCTATCACTGAATTCATCAATTGCACCACTGCTCCGGAATTGAATTCATCGAAGTCGACTAACGACCTTAGATTAGCCAACACATCAGCCTCGTTATTTTGATCTCGGGGTACATGATGTAGTGTCCATTCCTTAAACTGGTGCAATGTCACTTGAAACTTATCCAATTATCTCCTCATTTGGTCCTCTTATACTTTAAATGTCCCGTTAAATTGGTTAACAATGAGGAAGGAGTTGCACTTGGCTTCGATCACCTCAACCCCCAGGCTCTTAGCCAGTTCTAGACCTACAATCATAGCCTCATATTCGGCTTCGTTGTTAGTCAATTTCACAGTTCTAATAGATTGTCTTATTACATTACCCATAGGTGGTTTTAATACGATTGCCAACCTATACCTTTCCGCATTAGAAGAACCGTCCGTGAATAGGGTCCAAACCCCTGAGCTAGTTTCCGACGCGACCAACAATTCTTTCTTGACCTCGAGGATCAAGGCCGGCATAAAGTCGGTCACGAAATCTGCCAAAATCTGAGATTTTGTGGCAATTCGGGGTTTATACTCAATATTGTACCTGCTAATCTCTAAGGCCTTTTTGGCCAGTCGACCCGAGAATTCGGGTTTATGCATAACATTTCTTAGCGGGTACGAGGTCACGACACATATAAGGTGACATTGAAAATATTGTTTTAGTTTTCTAGATGCGCTTAATAAGGCGAGTGATAACTTTTCTAAGTGTGGATACCTCGTTTCGAAATCGCCTAGGGTTCTACTAAAATAATAAATAGTAAATTACGTACCTTCTTCTTCCCAAAACAGGACACCACTTACCGCTACCTCAGAGACTGCCTAGTAGAGGTATAGCTGCTCATTTATCTGCGGGGTATGCAGTAGAGGAGGTCTTGATAGATATTGTTTGAGTTTTTCTAAAGCTTGCTGACATTCCGGCATGGCTTCGATCACCTCAGCCCCCAGGCTCTTAGCCAGTTCTAGACCTAAAATCAAAGCCTCATATTCGGCTTCGTTGTTAGTCAATTTCACAATTCTAATAGATTGCTTATTACGTTACCCGCAGGTGTTTTTAATATGATTCCCAACTGGTACCTTTTCGCGTTAGAAGCACCGTCCGTGAATAGGGTCCGAACCCCTAAGCTAGTTTTCGAGGCGAGCAACAATTCTTTCTTGACCTCGGGGATCAAGGCCGGCATAAAGTCGGCCACGAAATCTGCCAAAATCTGAGATTTTATGGCAATTCGGGGTTTATACTCAATATTGTACCTGCTAATCTCTAAGGCCTATTTGGCTAGTCGACCCGAGAGTTCGGGTTTATGCATAGCATTACTTAGCGGGTACGAGGTCACGACACATATAAGGTGACATTGAAAATATTATTTTAGTTTTCTAGATGCACTTAATAAGGCGAGTGATAACTTTTCTAAGTGTGGATACCTCGTTTCGGAATCGCCTAGGGTTCTACTAAAATAATAAATAGTAAATTACGTACCTTCTTCTTCCCAGAACAGGGCACCACTTACCGCTACCTCGGAGACTGCCTAGTAGAGGTATAGCTGCTCATTTATCTTCGGGGTATGCAGCAGAGGAGGTCTTGATAGATATTGTTTGAGTTTTTCTAAAGCCTGCTGACATTCCGGCGTGGCTTCGATCACCTCAGCCTCCAGGCTCTTAGCCAGTTCTAGACCTACAATCATAGCCTCATATTCGGCTTCGTTGTTAGTAAATTTCATAGTTCTAATAGATTGCCTTATTACGTTACCCGCAGGTGTTTTTAATATGATTCCCAACCGGTACCTTTTCGCGTTAGAAGTACCGTCCGTGAATAGGGTCCAAACCCCTGATCTAGTTTCCGATTCGAGCAACAATTCTTTCTTGACCTAGGTGATTAAAGCCGGCATAAAGTCGGCCACGAAATCTGCTAAAATTTGAGATTTTATGGCAGTTCGGGGTTTATACTCAATATTCTAACCGCTAATCTCTAAGGCCTATTTGGCCAGTCGACCTGCTAGTTCGGGTTTATGCATAACATTTCTTAGCGGGTACGAGGTCACGACACATATGAGGTGACATTCTAAATACGGTTTTAGTTTTCTAGATACGCTTAATAAGGCGAGTGCTAATTTTTTTAAGTGTGGATACCTCATTTCGGAATCGCCTAGGGTTCTACTAAAATAATAAATTGGAAATTACGTACCTTCTTCTTCCTGGTCCAGGACACCACTTACCGCTACCTCGGAGACTGCCTAGTAGAGGTATAGCTGCTCATTTATCTTTGGGGTGTGTAACAAAAGAGGGCTTGATAAATATTTTTTGAGTTTTTCTACAGCCTGCTGACATTCCGGGGTCCAATAGAAGTCATTCTTCTACTTCAGCAATGAGAAAAATCGGTGGCTTATCAGATGACCTCGAAATATACTGGCCCAGTGCGTCTATCCGCCCGGTCAATCTCTGTACCGCCTTAACATTGTCGACTACGGTGATATCTTCTATTGCTTTTATCTTATCCAGGTTGATCTCTATTCCCCGGTTGGATACCATAAAATCGAGGAACCTGCCCGAGCCGACCCCGAAGGCATATTTCTCCGAATTCAGGTTCATGTTGTATTTCCTCAGCATTTCGAAGGTTTCCTGCAAATGCTTCAAAAGACATGTGCTCGCAGGAATTTAACTAACATATCATCAATATTAACCTCCATTGATTTTCCTATTGATTTTTCAAACATCCGGTTAACTAGGCGATGATATGTGGCACCGGCATTTTTTAACCCAAACGGTATTACGTTGTAACAATAGGTGCCGAATTTAGTTATAAAAGAAGTTTTTTCTTGGTCGCCTGTGTCCATACATATTTAGTTATACCCGTTTTAGGCATCGAGAAAACTCAGTGTCTCGTGCCCGGTCGTCGCATCGATCATTCGGTCATATAAGTTCTTATAATCTACACACATTCTAAGTTTATTTCCCTTTTTAGGCACGACCACTACGTTAGCTAGCGAATTCGAGTATTTAACTTCCTGAATGGAACCTATTTTTAAAAGTTTAGATACCCCGTATTTGAAGAATGCGTGTTTGATCTCGGACTCTTCTATTTTACCGGGTGGAATTTTGGATCAAAGCATTATTTATGAGTTTTCATCTCCGGTGGGATCTCTGTCATATCTAAGTGGGACCAGGCAAAACAATCGACATTAGCTTTAAAAAAATCAATAAGTTTTTTCCTGATCTCGGGAGTTAACCCCGTGCCCAGGTATACCTGCTCCAATTCCTCGATTGTTGATTTGGTGGCATCGATATCATCGGGTGCTATAAAGGATCTCGGGACACCGAACTCACCCTCTTCATTTGCTGTGTGTTCCCCATGTTTCCTTGGAACGGCCAGGATCGGGGCCGCTGATTGCTATTTGGTTTCTTTCTCTTCGACCAGTCCCCTACCTTTTGATGTTGTGACCGCGGGCACCGAGATCACTTCCTCAACAACGAACATCTCCTTTGCGGTCGGTTGTTCCCAGTAGACCGTTTTGATTCCGCCTGGGATGGGAAACTTCAACGCCTGATGTAGGGTCGAAGGCACTGCTCTCATGTTGTATACCCATGGCCTCCCAAACAAGGCATTGTATCTCATATCCCCATCGATCACACAAAATTCCGTTTCCTGGTTGGTCCCGACAATGTTTACTAGTAGGATTATTTCACCCTTCGTCGTCTCACATGCCATGTTGAACCCATTCAATACTCGACTGCCGATACAATTTGGTCCAATAATCTCAGTTTTCTACAACCCTCCATTGGATGATATTGGCTGAGCTACCTCGATCAATTAACACACGCTTATCTTGAGATTTATTAATAAGTATGGATATTACCAGTGTGTTATTGTGAGGCTGGATGATGCCCTTAACATCCTCGTCGCTGAACGAGATAGACCCTTTCGGGACGTACTCCCTAGTGTATTTTTCCCTTATGATAGAAACTTTGGTGCGCTTTATCATTGGCCCTTGTGGGACCTACTCCCCCAATGATCATGTTGATCACATGTTGAGGCTCCTCCTACTCAGTTTGATTTTTGGCATCCCTATTTTTGAATTGATATTTGGATCGTTCACTTAGGAATTCCCGAAGATGCCCATTGTTGAATAGACGAGCTACTTCTTCCCTTAGCTGTCGACAATTTTCAGTCCTGTGACCGTGAGTACCGTGGTATTTGCATACCAATTTATGATCGCTTTGTGTGGGATCAGAATGAAGTGGCGTAGGCTATTTGGTCTCCTTGATACAACCAATGGCTGACACTATACACGCAACATCCATGTTGAAGTTATATTTCGATAGTCTCGGGGCTTCCCTGCCCCCAAGTGATCTGTTGAAACTGTTCTTACTCATCAAACCTCGGTTTCTAGGTCCTTGGTCTCTTCTCCTGTCGTTTCTAGCTGGGTGGCGACCGGGTCCGTTTCCCCTTCTATCCGAGCTGAATAGCTGATACCGATCTCGGACCAGCCTTGGCTCCTGATCCATAATTCTTTTAGATCTATCATTCGCTCTATTGGGGTAAACACACCCCGAGGGGGGCCCAATTAGTCATCCTCGACTCTGATCTTTGACTGGTACCTGTTATGAACATCGGCCCAAGTAATCGCCGGGTACTTCATCAAGTTTTGCTTCAATTGTTGAGAAGCAATGGAACTTTGGGGGTTGAGCCCTTGAGTGAACGCCTGAACGGCTAAATCATCTGCGACCGGGGGTAGGTCCATCCGTCCGATTTGGAACCTAGACACGAACTCCCTAAGCATCTCGTTGTCTCTTTGTTTGACTTTGAAGAGGTTCGATTTTCTCTTCTAGACCTTAGTGACTCCAACATGGGCTTTAATGAAGGCATCTGCAAGCATAGAAAATGAATCAATAGAATTTAGAGGTAGGTTATGGTACCATATCATTGCCGCTTTGGATAAGGTTTCCCCAAGACTCGAATCCGATCTCGTCATCTTCTAGATCATTGCCTTTTATTGTGCATGTATAATAGGTTACATGCTCGCTTGGATATGTGGTCTCGTTATATTTAGGAATATCGTGCATTCGAAATCTCTTCGAAATTGGCTTCGGTTCCGCATTGGGGGGGGGGGGGAGGGTTTCTCAATGAACTTTTTGGAATCCGGCCCTTTCAATATTGGAGCTACTCCTGGGATCTGATCGACCCTCGAATTATAAGTTTTCACCTTCTTGTCAATTGCCTCTATCTTATCTTCACCAGACTCCACCCACTTTGTTAGCGCTTCAAGCATTTTCATCACCTAGAAAGTTTCTCCGGGTCCAAACTCATCCGGTTCCACAACAATTCGTTCATCTCTCCAAGCGTTTTCTCTAACCTGCTCGAGTTTGGTCATGTTTGGGCGTGATTTAAATTTGTAGTTGTGCTATTGCTACTTGCTGAGCTTGTAGTATTTCAAAAATCAATTGTAAGCTAACTCCATCACCTTCCCCTTCGGGTGCTTCCCGAGCCGATGGCTGGGGTGCCCCGCGAATGCTATTTTTGGGATCAGTTGGCAGGTTGATGTTGATGGCAACTTGTAAGTTAGCATCGATCGGATCCGCGATTGGAACACCATTAGGATCAATAGGGGTACGTCACTGCTTGGTACCACGTTATTGTTTTCAACGTGGTGGCCTGACTCGGCATCAACGTTCAAGTGAGCAGACTGAGAATTTGACATTTAAAATAAACTCGAAATCAAAATTAAAAGAGCAAGCATAAAATAGGGTGTATTATGGAGATTCGTATTAAATCACCACTATTATCCTTAGCCTCACGGTGAGCACCAAACTGTTTACCCTTAAAATGAGTAACAATTGAATTTATACGCAGTTTAAAAGTTATGTGATTTAATTTAACACGAATGATCTAAGAACAATAAATAATTGAATTAAAGGAAAACAAAGCGATCAAACCAAATGTGATGGATGATTAAGTCTAACTTTACGATAGACGTTGGAAATCGGTTTCGATCCAGCCCTCGGAACGGGCTTGGTCGCAATTCAATAAACAAGGAGCTGAAGAACACTTTAAATAATAACTAAAGAACAAAAATTAACTTTATTGCTTTGGTATGCCAACAATGGTCCTCAAAATAAAAAAGTTCCCCCCTTTATGTAGTAGGAGAGTTTCAGTCTTAGTACAAGTCTAAGTAAGGTAAAAAATCTTTTTCTTCCAGTAAACGTTGATATGCAGTTGATATCGGGGGAGATTTGCGCCGTAATATCCTATTAAGGATGGATATTTCGGCCTCTCGATTGTCCTGTCTAACCGTTTCTCCCTTATCCTCGGTTCTCCACTTTGCTATAGCTCAATGCTTGGCCGAGTCCGGTTTCAAGCGCACCATTCGTCCTCTCTGGGTTCTGGTCCCTGGAAGCCTTCGTCTTTACACATCGGGTCGGGCTGTACTCTCTTTTTCTTAACGACTTTATCCCCGATTTTACCAGCACACACTCACAAAATAGAAAGTAAAAAAAAAAGGAAAAAAAGGTACATTTATATATTATTGCTCTCCCTTTTTCTTTTTTTGTTTTCCATTTGGTTGTCCGCTACGCCTCATGTAAGGCTCGTTAAAAAAGTGAAGCGCTCCTAACCATAATTTCTTTTTTATTCTCAATACTCGAATCCGAGATCTTGGGTTAATGGGGAGGAATCGAATTCATCCACCAAAACCATTGGTGATTTGGTTTTCTCTTCCATAATTGCATATGTAGTATGTTTTACCGGAAAAGTAAAGAAAATTGAAAAAGACTAGCTAGTACCTTGCCTGCTGAAGTAGATTAAAAGGTCAATATTGTCAAGTGGGAATGCATAACTAGATATAATATAGTATCTCTCAATAACTACTTGAAGAACCAACAAAAAGTTGAAAAAGTCAACGATTGTTTTTAATCGAGCATAGCAAGTAACAATTTCTTTTTTTTTAATCGATTTAAATCAAGCATAGCAACTAACAAAACGTTTGATACTGACTTTCGTTTTGCTAACTACATATTCAACTCAAGCTTTAATTGAAGGGCTTCGTCTTTGATGTCATCACTACTCTTAGTCAAAACACGTAGTACTTATTATTTGATGATATAAAATCATACCACTTCTTCCAATAAGCACTTGCCTATTTTCTTGAATTGAAGTTAGAAGAGTAAATAGGATTTTCTTTTCTTTGTAAGATAAATACTACGTAGATAATCACCATTGTACATATAGGTGGACCCACAATTTTAATGCAATTGGAACATCAGGGTGTTAAGTTATTTAAATTAATTATTTTCAAGGTATATACATATACATATACAAGATTCTGCCGAAGTTTATAGGTCTGGTAACCCCTCAATGTTATACACAAGTCCGCCTCTGATTTGATTGTAATATATAACTGCACGGAATAGTAATTATTTTTCTTTTTCTCTTTAATATAAGTAAAGAAAAAATATAACAATATAAAACTAGTGGATACACAAGATTAAATATTTTTTGTTAATACAATATAATGACACTATATATATACCTATGTATACTAAAATATAACAGTCACCGGAAAGGTAAACTTCCGTCCAATAGACTCTAATTAGCATATAAAATAATAGGAGTATTTTTTTTTTTTTTAAAGTTTCTCAGATTACCCATTTTAAACACCCAACCCAATTATTTTCCCTTTTGAGTACGTTTTCGGCATGTCAATTTCTTTAGTTTTAATTATTTGGCCTCATTTTAGTTGGTCTATAAAGCAATTTCATAGACTTTTCAAGAAATTTAATTTCATATCAAGTTGTTGACTAGCTGCATATGGTAGCTGTACAATTGGTGTTGTTAACCTAACCCTACTAATACAAATAGCCGTAGTGGCCAGCCAATGTCCCATTCAATTCAATACAACTCCTTCTAGTAGTATTATACTCCCTCCGTTTTAATTTATGTGAACCCATTTGACTGGACATGAAGTTTAAGAAAAGATAGAAGACTTTTAAACTTGTTGTGTGACTATAAATCATTGCATAAAAGTAAATTGTTTCCAAATAAGAAAAGGGGTCATTCTTTTTTGCACGAACTAAAAAGGAAATATGTTCACATAAATTGAAACGGAGGGAGTAATAAAAATTTAGACAATAAATTCCAATAACTACATAACGAACCCACAATGACTTTACTTATTGTCGACACTATGATTTTTAAATTCAAATGTACGAACAAGAAGATGGACTAACCTTTTAGACATGACTTCCAAATAAAGACCAGTATTACATATATAGACTTCCTATAAATGTTCATACCTCACCTAATCCTTTATAACCCTATCCAATAGTGATACATGTATAGCAGACCAGTAATAGTATTGTTCCCATAGGGGCGGAGCTAGACTGTGAACGGGTTCGATCGAACTCACTAATTTTGGTTCCAACCCTTGTATTTGTTTCTAAAATTCATTGAATATGTATAAATCATTAATTTAGAACCCAGTAACTTAAAATGATTAGAATCCCGAACCCATAAGCTTTAAATTCTTGCTCCGCCTCTGCCTATATGTGTACATACTGACCTAATCCTTTATAATCCGAGATGGAGTCATGATTTAAAACTTACGGATACATGATTTTAATCTTTTTGAGTTATTGGGTGTTAATTAATAATTTGTACCTATTAAATACTTTTTTAAAGATGAATACAAAGTCTGAATTACCAAAAATACTAAGTTCTGCCGAATCCGTTTCCAACACTTTACCCTATCAATTAGTGATACATATCGTGGTGTGACTTTGAATATAATCGGCACCCACAGACGACAAATTTTGTAGAATTTAGAATTAATCGGGTTTAGAATATTGTATTTTTATAATATGTATATATTATTAATATTTTACATATTCCTTAAGAAAAATAGTCAATAGTCTTAAGTCATAAAACTAGTTGTCTTATTACTCTTTATTTCTTATTAAACGTCTCACTTTGTTAATATACGACTAGTTGAAACTATATATATATATATATATATATATATATATATACCACTACTCCAAGGCTCACCCCAGACACATATTTTGGCATCTTATATATTTTCTATATTTTTTCTTCTTATAATTATCCTTGTCATAACTTTGAGTTGTGTTTACTGTATTTCTGCGAAAACTCATATCATTTTGTTTTGTCTCACTTTGTTAATATACGACTAGTTGAAACAATTGGCGTAATTATATATATATATATATATATATATATATATATATATAATTTCTGATTTTTCTAATACTTCAAATATTAGTCAGTCATCCCTTAGATTTGTACCGAAGAAATAGTAGCAGAAGAAGTCTATTATTACGGAGATAATAACTGTTTTTTTTTTGAGTTCCCATTTGGTTTCGTGTTAACTTACAATATGTCGTCATTACAAGAAAGGTCAACTAATCAACGTCAAACTTCCCAACTACGTCTAAACCCTATAAATAACTAACCCCATAAAAATCCTCAATTTCATTCCTCTCATATCCTACAATCAAAACCAGCTACAAACAACTCCTTTTTCACCCTCCAAATTAAAAAGAAAAAAAAAGTGTAACATTTCTTAATATTTCAAGAAAACATGGTGTTTCTACCAACAAAAAGAGAAAGAGAAGAAGAAGATTTCCACAGCATAAAAACCATGGCAAATTGCTTGATGTTATTCTCAAACCAATCAAATGATTATCATTTTGACAATATTATGAAGTACAACAACTCAACAACTAATCGAGTTTTCGAGTGCAAGACTTGCAATCGCCAGTTTTCATCTTTTCAAGCATTAGGTGGCCATAGGGCAAGTCACAAGAAGCCAAGATTAAATATGAGAGAATTGAATAACTTGCAATTATTTCAGTTACCTAGTATTAAACCTAAAACACATGAGTGTTCCATTTGTGGGCTTGAGTTTGCCTTAGGACAAGCTTTAGGAGGGCATATGAGAAGACATAGAGTTGTAATAACAACAACAACAACGACGACGACGGCGGAGGCTCAGTCTCAAACAAGTTGGACTCGGTTAAATGAATTCTCAAGGCATCAAGCTTTGATGAATAATGAAAATCTTGATCAAGCTCCTAATCGCCGAGTTCCTGTTGTTAAGAAATTGAATGGTCAGAGAGTTTTGTGTTTGGATTTGAACTTGACGCCATTGGAAAATGATCACTTAGAGTTTAATTTAGGTGCAGATTGTTTTTTATGATTGAACTTTCAATTTTCTTCTGATCTTCTTATGGGTATTGTGTTTATTTATCTGTTTGGTTGATGTAAATTGTTCTTCCTACATATATTCCTTCAATTTTTCCCCTGCTCATTTTGGTTCCTTTCCTATATATGATATGGAGATATATTTGAAACACAATACAATTCTGTGTAGAGGTCCTGTTAAGCTGGATAAAATGTTGTATCCTCTTTTTAGATGTGGATTTTCGGGCTTTTCTATACGATGATACGATATGTCAACTATTAGTAAATAGAATGAATAGCTCTATTCATGTACATGTATAGGGTGTTTACACTAAACCAGCTTAATTTATATATCATAATAAAGTTCCAATTTGTTTTATTTGGGTAAACAATGTCCTCCTACTTCATGGTCCAGAAGAATTAACCTAAATAGCAACTCACCCAACCGCTTAAATTAAAAAAAATATATATATATATGTGTGTGTGTGTGTGTGTGTGTGTGGTGTAGTAAGAATCCTATGTGATTTTTCTTTGTGCCTTGATTCTTTTTCATGGGATGTAGTTTGAATCGGGTAGAAGTTTTTTTTTATTTTTAGAGTATTAGGATGTAGGAAATAGAAGGAGGAAGAATGAGGAGATTCCTAGGCGTCTTTTGACTTGTTTGATAGTAGCATATTTATGCTTTGGCATGTGTGGTATCTTCCCTATATTTTAAAATTGCTTATGATGCCTTGATAAATTGGATAGCATATCTTGTGACACCTATGTCTCATTTTCTTGACTTATGTTCACTTTTTGCTTAATGCTTAATATCTTGTGGCTTCGTGGATACTTGCTTTGGTTTGACAATTGGAATGAGACATGTCCTTAGTGAGTTATGTGCCATGTGTGAAGTGGGATTTTTGTATAGTCCATGTTAATGCATTTATGTCTAGAACTTGCCTGGCATGTGAGTTAAAGCGAAATTCTATGTTTTGCTCGGTTTGAAGATTATTTTAGGCTTTCTTTGATCTTGTTGAGCTTATTGCTTATCATAAATAAAATTATCCCTAGTTAGCCTTTTTTGAGCATATTAGACTTTTTATTTGACACCTGCATTACGAGCCTATACCCCTTTTATTTTTAATTGACATTGTTTTGATCTTCTTATCTTTTACAGCACTTAATTTATAAAATGAACGCTAGAAGTAAGGAGAGAACTTGGGTGGCTTTTGAGTGGAACCAGTGAGAGGAAGAAAGGTGAACTTATATTGTAAGGAATACACCACTAGGGAAAATTATAGAAGAGAAAAATTGTTGTTGAAAAACAACAAAAAGAATTTTGTTTTGCAAGAATATATATATATATATATATATATATATATATATATATATATATATATATATATATATATATATATATATATATATATAGTAGAAGAAATAAGCGCATGATCTTGTCCTTACTAGTAAGTGTGAGTTAAAGTCGTGCTTAAAGAAAAAGAAAGTATTGTTGGGGTGATATTATTTGTGGAGTTGAAATTGAGTTGAATACATGTGTTGATACCCAATTTTGCCCTCATGTTTTTTAAAATATTATATATACTTTTAAAATATCATTTTTGCATCATTTCTCAATTTATAAGAGTCATATAAGTATTCTATATAATTTTTCATAAATTTTAAGGCTTTAAAATTGATTTTCTTGCATTTAAATTGTTCAAATATTTATTAATTACCCTTTCAAATTATTTTGTGATGACTTATATCATCCAAATTTATTATTTACACCCACATATATCTTTTATAATATTTTTGCTTCATTTCATATAATTACATTTGTATTTTTAGCTATTTATATAATTTTTGCAATAATAGCCTGTATTCTATACACAATTGCATTATTTACATTGTTACACTAAAATAGCATTCTTTATTTTTATAATATTAAGCTATTATTTTTAATCATTTTACTGCATAAATAATATTTTTATTATTTTATTAATCACTTTTATAAATTATTTTAAATATTTTTCGCATACTTAATTTCATAGCCCAATTCCTAGCAAATTTTCGGACCCAAATACCAGCCCAGACCTCAGAAGACCTTGGCCCAATCTCCCCTGGCCCAAAAAGCGGCCCCTTTGTTCCAACCCAGCCGGGACCCGTCTTCTCGACCCGCCCCGTTTATCTTTTAAATCTTGACCGTTGATCTCTCAAGATCAATGGCCGTTGCTCACCCAAAGCCCTTTTAATTAACCAAATCCGAAAACCCTACCTCATTTCCCACCTAACAGCCACCCCCAAACCCTCTCAAATGTTCTCTCTTCTCTGAAAGAAACCCTAGCGGTCGCCTTCCCCAATCTTCTCCAAATCCGATCTAGCCACGGATTTTCTCTATGATTCACTTACCTTTTACGGATTATCTCATTGTTTCTTATAAGATTATAGTATTACATAGTACTGACCTAATTTTTGAAAAGTACCAATCTCCCAAATCAAGTGCCATCACCTTCAATCTTCGATATTTTGACGATATTTCGTCTGTATACACTCACTACAAGGCCATATGGGTTCGATTCAGTGAGATGTTTTACTATTTTTGTTCTCCGTCTTGAACTAGGCTTTGCCTGATTTCTCCTAAATTGATTCTGAATCGATTTCGCATGCTATTCTTTCCTTTTTTGTGTTTAATCGACTATTTTTTCTTGTTTGAGTGTTTACTTTTGCTACTATATAAACCCATCCCCAACTCCCCTAAAACAGACCTTAACTACTGCTATTACTCTCTCACTCTCACTTGTTCTACTATTCTAAATTTTGATATCTTGGCCGGCTGAAAGCCAAGGCCGCCGAAATTTGATTGTTGCTCTTTTCTCAGTGCGAGCACTGCTTGGGGTTCACTTGAAACTCTTTGGAACTCTGACGCATTGGGATTTTGGGAGTCCTGTTGTTCTTTCTCTACTACTTCTGACTGAACTACTCTTCACATTTGATTTTTCCTTTACTTGCTCATTAATTTGCAACTGTGAGTACATTGACTCTTGCAATTCTATGCTCTTTTACTTGTGTTCATACTCTGTATATACATGTTGTTCGAATTTTTGTGAACCACTATGATTTCAGTGTTGTGTTGTCTTTGTTTGCAATCCTATCCACCTTGAAGTTAGTCTGCAATCCTCTATTTTCTGGCATCCAAACCTGCCTAAATCTGATACTTTTATATCTGCTCATTACATGTGACTTTTGATCATCTTAAACCTGCTTAGTCTACTATGTTTTTGTGTACATGAGTTTTCTATATTTGTTGCTTGCCCATCCTCATGCCTTGCTAAAACTCCTAGGAAACTAATTCATGCCCAGAATTTGTTCGAATGTACTTATTTCTGCTAAGTCTTTCATGTACAAACTTCTACTTTCTTGAGATCAATCTATGATCATGTGAATTCTATATGCCAATACTGTTTCAATTCCCAGGCAAAACTTTTTCTCAGCTATTTGTGAACTTTGATATTGTGTTATCATTATGGGATCACTGATTGTTTAAGACACCTATGGTAAGTTCCAAAATATATTTAGCTTGTTCTTCCCATGTGTAGTCAACTAGAATAAATCCTGGCCCTCGTCATGTGATGCATATTTGCCATGTTAACTTGGAAGTTGGCTTATTTTCATCTGCCATGAGTTCTTACATTTTTTTAAGATTTAGAACCTCTGTGTCATGACTAATACCCAACATGTTAGGTTCTTTATGCTCAAGTTGTTTGTTATATTGTTTATGATCATATTAGGTCCATGTTAGAGATTTTCATAAGAAAAGTGCCATCCTCTTTGGCTGTGATTCTGCTAGAATTTCATAATTAGGACTCTTGTATCTAAAGTCTCTTTCAGGCTGATATGGATCATGCTTCTCTTTAAAATTCTACTTGGAATGTTTTGTTGTCTTACAGTGTTTAATCTTGTCACTGTAAACCTGTTTGTCCTGGAAAACATAACATGAACTTGCTTCATATGTGTCTTGTGTGCCTTTCAATTTAGTATAATCTTATTTATGTGTTTTAGGCTCTTGGCTAAAGCTATTGATGGCTGCAACTTTAGGAACTAAGTATTTAAAATGTTCCATGAGTATTTCGTCACTTGTGTAATCTGGCATCCCTTTGGGTAAGTAAGTTATTCATTGGGCCTAGGATTGACCCATGTGTGTTGTTGGACCTAGGAATTGGATTCAAGTGTGCTCTAGTTGTCCTGTGAGCTTGTGGCTTGGGCTTACTGTTTGTCCTGAGAAGGCCTGGGGATACCTTTGGGTTATTTTTACAATGGGCATGTAATTACTTTAGTGGGCTTATATTTGATTCAGTCTGTATTTTGTCATATTCAAGTTTGTATTATCTCATTTGGCCCTGTAATGACTTATAATAACAAACAATGGAAAAATTAGTAAAAAGGGGAGGCTGGGATATTCTAATGCTCGCACGAACGAGTAGAAAATATGCCTATAGGATTTAATTGCCTTGTTTGATATTTGTTTTGACATGCTTTGATTCTACACACTAACAGAAATCATGTCTATAGGAATCACGCACACACTTCACTTGACTTGTCTAACACTGGTAGATCATCCAAAACATGTCAGCTTAAGTAATTACTACATATGTTTCCATGTCTAATACTGAATGCTTGTAGACAATATGTTTATATGGATCGAACGTCTTGTTTAATTATTAGACAGCATGCCTATAGGATGCAATAATATACGCCTTTGATAATGCTCATCTAGATACCATGAGTATAGGGTTTTACTTAATTAATCAATTGTTTTCTGTTACTTTTATACTGCCCACCTAGATAATATGTATATAGGGATAAGTATGATCCAAATCAAATTCGAGTGCCAACTGTTAGAAATTCTGCCTATAGGATATTCTCACTCGCCTAGAAGAACTATTTACGAAATTAACGCTGCTAATTTTGGACTCTCAAAGCTGTTTTACTGCCTCATTGCGCCACAATTATATAGCATGCCTATAGGGTTTTGTAACATTTACAAGTTGCAAATTCATTATTCTAAGGCTGTAGTACTGCCTATACGATGCTGGAAATCAGAATCATATAGAAACCATGCCTATAGGATTCAGCGACTCTAATGCGTCTTAACTGTCTACTGCATAAATCTGCCCGCGTGCATTTCTTGCTTATGTGTTGAGGCGAACTTGAGCCATTTGTTATCTTTATGTGAAGTCCTATATGTTTTGAATGCGCGCCTAATTTTATCATTTTAAGCATCCTAAGTAAAGTCTAGAACCAGCCAATAGTAGGTCCAAAGCCTCCTGTATCATAGGCATGGGACGGGTAGTGATCAGGTAGCAGGGGATGATAGTCTGTGCCCGCTAAATAATATGAGCAACCGCTACCCTAAGGTAGTTGTGAAGTATTATTTATATTGCACGGGGTGATCCTTTAGGCTAAAAAACTTAGGACCCCTTCCCTTTATGTGTTTGATGTTCACACTTAGTCATCAAATATAGACCAATGCAGTTGTATCCTTGTAACCTTTGAGACTCGTATTTATATAGTTTAATTCTTATGTTGTTTTCTTTACACTTGCTTATATTACAATAGAACCTTTAAATTTCATGTCTTTCTTCACTTATATGATCACCTAGCTTAATTATAATTCAATAATCCACATAGCATAATACTTCGGCCGGGACCCTTATTTGTGGACCTCGAAGAGTGCCTAACACCTTCTCTTTGAGGTAATTTGAACCCTTACCCAATCTTTAGTGACGTAGACTAATCAAGCAGAGTTATTTATAAATAGGTTCCCTAACGCACCTTAAAATCGTTAGGTAGCGGCTCTTCTCTTTTAATACCCATTAAAAGAGTTGTCACATGTCGAAACCCGCTTTCGCGAGAAAACGGGGCGTGACAACATGGCGACTCTGCTGGAGAATTACACTTAGGCTCTTACCATAACGAAGTTGACTTGTGTGGATTATTTGATGACATGAACATCCCTTTCCTTATTTCCTTCATTTGTTTAAATTGCTATGATATTAGCACATGAAAAATTGAAAATCGTCGTGAATTCCTGTTTATGGCCTAAAAATGCCAAAACTCTAGGAACATTTATCGTGAAGCAATCACTATTGTTCCTTAGGTTATTTCTTATGGGACAAAACATATTTAGGTGATTCGGAGCCCGTCACCCGAATTCATGAAAATGGCATGGACATTAGTACATGAAAAATTAGAAATCGTCGTGAATTCCTGTTTTATGGCCTAAAAATGCCAAAATTCTAAGAATATTTATCGCTAAATAATGACTATTGTTTATTAGGTTATTTCTTATGGTCCAAAAAACATTTAGGCGTTTCGGAGCCCGTCGTCTCAATTCATGAAGATGTCGTGGACATTAGCAGACGAAAAATTAGAAATCGTCATGAATTTATATTTTATGGCCCTAAAACGCTAAAAATCTAGGAACTTTTATTGGTGACTATTATTCATTAGGTCGTTTCTAATAGGTCCATACAATTTTAGGTGATTCAGAGCCCGAATTCATTTAGATGGCGTGGACATTAGCACAGAAAAAATTAAAAATCTTTCTGAATTCCTATATTATGGCCCTAAAATGCAAAAATGAGGAATGGTCACGGGAAAGCAATGATTATTGTTCATTAGGTCATTTCTGATGGGTCCACAAAATTTTAAGAGATTCAGAATCTGTCGCCCAAATTCAAGAAGATGGCGTATACATTAGCATACGAAAAATTGGAAATCGTTTTGAAGTCTTATATTATGGCCTTAAAACACCAAAAAAAGAACAGTCATGGAAAAGCAATGACTATTTCTCATTTGATCGTTTCTGATCGGCCCATAAAATTTTATGCGATTCGGAGCCCGTCGCTCGAATTCTTGAAGATGTCGTGGATATTAATACACGAAAAATTGAAAATCGTCATAAATTTATGTTTTATGGCCCTAAAATGCCAAAAACGAGGAACAGACATGGTTAAGCAATGACTATTGTTTATTAGTTTATTTCTTATGGGCCCAAAAAATTTTAGCCAATTCGTAGCCCGTCGCCCGAATTCATAAAAATGGCGTGGACATTAGCACACGAAAAATCGAAAATCATCCTGAGTTCCTGTTTTCTGGCCCTACATGCCAAAATTGAGGAACAGTCATAGCAAAGCAATGACTATTATTCGTTAGGTCGTTGTTGATGGACCCAAAAAATATTAGACAATTCGGAGCTCGTCGCCCGAATGCATGAAGATGGCGTAGATATTAGCACATGAAAAATCGTAAATCATCCTGAATTCCTGTTTTGTGGCCTTAAAACGCCAGTAAATGAGGAATGGTCATGGTTAAGCAATGACTATTATTAATTAGCCCATCGCCCTAATTCATGATGATGGCGTAGATTTTAGCACATAAAAAATTAAAAATTATCTCGAATTCCTATTTTATGACCCTAAAAACGAGGAACATCATGGTGAATCAATGATTGTCGCCCAAATTCATGAAGATGGCGTGGACTAAGCACACTAAAAATTAGAAATCGTCTTGTATTCCTGTTTTGATGGCCCAAAAATGCCAAAAACTTAGGAATAATCATGGAGAAGTAATGACTATTTCTCATTAGGTTGTTTATGATGGTCCCACAAAATTTTAGGCAACTCGAAGCCTGTCACCAGGATTCATGAAAATGACGTGGATATTAGCACACAGAAAATTAGAAATCGTCTTAAATTCCTAATTTATGTCCCAAAAATACCAAAAAATGAGGAACGATAATGGCAAAGTGATGACTATTGATCATTAGGTCATTTTTATGGGCCCAGAAAATTTTATGTGATTCGGAGCCAGCCCTAAATTCATAAAGATGGCGTGGACATTAGAACAAAAAAAAATAGAAATCGTCCTGAATTCCTTTTTTATTGCTCCAAAACTCCAAAGAATAAGGAACTGTCATGACAAAGCAATAACTATTGTTCATTAGGTCATTTTTAATGGCCCACAAAATTTTAGGCGATTCAGGCCCAAATTCATGAATATGACGTGGACGTTAGTATGTAAAATATCAGAAATCATTCTGAATTCCAAAAATAAGAAACAATCATCACGAAGCGATGTCTATTGTTCATTAGGTCATTTCTAATGGGCCCACAAAATTTTAAGCGATTCAAAGCTCGTCGCCCGAATTGATAAAGATGGCGTGGACATTAGCACATAAAAGATTAGGAATTCAGGTCAAGGTTAAGCAATGATTATTATTCATTTGGTCGTTTCTGATGGGCCCACAAAATTTTAGGCGACTCAGAGCCCGTCGCTGGAATTCATGAATATGACGTAGACATTAGCACATGAAAAATCGAAAATCATCCTGAATTCAGGCGAACGACCAAAAAATAGGAACGACCATGGTTAAGCAATGACTATTATTTATTAGGTCAATTCTGATAGGCTCACAAAGCTTTGGCGATTCGGAGCTCGTCGCCCGAATTCATGAAGATGACGTAAATATTAGCACATGAAAAATAAAAAATCGTCCTGAATTCCTGTTTTATAGTCCTAAAATGTTAAGAAAATGAGGAACAGTTATGCTTAAGAAATGACTACTATTCATTAGGTCATTTTTGGTGGGCCCACAAAATTTTATGCAGTTAAGAGCCTAACACCTGAATTCATGATAATGGCATGGACATTAGCACACTAAAAATTAGAAATCATCTTGAATTCTTGTTTTATGGCCCTAAAATACCAAAATATGAGGAACGGTCATGGCGGAGCGATGACGATTGTTCATTAGGTCATTTCTGATGGGCCCATAAAATCTTATGTGATTTGGAATCAATCTCCCAAATTTATAAAGATGGCGCGGACATAGCGCACGAATAATTGGAAAACGTATTGAATTCCTTTCTTATGGCCCTAAAATCCCCAAAAATGAGGAACAATCACGGCAAAACATTGACTATGGTTCATTAGATCATTTTTTATAGGCCACAAAATATTAGCCGATTCGAAGCCCGTCGCCCGAATTCATGAAGATGATGTGGACATAGAACAAGAAAAGTCAGAAATCGTTCTGAATTCCTATTTTGTAGACCTAAAATATCAAAAATAAGGAACAATCATGGAGAAATGATGACTATTATTAACTAGGTCATTTCATATGGTCCCATAAAATTTTAGGCGATTCGTAGCTCGTTGCTCGAATTCATGAAGATGGTATGAGCATTAGCACATGAAAAATTAGAAATCATCTTGAATTCATATTTTATGGCCCTAAAAACGCAAAAAATAAGGAACGGTCATGGAAAAATAATGACTATTGTTCATTAGGTCATTTATTATGGGCCCACCAAATTTTAGGAGATTCAGAACCCGCCGCCTAAATTCATGAAGATGGCATGGACATTAGCACATGAAAAATCGGAAATTGTTCTGAATTCTTGTTTTATGGCCCTAAAAGGCCAAAAAATGTGGAACGGTCATGGCGAAACAATGTTTATTATTCATTAGGTCATTTTTTATGAGCCCAAAAATTTTTAGGCGATTAAGAACTCGTCGACCGAATTCATGAAGATTCGGTGGACTAATACGAAAAATTAAAAATCATCCTGAATTCCTGTTTTATAGCTTTAAAATGCCAAAAGCAAGGAATATCCATGGAGAAGCAATGACTATTGTTTATTACGTCATTTTTTATGGGCCCAAAAAAATTTAGGAGATTCGGAACCCGTTGCCTGAAATCATGAAAATGGCGCGAACTAAAGCACACGAAAATTGAAAATCGTTCTAACTTACTGTTTTATGGCCTTAAAATGCCCAAAATAAGGTCATTATTTATAAGTTCATTTCTGATGGCCCCATAAAATTTTAAGCGACTCGGAGCATTTCGCCCTAATTCATGAAGATGACGTGAACATTAGCACACGAAAAACACAAATCGTTCTGAATTCCTGTTTTATGGTCCTAAAAATGCCAAAAAATGAGGAACGGGCATGGCAAAGCAATGAATATTATTCATCAGGTTGTTTCTAATGAACCCACAAAATTTTAGTTTATTCAGAGCCCGTCGCCCGAATTCATGAAGGTGGTGTGGACATCAGCACACAAAAAAATTCGAAAGCGTCTTGAATTCTTGTTTTATAACCTTAAAACGCTAAAAATGAGGAACGGTCATGGCGAAGCAATGACTATTTTTCAATAAGTCATTTTGATGGGCCCACAAAATTTTAAAGTGATTCGGATCCCGTCGCACGAATTCATGAAAATGGCAGGTATATTAGCATACGAAAAATTAGAAATCGTCACGAATTCCTGTTTTATGGCCCTAAAATGCCAAATACGAGGAACAGTCATGGAGAATCAATGAGTATTGTTCATTTGGTAATTTCTAATGGGCCCACAAAATTTTAGGAGATTTGTAGTTCATCTCTCGAATTCATGAAGATGGTGCGGACTAAGCACACGAAGAATTAAAAATCGTCATGAATTTCTGTTTCATGCCCCTAAAATGCCAAAAACAATGAGTGGTCACGGCGAAGAAACGACTATTGTTTATGAAACAATGAGCGGTCTGATGAGCCTACAATATTTTCGGTGATTCGGAGCCCATTGTCTGAATTTATGAAAATAGCCTGTACATTAGCACACAAAAAATTTGAAATCGTCCTAAATTCCAGTTTAATGACCGTAAAACGCCAAAAAATAATGAATGGTAATGGCGAAGCAATGAATATTATTCATTAGGTCGTTTCTGATATGTTCACAAATTTTAGGCGATTCAGAGCCTGTAGCCCGAATTTATTAAGATGGCGTGGACATTAGCACACAGAGAATTAAAAATTGTCCCGAATTCATGTTTTCTGGCCCTAATACATATTGCAGCCAAGGGCACATGCAAGTATACACGGTTGTCAAGTAATAAATTGACTAAAGTCGGATGTCAAACTCACGAGGACTTGTTATCAGCTATTAACTAAATTAGACTATCCTAATTATCTAAACAAGGATTAAGTGTAAAAGTATTTGACTTTAAGATAATTAAAATAAAAAGAAAATAAATAATGAATTCTCAACAAAGGAAGAGCAGATTTTTATGTTATCAATGTGATGAAAATGATCTAGGGCTATGAGCTATCTAACAATTTTATTGTATTCTTTTTTTGAGTTGAGTAATTAATTTATCTGGTTTATTAGTTGACAGGGTTAATATTGCTCATAAGAATCAATCGAGTACTTACTCGCCTACTCAAACTAACCTAGGGCCTATGTGTCTATAGAGTTAGAATCAACAAGAGCACATTCATAATTCCTATATTTTAACCAAGCAAGGCAATTAACATATGTTTATCCTAACCACGAATCCATTCCGCGATGCCCAGGTTTAAGAACTTGCTCTACTCAATATTACATGCAATTTAGAATTTCCAATTTCAAGTTCAATTCTAGATTCGTAGATGGTATTCAATTGGTGATCAAGCAATCAAATAATTAAGCTCAGGATTGAGTAAATAAACCAATATGATAAATCACACCAAAATCAATATTAGAATAACAATAGTCATGAAAGAACCACAACCCTAGAACGTGAAGTTTAGCTCCATATAGATATGGTAGCCAAACAACAAATCATCTAAAAAACATAAAAATTACTAAGTTTGTCGAAAGAAAAATGGAATATGATGAATTCCAGCCTCCACGGTGGCTTATGTTCTCCTTTGGCCGAATTCCCTTCTCAAATACGTCGACCCCCTTCTTAGACATGTTTAGGGAGTAGTTACAGGCTAGGGTCGAAGTCTCCAAGTCCAAATTTCAAAAGGAAATAATTTTCTCTTAGACAGAAGACCATGCCTTTAACCTCGCAAGGCCTAGTCTGGGGCCAGGAAATAACCTAAAAAGTCTTGGTCTGTGGCGAGATGGACCTTGCCTCTGGCCTTGCCGAGCTCTGGGCACTGTCCCTCATTGCCTTGTGCCGATTTCTCCTTCTTCTTGTTTTTTGTATTTAAAACATCTTTTTGTGCAACTTTTATTTCTTTATGCATTCTAATGATCCTACACATAAAAATAACTCAATTAAGATCACATGTCACACAATTAATCATTAAAACACCAAAATATAAGGCGAGTAATGCACTAAAAATATGGAATTATAGCCAAACATCACCACTCCACACTTAAACGTTGCTCGTCCTCGAGTCAACCAATAACTTACACTATCTTTGAGCACTTTACAACATAGCACATTTAGAGCACATTACACTTATGACTATGGTTAATAGCAACAATTAAACTCTAGCATATCCATTCAACACACACTTCCCTTTAACTTATGTCGTACTTCACAAATATTCAAAACAAAGGCAACATGCTCATAACAATCCTAGCCTCAAAAACCAACTTAATGTCACAATGCAATCATGGCTTGAACACTCAATATCGTAGAAAAATCTAATTACCTATCCCCTGTGAAATCATGTGCCATCACAACAAAATCAAGAAAAATAAGCAGTCCACACATTCGAATCTCATATAGTTTAAGGACTCGCGCACATATGAAAGAAATCACTTACTCTCACAAAGAAGTCACATGCATGTAAAAAGTACCATAGTCTTGCCTATTATATAAATCTTTACTAATGTAGGCTTCCTCGATCTAAAATCAATTAGAAGTTTTTCCATTGTTGAAATGTGGGCTAAGGGACGAGTAAGATATATTTAAGAATAGTAACTAACCCTCCTGAGCATTTTAACACATCATATAATTAACTTTAAATGCACATGTTGTCGCGCCCTGTTTTCTCGCGAAAGCAAATTTCGACATGTGACAACTCTTTTAATGGGTATTAAAAGAGAAGAGTCGTCATCTAACAATTTAAAGGTGCGTTAGGGAATCTATTTACAAATAACTCTGCTTGATTAGTCTACGCCATCAACGATCGAGTAAGGTCTCAAATTACCTCAAAGAGAAGGTGTTAGGCACTCTTCGAGGTCCACAACTGTGGGTCCGGATGATATTTTACGCTATGTGAATTATTGAATTATAATTAAGCTAGGTGATCAAATAAGCAAAGAAAGATGCATAATTTAAAGGTTCTATAGTAAAATAAGAAAACAACATAAGAATTAAACTATATAAATACGAGTCTCAAAGTTTACAAGGATACAACTGCGTTGGTCTATATTTGATGACTAAGTGTGAACAACAAACACATAAAGGGAAGGGGGTCCTAAGTTTTTTAGACTAAATGATCACCCCGAGCAACATAAATAATACTTCGCAACTCCCTTAGGGTAGGGGTTGCTCATATTATTCAGCGGGCACAGACTATCATCTCCTGCTACTCGATTACTATGTTAAGGTTGTTTACTTAGAGTGCTCTAATTCAATTCTAGACCATCTCCTATGGACGCACTAGTTGTCCCATGCCTATGATCCAGGAGGCTATGGACCTACTATTGGGTAGTTCTAGACTTTACTTAGGTTGCTCAAAATGATAAAACTAGGAACGCATTCAAAACATATAGGATTTCACATAAAGATAACAAATGGCTCAAGTTCGCCTCTATACATAACCAAGAAATGCATGCGGACAGATTTAGGCAGTAGACAGTTAAGACGCATTAGAGTCGTTGAATCCTATAGGTATGGTTTCTATATGATTCTGATTTCCAGCATCGTGCCGGCATTACTACAGCCTTAAATTAATGAATTTGCAACTTATAAATGTTACAAAACCCTATAGGCATGCTATCTAATTGTGGCGCAATGAGGAAGTAAAACAACTTTGAGAGTCCAAAATTAGCAGCGTTAATTTCGTAAACAGTTCTTCTAGGCGAGTGAGAATATCCTATAGGCAGAATTTCTAACAGTTGGCACTCGAATTTGATTTGGATCATACTTATCCCTATATATATATTATCTAGGTGGGCAGTATAAAAGTAACAGAAAGTCTCCCTTATTTCCTAACAATAAAATTCATTTTTTGAAAGGGAAGTAACAAAAGCAGCTGATTAATTAATTAAAACCCTATAGTTACGGTATCTAGATGAGCATTATCTAAAGCGTATATAATTGCATCCAATAGACATGATGTCTAATAATTAAACAAGACATTTGATCCCTATAAACATGTTGTCTACAAGCATTCAGTATTAGACATTGAAACATGTGTAGCAATTACTTAAGCTGACATGCTTTGGTTGATGTATCAATGATAGACAAGTCAAGTGAAGTGTGTGCGTGATTCTTATAGACATAATTTCTATTAGTGTGTAGAATCAAAGAATGTCAAAACAAATACCAAACAAGGCAATTAAATTCTATTGGCATGTTTTCTATCCGTTCGTGCGAGCATTAGAATATCCAGCCTCCCCTTTTTACTAATTTCCCCATTGTTTGTTATTACAAGTCATTATAGGGCCAAATGAGATAATACAAACTTGAATATAACAAAATACAGAATGAAACAAATATAAGCCCACTAAAGTAATTACATGCCCATTGCAAAAGTAACTCAGGGGTATCCCCATGCCTTCTCCGGACAAACAGTAAACCCAAGCCACAAGCTCACAGGACAACTAGAGCACACCTGAATCCAATTCCTAGGTCCAACAACACACATGGGCCAATCCCAGACCCAATGAATAACTTACTTACCCAAAGGGATGCCAGATTATACAAGTGACGAAATACTCATGGAACATTTTAAACACTTAGTTCCTAAAGTTGTAGCCATCAATAGTTCTAGCCAAGACACATAAACAGGATTATGCTAAATTGAAAAGCATATAAGACACATGTGAAGCAAGTTCATGTTATGTTTTCCAGGACACACATGTTTACAGCGACAAGATTAAACACTGTAAGACAGCAAAACTTCCCAAGTAGAATTTTAAAGAGAAGCATGATCCATATCAGCCTAAAAGAGACTTTAGATACAAGAGTCCTAATTATGAAAGTCTAGTAGAATCACAGCCAAAGAGGGTAGCAATTTTCTTATGAAAATCTCTAACATGGACCTAATATAATCATAAACAATATAACAAACAACCTGAGCATGAAGAACCTAACATGTTGGGTATTAGTCATGACACAGAGGTTCTAAATCTTAAAAAAATGTAAGAACTCATGGCAGATGAAAATGAGCCAACTGGCAGGTTAACATGGGAAATATACATCACATGACGAGGACCAGGATTTATTCTAGTTGACTACACATGAGGATGGGAAGAAGTACATTCGAACAAATTCTAGGCATGAATTAGTTTTCTAGGAGTTTTAGCAAGGCATAAGGATGGTCACGCAACAAATATGGGAAACTCATGTATACATAAATATAGTATACTAATCAGGTTTAAGATGATCAAAAGTCACACGTAATGAGCAGATATAAAAGTATCGGATTTAGGAAGATTTGGATGCTAGAAAATAGAGGACTGCAGACTAACTTTAAGGTAGATAGGATTGCAAACAAAGACAACATAACACCGAAATCATAGTGGTTCACAAAAATTCGAACAACATGGATATACAGAGCATGAACAAAAGTAAAAGAGCATAGAATTTCAAGAGTCAAGGTACTCACCAGTTGTAAATTAACGAGCAAGTAAAGGAAAAAAAAATGCC
Source organism: Nicotiana tomentosiformis (assembly GCF_000390325.3). Taxonomy (NCBI): domain Eukaryota; kingdom Viridiplantae; phylum Streptophyta; class Magnoliopsida; order Solanales; family Solanaceae; genus Nicotiana; species Nicotiana tomentosiformis. Next base: position 12,254,350 of record NC_090815.1, on the reverse strand, counting down.
AAGAGTAGTTCAGTCAGAAGTAGTAGAGAAAGAACAACAGGACTCCCAAAATTCCAGTGCGCCAGAGTTCCCAAAGGTTTCAAGTGAACTCCGAGCAGTGCTCGCACTGAGAAAAGAGCAACAATCGAATTTTAATGGCCTTGACTTTCAGTCGGCCAAGGTCTCAAAACTTAGAATAGTAGAACGAGTAAGAGTGGGAGTGTAATAGCAGTAGTTAAGGTGTGTTTTAGGAGAGTTAGAGATGGGTTTATATAGTAGTAAAATTAAACACACAAACAAGAAAAAAAACAGTCGATTAAACACAAAAAGGAAAGAATAACATGTGAAATTGATTCAGAATCAATTTAGGATTAATCAAGCAAACCGTAGTTCAAGATGGAGCACAAAAATAGTAAACAATCACACGGAATCGGACCCTTATGGCCTGGTAGTGAGTGTATACAGATAAAATATCGTCTAAATCTCGAAGATTGAAGGCGATGACACTTGATTTGAGAGATTGGAACTTGCCAAAAATTGGGCCAGTAATATGTAATACCACAGTCTTGTAAGAAACAACAAGATAATCCGTAAAGGTAAGTGAATCACAGAGGGAATCCATGACTTGATCGGATTTGGAGAAAATTGGGGAAGGCGGCTGCTAGGGTTTCTTTCAGAGAAGAGAGAACATTTGAGAGGGTTTGGGAGTGGCTGTTAGGTATGAAATGAGGTAGGGTTTCCGAGTTTGGTTAATTAAAAGGGCTTGGGTGAGCGAGGGTCGTTGATCTTGAGAGATCAACGGCCAGGATCTAAAAGATGAATGGGGCGAGTCGAGAAGATGTGTCATGACAGGGTTGGAATAAAGGGGTCTCTTGGTTGGGCCAGGGGATATTGGGCCAAGGTTTTTTGAGGTCTGGGCTGGTATTTGAGTTCGAAAATTAGCTTGGAATTGTGCTATGAAATTAAGTATGCGAAAATTACATAAATAATTTATAAAAGTGATTAATAAAATAAAAAACAATATTATTTATGCAGTAAAATAATTAAAAATAATAGCTTAATATTAAAAAAATAAAGAATGCTATTTTAGTATAACAATGTAAATAATGCAATTGTGTATAGAATACAGGCTATTATGGCAAAAATTGTATAAATAGCTAAGAATACAAATGTAATTATATGAAATGAAGAAAAAATGTTATAAAAGATATATGTGGGTGTAAATAATAAATTTAGATGATTAATTCATCACAAAATAATTTGAAAGGGTAATTAATAAATATTTGAACAATTTAAATCCAAGAAAATCAATTTTAAAGCCTTAAAATTTATGAAAAATTATATAGAATACTTATATGACTCTTGTAAATTGAATAATGATGCAAAACATGATATTTTAAAAGTATGTATGATATTTATAAAAATATGAGGGCAAAGTTGGATATCAACACATGTATTCAACTCAATTTCAACTCTACAAACAATATCACCCCAACAATACTTTCTTTTTCTTTAGGCATGACTTTAACTCACACTTACTAGTAAGGACAAGATCATGTGTTTATTTCATCTGATATATATATATATATATATATATATATATATATATATATATATATATATATTTTCTTGCAGAATTGTTTTCTTTTTTTCTTTTTTCAACAACAATATTTCTTTTCTATAATTTCCCCTAGTGGTGTATTCCTTACAATATAAGTGCGCCCTTTTTCCTCTCATTGGTTCCACTCAAAAGCCACCCAAGTTCTCTCCTTACTTCTAGCGCTCATTTTACAAATTAAGTGCTTTAAGAGGTTTGAAAATAAAGCATGCTAATTCTGCTAAGGCTACCCAGGTACTCGGCGAGCTCGGGATGGTGCAGCAGTCCAGTTCTTGAGAACAACTCCTTCTCCCACCGTCTGAATGGTAAGGTCTCCCTCCTCCTCTAAATTGCACTGCAGTCCATATTTTTCTCATCCAGAAATAGCTTCTTTATACCAGCCAAAATCTCATCTTCCTCGGATACCCAAATTACATCAGTCTTGCGGAATGTCTGGTGCAGTGGTGGTATGGGTTATTCCAGCGGATAATAATCGGTGCGCCATGGCGGTGTCCAATCCTGGTACTCTTGCACAGTATATTCGTACCCGAGTCCAAAGGTTGTTCCATGATATTGTGGTCGTATGGGTTGCATGATCCCCTGAAGCTTTCGGCCAAGACCCTTGCCTGGTTCATATCCCGATCACATCAATATGCTTTCTATCTTATTGATCCACCACCGATCCTTCTCAATTGCGTTTACCCGTTCAATGCGGTGGTATGTTTCTCCTCCCAATTTCCTCCTATTTTTGATAACTGGCACAGTTTGGTTGGTGTATATAGGGTTGCTTCCATCTCCGTGAATAATCACCTCTTGATGATTCCACTCGAACTTCATAGCCTGGTGCAGAGTATAGGTTCAAGAGAGCCAAGCATGGAGAAGGTCCTTCGGAAACCAAGTTGACTAGGAGATAATGTTCTTTACTTCTTTCTAGACTAGATTATATTTCAATGTAATAAGGCTTGATGCCATTAGTGACTATAATTTTGATTTAGTAAAAGATTGATTTGGCTTATTTTCGCATTAATGAAATGAGGCAAATGATGGCATGAATTTTCTCCAAGTCTATGTGTCGCTTAGTCCTACCTCAGGCACAATGAGGTCCCCAAATTAGGACGCGAATTATTGCATAACCTTATGTGATACATGCTTAAATATTGCAAATACTCTTTTACTTCGTCTTACTGACTTGGTTACCTTTTGCTTTTTCTTTCTTTTGATTACTCCCATTCCCAAAGGTTGGTTCGTGCATTCTGGCATCATCAACATACCACAATAGATCCAGAGGTCCTCCTCCTCCTCCTCCTCCTCCACCTAGCGATCCAAAAAATAAAGGCAAAGGTAAAATAAAGATGGATGATCTAAGTGGTAATCGAAGAGACAATGCTACCATAGCAGAAAATGTTGAAACCTCGGACAGAAGAAGTACGCCAAGACAGAATGAGTTAGCCCTATGTTTGGAGCATAAAATTTTGGAGCTGCAGAGTGAGCTTCAGCAGGTCCCAAATCTGGCAAACCTTTCCCTTAATCTAAATGCCCCTACATCAACCAACAAAACACAACCACTCAGAACCAAGCACCACCGCAAAACACCCAAACCAAAATCCACTACCCATAGCTCCACAAAATCCTTCCGCCACGCACCAGTATCACAATCCCACACCTCCTCAAAATCTTAACCCACCACCAGTGCAAATCCCTCAATAACAATACCATTACCCGACCCAATATCCGCAAACCACCACTTATCACACTCCTCAAAAAGCACCACAACTTACCCCTGATCCCCCTCAAACTTCAATCAATGATCACCCATATACCCAAGTCCTAGGAACTCATCAAGGCAACCCGATATACGTGGAAACCTTACCCCATACCCCACAACAAACCATATACATACCTGAGGTGACCGAGAAGGACTTGCTCATTCGAAACATGGTAGAAGAACTCAAGAAACTGACAGGGAGAGTCCAAGGTATTGAAGGTAGGAAGGGTGTTGAAGGTTTAAAATACGAAGATTTGTTAATCCATCCAGATGTAGAACTGCCAGAGGGTTATTAACCCCCCCCCCCCAAGTTTGAGATATTTGGTGGCACTGGTGATCCAAAGATGAATCTGAGAACCTACTGCGACAAGCTTATAGGAGTGGGTAAGAATGAATAAATCTGCATGAAACTATTCATGCGAAGTCTTACAAGAGACGCATTATCTTGGTATATCAGTCAGAATCCGAAGAAGTGGGCAAATTGGGTGAGCATGGCATCAGATTTCATGGACAGATTCAGATTCAATACAGAGAACACGCCAGACATTTTCTATATTCAGAACCTCAAGAAGAAATCAACAGAAACCTTCCGCCAGTATACTACTCGTTGGAGATCAGAGGCCGCCAAGGTGAGACCACCACTTGAAGAAGAACAAATGAACAAGTTCTTTGTCAGAGCTCAGGATTCGCAGTATTACGAAATGTTGATGGTTATCAAAAATCACAACTTCTCAGACATCATCAAGTTAGGAGAAAGGATAGAAGAAGGAATCAAGAGTGGGATGGTGACCAATTTCGAGGTGCTTCAAGCCACAAACATAGCCTTGCAATTAGGAGGCATCTTGAAGAAGAAAGAAGTGGGTGCCGTGATGGTAGCCTAGGGCCCTAAGTCTCCCCTTACATACGAAACACCTCTACCCACATATCAACCATCACCTCCAAAATACCAATACCCTGCCACCACCTACCATGCCTATAACACCCAACCTGCATATTACCATTCACCTCTGGCTAGCCGCCAAAAGTACCCAAAACCACAATCAAACTTTGACCGCAGAGCTCCCAGACAATATACCCTAATCATTGAACCCATAGCTCAACTGTATAAGAGACTAAAGGTTGCTGGTTATGTCACCCCTATTCCTACTATTGCAGTTGAGAATCCTTCCCTATGGGTTAACCCCAACAAAACTTGTGACTATCACTCAGGCATGAAGGGTCATACCATTGAGGAATGTCCATGTTAAAGGACAAGATTCAGACACGCATCGACACCAAGGTTATAAAGGCAAAGGAAGCCATACCAAATGTCCGTAATAACCCTCTCCCGAATCATAGGGGCGAGGTGAATGTGATAGAAACTGATGAGGAATGGGATCAGGAGGGATCTATTGGACTTATTCAAGAGGGGGATGCTCCTAAAACATCACTTGTCACCCTCTATCCGATTATGGTGCAAACCCAGGCACCGTTTAAGGGTGAGGTAGCCACGCCTTTCACTGTGATAGTAGCTCCTACATCATATTATAAGTCTGATGCCATCCCAAGGGATTATGCTGTGGAGGCAAGAAGAAAAGTAAAAGCCAAGATGGAAGAGATAGGTGTTGCGCAAGGTGTGACTAGAACCGACAGAGTTTACACACTTGAGAATCTTGGAGGAACAAGCAAAGAAACTGCATCTAAGCCACCAGTCATTAAGATAGGCGCTGACGATCTTTGGAGGAAGGTACATGCGAGGGAGTACTCTGTTGTTGATCACCTGAACAAGACCCCCACCCAAATATCCATCTTATCGCTATTGCAAAATTCATATGCGCACAAGAATGCCCTGATGAAAGTGTTAAGTGAAGCTTATATACCTATTGGTATCACCAGTGTGGAGATGGCTAACATGGTTGGACAGGTACTGGAGAGTCACAAAATTACTTTCCATGAAGATGAGTTACCACCAGAAGGGTTGAGTCACAACAAAGCGTTGCACATCACTGTGCAATTTGTAGATAAGTTCATTGCCAGGGTCCTGATAGATGGGGGTTTGAGCCTGAACATATGCCCGTTAACCACTCTGAAAAGACTGGGCAAAGGCTTGCACGAGATACGTATGGGAAGCATGAATGTGAAAGCGTTCGATGGATCTTAGAGAGCCACTATCGGAGTAATCAACCTTGATCTACAGATGGGCCCAATCTGGTTTGATGTTAAATTCCAAGTGCTAGAAATATCCGCCACCTACAACTTGTTGTTGGGATGACCATGGATACATGCAGCTGGGATCACCTTCCCCAGATCACGCATGTCTAGTAACAAGTAAGCCTTTGCCAGCTTCCTTCCTTCATCATCGTCCTTGCCTTGACAATCCCAAAGCCTTTTTCTCATCTTCCCCTATAGTTCCATCAATCCTTGCTCTAGATATTCTAACCTCTCTGTCGACTTATTAGCAATATCTTTCCATTCTCTGATCGCCTCCATGTTCACTTTATGTTGCTCTAGATGCTTGGCTTCGAATTCGAACACCCTTTTGCTTAGCCTCTTATACTTCATCTGTGCCTCAACCACCTCATCTATGATTTTGTCTTTTAGATTGACATCCCGGGCTATGTCGTCCTCCACCCACAAGAGATAGTAGTACATATGACCGGCGTGATACCTGTCTGGTTCAATAGTCTCTCCTTCCACGATGATCTTTTGGTTTCTCATGTGTTGCCCTTCGAACTTAAATGGGATGACATCCCCTTTGAAATCTGCCTTATTCTGAACCATGTTGGAAACCCGAGGTATGGCTTGTTTCCTTCCAGCTTGCCTCATTACCCTTATAGGAGCGTAAGGGTAGATGCCTCGCAACCCGATCAATACTAAATGAGTAGTTCCTTTGGATCTAATAATGAACCCACTAATAGGAAACTATTCAAACATCCAATGCACTTGCTCATCTGTCAGATTGCCGAAGAAACGCACCTATCTTACAGCATTTCCAGGATTTGCAAAAATGTCTGGAATGAAAGTCATTTTCTTTGGAAGATGACTGGCTATGTATTCATTCACTAGCCTTCGCAGGAGCTCCTAGCGATACTCACCCCTCTGAAATTGTTCTAGCAGCCAAACTTGTAGCAAGAGATTACAACCCTCAAAGTGTCTGAACCCATGCTTGTACCGATCCAGAGCACGGTACATCTCAACTAAGATCATTGGGATAATAGTGTACTTTTACCCCTCGATACCCTCTATTAAGGCCCTGGAGACCATGGCTAAGCGAGTATGACTTCTTCCCCCTTGCATCGGAAAGATCAACAAACCCAAGAAATGGACTATGAAATCATAAACTCGGCGGTGCACCCATCCCAAAGAGGTAATGGCTAGCTCCTCATGATGATGTGGATATGATTTTGCTATGGACATAAAGCTCATAGAGAAATTCAAAGGGGATGTATGATTTCTTTAGACAAACCAGTTCATCATTCTTCTTAAAACCCAACATTTTCAGAAAAACCCTTGGAGTGCGATTCTCTAGCACCAATAGTCCTGGACTATCCCATGGTAACTTAGCGAAACCCCATATTTCTTCCAGGAGAGGAGTCATTTCTATATTGCCGAATCGAAAAACAACTCTCTTCTCATCCCAGAATATGGTAGCAACCTCGATCAGTTCTCTGTTTAGTTGAATGTTTAGCAAAGATGGCAAATTACCCAATATCATTCTCACATGATTTCTGTCACAAGGCGTAAGGTCATTCCACCAATCAATTTAGTAGAGGGGGGATATTCTGGACCATACCGAACCTAGGGATTTCGTGCTTCATTTTCTGCAAACAAATAAAAGTTAGCCCTTTCGCCCTCCAGATTCGACTATTTACGCAATAATGATCCGCATGTTGACACGTTTTTTTCCAAGTAATGCATATAGTATGATGGTGTCCTTTGGTATTATGGAAATCCTATTGGACTTTGTTCAAGGTTCATCTAAATGGGTTTCTATGTCAATGACGGCTCAATATGTACTGGGTTTGACATGATTCATGTATATTTCAAATCGGAGTAGGGTTTTCTAGAAAGGTCTAGACTGGTACTCAAAAGTGGACAACTTAAGAGGAAAAGGCACGGAACTGTCGACTGCACCGCTGATTGACTATTCTACCGCAAATAAGCCTTTCAGGTTTAAAAGGGTATTTTTAGGAAAGCACGGACACTCATCAAACACCTCTATGTCGATAATAGGCTTGAGTGGAATATGATGTTGAGCATGCTTTATGCAAAATAGTAACACGTTGCCAAATATTTACATGATGAAAGTGCGTAAAAATAGTAGGTATTATGATAAAGATCAACATGAGAAAGAAAAGAAAAAGGAAAGACAGAAGAGGGAAGTTAGTTTAACTCACAAAAACGAGAATAAAACAAATAAGGGGACAGGGATGGCAGAAACATGATATATCAGTCTTGTACATGTCATAGCAATAAAGGGAAACATGGAGGGGATGTTTCATGTCATAGAAAAATAAAGAAGTTAGGGCGACGGGATCCGAATCACTTTAAATTTTGTGGGACCAAAAAAACTATCTAATGAACAATAGTCAGGTTAACCATGACCGTTCCTCTTTTTTTGGCATTTTAAGGCTGTAAAACAGGAATTTTGGATGATTTTCGATTTTTCTCATGCTAATGACTACGTCATCTTCATGAATTCGGACAAATTATTATTTTATGGCTCCAAAACGCCAAAAAATGAAGAAAGATCATGAAAAAGAAATGACTATTATTTTAAGTAATTATTTGATGGGGTTGGCTATAGCACACGAAAATCTAGGAATCGTCCTGAAATTTATGGCCCTAAAATTCCAAAAAAATGAGAAACGGTCATGACAAAGATATGATTATTATTTATTAGGTCATTTTTTAAAGGCCCGTAAAATTTTAGTAGATTTGGGGCCGATCTCCCGAATTCATGCATATGGCGTGGACTAGAGGGAAATCCAGGAATCATCCTGAATTCCTGTTTTAAGGTCCTAAAATGCCAAAAAACGAGGAATAAATTATGGCGAAACAATGACTATTATTTATTAGGTCGTATTTTATGGGCCCAAAAAATTAAGAAGAATCGGGGTCGGTCGCTCGAATTCATGCAGATGGCGTAGACTATGGCACACGAAAATCTGGGAATCGGGACGGAATTCTAATTTTATGGCCCTAAGACGCCAAAAAATGAGGAACGACCATGGCAAGGCGAAGACTATTTTCCTTAGGTCGTTTTTTTATGATCCAAATTTTTTAGGGCGATCAGGGTCCTGCCGACGGACCCATGAAGATGGCATGAGTTATAACACACAAAAATCGGACGAAATTCCAATGTAATGGCCCTAAAACGCCAAAATAACAGGAACGGTCATGGCGAGGCAATGATTATTGTTCCTTAGGTCATTTTTAATGGGCTAAAAATTTTTTAGGTGATTCGGGTCCGGCCGCCCAGACACATGTAGATGGCGCGTGCTATAACACACGAATATTTGGAAATCGGGCAGAATTCCAGTTCTATGGTCCTAAAATGCCAAAAAATGATAGACGGTCATGGTGAGGCGATGACTATTGTTCCTTAGGTCATCTTTGATGGGCTGTCAAAGTTTTAGGCGATACAGGTCAGGCCGCCCGGACCCATGCAGATGGCGTGGGCTAGCACACGAAAATCTGCGAATCAGGAGGAATTTTAGTTTTATGGCCCTAAAACGCCAAACAACGAGTAATGGTCATGGCAAGGCGATGACTATTGTTCCTTAGGTAATTTTTGAAGGACTGAAAAAAATTTAGGCGACTCGGGTCCAGCCACCCGGACCCATGCAGATGCTGTGGATTATAGAACACAAAAATCTTAAAATCTGGCATATCTCCAATTTTATGGCCCTAAAATGCCAAAAAATGAGGAACGGTCATAGCGAGACAATGACTATTATTCCTTAGGTCATTTTTATGGGCAGACAAAATTTTAGGCGATCCAGGTCCGGCCGCCCGGACCCATGTAGATGACGTGGGCTATTGCACACAAAAATCTTGGAATAGGGCAAAATTCAAGTTTTATGGCCCTAAATGTCAAAAATGAGGAACGGTCAAGGCGCGACGATGAATATGGTTCCTTAGGTCTTTTTTGGTAGGACGGCAAAATTTTAGGTGATCCAGGTCCGGGCGGCTGGACCCATGCAGATAGCGTGGGCTATAGCACACGAAAAATCTGGGAATCGAGTGGAATTCTAGTTTTATGGCTGTAGAACGCCAAAACACGAGAAACGGTCATGGTGAGGTGATGACTATTATTCCTTAGGTCATTTGTGATGGACTGGCAAAATCTTAGGCGATCTGGGTCCAGCCTCCCGGACCCATGCAGATAGCATAGGCTATGGCACAAGAAAATTTGAGAATCGAGCAAAATTTCAATTCTATGGACCTAAAATGCCAAAAAAGAAGGAACGATCATGTCCAGGCGATGAATTTTGTTCCTTAGGTCATCATTGATAGGCCGACAAAAATTTTAGATGATCTGGGTCCGGCCATCCGGACCCATGCAGATGGCATGGGCTGCACACGAAAATTTAGGAATCGGGCGGAATTCTAGGAATCATGCGGAATTCCAATTTTATATCCCTAAAACGCCAAAAGATGAAGAACAAGTATGGCGAGTGGATAACTATTGTTCCCTAGGTCATTGTTTATGGGCCGGCAAAATTTTGGGCGATCTGAATTTGACCGCCCGGAATCATGCAGATGGTGTGGGCTATAGCACACGAAAATCTGAGAATCGGATAGAATTCTAGTTTAATGGCCTTAAAATGACAAAAAAAAGAACAAACGGTCATGGCGAGGCAATGACTATTTTCCTTAGGTCATTTTTTATTGGCCAAAATCTTTTTTTGCGATTGGGGTCCGTCCGCCCTAACCCATACAGATTGCACGTGCTATACACAAAAATTGGGCGCAATTCCAATTTTATGGCCCTAAAACGCCAATAAACGAGGAAAGGTCATGGCGAGAAGATAACTATTGTTCTTTAAGTATTTTTAGATGGGACGACAAAATTTTATGTGATCTTGGTCCGGTCGTCCGGACCTATGCAGATGGCGTGGGCTATAGCATATAAAAATTTGAGAGTCGGGTGGAATTCTAGTTTTGTGGCTCTAAAACGCCAATAAATGAGAAACGTTCATGGCGAGGCGATGACTATTATTCCTTAGGTCATTGTCGATGGGCCGCAAAAAGTTTAGCTGATCCGGGTCCAGCCACCCGGATTTATGTAGCTGGCATCGGCTATAGCACACGAAAATCTGAGAATCGGGCGAAATTCTAGTTTTACAGACCTAAAACGCCATGAAATGAGGAACAATCATGGCGAGGTAATGACTATTGTTCCTTAGGTATTTTTTGATGGGTCGATAAAATTTTAGGTGTACCGAGTCCGGTCGCCCGGGCTCATGCAGATGTTCTGGGCTATAGCACATAAAAACCAAAGAATCGGGCGGAATTCTAGTTTTATCGCCCTAAAATGCCAGAAAATGAGGAACGGTCTTTGCGAGGCGATGACTATTGTTCCTAAGGTACTTTTTGATGGGCAAGCAAAATTTTTAACTATTCGGATCCAGCCGCCCGGGCCCATGCGGATGGTGTGGGCTATGCACACGAAAATTTGGGAATTGGGCGGAATTCCAGTTTTATGGCCTTAAAATGATAAAACGCGAGGAACGGTCATGGCGAGGTGATGACTATTGTTCCATAGGTCGTCTTCGATGGGCCATCAAAATTTTAGGTGATCCGGGTCAGGCCGCCCGAACCCATATAGATGGCGTGTATAGCACACGAAAATTGGACGAAATTCCAGTTTTATAGCCGTAAAATGCCAAAAAATAAGGAAAGATCATGGAGATGTGATGACTATTATTCCTTTGGTCATTTGTTGATGGGACAACAAAATTTTAGGTGATCCGAGTTTGGCCTCCCTGACCCTTTCGTATAGCGTGGGCTATAGCACACGAAAATCTAGGAATCAGGCAAAATTCAAGTTTTGTGGCCCTAAAACGCCAATAGACGAGAAATGGTCATGGCGAGGCGATGACTATTATTCCTTTGGTCATTTTTTGATGGGCCGACAAAATATTAGGTGATGAGGGACTGGCCGCCCGGACCCATTCAGATGGCGTGGGCTATAGCACACGACAAACTAGGAATCGGGCAGAATTCAAGTTTTATGGACCTAAAACGCCATAAAATGAGGAACAATTATGGTGAGGCGATGCCTATTGTTCCTTAGGTCGTTTGTGATTGGCCGTTAAAATTTTAAACGATCCAGGTTCGGCCGCCCGGACCCTTGCAGATGGCGTGGCTATAGCATACAAAAAATCTAGAAATCAGGTGGAATTCCAGTTTTATGGCCCTAAAACGCTAAAAAAGAGCAACGGTCATGGTGAGGAGATGACTATTGTTCCTAAGGTCGCTTTTGATGGGCCGAAAAAATTTTAGTCTATCCGGGTTCGGCCGCTCAAACCCATACAGCTAACGTGGGCTATATCACATGAAAAATCTGGGAATCAGGCAGAATTCCAGTCTTATGGCCCTAAAACGTCAAAAACGAGAAAAGGTCATGGCGTGGTGATGACTATTTTTCTTAGGTAATATTTTATGGTCCAAAATGTTTTTTGGTTATCCGGGTACACAGATGGTGTGGGTAGAACACATGAAAATTGGGCGGAATTCCAGTTTTATGGACCTAAAACGCCATAAAATGAGGAAAAATCATGGCGAGGCGATGACTATTGTTCCTCGAGTCATTTTTGATGGCCGGTAAAATTTTTGTCGATCCGAGTCCGACCGCTTGACCCATGTAGATGGTGTGGGCTATAGCACACGAAAATCTGGGAATCGGGTGGAATTCTAGTTTTAGGGCCCTAAAATGCCAAAACACGAGGAACAGTCATGGCGAGGCGATGACTATTATTTTTTTAGGCAATCCGGGTTTTACCGCTCAAACCCATGCAGATAGCGTGGGCTATAGCACACGAAATATCTGGGAATCGGGGAGAATTCCAGTCATATGACCCTAAAACGAAAAAAAATGAGAAACGGTCATGGCGAGGCGATGACTATTTTTCTTAGGTTATATTTTATGGGCCGTAAATGTTTTTGGTTATCCGGGTCCAGCCGCCCGTAACCACACAGATGGTGTGGGTATAGCACATGAAAATTGGGTGGAATTCCTATTTTATGGCCCTAAAATATCAATAAATGAGGAACGGATATGGCGAGGCGATGACTATTGTTCCTTAGGTCGTTTATTATGGGCCAACAAAATTTTAGGTGATCTGGGTCCGGCCGCCCGGACCCATTCAGATAGCATGGGTTATAGCACATGAAAATCTAGGAATCAGGCAGATTTTCAGTTTTGTGGACTTGAAATGCCAATAAACGAGGAACGGTCATGGTGAGGCGATGACTATTATTCCTTTGGTCATTTTTTGATTTGTCGACAATGTTTTAGGTGATTCGATTCAGGTCGCCCGAACCCATTCAGATGGTGTGGGCTATAGCACACGAAAACTAGGAATCGGGCGGAATTCCAGTTTTATGGACCTAAAATGCCATAAAATGAGGAACAATCATGGCGAGGTGATGACTTGTCGTTTTTGATGGGCCAGTAAAATTTTAGGCCAACAAAATTTTAGGTGATCCAGGTCCGGCCGCCCGGACTCATGCAAATAGCGCGGGCTATATAGCACATGAACATCTGGAAATCAGGCGAAATTCCAGTTTTGTGGCCCTAAAACGCCAAACAAAGAAGGGACGATCATGGCGAGGCGATGACTATTTTCCTTAGGTCATTTTTTATGGGCCGAAATTTGTTTTAGTGATCTAGGTCCGGCCGCCCGGACCCATATAGATGGCGTGGGCTATAGCACACAAAAATTGGGCGAAATTCTAGTTTTATTGCCCTAAAATGCCATAAAATAAGAAACAGTCATGGCGAGGTGATGACTATTGTTATTTTGGTCATTGTTTTATGGGCCAAAATATTTTTAGGTGATCCGATTTCGGCCGCCCAGACCCATTCAGATGGCATGGGCTATAGCACACGAAAATCTGGGAATCGGGCGAAATTCGAGCTTTATGGACCTAAAATGCAATAAAATGAGAAACAATCATGGCGAGGTGATGACTATGTTCATTAGGTCATTTTTGATAGGCCGGTAAAATTTTAGGCTATCCGGGTCTGGCCGTCGGACCCTTGCAGATGGCGTATAGCACATAAAAATATAGGAATGGGGCGGAATTCTAGTTTTATGGCCCTAAAATGCCAAAACACGAGGAACGGTCGTGGCGAGGCTATGATTAATGTTCCCAAGTGCATTTTTGATGGGCCGACAAAATTTTAGGCAATCTGAGTAGGGCTACCTGGACCCATCCAGATAGCGTTATCTATAGCACACGAAAAATCTGGGAATCGGGCAGAATTCCAGTTTTATGGCCCAAAAATGCTAAAGAATGAGGAACGATCATGGCGAGGCGATGACTTGTGTTCCTTAGGTCGCTTTTGATGGACCGGTAAAATTTTAAATGATTCAAGTCCGGCCGATCGGACCCATGCAAATGACGTGGGCTATAGCACACAAAAAATATGGAAATCAGGCGAAATTCCAGTTTTATGGCCCTAAAATGACAAAATCATAAGAAACGGCCATGGCGAGGCGATGACTATTGTTCCTAAGGTCGCTTTTGATGGGCCTAAAAAATTTTAGACTATCCGGGTCCGGCCGCTCGGACCCATGTAGATGTCATGGGCTATAACATACGAAAATAAACGAATCGGGCGGAATTCTACTTTTATGGCTCTAAAATGCCAAAAACGAGGAACGGTCATGGCGAGGAGATGACTATTGTTCCTAAGGTCGTTTTTGATGGGCCGGCAAAATTTTAGTCAATCCGGGTCTGGCCGCCCGGACCCATGCAGATAGCATGGGCTATAGCATACGAAAAATCTGGGAATCGGATAGAATTCTAGTTATATGGCCCTAAAATGCCTAAAATGAGGAACGGTCATGGTGAGGCGATGACTAGTGTTCCTTAGGTCGTTTGTGTTGGGCCGGTAAAATTTTAGGTGTTCTTGGTTTGGCCGCTCGAACACATACAGATGGCGTGGGCTGTAACAAAACAATATGAGAATTAGGCGAAATTCCAATTTTATAGACCTAAAACGCCAAAAACAAAAAGGAAAGGTCATGGCTAGGCGATGAATATTTTCATTAGGTCATTTTTGATGGGCCAAAAGTTTTTTAGGTGATCCAGGTCCGGCCGCCCGGACCCATTCAGATGTCGTGGGTATAGTACACAAAAATCTAGAAATCTGACAAAATTCCAATTTTATGGCCTTAAACGCCAATAAATAAGGAACGGTCATGGAGAGGAGATGACTATTGTTCCTTAGGTTATTTTTGATGGGCTGGTAACATTTTAGGGGATTCGGGTCCGGCCGCCCGGACCCATGCAGATGGCGTGGGTTATAGCACACGAAAATCTAGTAATCGGATGGAATAATTCTAGTTTTATGAACCTAAAATGCCAAAAACTGAAGGAACAATCATGGCGAGTTGATGACTATTTTTCTATGGCCATTTTTGATGGGCCTAAATTATTTTCGTGATCCGGGTCTGGCCGCCCAGACCCATACAGATGGTGTGGGCTATAGCACACAAAAATAGGGCAGAATTCCAATTTTATGGCCCTAAATTGCCAAAGAATGAGGAATGGTCATGGCGAGGCGATGAATATTAGTCCTTAGGTTGTTTTTGATGGGCCATCAAAATTTTAGGCGATCAGGGTTTGGCCGCACACGAAAATCTGGGAATTGGGTGGAGCTAAAATGCCAAAAAAAGAAGGAACGGTCATGGCGAGGTGATGACTATTGTTCCTTAGGTCATTTTTGATGGGCCGGTAAAATCTTAGGCGATCCGAGTTTGCCATCCAGACCCATACATATGGCGTGGGCTATAGCAAACAAAAATCTAGGAATCAGGCGGAATTCTAGTTTTATGACTCTAAAACGCCAAAACAAGAAAGAACGATCATGGAGAGGTGAAAACTATTTTTCTCAGGTCATTTTTTATGGGCCGAAAATTTTTTAGGTGATGGCGTCGGCAGTAGCATACGAAAATCTGGGAATCGGGTGGAATTCAAGTTTTATGGACCTAAAACGTCATAAAATGAGGAGCAATCATGGGGAGGTGATGACTATTGTTCCTTAGGTCGTTTATGATGGGCCGGTATATTTTTAGGCTATCCGGGTCTGACCGCCTGGACCCATGCATATGGCGTGGGCTATAGCACATGAAAATCTAGAAATCGGCCGAAATTCTAGTTTTATGGTCATAAAATGAGGAAAGGTCAAGGCGAGGTGATGACTATTGTTCCTTAGGTCGTTTTTGATGGGCCGACAAAATTTTAGGTGATCCGGGTCTGGCCGCCCAGACCCATGCACATGGTGTGTGTTGTAGCACACGTAAATTTAGGAAACGGGCAGAATTCTAGTTTGATGGACCTAAAACGCAATAAAATGAGGAACAATCATGGCGAGGCGATGACTATTGTTCCATAGGTTATTTTTAATAGGCCGGTATATTTTAGGCGATCAGGGTAAAGCTGCATGAACCCATGTAGATGACGTGGGATATAGCACACGAAAATCTTGGAATCAGGCGAAATTTAAGTTTTATGAACCTAAACGCCAAAAACCGAGGAACGGTTATAGCGAGGCGATGACTATTATTCCTATGGTCATTATTTAAGGGCTGGTAAAATTCTAGGCGATCCGGGTCCGGCCACTTGGATCTATGCAGATAGCGTAGGCTATCGCACACATAAAAATCTGAGAATCGGGCAGAATTTCAGTTTTATGGCCCTAAAACACCAAAAACGAGGAACGGTCATGGCGAGGCAATGACAATTGTTACTTGAGTCATTTTTGATCGGCCGACAAAATTTTAGGCGATCCTTGTCTGGCCATTCAGACCCATGTAGATGGCGTGGGCTATGGCACACAAACATTGGGCAAAATTCTTGTTTTATGTCCCTAAATTGCCACAAAATGAGGAACGGTCATGGTGAGGCGATGACTATTGTTCCTTAGGTCATTTGTGAAGGGTTGACAAAATTTTAGGTGATCATGGTACGTCGCCCAGACCCATGCAAATGGCGTGGGGTATAGCACACGAAAATATGGGAATCGGGCTGAATTCTAGTTTTATGGCCCTAAAACGCCGAAAATGAGGAACGGTCATGGTGAAGCGATGACTATTGTTCCTTATTTCGTATTTGATGGGCTGGAAAAATTATTGGCGATCCGGGTCCGGTCGCCGGGACCCATGCAGATGACGTGGGCATAGACACAAGAAAATCTAGGAATCAGGCAGAATTTTAGTTTTATAGCCCTAAAATGCCAAAAAATGAGGAACGGTCATGGCAAGGCTATAACTATTGTTACTTAGGTTGTTTTTTATGGGCCGATAAAATTTAGGCGATCAGGGTCTGGCCGCCTGGACCCACGCAGATGGCGTGGGCTATAGCACACGAAAATTTGGGAATCGGATGGAATTCTAGTTCTACGGCCCTAAAATGCCAAAAAAAGAGGAACGGTCATGGCGATGCGATGACTATTGTTCTTTAAGTCATTTTTGACCATGCAGATGACGTGGGCTATAACACACGAAAGTCTAGGAATCAGGCGGAATTTTAGTTATATGGCCTTAAAACGACAAAAAATGAGAAATGGTCATGGCGAGGTGATGAATATTGTTACTTAGTTTATTTTTGGTGGGCGGATAAAATTTAGGCGATCCAGGTACAGCCTCCTGGACCTATGCAGATGGCGTGGGCTATAGCACACGAAAATTTGGTAATCAGGCAAAATTCTAGTTTTATGACCCTAAAACGCCAAAATATTAGGAAAGATCATGGCAAGGTGATGACTATTGTTCCTTAGGTCATTATCAATCATCCGGTAACATTTTTGGCGACCCAGGTCCGGTCGCCCGGACATATGCAGACGGCGTGGACAGCACACGAAAATTTGAGAATCGGGCGAAATTTTAGTTTTATGGTCCTAAAACCCCAAAAAGAAGGAACGGTCATGGTGAGGAGATGACTATTGTTCCTTAGGTCATTTTGGATGAGCCGACAATATCTTGGGCGATCTGGGTCCGACCGCCCGAACCCATGCAGATGGCGTGGGCTACATTAAAATCTGGAAATAGGGCAGAATTCCAGTTTTATAGCCTTAAAATGCTAAAATCGAGGAACGGCCATGATGGGGGATGACTATTGTTCTTAAGGTCATTTTTGATGGGCCAAAAAACATTTTGGCAATCCAGGTCCGGTTGTCCGGACCCATACAGATGGTATTGGCTATAACTCACAAAAAATTGGGAATCGAGCGGAATTTCAGTTTTTTGGCCCTAAAATGACAAACAATAAGGAACGATCATGGCAGGGTAACGGATATTGTTCCTTTGTCGTTTACTATGGGCCGGAGAAATTTAAGACATTTCGGGATTGGCCGCCGGGAGCCATGAAGATGGCGTGGGCTATAGCACACGAAAATTTGGGAATCAGGCGATATTCTAGTTTTATGGCCCGAAAACTCCAAAAAAAGTAGGAACAATCATGGTGAGGTGATGATTATTTTACTTAGGTTGATTTTTATGGGACGACAAAATTTTAGGTGAACCAGATCCGGCCGCCCGGACCCATGCAGATGGTGTGGGCTGTAGCACACGAAAATCTAGGAATCGGGCGAAATTCTAGTTTTATGGACCTAAAATGCCATAAAATACGGAACAATTATGGCGCGGTGATGACTATTGTTCCTTAGATCATTTTTGATAGGCCGGAAAAATTTTAGGTGATCCGGGTCCGGCTGCCTAGACCCATGCAGATGGCGTGCGCTATATATCACACAAAAATCTGGAAATCGGGCGGAATTCTAGTTTTACGATGCTAAAACACCAAAAACTGATGAACGGTCATGTCGAGGCGATGACTATTGTTCCTTAGGTCATTTTTGATGGGCCGGTAAAATTTTAGGCGAACCGGATACAGCCGTCAGGATCAATGCAGATGGCGTGGGCTATTGAACACGAAAATCTGGGAATCGGGTAGAATTCTATTTTTATAGCCCTAAAATGCCAAAAAACGAGGAATGGTCATGGCTAGACGATGACTATTGTTCCTAAAGTCATTTTTTATGGGCCAGCAAAATTTTATGCAATCCGGGTTCGGCAGCTCAGACCCATGCAGCGCGGGCAATATAGCATACGAAAAATTTAGGAATCGGGCGGAATTCCAGTCTTATGGCCCTAAAATGTCAAAACATGAGGAACGATCATGGCGAGGCAATGACTATTTTCCTTAGGTCATATTTTATGGGTCAAAAATATTTTTCGTGATCCGGGTCCGACCGCCTATACCCATACAGATGGCGTGGGCTATAGCATACGAAAATTGGGCGGAATTCTAATTTTATGGCCCTAAAATGACAAAACATTAGGAATTATCATGGCGAGGCGATGACTATTATTCCTTTAGTCATTTTTTATGCGCCGACAATATTTTGGTGATCCGGGTCCAGCCACCCGGACCATGCATATGACATGGGCTATAGTACACGAAAATCTAGTAATCAGGCGGAATTTCAGTTTTATGGCCCTAAAACGCCAAAAAGCGAGGAACGATCATGGTGAAGTGATGACTATTATTCCTTAGGTCACTTTTTATGGGCTGGCACAATTGTAGGAGATCCTAGTTCGTCGCCCAAACCCATGCATACGACGTGTGCTGTAGCACATAAAAATCTAGGAATCAGGCGGATGTCTAGTATTATGGCCCTAATATGCCAAAACATGAGGAACAATCATTGCGAGGCGATGAATATTGTTCCTTTGGTTGTTTTTTATGGGCCGGTAAAATTTGAGGTGATCCGGGTCCGGCCGCCCAGACACATGCAGATGGCGCGGCTATAGCACACGAAAATATTGAAATCGGGCGGAATTCTAATTTTATGGCCTTAAAATGCCAAAAAACGAGGAACAGTCATGAGAGGCAATGACTATTGTTCTTGAGGTCATTTTGATGGGCCGACAAAATTATGGGCAAGCTGGGTCCCGCCGCCTAGACCCTCGCAGATGCAGTGGGCTGTAGCACACGAAAATTTAAGAATCGGGTAGAATTCCAGTTTTATGGTTCTAAATGGAAAAAAAAGAAACGATCATGACGAGGCGACGACTATTGTTTCTTAGGTCAGTTTGATGGGCTGACAAAATTTAAGGTGATCCGGGTTCGGCCGCCTAGAATCATGCAGATGCCATGGGCTATAGCATACGAAAATCTAGGAATCGAGAAGATTTCTAGCTTTATGGACCTAAAATGCCAAAAAATGAGGAACGGTCATGGCGAGGCGATGCCTATTGTTCCTAAGGTCATTATTGATGGGCCAAAAAATTTTTAGACGATCCGGGTCCGGCCGCCTAGACCCATGCAGATAGCGTGGGCTATATAGCACCCAAAATAATCTGAGAATCGGGCGGAATTTCAGTTTTATGGCCCTAAAATACCAAAAAAGAGAAACGGTCAAGGAGAGGCAATGACAATTGTTTCTTAGGTCCTTTTTGATGGGCCGGAAAAATTTTAGGCGATCCTTGTCTAGCCGCCCAGACCCATGTAGATTGCGTGAACTATAGCACACGAAAATTTAGGAATCGGGCAGAATTCCAGTTTTGTGGCCTAAAACGCCAAAAAAAGAAGGAATTGTCATGTCGAGGCTATGACTGTTTTTCTTTGATCATTTTAGATGGGCCGAAAACAAATTTGGGAAATCCGGGTCCGGCCCCCGGACCCATGTAGATGGCGTGGGCTATAGCACACAAAAATTAGGCGGAATTCCAAATTTATGGCCCTAAATTGCCAAAAAATTAGGAACACTCATGGTGGCGATGACTATTGTTCCGTAGGTCATTTTTGAAGGGCCGACAAAATTTTAGGTAATCGGGGTACGCCGCCCGGACCCATGCAGATGGTGTGGGATATAGCACATGAAAATCTAAAAATCAAACAGAATTTAAGTTTTATGGCCCTAAAATGCCAAAAATTGAGGAACGGTCATGGCGAGGCGATGACTATTGTTCCTTAGGTTATTTTTTATGGGCCGACAAAATTTAGGCGATCAGGGTCTGGCCGCCCAGACCCATGCAGATGGCGTGGGCTATAGCATACGAAAATCTAGGAATCGAGCGGAATTCCAATTTTATGGCCCTAAAACGCCAAAAAAAGAGGAACGGTCATGGCGATACGTTGACTATTTTTCTTTAGGTAGTTTTTTATGGGCTCGCAAAATTGTTGGTGATCCGGGTCCGGCCGCATAGACCCATGTAGATGACGTAGGCTATAGCACACGAAAATCTAGGAATCAGGCAAAATTTTAGTTTTATGGCTTTAAAGCGCCAAAAAATGAGGAACGGTCATGGAGAGGCGATGACTATTGTTCCTTAGGTTATTTTTGATAGGCCAACAAAATTTAGGCGATCAGGGTCCAGTCGCACGGATCCATGCAGATGGCATGGACTATACCATACGAAAATCTAGGAGGCGGAATTCCAGTTTTATGGCCCTAAAATGCCAAACAAAACGAGGTACAATCATGGTGAGGCGATGACTATTGTTCCATAGGTCGTAGGCGATGACTATTGTTCCATTGGGCCAGCAAACTTTTAGGCTATCCAGATCCGGCCGTTTGGACCCATGCTGATGGCGTGGGCTATAACACACGAAAATCTGGGAAACGGGCTGTATTCCAGTTTTATGGCCCTAAAACGCCAAAACATTAGGAACGGTCATGGAAAGGCATTGACTATTGTTCCTTAGATCATTTTCAATGAGCCGGTAACATTTTAGGCGACTCGGGTCCGGTCGCCCGAACCCATATAGATGGCTTGGGCTATATCACACGAAAATCTAAGAATCGGGCGAAATTCCAGTTTTATGGCCCTAAAATGCCAAAAAAGAGGAAAGGTCATGGCAAGGCGATGACTATTTTCCTTAATTCATTTTTTATGGGACAAAAAGTTTTTAGGCAACCCGGGTCCAGCGGCCTAGACCCATGCAGATGGCGTGAGCTATAACACACGAAACTTTGGTGAATTTTCCGTTTTATGGCCCTAAAACGCCAAAATATGAGGAACGATCATGGCGAGGCGATGAATATTGTTCCTTAGGTCATTTTTGATGGCCGACTAAATTATAGGCGATCCGGATCGGCCGTCTAGACCCATGCAAATGGAGTGGACTTTAGCACACGAAAATCTGAGAATCGGGTGAATTCCAATCTTATGGCCCTAAAACACCAAAGAATGTGGAACGGTCATGGAGAGGCGATTAATATTGTTCATTAGGTCATTTTTTATGGGCCGGCAAAATTTTAGGCGCTCCGGGTCTGGCAACCTGGACCCATGCAGATGGCGTAGGCTTTAGCACACGAAAATCTATGAATCGGGCAGAATTCCAGTTTTATGGCCCTAAAATGCCAAAAAGTGAGGAATGGTCTTGGCGAGGCGATGACAATTGTTCCTTAGGTCGTCTTTGATGGCCAGAAAAATTTTATGCGATCGGGTCCGGTAGTCCGGACCCATGTAGATGGCGTGGGCTATAGCACTCAAAAACCTAGGAATCGGGTGAAATTCCAGTTTTATTGCCCTAAATGCCAAAAACGAGGAACCGACATGGCGAGGTGATGAATATTATTTCTTAGGTTGGTTTTCATGGGCCATCAAAATTTTAGGCGATGCAGGTCCGGCCGACTAGACCCATACAAATGGCGTGGGCTATTGCACACGAAAATCTAAAAATCGGGCGGAATTCTGGTTTTATGGCCCTAAAACGCCTAAAGGTAAAGAATGGTCATAGAGAGGCGATGACTATTATTGTTTAGCTCATTTTTTATAGGCCGAAAAAATATTAGGCGATTCGGTTCCGGCCGCCGAGAGCCATGCAGATGGTGCGGGCTATAGCTTACGAAAATTTGGGAATCGGGCAGAATTGCAATTTTAAGGCCCCAAAATGCCAAGAATTGAGGAACAGTCTTGGCAAGGCGATGACTATTGTTCCTTAAGTCGTCTTTGATGGGCTGGAAGAATATTAGGCAATCCTCTTCTGGCTACCCGGACCCATGAAGATGACGTGGGCTATAGCGCACAAAAATTTGGAAATCAGACAAATTTCCAGTTTTATGGCCCTAATACGCCAAAAAAGAGGTACGGTCTTGGAGAGGCGATTACTACTATTCCCTAGGTCATTTTTGATGGTCCGGTAAAGTTTTAGGAGATTCGGGTTCGGTCGCCCGGACCCACGCAGATGGCGTGGGCTAAAGCACAAGAAAATCTGGGAATCGCGTGGAAGTCTAGTTTTATGGCCCTAAAATGCCAATAAACGAGGAACGGTCATGGCGAGACGATGATTTATGTTCCTTATATCATTTATTATTAGACGGCAAAATTTAAAGCGATCCGGGTCCGACAACCTAGACGCATGAAGATGGCGTGGGCTATAGCATATAAAAATCAGGGAATCGGGCGGAATTTCATTTTTATGGTCCTAAAACGCCAAAACATGAGGAACGGTCATGGCGGGATGATGACGATTGTTCCTTAGGTTGTTTATGATGGGCCAACAATATATTAGGCGATCCAGGTCCGTTCTCCCGGACCGATGCAAATGGTCGGGGCTATAGCACAAGAAATTCGGGCCGAGTTCAAGTTGTATGGCCCTAAAATACCAAAAAAGAGGAACGGTCATGGCACGATGATGATTATTGTTCAGTAGGACATTTTTTATGAGTCAAAAAAATTTTAGTTGATCCGGGTTCGATCGCCCGGACCCATGCAGATGGCGTGTGCTACAGTACAGAAAAATCTGGAAATCTGGCGGAATTCCAATTTTATGGCCCTCAAACGCCAAAATATGAGGATCGGTCATAGGGAGGCGATGACTATTGTTCCTTAGGTCGTCTTTCATGGGTCAAAAAATTTTAGGCGATGCAGGTCTGGCTGCATAGACCCATGCAGGTGGCGTGGGCT
Source organism: Nicotiana tomentosiformis (assembly GCF_000390325.3). NCBI lineage: Eukaryota > Viridiplantae > Streptophyta > Magnoliopsida > Solanales > Solanaceae > Nicotiana > Nicotiana tomentosiformis. The sequence goes on along the minus strand of NC_090815.1, from coordinate 12,230,874 downwards.
ATAGCATACGAAAATCCGGGAATCGAGTGAAATTTTAGTTTTATGGCCCTAATATGCCAAAAAAGGAGGAACAGTCATGGAAAGGTGATGAATATTGTTTATTAGGTAATTTTGGACAGGCCGGTAATATTTAAGTCAATCCGGGTCTGGCCGCCGGACCCTTGCAGATGGTGTGGGTTATAGTACACAAAAATCTGGGAATCGGGAGAAATTCAAATTTTATGGCCCTAAAACGCCAAAAACAAGGAACGGTTTTGGCGAGGTGATGACTATTGTTCTTTAGGTCGTTTTTGATATGCCGGCAAAATTTTAGGCAATCGGGTCCGGCCGCCCATATCCATGCAGATAGCGTAGGCTATAGCACACAAAATACCTCGGAATCAGGCGGAATTCTAATTTTATTGTCCTAAAATGCCAAAACACGAGGAACGGTCATGGTGAGGCAATGACTCTATTTCCTTAGGTTGATTTTGATAGTCCGTTAAAAGTTTAGGCGATCCGGGTCTGGCTGCCCGGACCCATGCTGATTGTATGGTCTATAGCACACGAAAATCTAGGAATCGGGCGGATTTCCAATTTTATGGTCCTAAAATGCCAAAGAAAAGAAGAAACGGTCATGGAGAGGCAATGATTATTGTTCCTTAGGTCATTTTTGTTAAGCCGGCACAATTTTAGACGTTCCTGGTTTGGCCGCCCTGACCCATGTAGTTAGTGTGGGCTATTGCACACGAAAAATCTAGGAATCAGGCGGAATTCCAATTTTATGGTCCTAAAATGCCAAAACACGAGGAACAGTCATGTCGAGGCAATGACTCTTGTTCCTTTGGTTGATTTTGATGGGCCGACATAATTTTAGGCGATCTGGGTCTGGCCGCCCGGACCCATACAAATGGCGTGGGCTATAACGCTCGAAAATCTATGAATAGGGCGGAATTCTAGTTTTATAGCCCTAAAACGCTAAAAAGAGAGGTAATGGTCATGGCGAGGCAATGACTATTTTTCTTAGGTCATTTTTTATATGCCGAAAAAAATTTAGGCGATCCGGGTCCGGCTGCCCCGACCCATGCAGATGGTGTGGGCTATAACATACGAAAATTAGGCGGAATTCCAGTTTTATGGCCCTAAAATATCAAAAAATGAGGAATGTTCATGGAGAGGCGATGCCTATTGTTACTTAAATCATTTTTATTGGCCGATAAAATTTTAGCCGATCCGGGTCCGGCCGCCTGGACCAATGCAGATAGCGTGGGCTATAGCACAAGAAAATTTGGGAATTGGGCGAAATTCCAGTTGTATGGCCCTAAAATGCCAAAAAATGAAGAACAGTCATAGTTAAGCGATGATTATTATTCCTATGCTCGTTTTTTATGGGCATCGAAAATTATAGGCGATCCGGGTCTGGCCACCCGGACCCATGCAGATGGCGAAGCCTACAACATACAAAAATCTAGGAATCGGGTAGAATTCTAGTTTTATGGCCCCAAAATGCCAAAAAAAGAGAAATGGACAGGGCGAGGCAATGACTATTGTTCCTAAGCTTATTTTTGATGGGCCGATAAAATTATAGGCGATCTGGGTCCGGCCACCCGGACCCATATAGATAGCATGGGCTATAGCACACAAAACATCTAGCAATCGGGCGGAATTCCATTTTTATGGCCCTAAAATGCCAAAAATGAGGAACGGTCATGGAGCGCAATGACTATTATTTCTTAGGTTATCTTTTCTGCGCAGACAAAATTTTAGCCGATCCGGGACTGGCCGCCCGGACTATAACATAAAAAATCTCGAAATCGGGCGAAATTCCAGTTTTATAGCCCTAGAACGCACAAAAGAAGTAACGGTCATGGAGAGTCGATGATTAGTTTCCTTAGGAAAATTTTGATGGGCTTGCAATATTTTAGGCGATCCGGGTCCGGCCGCCCAGACCCAGAATAGCACATAAAAATCTGGAAATCTGGTGAAATTCCAGTTTTTTGTCGTAAAACGCCAAAAATGAGGAATGGTCAAAGAGAGGTGATGACTACTGTTCCTTAGGTCATTTCTAATGGGCAGGCAAAATTTTAGGGGATTTGGGTCTGGCAGCCCGTACCCATGTAGATGGTGTGGGCATAGCACACCTAAATCCGGGAATCATGCGGAATTTCAGTTTTATGTCCCTAAATGCCAAAAAAGGAGGAACTACCATGGCGAGGCGATGACTATTGTTCCTTAGGTCATTTCTGATGGGCCGCTAAAATTTTAGGCGATCCGGGTGCGGTCGCTTAGACCTATGCAGATGGCGTGGGCTATAGCTCACGAAAATCTCGCAATCAGGCGGAGTTCCAGTTTTATGACACTAAAATGCCAAAATATGAGGAACGATCATGGAGAGGCAATGACTATTGTTCCTTAGGTTGTTTCTGATGGGCCGTCAAAATTTTAGAAGATCCGGGTCCAGCCGCCCAGACCCATGTTGATTGCGCCGTCTATAGCACACGAAAATCTTGGAATCCGATGAATTTCCAGTTTTATGGCCCTAAAATTCCAAAATCAGAAGGAACGGTCATGGTGAGGCAATGAATATTGTTCCTTAGGTCATTTTTGTTGGGATGGCATAATTTTAGGCGATCTGGGTCTAGCCAACCGGACCCATGCAGATGGCATGGGCAGTACACGATCATTTGGAAATCGGGCGGAATTACAGTATGGCCCTAAAATGCAAGAAATGAGGAACGGTTATGGAACGGTAATGATTATTGCTCCTTAGGTCATTTTGTATGGGTAGGAAAAATTTAGGGCGATCCGGGTCCGGGCGCCCGAACCCATGCACATGGCTTGGGCAATAGCACACGAAATCTAGGAATCAGGTGGAATTCTAGTTTTATGACCCTAAAACGCCAAAAATGAGGAACGGTCATGGCGAAGCGATGAAAATTTTCCTTAGGTCGTTTCATATGGGCCGGTAGAATTTTAGGCGATTCGGGTCCGTCACGCCCGGACCCATGCTGATGGCATTGGCTATAGCACACGAAAATTTGAGAATTGCGAAATTCCAGTTTTTTTGCCCTAAAATACCCAAAAATGAGTAATGGTCATGGTGAGGCGATGATTATTGTTCATTAGGTCATTTTTGATGGGCCGGAAAAATTTTAGGCAATCCGGGTCCGACCACCCTGACCCTTGAAGATGGCGTGGGCTACAGCACACAAAAATCAGGGAATAAGGCAAAATCCCAATTTTATGGCACGAAAACGTCAAAAACGAGGAAAGGTCATGGCGAGGTGATGACTTCCTTAGGTCATTTTTTATGGTCCGAAGAAATTATAGGCGATCCAGGTCCGGCCGCGCAGACCCATGCAGTATGTATTTAAGGTCCAATTAAAGCAAATGAACTCAAGAAGTTGCACATAGCCTAAAAGACTATTTAGTGATTTAAAAAGCCAAAGATCGAACCTAGAAGTCACAACAAAGACCATATCTCAATCATTGTTTTTCTTAAAACTACCAATAATTCATATGCTAAGGTTTAAGTTATATTGGTACCAAACAAGCCATGAGTTGGCTAAGAGACAAGAAGACTACCACCAACACTAGTTTATTAACTACCATCTACTACTAAAAAAACTAAAAAGATACCCAGTTCAACATTACATCTTTGGAAAAGAACCTTGGCCAAGAAAACCCAAAAAGGTTATTGCTAACTACTAGAAAGCATAAAAACATGAACTAAAAGCAGCACCTACAATCACGAATGCCCTCCCGCAAACACAAAACTTGCATTTCCCTCAATGCAATCAAAATAAGAGTAAGGGAAAAGGTAAAGAGAACTCCCTCAATCAAAGCGTGGTGGTGTCACCAACAATTCTGGTGGGTACTCAGACTTCCCCCAATTTATCACCAACAAATTCAGCTCTCCTCTTCAAATACTTAACCTGCTCAAACTGTAACATCAAAATACAAAGTAACAGATAAAAGTAATGCTAATTTACTAAATAAAAAAATAAAAAAAAAGATGAACGAATTAAAGAAGAAAACTTGTGTTGTCTCCCAAGAAGTGCCTTATTTAGTGTCGGGGCACGACACAATAACAACCAACTTCACGATTCCATTGGGGTTTCCCCCATCTCAACTTCTGAGACTACTTTTTCTCTATCAAGTTCATCAAAATAGTGTCGAATTCGTTGCCCATTCACCTTGAATATTCTCATACCATCTTCGGATTCCAAATTCACGACACCAAATGGGCATACATTAACAACTTTGAATGGTCCGCACCATTTTGATTTAAGCTTTCCCCGCAACAGTTTGAATCTTTAATTGTAAGGAAGAACCATATCCCCTATGTAAAACTCTTTCTTCTTGATTTTCCTATGTATAGGTACTTCTTCCTCTGCTTGTACAATGATGCTTTCTCATAAGATTGGAACTGCAGCTTGTCCATAGAGTAATTATTTGAATCTAGAGGAACTGTCCTCAAGGATTGATCATGACACATTTCTTGCATATCCTCATCTACTACTTCATCTACTATATCAATCACAGAGATCACTCCATAGGAATGTGATTTCTTCATTGACTTCTAGATATGGAAGATTTCTTCATCATCATTCAAGCGAAATTTTAGTTCTCCCGGTTCCACATTACAAATGGCCCGCCCCGTAGCCAAATATAGTCTACCAAGTATGACGGGGACCTCTCTATCCACTTCGCAATCCAATATCACAAAGTTGGCTGGAAAGTAGAAACGACCCACCTTTACAAGAATGTCATCAATGACCCTCAACGGCTTTTTCAGAGTTTGATCCGCCATAAGAAGCTTCATAGAAGTAGGCCTTGGATCACCCAAACCCAATCTCTTAAACACAGCTTATTGGAGTTTTAGGGCCAAATATTCGTGTGCTATACCCACGCCATTTGCATGGGTCCAGACAGCCGGACCCGGATCACCTAAAATTTTGTCGGCCCATCATAAACGACTTAAGCAACAATAGTCATCACCTCGCCATGACCGTTCCTTATTTTTTGGCATTTTAGGACCATAAAACTGGAATTCCACCCGATTCCGGATTTTCCTGTACTATAGCCCATGCCATCTTATTAGGTCCAGGCAGTTGGACCCGGATCGCCTAAAATTTTGTCAGCCATCAAATATGACCTAAGGAACAATATTAATCTTTTTTGGTATATTAGGGCCATAAAACTAAAAATCTGCCCGATTCCCAGAGTTTTGTGTGCTATAACCCATACCATCTGCATGGGTTCGGGCGGCCAAACCTGGATCGCCTAAAAGTTTGCAAGCCCATCGAAATGACCTAAGAAACAATAGACATTGCCTCGCCATGACCGTTCCTCGATTGTTTGGGTTCTAGGGCCATAAAACTGGAATTTCACCCGATTCACAGATTTTCTTGTGTTATAGCCCACGCCATCTGCATAGGCCTAGAAGGCCGCACCCGGATCGCCTAAACTTTTTGTCAGCCTATTAAAAATGACCTAAGGAACAATATTAATCGTCTCTCCAGACCGTTTCTCTTTTTTGGCGTATTAGGGCCATAAAACTGAAAATCCTCCATTCCTAGATTTTCGTGTGCTATAATAGCCCACGCCATCTGCATGGGTCCAGGCGGCCGGACCCGGATCGCATAATAATTTTCTGGCCCATCAAAAATGACCTAAGGTACAATAGTCCTTGCCTCGCCATGACCATTCTTTGTTTTTGGCATTTTGGGGCTATAAAATTAGAATTCTGCCCGATTCTCCAATTTTCGTGTGAAAAAGCCCACTCCATCTGCACGGTCCGGGCGGCCGGACCCGGATCACTTAAAATTTTATCGGCCAATCAGAAACGACTTAAGGAACAATAGGCATCGCCTCACCATGACCTTTCCTCAATTTTTGGTGTTTTAGGGCCATAAAACTAGAATTCCGCCCAAACTCAGATTTTTGTCTGTTGTAGCCCACGTTATCTACATGGGTCCGAGCGGTTGGACACGGATCACCTAAAATTTTTCCTGACCATCAGAAATGGCCTATGGAACAGTATTCATCTCCCCGCCATGACCGTTCCTCAGTTTTTGACGTTTTAAGGCCATAAATTTGAAATTCCGCCCGATTTCCAAATTTTCGTGTGCTAGCCCATGCCATCTGCATGGGTCATGGAGGCCGGACCTGGATCACCTAAAATTTTGTTGGCTAATCAAAAATAACCTAAGGAAAAATATTAATTGCCTTGCATTGATCATTCCTCGTTTTTTGACGTTTTAAGGCCATACAACTAGAATTTCGCCCGATTCTCAGATTTTGTGTGTCCCACGGCATCTGCATGGGTCCGGGCGGTCGGACCCACATCGCCTAAAATTTTGTTGGCTCATTAAAAATGACCTAAGAAACAATAGTCATCGCATATCCATGACCGTTCCTCATTTTTTGCATTTTAGGGCCATAAAATTGGAATTCCGCCCGATTCTCAGATTTTCTTATGCTATAGTCCACACCATCTGCATGGGTCAGGCCAGCAGGACCCGGTTCGTCAAAAATTTTATCGGCCCATCATAAATGACCTAATGAACAATAGTTATCTCCTTGCCATGATTGTTCCTCATTTTTTGGTATTTTAGGGCCATAAAACTGGAATTCTGCGTGATTCCTAGATTTTCGTGTGCTATATCCCATGCCATCTGCATGGGTCTAGGAGGCCTGACCCGAATCACCCAAAAATTTTCAGCCCATAAGAAATGACCTAAGGAATAATAGTCATCGCGTCGCCCAGACCGTTCCACGTTTTGTTTGCATTTTAGGGCCAGAAAACATGAATTCTGCCCGATTCTTGAATTTTTATGTGTTATAGCCCACGCTATTTGCATGGGTCCGGGCAGTCAGATCCGGATCGCCCAAAAATTTGCCAGTCCATCAAAAATAACCTAAGGAACAATAGTCATCACCTCGCCATGACCGTTCCTCCTTTTTGGAATTTTAGGGCTATAAAACTAGAATTCCGCTCGATTTCCGAATGTTTATGTGCTATAGCCCATGCCATCTGCATGGGTCCAAGAGGTCGGACTCAGATCACCTAAAATTTTGCCGGCCCAGCAAAAACACTCTAAGAAAAAATAATCATCGCTTTTCAATGACCGTTTCTCGTTTTTTGGTATTTTAGGGCCTTAAAATTGGAATTTCGCCCGATTCTCAGATTTTCATGTGTTATAGCCCACACCATCTGCATGGGTCCTCACGACGGACCCGGGGACCTGGATCACCTAAAATTTTGTCGGCCGATCAGAAATGACCTAAGGAATAATAGTCATCGCCTCGCCATCGCCTCGCCATGACCGTTCCTTATGTTTTTGCATTTTAGGGTCATAAAACTGGAATTCTGCCCAATTTCGAGATTTTTGTGTGCTATAGCTGATAAGTTGGTATTTTTCCCAACTTCTCTTACGCTTATTAATAGAGTTGTGCCCCAACTTATGGGATTAATGGACTAATTATGTTTTGAATGATATAATTGCAAGTCATGGAGTTGTGTAAGAATTAAGAGATTGAAAATCATTAAATACCTGCAAGAAAAACATCAAAGTCAGGTCAAAACTAAAGAAGCACAAGTCCGTCCTGCGTAGGCCACGCAAGTCATCCACACCGGTCACCCACGCAGTTGGAGAACTTGGAGGCTGAAAGTTTAAATTCTAGAAGTGGTCATGCATCCTACGTGGGCCACACACTGAGAGTTGAAGAAATAGAGTAGTGGGCCACACATCCTTTGTGGGCCATACAACTTGGACACGTAAGACCCGATGAGGATAAATTTTGTCAGCTTTTTTAGAAGAGTATAAATAGTACTTTTTAGGTCTTTTTTGATAACTTTTGACAGAGAGGATATTGTACGAGCAACTGTGAGTTTTCCTAAGGGTTAACAAGTGACATCACGGTTTCTCAATCTTCTTTTTCTCTATTAGCTAGGGTTGTGAATCCGGAGTGGTGTTATATCTATGGGTTATTAATATAGATTCGTCTTTGATTAGATATTATGTTATCTAATTGCTCCATGCTTTCTTGTATAATATGGTGGTTACAAACACTAGATTAACGCCAATCACACTTAGTTCTAACTTGGAAAAGTGGAACCGAGTTTAGGTATAAAGCAATTAGCAAGGAATTGGGTAAATTAAAGAATTAATCTCATCTCAATTAATGGAATCAAACTAGGAATAGGGAGATTCATACTTGGGCATGAACAATTGTATTTCATAGAGCTTTAAATAACTTAGAAAGGCATTTGTGAGTAAAAACCTCTTAGTGTTGGAAACTACTAAGTTTGTATTATTGATATTGTTGTCATAACACATGTTTGATTGATTGGAATCGAATACATCTATACCCATGACATAACATACACGAATGAACATACACGAATGATGATCAACCCTAGTGCTTTCTCTCATTGATTACTACTCTCTAATTATTCTCGTATTCTAAGTGTTTGATTAAATTTCGTAGTTATAATTTTAGAAGTAATTGCAGAAAATTAATCTTTTATTTGAAGATTACTTTAAGTTCATTGAATTCACGCACTCTTTGATATTCTAGCACACACCATACTTCTCGTGGGATCGACCCCCACCTTGTTGGGTTTATTATTACAATCGACCATACTATTTTCAATTTGAGAGTAGGATTGGACGTGACCAATTTTTAGCGTCGTTGCTGGGGAGTCCGGCATTCTTGTGTTACCGTGTTATTGTGTATTTATTCGAGTTCTTATCTTTTCTTCATTGTTACTTTGATCTGTTTTCTTTTGGTGTAGATTGTGATGGCGGAAGAAGATCCTTGCACTCTGCCTTTAGGTCCTATCGAGGAAGCACCCCGTGCACGCCGAGTAGCAAGCCGAAACAAACGGAACGAACAAGTTCCACCACTTCAACAACAAGTTCCACAGGCACCTAGAGCACAACAAGATCCACCAGAAGCAGTGCAAAATCGAGGATATGCTAGTGCGATTGTACCACCAAGGATAAGGGTGGGGTACCTTCACAATCGCTAGTGTGATGATTAACATGCTTGAAGATTGAGGATATTTGACAGGAGACCCCAATCAAAATGCCAACAAACTTCTCAAGCACTTCATCGATGTGTGCCAAATGAACAAGCAACCAAATATCTCGGATGAAGTAGTACAATTGAGGTTATTTCCATTCTTATTGAGAGAGAAAGATTTAGATTGGTTGGAGATATTGCCAAATCATTCAATTCACTCATGGGATGAACTTGTGAAGACGTTCTTGGGCAAATATTTCCCACCGGGGAGAATAGCCATATTGAGAGATGAAATTCTGGGGCTTAGACAACATCCCACAGAGGCATTACATGAAATATGGGTGATATATCATGGAATGGTTAAGGAATGTCCAAATAATGACATGACTGACAACATGCTTCTGCAATCATTCTACCGCGGTCTTAATACCACCAATCAAACCTATGTAAATCAATTAGCTGGGGGAAATATAGTGAACAAGACGTATCAAGAAACTGAAGACATTTTGGATGAAATGGTCGACAATGTAGAGACAATGTGCCCTAAGGGTATCCATCTATAGTAAACTTGACTAAGCAAATGGAGGCTCAAGGAGAACAAATTGCAGAATTGACATTAACCTTGAAGCTGTTAGCCAAGAACCAAATGCCAAGGTAAGTTAATGCTATGGACAATGTTCAAGGTTTAGGATTTAATCAAACAACAATAGGTAACCAATTTTAGGGTCAAGAGGGCATTTATTTTGCCCAAGGATCAAATCAAGAAGGTGACTTCCAAGAACAGTGTTACCAAATGCAAAATGAGGGAGCTCAACAAATGGGTAACTATCAAGGAGGTCAACAAAGGTCTAACAACCAAGGACAATAGAGACATGGAAACCAATGGTAAGGGGGAAGTTTGAATTAGTTCAACCAAGGCAATCAAGGCTAGAACGATAATAATCAAGGAAATCGTAATGGAGGGTCATCTCAGAACTACAACCAACAAAGGCCCTACAACAATCAAGGGCAATCTTTTGGTGATCTCGAGCTAAGAGGTATGATGGAGAGAATGATAAAAACACCAGGAGCAGTCCGACAAAGAAAGGAGAGAAATGAATCAAGCGGTCAGTTCTCATACAACATTGATCAAGCAGATTGAGACTTAATTGGGACAGATTTCATCTCAACTGAATGTGAGGCAACGCGGAGCATTGCCAAGTGATACTGTTGCAAATCCAAAGGGAAATTGAAGGTATAAGCCACATCTTCAAAATTACCACGAGGAGTGGTAAAGTCCTTAAAGGAAGAACCATTTTGACTAAAAATGATGAAAATGAGGAGATTACACCTCCTAGAGTTGCTGACCCTCCTAAAGTCGATGTACCGGTAGTAGAGCCGAGTGTGGTTGAAGAGATGCAACAAGTACCTAGTTCTCTTCAAGAGGTGATTGATATACCTCCCAAAGGAAATGAGGTAATAAAACCAAGAAGGCTCATAAGTCCTACAAGCACCTACCTAGGCCATCTCCTCCTTATCCGCAGAGGCCGTACCCGGATCGCCTAAATTTTTTATGGCCCATCAAAAATGACCTAAGGAACAAAAATCATCGCCTCACCATGATCGTTCCTCATTTTTGGCGTTTTAGGGCCATAAAACTGGAATTTCGTCCCAGATTTTCGTGTGCTATACCCCATGCCTTCTGCATGGGCCTGGGAGGCCGAACCCGGATCACCTAAAATTTTGTTGTCCCATTAAAAGCGACCTAAGAAATAATATTCATCGCTTCGCCATACCTGTTCCTCGATTTATGGCGTTTTAGGGCCATATAACATGAATTTTGCCTGATTCCCAGATTTTCGTGTGCTATAGCCCACACCATCTACATGGGTCCGTGCGGCCGGAATCGGATCGACTAAAAGTTTTCTGGACCATCAAATACGACCTAAGGAACATTAATCATCGCCTCACCATGACTAATCCTCTTTTTTTTGGCATCTTAGGGCCATAAAATTGGAATCCGCCCGATTCCCTAGATTTTCGTGTTATATTGCCTGCGCCATCTGCATGGGTCCAGGCAGTTGGACCTGTAGCGCCTAAAATATTTTCGTCCCATTAAAAATAACCTACGGAACAATATTTATCGCCTAGCCATACCGTTCCTCATTTTTGGCGTTTTAGGCCATAAAACTAGATTTCCGCCCGATTCCTAGATATTTGTGTTCTATAGCCCACACCATCTACATGGGTCCGGATGGCCGGACTCGGATCGCCTAAAATTTTGCCGGCCTATCAAAAACTGCCTAAGGAATAATAGTCATCGCCTCACCATGATTGTTCCTCGTTGTTTGACGTTTTAGGGCCATAAAACTGGAATTCCGCCCGATTCCTAAATTTTTGTGTGCTATAACCCGGGCCATTTGCATGTGTCTACACGATCGAACCTGGATAACTTAAAATTTTGCCGGCACAACACAAACGACCTAAGGTACAAAAGTCATTGCCTCGCCATGACCTTTCCTCGTTTTTTGGCATTTTAGGGCCATAAACTGGAATTCCGCCCAATTCTCAAATTTTCATGTGCTATAGCCCGCGCCATCTGCATGGTCCGGGCAGCCGGACCCGGATCATCTATTATTTTTTCGGCCCATAAAAATGACCTAAAGAACAATAATCATCACCTCGCCATAACCGTTCCTTTCTTTTGGCGTTTTAAGGGCATAAAATTAGAATTTCGTCTTATTCTCAGATTTTCTTATGCAATATAGCCCACTCCATATGCATGGGTACGGGCAGCCGGACCCGGATCGACTAATATTTTGCCGGCCCACAAAAAACTACCTAAGAAATAATACTATGAGCGAACAATAGTAATAGCCTTGCCATGACCGTTCCTCATTTTTGGCATTTTAGGGCAATAATACTGGAATTTCGCCCGATTCTCAGATTTCGTGTGCTATAGCTCAAGCCATCTCCATGGTCTGGGAGGCCGGACCTGGATCGCCAACGACCCTTCAAAAACGTCCTAAGGAACAATAGTCATTGCCTCGCCATGACCGTTCCTCATTTTTTGGCGTTTTAGGGCCATTGAATTTCGCCTGATTCCCAGGGCGGCCGGACCCAGATCGCCCAAAATTTTGCCGGCCCATCAGAAATGACGTAAGGAATAATAGTCACTGCCTCGACATGACCGTTCCTCAGTTTTTCGCGTTTTAGGGCCATATAACTGGAATTCCGTCTCATTCCTAAATGTTTGTGTGTAGCCCATGCTATTTGCATGGATTCGGGCGGCAGGACTCAGATCACCTTAAATTTTGCCAGCCCATCAAAATGTCCTAAGGAACAATAGTCATCGCCTCGCCATGATCGTTCCTCTTTGTTTGGCATTTTAGGGCTATAAAACTGGAATTCCATCGGATTCCCATATTTACGTGTGCTATAGCCCACACCATCTGCATGGTCAGAGCAGCCAGACCCAGATAACCTAAAATTTTGCCGGCTCATCAGAAATGACTTAAGGAACAATAGTCATTGCCTCGCCATGACCGTTGCTCATTTTTCATGTTTTAGGGCCATAAAACTGGAATCTTGTCTGATTCCTAAATGTTCGTGTGCTATAGCTCACGCTATCTACAAGGGTCTGGGCAGCCAGACCCGGATCACCTAATATTTTGCCAGCCCATCAAAAATGTCCTAAAGAATAATATTTATCGCCTCGCCATGACCTTTCCTCATTTTTTGGCATTTTAGGGCCATAAAATTGGAATTCTGCCCGATTTCCAGATTTTCGTGTGTTATAGCCCAGGCCATCTACATAGGTCTTGGAGGCCAGACCCGGATCGTATAAAATTTTGTTGGCCTATTAAGAACGACCTAAGTATCAATAGTCAAAACCCATGTAGATGGCGTGGAGCACACGAAAATCTAGGAATCGAGCTGAATTCCAGTTTTATGGCCCTAAAACGCCAAAAATGAGGAACGGTCATGGCGAGGCTATTAGTATTGTTCACTAAGAGTATTATTCCTTATGTATATTTTGATGGGCCGGCAAAATTTTAATCGATCCGGGTCCGGCTTCCCGTACCTATACAAATGGCCTGGGCTATTGCACAAGAAAATCTGAGAATCGGGTAAAATTCCAATTCTATGGCCCTAAAATGCCAAAAATGAGGAACGGTTATAGCGAGGCGATGATTTTTGTTCTTTAGGTCATTTTTGATGGGCCGGAAAAATTATAGGCTATCCAGATCCTGCTGCCCGGGCCATGTAGATGGCGTGGGCTATGGCATATGAAAATTTAGGAATCGGGCAGAATTCTAGTTTTATGACCCTAAAACGCCAAAAAATGAGAAACGGTCATGGCGAGACAATGACATTTGTACCTTAGGTTGTCTGTGTAGAGCCGGCAAAATTTTAAGCGATCCGGGTCCGACCGCGCGGACCCATGCAGATGGCCCGGGCTATAGCACATAAAAATCTAGGAATCGGGCGGAATTCTAGTTTTATGGCCCTAAAATGCCAAAAAATGAGGAAAAGTCATGGAGAGGCGATGACTATTGTTCCTTAGACCGTGTTTTATGGTCGGGCAAAAATTTTAGGCAATCCGGGTCCAGCCATCCGAACCCATGCAGATGGCGTGAGCTATAGAACATAAAAATCTAGGAATCGGGCAGAATTCCAGTTTTATGGCCCTAAAACGCCAAAACCTGAGGAACGGTCATGGCGAGGCGATGACTATTATTCCTTAGGATATTTTTGATGGGCCAAAAATATTTTAGGCACTACAAGTCCGGCTTCCCGGACCCAAGCAGATGGCGCAGGCTATAGGACACGAAAATCTGTGAAATCAGGCGGAATTTCAGTTTTATGGCCCTAAGATGCCAAAAAATGAGGAACGGTCATGGTGAGGCGATGACTAATGTTCCTTAGTTCATATTTGATGGACCGACAAACTTTTAGTCGATCCGAGTCTGGCCGCACAAGACCAATGTAGATGGCATGGATATAGCATACAAAAATCTGGGAATCGGGCAAAATTAAAGTTTTATGGCCCTAAAATGCCATAAATCGAGGAACAGGCATGGTGAAGCGATGACTATTGTTACATAGGTTGATTTTAAAGGGCTAGCAAAATTTTAGGTGATCCGAGTCTGGCCTTCCGGACCCATACAAAAGGCGTGGGGTATAGCACACGAAAATCTGGGGTTCTGGCGGAATTCCAGTTTTATGGCAATAAAATACAAAAAAAATGAGGAATGATCATGGAGAGGCGATAATTATTATTTCTTAGGTCATTTTTGATAGGCCAGCAAATTTTTGGGCGATCCGAGTACGGCCGCCGGGACCCATGTAGATGGCGTGGAGCACACGAATATCTAAGAATCGAGCTGAATTCCATTTTTATGGCCCTAAAATGCCAAAATATTAGGAACAGTCATGGCAAGGCGATGACTATTATTCCTTAGGTCATTTCTGAAGGGCCGACAAAACTATAGGTGATCCAAGTCCCCAGGTCCGTTGCCAGGACCCATAGATGGTGTGGGCTATAACACACTAAAATCTTAGAATCGGGCGAAATTCCAATTTTAAGGCCCTAAAATGCCAAAAGAATGAGGAACGGTCATGGCGAGGCGATGACTATTTTTTCTTAGGTCATTTTTTATTGGCTGGCAAAATTTTAGGCGATCCGTGTAAGACCGCCAGGACCTATGCAGATAGCGTGGGCTATAGCACATTAAAATTCAAAAATCGAGCAGAATTCTAGTTTTATGGCCCTAAAACACCAAAAATGAGGAACGGTCATGTGGAGGCAATGACTATTATTTCTTAGGTCGTTTCTGATGAGCTGGAAAATTTTTAGGCGATCTGCGTCTGACTGCCCGGACCCATGCAGATGGCGTGGGCTGTAACAAATAACAATTCGAGAACCGGGCAGAATTCATGTTTTCTGGCCCTAAAAAGCAAAAAATGTGGAACTGTCAGGGCGATGCGATGACTATTATTCCTTAGGTCATTTCTTATGGGCTGCAAAACTTTGGGTGACTCGGGTCCGGCCGCCTGGACCCATGCAGATGGCGTGGGATATAGCATACGAAAATCTAGAAATCACACGGAATTCCAGTTTTATGGCCCTAAAACGCCAAAAAATGAGGAACAATCATGGTGAGGCGATAACTATTGTTCATTAGGTCATTTATAATGGGCCGATAAAATTTTTGACGATCAGGGTCCTGTCGGCCGGACCCATGCAGATGGCGAGGACTATAGCACAAGAAAATCTGAGAATCAGGCGGAATTCCAGTTTTATGGCCCTAAAATGCCAAAAAACGAAGAACGGTAATGGGCTTGCAAACTTTTAGGCGATCTAGATTCGATCGACCGAACCCATGCAAATGGCGTGGGCTATAGTACACAAAACATTGGGAATCGGGCGGATTTCTAATTTTATGACCTTAATATACCAAAAAAGAGGAACGGTCTTTACGAAGCGATTACTATTGTTCCTTAGGTCATTTTTAATGGCTGATAAAATTTTATGCGATGCGTGTCCAACCGCCTGGACCTAAGCAGATGGCATGGGCTATAGCACACGAAAATTCGGAATCGAGTGGAATTCCAGTTTTATGGCCCTAAAATGCAAAAAATGAGGAACAGTCATGGCGAGACGATGACTCTTGTTCCTTAAGTCGTTTATGATGGGCTGGCAAAATTTTAGGCGATCCAGGTCTCGCCGTCAGGACCTATGCTGATGGCGTGGGGAATAGCGCATGAATATTTGGGAATCGGTGGGAATTCTAGTTTTTTGGCCCTAAAATGCCAATAAACTAGGAACGTACATGGAGTGGAGATGACTATTGATCATTAGGTCGTTCTTAACGGGCCGGATAAATTTTATGCGATACTGGTCTGGCCGCCAGGACCTATGTAGATGGCGTGGGCTATAACATACGAAAATATGGGAATCGGGCAGAATTCCAATTTTATGGCCCTAAAACGCCAAAAAATGAGGAAAGGTCATGTCGAGGCGATAACTATTGTTCCTAAGGATGTTTTGGATGGGCCAGCAAAATATTAGGCGATCCGAGTCCGGCCGCGTGGGCCCATGCAGATGTCTTGGGTTAGAGCATACGAAAATATAAAAATCGGGCGAAATTCTAGTTTTATGGCTCTAAAATGCCAAAAATGAGGAGAGGTAAAGGCGAGGTGATGACTATTGTTCTATAGATATTTTTGATGGGCCGGAAAAATTTAAAGCGATCCGGGTCTGACCGCCTGACGAGCGCAAAACACACACTTAAATTGTGCTCGCTAGTCAAAGATAGTATTATAATATCATATCCACAGGGATTGGATTTAAATAGTAATATCGTAGTTTGTAGCTAGATTGCTATCCAGGAGGATCAACAATGGATATATATATATATATATATATATATATATATATATATATATATATATATATATATGAATTCTAACTACAAATAACTAAGATTCTAAAGCTATTGACTGATGACAATCGCAACAAAGGTAAGCAAAGAAGTTATCAATGGGAGAAAATATGGGTCGATATGATAGGTGCAAGATAATTGTTAGGGATCTAACTCTAGATAATTCACTTCTAATGTTCAAGTGAGTCTCTCGAATTCACTTAATTATCAATACAATTGTTTAGTAGAAACTTCTCTCTCGACTAAGTCTCAACCTCACAATATGAACCAATTTAACTTCGGTGAAGATATGCAAGAATTCGTAATGGATTGGTCTTTAGGAGCACCTCTTTCGATTATCCTCCTAACTAGGTTTAATTAAGAATTCAACTAGCCTCTTTCGATTACTTCGAAGAATCTATGAACTCAACCAACAATATAGTACAAATATATCATAAGTTATGCCTCTCTCGATTACAAGAACAAGTGAACGTAGATGCAACAATTTAATCATCCCAAAATGATTCAAATACATAAAAATAGAGTTATAATCCACAAACAACCAACAATACACCAAATCCATCAAAACTCAAAAAGTTCTACTCCATAGACATGGAGAAGTTCTTCACAAATGAAATAAAAGTATAGAAAAATATAAATACAATCGAAACCCGGATCTTGAGTGAGGAAGGAAGGATGAAATCCTTGTGCTCTTGCTTCTCCCTCTTCTCCTTAGCTTCCTTAGGTCTAAGGTATGTCAAAAGTCCATCTAAAATGGTGTTTTGGTGTACTTAAGCCGCCCCCAAAACAAATCCCGGACGAAACTACCCCTTTCTTAGCAAAATAGGACTCTTCCCAGACAGGACATGCACGGTCGCGCACCTGGGGACCTGCTCGCACATTTTGCACATTGTTCTGCCCCAAGTGCGCATCTAGTGCGCGATCGCGCACCTGGGTGGTATCAGTTGGGAATTTGGAAAAACTTAAAACATTAAAGTTGTATCCCTTTTAAATAGCTTTCCAATGATATATTGTGAAACTCAAACGGATTTCTGAGCGAAACGTTATGTGCATTTTACTAACCAATGCACAGTATGCGTGCTCGATTCTTCGTTTCGTTCTTAAAGTGCACTATCATCCGTTGATTCCCGAACACGATCCCAACTTAATTCTTGGTCTTTTACTCAGACTTCAAAGCTCCAAAATAGCATGAATTCATGCCACAATATCTACATAGCTCGGAATCACTCCTACAGAGCATAAAACACACAATAATTGCAAAACACACCTAAGTAAAGCTCAACATAAGTAAAGTGCAGTGAATTAGAGTGCAATAAGAGACTAAAATACGAAATTATAGCCTACCATCACCGCCCGAGCCCATGCAGATGGCGTAAGCTATAGCACACGAAAGTCTAGAAATCGAGCAGAATTCCTATTGACACCATCGAAATTCCATTCCGGGGTCGTTTGCTCAACAGTCAACTCTCCGGTCAACTCTTTGCATTTACGCTTCAAAAATGAGAATTTTTCTTTTAATTTAATTCTGAATCTTCCGAAAATCAAACTTGACCACACCCGCGGTCATAATATATATTACAAAGCTGCTCAAGACCTTTAGTCGCTGAACGGGGCATAAATTCTTAAAACGACAAGTCAGGTCGTTACATAGTCAGTCGCCCAAATTTATGCAGATGGCATGGACTATAACACATAAAAATCTGGGAATCATCCTGAATCCCTATTTTATGGCCTTAGAATGCCGAAAAATGAGAAACGGTCACGATGAAGCGATAACTATTATTTATTAGGTCATTTTTATGGGCCCCCAAAATTTTAAGATATTCGGAGCCAGTCGCCCGAATTCTTGCAGATGGCGTGGACTATAACACACAAAAATCTAAAAATCGTCCTGAATTCCCATTTTATGGCCCTAAAATGCCAAAACAAAAAAAAAAGAAATGGTCATGGCAAAGCGATGACTTTTATTCATTAACTCATTTTTATGGGTTGGCAAAATTTTAGGAGATTTTGAGTCGGTCGCCGAAATTCATGCAGATGGCGTGGACTATAGCACACGAAAATCTAGGAATCATCATAAATTCATGTTTTATGGCCCTAAAAGACGAAAAATGAGAAACGGTCACGGTGAGTAATGACTATTGTTCATTAGGTCTTTTTATGGGCCCGCAAAATTCTAAAAGATTCGGGGTCGGACGCCCGAATTCATGCAGATGGCGTGGACTATAACACACAAAAATCTAGGAATCATCCTTAATTCATGTTTTATGGCCCTAAATGCCAGAAATAATGTATGGTCGTGGAAAAGCAATAACTATTGTTTGTTAGATCGTTTTTTATGGGCTCGTAAAATTTTAAGAGGTTCGGAGTCGGTCATCTGAATTCATTCAGATGGCGTGGACTATACCACATGAAAATCTAGAAATCGTCCTCAATTCTCGTCTTATGGCCCTAAAACGCCAAAAAATAAGGCCGGTCATGGCGAAACGATAATTATTGTTTATTATGTCATTTTTTATGGGCCTGTAAAATTTTAGGAGATTTGAAGTCGATCGCCCGAATTCACGTAGGTGGCATGGACTATAGTACACGAAAATTTGGGAATCGTCCTGAATTTCTGTTTTATAACCCTAGAACACCAAACAATGAGAAACGATCACGGTGAAGCGATGAGTAATGTTCATTAGGTCATTTGTGATGGGCATGTAAAATTTTAGGAGATTCGGAGTCGGTCGTCCGAATTTATGTAGATAGGCACACAAAAAACTGGGAATCGTTCTGAATTCCTATTTTATGGTCCTAAAATGCCAAATAATGAAGAACGGTCATGGAGAAGTGATAACTATTGTTCATTAGGTCATTTTTATGGGCCCGCAAAATTTTAGGAGATTCGGAGCCGGTCGCCTGAATTCATGTAGATGGCGTGGACTATGGCACACGAAAATCTGGGTATCGTCCTGAATTCATGTTTTATGGAGAGAAATGGTCATGGTGAAGTGATGAGTATTATTCATTAAGTCATTTTATATGAGCTCATAAAAGTTTAGGAGATTCGGGGCCGATCGCACGAATTGATGCAGATGGCATGGATAGCACACGAAAATCTAGGAATCATCCTGAATTCCTGTTTTATGGCCCTAAAATGTCAAACAATGAGGAACGGTCATTTAGATGCAATTATTATTGTTCATTAGGTTATTTTTATGGGCCCGCAATATGTTAGGAGATTCAGAGTCGGTCGTACGAAGTCATACAGATGGCGTGGACTATAGCACACGAAAATCTTGGAATCATCTTGAATTCCTGTTTTATGGCCCTAAAATGCCAAAATATAAGAAACAGTCATGGCAAAGTGATGACTAAGGACCCGTTTGGCAATAGATTTTTCCAAAATAAACTTGAGTTTTATTTGGCAAACACATGTTTGGACTTAGATTTTGCCAACATTTTGGCCAAATCCCAAAACCAGCTCAATAGCTGGTTTTGGGCCAAAATATCACTATTATATTTTTTAAAAATTGCTCCAAACTTTTGTATTTTATAAAAGAGCCCGCCATTTATTATTTTGTAATGATGTTATTTCGTCTTCTCGGTCATCTGATAGTGTATCGTATAGTTCATTATAAAAATGATAATTCTGTATCAAATTTACTTATGTTCAGGACTATGGTTTGTGATAATATAATGAATGTTATTGATAATGGTACTGTTGGGTATTTGTGATAGTTTTTAGAACTTGTGGGTATAAGTCATGTTTCATGTTTTTTCAAACCAAACTTCACCCAAAACAAATGTCCAAACATATTTTCATTCTCAAACCAAACTTCACCCAAATCAGATTTTTCAGAATAAATTTTGGAATCTATGGCCAAACGCTAGCTAATATTCATTAGGTTGTCTTTTATGGGCCTGAAAATTTTTAGAAGAATCGAATCTGGTCGCCCGTATTCATGTAGATAGCGTGAACTATAGCACACGAAAATCTAGAAATCGTTCTGAATTCTTGTTTTATGGCCCTAAAACGCTAAAAATGAGGAACAATCATGGTAAAGCGATGACTATTGTTCATTAGGTCATTTTTTATGGGCCCGCAAAATTTTAAGAGATTTGAAGTTGGTCGACTGAATTCATGCAGATTGCGTGGACTAAAACGCATCTAGGAATTCTAGGAATTGTCCTAAATTCCTATTTTATGGCCCTAAAACGCATAAGGTCAATTTTTATGGGCCAGTAAGATTTTAGGAGATTCGGGTCCTATCGCCTGAATTCATGTAGATGGCGTAGATATTAGTCCACGTCATCTTGATGAATTTGGGCGACGGACTCCGAGTCGCATAAAATTTAGTGGACCTATCATAAACGATCTAATGAATAATAGTCATTGTTTCACCATGACCGTTCTTTTTTTTGGCATTTTAAGGCCACAAAATAGGAATTCAAGACGATTTCTAATTTGTCATGTGCTAATGTCCACGTCTTCTTCCTAATTCGGGCGACGAGCTTCGAATCGCTAAAACTTTGTGAGCCGGTCAAAAATGACCTAATGAACAATAGTCATTGTTTAACCATGATTGTTCCTTATGTTTTGACATTTTAGGGCCATAAAATAGGAATTCAGAATTTTTGATTTTTCGTGTCAGAAACTACCTAATAAAAAATAGCCATTGCTTTGCCAAGACCGTTCCTCGTTTTTGGTGTTTTAGGGCCATAAAACAGGATTTCGGGACGATTTTTGATTTTTCGTGTGCTAATGTCCATGCCATCTTTATGAATTCATATCGCCTTAAATTTTATGGCTCCATCATAAACGATCTAATGAACAATAATCATTGTTTCGCCATGAATGTTGTTCGTTTTTTGGCATTTTAAGGCCATAAAATAGGAATTCAAATGATTTCTAATTTTTCGTGTGCTAATATCCACGCCATCTTCATGAATTTGGGCGTGGGGCTCCGAATCGCCTAAAATTTTGTGAGCCCATTAGAAACGACCTAATCAACAATCGGCATTGCTTCGCCATGAATGTTCCTCATTTTTTGGCATTTTCGGGATATACAAGAGGAATTTAGAACGATTTTCAATTTTACCTGTGCTATTGTCCATGCCATCTTCATGAATTCGGGCAACGGGCTACGAATTGCCTAAAATATTCTAGGCCAATCAGAAAATATCTAATAAAAAATAATCATTGTTTCTCCATGACCATTCTTATTTTTTGGCATTTTAGGGCCATAAACAAGAATTCAAGATGATTTTTAATTTTTTGTGTGCTAATATATATATATATATATATATATATATATATATATATATATATATATATGAGAGAGTGGGGGAAATTTATATATAATATGTATATAACTGTGTATAATTAATGTATGATTTTTGTATATCGACTATAGCTCCATGGAAGAATATGTTACTGCTGAAACATGGAAGAATTAAAATCTTAGATCAAAACACTATATGTGGATGGTATGAACGGCCTAAACAAGAATTCTTGAACACCAAACAACTAGTTCAGATACTTGCGATCAAGAAGTACTGGATTCTCTTTCGGATAGGCCCGGAAAGGAGAAGGAAGGTCGGAATGCCAACAGACGTCTATTATATTGAATTTACCTGATAGTCCCCATTTTAGGAACGTCCAGTGCCAAAGTCACTGAATAGGTAAGTCGCCAATCCCTCGACTATATAATGTACTTTATCTGCTGGGTTTCTAATGTACCCTTGTGTGATTCCTGTTGAAGTATATACTCGGGGGGTGGGTGCAGGGCGGACGATTTTAAAGCAGACTCCACAATCATTAGATAGAGAAGATCACCAAGATTTCGCGATCCGCTGCCGAATTTATTCCAATTCCAAGAGCTCGGATCGAATCGGTATTGATATATCGATTCGATCCAAGCTCTCTTATATCCGAGCTCTCAATGAGCATTCTCAATATTATGCCTTGAAGAGGACTCGAACCTCCACGCTATTTAGCATGAGATTTTGAGTCTCGCGTGTCTATCATTTCACCACCTAAGCATCTTGAAAGTAAATCGTATTCTATGAATATGATATCTATCTAGTGTGATATATGGAATATGTGACAAATGTGGATCAATTGATCAGTCATGTCTTATAGGCCTGAGTTGGACATCCAATTGCTTCGATTTGAATTATCCGGAAAATGCAATGTCTGAAATATATCAAAAAGATGGATAATCAAACCTATTTCTCGATTCACTCAAAGAGGTGATTAGGGTCCCAATAGAGATATGTAAAAAGAAGATTTGATTACGCGTATTCCTAATCCTAAATGGAATGTAATGATGTAGCGATCCATATGTAAACATAGTATCTATTTAGATAGGCCTGAATGACCCCTTCTCATAATGAGAATGTATATAACCATATTCCGGCCTGGTCCGGTATAGAATGAACTTATAATCGTGGAATCGACTCGATCATCAGATTATAAGTTAGTAACCCTAGCCCATTCCCATTTTGGGCGAAACAAATCTACTAATTCTTTGATTCCAGCTAGTAAGAGAGATCTTGAAGTAAGAAATAGACCCTAGAAGCTAAAAAGGGCTATATTGAGCAATTGCAATAATCGGGTTCATTGATATTCCTGGTATAGTAGACGCTATCACACATATAATCATTCTCAATTCGATGGAATTGTTTGATCTTAAAGGGGATCTTCTATAATTTCGCACGTGAGGAGTTATTTCTTGGTTTCGTCCAGTCATTAATAACTTTATTATTTTTAGATAATAGTAGATAGAAATAACGCTTGTAAGGAGTCCTATTAAAACCAATAAATATAGGCCTGCCTGTCATCCACGCCAGAATAAAAAGAGTTTTCGGAAAAAACCTGCTAGTGGAGGAAGACCTCCTAGGGATAAGAGACATAGGGCTAAAGAGAGAGGCAAAAAAGGATCTTTTGTGTATAATCTTGCATAATCTCGAATGTTATTAGTTTCACTAAACAATAAATTTGACCGACTATTTGTGTAAAAATCCCTTTTTAAAAGTTTAGAGCTGTCAAAATAGGTTGACCTGATTAAGCCCAACACACGCCGCGTTGGCTATAGATTTTAACAGCCCAAACAGTTATTTTTGGGTCTTAAAATGCTGACCCAACATAACTCTAAACAAGATGAGGGCTAGACCTTCACTTTCTTTCTTTAGTTGTAGTTCATATTGATAGAGTAAAATATTAATCAAATTTTCGTATGCGTCATTTGCACATAATAGCTAGCACATCTACTCTGAATGAACATTGAATCTTCATTTTATTGATCTCATATATGTTTACCGTTCAAAGAATGCTCAGTTTTCTATTAATGTCAAAATATAAGTTCCTTCTTTGCCATTATAGAAATCAAAACAGAAATTCTCCTGAGTAAAAGGTTTGAGATAAAATTTTGTACAAATTAAACGTTTCATCTGTCGTTCCTTTTCTTGTTACTGTTTATTGTAATTTCGTAATCATATGATCTTTTGGTGGATTGTGAATTTTGTTTGGTTTATGGCCTTTTAAATATTGCCTCTCGTCAATTAATATTGAGTGCAAGTTGAATAGTGCTAATGCTAATTAGGTGCATTGCACATTAATCTTTGTAGTCTAGTCACTAATAATGAGAGTGATATGTTTGATGAAGACTGATTAAGGCTTTATTTGCAAATAACATAAAGGCCTTCTGAAATACAGTTTACATAGTCAAAAACCTTGCTCTATAATTTATAGACCAACATCAATTTTCGGCATAATTTGAAGTATAAGTTGGGTGAATGGAGAGAATAATGATAATTTGCAAGGACTTTGTTGGAGAACATACCAGCTTATAGGGTTCAGGGTTCGGTTTAGATAGATTTTTGCTTAAATGAAAATCAAATTAATTAAGTCAGTTTTTTAAATATTGGAACCAAATTAATCTAATTGAGTTGGTTTTTTATCGATTCAGTTTTTTTATTTTTTTCAGTTTTATTGTTGTATTTTTTGTCAGTTTTTTAATAAAATATGTGAAAAATATGTTATTAAACACATATCCCATTGACTATATTCTAGCATAACACTATGAAAACTAATTACTCTTTAAGAAAATTATCATTTACCAAGATATCTTAATGATAATTGAACTAAATTATGATGAATAATTTATGGACTCAATTAAAGATAAGTTATTTTTAAATAGATTCTTGGACTTATCAAATTAAAGACAATAAATCAAACTAGAAGGTAAAGGCAAAAAACTAAATTACTAGGCAAAGACTAAATTACAAATCAAGAGTGCAAAAGATTAATATGCACCATAAAAATTATATAGGAATGCACATATATATGTATAATTATAATTTTTAAATAGGTATTTATATAGTCTGTTTGGTTCGACCTTTTCAGTTATTTTTTGCTTAAAACTAAAAGCATACCAAATTTTATTGGTTTTTACAATTAAAAATTAAAATCAAATTAAACCAAAACGCGATTTATTTATTATCAGTTTGAATCAATTTTCGGTTTGATTTGATTTTTCAATCAACCCCTAACCAGCTTATGTCATCGTGTCATCATAAGTTAAGAACCTTTGAAAATTGTTTTTTCAAAAATAATTTTTGAAAAGCATTAATGGTACATACTAGGTTCCATCTTATATATATTTATTAGTCGCTTTCTATGTACCGCTGGCATCATTTAATTACATTTACAGTTTACAATCATGATAATCACGATTCTTACTACTCCATTTTACTTAATGTCCTTGTCTATTATTTTCTCAGTTCAATATGACCCACAATATTCTACTAAATCTTTTCTCTTTTACTTTCCTCTTCATAGATATTTATTTTTTAAATTATTAAGTAGGCATTTGGACATAAAAAATGTGATTTTGAAAGACAAAAATAGTATTTGAAGTTAAGTTAAAAAATAGTATTTCAATTTTGAAATTATGTTTGAACATGTAATTCACTTAAAAAAATATTGTAATTTTGTGAGTGGAAAAGAAAAATCAGAAAAACTTGAAAACGTGGTCAAAACGACTTTTTGATTTTTGAAAACTCATTTTTGAAAAATCTTCAAAAATTTATAAATTTTCATGGGCCAACACGTTTTTGAAAAATAATTACAGAAAAAAGGAAAAACAAATCTATGGACATGGCCTAAATCTTCACATATGTTTGCACATAAATTTTTATAATTTACCATGATAAATTTTAATATGATTGAGGGAGCAATTGGAAGAGAAATTAATTAAAACGGAATAATTTGTTAAAAATGTCACATCGAAATTAAAATTATACAACATCATGGAGTATTGTTTTGTACACTAATTTGTTCTGCAGATAAAACCTTATGCCAAAAAAAAAAAAAAATATTCAAGCTCCTTTACTATAAGTGGATTCAAGACCTCAAACCTCTATATTTAAATTTCGTTTTTTTACTTCTCACTTCTCAGATTGTATAATTAATATAATAATGGTGTCATTTCGAAGTCAATTCTTGGTGTCTATTTAATACTAATAGATTGGTAATCTAGAAAAGATAATGTAACATGTTAAATTTCAAATTATATTAATCGTGTGAATATATTTTTATATTGTTGACAAGAAAGTGTGATCAAGTAATTTAGGATAAAACAAGTATATGATTAATTTCTTATTTACAAAATATTTGAATTTTAAATTTAGAAATACTAGAGAGGAAAATATATCATGGTTTTATAATTTTTACCATTTTCCTCATAATAATTATTTGAATTTTTACGTAATTCCTTAGCTCATCCCGTTTGTCCCGGTACTGAAGCTGTAGAAAAGATGGGATTTAAGAGGAAATAATCTATTCACCCTCCTAAAAATGAAAAATAATTAATGCCTGTATAATTAATTCATTGTAACTTCTTATTTAATTATGTAATCTCCTTTTCAGATTTTTCTTGATAAATTTTCATATGAAATATCAGAGTCTATCCAGCTTAGCGCTGAGGCATCCAGCTTAGTGTGGACTCAACACATCAAAAGTCAATCTTGCTCCAAAATTATATAATTTAGATAAGTTTTTATATTTTATGCCTTTAAACATTATATTTTGAAAAATAATAAAACAAAAAAAAAAAGGACTTGAGCCTCGTGATGTTTTAGGGCTTATATCTCGTCTCGTTTTGCAATACTTTTTAAAATACTATATATCAATAACTCACTATAACAAAAATACAATAATAACCATGACGTTGAGATTCGAGTAATATCATGTATTCAAATTTTTACTTCTCATCTCGTAATTAATAAAGCGTCTCGATTTAATTATTCACCTTCCAAAAATCTAATATCAACAACTTATCATAAAATCCGTAACGATAAACTATTAGTCATGATATCAAGGTTCGAATAATATTGTGTATTCAAATCTTTAGTCGCCTTTTGTTATCTAATAGGGCTACTTTTTTTATCCATAAAAAGAACAAAATTTGGACGGCTAAGATCACTAGATCACTTTCTTCCGAAAACGTTCCCTCCAAATTCAACAAAACAAATGGCTAAGATCATCTCTCCTCAAAACGTATCGAATATATGCAAAGGCGTACTACGTTATTATCGTAGACCGCGTCGTAGACGATCTTTCCGCACAGTAGTATAAAACCCCAGAGCTTTTCCCTCAGTCTCACTCGTCAAATTTCATTGTTCTTTTCATTTTCTGAGAGAATTTAGGAAAAAACACTGAACTCAAAAGACTCTCCGACTGATTTCACCGGAGATTCATCCCGGAGAATTCGCCGGCGATTTAGGTGAACTGTTCGAAAAACTCAGTCATTATGCTTAATTCATTTAGTTAGGGCTTAGCTTCACGTTGATCATCGATATAAATGCATGATATAGTTTTACATGTATATACTCTGATATATACCTGAATTTGTTTTTGATGGAGCTGTAAACTGATTTTTATTATTAAATTATATGAAATGTATGATATATGAAATGCTAGTGGAGGTAGAGGGTACCCTATGGAATTAGGCAAGGTGCGCGCAAGCTAATCGGGACACCTCCAGTAATAAAAAATTAAAATATAAAAAAATTAAAATAAATTATGATGGTGGTATCTGAACAGCTTGCTCACACCTCGACTATTGCATTGGGTATCTGCTACCTCCTACGTCCCACCAATACAATAACACTGTCCACCTAGGCTCAGATAGATGTGAAGGAATAAACATTTTTGTTTATTTATTCTACACCTACAACAAGTCCTCCCTGCAGGTGAATTTTCATTTTGTCAATGGTAGCGAGGTGATGTTGAACATAGCACATCTACCTGAGAAGTAACAGATTATTTATTTACTTTTTATCTTCAATATTTTTGGTATTCTGTTTGATTTAATCTACCATTGTTGAGTTTTCAAATTGAGAGTGTGAATTGTAATTTTGTGTTTTTTAATTATCAGTTTTTTTTTTCCAATTATATTTGGTCTAGTGTTGAATTTATTCTCTCGTTTGTTTTCTAATTATTTTATTTTCATTCTTGGCTTTGCTTTTGAAGTTGGAATGCCGTTCTAAAGGTAATGGAGAGATTGTAGCATTGGTAGAGCTGGGTAGCTGCTATTCTGAATTGGAGTTATCTGTACGTCAAATCGGAGGACTACATTTGAAATACTTGGAAATGGTAAAGTTTTCGATTTGAATTATTTCAGCATTTATGCAGATTCTGTTGCACTAGACAATTTTTAACCGTTGTAAGACTATTATTTTTATGTTTCTCGCATTCCAGTTAAATTTGGCAGTAATTCTTTCTTGCATTTCAATTTCAAAGCATGCTACGATGTTTGTTCTTTTTTTTTTTTTTAACATTTTGGTAAAAGATTAATCTTTTTCATGTTGAAGAATTGTTGGTTCATGCTGTATAAAATTAATTGAGGCCAGTTGTTCGAACCAAAAGGTTGCATTACTGGTATTCCGTTCTGCATTCTGAGACAGGATACATTTTGACTCCTCCTTGACTTGTAGAGGGTACTTCATTGATCTCATCTTGTTTGTTCGATATATATTTGTTCAGTCAGCAGATGCACCTGATTAGATGCATTTATCTTCTCGCTCTCTTTCTGGTAACTATTTCTATATCCGTGTTATATTTAGTGTACTAGAATTTAGTTGGTTCAATTATTAAAGCGGGTAGCTTTATCACTCGTATCTAGCCATTTGTGTTTAGATTTTTTTCCTTTTCCCAATTAGGAATTTTATTTTTCAGAGAAAGTTTTAAGCGCTATTGCAGGCTATTTCCATTCAGGTTTTTTGATAAGTCAGTCTAAAGTTTTCCAAATAATGCTCCAATATTCAAGATGAGAAGAGAAATTAGGAAAGATAACTAAAGGAGTGCCTTATTAGTCATGAAATGCATGCATGTTTCTCAAACGTATAGGGAAAGGAGCAAAACTAACATAATCTTGTTACCAACATCCGTAATTTTATGCCACGGATGCATTAATGAAGACACTTGTTTTGTTAAACAAGTAATAGCCATTTACTTATCAAAAAAAAAGAAAAAGTAATAGCCATTCTTCTGGATATAAATGCAATAATATCATGCTAATAATACAAAAATGTGTATGTCAGATTGGTATTGTTTTCAAATTTTATTAACTGATACCCGTAGGTGTACTTCATAGCTATATTTTTGCCCTTATACCTTAAGTGGTCTCTACAATAACTTTTTCCTGCTTTTCCTTTTGAAAGTACTATACCTATTGTCTTCGACTTGCCAAGTAGGACGTATTGTGACTTGATAACCTATTAATATATCAGATTGCATTCCTGATCATATTCTTTGAACTGGTCTTTAGATATGCGCTTTAATTTCCAAAAGACAGCAGCTGAGGATTACCTAGCTTTTTAATCTATATAGTTTAAGGAAGAAGGGTCATAAATACCGATGTGCTATAAAAACTTGCTCAAGTTTATCCTCCATTATACTTGAGGTCTATCCAAACCCCTGCTGATAGGAAAAAGTCTCAATTAGACCCTTTACAATTAATGATCTTTCAGTTGTTTTTATTCACTTTTTGCTGATGCGTCTGCCAATGTGGACACTTATCTCCTCTATTAATTTTGCCTTGCCATTTTTCATCAATATCGTTCTGGCCAACACTTCCAAGTGAGGGTTTTTCATCAATTAATTTCATCTCCCTTCTTCGTTTGAAAGTAAGGGTTTAGCGTTGAGTTTTTTTCAATATCTGAAGGACATGTGTCAGCACCTCAATTCCCGTATGCCAAGAGCTTGTCAAATGATTTGCTTAAACAAGTCTTTTTCCTTTGAGACTTAATTAAATCTTTGAAATTTACTTATTTTTATTTCAAACAAAGATTTGAATTTTTTTTTTTCTTGCCAGTTTTGATCAAAATAAAATCTATTGAAAACAATCAGAACAAAAATAGAGTTACCGTGCAGGATAATCTGAACTTTTTCAATTGGAAAAGCCGATCAACTTCAAGCTCAAGCTGCTTTTGCAGCTCCCCTTTGTTTAGCAGCTCTTTTATCTGCAAATCCAGCCGCAGATTCCTTTCCTTGAGCATCTTCTCCGTCTTCTCTCTATCGATTCTTAGCTTCTCAAGATTTTTACAAATGGTGCTGAGCTCCTCGGCTAAGGATGATTCGAATCGAATGGTTCTGCCTGAGTGCAGATTGGCTTTTCCTTTCTCGGATTTGAGAATTTTGGATAAAAATTCTCTTGTTTGAGTTGTCGGTTAGTGAGATCTCGATCCACATATTTCCTGTTTCGGCTTGGGATGATTATTTGGATTGGTGGTAAGTGGAGTCGCCAGAGTACTCTTTGGTTGAAGGGGTTTCCATTCATATTTTGGCGGGGGTTATCTGATTGTTGAGATAGATGATGGAGTTGTCTAAGGCATTTTCTTTACCAAAATGGCATCTCCTGGCATACCAGATTTCACGTTGGCATACCCAACCCTAAATCCTAACTTTCAAAAGAAGAAGAAAGGGAAAGGAAATTAATTGATGGAGAACTCCAACTTGGAAGAGTTGGCCGGAGACCTAATTGACGAAGAAGATAAGCGGAAATTAATGAAGGGGACAGAAGTATCCACACTAACGGACACATCAGCAAAAGCGAATTAAAAAATTCAGCCAGAGGATCATTAAGCGGGAAGGAAAAATTGAGATTTTTTTCTTTTGGGGGGGTGGGGAGTTTGAATAGACCCAACTATAAAAGTGGTAAACATGAGCAATTTCATAAATGCAGGTGTATTTTCGACCCTTTTCCCATCTTTTAAATAGTTACAACTGACTTTGCTAGCGATCTTTCTCTTTTAGGTAATCTATTTTCCTCCCAAGCAAACACAGAGGTTAAAGAAAACAAACTCATGCATATTGATTAGGCTTTCTGCATATGACTATCATATCCTCATTATTTATCCTGAAGTTGGTCACTTGCCTTCCAAATTGCTTCGTACTCATTCCTCTGCTCAGATATGGAGAGCAAGGAGAAGAGAACTCCTTTTACTATTACAACCTGAATTATTTCTTTTCCCCTCGTTGACAATTGTTATGTGATCTTCCCAGTCTTTACAGAATAAGGGCCTTTGGGTGCTAAAAGACAATGGTACTCTAACTGATGGAGAGATGGGCGGCGAGACTTCGTTGAGGATTGAACAGAAGCGTGCTCATCAATTTTTTATGGATGCTTCTGAAGGGGAGTTATTCTCCAATAAGAAACAAGCTCTGCAGTCTGTCAGCGATAAACCAATTTCAACACCTGCAAGTCTGAACTTTTCCTTCTGGGGTAATGCATTTAATTCTCAGTCTGCCCCACTTCATTCTAGTGATCGATCACGTGCACCTGAGCCTCTAGACACATTCAGCTTTGGGGATACAAACGTCTTCTCTTCAGGCAATGAAAATGTGAAAACAGAAAGAAACCATTTCATGAATCTTCTTCAAAATAATTCAACTGTGAATTTATCAATGTCTCATGCTGGGGAAGATCCTGTTTATCAGAATGCTGGAACTAGAGAAGCCAGGGTCAATCTTGCAAATGAATATACAAGTGGTTATCCTTTTTCTTTGCGGAACTCTTCAAATATTGGAGAAGATAGCATAAATGCTACAGCGCTAGGACTAACATATAGTGCTGGAATTGGAAATGTCATTTCAATGGGGCACGATTTCGCAGAGGGCGAACAAACCACCACTCCTATAGGCAATACAGTCAACAAGGTGAATGGAAATCGCATGCTAATGGGTCATCAGTACGGCAGGGGTGACTGCAGTCTGTATCTTATGGATCAATCATTAGACAAAGGAAACGGCTATTACAGAACAGAAAATCAGCCATACATGGAAAATGAAAATTTTATGCCAATACCATCTTATGGCAAGGCGCATGAGAATTTCCTTTCTATGTTCCCTTCTTATAGTAAAGCTAATGAAAACTTCATGCCTGTGGGTCTGACTGGTAATGCAGATATTGGTATTGCCTTTAGGTGCCCAACTCCTGATAAAGTGGTAGAAGCTGTCATATCAACTGGTACTTGCAGCAAAGAAAATTCAAGCTTCATATCAATGAGTAGGGGTGAAAGAGCCACCATATCTTTTGGGGAGATTCAGCAAGAGCATGGAGGAAATAATCTTTCTGACAAGGTCATCAGCAGCTATGACTTGTTGATAAGTGAATCCTCTCTTGAAGCTTCAGAATCACTGACAGAGAGAAGTACAGTGGAGCATTCTGCAGATCAAATTGAGATTGTTGCTCCAGAAACTACTGTCAGAACAGAAAACGTGTCCAAGCAGAAGGTGCAGAAGACACCTAAGAGTTCCCCGAACAATTTCCCATCCAATGTTAAAAGTTTATTGTCAACTGGTATACTTGATGGAGTGCCTGTGAAGTATGTCTCGTGGTCAAGGGAGGTACGTTTTGATTCTTGAATTCTTCCGTGATGTTTAAAGGTTTTTCTTCTGAGTATGTTTTACATGCATACATGCAGAAAACTGTTCGAGGAATTATTAAAGGGACTGGTTACCTGTGTGGCTGCAATGACTGCAAGCTGTCCAAGGCAAGATCTTTTAGTGTTCTATTATATGTTCTCGGCAATTCAGCCAAGATCCTTCCTCAAAATTTCATGTCTAAGGGGGCATTAATGTTTTTTACGCAGAATCTAAATGCTTTTGAATTTGAGCGTCATGCTGCTTGCAAGACCAAACATCCTAACAATCATATTTACTTCGAGAATGGGAAGACAATTTATGTCGTGGTCCAGGAGTTAAAGAATATCCCTCAGGAAAAGCTGTTTGAAGCAATTCAAAATATCACTGGTTCTCCTATCAACCAGAAAAACTTTCAAACTTGGAAAGGTGAATACTCTGTTTCTCCATAAGTGCCCGTAAAGACGCAATTTTTTATTACTTGTTTATTCCTTCTAGTTTGAGGTGGTAAAATTGATTAGTGTGTGATAAATGTATGATAAAAGTATCACGTGTTCTAACGGGTTTGGATAAGTATGTGAAAGCTGCACTTATTTCCCCCCATTTATAGCTAGACCCGTTTAATTAGCCAATGTGTCCTGTGTTACCCATTTCACTCATTAACCAATTTCACCACCTCTTTACTACTATTCTATTTTAACACACTCGTTTCTTTGTCTTGTATTCAGCTTCCTATCAAGCTGCTAGTCGAGAGCTTCAGCGTATCTATGAAAAAAATGAAGTGGCAAAACCATCTTGATTTGCAGATTCTTTTGCTCCTGGTTTTTCTTGAGGTCCACTGATGGAGCAACTGTACTCTATTTTTGAAATTGTGAACAAGTTTTGATTCTATAGATACCCCAGGCAGATGGTGATGTATTATATTGGGTTCTAATTACTGTGACAGATTAATATGCTATTTAAACTTAACATTCTTACTGAAGTTCCTGATTTTGTTTAATTAACTGTTTTGGCTAAACTGGGGCAGTTAGTTGTTGATAGAATGGTATGTAACAAGTTATTTTCTGTTTGAGAATAACATCGGAAAACATTCAGTGGAATGAGCTCCCAAATAATGTTGTTAAGAGGTGTTTTTCACTATGTTGCGGTCAAAGTGGTCAAGATGTGAGCAGGTAATAACTGAATCAGCTTATATATTAACATGGGTGTTTTGTGGCTGAAAAGCTGGATATGATCTTAGAAGTAGCTCAACCATTTGCACGTATGGCCTAGTGGTTACTGATGTGGGTGCAAACTCCGATAGAAACAAAAAAACACTAGTACTTATGTTAATGGAAAGTAGCAGGTTCTCAGTAGAACAGTTGAATTGAGCACAAGCTCACAACTACCCGGTAGAATAGTTGATAGAGCGGATTTAGACTAGCATTATGCTCGGCTAGAAGTGAAGAAAGCTATAAAGGAGTAATGAGTAAATGCGATATCCTTTTCTTTGGCCAAATACCTAGATAGGCCCTTAAACTTGGCATGTTTTGTAAAATAGACATGAACTTACATAGTGACCAGATAGGCACTTCAACTCGTCCCAGGTGTAATTTCTAAACGCTCATGTCCATTTTGGCATACCGCATGTTTGTATATCTTTTGATGAGCACGTGATGCTTATTTTAAAGTTTTAAAATTGCTGAATCCGAAAAGTAATGGTAAAAAAACCCTTTTTTATAAAACCCATACCCAATACTTTTTTTCCCAACAAGCATCGAGCGGTGACTTATGAAAAGAGTGTGTTTGATCCTTTTCTTGAATCCATACGTGTTTTTTGTGGGTCTTACTGTAACTGGTTTGTTTGAAAATATACGTACTCAATTTTTTCACTATGCACGATGTGCATTTTGTTTGAGTGTTGTTTAATGAGCATTCTTTTGTTGAGAAACACAAAACTCAAAAAACACTAGTACTTATGTTGATGGAAAGTAGTAGGTTATCAGTAGAACACTAGTACTTATTTATTACTCTTCTTTGCCCGGCAGATTATTAGTATGTTTGGCCAAGCTTCCAAAAGTTATTTATTTTGAAATATATTTTTTTTATCAAAAATACTTTCAAAAAGAAAGAAAATTTATTTGTGTTTGACTAATCAATTTAAAAAGCACCTTTGCCAATATTGGAGTAGCAATTTGTGCTTGGCCAAGGTTCTAAAAGTACTTTTGAGAAAAATCTACCTTTTTTAGTTTCTGTTGTTGCTCAAAAGTCAAAAGCACTTATTTTTGTCATAAAAGCTTGGCCAAACACTTCCGTTCTCTAATATTTTTTTGAAGGAAAAAAAAAATACTTTTGGCTTCGCAAAAACTTGGCCAAACAAGTTCTATAACTATCACAACAATAGCCACCTCGACTCACCCCCCTCTCCTCCACACGCATTAGTACAAATTGTAAAGCATGTGTGCATGTTCCTAAAGATGAGAGATCGAAACTGGATGTCAAAACTCAGCTTTGTCAATATCTTCAATAGTCTGGTCTTCAAAGAATATTACATCACGACTTCTAATAAGTTTATTGTCAACTGGATCATAAAAACGATACCCAAACTCATCTTAACCATAACCGATAAAGATGCACAACTTAGTTTTGACATCCAGTTTCGATCTCTCATCTTTAGGAACATGCACACAGGCTTTACACCCAAAAACTCTCAGGTGATCATAAGAAACATCTTTGGCAAACCAAACTCTGTCTCGGACATCACCATCCAAAGCAACAGCAGGAGACAAATTGATAACATAGGCAACAGTGTTAAGTGCTTCCGCCCAAAATGTATTTGGAAGTTTATCCTCTGAAAGCAAGCATCTAACTCTTTCAACTAGAGTTCTATTCTTCCTCTCTGCCAAACCATTCAATTGAGGCGTCTTGGGCGATGTTTTCTGATGACGAATTCCTTGTTCCTTGCAATAGTTATTAAAGGGACCACAATATTCACCATCATTGTCAGTGCGAATATATTTTAATTTCTTCCCCGCCTGTCTCTCAGCTAAGGCCTGAAATTCCTTAAACACGCCAAATGCTTGATCTTTAGATTTCAAAGGATACACCCAAAGCTTACGAGAATGATCATTAATGAAGGTCACAAAGTAAAGTACACCACCTTTTGACTTTACTTTAAAAGGACCACACAAATCAGAGTGTACTAACTCCAATAAATCTCGCTTTCTTGAGGGAGGATGGCTATGAAAGGAAACCCTTTTCTGTTTTCGAGCTAAACAATGGATACATCTTTTCAACTTTGCTTGTTTCACTCCATAAAGTAAACTTTTCTTAGCCAAACACGTAATTTACCTCTCACTCATATGACTCAATCTTCTATGCCACAATTCTGATAAAATGTCACTTTCCACCAGATTTATGGAGTTATTAAGAATAGATCCCCGTGTCACATATAAATGACCAGACTTGACTCCTCGAGCCACTACTAACGAGACCTTGGTGAGCTTCCATTGTCCACTAAAGAGGGCATTATGGTAACCTTCATCGTCTAATCTTCCTGCGGAGATCAAATTGAAAGGAAAGTATGGAGTATGCTTGACATCTTGAAGAACTAACGTTGAACCATTATTAGTTTTCAAACAAACTGTGCTAACACCAAACACCTTAACTTCCCTAGCATTGCTCATCTTTAACACTCCAGAATCAACAGGAGTATAAGATGAGAAAAAGTCTTTTCTTGGTGTGACATGTGAGGTAGCTCCAGAATCTACTATCCAGCTCATCTCATGGGATACCAAATTGATGACGTTTTCATCATAAGCAAAAAGAAGGTCATCTCGAACAATAGCAGCAATATTGTTCTCGTTATTTTTAGCTTTCTTTCCTTCTCTAGTGTCTTACTTCAACTTGTGACAAAACCTTTTGATGTGTCCTTTCTTGCCACAGTGGTTGCATGTAATATTATGGTATTTGGACGTTGACTTAGTTCTACTTTTACCTCTATTCCTCGAGCCTCTTGTTCTATCTCTCCCCAGGTATTCTGTAACCAAGATATCTGCTTGTGAGGACGAATCCTGAGATTTTCTCCTTACTTCCTCATTCAACACACCACTCTTGGCATATTCCATGGTCACCTTACCTCCAGGAGCTGAATTTGTCAAAGAAACACGAAGAGTTTCCCAAGAGTCTGGCAGAGTATTAAAAAGCCAAAGTCCTTGTATCTCATCATCAAAATTAACTCCTATTCCAGACAGCTGATCAAGGACGCCCTGAAAATCATTTATATGATCAAGGTTAGGGCTGCCTTTCTTGTATTTAAATGTCATCAATTGCTTTAGTAGGAACAACTTGTTGTTCCCAGTTTTTGAAGCATAAAGAGTCTCTAGCTTTTTCCACAATGATCTCGCATGTGTCTCATTCATAATATGGTTGCGAACATTATCTTCAACCCATTATCGTATATATCCACATACTTGTTGGTGCTCGAAATTCCAATCTTCATCAGATATAGTCTCGGGTCTATGAGCTGCAAAAACGGGTAGATGCATCTTCTTCACGAACAACAAATCTTTCATCTTGCTTCTCCAAACATTATAATTTCTCCCATTTAAACATACCATCTTGCTCATATTCGCCTCCATTCCGTAACAAGCCGGATAAATAACCAAGGCTCTAATACCATAATATTACATGCAACCACTGTGGTAAGAAAGGACACATCAAAAGGTTTTGCCACAAGTTGAAGCAAGACACTAGAGAAGGAAAGAAAATTGAAAATAACGAGAACAATGTTGCTGCTATTGTTCGAGATGACTGTTGTATCTCATGATTTCGTACGTTAAAGTTTCGTCTTCAGATAATCGACGTAGACTCGGGGATGAGATTATCGTGAAGTTATAAGCATTTATGCCATTTATAACAAGCGATAAGTAAGTTACGTGAAGGTTAAAGGGTAAATGAATCAAAAAAAATAAGTTTCATTGAAGGTTGTCAATTTGGGATAAAATACGGTCCGAGCTACAATACCCGATTTTTATGGACTAGTGTCATACAAGGTACCCCATAACCATGATAGTAGGATACATAAAGTGTGTTAAAAGTGAGTAGTATTTTAAGTAATTCGAGATAATTCTTAATTATGTGAGTAATTGGTCAATTATTGAGTAACGGGATATTACCTAATTAACTAAGGAATTATGGGATAAAGATTTAACCCTCTCCATCCCCCTCCCCCCCCCCCAAAAGAAAACGTGGAAGCACCCCCATCACATTTAATGTGACTCTTTAAGTCTTGCATAGATGTCATATTTTGAAGAACTAGGGTGGCTTAATCATCCACTAAGTGGGCCACACCCACTAAAGGCTTTCTACAATTAGTAAGATATTACATGCCATCTTACTGCAATTAGTTTGCTTCATGTTTCTTCAATACGAATTTATGTGAGCCTTAAAATCCAATTGAATCTCTTATGTAAAGAGAGTGGGCTGTCGTGAGTAAATAAGAAAGCAAAAAAATTATATACCAAATATAGATAACCAACGTTGGTTGTTGATTCTGTAAAGCGTGAATTGCAAATTCTATGAGAATTGGTTCAGGTATATTAGGGCTATTCCTTCTTTCTTTTTGGCATGATCAATACGATACGAACGAAACGAGCAAATACACAATTTCCATAAATGACTCTATTCATAGAAGTACTAGGGGTGTCTATATTCTTGATTCCCCATGTGAATTATTATTATATCTTCGGTTCATGGGTCTTAGAAAAATATGTATTTGATAAAGTTTATCCAAAAGACATATTGATTTTATGACATTCTGAGAAATCTTATTAACGTATTTCTTATGCATTTCATGCATTTATACATGTGCATTGACCCATGACCAGATTGCATTATATACGCATATATTATTTGTACATGGGATATGGGAAAAGGATACGACGTTATATACGCACCACCACCTGATCAGCTGGTACATGTTGATGATTTTACCCACAGTGGCCCCTCAGAGGCTTGATAAAGTTCTGCACACCTATACCTGTGCATGACACGACATTTATATGCATGTGCATGACATTATAAATGTTCCAGGATTTACAAGGTGATTTAGACTTACAAGCGGAATTCTTTATTCCATGTTTCATTTATGTCTGTTATGTACTGATTTTTATGCTTTACATGCTCAGCACATTATTGGTACTAACGCCCTATTTTTTGGGGCCTACATTTCATGCCCGCATGTGCAGGTAGACAAGCTGATGGTCCCCCTTCTTAGGATCCTTGATCAGCGAGAGTTGGCATACTCCATTTGATCCAGAGTTGCTTTTGATTTAGGTACAATATGCTTGTATACATATATGGGTATGACGTGGCCCAGTCCCGTCCGTGTACGGTTGCATATTCTATTAGAGGTCTGTAGACAGTATGTATAGTTGGATAGTATGTGGCCTTGCCGGCTTCCAGTTTTGGGTATATAGTTGTCTATAGTAGCCTTGTCGGCTAGCCCTACGTATTCCATACGTATATGTACATATGTCTTTTGGACAGATTTCCCTCGTGTATGTTATTCTCGTAATTCAGCAGATGTTATTCATGTTTATATATTATACGCATGCTCGGGGGTGTTCGACAGGTAGAACTCGGGCACCCGTCATGGCCCATCGGTTTGGGTCGTGACAAAAGTGGTATCAGAGCAGTTTTGTCCTAGGGTTGTCTACAGACCATGTCTAGTACAGTCTTGTTTATGGGTGTGTTGTGCACCACACTTATAGATAGGAGGCTACAGGACATATAGGATGTTATCCTCTCTTCTTATCTTAGATCGTGCGATATAAGAATTCATGTTCCTAACGATATGCTACGTTTTCAGTGATGCCTCCGAAGACCACAACCGCCCAGAAGGGCAAGTCCATGGCTGGTTAGACTACTAGTCGAGCACCACGAGTTACCAGGGCTCGGGGAAAGTCTCATAGTGAGATTCCATCTCAGACTTCACATACCTCGCCCTTCACATACCTCGCCCTCTCCAAAAGAGATCCGAGGGGCACTAGCTCCAGCGCCCTCCCCTGTACGTCCAGCT
Organism: Nicotiana tomentosiformis; assembly: GCF_000390325.3. Lineage (NCBI taxonomy): Eukaryota > Viridiplantae > Streptophyta > Magnoliopsida > Solanales > Solanaceae > Nicotiana > Nicotiana tomentosiformis. The sequence goes on along the minus strand of NC_090815.1, from coordinate 12,191,459 downwards.
CTTCCGCCAGATGCACCGGGTCAGGAGATGAGAGATGTTATTCAGCTATTAACTCGATTAGAAGCTGCACAAGCTCGGCGTCAGGAAGTAGGTATTGGTCATGCAGATAGGTCTGTTAGTGCAAGGGTTCGTGGTTTCATTAATTTGGACCCTCCGGTATTCACTGGGGCAGATCCGAATGAAGACCCTCAGGTATTTATCGATAGAATGCAGAGGACTTTGAGGGTAATGAAGGCCACTGCGACTGAGTCAGTTGAGCTAGCTTCATATAGACTTTAGGATGTTGCAGTTAATTGGTACGAGTCTTGGGAGTTGTCCAGAGGTGAGGATGCCCCTCCAGCAGTATGGCAAGAGTTTACAGAGGCTTGTTTTCCTCATTATCTGCCACCAGAGCTCAGACGGGCCAGAGTTGATAAGTTCTTGACCCTTCGGCAGGGTAACATGAGTGTTCGGGAGTATAGTCTTCAATTTGATTTGTTGGCTAGGTATGCTCCCACTATTGTATATAAGATGAAGGATCGAGTTCACCGGTTCGTGATGGGGTTAGAGCCGCACTTGCTTTACGATTGTATGTCGGTCTCACTTCAGTCAGACATGAATATTTCTCGTATGCAGGCATACGCTCAGGGTGTATAGGAGCGTAAGAAGAAATAGAGGGTCGATCGTGAGCATGATAGGGCCCAAAATAAGAGAGCGAGGCCTTTAGGTCCTTCTGGTGAGTTTCGAGATGGTTAGAGACAACAATATCCAAGGTATCCAGCCCAACCATCAGCTAGCGTACCCCCTCAGTTTGCCGGTAAGAGATTTGATCGTTCCACATATTCAGGGCCTGGTCAGAATTCTAGGGCCTCAAGTTCTCAGTATAAGGGTGAGTCAAGTCAGATGAGGTCGCCCTTGCCGCGATGTGCCTAGTGTGGTAAGCAGCATGCCGGGCAATGCCGTATGGGGTTGGGTGTTTGTTACAGGTATATTATTAGTCTCCCATATGATGTATATGCACTGATTGACCCAGGTTCCACCTTATCATATGTCACTCTGTTGGTTGCTAGTAAGTTTGGAATTAAACCTGAATTGGTTAAACCTTTTAAGGTGTCTACACCTGTTGGGGACTCAGTGATAGCTATCCGAGTATATAGAGATTGTATAATAGTAGTTCATAGTCGATCTACAGTAGCGGACATAATCGAGTTAGATATGGTAGAATTTGATGTTATAATGGGTACGGATTAGTTGGCTTCTTGTCACGCCAACATTAATTGTAGATCAAAGATGGTCCGATTCCAATTTCCAGGGGAGCCTGTCTTGGAATGGAAAGGTAATACGGCATCGCCGAGAGGTAAATTTATTTCCTATCTCAAGGCAAGGAAGATGATCAGAAAGGGCTATATTTATCACTTAGTTCGGGTTCAGGATGTGAAAGTAGAGTCACCAACCATTCAATCTATCTCTATGGTTAAGGAGTTTCCCGATGTTTTTCCCGATAAGCTTCCGGGTCTTCCGCCAGAACGAGAAATTGAGTTTGCTATTGACATATTACCAGATACTCAACCAATATCTATCCCTCCCTATAGAATGGCACCCGCAGAGCTGAGAGAGTTGAAGGAACAACTAAAGGACTTGCTTGAAAAAGGCTTTATCAGACCTAGTACGTCACCGTGGGGAGCACCTGTGTTATTTGTGAAAACAAAGATGGTTCCTTGCGGATGTGCATAGATTATAGACAGTTGAATAAGGTGACGATCAAGAATAAGTACCCGCTCCCGAGGATTGATGATTTATTTGATCAGTTGCAAGGTGCCAAATGTTTCTCTAGCATTTCCCACAATGATCTCGCATGTGTATCATTCATAATATGGTTGTGAATATTATCTTCAACCCATTGTCGTACATATCCACATACTTGTTGGTGCTCAAAATCCCAATCTTCATTAGATATAGTCTCGGGTCTATGAGCTGCAAAAACGGGTAGATGCATCTTCTTCACGAACAACAAATCTTTCATCTTGCTTCTCCAAACATTATAATTTCTCCCATTTAAACATACCATCTTGCTCATATTCGCCTCCATTCCGTAACAACCCGGATAAATAACCAAGGCTCTAATACCATAATATTACATGCAACCACTGTGGCAAGAAAGAACACATCAAAAGGTTTTGCCACAAGTTGAAGCAAGACACTAGAGAAGGAAAGAAAATTGAAAATAACGAGAACAATGTTGCTGCTATTGCTCGAGATGACTGTTACATCTCGCGATTTCACACGTTAAAGTTTCGTCTTCAGATAATTGACGTAGACTCGGGGATGAGATTATCGTGAAGTTATAAGCATTTATGCCATTTATAACAAGCGATAAGTAAGTGTCGTGAAGGGGTTCAAGGGTAAAGGAATCAAAGAAAATGAGTTTCGTTGAAGGTTATCAATTTGGGATAAAATACGGTCCGAGCTACAATACCCGATTTTTAGAACTAGTGTCATACAAGGTACCCCATAACCACGATAGTAGGGTACATAAAGTATGTTAAAAGTGAGTAGTATTTTAAGTAATTCGAGATATTCTTAATTATGTGGGTAATTGGTCAATTATTGAGTAACTGGATATTACCTAATTAACTAAGGAATTATGGGATAAAGATTTAACCCCCCCTCCCCCAAAACCCCAAAAAAAAAACAAATATGGCAACACCACATCACATTTAATGTGACTCTTAAGTCTTGCATAGATATCACATTTTGAAGAATTAGGGTGGCTTAGTCATCCACTAAGTGGGCCACACCCACTAAAGGCTTTCTACAATTAGTAAGATATTACATGCCATCTTATTACAATTAGTTTGTTTCATGTTTCTTCAATACAAATTCATGTGAGCCTTAAAATCCAATTGAATCTCTCATGCAAAGAAAGTGGGATGATCGTGAGTAAATAAGAAAGCAAAACAATTCCATACCAAATATAGATAACCAACGTTGTTTGTTGATTTTGTAAAGCGTGAATTGCAAATTCTATAAGAATCGGTTCAGGTATGTTAAGGCTATCCCTTCTTTATTTTTGGCATGATCAATACGATACGAACGAAACGAGCAAATGCATAATTTTCATAAATGACTCTATTATTAGCAGTACTAGGGGTATCTATATTCTTGATTCCCCATGTGAATTATTATTATATCTTCTGTTCATGGGTCTCAAAAAAATACGTATTTGATAAAGTTTATCCGAAAGGCATATTGATTTTATGACATTCTGAGAAATCTTATTAACATATTTCTTATGCATTTCATGCATTTATATATGTGCATTGATCCATGAACAGATGGCATTATATACGCATATATTATATGTACATGGGATATGGGAAAAGGTTACGACGTTATATACGCACCACCACCTGATCAGCTGGTACATGTTGATGATTTTGCCCACAGTGGCCGAGATGATATAATGGGATGCCCTCAGAGGCTTGATGAAGTTATGTACACCTATACCTATGCATGACACTACATTTATACACACATGCATAACATTATAAATGTTTCAGGATTTACAAGTTGATTTAGACTTACAAGCAGAATTTCTTATTCCATGTTTCATCTATGTCTGTTATGTACTGATTTTTATGCCTTACATACTCAGTATATTATTCGTACTAACACCCTATTTTCCGGGACCTACGCTTCATGCCCGCAGGTGCAGGTAGACAAGTTGATGGTCCCCCTTCTTAGGATCCTTGATCAGCGAGAGTTGGCGTACTCCATTTGATCCGTAGCTGCTTTTGATTTTGGTACGATATGCTTGTATACATATATGGGTATGACGTGGCCTAGTCCCGTCCTTGTACAGTTGCATATTCTATTAGAGGTTTGTAGACAGTATGTATAGTTGGATAGTATGTGGCCTTGCTGGCTTCCAGTTTTGAGTATATAGTTGTCTATTGCAGCCTTGTCGGCTCGCCCTACGTATTTTGCACATATATGTACATATGTCTTTTGGACAGATTTTCCTCATGTATGTTATTCTCGTAATTCAGCAGATGTTATTCATGTTTATATCCTATACACATGCTTGGGGGTGTTCGACAGGTAGGACTCGGGCACCTGTCTTTGCACATCGGTTTGGGTCGTGACAATGACATTCTTCTTGCTTATGATGAAAACGTCATCAATTTGGTATCCCATGAGACAAGCTGGATAGTAGATTCTGGAGCTACCTCACATATCACACCAAGAAAAGACTTTTTCTCATCTTATACTTCTGTTTATTCTGGAGTGTTAAAGATGGGCAATGCCAGTGAAGTTAAGGTGTTTGGTGTTGGCACAGTTTGTTTGAAAACTAATAATGGTTCAACGTTAGTTCTTCAAGATGTCAAGCATGCTCCAAACTTTCCTTTCAATTTGATCTCCGCAAGAAGATTAGACGATGAAGGTTACCATAATGCCCTCTTTAATGGACAATGGAAGCTTACCAAGGGCTCGTTAGTAGTGGCTCGAGGAGTCAAGTCTGGTCATTTATATGTGACACAAGGCTCTATTCTTAATGACTCCATAAATCTGGTAGAAAGTGACATTTTATCAGAATTGTGGCACAGAAGATTGAGTCATATGAGTGAGAGGGGGATTACGTGTTTGGCTAAGAAAAGTTTCCTTTCTGGAGTGAAACAAGCAAAGTTGAAAAGATGTATCTATTGTTTAGATGGAAAACAGAAAAGGGTTTCTTTTCATAGCCATCCTCCCTCAAGAAAGCAAGATTTATTAGAGCTAGTACACTCTGATTTGTGTGGTCCTTTTAAAGTAAAGTCAAAAGGTGGTACACTTTACTTTGTGACCTTCATTGATAATCATTCTCGTAAGCTTTGGGTGTATCCTTTGAAATCTAAAGATCAAGCACTTGGCGTGTTTAAGGAATTTCAGGCCTTAGCCGAGAGACAGGTGGGGAAAAAATTAAAATGTATTCGCATTGACAATGGTGGTGAATATTGTGGTCCCTTTAATAACTATTGCAAGGAACAAGGAATTCGTCATCAGAAAATATCGCCCAAGATGCCTCAATTGAATGGTTTGGCAGAGAGGATGAATAGAACTCTAGTTGAAAGAGTTAGATGCTTGCTTTCAGAGGCTAAACTTCCAAATACATTTTGGGTAGAAGCACTTAACACTGTTGCCTATGTTATCAATTTGTCTCCTGCTTTTGCTTTGGATGGTGATATCCTAGACAGAGTTTGGTTTGCCAAAGATGTTTCTTATGATCACCTGAGAGTTTTTGGGTGTAAAGCCCGTATGCATGTTCCTAAAGATGAGAGATCGAAACTGGATGTCAAAACTAAGTTGTGTATCTTTATCGGTTATGGTCAAGATGAGTTTGGGTATCGTTTTTATGATCCAGTTGACAATAAACTTATTAGAAGTCATGATGTAATATTCTTTGAAGACCAGACTATTGAAGATATTGACAAAGCTGAGAAGATAGATTGTCATAGTAATGAGAGTTTAGTCGATATTGATCCAGTTTCAATTGTTAAGGCACCTATTGCACATGAAGGAACCCAAGATAATAATGAAGATAGTGATCAAGATCAAAATAATCGTCATGGTGGAGATGTTATGGATGCTCCAGTTGATGGATTTGTGGTTGATCAGCAACCAATTCCTGTTCAGGTAACTACTTCGAATGCTCCTGAAACCTCTCTTAGAAGATCTACAAGGAAGAAGCAAAAATCTATGCGTTATCCTCCCGATGAGTATGTATTTTTGACTGACATGGGATAACCTGAGAATTATGATGAAGCCATGCAAGATACTCACAAATATCAATGGATCGAAGCCATGGAAGATGATATGAAGTCACTCCATGAGAATGGCACATATGAGTTAGTGAAATTTTCGAAAGGTATGAGAGCTTTATCTAACTAATGGATATTCAGAATAAAGCAAGATAACCATACCTCTGCGCGTAGATACAAGGCAAGGTTAGTTGTTAAAGGTTTTGGCAAGAAGAAGGGAGTTGACTTTGATGAAATTTTCTCTCCTGTTATGAAGATGTCTTCTATTCGTGTGGTTCTAGGCTTAGCCACTAGTGTAGATTTAGAGGTTGAGCAGATGGATGTCAAGACTGCTTTTCTTTATGGTGATTCAGATGAGGAGATTTACATGGAGCAACCTGAGAGTTTTGTAACTAAGGGAAAAGAAAACTATGTCTGCAAATTAATAAAGAGCCTGTATGGATTGAAACAAGCTCCAAGGCACTGGTATTTGAAGTTTGAATCTGTCATAGAAGAACAAGGGTACAAGAAAACTTCTTCAGACCATTGTGTATTCTTCCAAAAGTTCTCTTATGATGATTTTATTATCTTATTGCTTTATGTGGATGATATGCTTATTATTGGCAAGAATAAATCCAGAATTGCAGTCCGTAAGAAGTAGTTGAGCAAATCATTTGTGATGAAGGACTTGGGGCCAGAAAAAAAAAATTTGGGCATTCAAATCCACCGACATAGAGATAGAAAGGAGTTATTTTTATCCCAAAAGTAATACATTGAGAAGGTACTCAAGAGGTTCAATATGACAGATGCAAAAGTGGTTAGCACTCCTCTTGCTAAACACTTCAAATTGAGTATTAGTCAGAGTTCATCTACTGATGAAGTGAAAAAGGAAATGTCTCGTATTCCTTACTCTTCTGCCGTTGGTAGCTTGATGTATGCTATGATTTGCACTAGACCAGATATTACACATGTCGTTGGTACTGTTAGTAGATTCCTTTCTAATCCTAGAAAAGAACATTGGGATGCAGTAAAATAAATATTAAGGTATTTGAAAGGTAATGCAGATTTGAAGTTGTGCTTTGGCAATGGCAAGCCTGAACTTGTTTGTTACAAGACTCTGATTTATGAGGCAATTTTGATAATTCAAGATCCACTTCCGGTTATTTGATCACTTTTGCAGGGGGATGTTTCTTGGCAATATAAACTACAGAAGTGCATAACTCTATCCTCTACTTGAAGACATATTTGGCCCCTTAGCTAGAGGCGGAGTTTGTTGGGCCCATGCCCATGTTGTCCAACCAAAGGCTCAATGGCCTAATCCTATTCTTTTTTGGTTTCCATTCCTATTCGGAATTGGATTCGATTTTTATTCCTATTTAGAGTTGGTTTTAGCTTTACGAGAAAGCACCACTCATTATCTATAAATAGGACAACCTTGAAGAATTTTCCATGCTCATTGGTACAACTCTTTGAAAGACTTAAGCACATAAGAGTGGTTTTTGAGAGAGCTTTCATCAAGAGAGAAGAGAGAAGAAAAGTATTCGTTTTGCTGCAGATTTTATTCCGACCAGCCAACTTCAAATCCCGTTTACCGATTCGTTAACCGTTGGATCGGGCTGAAATTTTGACTGAGTGTTAATAACAATTTGTCTTTGATTTGAATGGTGGAGATCGGATTTTGTGACATGTAATATCAGATTTTGTGCCCCGAACGGCAGCTCCAATTTTGTGACTTCTCCTTTTTCTTCAATTGATTTGTCGTTGCTCTTGTTGCTATTGTTGCTCCGTGTTTGGCACTTATTGTGTAGCCAATTTAGATATCTTTTGTAACCCTCTTATTGTTATAGTAGAGTTTTTTGGATCTTTATGATCCCGTAGTTTTTACCTTCGATTTGAAGGGTTTTTCACGTTAAAATTTGGTATTCTTTATCTTCTTTATTTTTGGGTTTGCCTCTTTCTCTACATAACACAGATAATTAGGAATATTATAGAAAAATGAAAGAAAAGGATTTAATTTATACAAAATGACACAGTGTAACTTTTATTTTACACGATCAATGTATTTAATCGGTTATAACATGTCATTTATATATGTTTTGGGTTATTAAATTAGGATTAGTATAGACAATTATATGTCAGGTTGTAAGTCATTTAACCCGATAATGTAAACATGTGTACACGCAAAAGAAGTTTAACTCAGAAAGAAAAATCATCCAAGCAAAAGGGTCATATCCATGTGCATACAAACACTTCGTTTGTGTGTTAAAAGTCTTGTTCGGCTTCTTGAAAAATGCGACCTATTTTGAATCCTCCAAAATATATTAATTTTGGAAGATTTGGTATACACCGGACAGTATTTTTGATAAAATCCGAACAATATAGATAGATACATATTTAGCCGGGGAATACAGTTGCGTTAGGCAGCTTCATATATGTTGTTGTATATATGTTTTCTTTTCGTCTTTCTTTTGCTTTCTCTTATAATTTTTTGTACTATTTTACCATTTGAGCCAAGTTGTTAGGAATTTTTTTATTTTATTATTAATGAGACAGCAATAGCTCCTAATATCCCTATAACTATTGATGTTTCCCTTATACTATATATATATATATATATTATGATCGAAATAACTAGGTGCCAAGTAGAAGTTAACAAAACAAATTTTAAACGGCGTTAAATCATATGACAAAAGAGAAATATGCTAAAAAATAGTTAATAAGAAAGGGAAACTAAAAGTAGCATATATCCTCTGTAATTGGAATTTGATCATTATACTAAAACCCAGCCTCTAGCTAGGTGTGCTCAACTTGTTTTCTCAATATAGAAGACAAAATTTATTACATTAGGAGATCATAAAAAAAAAAGAGAAAAAAAAGACAGTAAGAATTAAACCGACATCTATAGAATGAGAGACATCAAACCGACACCACTAGACTGTAAGCCTTAGTAATAGTATTTATCCTCTAATATTTTTCATTTTCGTTATTCGATTTGAACAACAGATCTGGACGTGATACGTCTTCATAATGATAATAGAGTGCAAACATGGTTTTAAACAGATTCATCTCCCGTTATAACTGCCTGATTTGAAGATTTTATCTCAGCTAGTTCTTTGTCAACTGCTGCTTCTTCTTCTTCAGTAGTAGTGCTCAATATTTTTGAGGATTTTTGTTCCTTTGTCGTACCCCATATTACTAGGTATAATCCAATTACAATAACAGCTGCTCCAACAACCCTACATTCAAACACCACCAATTGTCAAGGATCTTTACATAAATCGCTGGCTGAATTCTCTGTTTGTTTTTCCTAGTCGGTATACATAGATTATACATGATGATATACATTACATATTATACATGGATTATATATATATTGTATATCCACCGGCTAATTTTAGTTAAGTGATTGGTGGACGACTATTTAAGTTAATTCTTCTTTGAAAAATAAACCATCATAAATGAATTTCAAAAACCGTCTTTCGATCTAAACAATATGTACACTAACATATCATTTGTCATTACATAAAATATTTACGATAAAAATAATCAGTAACCTGATAAAAATAGTAACTAACATACTATAACATGTTAAATAAGAAGGATAATATTAAAAGTGTTGGTGCATATAACTCAAATTCATAAAAAGAAATAAAAAGAGGCAAATAATTACTAAAATACCTTCCCAAGTTAAGCTGCTCTGATAAAATGAATGAACCCAAAATTGCAACAATAACCATATTGAGAGGATTAAAAGCAGTGACAAAAACCGGTCCTTTGACGTTCATTATTAATCCCGAAACATAATAGCCAATTCCAGAATTCACTATTCCCTGCATCCATAATAATTTTTTTATGCATAAATTAAGCTGTAGAAAAATTAAAATAATGACTAGTATATATCTGATAACAAAAATGATAATACAGTATAATTAGTAATAAAAAAATGGAATTATGATTTTCCAATAAACTTACACAATAAACATATGCAAATAATTTACTACTTCCCCATTGAATAGACCAGACTGCAGAATTTCCCCTTTCAACCACAAGTGTAAGTGCAGTGCCTTGCAAAGCCCCAGCCATACATATTAAAGAAGTGAGGGACAGTCCCGCTGGGTATGCCTTCAACGTAATCATCTGTTTCATTTTATGTGACGTTATTCGATTAGACATCACAGTCGTCATATATACAAGTTAATTAGAACGGATTTAACTTATATACATTACAATATTAAATAGTTTTAACACTTTGAATGTACTTTTACCTATTTGTAGCATATTACTTGTCTTACTTTTCATGTTACTAACCGTACTTATTCTGGGTCATCTCTTAGGTGACTGATACTGTAAAAGTTCTTTTACGATATTTATACAAATAGTCGGTCATATTAATTGTTTATTTTTTCTAGTCATATACACAGATTATACATTGATTATACACATGTAATACATAGGTTTTGCATATATTATACCTTCCCGACTATTTTTAATTTAAGTGGTAGGGTGGGTGGCTATTTGGGTTAATTCTTCAATTAAAATTCTAATTAAAAGAACAAACACTGATAGAGAAAACTATGTTGCTCAAGACTCTTCAAAAATATTATCGCATCCATATCGAATCATCCAAAATGCATTATTTTTTACTTATAGTATATATACTGATAGTGTAAATAATTGTAACACTCTCAATGTATTTTTACCTATTGTACGTAGCATATTACTTGTCTTAGTTTCCATGTTACTAATCGTACATATGATTACCTATAATCATGTCTTAGGTGACTGATACTACATATAAAAAAAAAATTACTACTATCGGTATACATAAGTTAAATCGCAATTAAAAGAATAAGCACATTGATAGAGAAAAACTATGTTGTCGTACTCTCCAAAGTTATTATCGCACCCGTGCTGGATTCTCTAAAAAATATACTACTTTTAGAAGATCTGCATGTATCCAATAATATTTTTGAAGATTTCGATCAACATATATACGAGAAAAAGGGGAGGTATAGTATATACCTGAAGGTTATAAAAGCAAGCCCAGCAGAAACAACCAACTAAAATGAAGAGAGCACCCTTAACAGGATTCAGTTCAGTAGGAGAAGCAACACTAGTTGTAGTAGTAGAATGTTTGGTCCAAGGCAATCCAATTGTAGGTCCTCCAACAAGTGTCATTACCATTGCACCTCCAAGTGTTATTATTGTCCCCACTATTTTTGCTTGGCTATGTATCTTCCATATATTCACATTCTCAAGCCTATAATTCAACTCATCACTCATTATTCCAATGTAATTACCTTATACTAACTATGTAATAAAAAATTTACAGTACAATAATTCAACATGTTACAACGACAAGAGGTTGCTCAGATGGTTAGCATCTCCCTCCCCCAACCTATAATTTCAAGGTCATGGGTTCGAGTCATCAAAGAAGTAACAGCTCCAACAAAGGGGATTGGGGGGGATCGGGGAGGATCGGGGGAACATATTACAATAACAATATACCAGTATGATTTTACAAGTGGGGTTTGGGAAGGATGGGTGTACGCAAACCTTGCCCGACAAGTCAGCATATTATAGAAGGATATTGATTTGTCTTAAGCTTATGTTACTAAGTACTAATTTAGATTATTATGAATAATAATCGATTATTATATTTTAAATCACCTGATAATTATTTTTAAAAAAAACTTTTATATTGTCTATTTATCGAAATTAAACTTTATCCCATATCATTGGAGATGACATGATCAACTAACCTACATCTGTACTTTTCTATGTTTTCTTTTATTTTTTGATAAAGACAATATTGGATCCCATCACACTTATGCATTAATCATTGTATCTTAGGATTGCATTTGTCTCGACTTAAGTCCATTTTCTTGAGTTTTTAAATACTTGTGAATTTTATTAATCAACAATTTCCAACAATCTAATAGAAATAATATTTAATTTATGGAAAAATGTTGGCTTATAAATTTAGTGCACGTAATTAACTAAGTTAAAAAAAAGTTATTTATATACCTTAGGATCCAGGCTAATAAAAATGTGATGGCTGGTAAAACATTACACATTGCTGTTGCAAAAGTTGCAGTGGTGTATTTCATCCCAGCATAATACAAATTCTGGTCGATAACAGGCCTGCAAATAATAATTTCATTTGAAATCCATTAGATTCAATATAATAAATTAAATCAAGAAAACAAATTATGTGTTGGTAGTATTAGGAATATTTACTCCAACAAGCCCAGCAACATAATCTTCCAGAATATGGATAGAGTCATTTTTGGTCTTATTTTCCTGCATGTTAAAACAACCAGAGATTACATTAGTAATTTCAAACCAAATAATCCATTAAAATAAAATAATATTTCAATGCTCTAGGTATAGTGGCAGATCCAACCATGGTTCATACGTTCGGTAGAACCCATTGTTTCAAGGCAGAATCTTATATATTTTTAAAAAATAAATGCTTCTATATATAGATAGAGTTAGATATAAATTATAAAATTCAATCTCTTTAACTCAGAACCCACAACGTCTATATTCTGGATTTTGTCACTAGCTCTAGGCTTTTGCCTTGCATGCATTCATGTGTGTTTGTGGATAGTGGCGGACAAGAATGGTCAGTTAAACACTCTTTGTCCGAAAAATTATACCGTGTAGAAAGGTCAAATATCGCTCTTACTTTTTATATATGTTCAATACGTTAAATCTTGAAGGGCAGCTTTGGAGCAACGGTAAAGTTGTCTCCGTGTGAGCTATAGGTCACGGGTTCGATCCGTGGAATCAGCCATTGATGCTTACATCAGTATAGGCTGCCTACATCACACCTCCTTATTGTGCGGCCCGTCCCCGAACCCTGCGTAAACGCCGGATGCTTTGTGCACCGGGATGTCCTTTTACAGTATGTTAAATCTTGAACACCCTTAACAAAATTTCTGATTTCGACATTGTTTGCTGGTGTGTGAGGAAAAAGGTAGGAAGGGGAATTGGAGGTGGAGGTGGAGGTGGAGGGGGTGGGGGTAGTAAAGATCACCTTTCTAAGATAGCAGCAAAAGGAGCAAAGACAACAGCAGCAAAAGAATTTCTGTAGACAGCAAAAGCGTAATGGCTCATTCCATGATTTAGAGCAGATTTAGCTATAATAGCTGAGCCTGCATATCCAAATTGCAAGAATATGACTGCCAAATATGGCTTTGCTTCTTTCAAAAACTTAATTAAGCATTCCTTTGTAGTAGTTGACATGCTTAATTCTGTTCCCTCTCTTTTCTCTAATAACAAATGATATTGTTTTGTAATTAACAATTCTGTGATCTTGAGTGGTATATATAGGGAACAAATTAAAGTGATTTAAGCACGTAATCCTTATATCAATTAACCTATGGATTCCACTATCTTATAATGGGAGTGTTCAGTTAAACACTTTCTTCTAGCTAAACAACTTTAATTTCTCTATTAAAAGGTGTTAGGAAGAGGTTCACTAATAAATAATCTCTCTTCCCCTAATAGTTTCAACTTGTTAAAGACAATCTTTTACATTCAGTTGGCTTATTGTAAATTAAGTAGTCCTTGCATTTCATTTTATGTGACGGCATTTGACTGGACGCTAAGATTAAAAAATTGAAGGAAAGTTTTGACAAGTATAAGTTAAATTACAAAACACCAAAATTATCTTTTTAATTGAGTGGTCGTGAGAGTTTCATATGTCTTTTCATTTTCTCTCCCTCTTTAGAAAAGAACTATTATATCAAGGAGATCCCAATAAATCATGTTTATAGTTTATAATGAGGATGCTAAGATTAAATAGTTTCCAGGAAAAAAATTCGTCATTCTTTTTTAATTAGATTAAAAAGGAAAAATAAATCTCATAAATTGGGACGAAAAAAGTATGCATTATTATCATGTTTAGATTCTTGCTTTTTACGTGATCAATTTGTAAATTTCACTTGTACACAAGTATGAGTAAAATCTTTTTTTTTTTTTTACAAAGAAAACAATATCAAAACCAACAAAACAGGTGGCAGTTTCAACATAAAATATGATAAAACATATGTGCTGAGATGAGAAGGAGATAGAAGTTTCAATTATAATTGCACTAAGAAAAGATATCATCTGAGTGGACATTCAGTCAGATTAAAATCTTTAGAATAATAGAAACAACAAATCGGAATATTACTTTATATATTGCTTTATGAAATAAATATTTATATCATAAATAAAAAAAGATTATAAAAATCAAAACCAGTATAAATATTGAGTGAATAATCAAGATAATGTTTTGTACTTGTATTACATGTGAAAAGTGAATGATTATTAAGCTATGAAGTGTACACCACTATGGTTTTGGAGTTTGTTTGTTTGGATAAATTGGGAAATTGAAGTTAAACGTTAACTTTGCGTTGTCTATTAAAATTTCTTAATAGCTGAAAATTGGTGTTAGGCATTTTGAAATATTTGTTGAAGAGACCTTTTGATACTTTCTGAAGGGAGTTTCAAGTTTAACTCAAAAAGGAACTAAAGTGCACATGCACTCGGAGGCGGACCTATGCTATACAGAGAGTGATTACGGTACTCGTAAAGTTTGGCAAAAATTTTATGTGTATATATATATATATATATATATATTTAAAAAATAGTGATATATTAGTAGTGGTCACCATATATACAAAGTAGATTTTGGTTGAATCCAAAAGTGCGACCGCGATCTTCAAATCCTGGGTCCGCTTCTACATGCATTAACGAAGAAATTCTCTACCACGAAAGATGGATTGTGGTATGATGAATAGAATTTATTCATCCTTAACTAGAAGTTTCGGGTTTGAGTCCTGAGAATAAAAAGAATATTGGAAGGAACTAAAGTGCACATGCATTAATAAAAAAATCTTTAACCACCCAAGAAAAAATTATGGTATGATGGACAGGATTTATCCACCTTTAATTAGAGGTCTTGGATTTGAGCTTAGTTAGAATTTAGATTAATCGGAATTTCAATACGAATAATAAGCATCGAATCGAATGGGAAACCAAAAAAATTGCATGAATGAATGCTAGATCATTTCTGCTTCAACATTATTTCACCTGCACGTTACGTTTAAGGTAATTAGGTAAAGTTGTAAGGAAGTATACTAACTAGGAGGTTCAAATCGAATCGAAAAATCGCACCAAATTAAAAAGTCAAACTAAATCGATTAAAAAACTTAATTAGGTTTGGTTTGATTTGGTTTGGTGTTGAGTAAAAAAATTCGAATCAAACCGACATATGAATATATAATTTTTATATATACTTTTAAGACTTTATATAGAATTTTCTATAAAAAAACATATCTAGAAATATTCGGGATTCTCTCATAGGATGTAATATTTCATAGAAATATGAAGTGTATTTATTTTTATTTACTTTAAATAGTGGGTTGTATCACTTTTTTATCAAGTGTTATTGAAATGTGTCAATTATCTCTTTGTTCTTCCATATTTAAATATCAAGATTTATTATATTTTTTCGAATTTGAAATGGTATTTCGATAATTTAGAATTAAATAGAACATATTATTATTTTGGTATCACATTGATTTTTATATTTAATTATTAAATTACCTCGAAAACATACATAAAAAAGTTATTGTTAGACGACTAAGAAAACAACTATCATGTGTTACTAAAAAGAATTCTTCCATATGAATAGTTTAATAGACCATATATTTGTCAGTTTTTAAAATTTTTACTAAATATATGTTCACTTATCAAAACTTTATCTATAACTTTAACAAAGTAAGATTGAAATATTATTCATTTAATTAAAAAAATCCAAAAAAATCGAAAAATCCGATAAAACCGAATCAATCCAAACCGATATAGTTGATTTGGTTTGGTTTGATTTTAATAAAAGTCGAACAAACTCGGTCCATGTACACCCCTAATACTAACCATACTCTGGCGCATACAAGGTCATCTCCCATAAATGATAAGACAAGATAACGACTTATATCATGCTAAGTAACATAATATATACTTTCATTATAAATCTGTTAGTAACGAATTGGAAAATAGAGTAGTAACCAACTAAAATTATTGCTCTAGAGTGGCAATTTAATTGGCAAAAAATTGAATTGGTTCAATTAATAAGAGCACAATTAATGAGTTTCGGATATACTAAAATTGTAACCAAGACTCATTCTTTTCCGAACTCTATTTGTATAATCAAATTATTAAAACAATTTTTAGACATTACATTGCCAAAATTAACATTGCTAAATAGTTAATTTTTTCTTGATATATTCTTTCTTGAGTGTTCAGTTTCTGTCAAGAAAGAGTAATATGTTGCAGATCAATAGTGGAGCAATATATTTTTGTTAATTGGAAAAGACAACGATATCAGTAGAGTGCATTTTTATTAAAATCACAAGTACAACTTTCGATGTTTCCATAATCATGTAGTATCTTTTATTAGCAAGACATATTAATCATTAATTAAATCGATTTAGATGGTAAATACTGGCACGTGATGATACATGTGCATATAAGACTTAAGTTGGGCAGCCCGGTGCACTAAGCTTCCGCTATGTGCGAGGTCCGAATAAGGGCCGGACAATAAGGGTTTATTGTACGCAGTCTTACCCTACATTTCTGCAAGATACTGTTCCACGGCTCGAACTTGTGACATGGTCACATGCCAGCAACTTTACCGGTTACGCCAAGACTCCTCTTCGCAGATAAGACTTTAAGTTTATTTTTCTTAATTTATATCATATAATCTCAATTTTGTTCCCAAGTTTTGTAAATAGGGAGGAATTAGACTAACTTTCGGTCGTGGAATTGAACCCTTATTAGTACTAACTAAGGTCGAATGTAGTGTATATGTTACGGTTCATCTGAATATAGTAACTTTGGCTCAATTCATGTATATTTGTTAAAAAATTCATCAAATACATACAAGTAATAGATTTTAAATTCACTTTATTAAATAAGTTAGGGTAAATTTTCAAACTCAAAACCATAAAATCTATATCCTGGATCTCCTCTAATTAATATCGTTGTTGTCAACAACAACAAACACAGTGCAATCCCACAAATAAGGTTTGGAACGGTAGTGTGTACACAAACCTTACCCTTATCTTAATAAGGTAAAGACGATGTTTCCGATATATCCACGACTCAAGGATTAATATTGTTATTGTAAATTGAGTAAAAGATACAACGTAAACCACGATTACAAAGAATTAGGGGGGAGAGTAATGGGTTGTCTCAGTTCGTTAGGAACCATAATTTGGAGTAAATTAGGTCAGTACTTTTACATAGGATTTCAGATTTTTTTCATTATCTTGTAATTGATCAGATAAAACAGGAAAATGCAGGGACACGTTAATGTGACAAATTAAAGTACTTTACATCCCATCAGTAGATAAATTAAAACAGTATGCAACAAACTATAATGTGACAGTTTCACAAATATTAGCTGTTGGCAAACACAAATCACTCCTAGTCAGATCGCGTTCACTTGGGCAATGAATACCTACTATTTGACATTTGCTGTGATTCCCTTGAAACCAGATGCCTATTTCCCACGGTAAGAGGCAGTCCGGTATACTAAATTGGTCTCCCGCTATGCTAAGGGTCCGGAAAGAGACGGATCACAAGAGTCTATCGTACGCAGTCTAATTACTCTGCATTTTTACAAAAGGTTATTTTCATGACTTGAACCCGTGATCTTCTGATCACATGACATCAACTTTACTAATTACGCCAAGGACTTTTTCCACCACAAAAAGGGGAAAAATGTAAAAGTAAAAGCACGACTAGATAGAGGAGAATTCAAATTGGTGGACATATCCTTTATTGGGGTGTAATCCGATACCGCTTCACTTAGAATTATTCTTATATTTGTGCAGTAACAATAACAAAAAACTCTTGTATAATTTTATAAAGTGAGGTCTGGGAGGGTAGAGTGTACGTAGACCTTATCATTACCCTATGAAGGTATAGAAATTATTTTCGATAGACACCAGTTCAAAAAAAAATGAAGAGGAAAAAAAAAAGCAAAAACAACAAACATAACAACAAGATAAAGTTGATAGAATAACCGAAACGAAAGAACCAGCATATAGTAAAAGAAATCTGCAGATAAAAAGATACGTTTTCTTATATTTGTGCGTATAATAATTTTTGAGTATTAACATGTATGTATACACAAGGTTGAGACCATCTTAATAAGGTTCAATCAATTTGAGATAGGAAGTTAAGTTTTAAAACCATAGTAAATCTTAAATCAAAACTAAAAAGTGAAAGTGTGACAATAGACGTACTGATGCCGCTTATACAAATCCTACATATGTTACTGGTAAATTCAAGATTCCAAGTTTATAGTCAGGTAGTACCACTGCACAGGCTACTTCTTTGTGATTGGATGCAAACTCAAATGTTTATATATATTTTTTAAAATAAAATAAAATTAAGTATATGATCATTTGCAGATCTAACCACTTGTAATGGGTTCAATTAGATTCAATGATCTTGCACACATATGTGTGTACAAAATTATTCAAAAATGATATATAAATATAATAAATTCACAATAACTCTGAATTTATCTAAATTCTAAATTCGTTTTTGTATACAATCTAAGCGAAGTAAATATGTGTTGACACACACATTGTCAAAAAAAAACTTTTGCTTTGTGCCTCACACAAATGTCAAAGCTGTAGAAAACCTACTCCCAAGCGAAATAGTGGAATGAATAAGATTCCCCCGTACTTAATTAGAAGTTTTGAATTCGAGTCCTGCAAATGAAAAACATCCTGGTTAAAAAATATGTTTTTCCTTTTAATAAGCCTTACACGATGTGATCGAACCCTTACGCAGATACCAAAATCGAATAGGAAACAAAAAAAAAAAAAAAAACAAGGAAGGAAAACGTAGTGCTGGAAATTAAAGGTGAAGGAAAACGTAGTGCTGGAAATTAAAGGTGAAGGAAAAGGGCTCATTTCATTTTTACCGCCTCCAGATTTAGTCTAATTGACATACACCTCATACTTTCACCTTATCCCTATCTGTTTTTCCATAGGTTTTGTAGTGTGATGTGACTAAGCTACTTCATTTTTGGACTTAAGTAATATGCAGTAACGGTCCAAAAGAAATTTTCATTACCGGTACGAGGGATGTATATCGGGTTGGTTCGGATTTTATCAAAATCAAATTAAACCAATTATATCGATTTGTATTGGTTCAGTTTTGTCGGATTTTTTGGATTTTCCGGGTTTTTTTTGTTACATGAATATTATTTCAATCTTGCATTATTAAAGTTATAGATAAATTTTGATAATTGAATATATGTTTACTAAATATTTTAAAAAAAAGTAACAAACATATGATCTATTAAAGTGATCTTATGGGAGAATTGTTTTTAGTAACACATAATAGTTTATTTTCTTAGTCGTCTACCAATAATTTTTGGTTAATGTACGCTTTCAGGGTTAACCAAATTTAATAATTAAACATAAAAATCAATATGATACCTAAATAATGAAATGTTCTATGTAATTTTAGATTATCAAAATACCACTTCAAATTCGAAAAACATATAATAAATCTTGACATATGAATATGAAAGAACAAAGAGATGATTGACGCATTTCAATAATACATAATAAGAAAGTGATACAATCTATTATTTAAAGTAAATAAAAATGAATGCACTTTATAGTTCTATTAAATATTATATCACATGAGAGGATCTCAAATATTTCTAGACATCTTTTAAATTAAATTCTATATAAAGTCTTAAAATTATATATTTATATGTCGGTTTGGTTCGAATTTTTTTACTCAATACCAAACTAAATTAAACCAAACCTAGTCAGATTTTTTAATCGGTTTGGCGCAATTTTCCGGTTCAGTTTGTATACCCCTAACCAGTATAACTGATTATTTTAGGTTATCAGTTACTGCTTAATAAATAAAGTAGTTTGCCTTACATTATATGTGACCTGATAATGTTTATATTTGTTAGCACCACCATGAATATAATAATATGGGAACTTTATCAAATTTATCAAATTAATATCGTCAATTATAAATCTCTTTTACGATATTGATATGAATATTTCAAAAATCAATAAAACGGGAATAAGTTATGAGTTGTTTCCACAATTGTAATTGGAGAAAGGGGATTACATCTCTAGTTTAACGGGTCAAGTACACATATAGCCGATTTTAGGAACCCCATTTAGGGCGTAGCCGAAATTTATTAATATTTGTAAGTTTAGCCACTTTAGAAATAACTTCCAACATACGCGATTGAAGTTGCAAATATTCGTGTACGAAGTTACAAATTTTGCTTGTAATTTGACATATTACTTGTGCAAGCAAACTTTCGACATACGCGTCTGAAGTTTGGAAGGTTCAAACTTCAAGTGTGTATTTTTGAAATTTGAACTACCAATATCAGAAGTTTGGCATATTCCTACATGCGCAACAGGAGTTTGGCCTTTAAAGTTTGGATTGCCAAGGACAAACTTCTAACACACGCATCTGAAGTTAAGCTTGGAAGTCTCAAACTTCAAATATGTATATCTCTAAGTTTGAATTACCAATGTCAGAAATTTGGTATAACGTTTGTGCAAGCAAACTTCTGATATACGCATCTGAAGTTTGGCCTTTGAAGTTTGGTTTGCCAAGGCCTAACTTCTAACATACTTATATGAAGTTAAAGCTTGGAACTCTCAAACTTCAAACATGTAAACATGTATTTCTGAAGTTTGAATATATGTTTGAAGCTAAGCAGTTTTTCTCAAGTTTGAACTATCAATATTCATCCCTGCCAATGTTTCCAAACTTTTCCAATAATTTTCACTTGATTTAACTCACTTTTCAGATTAAAAATTCATGACTCTCTTCTTCAATCTTGCAAC
The DNA here is from genome assembly GCF_000390325.3 of Nicotiana tomentosiformis. Taxonomy (NCBI): domain Eukaryota; kingdom Viridiplantae; phylum Streptophyta; class Magnoliopsida; order Solanales; family Solanaceae; genus Nicotiana; species Nicotiana tomentosiformis. Next base: position 12,170,794 of record NC_090815.1, on the reverse strand, counting down.
ATTGATGATTTTTTTAAAGAGATTTACTTTTCTCAGTTCAAACTTAGTTCCTTCAAATTAATAGATAAAGAATCGTCAAAAGTTTCAGCAGTTTCTTCCTAATGCTAGAACAACTTAATCATTATTTTAGACGAATTGCATTACATCAAAAAAGACATAAACCCAAGAAGCAAATATCTACGGTAACAGGAGATTAAAGGACTACCATTAGATTAGGGAAGCCTTTTTTCTCTAAATCAAGTCTAGGAAATACTAATAAGCAATTGCAAAAAAAAAAAATTGAAGAAGATAATACAAATTATAGGAGAATAAGGAGAGCTTTCATTCATTCTTCTTTTAAATGGGTCAATGACAAACTGGAAACAAAATCTGCAAATGTATCGCCAGCTCTGAGGACAAATAGTGGAGTTCATTCTCTCACAAGAATTGAAGGGAGAACAGGACACTTAGTTCTGACATTTTATTTGTACAGATCTAGGATACTATAAGCATTAATTGAGTTTAACCAATAAAAAAGAAAAAAGAGCACAAACAATATGCCCCTGTTTCCCAAAGAATCAAAACTTTCACCAGAAAGTAGTTTGTAAAGAGTTAGATCTCTTATTTCACCATCAGTCTTGGTACTTAGTGCAAAGAATACAACAAAGCCTCAGCTTCAGAATGGAGAATTAATTGGATCCTGTTGCAAGGCTTTCTGGACAAGCTCAGTCTGTTCTTTCACATGAACCAGCTGGAAACCAGTAGCTGTGGCAGCAGAAGGAGCTCGACCAACATATTTTATGTCATCCATATCACCTCTGCCCAGTGCTTTCATCGCCGTACAAAGACGTGGTGCAATGTAACTGTATGCACCCATGTTCATTGGCTCCTCTTGGCACCAAACAATCTCCGCATCTGACAACATGACAGTTAAACGACATTAAATTAGCTTCGCTAAACATTTGACATAACTTTATAGTAGCAACCTCAATAAAAGGTGCCATCAAAGCCAAATCAGTTGGTGTTTGTCTACACGAGCTACTGCCTTAAAGGTATTGCTAGCAACTGTGCTTCAGGTGCAGAAACTTATCGTATTTGCTATAAATGTTTAGTGCAGTTTCTGAATGTTTTAAAAGAAAACGTAGCATTCCCTGTGATTTGACAACAAAGGATAGGCCAAATATTTCAGAAGACATACTTGGATATCGCTTCAATTCACGTTGAACAAGGTCGTATGGGAAAGGAGAAAGCTGTTCCACCCGACAGATTGCAACGTCTTTCCCATTAACTTTCTTCCTCTCCTCGTCAAGCTCATAATACACCTGGGATAAGGCATGAAAGCATACTTCAATACTAGCAACTTGTGAGCACAAAAGAACAGTTATTCAAAGAAAAGTGCTGCAGTGCCTTAGGGGACATTCAGTAAAAAGGTTTCTTGATTAAAAAAATAAAGAGCGGAACAAGTAAAATAAACTCAAATACTTTTTACTATTATCCATGCTACTTTTGTCACCCAGTCTGCACCTACACGTTTATTGCTAAATGAAGCAATTATTTGTGTCTGACATGAATATCAACAAACTTGAGAGGAAATACAAGTATACAACAGAGCAAGGGGTCAATCATAAGAAAGAAATAAGAAAAAGCACCTTTCCAGAGCAAAGGACCAAGCGTCTGATACCCTCTTCAAGATCTGAGTGGTCGTTCTGATCTTTTATCAAACGCTTAAACCGGGTACCTTGTTTGTCAAAACCTGGGTGACCTTGGACATCATCAAACTCAGACAGGTTTGACTTGCACTCCTTGTGACGGAGCAAGTTCTTCGGGGACATCACAATAAGAGGTTTACGGAAATCTCTGTGAATCTAAGAAGGTGGTGATGCGCTACATGAGAATACATAAGTGTACGAGCTCAAAAAATAAAAAAACTTGCAATCAGACATACCTGACGCCTGAGCACATGGAAATAATTTGCAGGAGTTGTCACATTCACCACCTGCCAGTTACATTCCTGGATCTGTTTCCTCAATGTAGGTTCCATCTCCGGAATGACAAAGGGGTTATCATCACTCATCTGCCATGAAAATCATTGAGCAAATGACGAAATGAGCTATATACTTTAGAAGCATCAAAGTAACACACATTCATAATGCCCCCGGGGTAAAGTAAAGATCTTCCCCACTTTTTGGAGGAGAATATATATAGAGAACCCAAACACCATGTCCACCATGCGGCTAATTGCGATTGATCTCCATGGTTAACTAACACAGTAACATGTAGCTAGTCACTAGCAAAAGACAAATAAAGATATCCTAACCTAACAGTGTAAGATGCAACAACTCTGTAAAGAAGGGAAGATGGAACATGATACTCTTCAAAACTGCTTTGAAGTATAGGATATAAATGCAACGGCATTGCTGTAGTATGTAATTGGGCCTTATTACTATCTAGCATACATCGCACAATGATTGCATTCATTAGATTCACATGGCCTTGACTTGTTCCAACTTGACCTTTTTTCTCACACAGAAAGTCAGCATGTCAAATCATATTTATTTCAGATGAATCTTAAGGCTCCTTAACCAAAGAGGAAGGAGCAAGTTCTTCAAATAAGAAGTAATGCCTTGAGGAAAATGGAATTAGCTACAATACCTGGAGGAACCGTTCCAAACGTGCACTGGAATGCTCAGGGCCCTGGCCATCATAACCATGTGGAAGAAGCAAAACCAACCCAGTCTGGCGCAACCACTTGGCCTCTCCACTGCTCAAAAACTGGTCAAATATTACTTGAGCTCCGTTGGAAAAATCACCAAATTGGGCTTCCCAGAGAACCAAAGAGTTTGGATTTTCCATTGAATAACCCAGTTCAAATCCCAGAACACCAAACTCTGAAAGGGAGCTGCACAAAAATACAAGAGCAAACATAGAGTCATATATAGTCCTTGGTCCTTACACAGCCCTTATATATTAAAAAATTTGAGACATAACCACTTCCAAATTAAACTCATGCAAGAGTTAACTCTACAGAAGTGATTGACTTAGTTATACTCATTCAAGCATGTGTGCTTTTCTTGCCACCAGAGAGGCCCCACCCCCTTGGCTCTATGATGTCACGATAAATGCATGCTTTAGTGAACACAATATGTTCTTTGTCTTAACCTCTTCACAATAAAGGTTCACTATCTTCTTTTTAATTCAGTAAATAAAAGATTTCCTGATTCTATTATTTATTGTATATCAATTGAAAAAGAGAATTGAGTCCCATTACATATTATTTTCTCTAAGTTGATTCAAATTATTCTGATGTTTTATTACTTCTTTATTTTGTTGTCATAGCAATAATCGTTTTTAATTCCTGGTAGAAAGAAAAGATTGAACGATCTAGTGTATGACAAGTACATTGTGCTCTAGGAAGCTCACTTCAAGCAGTAGAACATCACTGATCAAACCTCATTGGATAATCTTGATTATGGTAGTGAGTGGCTGAGGCAAAAGATGAACTGGACAACTGGTTATAGGAAGAGATGATAATTTAAAACAGATTAGTGTGGCAAGGGCTTCAGGAAGTCAAAAGGGACCTACAAGGCGACAAGGAGAAAGAACAAGAGCTAGCCAACCACAGCTTCAAAATCTCAATCCCAACATACTAATAAAGAAGAGGGAATCAGATCAAGAAGAGATTCAGATGTATAACTATGACGATGCCAATGAGAGTCTACCCTTTGAAGAAGAGGATGATGTTATGGATTATTACAAATACGAGTAATAAACTTCATTGATGCTTTGATGCGCTTTTGCCTTACCAGACTTCTATTACATTGCTATACTTTTCATACGGATGAATTTCTTTGTTTTTATAAATAAAAAAATTACTCATATTTCAGAATAATTTATGTAAATTTTCTAGCATTATATATATATATATATATATATATATATATATATATGTGTGTGTGTGTGTGTGTATGTGTGAGTGTGTGTGTGTGTGTGTGTGTGTGTGTGTGTGTGTGTAGAAGGTCTTCAATTTTCGCTTCTATTGACTAAATCACAATTTGTGCTTTAAGGGCAGCAGGTCTTGGTGCATTTTTGCACTTTTCACCTTTCACAATACTGTAGCCCGGAAGGTAAAGATATATATCGTTAGGTCATCTGTAAGGTAAGTATTTTCTCCAAATCACGAGCTGAAACATTTTGAATACTAACTGTTCAGCGGGTTGTGAAGTTCCTAGGCAGAAGAATTTTGCAATGACAACATCAAGGATCAGTTACAGTGTAGTTTCGTAAGCATCCGGAAGCACTTCTAGTTATGCAACGATAAGTAGTAATCTACCCACCACAACTAGATACACTCGGCAGAGATCAAATGGAAACACAAAATCCAAATGCCTAGACAAAATATCCAGATAGAAACTGAAATATATGAAAATAAAACACTGCAAAATTTCCATAATCAGACAACCATCAGAACATACCTGTTGCTCACGGTGAACATCTCTTCATTTTGGTTCATCATAACATGATCAAGAGGACAGTACTTTGCCCCGGTCTCCTGATCATGAAGAACAGAATGTCTGTGACTGAAAGTACCTCTCTCAACATCCTGACCACTCAACCTAACATGATTTCCTTCCACCAGCAATGTTGCAAAAGCAAGTGCTTCTCCCAATGCCCAGTCAACACGCTCCCCTGTCTCAATCATTTTCTTACGCTCATCATAAACCTTTTTTATTGCTCTGTGAGGCTTAAAGTCCTCTGGAAGAGTTGTGATTGCTTTTCCAACGTCCTTCAAGATCTCAGGTTTGACACTACAAACCAGCATTTATCTTGAGTCTCACAATTCAAGGTTGAAAATAAACTATTTACAGCAAAAAGAAAAATAAAAGTCATACCCAGTGTTTCTGACACGTGAAAGCTGTGCAGGTGACTTAAATCCAGACCAAAAAGCTGAAAGCCAATCTCTTTTTTGAGGGATATAGTCTTTACTAGCAACAAACTCCTCATTAAGGATCGTATTGATCTTGTTATGTATCTTCTCCACATCATCTTTTGTCACCTGACCAGATTGTAGGAGTTTGTTTTGATAGATCTCCAATGCAGAAGGATGACTTCTGATGACCTAACAACCATTGAAGAAAAATAATAATGCTTTGACTGCAGTTATGAGGAATAGAAAAAGATCAATTGATTTCAAGAGAAGGTAAACATATTTATATTGTTCAGTTACATCAGTTTTAACTGATAACAGGAAGTTAAATGAGTAACTTCAGCCCCATATGTGGAGAATATAATTCTGCATAGAGCACAAGGAATTTCAAGAGCTACTAACCTTATACATCTTGGGCTGGGTGAAAGATGGTTCATCAATTTCATTGTGTCCAAATCGACGATAACAGACAATATCAACCACAACATCTGAGTGGAACGTCTGGCGCCATTCTGCAGCAAGTTCACAGGCATGAACAACACCCTCAACATCATCGCCATTGACATGGAAAATTGGAGCACTCAAAGCCTTAGCGACATCAGTGCAGTACTGAGAAGATCTTCCAGACCTTGGATCAGTAGTAAAGGCCACTTGATTATTCACTACAATGTGAATGGTCCCTCCTGTTGTGTAATTTGGAAGAGCACTCAAATGCAATGTCTCGTAAACAACACCTTGCCCAGCAAAGCTACCATCACCATGGAGCAAAACACCCATGTTCTTTGTTCTATCCACATCATTAGAATAGTATTGCTTTGCTCTAGTTTTTCCAACAACAACGGGGTCCACAGCTTCTAAGTGGCTGGGATTTGCAACCAATGATAGATGAATTCTCTTACCACCTCTAGTAGGTCGATCATACGAGGTTCCCAAATGATACTTGACATCACCAGTTCCCACATAGCCAGCTCCGTCCGCAGGTTTTGTACCACCGCTAAACTCACTGAAAATTTGCCTTAGTGGCTTTCGAACAACATTACCTAAAACATTTAATCTACCTCTATGCGGCATCCCAATTACTATGCTCTCAACTCCCAGATCTGCCGATCTATCAAACATCTCCTTCATGCCAGGAATCAAGGTCTCACAACCTTCAAGCCCAAATCTCTTGGCTGCCATCCACTTGGTCGCCAAGAAGTTTTCGAACTGAGTACTCCACATCAACCGGTCAAGAATAACTTCACGTCGTTCACGGTTGTATTCCCTCGGTGTAGGAGTCTCAATACGTTCTCTCAACCAATTACATTTATCACGATCGGGAATGTGCATGTACTCGAAACCAATGCTGCCACAATAAGCCTGCTCAAGCCTTGTCAATATCGCCCTCAAGGTCTGCACGGGGCGATTCTCAGACAAGAAACCAGACATCCTCCAAACACCAAGGAAGAACTCTCGGTCCAGATCAGCTTCAGTGAACCCATATGATACTGGATCCAGAACATCTGGAATTTCCCTCTCCTCCAAAGCCAACGGGTCTAATTTGGCTTTCATATGACCATTAACCTGATAAGCTCTCACAAGCAATAGAAGATTCATACTTTCCTGAATCGTCTGGCCAGAAATCCCAGGCGATGTGGCGGCTAGGCCAGCAAAATTCCTGAAAAAGTTGTCCCATGATTCATCCACACTATTCGGATCTTGTTCCCAAGTCCGCTGAAGCTCCTCAAGGTAGACACTGCTGGTACCATCTAAGAAGCTATCAGTCAACTTTGAAAGTGGTACAGGCCTCGGGACAGGTGCAGATTGCGCCTTTGGCCTGATAACTGTGGTATGAAAATATCTACTTTGTGATGGAAGAATGCGACTCCTTGGCACGTAAGAACCACCCTGAGACACAGCTCTTCTAATGGCAAGCTTTGCCACACTAGATCCAGCTCTAAACCATGCCATTGCTGTAAATCAAGCCCTCAAATTGAATTTAAAAGTACTTCACTAGTTTCAATAAACCCTCAACCAACTAAACTTCAAAACACAATCATTATACCTTGAGAAATAACCTAGTAAGAACAACAGGAAAATACAACAATCAATAATTTGAACGGAACAGCAAACAGACAGAAATCATTCAACAATCAAAATCAATTTCTAGAATTCAAGTAATCTCAACAGTCTAGTTTTTGGTATTAGAATGAAATAGTTCCGCATCGAGCAATATGGTTACGCATGATTCATACAGTCGACCTCAACTAGGTTGGAATTAAGGTGCAGTGGATTAATTAAATAGTTTAGCTTCCACTTTTTATGACGGTGGTGTCCAGACCAGCTTACACGCACCTTAACTATTCCACTGAGTACCTGCTACCTTCCACCGGCACAGGAACCATGTAACTCTGCCTCTACAATTTAGGCAAATGGAAGAATCACCTAGTGTTTTTTGCTCAACTAGGATTTGAACTTGAGATCTCATAGTTCTCCTCCCACTTCATTGACCACTAGGCCACACCCTAGGGTATTAAATAGTTTTTGAGCATAGCAAAATGGTTACAGAGGATTCATATAGACGGTCCAACTAGATTGGGATCGAGGTATAGTTGGTTGATTGATTGAATAGTTTAGTTTTAAGTATTAGAATGAACTGGGCCCAAATGAAGCACAATAATTACAGAGGATTCACACAGTTGATCCCAACTAATCCGTGATTAACACGTAACCAATTGATCTAATAATTTACTTATGTAAAAACAAATTCCTTCACCATTTTGTTTCATTTTTAGGCACAACAGTACATAGCTATAAAAGCAAAATTTTACGATCCAGCACTCTCCCCTACAACAGCAATTCAAAACGCAACAGGATCTACAATTTTAATCTCAAAAAAACACCAAATCTAACCGAGAAAAGCAGATTTAAATTCAAACGGAATACAGATTACGCTAAATTATATGAAATTACGAGTTAGCATTTAAAATAATCAGTGGAAAATGATAAATACATGAGAATTCGATGGAGAATAATAATACCTTGAGGAGTGAGTAATTAAAAAAAAATGAATGAGGGGTTTGTGGGTTCAGGGAAACGACTTTTTAAGAGAGAGTGGACAAAGGCCACGTTCAAAGTTGAGGTATCAGCGCCTATATTTTAAGCTACTTTTCTTCCCATGTTCTCGAACCTCACCATTATTCTTCCCCTCGGCTTCCTACCTCCCAACAAAAAGGGCAAAAGTTACACTTATTTACATCAAAAAATTAATAAATGCAATATAATATTATATACTTTTCCTGCACACATTTATGGTATAAGTTGTTACAGTATTTATATCAAATAATATTAATTTACCATATTAAATAATTTAATAAGATGATAGTAATATATACTCTTCCGGTATAATTAAATTTTTTCCCATCTTGTAAAAAATATTGATTACTACATAACAATAAAAAAAAATTAAATGTTAAAAGTAAATAAGAGTATATTAGTCAAACGATCTTCTTATTAATTAAATGACGTATAAAAGAGAAATATAATAACAAAATGGACCGGATAGAGTATAAATTAACCACGGCTACGTGAGAGAATTATATTTGCAAACAAATATCATGCATCTAATAAATAATGTGGTGTAAAGATCGAGAACGAGTAAGTTTCTATCGATGTTGTTAAGGTATATAATTCTTTTCTTTAACTTTTAACGCTATAGTTAAATTAGGCATAAATATTTGATGCAAGTAGTAATAAGTTAATAACTTTTGTTCTTTATTAGACTCTCATTCTAGGTTTGGAAGAAAAATAAATCGTGAGTTTTTCTTAAGAAACCAATAGATAGTTAATTAATCATCATATCACATGTAATCTAGGAACTTCTTTTTATTATTAATCAAGTCAATTAATCAAGTATTAAGAAGTCATTTCCCTCTTCTTTCTCTTTTCATATTATGTACGGTCAAAACCGATTCTCGGTCATAAATACTGACCAAGACAATGACGTCTCGATCGAAGGGTATCCACATATCAAGCTCGGACGAATTTCGGAGTAAGGGCGTCGAGTTTCGAGCTATAAGACCGATCGACGGCAAAACTCGGTATCATTATCGAGCCCGTATCCGAATCGAACTACGAGGCAACTCCGACCGACACAGGCCCCGAATATCGATGCCCAAGGCAGAACGGGCTCGGACCAAGACCGGGGGTTCGACCTAACACCAAGCTCGAGCCAGTGCCGAGCCCGCCGACAAAAGCCATCATAACCGCACCAAGGGAGAGAATCTTGGCAGGAATCAAGGAAGAGACAAACCATCATGGGTCCTCCACTATATGCATTATTTTATTATGTTGTTATAGATAAAGTAGTGACCTTCTATTATAAAAAGGGGGCATAGACTGCAATAGACTCATCTTCCCCAAGATACATTAAGAGTTCATGTTGCTCATTGAGCCTTTCTATTGATTATTCCCATTTTATAGCAAAATACTGGTATTGTCATTTTTGTATCATAAGGAATTTACGTATCCTTAGAACCACACCTAAATTCAACGTTTCCCGATTTTTTGGGTAAACAGTTTGGCGCCCACCGTGGGACTAAGGGTAACAGTGATTATTTGATATAAATTTACAGTACACTCCAGCTTACAACCTCAAATCAGCAATGGCTCTACCTATTGACCTCGAAGCCGGCCTTCAAGATGAAACCAACAACTTGGCGCCCGGGGCCGGAAGGCTACCTGACAACGGTAACGAGGCTCGGATCGAAGAACCCGAAATTCGAGCCGAAGTACCATTGGATATCAATTCACAAATAGCTTTAGAAGCGAATCAATGTTCTGAACCATAAAGAAGCATTCAGGGCGGTGCTCGACCCATAGCCCAAGACACCCACAACACGGGGGAAATCGGGGTCAGGTTGCATATGATTTTCGAAATGCTACAAGCCCAACAAGCAGTGATAGCTCAGTTATATAGCCAAACTCATATGCAAAGCAGGCCGAACTTCAATCCATTTCTTCGAGAAGTCACCCCCGTAACGAAGCCCGCCATAGTAAAATCAAACGAACAAGAATTAGGGACCACTCCTGAAATTGCTAAATTATTCGAGGAACTCACAAAATGAGTCGAAGCCAACGACAAAAAATGGAAACATATAATGCTAGGGTCGATCAAATCCCGGGGGCTCCGCCGATGATAAAAGGGCTTGATTCGAAAAAATTTATACAAAAACCTTTTCCCTCGAGCGCGGCCCCAAAACCAATCCCCAAAAAATTCCGTATGCCCGAAATTCCCAAATATAACGGTACAACCGATCCTAACGAACATGTCACCTCCTACACATGTGCCATCAAAGGCAACGATTTGGAGGACGATGAAATCGAATCCGTGTTGTTGAAAAAAATCGGAGAAACCCTCGCAAATGGAGCAATGATCTGGTACCACAATTTGCCTCCAAATTCCATTGATTCTTTTGCCATGTTAGCAGATTCGTTCGTAAAAGCACATGCTGGTGCCATAAAAGTCGCAACAAGGAAATCAGACCTCTTCAAAGTAAAACAAAGGGGTAATGAAATACTGAGGGAATTCGTATCCCGATTCCAAATGGAACGTATGGATTTGTCGCCGGTCATAGACGATTGGGCCGTACAAGCTTTCACTCAAGGGTTGAACGGGTTAAGTTCGACAGCATCACGTCGGCTGAAACAAAATTTGATCGAGTACCCGGCAATAACCTGGGCAGATGTACACAACCGGTACCAATCAAAAATCAGGGTCGAAGATGATCAATTGGGAGCCTCATACGGACCCGCGCGTCAGAACCGCACTGCCACTAAAAATCAGAGGGAAATCAACAGAGAACAAAGATCGAACAGAGACCGATACCAACCATACGTCACAGATCGGATGGATAACGGTTCAGCACGTGATACGATTCAGAACAACCGAAGGACTGATCGGGGGCAAAATTCTCGGGGACTTATGAGTAAGAGCGGCTTTGATAAATATGTCGATCCTATAGAAGTTCCTCGATTATCGGAATATAACTTCAGCATCGATACACCCGTCATCATATCGGCCATCGGACGCATCAAAGACACCAGGTGGCCTCGACCCATGCAGACCGATCCTACCCAAAGGAATCCCAATCAAATGTGCGAACATCATGGCACTCATGGCCACAAAATGGAAGATTGCAGGCAATTAAGAGAGGAAGTAGCCCGCTTATTTAGCAAAGGACACCTTCGGGAATTTCTGAGTGACAGGGCGAAGAACCATTTTAAGAACAAGGACATCGACAAGAAAAACGAGCTAGAAGAACCGCAACACGTCATTCACATGATCATCGGCGGTGTAGATTCCCCTCAAGGACCAATGCTTAAACGCACTAAAACATCGATCATGATCAAAAAACGATCTCAAACTCAAGATTACACACCCATAGGGACTTTGTTTTTCAATGATGAAGATACAGCGAGAATCATTCAACCCCATAACGATGCACTGGTAATATCCGTACTCATGAATAAAACTAATATTAAGCGTGTGTTAATTGATCCAGGTACTCGGCCAATATCATCAGATCGACGGTCGTAGAACAGCTCGGCCTGCAAGATCAGGTCGTACCCGCGACTTTGGTTCTAAACGGATTCAATATGGCATGTGAAACCACCAAAGGCGAGATTACCCTGCCGATAAACGTGTCCGGAACCATCCAGGAAACAAAGTTTCATGTGATCAAAGGCGATATGAGATATAACGCCCTTTTCGGAAGGCCATGGATCCATAGCATAAGAACCGTACCCTCGACCCTGCACCAGGTCCTAAAATTCTCAACATCGAGAGGCATCAAAATAGTGTACGGAGAACAACAGGCCGCAAAGGAAATGTTCTCCGTCGAGGCAGCAAAATCAATATCCTCGTCTTCGCTGATAAAAGGATCAGGTTCAGAAGGAAACATAATCGAAGAGCAGAGCGCCAAATAGCAATCACAGTCATTGGCTTCGACCCATCAGGTAAGCGGAACATTGAAGAAGATGATGATCGATGGATCCCTCGATCCTTCGTAACCCCCGATGATTCCGATGCCACCAAATCAACGATTGAGGAACTGGAGCAAATCATACTGATCGAACGCTGGCCCGAGCGAAAGGTATACCTGGGGACGGGTTTGAGCCCCGAACTCAGGAAGAAACTCATTCAATTTCTTATTGATAATATCGACTGTTTTGCCTGGTCTCATCTAGATATAACATGGATTCCGCCGGACATAACGACGCACTAGCTAAGCTTGGACCCTAGGTTCAGACCGGTGAAGCAAAAAAGAAGACTCCAGTCCGAGGGAAAGCACACATTCATAAAGGATGAGGTAACCAAACTTCTCAAAATAGGGTTCATTCGGGAGGTAAAATACCCCGAATGGTTAGCCAATGTGGTTGTAGTGCCTAAAAAGGTGGACAAACATAGCATGTGTGTGGACTATAAAGATTTGAACAAGGCATGCCCCAAAGATTCCTTTCCACTGCCCAACATCGATCGCATGATTGATGCCACGGCTGGCCACGAGATCCTCACTTTTCTCGACGCCTATTCCGGGTATAATCAAATTCAGATGAACCCGAACGACCGGGAAAAGACTTCATTTGTGTCCCAATATGGAACATATTGCTACAACGCAATGCCGTTAGGACTAAAAAATGCAGGAGCTACTTATCAACGCCTAGTAAATAAAATGTTTGAAGAATAAATAGGTAAATCAATGGAAGTCTATATTGATGACATGCTAGTTAAATCCCTGCGCGCAGAGGACCATTTGACCCATTTGCAGGAAACGTTCGAGATTCTGAGGAAATACAACATGAAGCTCAACCCCGAGAAATGTGCTTTCGGGGTTAGCTCGGGCAAGTTCCTCGACTTCATGGTGTCAAATCGGGGAATCGAGATTAACCCCGACAAAATCAAAGCCATCGAAGACATTACCATCGTGTACAACGTGAAAGCTGTACAAAGGTTAACGGGAAGAATTGCAGCCTTAGGCCGGTTCATTTCAAAATCATCAAATCGAAGTCACAAATTTTTCTCCCTACTTAAAAAGAAGAACGACTTCACCTGGACACCAGAATGTCAGCAAGCATTGCAGGAATTAAAACGATATCTATCGAGCCCACCACTGCTTCACACTCCAAAAACAGGCAAAAAATTGTACTTATACTTGGCGGTATCGGAAGTCGCCGTTAGTAGTGTCTTAGTTCGAAAGGAGCAAGGTACGCAATTTCCCGTTTATTACGTAAGTCGGACCTTAGGAGAAGCTGAAACTAGGTATCCGCACTTAGAGAAATTGGCACTTGCGCTAGTAAGCGCCTCCAGAAAGTTAAGGCCGTACTTTTAATGTCACCCCATAAGCGTATTAACCACCTACCCACTCCGTAATATTTTACATAGGCCTGAACTATCAGGCAGATTGGCCAAATAGGCCATCGAACTCAGCGGGTACGATATCGAATATCAACCTCGTACGGCCATCAAGTCTCAAATTTTAGCAGACTTCGTGGCCGACTTCGCGCCAACCCTCGTACCCGAAATCGAAATAGAACTCCTTCTGAAATTAGGTATATCGTCAGGGGTATGGACACTTTTTACAGACGGGGCTTCGAATGTAAAGGGGTCCGGGCTAGGCATAGTTTTGAAACCCCCCACGGGCAACATTATTAGGCAAGCTATTAAAACTATCAGGTTAACTAACAACGAGGCCGAGTATGAAGCCATGATTGCAGGTCTCGAACTAGCTAGAAACTTGGGAGCATAAGTCATCGAGGCGTATTGTGACTCTTTGGTGGTGTTGAGTCAAGTAAACAAAACCTTCGAAGTCTGAGAAGGTAGAATGCAAAGGTATTTGGACAGACTGCTTATCACTTTGCACCATTTCAAACAATGGACTCTACGGCATATTCCACGAGAACAGAATAATGAGGCCGATGCTCTTGCGAATTTGGGATCGTCGGTCGAGGTAGATGATTTGAGCTCGGGGACTGTCATTCAACTTTCAAAATCAGTAATCGAAGATGGGCACGCCAAAGTAAATTCTACTATCTTAACCTGGGATTGGAGAAACAAGTATATTGAATACTTAAAAAATGGAAAGCTCCCGTCAGACCGTAAAGATTCCAGGACCCTACGAACTAAAGCTGCTCGATTTACGTTGGCCACTGACGGAACACTATATCGAAGGACCTACGATGGACCAATGGCAGTATGCTTAGGTCCGGGAGATACCAATTACATCCTCTGGGAAGTACACAAAGGCACTTGTGGGAATCACTCCGATGCCGACACATTAGTTCGAAAAGTGATCAGAGCAGGATACTATTGGATTAATATGAGCAAAGATATGAAATAATTTGTTCGTAAATGTGATAAATGTCAAAGGTTTGCGCCAATGATCCATCAACCCGGAGAGCAGCTTCACTCGGTCCTATCCCCATGGCCGTTCATGAAATGGGGAATGGACATCGTCGGCCCTCTGCCATCGACACCAGGTAAAGCCAAATTTATTTTATTTATGACTGACTATTTTTTTAAATGGGTTGAAGCGCAGGCGTTCGAGAAAATAAGAGAGAAGGAAGTTATAGACTTTATTTGGGATCCTATCATATGCCGATTCGGGATACCCACAGAAATAGTATGTGAGAATGGGAAGCAATTCGTTGGCAGCAAAGTCACAAAATTCTTCGAAGATCACAAAATAAAAAGGATACTATCAACTCCATACCACCCTAGTGGGAACGGACAGGCCGAATCAACGAACAAGACTATTCTTCAAAACCTGAAGAAGAGGTTGAACGACGCCAAGGGAAAATGGAGAGAAATCCTGCCCGAAGTCCTTTGGGCATACCGGACAACGTCAAAATCCAGCACGGGGGCAACCTCATTCTCCTTAGTGTATGGTTTCGAAGCATTGATACCGGTCGAAGTCGGTGAACCTAGTCCCAGATTTCGATTCATGACGGAAAAATCAAATAACGAGGCCATGAACACCAGCCTTGAATTATCGGACGAAGGACGAGAAGATGCCCTCATCCGATTGGCCGCCCAAAAGCAACGAATCGAAAGGTATTATAATCGAAGAACTAAGCTTCGCTATTTCAAACCCGGGGACTTAGTATTAAGGAAAGTCACTATCAATACCCAGAATCCAAACGAAGGAAAATTAGGACCGAATTGGGAGGGACCATATCAGGTGCTCGAGGGCGTCGGAAAAGGATCATACAGGCTCGGCATCATAAACGGCAAACAACTATCAAGCAGTTGGAATGTATCACATCTAAAACGGTACTACTGCTAAGGTACGAACTTCCCACATTCATTTAACTAACCCCTGCAGAAAGTCCGAACAAAAGCTAAATGCTGCTATGTGGAGTCGATCGCTAAACCATCCAGAGCCTTTGAACCCAGACCACAAAGCTGAGATGGATCTTTCTCTTAAAAACACGTGTTGCACTCTTTTTTCCTTAGACCGGTTTCATCCCAAATGGGTTTTTCGGCAAGGTTTTTAATGAGGCAACCATCGATCGCGGTGCACTTTTAAATAGTATCCAAGGCCTCTATCCATTCGACCTCGAATACCGGGGGGCATCAGGGCCTCAAATACATCAAATTCAAATACAGGAAAAGTCATTTCACAACAATAGGGTTCCAAGAGGAAATATTGTAAGAGCCAAATGGTCAAAACGAACCATGCTCATATAGATTGGCCCGAACATAGGCGCAAAACATGAACACATGTACAATGACTTGAGATTTATTGTGCAGCCAGAATTAAGATTCACTCAACTATTAAGCCTACGGGCTACATTATCTCGAGTTCGATACATTCACTCGACTATTAAGCCTACGGGCTACATTATCTCGAGTTCGATACATTCACTCGACCATTAAGCCTACGGGCTACATTATCTCGAGTTCGATACATTCACTCGATTATTAAGCCCACGAGCTACATTGTCTCGAGTTCGATATATTCACTCGACTATTAAGCCTGCGGGCTACATTATCTCGAGTTCGATACATTCACTCGACCATTAAGCCTACGGGCTACCTTTATCTCGAGTTTGAAACACTCACTCAACTATTAAGCCCACGAGATACATTATCTCGAGTTCGATACATTCACTCGACCATTAAGCCTACGGGCTACCTTTATCTCGAGTTCGAAATACTCACTCGACCATTAAGCCTACGGGCTACCTTTATTTTGAGTTTGAAACACTCACTCGACTATTAAGCCTACGGGCTACATTATCTCGAGTTCGATACATTCACTCGACCATTAAGCCTACGGGCTACCTTTATCTCGAGTTCGAAGCACTCACTTGACTATAAAGCCTACGGGCTACCTTTATCTCGAGTTCGATACATTCACTCGACCATTAAGCCTACGGGCTACCTTTATCTCGAGTTCGAAACACTCACTCGACCATTAAGCCTACGGGCTACCTTTATTTCGAGTTCGAAACACTCACTTGACTATTAAGCCCACGAGCCACATTATCTCTAGTTCGATACATTCACTCGACCATTAAGCCTATGGGCTACCTTTATCTCGAGTTCGAAACACTCATTCGACTATTAAGCCTACGGGTTACCTTTATTTCAAGTTTGAAAACATTCACTCGACGGCTGATAAGCTACTTTTATTCTGAGTTTACATTAACTCAACTGTTACACTACACCTGCGGAGTATGTTCCTTCAGAGTTTGAATCATCGACTCAACAAGCAAACCTAGGGGCTACAAATTTGATCGATCATAGACTACGGGGTCAAAATTGCCTTGTTATATATATATGTATGTGTACAAAATTGCCTACGCAATTAATTTATATATGTATGTGTACAAAATTGCCTACGTAATTAATTTACAAACATGAAGAACTAGAAACTAAGCTTCTTGGTCGAGCTCTTCCCCATCCTCGGATCCGCTTTTGCTACCATCGTCATCATCATCATCAGAAACCAAGGCTTCAGCTTCCGCTTCGAGTTCTTTTGTCATTTTTATCTCATCGGTAAGGTCGAAACCTCGAGCGTGTATCTCCTCGAGGGTCTCCCTCCGAGACCTACACTTGGCAAGTTCAGCAACCCAATGAGCTCGAGCATCAGCGGTCTTCGCCGCTTCCCGGGCCTCCATCTGAGCAGCCTCAGCATCAACCCGATATATGGCAATGGACTTATCCGCCAAGATTTTCGACGACTCAACCTCCGCCTTAGCCTCAGCAAGTAGTGTTTCAAGCTCATCGATCTACTTAGCTTGAACCAACCCCTTTTGCTTGACACTTCAAAGTTGAACGTCGGCCGATAATAATTGTGTTGAGATGGTTTCTTTTTCCGCTGCGAGGCGGTCAATGGTCTCCTTCCAGCGATTGCATTCAGCACAGATTTGATTGACTTCCTCTCGAAGCAACCCGATCTTTTCGATCTTTTGCTGCAACTGAGACAACGAAGGATTAACTTCCACAGTTGAGGTAGACCCATACTTTAATAGAAGGAGGCTCACCTGCTTATCGAGCTCGACCCCTTCTTCACGGACCTTAGCCAAATCCGCTTGGAGATCCTTTATAGCCTCGTCCTTTTGGCCACAAAGAAGCCGCAGGGCATCTCTCTCACCTGAGACCTTCCGGAGCTCGGTCTCACACTGGCTAAGATCGACTCGAAACCTATTAATAGCCTGCACAGTAAAAAAACAGGAGTCAAGTATGGAAAAGAACAAAGAAATCAAGTGTGGAAGAATCATTACCCGAGTAATGAAACGCTGAGCCTCCTTTAATAAAAGAGAAGCATCACCGATATCGGAACCATCATCGACCCCAGTAAAACAATCCCTAAAAGGACCCCCTGCACCAGAGCCAACGCCGATATCGGGAGTCTTCAACTCTCGAGCTTCCTTTAACGCCTCCTCGGAAAAAGATGGAAGAGAAGGAGAATGACCCATTGTCATAGCCCCGAGCAAATCACTCGGAGCACTCCGGTCGAGACTCAGGTCTTCGGAACCAACCCCGACAGGCACAGCCGCCATCGGCTCAGGAGTTCTAGCAACCTCGATGGCATCTATAGATCGAATTACCAAAGCCGAAGAGCTATCTTCTTCTCCTTCTTCTCTCAGTCGTTGGACCGAGTCCATCGAAAGGGCGATTGCTTTTCTCCTCACCCTTCGAGTTTTGGGTTTCGGGTCCTCTGACCGAGAGGAAGCTCTTCGCTTCTTATCTTACCCCTGTTTGAGAACCAGGGACTTGTTTTCTTTTTCATCGCTCAAAGGCCTCAGAGCGGCATCCCTGGTTACGCCTACACAAAGAAAGCCGGTAACAAAAAGAACGCGTAGAACACTTCGAAGAAAACAAGAAGCAAACCTCACCATGACTCTTGGCCTCCCATCTGCCTTTTGCCAAATCATGCCAAGCGCGTTCGGCATAAGAAGAGCTCGAGGCTAACTTTCGAACCCAGTCCTCGAGGTCAGGTACGGCTTGTGGCATCCAAGGGGCAGCTGAACATCAGGGAAGGACATCAGAAAAAATCTGAAAAAAGACATGAAAGGTAAAACAAGAATCACTTACGATCAAAATTTCATTCTTCAGGGAACGACATCTTATCCTCCGGAATAATATCACGGGTCCTCACTCGAATATATCGACCCATCCAACCTCGATCCTTGTCTTCATAGATGCTCGACATCAAAGCCTTCGATGCTCGACGATGAAGTCTAATTAGTCCTCGAAAAATTTGAGGCCGGTATAGTCGTATGAGGTGGTTCAGAGAAAAATCCACCCCCGGCTTTGATAGAAAAGAAGCGCAACAAGATCACTATACGCCATAAAGAGGGATGAATTTGGCCAAGAGTGACCTGGTATCTTTTGCAAAAATCGATAATCACCGGGTCGACGGGTCCCAATGTGAAGGGATAAGTATAAACACTTAAAAATCCCTCCACATAAGTAGTGACGCTCTCATCGGAGGATGGAATTTGCAACACAACCTCGGGACCCCAGTCGCAATCTTTTCTGACGGCCTCGAGATTATCCTCCGTTATAGAGCACATATACATCGATACGTGCTCACATCGACCCGGAACGAACGAAGGATTCTCCACCCTAAAATCGGTCTTCAAAATACACGGGCCAGGAACATAGTCATAAACAGACGGCTCCGCCGGTGCCTTATCATCAAACGGCCGTGAGGAAGAACCTTTCTCCTTCTGAGGTACGATTTTGGAAGTTTTCGCCATTGATATGAAAGGAAAGAATGCGATGGAAGGTGAAATAAGGGACAACACCAAAACTCTGGTATAAGCGGCCCTGAAGCAGCGAAATAGAGAGGATAAATAAGAAAATTTGGAAGAAGAGAAGTGGTAAAAGTTGTTTGGAAAGACTATTTATAGGCTAAGGCATGACGATTCGGTATTAGCGGTGGTCGACCACCATCTGACACACATTAAAAGCCTCGGTAAGACCGAACTGATGGGATAGTTATCGCATACGTCATGATTGGGGTCGATAGGAACGTCGACATGAATTTGATCGAGCCGTAGAGAAATCATATCGTTTCTCGCCACATCCTTTTCGAGAAACGAGGGGACTATTTGTGTACGGTCAAAATCGATTCTCGGTCATAAAGATTGACCAAGACAATGACGTATCGATCGAAGGGTATCCACATATCAAGCTCGGACAAATTTCGGAGTAAGGGCGTCGAGTTTCGAGCTATAAGACCGATCGACGGCAAAACTCGGTATCATTATCCAACCCGTATTCGAATCGAACTACGAGGCAACTCCGACCGACACAGGCCCCGAATATCGATGCCCAAGGCAGAACGGGCTTGGACCAAGACCGGGGGTTCGACCTAACACCAAGCTCGAGCCAGTGCCGAGCCCGCCGACAAAAGCCATCATAACCGCACCAAGGGAGAGAATCTTGGCAGGAATCAAGGAAGAGACAAATCATCATTGGTCCTCCACTATATGCATTATTTTATTATGTTGTTATAGATAAAGTAATGACACTCTATTATAAAAAGGGGGCATAGACTATAATAGACTCATCTTCCCCAAGATACATTAAGAGTTCATGTTGCTCATTGAGCCTTCCTATTGATTATTCTCATTTTATAGCAAAATACTGGTATTGTCATTTTTGTATCATAAGGAATTTACGTATCCTTAGAACCACACCTAAATTCAACGTTTTCCGATTTTTCGGGTAAACAAATATAATGGAAAGTTTTGTTAAATATATAGTTCTATTATATTCTAAGAATTATGCCTTTGTATCTTATGTAACTTCGTCATCATTGCTTTCAAGTTGTGCTATGTTTAAAAGGTATGGACCAAAGAGACTTTTGTAATGTGTTGATATTTGTATCAAAAACAAATAAAAAAGTTTTTTTCCCCCAATTTTTTGAATTATTTTCTGCCAAAAGGCTATTAAAGTTTTAAGAATTTTTAGTTTTTTCTTCTTCATGCAGGTTTGTGCTCTAAAAGAAAATAAGTCAAACTTATTGCTATTATTTAAAATTATAACAATAAATTACGTTGAGCTTACGTGAAGGAAAGATTGGCGTTTAGAAATCAAAAAGGGTGTGAAGAACAGAAGTGTGCCCTTTTGTGTTTAAAAGTCACAAAATAAATTATGTACCTCTTTCGTCGACTCCTTTTTTCATAACTCCAAATAATATTGTTAAAAATTATAATGTTATAATTTCCCAAATATGAAAATAAAGTGGAACTTGTGAAACAGTACTTCCCTAATTAGTTTCTAAAGTGGAACTTTTTTTTCTCCCAGAATAAAAAATAGGAATATTTTTTGCGGAACATTGTCCAAGTCTAAAAATAAGATTAGTAGATAGTCGGTATCTTATAAGACTAGTAGTCGGTAGACTTTTAACACATACTCCATTTCATTTGATGTTTCTTTACTATTTTAGATTTGACTTGTTATATTAATTCTATTACATAAACATACTACCAAAAAAAAAAATCACAAGTTCATTTTCATGGAAAAAGCAACAAATCATAATCTATTAAACAAGCACGAATTATGCTTTCGAAGATGATGTTAAATTTTATTATTGCTTCCGAATACATTCATGGTGGTGTAATGTTCTAGATTGTGGTTCATAAACAATCTATATAAAATTCTATCAATTATTTAAAATCGTGGAACAATATGATTTTCACATAAAATACATATACAATAATTTCAATCAAGAAAACTTACCTGAATCCATGATATGTTCTCTTGATGATATTGAGCGGAAGCCTTTTTCAGAGTTGTTGTTCTTGAAAAATAAGTACTTCTCTCTTTTTCTTTTTTTGTGTTCTTTTCAGAATAGAGTGTGATGGGGTTACGCAATTCTTCTTTTAATAGGCAGAGAGAGGAACCATCGGTTAATTCCCACTTTTCATCAAAGTGGGTTAGTGGAAATTTATAACCATAATTAACTCTCCCTAATTTTATCCAAATACTAATTTAACAAAATATATATTTATTAAACCAAAATATTTCATAAGCCACATGTGGGCCATATTTCACATTCTCCCACTTGGCGCACGTGATATTATTCTCCTAATGATTTAATAAATATTTCAATCATTATGTGCATAATAAAATGTTAAATTCTCCTTTCATTGAAAACATCACTCGTTGTTATTGAATAAGTAAACTAATATGAGTCATGGCGGTCGTACATCACTTACTTGATATAGTCCCTTCCATGTATTACAGTATCAGTCAATTACCCAATACAACCTGTAAAAGCAATACTTAATTGGTCCAACATTAATGCTTAGAATATCTTTATCTAAGCCAGAACCCGTCATCGTTATTCTCAACATTATGTATACAAGAGAAAACATGTATAGAATACCAAAAACATATGCTTAATTGAGCTCAAAATGTCAATTGGATAAACATAGTAAAGCCTTTACATAAAGTCATACATTGCTATTAAGAATGCACATTATTTCAACATGTTCAATAAATATTTTGGGCGGTAATCCTTTCGTCAAAGGATTGGCAATCATAAGTTTAATGCTAATATGTTCAATTGACACTTTATGTTTCTGGACTTCTTCTTTAAAAATATTTCACTTCCATATGCTTAGCACCCTTCGAATACTTGTCGTTCTTAGAGAAGAAGACTGTTACGGAATTATCACAATAAATTTTTAGTGGCCTGGCAATATTATCGACTAGTCCAAGTCTTGAAATAAAGTTCCCGTAACGACCCGACCGGTTATTTTGAATATTACAGTCCCGTTTTCCCGTTTACTGCTTATTATATGTTCAAGTATAATTATGAGATTTATCGGGGACGTTTCAGAATGAATTGGAACACTTAGCTCCAAGAATTAAGGCTTAAGTTGAAATATTTGACCAGATGGTGAATTATGTGTGAACGACCCCGGAATAGAGTTTTGATGATTCCAATAGCTTTATATGCTGATTTTGGACTTAGGAGTGTGTCTGAAAAATTATTTGGAAGCCTGTAGCTAAATTAGGCTTGAAATGGCTAAAATAGAAATTTAATTCTGGAAGTTTGACCGGGGAGTTGACTCTTTGATATCGGGGTCGGAATCCAGTTCTAAAATTTTTTATAGCTATGTTATATCATTTATGACTTGTGTGTAAAATTTGAGGTCAATCGGAATTGATTTGATAGGTTTCAGCATCGAATATAGAAGTTGGAAATTCTTAAGTTCCTTAAACTTGAATTGATGTATGATTCGTTGTTCTAGTGTTGTTTGACGTAATTGAAGTTTCGACTAAGTTCGTATGATGTTTTAGGACTTGTTGGTATGATTTGACAGGTCCGAGGGGCTTGGGTGTATTTTTGGATCATTAGTGGAATAAGTATTTTGAGTGCGCGAGCAGGTCCGTAGCGTGTTTTATGATTGAAATTCATATATGGTTTGTATCCAGGAGGTTTCGGGTGAGTTTCGGATGGTTAACTGATCAAAATTTGGACTTAAACAACTCCTAGAAATTTCTGTTGCTGGAAAAATCGAGGTCATAAAAATCGAGGCTGGAGAAAATCGAGGTCATGAAAATCGATGTCATAAAAATCGAGGCTAGATAAAATCGAGCTAATGAAAATCGAGGCTGAAGAAAATAGAGGTCATAAAAATCGAGGTTGGAGAAAATTGAGGTCATGAAAATCGAGGTCGGAGAAAATCGAGGTCATGAAAATTGAGGCCTCGAAGTCTCACTTCGATCGATTATCTTTCGAACTCGATCGGATGTGGGAAGGCCAAAATCTATATCGATCGTATACAGATAGTCCCCTTGTTTTTCAGGAAGAATGTGGTGAGAAACGATATGATTTTTCAACGGCTCGATCGGATTATAACCTAACATTTCCATCGGGCTCGATCATGACGCATATGATAGCTGTTTCGTCGATTTAGTCTTTCAAGGCATTTAATGCATGTCAGACGGCGGTCGTCCACTGCTGATACTGAACCGCCATCGCTTAAACCTATAAATAACCCTTCATTTTATCACTTACCACTGTTACATCTTCAATCTTCCAAATTTCCCAAGTCCCTTTTCGTATTCTCTGACTTACCCGCAAATCTGTGATTTCTCTTTGCAAAAGCCCCTCTTCAGTTCTACCAAATCTTTGTCACTTTCTTTTATTCCTCACCTTTGAATTCGAAAATGGCAAAAACATCACAAACCATTCCTCAGAAAGAGAAGGCTTCATCTTCACAGTGTGCCACCGATGAGACACCGATAGAACCACGGCCTAAGGAGTGCGTTCCCGGGGAGTGTGTACACTTACCCTTTCCCAGGGCGTGTGTATACTTACCCTTTCCCGGGGTGTGTGTATATATTATTATAAAAAAGAAATAATAATTCCTACTTCTGACGAAGATATCACCACTTACGTGAAAGGGTTTTTGAATGTGTATACTTACCCTTTCACATTAGGTCCCCTCGATTCCGTTATTATTGACTTCTGTCGTCAATACCAAATAACCCTAGGTCAGGTCCATCCTTCTTTTTGGTGGATCGTTATCCTGATCTGATACTTTGTGAGAAAAATCGAGGGGATGTCGTTCACCTTCGACCATCTTTTCCGATTGTACCGTCCTCGACTTTTTCGAGGAGGGTTAATAAAACTTCAACGTCGGGCTACTAAGGCCCTGTTCTCGAGCATTGACGAGGACAGGGATCGGGGCTGGATGGGCAGGTTCGTTCGAGTGAGGACTTCGGACCTGATTCCGACCGAAAAGATGCCCTTTCCCGAGGAGTGGAATATGAAACGTAAGTGTGATCCTGCTGTTACTTCTATTTTGTTCTTTCATTTCTTTTCTCATCGACACTCTTCTTTTTGTGATGTAGCGGTTCCCTGGATGCCCGGAGCAGTTCCCGATCTCAAGAACTGGGTACGAGCTCTTGTTTCGACCTCCACATATGCCGAGCGCTTATGGCGTGATTTGTCAAAGAGTCGATGGGAGGCCAAAAATCATGGTAAGCCCCTTTCTCGTACTCTTTGATAATTCGGACGAGATGGTTTCCAAATATTTTAATAAAATTTTTCATATGCAAGTTTGGGCAAAGATGGGGTTTTGAGGCCATTGTCCAATGAGGAAGAAACTTTGGCCTCTGCCCTAAAGCCGGTGAAGGAAAATAAAAGGAAGATAGCCTCCGTTCCCGAAGATCCAAAACTGAAGAAGAGGACGGCTCGTAAGGCGAACAAGAATGACATTCCCTTGACCGTGGAATCTGTTATGCGTCTAAGGGATGAAGATGGAGAAAAAAAAGAAAACGATGGGTCCGCGCTGGCAGCCCAAACGAAGAGAACCACCGATGCCCCATCGGTAGCTGGATCGATGATGCTTTATGAGGCTCCGCCTCGAACTAAGGATATACTGGAGAATGATTCGGGTGGAATCCCCGAATTATTGGAGATCGAAGATGCATCCCATCGGAGCCAACGGATAGGGGATATGTCTGAAGGGACCCTTGAATCCCTTCGACATGAAGAGAATGCTCCGAGTGATTCATTTAGGGTAGCAGCAATCAAAGATTCACGCACCTTTTCTGCTTTTTCCGCAGGGGTGATTCGGGAAACCAAAGCTTTGGGGGCCCTCGATCTAGACAGGCCTCACGATGGAGAGGATCCCTTTCGTGACCTATTTACCGGAATCGAGGACGTTGCCGGTACTAGTGATGAATCAGATCTTTTTCACGGGATGTAGTAGGCTTTGAATCAGGTAAGCCTTAAAATTATTTTGTTGGTACTACCTTTATGTTTACTTTTTGTTAACTTCGTTTCTTGTTTCTTTGTAGGCAGCGGAAGTTCATCGAGAAGCATGTTCTCGGTCCCAAAACGAGTTGCGTCGATACAAGGCCGATCTTCAACGGGTTACTGATGAGAGGAACTCCCTAAAACTTCTCTTAGGGCAAAGGGAAGAGGAAATAAAAGACCTCCGAGCTGAGTTGGCCAAGGCTTACCGAGATCAAACTGATTTGTCTGAGCAGGTAATGATACTTTTAAAAACCTATGGGCTTGATACCAGAATGATGGCTAATTTTTCTGTCTCACAGTTGCAGCAAAAAATTGAGATGATCGGGAAGCTTCGTGAGGAGGTCGACGTGATAAAAGCGGAGTCTTTGCAGTGGAAATAAGGTATGGACCGCTTTGCTGCAGAGAAAGAAACTGCTCGAGTCCAGTTATTATCGGTCGAAACCCAACTTCAAAGAATGAAGGAAAAAGGCCTGGTTCAAGCAAGAAGAATAGAGGAGCTCGAGGCTCGATTGGCCTATGTACTTGCTAAGGTCGAATCTGATGCCGAAAAGGCAAAGGCCGATGCGGATGCACTCGTGGCCGTCTATCGGGCCGATGCTGAAGCTGCCCAGGTCCAAGCAAGAGAGGCAGTTGAGACCGCCGATACTCAAGCACATTGGGTCACTGAACTTGCTAAGTGCCGATCTCGGAGGGAAACCCTCGAGGAGATCCATGCTCGTGGTTTTGACCTCGTTGAAGAGATAAAAAGGGCCAAGAACTCGAAGCCGATGATGAAGCACTAGTTTCCGATGATGATGATAATGATTATGGGAGTAAGAGAGGATCCGAGAATGGGGGGAGCCCAATAGAGAAGAGACCGCCCCTGAGGATGACCAGGAAGCTTAGTCCTTAATTTTTACGTTGTAATCAATCATGTAGACAATTTTGTATATAGATGATTTTGCCGACTTGCTTCTGTTTTATGAAGAGTTTATTCATGCCTTATGAATGTTTTCACAATGATTTAAACAACTTAATAAAATTTGGACTCCGTAGCCTCGAGCGAGCGCTTATTCAAACTTGAAGTGATGTAGCCCTTAGGCTTATTAGTTGAGTCAATGATTCGACCTTGAAGAAATATATCTCGTAGGCGTAATGGTCAAGTGAGTGCTTTCTTGAACTCGAAATAAAAGTAGCTTGTAGGCTTAGTAGTCGAGTGAATGATTCGAACTAGAAGTAATGTAGCCCGTAGGCGTAATGGTCGAGTGAGTGCTTGCTCGAACTTGAAATAAAAGTAGCCCGTAGGCTTAGTCGTCGAGTGAATTATTCGAACTCGAAGTAATGTAGCTTGTAGGCATAATGGTCGATTGAGTGCTTGCTCGAACTCGAATTCAAAGTAGCATGTAGGCTTCGTAGTCGAGTGAATGATTCGAACTCGAAGCAATGTAGCCCGTAGGCGTAATGGTCGAGTGAGTGCTTGCTCGAACTCAAAATAAAAGTAGCCCGTAGGCTTAGTCGTCGAGTGAATGATTCGAACTTGAAGTAAAATAGCCCGTAGGTGTAATGGTCGAGTGAGTGCTTGCTCGAACTCGAAATAAAGGTAGCCCGTAGGCTTAGTCGTCGAGTGAATGATTCAAACTCGAAGCAATGTAGCCCATAGGCGTAATGGTCGAGTGAGTTGTTTGCTCGAACTCGAATTCAAAGTAGCATGTAGGCTTCGTAGTCGAGTGAATGATTCGAACTCGAAGCAATGTAGCCCGTAGGCATAAT
Organism: Nicotiana tomentosiformis; assembly: GCF_000390325.3. Classification (NCBI taxonomy): domain Eukaryota; kingdom Viridiplantae; phylum Streptophyta; class Magnoliopsida; order Solanales; family Solanaceae; genus Nicotiana; species Nicotiana tomentosiformis. The sequence continues at coordinate 12,143,863 of NC_090815.1, read as the reverse complement.
GGTCGAGTGAGTTGTTTGCTCGAACTAGAAATGAAATTAGCCCGTAGGCTTAGTCATTGAGTTTATCTTAATTCTGTTTGCTTAATAAATCTCCAAATAGAGGAATATTTCTTGGATATAAGATGTTGGTAAAGAGGAGAACTTTCTTTGCAAGTCACTATATATGTGTTCATGTTTCGCGTATGGGTTCGGTCCAACTACATGAGCATGATTCGTTTTGACCATTTGGCTCTTACAACTTTTCCTATTGGAACCCCGTTGTTGCAAAATAACTTTTTTGCATCAGAACTTGATATATTTGAGGGCTAATGCCCCCACAGTATTCGAGGTCGATTGTAAAGAGTCCTCAGATACTGTTGTAAGTACAGCACGATCATTGGTTGCCTCATTAAAACCCTTGCCGAAAAACCCATTTGGGATAAAACCAGTCTAAGGGAAAAAGAGTGCAACGCATACTTTCAAATCTAAGTCTTCGTATTGAAGGATCCATCTTAGCTCCTGATCGGACTTCTGCAGGGGTCAGTTTTGAAATGCAAATGAACATGGGAGGGTCGTACCTTAGCAGTAGTATCATTTTAGATGTGACACATTCCAATTGCTTGATAATTGTTTGTCATTTATAATGTCGAGCTTGTATGATCCATTTCCGACGTTCTCGAGAACCTGATATGGTCCTTCCCAGTTCGGTCCTAGTTTTCCTTCGTTCGAATTTCGGGTATTGAGGGTGACTTTCCTTAGCACTAAGTCCCCGGGCTTAAAATGGTGGAGCTTGGTTCTTCGATTATAGTATCTTTTGATTCGTTGCTTTTAGGCGGCCAATTGGACGAGAGCAGCTTCTCGTTTTTCGTCCGATAATTCGAGGCTAGTGTTCATAGCCTCGTTATTTGATTCTTCTGTTTTGTATCAAAATCTGGTACTGGGTTCACCGATTTCGACTGGTATCAATGCTTCAGACCCATATACTAAAGAGAACGGGGATGCCCCCGTACTAGATTTTGATGTTGTTCAATATTCCCAAAGGACTTCGGGTAGGATTTCTCTCCAATTTCCTTTAGCGTCGTTCAACCTCTTCTTTAGGTTTTGAATTATAGTTTTGTTCGTTGATTTGGCATGTCCGTTCCATTGAGGTGATACAGTGTTGATAATATCCTTCTTATTTTGTGATCTTAGAAGAATTTCGTCACTTTTCTACCAACAAATTGTTTCCCATTGTCACATACTATTTTCGGCGGGTATCCCGAATCGACATACGATATGATCCCAGATAAGGTCTATAACTTCTCTCTCTCTCTTACTTTCTCGAACATCTGTGCTTCAACTCATTTAGAGAAATTGTCAGTCATAAATAAAATGAATTTAGCTTTACCTGGGGTCGATGGCAAAGGGTCAACGATATCCATTCCCCATTTCATGAATGGCCATGAGGATAGGACTGAGTGAAGTTGCTCTCCGGGTTGATGGATCATTGGTGCGAACCATTGACATTTGTCACATCTTCGAACAAATTCCTTCACATCTTTTCCTATATCGATCCAATAATACCCTGCCCTGATTATTTTTCGGAATAATAGATCGGCACCGGAGTGATTCCCACAAGTGCCCTTGTGCACCTCACGTAGGATGTAATTGGTATCTCCTGGACCCAAGCATATTGCCAATGGTCCATCGAATGTCCTTAGGTATAACGTTCCATCTAAAGCCAATGTGAATCGAGCAGCTTTAGTCCGTATGGCCCTTGAATCTTTAGGGTCCTATGAGAGCTTTCCGTTCTTTAAGTATTCAATATACTTATTTCTCCAATCCCAGGTTAAGCTCGTAGAATTTATCTCGGCGTGACCTTCTTTGATCACGGATCTCGAAATTTGAACGACGGTCCCCAAGCTCAAGTCGCCTTCCTCGACCGATGATCCCAAATTCGCAAGTGCATCAGCCTCACTGTTTTGCTCTCGTGGAACATGTTGTAAAGTCCATAGTTTGAAATGGTGCAAAGTGACATGTAGTTTGTCCAAATACCTTTGCATTCTATCTGCTCGAACTTCGAAGGTTTTGTTTACTTGACTTACCACACACAAAGAGTCACATTTGGCTTCAATGACTTATGCTCCCAAGTTTTTAGCTAGCTCGAGACCTACAATCATGGCTTTATACTCGGCCTCGTTGTTAGTCAACCTGATAGTTTTAATAGGAACTCCTGTTGAAATAGTGTTACTTGTGGGTGGCTTTAAAACTATGCCTAGCCCGGACCCTTTCACGTTCGAAGCCTCGTTCGTAAATAGGGTCCATACCCCCGATGACGTACTCGATTTCAACAGGAGTTCTTTTTCGACTTCGAGTACGAGGGTTGGCGTGAAATCGGCCACGAAGTCTGCTAATATTTTAGACTTGATAGTCGTACGAGGTTGATATTCGATATCGTACCCACTGAGTTCGACAGCCCATTTGGCCACTCGGCATGATAGTTCGGGATTTGTGCAAAATATTACGAAGCAGGTAAGTCGTTAATATGCATATGGGGTGATATTTAAAGTACGGTCATAACTTTCTAGAGGTGCTTATCAGTGCAAGTGCCAATTTTTCTAGGTGCGGATATCTAATTTCTGCTTCTCCTAAGGTCCGACTTATATAATAAATGGGAAATTGCGTACCTTGCTCTTCCCAAACTAGGACACCGCTTACTGTGATTTTCGATACTGCCAAGTACAAGCAATGTTTTTCGACTCTTTTTGGAGTGTGAAGTAGTGGTGGGCTCGATAGATATTGCTTTAGTTCCTTTAATGCATGTTGGCATTTCGGGGTCCAAGCGAAATCGTTCTTTTTGAGTAGAGAGAAAAAATTGTGATTTCGATCTGATGATCTCGAAATGAATCGGCCTAAGGCTGCAATCCGTCTCGTTAGCCTTTGTACAACTTTCACGCTGTCCACGATGGTGATGTCTTCTATGGCCTTGATTTTATCGGGGTTAATCTTGATTCCCCGATTTGACACCATGAAGCCAATTTGAACCAACCCCGAAAGCACATTTTTTGGGATTGAGCTTTATGTTGTATTTCCTCAAAATCTCGAACGTTTCCTGTAAATAGGTCAGATGGTCCTCTGCGCGCAGGGACTTAACTAGCATGTCATCAATATAAACTTCCATTGATTTACCTATTTGTTCTTCGAACATTTTATTTACTAGGCGTTGGTAAGTAGCCCCTGCATTTTTTAAGCCCGAAGGGCATCACATTATAACAATATGTTCCATATTTGGTGACAAATGAAGTCTTTTCCTGGTCCTCCAGGTTCATCTAGATTTGATTATACCCGGAATAGGCATCAGGAAAAGTGAGGATCTCGTGGCCGGCCGTGGCATCGATCTATGTTGGGCAGCGGAAAAGAATCTTTGGGGCATGCTTTGTTCAAATCCTTATAGTTCACACACATTATAAGTTTGTTCCCTTTTTTAGGTACTATAACTACATTGGCTAACCATTCGGGATATTTCACCTCCCGAATGATCCCTATCTTGAGAAGTTTGGTTACCTCATCTTTTACGAATGCGTGTTTTACCTCGGACTGGGTCTTTTCTTTTGCTTCACCGGTCTGAACCTAGGGTCCAAGCTTAGCCGATGCAACGTTATGTCCGGTGGGATCCCTGTTATATCTAAATGGGACCAGGCAAAGCAATCAATGTTATCGATAAGAAATCGAATAAGTTTCTTTCTGAGTTCGGGGCTCAACCCCGTTCCCAGGTATACTTTTCGTTTGGGCCAGTGCTCGATTAGTGTGACTTTCTCCAGTTCCTCAATTGTTGATTTGGTGGTGTCAGAGTCATCGGGAATCACGAAGGATCGAGGGATCCTCTGATCATCATCATCTTTGATCTTCTGGTTATCTGGTTGGGTCAAAGCCGATGTCTGTGATTGCTATTTGGTATCCCGTTCCTCTTCTGATCTTGATCCCTTTACTGGCGAAGGCGAGGATATCGGTTTTGCTTCCTCGACGGCGAACATTTCTCTTGCGTATAGTTGTTCTCCGTACACTATTTTGACTTCTCTCGATGTTGGGAATTTGAGGACCTGGTGTAGGGTCGAAGATACAGCTCTCATGTTGTGGATCCATGGCCTCCCGAAAAGGGCGTTGTATCTCATGTCGCCTTCAATCACGTGGAACTTCATTTCCTGGATGGTTCCGGCCACATTTATTGGTAGAATTATCTCGCCTTTGGTGGTTTCACATGCCATATTGAATCCGTTTAGAACCAGGGTTGCGGGTATGATCTGGTCCTGCAGGCCGAGCTGTTCTACAACCTTTAATCTAATGATGTTGGCCAAGCTACCTGGATCAATCAACACATGCTTAACTTTAGTTTTAGTCATGAGTACGGATATTTCCAGTGCATCGTTATGAGGTTGTATGACTCCTTCTGCATCTTCATCATTGAAGGACAAAGTTCCTATGGGTGTGTAATCTTGAGTTCGAGATCGCTTTTCTATCACAATCGATGTCTTAGTGCGTTTAAGCACTGGTCCCTGAGGTGTATCGGCGTCGTTGATGATCATGTGAATGATGTGTTGTGGTTCTTCTTGTTCGTTTTGCTTGCCGAAATCCCTGTTTTTAAAATAGTTCTTCGCCCTATCGCTAAAAGATTCCCAAAGGTGCCCTTTGTTAAATAATCGAGCTACTTCCTCTCTTAGTTGCCTGCAACCTTCCGTTCTGTGGCCATGGGTGCCATAATATTCACACATTTGATTGGGATTCCTCCGGGCAGGATCGGTCTGCATGGGTGGAGGCCATTTGGTGTCTTTGATGCGTTCGATAGCCGATACGATGGCGGATGCATCAATGCTGAAGTTATATTCCGATAACCGAGGTGCTTCTTTAGATCTAGTAGGCTTATCGAACCTACCTATGTTCATCATCCCCCGGGACCCTTGACCTCAAGCACTTCTTTTGTTATTTTGTCTGAGGTTATGTCTCGATTCACTGACTCTGTGGCTTCCGTTGTATGGTTGGTATCGATCCCCGATCGGATCTCGTTCTCGATTAGTATCCCTTCTAACAGTGGGTTCAGACCCCAATTGATCATCTTCGACCCTAATTTTTGATTGGTAATGATTGTGCACGTCGGCCCACGTGTTGGCTGGGTATTCGATCAGGTTATGTTTTTATCGCCATGAAGCTGTCGAACTTCGCTCGTTCAAACCTTGAGTGAAAGCCTGAACAGCCCATTCATCTATGACTGGTGTCAAGTCCATTCGTTCCATTTAAAAATGAGATACGAACTCCCTCAGTATCTCGTTATCCTTTTGTCTTACCTTGAAGAGGTCTGATTTCCTTGTTGCGAAATTTGGTGGTAGGTTGTGATACCAAATCATTGCCGCCCCCACCCCCCCGAAAGAGTCTCTCTGAATTTTTTTGACAACACAGATTCGATTTCATCGTCTTCTAAATCATTGCCATGGATGGCACATGTGTAAGAAGTGATGTGCTCGTTGGGATCGGTCGTTTCGTTATATTTGGGAATTTCGGGCATACGCAATGTCTTGGTGATTGGTTTCGGGGCTACGCTCGAGGGAAAAGGTTTTTGCACGAATTTTTTCGAATCCAACCCTTTCATCATTGGTGGAGCGCCCGGGATCTGATAGACCCTAGAGTTATAAGTTTCTACTTTTTTATCGTTGGCTTCGACTCGCTTTGTGAGTTCCTCGACCAATTTAGCAATTTCGGGAGTAGTCCCTGATTCTTGCTCATTTGACTTCACTATGGTTGGTTCTGTTCTGTGGGTGATTTCTCGGGGTGGATTGGGCTCCGGCCTGCTTTGTAGCTGGGTTTGGCTCTACAACTGAGCTATTGCTACCTGTTTGGCTTGCAACATTTCGAAAATCATACGCTAGCTAATGCCGATTTTCCTCGACGTTATGGGTATCTCGAGCCGCAGACCGAGTGTCACCATGGATGCTATTCTCGGGTTCAGCATGTAGGTTCGCCACAATGGCCACATGCGAATTGATATCAATTGGCACTCTGATTCGAGCTCCAACGGTGTTTAAAAGTGGTCTCTCAGTACTGGGTGTCAAGTTGTTTTTTTCATCTTGAAGACCGGACCCGTTATCAATTGGTGAAACCATTTGATTGATGGTTAATCGTAGCTAATCCGAAACTCAAGATATTTTCGGAAACAAGCACAAAACACAATGGCGTGTTTTTTCAGATTCGTATCAAATAACCACTATTATCCTTAGCCCCACGATGGGCGCCAAACTGTTTACCCGAAAAATGGATAGAGTTGAATTTATACGTAGTTCTAAGGATACGTGGGACAACTTGGCACAAATCAGAAAGTAAGTAGAAATATATCGAATATTGACCCGTAAAGAATGAAATACGAACCAATATTGAATTAGAAAGTGATTGAATGAACTAGCAAAATGAATCAATGTATAAAGCTCACAAGAGGATAATCTCTCCTCTATTTCTCTGTCAATAGTAATATCTGAATATAAGAGTGTATGTATGCTATTATCTTGGATCCTTACAGAAATAATAGTTTATCCTTCTTATATGGAGGGATCCTACTTTGGATATAATTAGAAAGAAAAATAAATTGGGGAACCTATGATAGAATAGCTTTTCCCAAATTTCTGCCAAGATTCTCTTATCTAGTGGGATTGCAACGGCTTCTTTATGTGAGTCCGATCTGACTCGAGCTCTTGATCTCGGCTTGAGCCCGATTCTAACTCAAGCTCTCGATCTTTGGCTTAAGCTCGATTCTGACTCGGACCCTTGAATTGATTTGGGGCCAATGCCGGTCGGCCTCTGGATTATAAGTTTGATAGCTTTACTCTGCGACATAGTTCGATTTGGATTCGAGCTCGATAACAATATCGAACTCGACATTGATCGTCCCCTCGGGTTCGAAGCTTGTTTGTTCCATCTTCGGAACCCATCTCGAAGTCTCACTTATATCGATTATCTTTCGAACTCGATCAGACGTGCGAAGGCCGAAATCTATCTCGACCGTATATAATTTTAACTCGAATTTGGTCAATATACACAAATATATCATTGTTTTCATCATTTAATTAGTGTTTTGAGATGGAAATTTGGGGAAAATGAGAGAGAGTACTTGGACTAGAATTTTGAGGTTTTGAATGGGATTTTGTTATCGGATTTGAGTAAAATTGGTATGGTTAGACTCATGAGTGAATGGGCTTTCGGGTTTTGTAACTTTTGTCGGGTTCCGAGACATGGGTCCCACGGGCGATGTTTGAGATAAATTTCAGATTTTGTTGGAAAATTAGTATTTTCTTATGGAATTAATTCCAATAAATTTTATTGACTGAATCAAATTATTTGTGGTTATATGCGAGGCGTTTAGAGGCCAATTCACGAGGAAAAGACATTGAAGAATAAAGAATTACACGGCTTGAGGTAAGTAACTCTTCTAATCTTGGAGCTGAGGGTATGAATCCTGAATATATGTATTATGTGAATTGTTTGGAGGTGACGCACATGCTAGGTGACGGGCGTGTGGGCATGCACTATAGAAATTGTGACGTAATTGGTTTCGTGAAATTTTGTAGTCAAATAATCTTGGCATTTTCTATGTAGTTTTATGTGTTAAAGAAATTGAGTTGAGAATCATATTAAAAATCATGCTGAGGCTATGTGCCAGTATTATTGAGACCCATAGAGGCCATATTGCTGTGAATTATTTGTTTAAAATAAAATTTCATACTCAATCATGTTTATTCATTTCATATCATCTCTCAGCCTCTGTTGCTATTTATTGATTCATCGTATCATCATTTTGGGCTAGTTTCATGACATTGTGAGCCCGAGAGACTGGAGAGATTGATGACTGAGTGAGGCTGAAGGCCTCATTGTGAGGATACTTATGGGATCGGGCTGCACGCCGCAGCAGCCCATATTTGATTTATATACTTTATTATTATGGGATCGGGATGCACGCTGCAGCATGCCAGATTGGCTTATTATAGCATGTGAGTTGTCCGTATGGATCCAGATATTGATATTATAGCACGTGAGTTGTCCGTGCAGCACGTGAGTTGTCCATACAGATTATAGCGCTTGGGCTGATGGAGCCCCTCTGGAGTCTATACACACCCCTAGTGAGCGCAGGTACCTACTGAGTGCGAGTGTCGAGCAATTGGGAGGATTGAGTAAATGTGAGGACTGAGTGATGGGGAGGACTAAGTGAATTGATACTCTGAGAAGTATGCATATAATTTTATCACTAAGATACATTGCATTGACATACAGACATAGAGATATATTTTCCTCATGTTGTACAGTATCACGTCATTCATGACTTCTCACACATATTGGCCTACGGGCATAGTGATGCATTTTTCCACTGACTATCTGAAAAAAAAAAAAACATCTTATCATTGTTGAAAGGATTTTGGGGGGAAAATTTCTGTTTTCAAACTTATTTGTATTTTTGGCAACTTCGGTAAACGACTTGGGACTTTCACTGATTCACTTGAAAGGCAGAATTATTTTTGAAAATCATGATTTAGCTGAGCATTTATTCCTTGGGTTACTTCTTTCATTACTTGCTTTATGTGGTTATGAACTGTTGTTGGTTATTGGAGTTGGACTCTAACCTTGGTACAAGCTCGTCACTACTTTCAACCTAAGGTTAGGATTGTTACTTATTGAGTACATGTGGTCGATTGTACTCATACTACACTTCTGCACCTTACGTGCAGATGTTGGTTGTTGATGTTGTTGCGTTCGTCGGGAACTGGATCTGAAGGTGTACCTGCATTCCGGTTGTAGCTGCCTCTTGTTTATGGCAGCCTTAGATTCATAAAACTCTGTTTATGTACTTTTCAAACAGATGATGTATTTATTTCATACCAGCTTTGTAAACTCTATTCTTAGAAACTCATGATTTGTACTAGTAGTTCTTGGGAAAATGTATTGGTTTCATATATTTTCTTTTAATTAATTACCTTATTAAATTCATTGGAATTGAATAGTTGATAATTGGCTTACCTAGAGGGTTGGGTTAGGTGCCATCACGACTAGTTGTATTTTGGGTCGTGACAGTTACGCAACCAATTAGCCTGAACTGTAGCCTCAAAGCATGCCACAAATTCAGCTTTGATAGTGGATGCAACTATGATAGACTGCTTTGCACTCTTCCATGATATTGCTCCTTCGGCTAACAAGAACAAATAAGCAAATGTATATTTTCTTGTATCCATATAACCAGCATAATCTAAATCTGAATATCCAATCACGTCAAGATGATCAGATCTTCTATAAGTGAGCATATAATCTTCCGTTCCTTGCAAGTAATGCAACACTTTGTTTGCAGCCTTCCAGTGGTCCATCCCTGGATTACTTTGATATCTGTCCAGCATTCTAACAGCAAAATTGATGTCTGGTCTTGTACATGTCTGGGCATATATTAGGCTTCCAACTATAGATGCATAAGAAATATCTTTCGTTTGCATATGTTCCAATTCATTCTTTGGACATTAATTGAGGCTAAATTTATCCCTCTTTATGAATTGGAACAGAACTTGATGAGCATTTTTCCATTCTAAATCTCTCTAACACTTTATTAATATAGGCTTTCTGAGACAATCCCAATAATCCTTGTGATCTATCCCGGAATATTTCAATCACAATCATATAGGATGCCTCTCCCATATCTTTCACTTCAAAGTTGTTAGAGAGAAATTTCTTGGTGTCATACATCATACCAAGATAATTAGTAGCAAGAAATATGTCATCAACATACAAGACTAACATAATAAACTTACTCCTACTGACCTTCAGATATATACACTGATCAACGGTGTTTTCCTTAAATCCAAAGGTGACAATAGTTTCGTTAAATTAAAGATACCACTGTTGGGAAGCTTGTTTAAGTCTGTGTATTGATTTCTTAAGTTTACACACCACGTGCTCCATTTATTTAGTGGCAAACCCCTCTAGTTTATCCATATAAACTTCTGCCACTAAATTTCCATTCAAAAAGCAGTTTTTACATCCATTTGATGTAGCTCTAAGTCATAATGAGCTACTAAAGTTATTATAATTCTAAGTGAGTCCTTTCTAGATACCGGTGAAGTCTCTTTATAGTCAATGCCATCTTTCTGAGTGAAACTTGTGGCAATAAGTCTGGCCTTGTGACATTCTATGTTGCCATTTGAGTTGCGTTTCGTCTTAAAGACCCATTTACACCCGACTCTTTTGCAACCTTTCGGTAATTCAACAAGGTCCCAAACTTTATTCTGCTCCATAGACTTCAACTCATCTTTCATAGAATCTAACCATTTATCAGAATTATTACTTTCAATGGCTTGTGAAAATGAAACTGGATCATTATCAATTCCAAAATCAATTTCTGACTCGTGTAGATAACTAAATAATCATCTGGAATAGCAGATCTGCCATGCCCCGAACCTGGGTGGCGAGATCGGCACCCGGTGCCTCACCTATCCTTGCGTACCAACTTGCGACTAAGGGACTCTGAACATATAATGTCATACTTTGGTCACGGGCCACATTGCAAGACAATTTGCAAAGCAAAATATAAAACTGAACGGAAACTAACGCTGACTAAACATCAATGTGAAGCTGGGCCGGCAAGGCGGTCCTAACTACTACAGCTGACAAACCAACAAAAAATATATAGAAGGCTTACAAGACCAACATACTGCACTAACTGACAGGTTATGTCTACAAGCCTCTACTGATGGATATATTGTGATCGGAACAGGTCCCCGACCTACCCATAGCCTATATATATATATATACACGATATGTACACAAAACGTCTAGACCTGGCAACTCCAAAGGACGTGGAGCTTACCGATAAAGTTGAACCGGGCAACACCTACTGAGGAGGTGTACCCGTCTGTCTGTCTCAACCTGCACGCACGAAATGCAGCGTCCCCAGAAAAAGCGGCATCAGTGCGAAATGATGTACCAAGTATGCAAGGCAATAAAATAACTGAAAACTGAAACTGAACTGATAATATAATAACTGAAGTAACTGGGAGTCAAGTTAATTTGAAGATATTTTTACCTGCTGATACTGACTCAACTCTCTCAATATAGTAAGTAAAATAGATATCCGACCCTATAAGGCTCGGTATATATATATATTTTTTTTTTCTCTATCATAGTAGGCTCGCTCATAGGCGCTCGGCCATACTAGGCTTTGTATCTCGACCAACTGGGCTCGCTCATAGGCGATCAGCCATAGTAGGCTCGGTATATAACTTACTATCTGATCAGAGGTTGCCCAATAAGGGCATGTTCATCGATTATAGCTCGATGGTAATGAAAATACTGCAATACTGTATATATAGGATCTCTGCTCTCTTGACTGGAAGAAGACAATACTCAATTAAATATGAAGTCCCGATAAGGAGAACACTATAATTTACGCGACTAGGAAAATATACATAAATTCCGGAATATGAATTTCTCTTTATGTCTCGTTATCAAACGCATGTAATTATGTGATCATGCCAAAATGAAGTAAGGGCTTAGCCTCATACCTGGAGTAGGGAAAACTCTGTATGATATTCTTGGAAAGGTTGTACCGTACTCCTTTAGAATCGCAAATTCTCACGTTACTAAGGTGTTAAGAATTCTCGTTGGGATTTTTTGTTTCAAGAAATTGTGTTGAAATCTCATTGGATTGAAGTTAACATCTGTTTTGCAAGGTTTGAATAAGTAAGAAAGTTATAAGATTTTCAAGAAATTGTGTTGAAATCTCGTTGCTATTATAACATGAAGTATTATGATGTAAACTTCATCTTTACTTGAAGTTCATGCCGTTGCTAATATATTATGGAGTGACTATCGTCCTTGGCTTTGTATTCTGTATAACTCATTTGCCAAATGAATTTTGGTATTCATTCAAGATAAGAGTTCTTGGCTTTGCTTTTGTATAACCCACTTACGAAATGGATTCTTGGTATTCATTCAATACAAGAGTAGGGATAAGTATTATGACTTCTCTTTCCATGTGTCATCTTAATTAATTGTTCAAAGTCAAGTCAAAACCAATCCTCCTCTACTTGCTTCCACATGTGGGGGGGGGGGGAGGGGGAATTTTTCCCCACCTACAATTATCCATAAATCCTTAATTACATGGTTAATCTCATATTAAATAAATAATTAACCAATTACCCACATAATTAAAAATTATCTCAAATTACTTAAAATGCTACTTATTTTTAATACACCTTATACAGCATACTATCATGGTCATGTAGTACCTTTTATCCCATCGCTCAGACCGTATTTTATCCCAAATTGCCAAACTTTGACGAAACTTATTTTCTTCGATTCGCTTACCCTCTCACCTTCCCGAACTTATATCGATTAACTTACGACAAAAATTTAACGTATGAAAATGCGAGATGTAACATTCTTCCCCCCTTAGAAACATTCGTCCTCGAATGTTTATTCTTAGAGACTTTGGGAAAACTTTACCAGAGTCTCTTTCATACATTAGATTAAAACCAACATGTACGCAGCCAGAAAATATATTATACATGCCACACATGGCCAATGTTTATAAATAGCAACACTTGGCTTCACACAACTGTCCATTATAAATTCTGAAAGTCAAAAATAAGAGCTTACATGATGACCTACTAGCCTGAATAGAGCTGTGTTGAGGCATCCCACCTCGAGCCATATCTTTAGTTTGAAATAGGTGGGGGTATTTAGACTTCATTTCTTCATCCGCTTCCCACGCCATCTCTTCCACATTCTTGCTTCTCCATAAAACCTTCACGGAGGCTACCTTTTTATTCCGTAGCTTGTGGATTCGTCGGTCTAGGATGGTAACCGGAATTTACTCATATGACAAGTCCTCCGTAATCTTTACATCATTTGTGGGCACCACCCAGGTAGGATCGCCAATGCACTTCTGTAACATAGATACATGAAAAACCGAATGGACAAACTCTAATTCTGATGATAATTCTAACTCATAAGCTACTTGGCCCACTCTTCGAATGATCGTATAAGGCCCAATATACCGTGGGCTAAACTTGCCTTTCTTGCCAAACCTCATCACGCCCTTCATAGGCGACACCTTTAAGAATACCCAGTCATTAACCCCGAACTCTAAGTCTCGTTGCCGTATGTCAGAATATGACTTCTGACGACTCTGGGCTGTCAGCAGTCGCTCTCGGATAAGCTTTACTTTCTCTATGGCCTGCTGAACTAGGTCTGGCCCATGTAACCCAGATTCTCTAACATCAAACCACCCTATAGGAGATCTGCACTTACGCCCATACAAAACCCCGTACGGAGCCATCTGGATACTGGAGTGGTAATTGTTATTATATGCAAACTTGATAAGAGGTAAATGTTCATCCCAACTTCTTTTAAAATCCAACACACATGCTCGTAACATAACCTCGAGCGTCTGAATTGTGCGCTCGGCTTGTCCATCAGTCTGTGGATGAAAAGTTGTGCTGAGATTCACCTGAGTCCCTAGACCTCTCTGAAATGACCTCCAAAAATGTGTTGTAAACTGGGCCCCTCGGTCAAATATAATAGATACTGTGCTCCGTGTAGCTGCACTATCTCCTTAATAGATAACCTTGCATAGTCTTCTGCTGTATATGTAGATCTGACCGGTAAGAAATGAGCTGATTTTGTGAGCCTATCGACTATCACCTATATGGAATCGATCTTATGATGAGAACGAGGTAAACCCGTGATAAAGTCTATGTTTATCGCCTCCCATTTCCATGTCGGGATCTCTATAATATGCATTAACCCTCCGGGCTTCTGGTGCTCTGCCTTCATCTGCTGGTAACTAGGACACTGAGCGACAAACTCAGCAATGTTCTTCTTCATATCGTTCCACCAGTACACATCCTTAATGTCATGGTACATCTTCGTCGACCCAGGATGAATGGAGTACCATGAATAATATGCCTCTGACATAATCTTGTCTCGTAGACCTGCTACATTTGGAACACACAGACGACCCTTATATCTGAGAACTCCATCTCCCTTGATCTCTAACAATGGCTTTTTCTGCTGCGAAACTCGCTCTCTCAACTCGACCAACTCTGGGTCCTCGTACTGCCTCTCCTTTACTTCAGCTATGAGAGATGATTTTTCAGTATTTTGGAGTACAACTCCACCATCGCCAGAGTCTACTAACCGAACCCCCAAACAAGCCAATTGATGAATCTATCTAGTTAATTGTCTTTTTTCGGCCTCTACATGTGTTAAGCTACCCATAGATCATCGACTTAAGGTATCTGCTACCACATTAGCTTTGCATGGATGGTAGAGAATGTTAACATCGTAATCTTTCAATAACTCAAGCCATCTCCTCTGTAGCAAATTCAATTCTTTCTGCTTGAAGATATATTGCAGGTTTTTATGATCTGTAAATACATTAACATGAACGCCATATAAATAATACCGCCATATCTTAAGTGCATGGACAACAATAGCTAATTCGAGGTCGTGGGTTGGATAATTCCGCTCGTGCTTCCTTAACTGCCTTGAAGCATACGCAATTACTTTCCCATGTTGCATCAGGACACATCCTAACCTGACACCTGAGGCATCACAATACGTGGCATAACCATCTGGACCCTCTGGAAGTGCTAGAACTGGTGCTGAGGTCAACCTGTTCTTAAGCTCCTGGAAACTCTGCTCGCAAGCCTCCGTCCACTGAAACTTAGTTGCTTTCTGCATCAACTTTGTTAATGGTGCCGAAAGGGAAGAAAAACCCTCTACGAACCTCCGGTAGTATCCTGCTAAGCCTAGAAAGCTACGAGCCTCTGTTGAAGTGGTAGGTCTAGGACAGGATTTCACAGCCTCAATCTTCTGAGTGTCTACCTTTATACCGCCATCGGATACAATGTGTCGAAGAATGCTATAGACTTCAACCAGAACTCATATTTAGAAAACTTAGCATAAAATTTACTATCATAGAGGCTTTGGAGTACCGCTCGCAGGTGGTCCGCATTCTCATCCTCTAAATGTTAATAAACCAAAATATCATCAATAAATACTATCACGAACAGATCTAAAAATGGCCGGAATAGGCTATTCATCAAGTCCATATATACGGCAGGTGCGTTCGTCAACCCGAAGGACATAACAAGGAACTCGAAGTGGACATATCGGGTCCTGAAGGCTGTCTTGGGAATATTTTTCTCCCGAACTCTGACCTGGTGGTACCCCGACCTCAAATCTATCTTTGAAAAGCATCTATCTCCCTGCAACTGATCAAACAAATCATCTATCCTTGGAAATGGATATTTATTCTTAATAGTTACCTTGTTCAGCTGCCTATAATCGATACACATCCTCAGCGAGCCGTCTTTCTTCCGTACGAACAGTACCGGTGCACCCCAAGGTGAGGTACTGGGCCTGATAAAAACTTTCTCCAGCAAATATTTTTAACTGCTCTTTCAACTCCTTCAATTCGGTAGGTGATATTCTACGGAGGGGGGGATATTGGTTGAGTTCCCGGAAGCATATCAATGCCAAAATCAATCTCTCGCTCTGGAGGAATACCTGGAAGTTTATCTAGAAATACATCTGCATACTCTTTTACTACTGGAATAGAATGAAGTGTAGGTATCTCAACATCTACATCTCTAACTCGCACAATATGATAAATGCACCCTTTTGCGATCATTTTCCTCGCCTTAAGATAGGAAATGAACCTACCTCTGGGTGTCGCTGTATTACCTACCCAGTCAAGTACTGGCTCACCTGGAAAATGAAATATGTCTGTCTTTGCTCGACAATCAACTGTGGCATAACAAGCTGCCAACCAGTCCATGCCTATGATAACATCAAAATCCAACATCTCTAGCTCGACTAGGTCGGCTGAGGTCTGACAACCACAAACTGTCACCGTACAACCTCGGTAAACCCGTCTAGCAATAATCGATTCTCCGACCGGTGTAGATACCACAAAAGGATAACTTAGTATTTCAGGCACTATACAAAACTTCCCCGCGACAAATGGGGAGATACACGATAAAGTAGATCCTGGGTCTATCAAGGCATAAACATCGTGAGAGAAAATGGTCAACATACCTGTCACAATGTCTCGTGAAGACTCCTGGTCCTGTCGACCCGATAAAGCATAGCTACCATTCTGGTTACCACCTGAACTGGAACCTCTACCTCTGCCTCGATCTCTACCTGCCGAAGACTGAGACTCGAGCCCTGAAGGATTCACACACATAGATAATCCTGTTGTTGAATTCGCTGGTTGTGCCATACCCCCAGAATCTCTATTTGGGCAATCTCTCGTCATATGCCCCGGACGTTCACATGTATATCAAGCATCAGAATCAGCTCAGCATTGTCCCAAGTGTCCTCTACCACAAATGTCACACCACGACGGAAATGACCATGTCTTCCCTGAACCTCGTTGACGCTGCAAACACGACGCCCGTGAGCTCTCATCTGGTCCTGACTGAGTATAACGGTCATACTTGTAACCCTGAAACCGGGAGATATCCATATTATCCTGTAGTGCAGCGGTGGCACATGCCTCGGTCAACTCTGGGGCCAAACCTACTATAAACATGTGGATCATGTCCCGCATAGTAGCAACTATGGATGGTGCATATCGGGCCAATAAGTCAAAACGGAGACTATACTCTCGAACACTCATATTACCCTGCTTGAGAGCTAGAAACAGATCGACTCGAGCCTGTCGAATCTCTCGCGGTAAGTACTGTTCAAGGAAGGCATCCGAAATATTCTCCCAAATAGATGGAGGTGCATCACGTCCCCTGGACCTCTCTCATCCCTCTTACCAAAGGATGGCTATATCTTGGATTCGAAAACCTGCTAGCTCAACTACCTCTTTCTCCGTGGCATGCATAACCTGAAAGATCCTGTGAAGCTAATCTATGAAATCTTGCGGGTCCTCCCTCTGATCTGTCCCCGTGAACTCTGGGGGACTCAAAGCAATAAACTCTCGGACCCTTGAACTCCCAGACCCCTCAGAAGATCCTGCACTAGCAGGCGCCCTAGCATGTTGCTGGGTAGCTACCAACTGTGTCAACAAATGCACCGCACTCCTCAAGTCATGATCTGATGGAAGCGAAGGGAGAACTGGATGTGCGGTCTCCCTAGGAATCTCCTCAGGTGGTGGAGGAGCCGGTAATAGCTGAGTAGGGGTCTCTCCCTGGGCCTCTGATTGGGCCCCATCTACTGGGGGGTACCCTACTAGTCCCCTCACCTACTGCTGTATCTCTCCTCTGGCTAGCTGTAGTCTTCCTAGTCATCGTCATTTGTGCATGCAAACGCCAACACGTAAGTTTAACTCAAATTTCCTATAACTCAGTTCTACAACACAAGTTAGATTTGAAAGAAGGGTAACCAACTCTTAAATGCCCTGTAGTCTCCTGCTTATATAATGTGGTGAACAACACATCTATAAACAAGATCCTACTAGACACGGCTTGTAGACTTCGTAGGACAGAACTGCTCTGATATCACTTTTGTCATGCCCCGAACCTGGGTGGCGAGACCGGCACCCGGTGCCTCACCTATCCTTGCGTACCAACTTGCGACTAAGGGACTCTGAACATATAATGTCATACTTTGGTCACGGGCCACATTGCAAGATAATTTGCGAAGCAAAATATAAAACTGAACGGAAACTAATGCTGACTAAACATCAATATGAAGCTGGGCCGGTAAGGCCGTCCTAACTACTACAGCTGACAAACCAACAAAATATATATAGAAGGCTTACAAGACCAATATACTGCATTAACTGACAGGTTATGTCTACAAGCCTCTACTGATGGATATACTGTGATCGGAACAGGTCCCCGACCTACCCATAGTCTATATACATATATACACGATATGTACACAAAACTTCTAGACCCGGCAACTCTGAAGGACGTGGAGCTTACTGATAAAGCTGAACTCGGGCAACACCTACTGAGGAGGTCTACCCGTCTATCTGTCTCAACCTGCACGCACGAAATACAGCGTCCCTAGGAAAAGCGACGTCAGTACGAAATGATGTACCGAGTATGCAAGGTAATAAAATAACTAAAAACTAAAACTGAACTGATAATATAATAACTGAAGTAACTGGGAGTCAAGATAATCTGAAGATATTCTTACCTGCTGATACTGACTCAACTCTCTCAATATAGTAAGTAAAATAGTTGTCCGACCCTATAAGGCTCGGTATATATATATATATATTTGCTCTCCCGTAGTAGTCTCGCTCATAGGAGCTCGGCCATACTAGGCTTTGTATCTCGACGAACTGGGCTCGCTCATAGGCGCTCGACCACAGTAGGCTCGGTATATAATTTACTATCTGATCAGAGGTTGCCCAATAGGGGCCTGCCTATTGATTATAGCTCAATGGTAATGAAAATACTGTAATACTGTATATATAGGCTCTTTGCTCTCTTGACTAGAAGAAGACAATACTCAATTAAATATGAAGTCCCGATCAGGAGAACACTGTAATTTACGAGACTAGGAAAATATACATAAATTCTGGAATATGAATTTCTCTTTATGTCTCGTTATCAAACGCATGTAATTACGTGATCAGGCCAAAATGAAGGAAGGGCTTAGCCTTAACATACCTGGAGTAGGAAAAAATCCGTATGATATTCTTGGAAAGGTTGCACCATACTCTTTTAGAATCGCAAATTCTCACGTTGCTAAGGTGTTAAGAATTCTCGTTGGAACTTTTTGTTTCAAGAAATTGTGTTGAAATCTCGTTGGATTGATGTTAACATATGTTTTGCAATGTTTGAATTTGGAAGAAAGTTATAAGATTTTCAAGAAATTGTGTTGAAATATCGTTGCTATTATATCATGAAGTCTCGTGATGTAAACTTCATATTTACATGAAGTTCATGTCGTTGCTAATATATTATGGAGTGACTATCGTCCTTGGCTTTGTATTCTGTATAACTCATTTGCCAAATGAATTTTGGTATTCATTCAAGATAAGAGTTCTTGGCTTTGCATTTGTATAACCCACTTACGAAATGGATTCTTGGTATTCATTCAAGACAAGAGTAGGGATAAGTATTATGACTTCTCTTTCCATGTGTCATCTTAATTAATTGTTCAAAGTCAAGTCAAAACCAATCCTCCTCTACTTGCTGCTACATGGGGAGGGGGGGTCTTTGTCCCTACCTACAATTATCCACAAATCCTTAATTACATGGTTAATCTCCCATTAAACCAATAATTAACCAATTACCCACGAAATTAAGAATTATCTCAAATTACTTAAAATGCTACTCATTTTTAATACACCTTATACATCATACTATCACGGTCATGTAGTACCTTGTATGACATTAGTCCATAAATACCGGGTATTATCGCTCAGACCGTATTTTATCCCAAATTGCCAAACTTTGACGAAACTTATTTTCTTCGATTCGCTTACCCTCTCGCCTTCACGAATTTACTTATCCCTTCTTTGAAATAGCATAGCACTCCTAATCTCAAAATAATTTCCTTCCCGAACTTATGTCGATTAACTTACGACAAAACTTTAACGTATGAAAACGCGAGATGTAACAAGATCTCTTTTGTCTTTGAGACCTTCTTAATGCTACTTCTTGTGGTTCATCTACTGTAGGTTCATCAACTACAACTTCATTTGCAAAAGTAGGATCATTATGTGTTGTTCTTGTTGATTGTTAGGTTGTACAATAATCTCAGGAATAATAATTTTAGAAGAAGTGCAGGGTAGAGGAACTTGCACCCTAACTTCTTTAATTTCCACATTATGTGGTTCTTTACTCCCATTACTTTCACCATTCTCAATGAACCTAGCGTTTTCAGTTTCAACTATTCTCGTACTGTGGTTAGGATAATAAAATTTATACCCTTTTGATTTTTCTGGATAACCAATAAAGAAACTACTGATTGTTCTTGAATCCAGTTTTATTTCTTGTGGACTATAAATTCTTATTTCTGCCGGGCAACCCCAAACATGTTGGTGCCTCAAACTAGGTTTCCTACCAGTCCAAAGTTCAAATGATATTTGGAATTGCTTTCCTAGGAACCCTGTTTAGCAAGTAAACGACAGTCCTTAATTCATACATCCACAATGAAATAGGTAAAGATGAGTCACTTAACATACTCCTAACCATATCCATTAATGTATGATTACGCCTTTCTGCCACACTGATAAGGGGGAATTTTGACTACTTATTAGCACATTTTTGCTTTCATTTTAGTCTAAAAGCATTTAATTGTGTTCCCGAAACTGATAAAATATGCTTAATTGCACGAATAGTGGAAAATGATCCCCCAAGATGAAATCCAACTCAAGAAGGAGTGATCTGAACTCAAGGACATAAACAGGCACAGAAGCTCAGAAATGCGGACCGTAGATTGTGAAGAAACTCCTATTAGAGACAAGTGCAAAGTGCGGTCCGCACATGATATCTCAAGTTCAACAGAAGTGCAGACCGCATAATTATTGTATGGCCGCAGAAGAACAGCTACGTTGCTGCAGTCACATTTGTGCGGTCCGCAAAAGAGCAATGTGCGGACGCACTCAGAAATGCGCAGACCGTAGAAAGAGAGAAGTGCGGCCGCAGTTCAGAATTATATGGCCGTAAGTTTCCATTCCTGTCAGGCTGAAGCAAAGTGCGGACCGCACATGGAATTGTGCGGCCATAGAACCTCCGAAAGGGCATTTTTGTCTGAAAATTTTAGCATTATATAAATAGAAGAGTTTCACTTTTTTAGGTCAAGTTTTGCCATCAACAACTACAGTAGATGTTTTCTTTTACTCTTTTAGTAGTTTTTGCCATTTTGATCTTTTTGAATATTGATTTCATCATTTTAATTATCACTTCTTCTTTTTCTTCCAATTTAAGCATGAGTAGCTAGATTTTCACTAGGGTTATGACCCAACCCTAGTGTGTAAACTTAATGGGTGTTTGATTTATTGATTGTTCATGGTTGGGTGTTGATTATCTAGCCTCGTTCTTGATTTTATTTGAAGAATTAATGGTTGTAAACATTATTTCATGCTTATTTAACTT
This sequence comes from Nicotiana tomentosiformis, assembly GCF_000390325.3. NCBI lineage: Eukaryota > Viridiplantae > Streptophyta > Magnoliopsida > Solanales > Solanaceae > Nicotiana > Nicotiana tomentosiformis. Next base: position 12,122,813 of record NC_090815.1, on the reverse strand, counting down.
GGTCTCTACTTGAGAAAGAGAGACTTAGTCTAGGAAAACTTGGCCAGCAAGAAATTGGGTCAATTGAGAGATTGATAAGCCCAATTAAAGGGTTGAACCTAGATATAGTAAAACCCGACTTGATCTTATTATCAACTGCTTTGTTCAATACCCATTTGGACTTGAGAAAGCCAAATTGGGCAAAACTCACTCTCTGACCGAGAGGTATTGAGTGGGTAATTGAGTGTTGATAGCTATAATGCACTCCGACCAATAAAAAAAGGTTTTAAAGTTTACAACTCATTAGGCGAACACCTAGGTGAAGGTCATAGCCCTAGACCTTTCATATCATTAAAAAAACAACCAAAAACACTTTCCTACTTTAAATTCTTAGTTTGTAATCTTCGTTTAAATTAGACCTAGAAACAACCCAAATTTGTGGAAGTGCAATTTGAAATAATTCAAGCTCATACACTATAATATATATTCCTAAAACCCATTCATAGCTCCCTGTGGAAAATCGACCCCGACTCCTTGTTGGGTATTACTATTGCATCGACCATTTTCATATCCTCAAATGAAGGAGTGAAATTAGACGAGATCAATTTTTGGCGTCGTTACCGGGGAGCTAAAAGACAGTATTAGCTATATATTTAGGTGTGTTTTTGGAATATATTCTTTTCCTTCCTTGTTATTAACGTGTGAGTATTGCAGGTGCAATCATGGCAAATAATGAGCTCGGAAACATAGACGTGGGGAATGTGGACGTTGATGATGATGCAATGGATGAGGTCCCTCTTGAACCTCAAGCCAATAGGCGAGGCCGACTGCCTCAAGACAATGCTCTCGTTCCACCCCCACCTCCACCACGAGCAGCTCCACACCGGGTGTTGCCGAATGAAGGGTATGCAAGTGCTATCGTCCCACCATGTATTAGGGCGGGCAACTTTCAAATAACCAACGTAATGCTCACTTTGCTCGAGAAACAAGAGTTCTTCACCTGTGCACCGGGTCAAAATGCACATAAACATTTGAAGGGGTTCGTTGATATGTGTTGGGGAAGCAAACAAACAAATGTCTCCGAGGATGCTTTAAGGCTACGACTTTTCCCTTCTCTCTATGGGAGAAAGCTTTAGATTGGTTGGAACGTTTGCCAAATCATTCCATTCAAACTTGGGATGAACTAGCGGAGAAATTTATTTCAAAGTACTTCTCTCCCTGGCACATGGCCATTCTTCGGGATGAAATTCTAGCATTCAAGCAAGAGCCTAATAAACCACTACACGAGATATGGGAAGGATATAGGACAATGGTGAAAGAGTGCCCCATTAATGATATGATGGAGAACATGATTCAACAAACTTTCTATCAGGGGATCAATACCACCAACCAATGTGTAGTGAATCAACTTTCCGGTGGGAACTTCATGACTACGCCTTATGTGGAGGCGTGTGATATTTTGGATGAGATGGCGGATCCTTCATCGATGTGGCAATCTAGAGCCAATGTTCCACAAGGTGATCAAAATGTGATTCTTCTTCATAAAGAGTTAAATGACCATGGGCAAGCCATAGCCGAGTTTACAACCACCATGAACCAATTGGCAAAGGCTCAACTTCAACAAGTGCAAAACCCGAGGCAAGTCAATGCTATGGAGGGAGTCAATATGATGGTAAACAAGAGAAAAACAAGAAGTCCACAAGTGCAACAAAGAGTGGACAATTTTTTGCAAGATGATAGTGGGTTTGATCAAGGAGATTCTTACAATGATCAAGAAGAAGAGGTCCAACATGTGAACAACTTTCAAGGGTAAATAAACAACTACCAAGTCCCTAGTCAACAATAATGGAGACCTTCGAATAATCAAGGCAATTGGAATTCTAGCAACCAAGGTAATTGGAATAGTGGAAACAATCAAGGCAATTGTAGTGAAAGCAATAACCAAGGGAATTGGAAAAATAATAATAACCAAGGAAATTGGGGAGGTAACAACCAAGGTGGGTGGAACAACAACCAAGGAAATTGGGGGTCAGGTTTTCAAAGGCCCTCGATGTGCCAACAACCGAGCAACCCACCTTCTTATCCTTATCATGGTCCTAGTTTCTCCAACAATGAAATGGGTCGTATTGAGAACATGTATAAGCAAATAATGGAGAAAAATGCCAATTCTGATGCCCAACTTGCTTCACACAACACATCAATCAGTAACTTAGAAGTGCAAATGGGTCAAATCTCTCAAGATTTAAATTTTTGTTCTAAGAGGGCACTACCAAGTGATACGGTGGGAACACTACGGGGAATGCCATGGTCGTTACTACAAGAAGTGGAAGAGGTGGGAATGCACCTACCTCAAGTCAAAGGCATCTTGTGGATGATGAGCAAGTGGTAGAAGAAGAGAAGATCCTGAACAATGTTGTGCAAGAAAATGATGAAGTGCTAATTGATATTGATGACACGGCGGAAGAGACTCAAGAGGATGTGAACCCATCTAGGGATCATGTGATTGACATACCGAAAACGGTAGTGCAAAAATCTAAGGTACCATTGCCTAAGCCACCTCATCCCTATCATCAAAGGCTTTCCAAGAAAAATGGTTAGAATCAATTCAAGAAGTTCATTGATATGATGAAGAGTCTCTCTATAAATGTGACATTAGTTGAAGCCTTGGAGAAAATGCCCAGATATGCAAAGTTTATGAAGGACTTGGTGACAAAGAAAAGATCGATGAATTTTGAAACTATCAATGTCACTCACCAAGTGAATGCAATTGTGCATTCGATGCCTCCTAAGTTGGAAGATCCTGGTGCTTTTACAATTCCTTGTACCATTGGAAGTGACGAGTTTGCAAAAGCTCTTTGTGATCTTGGGGTGAGTGTCAACTTGATGCCCTATTCGGTTTTCAATATATTGGGAATTGGGTAACCAAGACCCACATCTATAAGATTACAAATGGCCGATCGTACAATGAAGAGACCGTTGGGGGTGATTGAGGATGTATTGGTTCGAGTTGACATGTTCATTCTCCTGACGGATTTTGTTACTCTTGATTGTGAAGTGGACTATGAGGTGCTTATTATTCTTGGTAAACCTTTCCTTACTAAGGGAAAGGCTCTTGTTGATGTAGAAGCTGGTGAACTCACTTTTCGGGTGGGTGATGTCGCCCAAACTCACACCACAGGGAGTCGGGGTCGATTCCACAAGGAGCTTGATGTGGGATTAGGTATATACCTAATGTGAATATATGACGTGCCAGATATTACACTTCCATATTTTTAATTGTTTTTTCTACTTCTACTTTTGCGCTAATTCTTGTAATTGTAAAGCTAAGAGACAATGTTTTTGGTTTTGGTTGTTTTTCAAGTTATAAAAGATCTAGGGTTGCGACTTCCTCCTAGTTGGTTACCTAACGGATTTAGAGATTTAGGGCATGTTTGGTTGATCGGGATACAATATAGCAATCACACACAATTACTCATTTTATATCTCTCAGTAGTTTGAGTGATTTTTCCCAATTTGGCTTTCTCAAGTCCAAATGGGTATCTCACGAAACAAGTGATAAATGCTCAAGTCGGGTCTTACTATCTCTAGTTTCGACCCTTTAATTGTGGCTATCAATGTCATAAGTTTACACCAATTTCTTGTTAGCCAAGTTTTTGTAGACTTAGTCTCAATTTCTCAAGCATAGACTAAGTCAATTAGGCATGAATCAATGTTTGCAACCATCAATTCTCAAATTCAAGAAAGAACTAGGCTAAATATCATATACCCAATCATAAATAAGCCCGAAATCAATCACCCATTAAGTACACATACTAGGGTTGGGTCACAACCCTAGCTAAAGGTTTAGCTACTCATGGAAAATGAGGAAATTAAAGAAGAAACTAAGATAAAATGCATAATAATTGATTAAGGAAAGAAAATCTAATGTTTAAATGATAAACTAGTACAAAGTTACCCAATACAGTAAATAAAAACGGCTCTAAGTATTTAGGTACACCAAACTTTACCTACAAATGATAAAAAGATCTATTTATACCCAGTTAAAAATATCTGACAAAATTACCCCTGCGAAGGTTGTGCGACCGCACAATTTTGTATGCGGTCTGCACTTTAAGACTGACTGGTCAGGTTGGCTTTCTAGGGTCGCATGAAAGTGAGATGCGACCGCACTTCCTCTAATTATGCGGACCGCACATTTCTGAGTGCGGCCGCACTCTTACTTTTGGACTGGATCTGGGATTCATTCTGCGGACCGCACATTTATGAGTGCGGCCCTATTTTGGCATCCTGCGGCCGCACAATAATATTGTGGTCCGCACATCTTCAAGCTCCCAAACTACAAGTCTCTGAATCTAGTCTTATGCGGCCGCACAATAATTGTGCGGTCCGCACTCTGTGAAGAAATTCTATCAGTGCATCTTCATAGTTTGCGGCCGCACACAGTATTGTGCGGTCCGCACTGCAGCCCTTTTTTCCTTGTTTTGGTTCTTGTCCAATTTTACTCCTTTTTGAGTTGATTTTCACTTCTTTGTCTCGTTTCCCAATATTCCTTCAAGAAAGCATATTTCATTAGTTCTCGGGAATACCTTAAAGCATTTTTTAGCTAAAATGTAAGTAAAAGAGAGAAAATAAGCGGTCAAAATCCCTACTTATCAACTCCCCCAAACTTAAGCTTTTGCTTGTCCTCAAGCAATTAAGGCAATTTCCTACCTCCACTAGAAAAGGGCTATTTCAGCTGGCCTAAGTTGAATCAAACACAAATCAATTGGGACTAACAATTATCCACACACTCATGAATCGTTAACAAGCCTATGATTTGAATGTTAAAGCACAAATGGTTCTAATGTTATGTTTGAGCATCAAGGGTTGACTTTGTTCATCAAGGAAGCTCGTACTTTCATGCAGGTCACTGTGGATCCCAAACTCCTACTCATATACTCTCAGGAAGCTCATCTCACTCACGAATGAAGAATTCAATTCAATGACCCGAGAAAGATTCACTCATCACTCTCAAAAGAATGTCACAAGCCCGACTCTAAGTAACATATGCTTGCCCCTCATGTAGATCACCACTAATGTAAGTCTGCTCAGCTTGAAATCACTTAGGGCTTTTTGGCATGTAATGAAGGCTTTTGGACTAAGGAGAGAAATTTCGGAATGGAATTGGTTCATCTTTCCTTTAGCACTTCATATTCTCTTTTTGGCTCTTACTTTGCTGACACTTTGAGTCATTTTCTTTTCCCTTGGGAGGATTACAGAAATTTGACATCACTCTTTCTTTGTCATGCTATTCATACTTTCCTTCTTTGTTTTCTCCATACTTTGAACTTTTTCTATCTTTTGCATCTTTTCAACCCTTTCACATTATTCACTTTCTTTTTGTGTTTTTCTTTTGTTCTTCCTTTCTTTTTCTTTGCCTTTCCTCTTCTTCATTTCTTTTCTCTTTTTGTGCCTTGAGACCATCTTTAAACTCCTCGTTTCTCCCCCAAACTTATGTTTTTGCCATTTGAATCACATGAGTGCTAAAGAAAGTTCGAGTGCCAAGAGAGAGTCACTATAAAACGTGTAAAGGCTTGTAATGTGGTTATCGAATAAAACGGCTTTAGGCTCAAAAGGGTTTACCAAGGATGATATCATTGGTGGGCCATGGACGGTTTCGAAACGGATCAAGGAAAGCCTACAATCACTTCTCAAGCGAGGCTAACTTAGAATTTCGCCTAGAAACACATTCGGGGTAAGTTTTAGACCACTCGCACAGGTACTTGGACTTGTAGCAAAATACCTCACCTATCACACAACCGGATTGTCAAAGAGAATAGAGTCCCCGCCCACAACAATCGCGTTCAAGATTGAAAATCGCTAATGGTTCAACTAAACCACCTGATGATTGCCTAAGTCAACACAAGAGTCACAATGTCACTAACTAGGGCTATTTCTTTACAAAAACTTATTTTTAATCATAAGCGCGTAGTTAAGTGTATTGGTACCAAGTGAAGCATGCTTGACCCTTATTTATTCATTAATACTACTTGTTTCTACCTAATCATCAAAAACTGACTCGATCCCTTAAGAAGGTTGTCACGCCATCCATCGTTGGGAAGAGTCATCCGGTTCACACAAGACCCACCTTTGAAAAGAACCGTAGCATTAAGAAAACCAAAGGCTTATTGTTCACCAAAAAATAAAAAGAAGCTAACAAATCAAAAAGAAGCTAATAAAGTAACTAAGAAGTTATACTATTAAGAAAACAAAATGAAGAAGCTATGAAATAAACTACTAAAAGTAAGGCAAGTGAATATACAAACCGAGGGAAATAGAATATATACAAGAGGGATGAATATATACATAATAAGGGGGGAAATAAAAATAAAATAAAAAGATTATTAAAGTTATTACAGACCCAAAAGTAATCAAATGTCATCAAAATGTCATCATAGTCATCCAAAATGAACCAAAATAGGCCACCCCCCAGAATAAGAACAAGAATTGTCCTCAATGCTTAGCAATATCAAAACAAAAGAGGGTAGAGAGTAAAGAAAACTCCTGATGTGGTATCAAGGTCACTGGCAGCATCACCACCCTCAGTTTTCTCCAATTGTATCTCATCATCATCGGGCTGAGGGACAAAAGGGTTGGTGAGAATCTGAAGCATCTCCTCAGCAGTGGGGGCAGTGAGATCTGGCTCGTCAGACTGGCCAGTTGGTGCCTCTGTTGATGGTGCTGTTGGGTCAACTGGTACTGAAGGATCTGTCTCCATCAGTAGGTCAAAGGGCAAATCACCTGCTGCTGCTATCTTCGTCACCTCCTTTCTAAAACTCTCCACTACTTTCTTTGAAGCCTGGGATTTCCTCATCTTCTTCACCTGCATGGTAAACTCCTCAATAGCACCCACGTGAGTCACAAGTGTATCCATAATAGTCTTCAGGTTGTCCAGAATCTTTTGTAATGTTTCCTCCACTGACGGAGGGACCTGTGGTGTTGCTGGGGTAGAGGATTGTGCTGCAACAGTACTAAATATGTCAGATAGCTTAGAAGTGGTTGTCTGCATCCAGTTGTTGAGGCTCGCCAAATTCTGGGAGACTCGCAGCACAGTAAGAAGATAAGTGGATAAGGCTGGCACTGGTACTGCAACTAATGGCGTAGAAGATGAAAGTGGTGGCATGGCGGCTATCTCGGTGGAAGGCCCGGCTGTTGCAGAAGGCATAGGAGTTTAAATGGCTCAGTAGCAACCTCGAAACCCACCACTGATGGCTCGTCATACTAACCAACGGTAGTAGTGACCTTACCCTTAAACTTTGGGTTATCAGTACCCTGCAAGTGGTACCATGAGAAAGGCTTCTTGGCCTTTACTTTTGTGTCATATGGCCTCGGCTCCACCTTGGCATCATTGAAATACTCTGTGAGGGTGTTTGGATAAGGGTAGGACTTTTCACTTTTTCAGACCGCCAATGTGATATTGGTTGACATGATGGCACCCACATTGATCGGGTACCCCACCATAATAGAAGCCACCAGAACTGCTCGGGGAAGTGGGCGGTTGTTCTCATTCAAACTCGGATCAATCCGGCTACACACAAAGGTTTGCCACCCTCTAGCTTCAAAATTGAGGGTGGCCCAGAGGATAGGAACTCCTTTTGTAATCCATGGTGGTGATGGTCCTCGGGCGACCAAAATCTCAGCTAGCCAAGGGCGAGCTGCATCACCCAAAGACAACTTCTCTAGGTACTGGACTGCCTTCACTTCTTCAAATCCCACATAAGTGTTCAAAGAGCATGTGTCGAAGCGGACTTTCAAACTCCCTAACCAAGTGCTCATTTGCATTGATGACACTGTGGGTGAACCACTTCCATCCTTTGCGCTCCCGAAACTGTCTAAGGATATTTCACCCGGTGACCATTGCCTCTAAACACTTCATCATTCTTGTTATTCAAGTTTAATGCACCAAAAGGTGTCACATGCACAACCTCAAATGGACCACTCCACTTGGACTTCAACTTTCCTGAAAATATCCGCAATCGAAAATTGAACAATAGCACAAGATCGCCTTCATTGAACTCCTTGTTCCGGATGTACTTGTCATGAATGTACTTCATCTTGTCCTTGTATGAGGATGAACTTGAATATGCATGGAACAGGAATTCATCAAGCTCATTCAATTGTGCCACCCTTAAGTTGTTGGCGACATCCCATTCAAGATTAAGCTTCTTCAATGCCCACACAACCTTGTGCTCAAGTTCCACCGGTAGGTGACAAGCTTTCCCGAACCTTAACCAATGTGGATACATACCAATCAGTGTTTTGTAAGCCATCCTATAAGCCCAAAAAGCATCATCATTTCCTTTGACCAATCCGTCCGGTTGGCATTCACGGTCTTTGACAAAATACTCTTGATCTCCCGGTTGGAAACTTCAACTTGCCCGCTTGCTTGAGGATGATAGGGGGTCGACACTTTGTGAGTAACACCATACTTTGTTAGTAAGGTATCAAAAGCTTTGTTGCAAAAGTGCGATCCCCCATCACTAATAATGACCCTTGGAGCACCAAACCTTGTGAAGATGTTCTTTTTCAAAAATGCCACCACACTCCTAGCTTCATTGTTGGGAAAAGCCACGACTTCAACCCACTTTGACACATAGTCCACAGCTACCAATATGTAAGTGTTCCCACAAGAGCTCACAAAAGGACTCATGAAATCAATGCCCCACACATCAAAAATGTCAATCTCCAAGATGGTGGTGAGGGGCATCTCAGTTTTCTTAGAAATTCCACTAGCCCTTTGACATTCATCACAACGCTTGACGAGATTGCTAACGTCCTTGTAAAGAGTAGGCCAATAGAATCCATAACTCAACACTTTTATTGTCGTTCTAGCTCCACCATGGTGACCACCATATGGCGAAGAGTGGCAAGCCTCAAGAATTTCCATTTGTTACTCCTCCGGTACATATCGTCGAATCACACCATATGTACAAATTCGGAAGAGATAAGGCTCATCCCAATAATAGTCAAGGCAATCTCGTTTGAGCTTCTTCCTTTGGTTTGAAGAGAACTCATTCGGTACAATGCCACTCACAAGATAATTGGCTAAGTTGGCGAACCATGGCATCCCGGTCATAGAAATGGATAGGAGTTGATCGTCGGGAAATGAATCATTTATCTCAAGGTCATCGTGTGGCCTCCCCTCCTCCTCCAAACGAGACAAGCGGTCCGCCACTTGGTTTTCACTACCTTTGCGGTCTTGAATCTCTAGATCAAACTCTTGCAAAAGAAGCACCCACTGCATTAGTCTTGCTTTAGAATCTTTCTTGCTCATCAAATATCAAAGCGCCACATTTTCGGTGTGAACAATCACCTTTGTACCCATCAAGTACGGGCGAAACTTATCCATAGCAAAAATAATAGCAAAGAGCTCTTTTGCGGTCACTGTGTAGTTGACTTGGGCATTATTCATGGTCTTACTAGCATAGTAGATCGGATGGAAGATTTTGTTGATACGTTGCCCTAACACCGCTCCAACCGCCACATCACTTGCATCACACATGAGCTCAAAAGGTAAGCTCTAATCCGGTGCGGTGATAATAGGAGTAGTAGTCAACTTAAACTTGAGCAATTCGAATGTCTTCATACAATATTCATTGAAATAGAACTTGGAATCCTTCTCCAAAGGTTTGCACAAGGGGTTTACCACCTTAGAAAATTCCTTGATGAATTGGCGATAGAACCCCTCATGACCCAAAAAGCTCCTCACTCCCTTCACGGATGTAGGGGGTGGAGTTTGGATATCACCTCAATTTTGGCCTTATCGACCTCAATACCATGCTTTGAAATTTTGTGGCCGAGGACTATGCCTTCCTCGACCATGAAGTGACATTTCTACCAATTCAAAATCAAGTTTGTTTCCTCACATCTTGACAATACCTTGTCTAAGTTGCCCAAGCACTCATCAAAAGAATTCCCCACTACGGAAAAGTCATCCATGAAGACCTCAAGAAAATCCTCCACCATATCGGTGAAGATGGCCATCATACACCGTTGAAAAGTTACCGGTGCATTGCATAACCCAAATGACATCCGCGAGAATGCAAAAGTACCATAGGGACAAGTGAAAGTAGTCTTCTCTCAGGAGCAATAAGAATTTGATTGTAACCGGAGTATCCATCAAGGCCAACCTATCAAGCATTTGATCAAGAAATGAAAGTGGAAAATGATCTTTCGGAGTGACTTTATTGAGCTTCCTATGGTCCATGCAAACCCTCCACCTAGTGACCGTCCTTGTGGGGATCAACTCATTCTTGTCATTCGTTACCACAGTCGTGCCCCCTTTCTTTGGGACACATTGCACCGGAGAGGTCCACTAGCTATCGGAAATGGGGTAAACAACCCCAGCATCCAACCATTTAATGATCTCCTTCTTCACTACCTCTTTCATTACTTCATTTAATCTTCTTTGATTAAACGGAGGGTTTGGCATCTTCCTCCAAAATAATCTTGTGCATGCAAAAGGCGGGGCTTATACCCCGAATATCCGTCAATGCCATCCTATAGATTTCTTCCTCTTTTGGAGCACCGCCAAAGCAGAATCTACCTGTACGTTAGTCAAGCAAGAGGAAATAATAACATGTAAAGTAGAACATGGGCCAAGAAACTCATTCATGAGATGTGAAGGCAAAGGCTTTAACTCAAAAGTGGGAGGCTCCTCGATTGAGGGATTTATTGGAGGAGTCTTCCGGTTCTCAATATCTAAGGACAATTTTCAAGGTTTATAGGTGTACGACCCCATTCCTTGAAAAACATTTACACATTCCACAAAGCCTTCCTTCTTATCATCATCATGATTAAGCAATACGGCTTCCAAGGTATCATCAACATTCATCACGGCACTAGCATCATCAACAATCACTTCAGTCACTAAATTCACAAACGAACAAACTTCATTGTTATTCGGTTGTCTCATAGATTTGCATACATGGAAAACCACATTTTCATCGCCCACCCGGAAGGTGAGCTCATCGGCTTCCACATTAACAAGAGCCTTCCCTGTTGAAAGGAAAGGTCTACCCAAGATAATAGGCACCTCATAGTCAACCTCACAATCAAAAATCACAAAATCGGCCGAAAGGATGAACTTATCAACACAAACCAACACATCATCAATAATACCCAATGGTCTCTTCATAGTCCGATCCGCAATTTGCAACCTCATAAATGTGGGTCTTGGTTTCCCAATTCCTAAAGTTTTGAACACCGAGTAGGGCATCAAGTTGATACTTGCCCCTAAATCATATAGAGCTTTGTCAAAGTCGGTGCTCCCAATAGTTCAAGGGATTGTGAAAGCATTGGGATCTTCCAATTTCAGAGCCATTGATTGCACAATAGCACTCACTTGATGTGTCATCTTGATAATCTCACAATTAATTGATCTTTTCTTTGTCACCAAACCTTTCATGAACTTTGCATAACCGGGCATTTGTTCCAACGCCTCAACCAATGGCACATTAATGGATAAGCTCTTCATCATGTCATTAAACTTCTTGAATTGGTTCTCACAATTTTGCTTGGCGAGCCTTTGAGGGTATGGAGGAGGAGGCCTTGGAATTGGTGCCTTGGCCTTTGGCACTACCGGTTCCGGTATGTCAATCACGTGCTCCCTAGACGAGTTTACTTCTTCTTGGGTCTCCTCCACACTTTTGTCACTATAAATCCTCACTTCGTCATTAGCTTGAACCACATTGCTCAGAGCCTCATCTTCTTGAACCAACACATCATCATTCACAATTCTTCTTTGAGTTAAGGTGGTTGCATCTCCACCTCTTCCACTTCTTGTGGTTACGGCCATGGCATGTCCTGTGTTTTTCCCGCCCTTCGGGTTCACCATCGTATCACTAGGTAGTGCCCCATTAGGACGAGTGTTTAAAGCTTGCGAGATTTGCCCTAATTGAACTTCCAAATTGCGGATTGAAGTGTTGTGGGAGGATAATTGAGCATCGGAATCGGCATTTTTCTCAATCATTTGTTTGAACATATTTTCAATATGTCCCATTTCATTGTTGGAAGAACTAGGACCTTGATACGGATAAGGAGGCGGTTTTCTTGGTTGTTGATATATCGGGGGCCTTTGAAAGCCCGACCCCCGATTCCCTTAGTTATTATTATTCCAACCCCCTTGGTTGTTGACATCCCAATTGCCTTGATTATTGACTCCCCAATTGCCTTGGTTACCTTGATTATTCCAAGTGCCTTGATTATTGTTATTCCCCCAATTACCTTGATTGTTGTTACCACCACTCCAATTGCCTTGGTGGCTTTGATTATTCCAACTGCCTTGATTATTTTTATTCCCCCAATTACCTTGATTGTTGTTACCACCACTCCAATTGCCTTGGTGGCTTTGATTGTTCCAATTTTCTGGATTTTCTTGTGATCGCCATTGTTGTTGATATTCGCCATGAGCATAATTTATTTGGCCTTGATAATTGTTGACATATTGCACTTCTTCTTCTTTCTTATTGTACGATTCACCTTGGTCGTACCCACTATCATCTTGCACAAATTGTTCCGGACGGTTTTGCACTTGTTGACCTTTTTGTCATCTCTTGTTCATTATCATATTCACACCATCCATCACATTCACTTGCTTCGGCCCTTGAACTTTTTGAAGCTGAACTTTAGCCAATTGATTCATTGTGGTCGTCAACTCGGCAATAGCTTGCCCATGATCATGTAGTTCTTTGTGTAGGTAAATGACATTTTGGTCACCTTGAGGAACATTGGCTCTACTTTTCCATGCTGATGAGGTATCCGTCATTTCATCCAAGATTTCACACGCTTCGGCATATGGCGTGGTCATGAAGTTCCCACCGGCGAGTTGATTTACCACACATTAATTTGTCGTATTGATCCCCCTGTAGAAGGTTTGTTGGATCATGGCCTCAGTCATATCATTATTCGGGCACTCTTTAACCATGGTACGATATCTTTCCCAAATCTCGTGCAAGGGCTCATTAGGTTCTTTCTTGAATGCTAGAATCTCATCTCCGGAGAAAAGAATTTGGCAATGAATATTTCCGCCAACTCATCCCATGTATGGATGTAATGATTGAGCAATCTCTCAAACCAGTCGAATGCCTTTCCCCGTAGAGAAAAGAGAAATAGCCTCAACCGCAGCACATCCTCGGAAACATTGGTTTGTTTGCTCCCCCAACAAGTATCCACGAACCCTTTGAGATGCTTGTAAGCATTTTGACTCGGAGCCCCGGTGAAAAATCCCCGTTGCTCAAGAAGTGTAAGTATCACATTGGTGATTTGGAAGTTGCCCGCCTTAATGCGGGGCGGGACTATGGCACTTGCATAACCCTCGTTCGGCAACACCCGATGTGCAGCCACTTTGGTGGAGGTGGGGGAGGATTGGGGATGTCGGCCTCGCCTATTTGCTTGAGGTTCGGGATGAATCTCATCACCTTGATCATCGTCCACTTCCTCCCCCAATGTCAAATTCCCGAGAGGCTCATTGTTGAGAGCCAGTTTTGTACCTATAATCAATTCAAAAACAAAATTAGTGACTCGGAAGGAAAAAGAAGACAAATCACACACAAATCTAGATATATAGCTAAATCTATTTAGCGCTTCGGCAACGACTTCAAAAATTAGGTATATACCCAACGCGAGTCGGGGTCGATTCCACAGGGAGCTTGATGTGGGATTAGGTATATACCTAGTGTGAATGTATGACGTGCCTAAGATTAGACTTCCACATTTTCAATTGTTGTTTCTACTTCTACTTTTACGCTAATGCTTGTAATTTTAAAGCTAAGAGACAATGTTTTTGGTTTTGGTTGTTTTTGAACTTATAAAAGATCTAGGGTTGCGACTTCCGTCTAGTTGGTTACCTAATGGATTTAGAGATTTAAGGCATATTTGGTTGATCGGGATACAATATAGAAATCACACGCAATTACTCACTCTATACCTCTTGGTAGTTTGAGTGATTTTGCCCAATTTGGCTTTCTCAAGTCCAAATGGGTATCTCACGAAACAAGTGATAAATGCTCAAGTCGGGTCTTACTATATCTAGATTCGACCCTTTAATTGGGGCTATCAATTTCTTAAGTTCATCCCAATTTCTTGTTAGCCAAGTTTTCGTAGACTTAGTGTCACTTTCTCAAGCATAGACTAAGTCAATTAGGCATGAATCAATGTTTGCAACTATCAATTCTCAAATTCAAGCAAGAACTAGGATAAATATTATATACCCAATTATAAATAAGCCCCAAATCAGTCACCCATTAAGTACACATACTAGGGTTGGGTCACAACAGATTTAGCTATTCATGGAAAATGAAGAAATTAAAGAAGAAACTAAGATAAAATGCATAATAATTGATTAAGGAAAGAAAATCTAATATTTAAATTCTAAACTAGTACAAAGTTACCCAATACAGTAAATAAACGACTCTAAGTGTTCAGGTGCACCAAACTTTACCTAAAAATGACAAAAAGATCTATTTATACCCAGCTGAAAATATCTGACAAAATTGTCCCTGCAAAAGTTGTGAGACTGACTGGTCAGGTTGGATTTCTGCGGTCGCATAAAAGTGAGATGCGGCCGCACTTCCTCTAATTGTGCGGACAACACATTTCTGAGTGCGATCGCACTCTTGCTTTTGGACTGGATCTGGGCTTCATTCTGCGGACCGCACATTTATGAGTGCGGTCGCACAATAATTGTGCGGTCCACACTCTGTGAAGAAATTCTATCAGTGCATCTTCAGAGTTTGCGGTCCACACTCTGTGAAGAAATTCTAACAGTGCCCTTTTTTGCCTTGTTTTGGTTCTTGTCCAATTTTACTCCTTTTTGAGTTAATTTTCAACTCTTTGGCTCGTTTCCCAATATTCTTGCAAGAAAGCACATTTTATAAGTTCTCGAAAATACCTTTAAGCATTTTTGAGCTAAAACGTAAGTAAATGAGAGCAAATAAGCGGTCAAATCGCTACTTATCAGTGGGTGATGAAAAGGTGGTGTTCCACGTGTGCAAATCTATGAGGCAACTGAATAGCAATGAAGTGTGTTCGTTTATGGACTTGGTGACCAATGTAATTATTGATGATACAAGTGCCACGATTAATGTGGGTGACATGTTGGAGGCCGTTTTGCTTAATTTTAATGATGATGAAATGGATGGTTTCATGGAACATTGTTAATTCTTTGCAAGGGATGGGGTCATACAATTATGCACCTCGGAAACTTTCCTTGGATCTTGAGAATAGGAAAACTCCTCCTACAAAGCCTTCAATTGAAGAGCCTCATATCTTGGAGTTGAAGCCATTACCTCCACATCTTAGGTATGAATTCCTTGGCCCTTGCTCTATTTTACAGGTTATTCTTTCCTCTTGTTTGACTAACGTGCAGGTTGACTCTACATTGGTGGTGCTCCACAAGAGGAAGAAAGCTATTGGGTGGACTTTGGTGGATATTCGGGGAATAAGCCCTGCATTTTGCATGCACAAGATTTATTTGGAGGAAGATGCCAAACCTTCCATTGAACATCAAAGGAGACTTAATGAAGACATGCAAGAGGTGATCAAAAAGGAGATCATAAAGTGGTTAGATGTCGGGGCTGTCTACCCAATTTCTGACAGTACGTGAATTTCTCTGATGCAATGTGTTCCGAAGAAGGGGGCATAATTGTGGTCACCAATGATAAAAACGAGTTGATTCCAATAAGAACGGTGACTGGATGGAGAGTGTGTATGGACTATCGGAAGAAAATAAAGTCACAAGGAAATACCATTTCGCACTACCCTTTCTTGACTAAATGCTTGATAGGTTGGTCGATCGGGCGTTCTATTGCTTTCTAGATAGATATTCGGGCTACAATCAAATCCTTATTACCCCGGAAGATCAAGAGAAAACAACTTTCACTTGTCCCTATTGCACTTTTGCTTTCAAGCGGATTCCATTTAGCTTATGCAATGCACCAGCAACTCTTTAACGGTGTATGATGGCGATCTTTACAGATATGGTAGAGGACTACCTAGAAGTCTTCATGGATGACTTTTCGGTAGTTGCATATTTTAATGAATTAGATGAATTCTGGTACCATGCATATGCAAGTTCGTCCTTGTACAAGGAAAGAATGAAGTACCTTCATGACAAATACATTCAAATTAAGGAGTTCAAGGTGGGCGATCTTGTTATGTTGTTCAACTCACAATTAAAGATGTTTCCCGGAAAGCTGAAATCCAAATATAGTGGTCCCTTTGAAATTGTGGGTGTGACACCTTTTGGTGCATTGGACTTGAAGAACAAAAATGATGAGGTATTCCGAGTCAATTATCACCGGGTGAAGCATTATTTGGGACAAGATGATGATGGCCACGTGATGGCAATGATTCATTTGAAGTGATGGTAATCTGAGTCGTGCCACGACGTTAAATCAGGCACTTCTTGGGAGGCAACCCATGTTTCTTTTTCTTTTTTTTCTTTTCTTCTTCTTTAGATAGGTCTTATTTTGTGCTAACTCGATTTGAAGTGTGTTGCAGGAAGGTGTGTGCTTTACAGGAACTGTGTTTAGAAAAATAGGCTAAGTATGGAAAAAGTGCGGACCGCACAATTTTGGACACTACAACATAAGGCAAATGCGGCCACACAATTCCTGTGCGGACCGCACAACTTGAGATGGAAAAATGCAAACTCTCTGAAGTTTGTTTGTCAGAGAAAAAGCTAAAGTGCGTTCGCACAGCAAATTCTGCGGTCCGCACCAAAATCTACGTCCGCACAGCTAAATCTGTGGACCGTAGATCATCAAAAGGAAGTGGAACACCAGGTAACAGAGTGCGGACCGCAGAAGGAAATCTACGGCCGCACTCGTCTCTTGATTCCTTAGCCAGACCCACTGTGTATAAATAGTAACCCTAAGGCTACTGTTGAAACCTTCCATTCTCTGAGAAATCAAAGGGGCTAAAATTTTGCACACATATGATTCAATCATCTACCACCTAATTACGCATTTGTGATCATTCCTTCGCACCACTTCATCACTGTTATGTTCAAATCATTTCTAGGATTCTTCAATTTTCTTAATTTAATTTACAATTTGTTAGTTAGTTTAGACCATTTTTCAATTTTATATCCACGTGGGGTTTAAATTGTGTGGGATAACTCTTACTTACTTTTTGGGGTGTGGGTAATTTGATTATCATATTTAATTGCTATCACCATGTCCGATTTGTGCATAAATCAAAAACCTGCAGGACTCTGCTCGATGGAATTTTGAAATGTGCGGTCCGCAGAAGTATAAATTAGGGCAGTTGATGAGGCAAGATTGTGCAGATCGCACTTAAAATTGTGCGAACCGCAGTAATTTCATCGCGTCCGCAAAAAAGTGTGTGCGACCGCTGATCAGGCCAATCTCTGTCATCAGAGAGTTGGCACTTTTGGAAAGTTTCATGTTCGACTGCACTTGCAATTGTGCGGACCGCACTTCAATTCTTCGGTCGCACTCAAAATTATGCGGACCGCAGTTTCAGACCAGCGGCCGCACTTGCAATTGTGCGGTCCGCATTTCCCCACCCTGCAACATGTTTTGTTCTGTGACTTTCTATTTATCTGCAATTGAATTAGAACTGACTCATGCTGCTGTTTGTTGCAGAAAATAGTTATATCACGTGGTCGTGGTGATACATCAAAGGGGAGGGGTGAACCTTCCAGAGGCAGAGGCAAAAGGAATTTACCCCTCGCCCTCCAAAGAGTAATTATTAAGAAAGCCGCAGCAGGCCGAGGAAGATAACTTGAGCCCTCCGAATCTAGTTCATATGCCCCGTCTAGGGAAGCTTCGGAGGGCGACTCAGTGCAAGAGCAGCCTGCTACGCAATCACAGCCACAGTAGCCTCAGGGCAGATACCAACTTAGAAACGAGCCTACCTCCTTCGAGAGCACTTACGAGGGTTCGGAAGGTGATAGTCAGGCTTTAGAGCCCTCTTCCACACATTCCCCCGATGCACCTGCTACTACAGTGGATGTTAATGATATTCCAGATGATGGCCAAGGGAGTGATACTAGAGTTGTCGGTCTTGAGAGGTCGAAGAAGAAAGAGATTTGGGAAGATAGGTTTTCCAGTCTAGCTGCTTTCACAAGCTTCCGAGAGTGGTAACCAAAGAGATCGCTCACTCTTGAGCGTCAATTCATGATAAAAGACCTTGACAAATACAACCTGGCAGTGTTGAGACAGTTTCGGTAGCGGAAGAAATGGATGTGGTTCACTAAAAGTGTGGTAGATGCCAGGAAATACCTGGTCCGGGAATTTTATGCCAATGTGGTGCATATAAAAAAAGGGACCAAGGTAACAAAAGTGAGAAATCTAAAGGTGCGATTCGATCAGAGCACCCTGAACATGTATTTAAGGTTTGAGGATATGAAGCCTGTGCAATACTTGGAAAAGTTAGCACTGGGAGATGCAGTTCGACCATGGCTAGCTGAGATTCTTGCAGCTCCGGGGCCGCCTCCATCATGGATCACAGCAGGGGTTCCCATTCAGAGGAACACCCTAAATTTTGAGGCAAAGGGATAGCAAACATTCGTGTGTAGCAGACCAAACCCGTGCCAAAATGAAACAAATCTTCCAATTCAGCGGGAAGTGCAAGTCGTTTCTATCATGGCCGTGTACCCAATCAATGTGGGTGTCGTGATGTCGGCTAATATGTCTGTGGTTGCCAGGAAAGGTGACACCTTATACCTGTATCCCAACACTATCACTGAGTACCTTACGGATGCGGGTGTGGACCCGAGGGATTTTGATACCAAGGTGCGGGTGAAGAAGCCCTTCTCGTGGTATTCTTTGATGGGTGGAGGAAACCCAAAGAAAAAGGGTCAACCCTATACTACTGCAAGACAGTCTGATGATCCCGTCGGGGTAGCTGCTGAGACAGTTGACATGCCATCTACTTCAACATAGCCTGCTGATGGTGCAGCAGTTATGCCTCCACCTCCTTCTTCAGTTCCCTCAGCATCTTTGCCGTCCACAAAGGTTTTGAAGCCGGTACCCATTCCCTCCTATCCACTATCTACACTGCGAGTCTCCCAAACACTAGAAAGCCTCAACAATTGGATGCAGACAGCCACTGCAAAGCTGTCTGACATATCCAGTGTTGTTGCAGCACAGTCATCACCTTCGGCACCCCAAATTCCTCCGACAGTGGAGGATACATTGAAGAAGATCTTGGAAAACCAGACCACCATCATGAACACCTTGGTAGCACATGGAGCAATGATTGATGAGCTGGGGAAGAAGGTAAAGAAAATGAAAAAGTCTCAGGCGTCCAAGAAATCAGTTGACAGACTAAGGAGAGAGGTGTCTAAGATAGCAGGAGCCTGTGATCTTTCATTTGATATGCTCGTGGGGTCATACCCACCAGATCCAGCGGCACCATCAGCTCCATTGGCACCAGCTGGCCAATCTGAGAAGCCAGACCTGGCTGCCAACACTACTGAGGCAGTGCGCCAGATGCTCGCCAACCCAGTTACTCCCAGAGCCGATGATGAGATCCAGTTAGAGGAAACTGAGGGCGGTGACACTGATATGGACACGGAGATGTCCAAGGCCACATAGGGAGTCTTTTTCACTCTTACCCTTCTTTATTCTTGTTTTGATTAAGCATTGGGGACAATGCTTATTTTTATTCGGGGGTGGGGTTATTTGATTTGCTATTTGGATGACTTTTAGACATTTGGTTTGTAATAACTGACAATATTTTCTTCTTTCTCTTCTTTCTGTATATATATTCTCTCTGTTCTCTCTTGATGTATATATTCTCTCTTTTCCTCTCTCATTACGTATATTCGTTAGCTTATTTATTTTGTTTTCTTATTAGTCTATGTTTAATCTAATAGCTTCTTTTTAATTTTGTAGCTTCTTTATATTTTAGTGAACAATAAGCCTTTGGTTTTCTTAATGCCATTGTTCTTTCCAAAGATCATTTTTGTGTGAACCGGGTGACTCTTCCCAACGATGGATGATGTGACAACCTTTTTAAGGGATTGAGTCCGTTTTTTGGTGTTTAGGTAAGATTAGTAGAAATAATGAATAAAAAGACCTAATTGAGTCAGGATCGAAGAGTAAAACATGCTTAACTTGGTACCAGCACACTTAACTATGTGCTTAAGGTTAAAAACAAGGTTTATGGAAAGATATAGCTCTAGTTAGTGACCTTGTGACTCTTGTGTTGACTTAGGCAATGATCGAGTGGTTTAGTCGAACTATAGTGATTTTCAATCTTGAATATGGTCGTTGTGGGCCCCTGACTCTATCCTCTTTAACAATCCTGATGCGTGAGAGGTGAGATATTTTTTATTCAAGTCCAAGTACCCGTGCGAATGGTCTAGAAATTGCCCCGAATGTGTCTCTAGGCAAAATTTTAAGTTTTGCTTGGCTTGAGAAGTGATTGTAGGCTCTCTTTGACCCGCTTGAAATTTTTCATGGCCCACCAATGTTTTTATCCCTAGTCAACCCATTGGAGCCTAAAACCTTTCTCATTTGATAACCATGTTACAATTATGTCGTGACCCTCTCTTGGCACCCGAGCTTTTCTTAACACTCTGGTGAAACAATTGGCTAAAAACGTAAGTTTGGGGGAGAGATGAGGAGTTTGAAAAAGGTATCAAGGCACAAAAGGAGAAAATATATGAAGATAAGGGAAGTCAAGAAAAATAAAGAAAGAACAAAAAGAAAAATGCAAAAAGAAAGTGAATAAGTTAAAGAGTTGAAGGAATACAAAAAAAAGTAATGATGCAAAGCATGGAGAAAGAAAAGAATGAGAAAATGAATATCATGACCAAGAAAGAGTGATGCTAAGTCTCTCTAATCCCCCTGCGGAAAAGAAAATGCCTCAAAGAGTTGGCAAAGCATAAGCCAAAAAGAGATGGCAAAGCATAAGCCAAAAAGAGAAAATGGAGTGCTTAAGGAAATATGAACACGTTCTATCATAGTATATCCAACCATAGTCCAAAAGCCTTCATTGCATTCCGAAAAAGCCCTATGTGATTTCAAGCTGAGTGAGTTTACATTAGTGGTGATTTACACGAGGGTCAACCTATGGTACTTAAAGTCGTACTTGTGTTATTCTTTTGAAAGAGATGAGCGAACCTTTCACAAATGTTTGAATTGAGTGCGACATTCTTAAGTGAGATATGCAAACGGAGAGTAGAGAGGAAGAGTTTGGGATCAACAATTATCTACATGAAAGAGCGAGCTTCCTTGATAAATGAAGTCAACTCTTGATGCTCAAGTGTCACTTTAGAACTATTTGTGCTTAAAAGTTCAACCCATTGCCTTGTTAAATATTCATAAGTGTTGTGGGTAGTTGTTGGTCCCAATTGATGCATCTTTGATTAGCAGGAATAGCTCTTAACTTGTGGAGGTGGAAATTACCTTATTTACTTGAGGACAAGCAAAAGCTTAAGTTTGGGGGAGTTGATAAATGTGGATCTTGACTACTTATTAGCACATTTTTGCTTTCATTTTAGTCCAAAAGCGTTTAATTGTGTTCCCGAAAACTGATGAAATATGCTTAATTTCACGAATAGTGAAAAATGAGCCCCCGAGATAAAATCCAACTCAAGAAGGAGTGATCTGAACTCAAGGACACAAACAGGCACAGAAGCTCAGAAGTGCGGACCGCAGATTGTGAAGAAACTCCAATCAGAGACAAGTGCAATGTGCGGCCGCAGAACCCGGGCAAGGAGCTAAAGTTCAGAGAACTTACATCTCAAGTTCAACAGATGTGCGGACCGCATAATTATTGTGCGGCCGTAGTCATATTTGTGCGGTCTGCAGAAGATCAATGTGCGGCCACACTCAGAAATGCGCGGACCGCAGAAAGAGAGAAGTGCGGCCGCAGTTTAGAATTATGCGGCCGCAGGTTTACATTCCTATCAAGCTGAAACAAAGTGCGGACCGCACATAGAATTGTGTGGCTACGGAACCTCCGAAAGGGCATTTTTGTCCAAAAATTTTAGCACTATATAAATAGAAGAGTTTCACTTTTTTAGGTCAAGTTTTGGTATCGGCAACTACAGTAGACGTTTTCTTTTACTTTTTTTAGTGGTTTTTGCCATTTTGATTTTTTTGAATATTCATTTCATCATTTTAATTATCACTTCTTCTTTTCTTCCAATTTAAGCATGAGTAGCTAGATTTTCACTAGGGTTGTGATTCAATCCTAGTGTGTAAACTTAATGGGTGTTTGATTTATTGCTTGTTTAGGGTTGGGTGTTGATTATCTAGCCTCGTTCTTGCTTTTATTTGAAGAATTAATGGTTGCAAACATTATTTCATGCCTATTTGACTTGGTCTCTACTTGAGAAAGAGAGACTTAGTCTAGGAAAACTTGGCTAGCAAGAAATTGGGTCAATCGAGAGATTGATATGCCTAATTAAAGGGTTGAACCTAGAGATAGTAAAACCTGACTTGAGCTTATTATCAACTGCTTTGTTCAATACCCATTTGGACTTGAGAAAGCCAAATTGGGCAAAAAACTCTCTCTGACCGAGAGGTATTGAGTGGATACTTGAGTGTTGATAGCTATAATACACCCCGACCAATAAAACAAGCTTTAAAATTTACAACCCATTAGGCGAATACCTAGGTGAAGGTCATAGCCCTAGACCTTTCATATAATTAAAAAAAACAAAAACACTTTCCTAATTTAAATTCTTAGTTTGTAATCTTCATTTAAATTAGACCTAGAAACAACCCAAATTTGTGTGAAAGTGCAATTTGAGATAATTCAAGCACATACACTATAATATATATTCTTAAAACTCATTCATAGCTCCCTGTGAAAAATCGACACCGACTCCTTTTTAGGTATTACTATTGCATCAACCGTTTTTATATCCTCAAATAGAGGAGTGAAATTGGACGATATCACACACCATCTTGTTGTGGTGTGCCAGACATTGTGTGTTGAGAACATATGCCATGCTTCTCAAGGAATTTAGCAAATGGACCAGGGTGTTGTCCAGTTTCGTCATATCTTCCATAATACTCACCACCTCTATCTGACCTGATTATTTTCACCTTTATGTCTAGTTGTCTTTCAACCTCATTAATAAATACCTCTAAGGCATTCACTGCTTGAGATTTTTCATGTAACAAATAGACATATCCATAACGTGAAACGTCATCAATAAAGGTGATAAAATATATTTCCTTACTCGAAGAAGTGACATCAAATGGACCACATATATTGGTGTGTATAATTTCAAGAAGTTGTGTGCTTCTTGTGGCTCCTTTATTTATGTGTTTTGTTTGTTTTTCTTTAATACAATCCACAAAAATATTAAGGTATGTAAATCCAAATGTGGAAGGATTTCATTCTTAACTAACTTTTCCAGTCTTTCTTTGGATATGTGACTTAAACGTTTCTGCCACAAGTAAGCATAATGTTCATTCACCAAACTACGTTTGGTTCCAACATTATGATGCACGGTTAAGAACGTTTCGAAAAACAGATTATCAAGGTTTAATTTGTATAAATTATCACAAATAATTCCAGAATCAATAAAATGATTATTGACGAACCGCAAAACACACAATCAAATTGTGCTCGCTAGTCAAATATAGTATAGTATAATTATCGTCTTCGCATGGATTGGATTTAAACAGTATTCTCGTAGTTCGTAGCTTGATTGCTATCCAGGAGGATCAATAATGGAGATTTATACAATTAAGAATTGAAATTATATAAGAACTTAAACTATTGACTAATGACCATCTCAACAAAGGTAAGCAATGAAGTTATCAATGGGAGAAAATATGGGTTGATAGGATAGGTGCAAGATAATTGTTCGGGATCTAACTCTAGATAATTAACTTCTAATGTTCAAGTGAGTCTCTCGAATTCACTTGATTATCAGTACAATTGTCTAGTAGAAACTCCTCTCTCGATTAAGTCTCAACCTCACAATATGAACCAATTTAAGCTCGGGGAAGATATGCAAGAATTCATAATGGATTGGTCTTTAGGAAAACCTCTTTCGATTATCCTCCTAACTAGGTTTAATCAAGGATAAACTAGACTCTTTAGATTACTTAGAAGAATCTATGAACTCAACCAATAATATAGTGCAAAGATATCACAAGTTATGCCTCTTTCGATTACAAGAATAAGTGAATATTGATGCAACAATTAAATCTTCCAAAAACAATTCAAATACATAAAAATAGAGTTATAATCCACAAACAATCATCAATACACCAAATTCATCAAAACCCAAAAGGAACTACGCCATAGACATGGAGAAGTTCTTCACAAATAAAATAAAAGTAGAGAAAAATATAAATACAATCCAAACCTGGATCTTGAGTGAGGAAGGAATGATGAAATCTTTGTGCTCTTGGTTCTCCCTCTTCTCCTTAGCTTCCCTAGGTCTAAGGTATGTCCAAAGTCCCATAAATGGTGTTTTTCTCGTGTATTTAACTATCCTCCAAATAAACCCCGAACGAAAATACCCTTTTTAGTGGAATTGGGAACATACTCTAAGTATTTTGCACTACCGCGCTGCACCATGCGACGCGCTAGTGGCAATTTCCAGAACGATTTACAAAACATTTTTTGGGCACAATATGCGGCGCGGCAGTGTAAACTTCTTAGAGTAATTCGTTTTTTCCATATTTTGACATTCGAACTTGGTACTCGATCCCGGAAGGCGATCTAGGCTTAATCTATTGGGCTTCTACTCAGACTTCAAAGCTCCAAATAGCTCAAATTTGCTCCGCAATATCTAAATTACTCGAAATCACTCCTACACGACATAAAATACACAATAAGTGTAAAATACTACTAATTAAAGCTCAACATAAGTAAATTAGAGTGCAATAAGCGACTAAAATACGAGATTATAGCCTACCATCAATTATGCTTAAACAAACTGAAACATCCATTGCCAAAATTTTAAAAATATCCAACTTAGACAAGGAAATTAAATTTCTTGAAAGAGAAGGTACATAAAAAGTTTTAAATAAGTCTAAGTGACACCCAATATCTAGGATTAAATGATAAGTCCCGATAGCTTCAACAAGAGCCTTCACTCTATTCCCCATGTACACAAATCTTTCATTCCGATTTATGGTCTGGGTTGTAAGGAATCCCTGCATCGTATGAGAAACATGAACAGTAGATCCAAAGTCAATCCACCAAGTATTAAAAGGAACTTTAGTTAAATTTGATTCGAGACACGTAAAAGCACAAGGCTTACGTTTCTTCTCGAATCATGCCTTACGTGTCAGGCAATCTTTCTGAAAGTGTCCAGTTTTTCACAAAAACGACACTTATCATTCTTGTGTTCCTTCTTACGTACTTGAGAAGAGGACTCGTTGACATTATGTTTCCTTTGTTTAACTTTTTCGTGTTTCTTTCCTTTCTTTCCAGCTCCTTGATGGCCTACGGGGTTAATGGAGTGGGTTCCTTGATTTTTTAGTCTTGTTTTCTCTTGAACCCGCATTCTGTACAGTTCATGCACGTTCCATTTGTCTTTTATGGTGTTGTAGTTCATTTGACAAGAACCATACTCAGATGGTAATGAGTTAAAGATGAATTGAACGAGGAAATTCTCATCCACTTTCATTCCCAAAGACTTAAGTCTTGCTGCTATACTTGTCATTTCAATGACATGCTCATGCATGGTACGTGAACCATCAAATTTTATGGTGGTTAAAGTACCCATTAGTATCCCAGGAAGAGACTTATCAGCAGTTTGGGAGCATTTTTCCACAAGTTTTAGAAGTTCTTTCGCGCTTTCAGTTTTGGGAAGAGTAGTCTTAATGTTGCCCGCAATATTCATTCATATAAACATTAGGCTTAGTCTGTTAGACCTGTCCCAGTGCTTAAAATAAGACATTTCTTCAGCACTACTAGTTTCAGTAATAGCAGTTGGCCTTTCAGTGTAAAGTGCAATATCAAGATCTAAAACTCCGAGATAGAATTTGATCTGTTCACACCAATCTGAGAAGTTGAGTCTGTTAAAGGTCGTAACAGAAGCAGAGTGCGAATGAAGAGCAAGTGCTGCAAATAAAATATGCTCATTCGTTAATGCTTTGAGTTGAAAATTAAATATACTATTAGATTCATAATGATTTATGTATTATTAAAAGTAAATTGATGTCCTCCTTTGGGCAATATATCAAAATACAACTTTAGACATTACGATGCTTAAATATTTTAACTTAATTCGATAATTTTTAATGCGCCAATTAGTAATACTTATTATCATTAGGTATATATAAATAAAATTAATAGCACATTCAGATTATCGACTTAATGTTCAATTATTACAAGAACAAACAATCAACCTTTGGGCAATCCATAAATATCTTATAACCAAGAACTCCAATTTACCCATAAAGGAATATCTAGTATGTCGTTTATAAGCATCACAATTTATGGGTAACTGAGTATAGATTCAATCGTTATTTGGAATTAAGTATTCATAAAGATTCGATCACTTTGGTGATTAACAAATCTAACGTAATAATTTCAAAGAGGATAAAGAAAATAGTAATTTTCTTTAAGTTTCCGTTACTGTACAATATAGGTACAAACACTTCGAAACACAGCAGTAGACTGATGAAACACAACATCAAGCAAATTCATCTATTTACTGCAAATTCAAACTTGATTCAACTATAACCAAGTTTTTTTCTTTAATTTAATATATTATGAGTCCATAGTCAGAAGAAGACTCGAGAATAGGTACGTAGATAAAAAATAAAAAAAAGTATAATCCCAATATAAATCTATTTAAGGAATAACATGTTCATTCAAGGTCTAAGGCCAAAAGTTTTTACTTTAACGTTACAAGTTAAAAGCCTCAACGTTAAAGGATCCACAAAGATTATGTTCCCCATTATATGGATGAAAATGGGCAATCTTTAAACATTAATCATCAAAAATGGAAAACATAATGACACGTAAATTAATTGTCCTTTGCAGAATCTTATGAACCTTCGAAAACTTTTTAATTCAATCAATATCCGAAACAACCAAGTCGCATAGTCAGTCGTAAAGAAAACATTAATTTTAATGGAAAATCATAAGTTCACAAACATTGCGCTCCTGATACCACATGTAAGAATTTTTCATGTTCTAGATTGTGGTTCATAAACAATCTATATAAAAATCCTATCAATTATTTAGAATCGTGGAACTATATGATTTTCTCACAAAATACATATACAATAATTTAAATCAAGAAAACTTAACCGAATTCATGATATGTTCTCTGGATGATATTGAGCGGAAACCTTCTTTAGCGTTGTTATTCTTGAAAAATAAGTATTTCTCTCTCTTTTCCTTTTTCTGTGTTCTTTTCAGAATAGAGTGTGATGGAGTTACATTATTCTTCTTTTAATAGGCAGAGAGAGGGGGACCATCACACTTTCCATCAAAGTAGATTAGTGGGGAATTATAACCATAATTAACTTTCCCTAATTTTATCCAAATACTAATTTAAGAAAATATATATTTATTAAACCAAAATATTTCATAAGCCACACGTGGGCCATATTCTACAGGTGGTGCCTTTGATAATATTGTTATTGTTTACATTAAGATAAAAAAGTTTTAATAGAAACTTTAAATCCACCAATATAACGGTCTTACGAAGCTTTACCTTTTATTTTTATCGTTTTTCTTTTTATTCAACATCCATCTTTTTCAAAATAAACTGCCCCATGTAATGGTCTTTTCTTGTGCGTGTTGGGCGACAGAGTGATATGGGAAGCCATACATTGTCAAAGGCACACCAAACTTTATTTCCTTCTTATTTTTAAATTTAATTTCTTTTAAATTGTTTCTTTTTCTATTTTATTTGTAGAGCATAGTATATTTCTTAAATTGACTACATTTAAACGCTTTCAACTTTTTCTTTTGTTTCTGTTGTCATTTATCTTTTTTTTGGTCGAAAGAAAATTTTTATTTCAACCAGTTTTTCAATTTACATCACCTGCACTTTTGAACTCCAGTAACAGGTCTCATGACTAAGCCAATAAAACAAGAAGCTATACAACCAAGAGGTTGTCTAACAAGACCACTACTAACAATCGTGGATCTTCTATCCTATTTGTTATGGTTTACAATTAGGATAACTATTCAATGTGAATCAATATAGGTTTCCAGTTACATTTCTGTTGCCCTGTTAGGTACACTTGTATGGTAATGTCTTTAGCTCTGTCTTTGGCCTCTCTTTTCTGGTTCTGAAATCTTCTATCATTGCGTTCCATCTAGATATGGTACATTGCTGCTGCAAACACCACTCCTAGGATTGTCTTTCTTGGATTCCTATTATTAGCATTGGCAAATAACCACTTCACCTCAGCTTCCCAGTTTGCAATATTTCTTTGATATGTTAGCCATCCTAGCATTCCTTTCCATAAGCTTTGTGAGTATGGACATTCAAAAAACAAGTGATCATGTGTTTCTTCTATATCTCTTTCACACAATACACATGATTGAGACACCTGAATTCCCCACTTTGCCAATTTGTCAACAGTAGCCAGCCTTCTTTGTATTGCCATCTATAAAATGAATTGATGCTTTGGCAGAATTCCAGTCAACATGACTAGTGATTTTCATTGAACTTTAGGTTACATTGGAAGAGCATGTAGATAGGACTTCTTAATACTAAATTTTCTATTCAGAGCAAAAGACTCTATGACTGTTAAGTCAGTATCCCACCATTCTCTCGCAGTGAATAGTTTCCTTATCAACCAACTAGCCTGCTTTGGAGTATCCATGGTAGTAATATCCTTCTATTTTATGTAATGACTGTGGATCCATCTAATCCATAGTTTATCCTTCTTTGCCATTATAGACCATAGGAGTTTAGTCAAAGCAGCCTTATTCCATATCTCATAGTTGATAATATTCAGACCCTCAACAACTCTTGGTTTGCAGAGTGTTTCCCAAGCAATAGGAGCTCTGTGAGCATTATCATGTCTTCCAGTCCACAAGTAGCTCATGCAGATACTATTGACAAACTTAATAACTTTCTTTAGGATAAGGAATACATGTGCCCAATAGGTCTGCATTTCAAACAGGACACTCTTAATGAGTTGTAATCTTCCAGCATAGGACATGAACTTTGATGTCCAGCTTCTGATCCTATCCACAATCTTCTCAATTAGTGGCATGCATTGATGAATAGTGAGTTTTTTTGTGGATAGAGGAACTCCCAAGTACTTAAATGGTAGATTGCCTACTGTTAAATGTAACTCTGCTAGCATTTTATCTTTGAAGTCCATAGGCACTCCTTCTATATATAGTGAACTCTTTTCCAGATTTGCTTGTAGCCCAGAAACAGTAGAAAAGTGATCAAAAACTCCCATCATTATCTTCATGGATACTTCATCTGCTCTACAACACATCAGTAGATCATCTTCAAAGCAAATGTGTAGGACTTGTAATCTTGCACATTTAGGATGGAAGTTAAAGTCTGGATTCTGAATGAGTGTCTTCAAAGATCTGATCAGGTACTCCATTGCCAGCACAAACAAATATGGAGACATTGGGTCTCCCTGCCTTAGCCCCTTCCTTGCTTCAAATTTGTCAGTTAGTCCAATTACACACTCCAAGATTAATGTTACCATATTATATGGTATCCCAAACTCAAGCAGTATTGATCTCAAGAAACTCCATTCGAGTGAATCATATGCTTTTCTGATATCCACCTTAATCATGCATCTAGGAGAAACTGTCTTTTGAGTGTACCCTTTAATCAGTTCATGAGCCATTATAACATTGTCAAGGATGTTTCTCCCTTCTTTGAAGGCGGATTTTGAAGGTCCTACCAATAAATCCACAACTAGTTTAAGCCTAGTTGTAAGTACCTTACCAATGATCTTGTATAGTGTAGAACAACAAGCAATAGGCCTAAACTCCTTCACATAAGTAGGATTCTGAACTTTGGGGATCAAAGTAACTGTAGTGCAATTAATTTCTTTCAGTAGTCTGCCAGTTTCAAAGAATTTTTGTACTACTTCTGTGACTTCCCCTCCAATGATTGGCCAAAATTCTTTAAAGAATTCAGCAGGGTATCCATCAATACCATATGCCTTGTCACTAGGGAGACTTTGCAAAATCTGACTTATTTCCTTTGGTGTTACAGGCTGTAACAGTTGTTGTTGCTGATTCAGAGTTAGACAAGGACCATTTCTTGCTATATTAACATCAATTCCTGGCAATTCATCTGCTGCTTTACCCAGTAGTTGTTGAAAGAACTAAGTAAATTCCTTTTGTATCTGCTTAGGCTCAGTGATCTTTTTCTGTTGTTCATTATAGATACAGCTAACGTTGTTTCTTGCTTGTCTGGCTCTCATATAAGCATGAAAGTATTTAGTGTTGCAGTCTCCTAGTTTGATCCATGTGGCCCTTGACTTCTGCCTCATTATTTGTTCCTAAATATCTTCCCATTTCTCTATAAGTGACAAGGTCTTCCTTTCCTCTTCAATCAGTAAATTATTGAAATAATCTTCATTGAGCTTCCCATGCACCTCCTTCAATGTGTCTCTCAGTTGGATTAGCTTTTGATCAACTGAGGAGTATTCCTGCTGAAGGCCTCTAGTTTGTAGCTCTACTAACTTCAACTTCCTCCAAATTGAATACACTGTATGACCTTGAATTTGTTGACTCCAAGTAGCCTGAACTACTTCTTTATACTCTTGTAGTTGCATCACTGTAGATAATAACCTAAAAGGCCTTTTCACTTTTATCTTATCAACATCAGTATTTATCATTATAGGAGTGTGATCTGAGCAACCTGGTAGCATGTAGATGGACTCCACCCCATTATACTCATTGAACCAATCATCATTCCCAAAAGCCCAGTCTTTATGACTATAAATTCTAATCTTTGCATCCCTCTTATTGCTCCATGAGAATCTGCATCCTCTTTTTGTAATTTGTCCCACTCCAATATCATCAAGACAGCTTTGAAAGTCAGTCATTTCTGTTTGATGAACTGGAATTCCATTCACTCTGTCCTCCACATGTAGCACACTATTAAAATCTCCTATTATGAGACAAGGTCCATTACTTTGCATATTCCTCAAGCTTCTCCAGAGTGAAATTCTGTGTTGCACAGTATGTAATCCATATACAAAGGTTATGTAGCTGGTAAAGGATGAATTCTTATCCTTAACTAGGCAGTGTATCATCTTATCTGAGCCATCCAGTATTGTTACTTGAATATTTGCTACTTTCCACCCTATCCAGATTCTACCATTAGGTGCATAAGCATAGCTATCTTTGAATTGCCAATCAGCACCCATATTCCTCTGAATTGCCTTTGATATTTGTTGTTTAACTCTAGTATCTAGGCAAGCTATCATATCTACCATATTCGTCAATAAGAACTTTTTGAATTCTCGTTGCTTATAGGACTTATTCAGTCCTCTTATATTCCAGGACACAACAATCATGGAGGATTATGATTAATGGGATTGCACCCATTTGCCCTTTGGACTTCTTCATTACTAAAGGACTGCCCCTGTTGTCTTTCATTTGATGGCCTTTCCAGTATTGTTAGGGGAACAAATGCATTTCTTCTAGCTAGTTCCTCATAATTGATCTCCTGATACTTTGTTTTGCCAGCTGATCCTTGAGTAACCACTGTCTGTTTGCCTCTATTAGTTACATGTATCTCTACTATTGTCTCTTGTTGTATATGTTCCTCCTGAGGCAGAATCAGTGTGTTATTGTTTCCTGCATATGTTGCTTTTGGTTTCCATTCCATTTTTGTTCTCTTCTTTCTTCTTCTTTTATGTTGTTTTGGTTCCTCATTGTTGCAGCCAAACGCACACGCAAGTTTACGTGGTCGTCAAGTAATAAAGTGACTAAAAGTCGGATGTCGAACCCACGAGGACTTGTGATTAACTATTAACTAAATTAGACTATCCTAATTATCTAAACAAGAATTAAATCTAAAAATATTTTATTCTAAACTAATTAAATAAGAAAAATATAAATAATAAACTTTGAACAGAGAGAGAGCAGATTTTAATGATATCAATGTAATGAAAACGATCTAGGGTTATGGGCTATCTAACAATCCTATTGTATTCTTCAATTGAATTGACCGACTAATTTATCTAGCTTATTGGTTGACAGGGTTAATGCTCATAAGAATCTGTCGAGTTCTTACTCGCCTATTCAAGCTAACCTAACGCCTATATGTCTATGGAGTTAGAATCAACAAGAACGCATTTATAATTCCTGTAAATCAACCAAGCAAGGCAATTAGGTATATGTCTATCCTAACTACGAATCCGTCCCCCGATGCCCGAGTTCAAGAACTTGCCCTACTCAATCCTATATGCAATATAGAATTCCCACTTTCGAGTTCAATTCTAGATTCGTAGATAATATTCAATTGGTGATCAAGCAATTAAATAATTAAGTGCAAGATTGAATAAATAAACTAATATGATAAATCAAGAAGTCAAAATCAATATCCGAATAACAATAGTCATGAAAGAACCACAACCCTAGAACGTGAAGTTTAGCTCCATATAGACATGGTAGCCAAACAACAAATCATATAAAGAAACATAAAAATTACTAAGTTTGGTGGGAGAAAGATGGAACTTGATGAATTCCGGCCTCCACAGCTTTGTCGTGGCTTTTTTCCCCTTCCCACTATGTTAGATAACCTAAAAGAGGCGTTTTTAGCTTATATATTGCGTACAAAAGTCGTGGGCCAAAGCTCTCCTATTCCTAGTCCAAATCGGCTTCAGGGATTGATGCTAAGGTGGATGCGACGCATCCACCTTGTCCTCCATTTCAATTTTTGCCTGCGAAGGTGGATGCGACGCATCCAGCCTTCTCTTCTACTTCCCAGTTTCGCACGCGATGGCGAACGCTATGGCCCAACTTCACTGCTAAGGTTGCATGCAGGATGATGTTTTCCTAGGTTGGATGCGACGCATCCAACCCTTCTTCCTCTGGCTAAACCACCTTTTCTTCATATTTTGCACTCCGAACACCTTAAATCATCACACATAACTTAATTAGTCATCAAACCAATAATTACACCATGTTGGGCGTTTTAAAGATTAAATAACATCAAGAAGTGGTTAAAACATGGGTAAAGTAACATCAACACATATCGAAATATGCCAAACATCACTACCCCACACTTAAACCTTTGTTCGTCCTCGAACAAACCATCACTATAGTAAACAAAATAAAATTAAGCTCTTATCATTCAAAGCACACTACATCTATGACCATGGTTATTTGCTACAATTAGGCTCTAGACTATGCATCAACACACTTCCCTTTTCTTATGCCCTTCTTTAAACATATTCGAACAAAGACAACATGCTCACAACAATCCTAACCTCAAAAACCGACTCAATGTCACAATGCACTCATGGCTTGAACAACCAACATCATAGAGAAGTCTAATAACGTTACCTATCCCTCGTGAAACCATGTGCCCTCACAACAAAAGCAGAGAGAGTAAAATCAATCCACACATTCGAATCTCATGCTCACAAAGAAAATCGCTCACTCTCACAAAAGAAGTCACATGCATGTAGTTGGTACCATAGGCTTGCCCTTAATGTAAATCTCTACTAATGTAAGCTCGCTCGATCTAAAATCAATTAGGACTTTTTCATGGTTGTAATGTGGGCTAAGGGACGGGTAGGATATATTTAAGGAATAGTGACTCACCCTCCTAAGCACTTTAACACATCATCAAATAACTTAAGCGCGAATTCTTCAACACCCTTTCAATTTCACCAATAATATCACTCCAAACAATATTTCCTCTTTCTTTAAGCACTACTTTAATTCATACCCACTAGCAAGAACAAGACAACAATTTATTCATTTATATTTTTCTTTCTTTTTTTTCCAGATTTTTCTGATTTTTCTCTTTTTTTTTTTTTTCACTTTCCGCTAGTGGTGTATTATTTTACAAAATAAGTGCACCCTTCTTTCTTTCATTGGTTCCACTCAAAAGTCACCCCACACTTAGTCCCTTCTTACTTCTTTTAGCGCTCATCTAACAATTAAAGTGCTTTAAGAGGTAAAAGGATCAAAACAATGTCAATTAAGAATAAAAAGGGTATAGGCTTGTAATGTGGGTACCAAATAAAAGGTCTACAGGCTCAAAAGGGTTAACTAGGGATAGATTTTATTTGTGATAAGCAATAAGCTCAAAAAGATCAAAGAAAGCCTAAAATTATTTTTCAAACCGAGCATCACCTAAAATTTCGCTTCAACTCACATACTGGGCAAGTTCTAGACACAAGTACACTACATGGACTACACAAAAACCTTACCACACATGGCACATGACTCATTAAGGACGGTCACATTCCGACTCTCAAACAATGCAAGTATTCACGGAGCAACGAGATATTAAGCATTAAGCGCAAAGTGAACACAAGTCAAGAAAATGAGAAATAGGCGCCACAAAACATGCTATCCATTTTAACAAGGCATCATCAATAATTTCAGAGTGAGAAGGGAAGATATTACATATGTAAAAGCCTAAATATGCCATTATCAACCAAGTCAAGGTTACCTAGGTTCATCATTCTTCCTCCTTTTATTCCCTACATTCCTACTCTACTCTAAAAAGAAAACAAAATTACCCGGTTCAAACTACATCCCATGAAAAAGAACCGAGGCACAAAGAAAAACCACAGGGGATTATTACTATCTACAAAGATACTATATATATATATATATATATATATTTTTATTTTATTTTATTTTTTTTTATTTTTTTGATAATGATAAACTGATAGATAAACTGATAGTTACTCCATATAGATGAATTTACTGCTATTTTATGCCATTAATCCAGTGAATATTTTAGTACATTCATCCATACATCAAAACATGAATCACCCCCACCCCACACTTAGGACTGTGCGTTGTCCCCAACGCACACAAACAAGGTAAAGTAGGGTGAGAAGAACTCCCTCAAGTCAAGGTGGAGGGCTCATCCGCAGTCTGTGGAGGAGCATCTGCATCCATAGCATTCCTATCATCAACAACTGGTGCTGATTCTGTATCAGGTGTTACAGCGACCTCAGTAGGCCTGTTGAGTGGAGCCTCAGTGACTATGGGAGGAACAGGAGTGGATGGTCCGGCAGTGGATGATGCAATCAGCTGGGAGATGTCTGTACCTGCACATTGAACCAGAGCTCTGAGGAGTAATGATATCTCCTTCATCATCGTGGCCTGCTCGGTCTGAACTCGGCTTAGATCCGCACGAGTCTGTCTCAACTCATCCCTGGTGGCACTCAACTCGACACGAGTCGCTATCAGCTCAGCCCTGTTCTCTTGCATATCTGCTTGCATTTGCTCAAATAATTGTTGAATGGTGAGCTTAGAAGACCTTCCCTTGTTCGGCTCTAGAACATGAGTGACATCATATGGTCCTGGAGCTTTAGCCTCAATGTCGTCATTCTCCTTGTCCCATAGTACTCCCATCTCTGTTAAAAAAGCCGTTAGGGTATTAGCAAAGAACAGCCTCCACTTGTAATTCATCCTGGTTCGCTGCATTTGATCATGCATGATGGCTCCGAAGTTGAGTGGTATCCCCTCTAATAAAGCATATAATACGAGTGCGCGGTAACGAGGGACATCAGTTTTATGTTGGCATGGCAGCAGGCGGTTACAAATGAAATTTAGAGCCACACGTGCTAACGCACTCATGAATTCCTTGGCTATAGAGTGGTACTCCATACTCCCATGCTTCCATTCTGCATCCTTCCTGGTAGGGCATAGGACAGACTTAATGTGTGCATAATCTGGTGTTTTGCATATGGAGTCAAACCTATCTGTAAGTGTGTGTGGCACCCTTAAGAAGTTATTCAGAGCTTCAGCTGACACATTAATATCTACCCCTCTTACTCGCACAATGTTTCCCCTTGCGTGACGCCAATTGGCGTAGAGCTCTCTAACAATGGTGAGGTTGGCTTTGCCGTGACCTTTCAAGATGGGTCCCCATTTTTGCACCTCTCGAATTGACTTTAGAAACTCTGAGTACTTTGTCTTAAGTGGTCCGATGTTTATCGGCTTTTCCGGAATATACTTCTTTGAAACCAGTATCTTCTTATAGGCTCGGAATGCCTTCTCATTAACAAAGTATTTCTCCCAATCAACTCGGTCTATGGGTTCACCCTCGTCTTCATCACTCATGTTGACCTGTAGGTGGTCATTGTCCGAATCGGAATCGGATTCAGATTCTGTAGTAATCTTCTCCTTCCCTTTATCAGTCGGATCACTCATTTTCGAAGCTTTTCTTTGGTATGTCACAGGCTCTCTTATCTCTATTCCTTTGCTTGGTGTAATACCCTTCTTCACTGTCCTCCTGACTAATGTTTCCTCCTCCTCTTGCTCTGAATCATCACTTAACTGCCTAGGCAGCAGTTCCATTTCCTTCTCCGTCCGCTTCCTTTTTTTCTGTGGATTTGGACCGCCCGCTGCCCTTCCGGTAGGCTTTTTGGGCGGTTGCTTGTTACCATCTTTGTCTTGTTGCTTGGATGGTTTACTCACTGCTGTCATTTTACGAATCTAAGTACCTGCAATGCAAAGAATTCAACAATTAGCAGATGAAACAGCGAAGTTCAGCTTGAAAGCAATTGCAACAGCTTGCAGACTTCAATTTATTCGTAAAGTCATGCCATTCACTACTTCATGGAATTGTAGCTCATGACTTTCAGCAAGTATGTGATAACTCTCTTCAAAAATTCAATTTCACATAGCCCCTCACTCGACCCCACACTTATTCTCAAGCATACACCAATGTTGCTCGGTTACTCAGACTTCACCGACGCCTAAATTTTTCTCAGGGACAATTCGTCGAACATGTGGTATGCAACAAGTGTGCCTAGTTCATTCTATCAGTTGAGCAATGCAACTACCCTCCCAAAGTTTGACGAGATGAAGGGAATTATAGTTTATCATCTCGCAACCATTACAACGACCAAGAACGACAGCCCTAAAAAATTTTGAAATTGCAAAACCTACTTGTTGCTACCATTGAGGGAGGGAAGAGAGAAGAATTAGGAGAGAAGCCAACGGAAGAACGAAGAGGATGATGCGTACCTGTCGCGTTTGTATGCGTTACAATTTCGATTAAAGAAATCTGTTCTGCGTTCGTAGGCGTCGCAAAAAGAGACGAGTGGATGCGTCGCAAGAAGAGTTTTTAACGAATTCGTTATCTTAAGATGTGTTAAAATATATAGTACTTACCTGTGCGTGCGAGCTTTGACGCGACGCATCCCCTTGTCTTCCTTCAAAAAAAATTTCGGACGCGACACAGACGCGATAGGCAGACTTCACTGCCTTGAGCAATTTGCCCGTCAAAAAAAATTTTTTTTTTTTTTTTTTTGCTGAGGGGGATGCGACGCATCCGCCTCGTTTTCTCATATCTGGGGAACTTTTTTTTTTTTTTAAGATCTATGTCCTACAAAAAAAATAAAAATAAAAATAAAAATAAACTAACTAACTTGGGTGGCCTCCCAAGAAGCGCCTGATTTAACGTCACGGCACGACGCAACATGTTCTTCATGCCTCCACTAAATCCATTGTGGTCTTGTGACGTGCAATGTCACCACCCCAATAGTGTTTTACTCTTCGGCCATTTACCAAGAATGTCGTATTGGACCCCTTATCACACAATTCTATCGCACCATGAGGTTTCACACTAACCACTTCAAACGGACCCGACCATCGAGATTTAAGCTTTCCTGGAAAAAGCTTTAGCCTTGAATTAAACAGTAGAATTTCTTGACCTGGTTCAAACTCACGATGTTGGATATGCTTATCATGCCATCTTTTGGTCTTCTCTTTATACAATTTGGCATTTTCATACGCATGCAATCGAAACTCATCAAGCTCGTTGAGTTGTAGCAATCTCTTCTCACCGGCCAAGTCCATCTCCATATTTAGCTTTTTAATCGCCCAATATGCTTTGTGTTCAAGCTCGACGGGCAGATGGCAGGCCTTCCCATAAACCAACCTGTACGGAGAAGTGCCTATTGGGGTCTTGTACGCAGTGCGATATGCCCATAATGCGTCATCCAGCTTCCCGGCCCAGTCCTTTCTATTCATACTTACTGTCTTTTCCAAAATCTGCTTGACCTCTCTGTTGGAAACTTCTACTTGACCACTCGTTTGGGGATGATAGGCAGTGGAAACTTTGTGCTTGACTCCGTATTTTGCAAGAATATTATTCAGCAGTTTGTTACAAAAGTGAGTTCCCCCGTCGCTTATCAACACTCTTGGGGTCCCAAAACGTGTGAA
This sequence comes from Nicotiana tomentosiformis, assembly GCF_000390325.3. Taxonomy (NCBI): domain Eukaryota; kingdom Viridiplantae; phylum Streptophyta; class Magnoliopsida; order Solanales; family Solanaceae; genus Nicotiana; species Nicotiana tomentosiformis. The sequence continues at coordinate 12,084,512 of NC_090815.1, read as the reverse complement.
GATGTGCTTCTTTACAAAGCCTACCACAACCTTTGCGTCGTTAGTAGGAAGAGCAATGGCCTCTACCCACTTAGAAACATAGTCGACCGCCACCAAGATGTATCTGTGCCCGTTAGAATATGGGAATGGTCCCATAAAATCAATCCCCCAAACATCAAAAAGTTCTACCGCCAGAATATTTTGCAAGGGCATCTCGTGCTTCCTCGTGATAGTTCCAGTTCTTTGGCATCTATCACAATTTTTAACGAAAGCATGTGCATCCTTAAACAATTTTGGCCAATAAAAACCTGATTGTAGCACTTTTTGGGCGGTTTTATCCCCGCCGTGATGACCTCCATATGGTGACGCATGGCAGTCATGTAGTATAGCCTTCATCTCTTCCTCAGGAACACACCTTCTCACCAACTGATCTGCACACTGCCTATATAGGAATGGCTCATCCCACACGTAGAACCTTACATCATGTAGGAATCTTCTTCTATTGTCAGCTGTCCATTCTAGTGGCGTCACCCCACTTGCGATAAAATTCACATAATCTGCATACCATGGGGCTTCACCTGAGGTGATTGCTAATATTTGCTCATCCGGAAATGTTTCTTTAATTGACCCTCCTTCAGCTACATGGTCCCGACTTTCTAATCTGGACAAATGATCGGCCACTTGATTTTCTGTCCCTTTTCGATCTCGGATCTCTAAGTCAAATTCTTGCAAGAGGAGGACCCAACGAATCAGCCTCGGCTTGGCGTCTTTCTTTTCAAATAGGTATCTGATAGCTGAATGATCTGTGTAGACGATGACTTTGGTTCCCACTAGATAGGATCTGAACTTGTCAAACGCCCACACCACTGCAAGCAACTCCTTTTCAGTCACTGTATAATTCATCTGAGCTGGATTCATAGTTTTGCTTGCATAATAAATGGAGTGAAAGATTTTATCCCTCCTTTGCCCCAACACCGCTCCAATTGCTATGTCACTTGCATCGCACATCAACTCAAATGGTTGTGCCCAATCGGGGCCAATGATAATTGGTGCAGTCACCAATCTTCCCTTCAGCTCCTCAAATGCTTTCAGACATGCATTATCAAACTTGAAGGTAACATCTTTCTCTAGAAGCCTGCACAAAGGGGAAGAAATTTTCGAAAAATCTTTAATGAAACGACGATAAAAACCTGCATGACCCAAGAAACTGCGAATGCCTTTGATGGATGTCGGCGGGGGCAATTTTTCAATCGTCTCCACCTTTGCTTTATCCACCTGTAGACCATCTTTTGAAACCTTGTGCCCCAAAACTATACCTTCACGTACCATGAAATGGCACTTTTCCCAGTTTAGCACCAAGTTCGTCTCTTCACACCTAGCTAGCACTTTATCAAGGTTCATCAAACAACTATCAAAAGAACATCCAAACACAGAAAAATCATCCATGAATACTTCTACAAATCTTTCAACCATGTCAGTGAAAATAGCCATCATACACCTTTGAAAAGTCGCAGGTGCATTACAAAGACCGAAGGGCATTCTCTTGAACGCATACGTGCCATAAGGACATGTAAATGTAGTTTTCTCTTGGTCTTCTGGGGCTATAGCAATCTGATTATACCCCGAATAACCGTCCAGGAAACAGTAGTATTCCTGGCCAGCTAATCTATCAAGCATTTGGTCAATAAAAGGAAGGGGAAAGTGGTCTTTCCGGGTGGCATTGTTCAGTTTTCTGTAATCTATGCAAATTCTCCATCCAGTGACAGTTCTTGTAGGAATTAAGTCATTATTTTCATTAACTACTACGGTTATCCCCCCTTTCTTCGGCACACATTGAACGGGGCTTACCCATTTACTATCAGAGATTGGAAATACAATACCTGCATCAAGCCACTTAATCACTTCTTTTCTTACCACTTCTTTCATGATTGGATTTAGTCGGCGTTGGTGTTCTACACTTGGCTTGTGTCCGTCCTCCATGAGGATTTTGTGCATGCAGAAAGCTGGACTAATGCCTTTAATGTCAGACATTGTCCACCCAATTGCTCGCTTGTGCTCACGTAGCACCCTTAATAGCTTTTCTTCCTGTAATTTAGACAAGTGAGCAGAAATAATAACAGGTAAAGTGTCAGAACTTCCCAAATAAGCATATTGAAGGTGAGGGGGTAGGGGTTTAAGTTCCAAATTTGGAGCTTTTTCAATTGACGGCTTTGGTGGGGGGCCACTTGGCCTATTCAGGGGCTCAAACGGGATTATTCCTTGCATGTAACCACATGATGTATCTAGGATATGCATCATCTCCTCAACCTCATCATCCATCTCCAAGCTATCAAACATCATGATTGCTTTTTCTAAACAGTCGTCTAGATATACACTCGTGTCAAGAAGTTTCTCATCCACCTCCACCACAGATATCATAGAGAGCTCCTCATAGTGGCGGGGAAGTTGGATTGCTTTGTAGACATTGAAGACTGCTTCCTCGTTGTCCACTCTCATAATCATTTTCCCTTCTCTCACTTCAATTATTGCATCGCCAGTAGCCAAGAGAGGTCGTCCTAATATGATTGGAACTTGTTCATCAGCCTCGAAGTCTAGAATAATGAAGTCAGCTGGGAAGATGAATTTTCCAATTTGCAGCAGCACATCTTCAATCACTCCTTCGGGGTAGGCTATGGACCTATCAGCTAATTGCAACATCACGGTGGTTGGTCTCGGAGCTCCCAGACCTAATTGCTTAAACAAGGATAAAGGCATCAGATTTATGCTTGCACCCAAATCACACAGAGCACGTCCCACGTCAATATTACCGATTTGTACTGGAATGGTGAAGCTGCCAGGATCCTTAAGCTTTTGGGGAAGCTTGTTTTGGACCCTTGATGTGCACTCCTCAGTAAGTGCAACCGTCTCGAACTCAGTCAATTTCCTCTTATGAGCCACTATGTCTTTTATGTACTTAGCGTACTTTGGAATTTCACGAAGTACATCCACTAATGGAATATTTAATTGAACCTGACTCAACATGGAGAGAAATTTGTTGAACATGCGATCGTCATTCCTTTTCTGCAATCTTTGGGGGAAAGGTGGTGGTGGCCTTGTAACCTCCATTCGCTCTGAACTTGCATCATCTTCCTTTGACTCTTGTGTTGCCTTAGGTGTCAACTCCCCCCAGGTATAGGTTTTTCTTTTATCTTCCTTGGCACTTCCTCTAGTTCCCTCCCGTTTCTAAGTGTAACTGCATTAATTTGAGGGTTCTTCTCTGTATCACTGGGAAGTGAGCCTGTAGGTCTAGTATTTTGGTTTGCTGCTAACTGCCCCATTTGCCTCTCAAGATTTCTGAAATCGGTCCTGAGCTGTTGATTGTCTAGCAACAACTTTTTCAGCAAGTCATTCGTACTTTCTTCCATTTGTTGGGGTGGCTTCTGAGGTTGAGTAAAATTCCCTTGAGGCCTATACTGATTCTGTTGACTTCCGCCCCATGAGAAGTTAGGATGATTCCTCCAGTTTGGGTTGTAAGTGTTCCCATATTGCGCATGTTGATTCATAGGACCTCTGTTTTGTTGCCCCACATAGTATATAGATTCAGGATTCGTGGGGCACATGTCAATCATATGACTGTCTCCGCATAGTTCGCAACAAATAGACATCTGCTGTACATGTTGCATTTGTTGTGTTGTCATTCTATTCATCTGATTTGCCAATTTTGCTATATCGGCTCTCATGGCGGAAAAGTCATCAAGCTCAATCAAACCGGCGGCCTTCTGTTTAATTCCCCTTCGTGAATCCCCCTCTCCTTGCCAATTATGGTCATTAGCAGTGAAATTATTTAGCAAGAGTTGTATTTCACTATACGGTCTTGCCATGCAACTACCCCCACAAGCTGAGTCAAGATTCATCTTTGATGCTTCATCTAACCCATCAACAAAAGTGTGACCCAATACCTCATCAGTTTGACAATGATGCGGGCAGTCTCTGAGTAGCTTCTTGTATCTTTCCCAAGCTTGACGAAGTGTCTCGCCATCCCGTTGTTGGAACCCAAGAATTTGGCTCCTCAGCGACTTTGTCTTCTTAGTTGGGAAAAACTTGATCAGGAATTTCCTTGCTAGATCATCCCAAGTGTGGATAGAGTTCGCGGGCTCCTTTTGCAACCATTCTTTAGCTTCCCCCAACAGTGAAAAAGGGAATAGTGTCAGCCTGACATAGTCCTTGGAGACGTTCGGATAATTGTAAGTGTCCGTGATTTCCAAGAAGTTCTGAATATGCCTCTGCGGGTCCTCATGAGATAGACCCACATATTGTCCTGTGGACTGAATCAGCTGTACCATGTACTGTTTGAGTTCAAAATGCCCAGTGATATCAGGCTTCACAATAGCCTGAGTCATATTCGCAAGATTGGGCCTTGCGGCTTCAATTACCGGACGCTCTTCATTGCCTGCCATATCTATTGGCTGTGGTTGGACTGCGATGTCCAACTCTCTTTCTATTCTCGTTCTAGCTTCGTGTTCCCTTCTCACTCTATGTAGTGTTCGTTCGATTTCTGGATCAAGAGGAATGAGGTTGTTTGCACTTCTACTCCTCTGCATTCGAGAGAAGACCCTGCGTTGACACAAACCAGGCAAACTGAAAATTAAAACTTGAAAACAAATATCTAATAAAAGCTTAACTTAGTCACGTAGCTAATTTCTAAGTCCCCGGCAACGGCGCCAAAAACTTGTTGCGAGCCAAACGCACACGCAAGTATACGTGGTCGTCAAGTAATAAAGTGACTAAAAGTCGGATGTCGAACCCACGAGGACTTGTGATTAACTATTAACTAAATTAGACTATCCTAATTATCTAAACAAGAATTAAATCTAAAAATATTTTATTCTAAACTAATTAAATAAGAAAAATATAAATAATAAACTTTGAACAGAGAGAGAGCAGATTTTAATGATATCAATGTAATGAAAACGATCTAGGGTTATGGGCTATCTAACAATCCTATTGTATTCTTCAATTGAATTGACCGACTAATTTATCTAGCTTATTGGTTGACAGGGTTAATGCTCATAAGAATCTGTCGAGTTCTTACTCGCCTATTCAAGCTAACCTAACGCCTATATGTCTATGGAGTTAGAATCAACAAGAACGCATTTATAATTCCTGTAAATCAACTAAGCAAGGCAATTAGGTATATGTCTATCCTAACTACGAATCCGTCCCCCGATGCCCGAGTTCAAGAACTTGCCCTACTCAATCCTATATGCAATATAGAATTCCCACTTTCGAGTTCAATTCTAGATTCGTAGATAATATTCAATTGGTGATCAAGCAATTAAATAATTAAGTACAAGATTGAATAAATAAACTAATATGATAAATCAAGAAGTCAAAATCAATATCCGAATAACAATAGTCATGAAAGAACCACAACCCTAGAACGTGAAGTTTAGCTCCATATAGACATGGTAGCCAAACAACAAATCATATAAAGAAACATAAAAATTACTAAGTTTGGTGGGAGAAAGATGGAACTTGATGAATTCCGGCCTCCACAGCTTTGTCGTGGCTTTTTTCCCCTTCCCACTATGTTAGATAACCTAAAAGAGGCGTTTTTAGCTTATATATTGCGTACAAAAGTCGTGGGCCAAAGCTCTCCTATTCCTAGTCCAAATCGGCTTCAGGGATTGATGCTAAGGTGGATGCGACGCATCCACCTTGTCCTCCATTTCAATTTTTGCCTGCGAAGGTGGATGCGACGCATCCAGCCTTCTCTTCTACTTCCCAGTTTCGCACGCGATGGCGAACGCTATGGCCCAACTTCACTGCTAAGGTTGCATGCAGGATGATGTTTTCCTAGGTTGGATGCGACGCATCCAACCCTTCTTCCTCTGGCTAAACCACCTTTTCTTCATATTTTGCACTCCGAACACCTTAAATCGTCACACATAACTTAATTAGTCATCAAACCAATAATTACACCATGTTGGGCGTTTTAAAGATTAAATAACATCAAGAAGTGGTTAAAACATGGGTAAAGTAACATCAACACATATCGAAATATGCCAAACATCACTCATCCTGTTGTGTTGCTTATTGACACTCACCAGTACTATGACCAAATTTGTTGCAATCCAAGCAAAACTTTGGTTTCCATTCAAAATCTACTCTCTGCATCCAGCTCCTCCCATCTGGCTTTTTTATGAGAATTTCCTCTGGTAATGGTTGTGTGATGTCCATTTCAACAAGTATTCTAGCATATGAAATCCTTTCACATTCTGTTGTCAGCTTATCAGTGCAAATAGGTTTGCCTAACAGACTAGCAATCCTACCTAGGTTTTCCTCGGCCCAACACTGAACAGGCAGCCCGGGTAAATTGACCCATATAGGAACTATCCTCATAGATTCATTTTGAATCTGAAAATCCGGATCACAATCCTTCAATACCATAGGTCTGCTATTGAAGGTATAAGGGCCATTTTGCACAATTAAGTTTTTGTCCTCCACAGATTCAAATCTGAAAATGAAATACCCGTCGTCATGTAGAAGGACCGTATGTGTCGTGACTAGATTCCAAACGCCATAGACAAATTTGAGCATCTCTTTGAACGACGGATTTCCCCCTAGAACGTATCCAATCAAAGTTGTTTTCCATCGCTGGCATTGTTGTTCTACCTCATTTGGGTTTAACTTGGCCATTTTCACTCCATCATTCACTACCGGAGGGTAGAACTTCAGTTGCATGCCTTATGTTTGAGCTCTGTTGCCTTTCACTACCTCTGCCATGGTCTGCTTTGTACTTTGAGACCCAGCTGAGTAGGTTAATTTCCACGCCGTTGTAAGCATTCATGGTTCCATTACTTGCGATTCATCCTTCTCCTTTTCCGGTGGTGCTTGCATGATAGTAGGGGCACTCCCCATGCCTGGCAACCAATGTAACAGTTGCATTGGGGCTAATTTCGGGGGGGATATCACTTTCCGGTGTAATTAACCTAGTCATAGTGTCAATTGAAAGAGATGATTGTGTAGGGAGATGAAGATTATTATGGTGAGCCATTCTGATCGGCGAGGCTAACTACCTTGCTCAACGATCGCCGGTGTTTCTCTCTCTACATTCTCTCGTCCTTCAAAATGTGTTGCTCAACTAATTGACGGTTGTTGTCATTTATCGACCCACAGCTACCTCCAGATAGGTCTTAGGCCGAATTTAATATGAAAGAAAACGGTTTGCTCTTGTTTTAATCATTCCTCACCGTTAAATTGTGTTAAATTCTGAAACATCTTTTTCAAAGAAAATCTAATGGTTTCTCACCCATCAGTACTATCGCCATTACTCTCTGATTTAGCATCTATTAAAGTTTATACCTTGACTCTTCTAACAATTAAGATATTTCGCCATCAAATAAATCTATTTATTTACATAAAAATTTCAGGTTAAATGGCAAAAATGCGGTCACACAATATAGCTTTTTTTATTTCATCAGGACATGCAGCTGGAACGAGCAGGATTATGAATTCAAGTGAAAGGTAAAAGCATGTGTAAAACTCCTGCATTACGTTTCTACTTTTTTAACATTCTACTCGGAGCAAAAACTAAGAGCTCCAATATTTAAAAGACGAAAAATAAATGAAATTCTGGGAGGATATCCAAACACAGGGTAGTTAACTGTATGACAATAGATTCAAAACGAAAGCAGTAAACCTTTGACACATCAAGCTTGCCATCAGATGGCGAATAAATATTTGGTAATGAAGTTAACAGGAATCAGTTTTTCATCCCATCCAATTTTTACATCCAAATGCAACTAACGAATGTTCTTCCCACACGATTGGCTCCATTCACGAACCACAGCAAGAAGACTTTTGGGCAGCTTGACCAGAAGTTCCTGCCTGATCCGATTGGTTGATCCTGATTGCCTGAGGCTGCACGAACCGAGACAACATATTCATCACGAGATGAAGTAATAATAACAACACATTCTAGAGCTGAGTAGAAGTTGATAACTTTAGTCCATTGAAACAATAGAATAAAGAAAAGAAATATCTCTGTACCTCAGTCTTGGAATCAGATTCTGAAAGCCTTTGCTTGATATCCCTAGCAATTGAAAAGAAAACTTCTTCCACATTCATGTTTGTCTTTGCACTCTGCAGCAGATTTTATCATTTATAAGCGACCCGAACTTACTCCATCCGGCAGAAAATTTCAATTTCAACATCAGAAAAACTTGGACTTACTGTTTCAAAGAACTTAATGCCATATTCATCAGCAAGAGCTTGACCCTTGGAAGTTGGAACAGCCTAGATAGGAAAAAAGGAATAATATCAACAGCATCTAATGGAAACTGTGCATCAGAAAATAAGTACCTGATCAAAGGAGTGAGAAAAACCAAGCAAATTAGTTATACAAACAGACTACGGGAGGAGGTAAAATTTCCATAGGTTGGATGGATGCCCAAGGTTCCATAGAGAGGTGAATGCCCATTATAGAACTAGCCATATTCAGGAAGATGAGAAACTCCAACAGTGACAATTTCAGAATCACAATAACCTACCCTTTTGCTTTCGTCCATATCAGCCTTGTTCCCAACCAAAATCTTATTGACATTGTCAGAAGCATGCTGCTCTATGTTGCGAATCCAGTTCCTGATGTCTGAATGATTCAGTTAAACATTAAATAATAAGTTAAATCTGCCTCACCAATGCTAGATTTGGGCATGAAGCTGCAAATCAGACCATAAAACCAGCTAAAGATTGAAATTTGGAAACAAAATTATCACATCTCTGCTGCAAAAGAAAACCTAAATAGTGCTGAAGGATAGAACATTTGACATAAGCAGGACGCTAAAGCAAGATAGTGAGAGAATTTACTATTGAAAGATGACTCGTCCGTGACATCGTACACCAGCAGAATACCCATGGCTCCTCGATAATACGCTGTGAACAACAAAATTCAAACTTGATTGAGAGGCACACATTGAAAATGAAAAATGAACTTCACATTTGAACAGACCTTCTAATTCAATTCAATCTCCTAGCAATTTTAGTCCAAGAAGTTTGTACAGGGGCGGACTTACGTAGCCGAAGGGGGTCATCAACTGAGTCCCCATCATCAAAAAGTTTCATTGTTATATGGTATAGTACATTTTGAAAAATAGAAGTACGTGTATATACATGTTATTAAATCCCCTTGATACAAGGATTCTCTCCACAACAATGTTCAAGGAGATTCAAGATCTGTATGAGATCTTGTATTCCAATCCAACCACCATTTCCCTGGCTTTTCTTGGACCCCTTAATGAAAATCCTAGGTCTGCTCCTAGCTTGCACCATAACTAAGTACTCTCTCTGTTCCAATTTATGTGGCACTTTCCACTTCTCGATCCAAACTATACTTGTTAATCGGGCCGGGCTGACCCGTTTACAACCCGGGTCAGTCCGGTACTGTAGCATTGGGGGCGGGCTGGGACGGGTTGGGCGGGGAGCGGGTTTCAAACTAACAGTTTTTTTATACTGGTGCACCGGAACCCGCTAACCCGTTAACGGGTTTTTAACGGGCTACAGCCCGGTTCAACCCGGTATCCGTTACAATTTTTTATTTTATTTTATTTTCTGGACCGTTGCCAACGGTCAAATTCAAAAATGACTGTTGGCCAACGGCCCTTTTTTGCAGAAATGGCCATTTCGGCCTACCCCCTTAAGAACTTGCAACTTAATTTGAAGTATTATATATTATTCAATAAAAATATCAAATGAAAGCCTTCGGAGCTTGATCCTTACATATTGCCTATTGGTCTTATTAAATAATTTTTTGTAGCCACTTTCAAATTTCAATTTTAAAATTCAAATTTAAAACTTAAAACTTCAAAGTTTAATTCTAAGCCTTAAAAGTTTGCAAACACTTAAGTATCAATAACATTAAATAAGAAAAACAAAATTTACTTTTAAAAAAAAAAAAAATTAGCCGGCCCGGTTTAGCCCGCTAAGCCCGAACAAGAACGGACCAAAAAACCCGAAAAAGTACAACCCGCTAATTCAGCCCGCTAACAGCCCTGAACGTTAAACGGACGGGCTTTTTTGTGTACAGCCCACCCGTTAAACACCTCTAATCCAAACTATGTGAACTTTAACAAGTATTTTAAAATATAATTTTTCATCATACTGACATGAGAAGATTTGCAACTTACAGTACTTTTCATATGGTTTTTGAATGTCTAAATTTTAAATTTGAAATATCGAGTTGATCTAATCCAATTTAGCTTCAAATACATACATACACACATACAACCACCCAGTAAACAATTTAGCTTCAAAGAATAGCCAAATTGACCCTCAAGAAACGAAGGGTGCCATATATATTGGGACAGAGGGAGTACCACTTAAATGTCATGACTTTCACTATTAGCCACCTACAAGCTTCAAATAAATACAGCCAGTACATGTGATCGCTCAAAACTCAAGTTTTCAAGACAAAAGTTACAAAAAAAGAAGCCCTTGTTTCCTTTCACCAGTGCAAGAAGCTAGCACTCTAGGACATCTGAAGATCCAAAAAAACTTATCTTGTTTCTTTTCACCCTTACAAAAAGTTAGGAACCTATGACATTTACCGAATACACACTAGATTTAGATATACCTGTCGTGATAGTGCGGAAACGCTCCTGACCAGCTGTATCCCAAATTTGTAACTTAATCCGCTTTCCATCAAGTTCAATTGTTCTTATCTTAAAGTCAATTCTGTAAAAGCAGAGCAATCCTGTAAATTTGGAGGAGAAGAGGAAAATGCAAGGCCGAGAAAAGGTTGAGAGAAAGCAGTAAATAGTGCATAAGGTATACAATTTATTAGATTTTTCAAAAATGATGATTCCCAAACTAGACAGTTCATCTAGCTTCCTGCATAAGAGAGCATAATTTTCTACTTTTTTGGCCAAACATGGTTTTTCCTGCTACCAATCAAGATTGATGTGTAACTTCTTCACCAGTTTCTTAATATTCTGCCCTTTATTCGACTAAAAAGAGAGCCTTGTCCAAAATAAAAAAACTAACTTATGACATAATACTGTGGTAATCCCAAAAGATGCATTTTTTGTGTTTCAAACACAATCTAATTAGTACTTCCAGAGGAGGGAGGGAGGGATGGTCGAGGATACAAACCCAATAGTGGTGATGAAACTTGTTGTGAAGGAACCATCTGAGAACCTCAGAAGCAAACAACTCTTTCCCACACCTACAAATAAAACCATCATAAAGTGCAAGGAACTGATAAAAGATGTTATACATAGAAAATATTTCCTTTGTGGCAAATTTCGTCCCTCTATTTTGAAAATCAATAACTAACCTACTCAATCATGAATGAAATGAAACTGTTACATTTTCCTTCCAATTCAACCGTGAGCCTCATGTATTTAGAATGAGAGTTTGACCATATTTATCCCCAATTTCCCTCGATAAATCTGGACAAAATGACCATCCTCACTCCTCTCGTTAATATATTTCACATTTTTAACTGTAATACTACCAAAATAAGTATTAAAAAAAGGTCGTGGTCTTAACTTTCATATTCAATTTTTTCCCCTTAGGCTTAAATTAGTTACAAATATATTAACTACAAATACTCTCATGGAAATTTTTATCTTATGAAAAGTTTTTCCCTAAAAAATCTGCAGTACCTGAAGTTCAACCTGTAAATAATAGTACTCCTAGTTACTTTCTGAATATAACAACTTACTAGAATTGTATTTTCAACTAATTCCACAATTATCATAAGAGGGAACTTTTAAGTTTCAGCTACTTCCTAAAAATTCAAGATTTAATTCGTAATTGAAGATGCAGTTACAGAAGAGGCATGAAGGGGGTGTGGTCGTGGAATAGGGTTCGGTGTTGGTTATAGTGGAAAAAGGGAGAAAATGAAAAGGAAACGAGAAAGGGGTATTGTGGTGTTGGTGTTGTGGGGGGAGATACATGAGAGCCGGAGTGAATATTAAAGGGAGTTTTATGAATGTAACGTCGAATATCTTGCAATGCCTTACAAAATCATTTAACAAATCAAGCATTTTGATAGAAGCTGGTCAAGCTTATGAATAGCACCAAATTCATCAAGATCTAAGTGATCCACGAAGTATAGTGAAAGTATTAACGCCCATAGATACTGCGGTGGGCAGTATACCAGTTTTCTTAATTGACTTTGACAGAACGCTATCCCAATCCATATTTTAATGTTTTAAGAGATTGTAACAACATTTTATCTAAGATGGCATCAAAAGATGAAAGAGTACTTAAATTTTGAATATATAATGTTTTGTGCATCAAACTAACCTTTCAACCATTACTTAAATACATTTCTTCCACCTTCATTATTAAAAAAATATATAAATCAAATTAACATAATCATTCATAGCGATATGTCAAGTAACATCTTAAACTTCGTGTCCAATCATATAAAATGTGAAGCACAGAGTAACAGAAAAAGGGAAAAGAAAGTGTTTCTACTAATGTAGGATACATAGATAAACTTATTCCAGACAAACAATTTTTATGTGCGTTGTTCACTATATACCACTTTTTTTTTATAACTGTGGAGTCTGGGCAAGCATGTGCGCACCTCGATTAATACCACGGGATATTGGCACCTCCACGAACAACAGGTACCAGATAACTTTACCCACCAAAGCTCGAACAGATGGAAAAAAATCACCTACTGTTTTTGTTTTGAACCTGAGACCTTAGGTTCACAACCCAACTTCATTGATCACTAGGCCACACCCTTGGGTACAAAACATCTTAACTAAATCTCTCCAATTTCAAGTAAATATCCAATTTGTCCCCGTCCCTAAGCTCCAAATTTTGTTTTTTGTTAATCTTATTTGCTTGAAAATGGGTACATAAATTAAAAAAAATTGAAAACAAAACGAGTAAAAAAGAAAAAGTAAAACTAACCGCTATCGCCAATGAGGAGGAGCTTGATAAGATAATCATAATCTGCTCGTGCCCTAGCTGGTGGAGCTGCCATCGTCTTCTCCAATAGATGTCTGAATCACCAAATGCAAAACCCTAGAAATCAGAAAATTGATTATATCATAAATCAATTTGCATTTTTTGTTTTCGTATAGAAAAATAATGAAAGTTGTAAATTAAATAAAGTTAAATATACGTACCAAGAGATAGGGACCAGAAATGTGAGAGAAATACAGAGGTTTTTGAGAAGGTCAGAAAGTCGTCGGCAACATTTGGCTGAAGGGGAAAAATGGTCAGAACAAGAATATACGAAGCCCGGGTGGGGTTAAGTATAGTTTCTTGTCTATGTTTAGGACTAGTGGTTATTGGTATTTGTAATCTTTGGGAATTGGACCATTTCTTCCTCCAATTCTCTTTTTTAAAGGAAAAACAAAAGAGTTTTTTTTTTTATTATTTTCTATTCGGTATTTGATACTGGCTTGGTTCAATACTGTCTGTCTTCGATTTTAGGGCTAGTTTGGTACGAGAGATAATGAATAATTAATTTTAGAATTAAATTTGTGATGAGTTTATCCATATTTAGTTGGAATAAAATTATGGTAAGATTAGTTATTCTCGAGATTGTAATATTTTCTTTATCCTCATACAGGAGGGTGGGATAATGAATCACGGGATAACTTATTTCCCAACAAATAATTTCTTAAAATGTTATACCAATACCATACATAATTAAAATCGATACCTTTTTTATTCGATTTCAGTTCATTCGGTTTGGTAACTTCGTTTGTTCGGTTCGAATATTAACTAGTGCGTAAAGCCATAGACTTTAATATTTTTAAGTAATGTATTCACAAATATAAAAATAAAACTATTATAATATAGTAAAAAAAAATAAGGGAAACCAAAAATGTTAAACCTAGATAGGAGAAAGGTTGAAATTTAAGTAGACAACCAAAGAAAAGGGAAAAAGACATGTATAGTTGAAAAGAAATGGTAAAGGTTTAAGAAAACTATAAAAATAACGAACTTTAATATTTTATGTTATAATTAATTATATGTGTATTGTATAGCTTAGTATATATTTTGGTACAACATTGGTATTTCAGTATTTTATTTTTAATTACTGAATACCATATTTAATACCATTTTTTTTAAAACTTAAACTGAATAGCATACCAAATACTAAATATCAAATATCAAATACTAAAATTTTCGATTTCGGTACACTAATTCGATATTTACCAAATTATGCATAGCCCTAGCTTGGAGTCCTAATTTAAATTTGCATCGAAAAGTACGGGCTTTAGTTATGTCGATAGTATTAGCTTTAGTTATGTTAAAATACAAATTGGAGCCAACTATAAATGATCGTTTATGTGTTTGGCCTTAGTCACATTAATATATATATATATATATATATATATATATATATATATATATATATATATATATATAAAACCAAATGAGCATTTTACAACTATAAAGTTACCAAAATGTAACTACTCGATAAAATAATATGTATATGACATCCCATTTTTTTGTTATGAAGGAAACTACCATGGCATAATTGCTAAAAGGTAGCTCCTAGTAACAAAATAATTTTTCAAAAAAAAAAATGTTTCTCAAAAGATCGAAAGGTCCTTGTATTATTGGAAGTGTAAATTTACGGCAAAAAGTTTTCCGTAATTTATCTATCTATATTATTATAAAAACATGAATACAATATTGATTTACCAAAATAATTGATCAATAAATAATTCAAAATTGGATAAAATCGTAATTTTTAAACTTTACCTAATATTAATCGAACTTTATATTGAACGAGAATTATGTCCACTTAGAATTTGGGTAAAAAATTGTGGATTGATTTTATTCCTATTCACATTAAGTATGGTAAGACTTTTACGACGAACACATCACTCTTATATTAACCATATAGGCTGACAAGGTAATAAAAAAGAATTTATACTTCTGTAGACAATTTGGCAAATATAACATACAAAGAAGAGAGTTCTATGTACCTCTTTATTAAGCATTGCGGTCTCTGAATGCTGATTTGGTGCCCAACAAACAATTCCTACTAAATGATCAATAAAGCTTTACCTATTTATAGAATGAAAATAATATAATTAATTAATTTGGCATTATTTTTTACTAAGCAAAGGAAATAACCTATGCTAATCATGACCTTTCTTTTGAAAAAATGGTGCACATTACGCGGGAAGCCATCAGGCTTAGATGATTTGTGCAATATTTTCTATGTTTGGTAGACTAGCGGTAACAGTTTGAAAGGTTTTATAAATTTTACTATGTGCAATATAATCCCTTTATGAACTCAAAAATAAACAAGACACGTGGTTAGCAAACCAAGTTAAAAAAATATGCAAATTTGTTCGCTTATGTCCCTTTTAATATATTTTTAAATAAAAATTCATACGCAATCCAACTTTTAGTAGAAATAAAAGACTTTGTTGGAAACGGTAACTGCAAAGGACAACAAATCTGCATCTCATAGAGTAAAACAATCCATCAACAATTTCTCAGAGATAAATCATCATAGAGGTCAGGTAAATATACAAAGTAGCATCTTTAATATCTTCATATGTAACATTCATGAAATTATCAATATTTTTCTCCTTACAAGTATTCGCCTATTTTGCGTGAATCATTAATTAGTCGCGTATTGTTATACGGTCCTAATATCTGTAGTATTATTTCATACCATAATATGACTTTTGTTTTCTCATCTTTCTCTTCTCATGTCTGGAGTGTTACGTGTGAGGAATGTAAATATTTTATTATTATTTTCTTTACTTTAAATTTACATTATTTATTGATGTATGTTTTAGGCATTATTGTAAAACTTCGATGTGCTATATATTACTATCTTAATATACAAATGTGCTCATATGTATCAAAGACCGCAGAAGCAGAGCCAGAATTTTGAGTTTATAGTTTTTAGATTTTAAAAAAGATAATTTATTGCGTTCTGAATGAATTATTTATACATATTAAGTGAATCTTTTAATATAAATATAAAATTTGAGTCAAAATTAATTAATTAGTTCTACCAAACCCGTAAGTAGAAGGCTAGGTCTGACCCGGCAAAGGAAACAAATATCGCCGTGCATGTATCTATATACCTAACCATAATTGAAACTGATTATCTCTTAGAGTTATTACGTATGTTCTTGGCTTCTTTCATAATTTTCTTAACTTTGTAATTTGTATTGTTTACCCGTGTTATCTTCTTCATGAGTTCTATATTTTAGAATCTTTTGAATCTTTGAAAGCCAATGCTATCAAATATATTTTAGCTAAATTACAGGGGCCCAAGGGTCAAGCCACTAAAGCAAACGTTTTAAGCCTCCAAATTTTGAAGGTCCCAATTTTTGTTTTATTTTTTTAGTCGTATTTGTATTGAGACCCCGACTAATCTAGATTCGTACCGCGTAAGACCTAGTAAAAGAGAGAACACGTTTTAACAGGATTTTTTTTAACCACAGGACTCGAACCCAATATATTTAATTAAGGTAAGTTGGATCAAATATATCTCACAACAATCTTTAGAGACGGGGTCTAAATATATTGGGTATGTTAAAATAAAAAATAAAATATTTTATAAAAATTCAAGATAACTTTTAATTTAGTAGTGATGTAACCATTTGAGAAAAAAAATGCAGAAAGAGAATCACTCCCCCTAAACCCTTGTCGCGAATATAAAACTTTTCATTATTTAAATTTTACGAGTGACATCATTAGCGAGGTTTCTATATGAATTTGGTTCTATTATTTAAGATCAACAATATCTTAGGAGAGACTAAATTATTTATAAAAGAAACTATTAACAACTAATGTTAGGCCAAAATTTTATACTTTTAGCACATTATTCGTCATATATTTTGTTGGTTTAAGTGAGCTATTATGCGACAATTGCGCTAAATTGTGTTGTTCTATGTGTAGGAATATCAAAATGAATCAGCGATGTTATGATAATTTTTTTTCCCTTTTGAAATGCCTCAAATTAAAAATTGGCTTTAGGCCACCAATCTTCTTGGGCCGCCACTGCTAAATTATTATTTTATGTTCTTCTCCCAGCACTTTCTGCATGTTATTTACTTATGTACTAAGTGATGTTGTCGTTCAAAAATCATTGCTTGGTTGACACCGAATATTTTGAGACATGGGGTAGAAAATACAATTTTCTGAAAAAAATGTAGAAAATGTATATTGTCTAAAATTAAAGGCAAAATGGCCTCGAAACCACTTAAAACTTGTACCTGTTTATCAACCTAGTAAATAAACTTATAATTTTTTCATTTGAACTTACATCTACTTGATCAAAACCCATATTTTAAACACCTCCACCAGAGCGTGAACCTCAATTGCGCCGACAAGGATTGCAAATCACATGCTAAACATTTTATTATTTGACATGTGTAACTAGTGAGTCCCATTTTTAAATATTTTTTAAATTAATTTCTGAAAATTTTAAATTCATTATCATTCTCTTAATCTCTTCTTCTCCAGCTCTATCAAAACAATTCCAATGGTGAAGCAAAGCACCATCAGAAGGTCCAGAACCACCAACTTCATCTACCAGCACCATAAGCTCCAGCCATAAATACTAATTAGACATTTAGACCTATCACCAGAAAAGAAAAAAATACCAAATCAACCACAACAACCTTTAGCTACTCCAACCGATAAAATTTCAATGTCAAACTCAATTTCAATGGCGCCGGCAAAATTGGAAAATTCCGCCAATGCAAACTATGATTTAGTGATTTCAACAAAAAGAAAAAATGCTCTAACCCTCAAAAATATTTCTTTTACTCCAATTATCAACCCCAATATACATTAGTATTTATCACCACTGCCACCACCATTGTAAACAAAGGAATATATGGATGGGAAGAAAGGGGTGGCGGTTGAAATGCAAGGGGAAACACATCTGGCGAGGAAGGGATTAAGGTGCTAGGATGGGGGGAGGTGGGTGTGGAGAGAAAGAAAAGAAAAGGGGAGGGAGAAAAAGGAGGCGTGAGGGATATGATAGAATTTTTTTTGTTCTTTTGGGTCTTTCCTTTTTATTTTTAATTTCTATTTCTGATTTAAGTATTTTATTTTAATAAAAATTTATATTCACGCGTTTTTTGTGTGTGATTGACAAGTATTATTACCACGTCATTTACATCACTGCTACATAAGCACGGTCAACGGTCAGATGTATTTATTAATGTGCAAATAGTTAACTTGAGGTGTTCAAATAAAAAAATTATAAGTTGGTTTACCGGATTGGTAAATTGGTACAAGTTTAAGTAACTTTTAGGCCCTTTTGCCAAAATTAAATAAAGGTTCTTTTTTAAATATTAAGTTGGACGTTTTACTAGCAAAAGATACGTACATAGAAACTAGTAAGAATAAAAAAGTCAATCAACCAACATCAACCATGAGAGCAAAAGCATTTAAACTCATATATTACAATTTCAATTATGATCATTTTCAATTATAATCGTAAAGTCTCCTTTAATTAGGGATAATAAAAGAAAATAAGAAAAATGAAATGTCATTTTAAAGCGCATTCAAGTGCATCACGTCACCGGAGTCCGGACATATCTTAGGAAGTAGCACAATATTTTGCAAAAATTTTAGGAAGTAGCACCATATTTTGCAAAATTTTATATGAGAAGCTTTTGAAACTCTTGAAAATATCTTGGAGTAAGAAAACTTAGACCCCATCTTTTAGGTAGGCACAAAATATATAAAATAAACAATAAAAAAATTGTCGATGTCATATGTCACACTTGCTCATCGGTCAATAGTTCTTAATCTACCAAGAGGAATTCTTTTCATAACCCCGATACATTTTATATGCATATACTAGAATAACATGATAAAAATCAAAGATTATGTCCAATTTGAAGTTCTCCTCATCAAAACTAAAAAATATTTTAAATATAAATAATAAATATAGCTTTCGTTTTTGTTTTATGCTAGCGTTTAACTAGGAACAAATTTAATATGCTTTAATTGATATATAATAAAATATTAAAGTGCTAGTAGTTTATACCAATAAAAAACTCAATATTTTTTTATAAATGGAGTCTAGGGAGGGTAAGATATACACAACCATATCCCTAACATAGAAGGGCGGAGAGACTGTTTTTGATAGACAGTTGGCTAGAAAAAGGATAAAAAAGAGAGAGTAAATATCACATTAAAGCTAATGAGTGAGTAATTTAATACAAACTTACTTATAAATTCTTCAAATTTGTGAAAGGCGAAACTTCTTTTGGCCAAATTTTTGTTGAAGTCAAATTTTAAAAAAGTTTAGCCACAAACCTTTTCACCTTATTTTCATTCCAAACGAAGTATTTTGAGACGTGTTAAAATGAAAGAAAAAAAAGCATATCACATAAATTTAGAGAAAAAAAGATAAAAAGGAAAAGAAAGGAAAAAACAAGGACCCTTCTTCTTCGTATCCGGTCTCATTATCGACAAGAAAAGACCAACTTTATCGGAGCCCTAGATTTTCTCCTCTCTTCAATCCGATCTCTCTCCTTCAAAATCATGGTTAGTCAATACTCTTTTTTCGTTTTAACTCTTTGCGTAAATGTAAATTTTATCTTTAAATTTTCCAGTTTAGCTACTAGTTCGATCTGTTAAAGGAGATGCATAATAGACACGATTTCTAGACTTTTAATGAAATTTACAAGTTAGGTTGCCGATTGTTTTAATGTTTTATGGATCTGATTTCACTTGATACTATAGATTGATGAATATTAGGTGTTTTTGTATGACACTTTTCTTTTCTGCTTGTGAGATTTTTTGATAGGCATTAATCTCATTTTGAAAGTCCAGCTTTAGATCTTTGTTTCAGTAGCCAGTTGGTTGTGGTGATTTTTTTTTAAAAGTATTTAACTCAAGGGTATGGCATAGCTAGTGATGGCAAAATGGATGCAATTTGCAAGTATCCGCCTATATTATCCGCTAAAAAATGGGTTGGATACGTGAAAGTGGGTCAAATATGGATCAACCCATATTATCTGCTCAAAAAAATGGTTAACACCAGCGTGTCGAAAATGGGTGTCGCCCAGTGATGCATACCAAGTCATTGCTTGAATGATACGAATGATTTAACCAAGTCACCAAGGGCATACCGCAATCACAGTTTATTTTTTTTTTATTTTTTTTTAAAAAATTCATTTAATTTCTCTAGTTTACTCCCAAGTGAAATATGCAATTATAAATGTACCATTTCCTTTCAGTTTTTCATTAATTTCAATTTAAGAAATAAATCTTTAAAACAACAACAAACCAGTGTAATCCCATAAATGGGGTCTGGGGAGGGCAGTGTGTACGCAGACCTTACCCCTTAGAGATAGAGAGGCTTCCGATAGACCTCGGCTCAAGGAACAGTGGAAGATAAAGCAACCAAATAGCAAATAATAGTAGCAACAATGTAATATGGTAACGGGCGAAAATGACACAACATGTAATAATAAAGAACCATGACTAAGAAATTACAAAAATAGTCCTAGTGCTACTGGTAAGCCTAGGAGGAACACACTACTATCTGTCAACCTACAACCCTAATCCTCGACCTTCACGCCTTCCTATCGTGGGTCATATCCTCGGTAAGCTGAAGCAATGACATGTCATGCCTAATTACCTCTCCACAATACTTCTTAGACCTACCCCTTCCTTTCCTTAGACCCGCCATGGACAATCGCTCACACCTCCTGCGGAGTATCTATGTCTCTCCGTAATTTCATATTGAAACGAGGTATAAATTGAATTATGCTAATAGGTCAATATCATTTATGCAAAATTCTTTGTACGTCATACAAATGAATATCATTGTTATCGATATTAGTCTTTATTTGTTGATACGTGGATATGAATTCATGTGTGCTACCAGATATTGCAGTTTAAGAGTTTGATCACTAACCATCTGTTCCTCCTTTGATGAGCAGCCTTGCTAATGTATTATATGAGTTTTATTTCAGTTGTATTTTTTCAATCAAATCTTAAGTTACTTTAACTGACTTGATTGTTGTAATGGGTTGTCAAGTATCAATATATCATGCAATGTGGAGTTGATGGATTCCGTTGCTCTAAGTAACTTCTATTGAAAAGCATACAGGAATGTCTTTGCTTTACTTGAATGATCTTTAACTGCGTTTTGTTTGACTGCATTGAACTTGCGGCTGCAAACTTATGTAGTCTGCCGTTTGGACAAACATGTGTTGTGTTGACAACATATGCTGAGGCTAGGAATTCTCCCAAAAAATGATACTCCCTCTGTTTCTAAAAGATTGACACTATTTCCTTATTAGTCAATTTCAAAAGATTGGCACCTTTCAATATTTCTTTAATAGGAAGCATTTATAACCACGCAAATGCTATGGCAGGTTTAAAACCATAAATTTCAAAAGTTTTACAGTCACACTAATGCTATGGCTTATTCAAGACCACATATCTCAAAAGGCCTGTCCTGCATGCACAATCGTCCCATGTGAGTTTGACTATGTAACCCTTCTATGTCTGGGCATGTAGATATTATTCTTGGTAGGACTTCTGCTTATTTAAAAGTTCAGGGTAAATCTCAGGTCCCACAATAGGAGATGTCTGAGAGATAAAATCTTTGATTTATTGGATAAATTTCTTGCTCGGATTTCACTTGGAAGAATTGAAATTTTTTTGAGTAAAAATCATTATTTCACTTGAAATACTCCTCGGACTAATTTTTGAAAGTCAGATTTAAAACAGACCTTGATGTGCAAATCATGTATGTCCAAACACCTGCTATGTTTCTGCCTGTGCTTTATTCTGTTCTGAGTTTTATTGAGGTTCGAACACCAAAAAGAATCTATGGCTTTGTGTTGACTTGATGTTTTTGGAACGACACTGGCCTTGAATATACGGTTTTTCTGGTGCCGGAATACTTGTACCTTGGAAGTTGCATTTCGAGTTTGTATTAATTTCATTGATGTGATAGTAAGGTCTCACAGGTTGATGCCACTGTCCCCTGTATTTTGTTAAGTTACTCCTCCCTCTAGGTGGTAATAAGAGACTAATTCCAGATTAGCCTCAACTTCTATGGCAATTTCAATATCTACTTGTGGAGGAGTTTGTTCCGCCATCTTCGTTTTTTGTCATTAAGAAAAGAGTAAAAGATAAAGAAAATGAAATCATCTTTTTGACTTATTATGCATACTGGTCTTTTTAATTAACATCTGAAAAATAATGTATTCTGCTCTTCTGAGGCAGAAGAATAACCAACCTAATTTTTGTTAAGTTGAAAATGCAATTGTTTTCTTTCTCTTGTATATGTTTTCTTCACAATCATTGGATGGAGGACTTTTAAGTGGGAATTGTAAATTCTAGAAGAAATGAATAAGACTTGAAAATCTGAAATACTGGAGGCTGTGGGTCCTTTCTTTGTTCTTCTATTTGTTGATTCTATTTCCTTTGGGGGAGGAGTAGCATCTGGAAGAGTCATTAGACTGATACAGGGGTATTTATCCCATCATTATTCCCTGTATTTGTATTACATTTGGGGTAATGTTGTATGTCGTACAAATTGTAGGCTAACGCAGCATCTGGGATGGCTGTGCATGACGATTGCAAGCTGAAGTTTTTGGAGTTGAAGGCAAAAAGAACTCACCGGTTCATCATCTATAAGATTGAAGAGAAGCAAAAGCAGGTTGTTGTGGAAAAGCTTGGTGAACCAACTGAAAGCTATGAGGATTTCACCGCAGGCCTCCCTGCTGATGAGTGTCGATATGCTGTCTATGACTTTGATTTCACGACCGAAGAAAACGTCCAGAAGAGCAAAATATTCTTCATTGCGTGGTAATCCTTTTAAAAGTATATATAGTGATTTAAACTTCCATCTTGCCTGTTTATATCTTTGCCTGAGGGGGTGACTTTTTGTGTATCTTGTTGAAGGTCACCTGACACTGCAAGAGTGAGAAGCAAGATGATTTATGCAAGCTCCAAAGACAGGTTCAAGAGAGAGCTGCAAGCAACTGATCCTACAGAGATGGAAATTTTTATCTTATGAAAAGCTTTTCCTTGAAAAATCGGCAGTACCTGAAGTTCAACCTGTAAATAATAGTACTCCTAGTTACTTTCTGAATATAACAACTTACTAGAATTGTATTTTCAACTAATTCCACAATTATCATAAGAGGGAACTTTTAAGTTTCAGCTACTTCCTAAAAATTCAAGATTTAATTCGTAATTGAAGATGCAGTTACAGAAGAGGCATGAAGGGGGTGTGGTTGTGGTATAGGGTTCGGTGTTGGTTATAGTGGAAAAAGGGAGAAAATGAAAAGAAAACGAGAAAGGCGTATTGTGGTGTTGGTGTTGGTGTGTGTGTGTGTGTGTGTGTGGGTGGGGGGGGGGGGGGGGGGGGGGGGAATACATCATACATGAGAGCCGGAGTGAATATTAAAGGGAGTTTTATGAATGTAACGTCGAATATCTTGCAATGCCTTACAAAATCATTTAACAAATCAAGCATTTTGGTAGAAGCTGGTCAAGCTTATGAATAGCACCAAATTCATCAAGATCTAAGTGATCCACGAAGTATAGTGAAAGTATTAACGTCCATAGATACTGCGGTGGGGAGTATACCAGTTTTCTTAACTGACTTTGACAGAAACGCTATCCCAATCCATATTTCAATGTTTTAAGAGATTGTAACAACATTTTATCTAAGATGCCATCAAAAGATGAAAGAGTACATAGATAAACTTATTCCAGACAAACAATTTTTATGTGTGTTGTTCGCTATATACCACTTTTTTTTTATAACCGTGGTGTCTGGGCAAGCATGCGCGCAACTCGATTAATACCACGGGATACTTGACACCTCCCACGAGCAACAGGTACCAGATAACTCTACCCACCAAGGTTCGGACAGGTGGAAAAAAATCACCTACTGTTTTTGTCTCTGCTGAGATTTGAACCTGAGACCTTAGGTTCCCAACCCAACTTTATTGACCACTAGGCCACACCCTTGGGTGCCTATATATCACATATTACCCAAAGCTCATTCTAACATCTTAACTAAATCTCTCCAATTTCAAGTAAATATCCAATTTGTCCCCGTCCCTAAGCTCCAAATTTTGTTTTTTGTTAATCTTATTTGCTTGAAAATGGGTACATAAATTAAAAAAAATTGAAAACAAAACGAGTAAAAAAGAAAAAGTAAAACTAACCGCTATCGCCAATGAGGAGGAGCTTGATAAGATAATCATAATCTGCTCGTGCCCTAGCTGGTGGAGCTGCCATCGTCTTCTCCAATAGATGTCTGAATCACCAAATGCAAAACCCTAGAAATCAGAAAATTGATTATATCATAAATCAATTTGCATTTTTTGTTTTCGTATAGAAAAATAATGAAAGTTGTAAATTAAATAAAGTTAAATATACGTACCAAGAGATAGGGACCAGAAATGTGAGAGAAATACAGAGGTTTTTGAGAAGGTCAGAAAGTCGTCGGCAACATTTGGCTGAAGGGGAAAAATGGTCAGAACAAGAATATACGAAGCCCGGGTGGGGTTAAGTATAGTTTCTTGTCTATGTTTAGGACTAGTGGTTATTGGTATTTGTAATCTTTGGGAATTGGACCATTTCTTCCTCCAATTCTCTTTTTTAAAGGAAAAACAAAAGAGTTTTTTTATTTATTATTTTCTATTCGGTATTTGATACTGGCTTGGTTCAATACTGTCTGTCTTCGATTTTAGGGCTAGTTTGGTACGAGAGATAATGAATAATTAATTTTAGAATTAAATTTGTGATGAGTTTATCCATATTTAGTTGGAATAAAATTATGGTAAGATTAGTTATCCTCGAGATTGTAATATTTTCTTTATCCTCATACAGGAGGGTGGGATAATGAATCACGGGATAACTTATTTCCCAACAAATAATTTCTTAAAATGTTATACCAATACCATACATAATTAAAATCGATACCTTTTTTTTTCGATTTCAACTTACTCGGTTCGGTAACTTCGTTTGTTTGGTTCAAATATTAACTAGTGCGTAAAGCCATAGACTTTAATATTTTTAAGTAATGTATTCACAAATATAAAAATAAAACTATTATAATATAGTAAAAAAATGAGGGAAACCAAAAATGTTAAACCTAGACAGGAGAAAGTTTGAAACGTAAGTAGACAACCAAAAAAAGGGAGAAAGGCAAGTATAGTTGAAAAAAACCGATAAAGGTTAAAGAAAACTATAAAAATAATGAACTTTAATATTTTATGTTATAATCAATTATATGTGTATTTTCTAGCTTAGTATATATTTTGGTACGGTATCGGTATTTTAATATTTTATTTTTAATTACTGAATACCATATCTAATACCAATTTTTTTTTTAAACTTAAACCAAATAGCATATCAAATACCAAATACTAAAATTTTCGATTTCGGTACAATAATTCGATATTTACTAAATTATGCATATCTCTAGCTTGGAGTCCTAATTTAGATTTGCATCGACAAGTACCGGCTTTAGTTATGTCGATAGTATTAGCTTTAGTTATGTTAAAAACTTAAAATACAAATTGGAGCTAACTATAAAGGATCGTTTATGTGTTTGCCCTTAGTCATTTAATAGCGACTAAATGAAGGATAAAACTTTCTCACTTTTAAAAATATCAAGAATGTATTTGTTCATATATATTGGTAATTCACAATAGTATTCTAAGGATGTAATTTAGGTTATGGTCTACTTTAGAAATGTTTTTTGCCACAATCTCCTTATAACCAAATGAGCATTTTACAACTATAAAGTTACCAAGATGTAACTACTCGATAAAATAATATGTATATGACATCCCATTTTTTTTTTTGTTACGAAGGAAACTACCATGGCATAATTGCTAAAAGGTAGCTCCTAGTAACAAAATAATTTTTTTTTTTTTAAAAGTGTTTCTTGTTATAAGAAAAATCAAATTATGGTGGATGTCTACTCTTCCTCCATGATCTTCTCAAATGCTTAATGACATTCAATGACATGTTTCTATGCTTAATGGCGTATTCAATGACATATTTTTCTTCACTTTTCATGCCTATATAAAGGTCTTGTAATAGATAAGAAAATACACATAATTGAAGAAGAAAATCTCTTCTTTCTATCTATCTCCATTTCTTGTTCATGTTTTACTAAATTATTTTTATTTCATAACAACATGTCTTGTTCATGTTTTACTAAGCTGTTTTTATTTCATAACACGTTATCAGCACGATACTCTAACCAACTGAGATTATGTGCTTTAATTGGATTTTATCTTTTTTCAACCAGAGTTAGTCAAATTTCTTTTCGGTCCAGTAAGCTTTACTTTTAAATTCTTATGTCAGCATATGATTGCTAATTCATGTCTAGCTTTGAGTTTACACTTATATGCAATATGACAACATGATAATCAAACCAAAAATCTTAATCTGCATATATGTGTGACACTTAGCTTTAATTATTTTTTTATGCCTACATGGTTAGAAAAGAAAAAGAATTCCTAACACTTGTATTCCATATATATCTGATTAGAACATTGTTGTCTTATTATATCAAAAGTAGCTTTAATGTTTAGTAAAACTTATTTGTGGATTGAGTAGGATAAGTAAAAAATTATTCTTTACTATTTTAACGATTCACACCATTAAAATATAATAATAATAATAATAATAATCATAATTATTTTATTTTAATAAGATAAAATATTAGTACAAGAAGTATGTACTACACCAAATTTTCATTTGTGATAGTTCTTATCAAATTAACACATTGAATAATTTCTATATGGAAAGCATATAGTAGTAGATAGTAGAAAGAGATTTATCCCCTAATTTTTCTTTGATTCCTGATTAACCTAAAGGTTCTGATATATCTCTTTATTTTTCTAGAGAGCATAATACTTAGTTTTCACAAAAATGTATGGTAACTAGTAGTACTATATTATTCTATTTGATACATCATTTTTCTTTAAGACCACATGTGAATTTTTAATATTATTTTATATTTTCATATATCTGTTTAACACTAATTACTTAGCTGATTTGAGTAAACGAAAAGTCTATTGTTGAGAATTATATTAAAATGACATTATAAAGAGTTTAACTCAAAAGGTAAGCATTTCTTTCGTATTTGAAATTATTTTTGTCCTTTGCTATTAATGATATCAACTTCAATGAGTTCAAGTCGCAATGAACCATGAGGGTAAGACATCAGGATCAAGTCTTGATGCTCCATGATGATAAGAGTTGGGTTTGATTCACAATTTATTATGGCCTAACATGTCTTTATATTGGTAAGATATTAGGTTTGAGTCCCACTATACCATATTGATGATATAGTAATGACTAAAGAAAAATAATATATTTCTCATGAAAAGGCATGAATATTGCCCCACTTGATTTGCTCCATTCTTGAAGTGAATGTGGTAGTGGTGCATAACAAGTCTAAATGAAGACAAGTGGTTGAATAATGAACGTGGGTGTTCCAAAGATCAAAATAATAATAATTATCACTATGATTATAAAAGGAGAACAATAAGGGTTCTCAAAATAGTCTTTCAAAATGTGAAGGCAATGTTTGCCATCAAATTGATATGAAAAATAATAAAGCACGGCGCTGATTATGATTCAAAGAGAATGTGACTTGTGATAAGCATTGAGAATGCAAACTCATTCCTAAAGGTGAATGTGGCAATATATGATAAAAGTAATGAATAAAGACATGCAATGCATGATTAGATGAATACCACATAACTCACCTCTAAGGAAGGTTTGAGTGAAATAAAGAGAATAAATATTATTGTGTGGTTACATGAATATGTCATTGGTCGCGTACATGTGATACGCCAAAAAATATATTTTGGTGCGCCTTATAAAAGGTTATTAAAGGCAAAATTAAAGCAAGAAGTGATTTTGCTTATGATGATTTTAACCATGATAATTTATTAAGATATAAGTTTCTCCGTAAAGGAGACATTTACCATATGAATGGTGTGACAAAAGATCTTGTAGTACAAAAGTTGTTAAGAGCTCCGAAAAAATTAATTTGTTACTACCCGGATGAATAAAATTATTCACGACATTGATATTGTAAAGTCTCAAAAGAAACTATTTGAGTTTCAAAATGTATAAGTCAAAGTGGTTGGCATTTTGAGACTACAAATGAATGAAATATTGAATATCTTCATATTTCTATAATCATAACGGGTAAATATGAAAGATTACCCAATTTTCTTTCTATTTGTACTACACAAATACAAGCATGATGATGGAATCATATGTCACAAGTAAACTAGAGGTTTACTGAAACAAATATTAGTTGGCATGACCGGTTGACCATCTCGGTTCAATTATGATGCGAAAAATTAATTGAGAATTACATTGGCATATATTGAAGAAATATAAGATTCTTCAAGAATTTTCCTGTGCTGCTTATTCTCATGATATACCAGTTAAGGTTGGGATTGAATCCCTTAATTTCTGGAACGGATAAAAGGTGATAAATATATGGGCCCAGTCACCTTCCACGTGGACTATTTACTATTATATGATTTTAATATATGTATCTATTCTATGGGCACATGTGCATTTGTTATCAACTTGTAGTTTGGCTTTTGCAATATTGATTGCTCAAATTATTAGAGCATGGTTCCAGAATATAAATTATGATGATTTATCTTGATAATACTGGTTTAAATCCAAGTTGGTTTAACATAAATTGTATGCCTCCAATTACATCTAAACCATTGGTTATGAGAACAAAACTGCCAAAATAAAATTTGATATGTGATGTATTATTTAATATACAACATCACTTGTACATATCTAGCCAAGTTATGATAAGTTCTTCCTATCACAATCGGTTCAGGGTCAGGAACCAAATAATTTCTATCTAGAAATATGAATGTGCTATATGATTTAATTGTTCCACCACAATGCACAAAGATGGATCCCCAAATAAGGTTAGGGATATGTGTTGGTGATACCAACAATATGGGAAGAAAATGGGCAGCTGAAAAAGTAATGCATGTAATGAATTATGATGAGTACATTTAGATCCTCTTACGACAAAATGTGAACTTGAAGTTCAAGTGATAATTCATTTGAAAAATATTACCAGGCGTATTTGCCGACCCAAAGCTAAATATCATAGTCAGCTGCTAATGCTCCAAATAAAATAAAGTTCATAATGAATAGAGTCTATGACATGCGTGAAGCATAATAGATTAATCGGTTCCAAAGATAAAACTCCTTGAAGAAATAGAGGAGCAAATGTTCAAGATGGTCACAATAAGGAGGCAAGTGCTCCAGAAGAGCACCACGACATAACACTTTATAAGACCTCGTGGGAGAGGCTCAGGTACCTGAAAATAATAAGATAAAGAGATCTCAATAAGTTATGTCTTTATTGGGTAATAGTAGAACCGATATAAAATGACCGTCGACGATATTGTTAATATAATGTAGCTCTCAATATTATTAATATTGACGAGGATCTTGAGCTCAAATCTGTCATGAAATTTGGACAAATAAATGATTGGCCAAATGAAAAATACGTAATAAAAATTGATTTCACCTGAAAAATATGAAGTTGGATGGATAGTCCCAACACCTGAAAGTATAAAGTCAGTGGAGGTATAAATGTGTTCTTGTGCAAAAAAAGGAAGAAGGTCAAGTCGATAAACATAAAGACGACTTATGTCACAAGAAGATTTTTAAATATCCTGGCATTGATTATATAGAGACATGTTCTCCTGTGGTGGATGTCGCCATTTCAGGTTTTAATCTGGCAATACAAGAAAAACGTGATATGCGTATAATGGAAATCATTGAAGGATTTAAATTGTTCTGAAGCATATTAAGGTTTCCAAGAAATTTATTAAATAAAGCTTCAAAAATCCTTATACGGATTGAAACAATCAGGGCGCATGTGGTATAATCGCCTGAGTGAGTACCTGTTGAAAGAAGGGTACAAAAATAATTCAATTTGTCCTTGTATTTTTATAGAAAGATCTGGATCTGAATTTGTTATAATCGTCGTATATGTTGATGATTATATATCATTGGAACTCTTGGGGATCTTCCTAAAGCAGTAGACTGTTTAAAGAAAGAATTTGAAATGAAAGATCTTGGAAAGACAAAATTTTGTCTTAGCCTACAAATTGAGTATATGAAAGATGGAATTTTTATCATCAATCAGCGTACACTAAAAAGATTTTAAAGAGATTCTGTATGGATAAAGCACATCCATTGAGTACCCCGATGGTTGTGAGACCACTCGATATAAATAAAAATCAATTCTGACCTCATGAAAATAATGAAGAGCTTCTTGGTATTGAAGTACCATATCTTAGTGCAATTGGTGCGCTAATGTATCTTGCTAACACTAGAAGGTCTGACATAACTTTTTCGGTTAATGTCTTATCAAGATATAGCTCTGCTCCTACAAGGAGACATTGAAATAGAATCAAACGCATATTGCGGTATCTAATAGGGACTACCGATATGGGCTTATTTTATAGCAATGATTGCAATTCCGATCTTGTTGGTTATGTCGATGCTGGGTATTTATCTGACCCACACATGGCTCGATCTCAAACAGACTATGTATTTACATATGGAGGAACTGTCATATCTTGGCGATCGACTAAGCAATCAATCGTAGCTACTTCATCTAATCATGCTGTGATAATTGCTATTCATGAAGCAAGTCGAGAATGTGTATGGTTGAGGTCTATAATACACATTATTCAAGACAAATGTGGTTTGAAGTATGACAAACTACCCACAATATTATTTGAAGACAATGCAGCATGCATAGCCCAATTGAAGGGAGGATTCATAAAAGGGGATAGGACAAAGCAAATTTCACCAAAGTTATTTTTCACACATGATCTTTAAAAGAATGATGATATCAATGTGTAACGGATCCGTTCAAGTGATAATATGGCTGATCACCAAATCTCTACCGTCATCAACCTTCAAGAAACTAGTGTACAAGATTGGGAAGCGAAGGCTCAAAGATGTGAATTGATGCTCTTATCAGGGGGAGTTAATACGCGTTGTACTCTTTTTCCCTTACAAGGTTTTGTCCCATTGGGTTTTCCTTGCAAGGTTTTTAACGAGGCAGTCAAAAGGTGTATTTCTAAATATGTGTACTCTTTTTCCTTCACTAGGATCTTTTTCCCATAGTTTTTTTTCCTAATAAGGTTTTAACGAGGCACTTTATCTATGGACATCCAAGAGGGGTGTTATAAGAAAAATTAAATTATGGTGGATGTCTACTCTTTCTCCATGATCTTCTCAAATATTTAATGACATTCAATGACATGTTTCTATGCTTAATGACATATTCAATGACATATTTTTCTTCACTTTTCATGCATATATAAAGGCCTTGTAATAGATAAGAAAATACACACAATTGAAGAAGAAAATCTCTTCCTTCTCTCTATCTCCATTTCTTGTTCATGTTTTACTAAATTGCTTTTATTTCATAACAACATATCTTGTTCATGTTTTACTAATCTGCTTTTATTTCATAACATTTCTCAAAAGATCGAAAAGTCCTTGTATTATTGGAAGTGTAAATTTACGGCCGAAAGTTTCCCCGTAATAAGAATAAAAAAGTCAATCAATCAACATCAACCACGAGAGCAAAAGCATTTAAAGTTTTAAACTCATATAATACAATTTCAATTATAATCGTAAAGTCTCCTTTAATTAGTGATAAAAGAAAATAAGAAAAATGGGATGTCATTTTAAAGTGCATTCAAGTGCATCACGTCACCGGACACATCTTAGGAAGTAGCACCATATTTTGCAAAATTGTATATGAGCAGCTTTTGAAACTCTTGAAAATATCTTGGAATAAGAAAACATAGAGCCTATATGTTAAAATGTCCTTCATGGATTATCAAGTCCCCATTATATATTTTAGGAGACCTACCCTTTAGAGTATTATTTAATTGTACTACCCTTTAATTGTCGATGTCATATGTCACACTTACTCATCGGTCAATAGTTCTTAATCTACTTTTTTTAGTTCAAAGGATAACTATTTATATTATATTAAAGTAGAACAGTACAAGGAGCACGTGAGAGCATAGATATTGTCTTAAGGGGCGACCTCGTGATGGGTCGTGACAAAAAGAGGATCCAAGGTAAATACTATTACTGTTGGTTCATGTATCTCGCGAAATACAAAAGGGTCACCCAACAGAAATTCTTTTCATAACCCCAATAAATTTTGTATGCATATACTAGAATAGCATGATAAAAATCAAAGATTATGTCCAATTTGAAGCTCGCCTCATCAAAACTAAACAATATTTTAAATATAAATAATAAATATAGCTTTTATTTTGTTTTATGCTAGCGTTTAACTAGGAACAAATTTAATATGCTTTAATTGATATAATATAATAAAATATTAAAGTGCTAGTAGTTTATACCAACAACAAACCCAGTGATTTTTCACAAGTGGGGTCTGAGGAGGGTAAGATGTACGCTTCCATCCTTTAGCATGGAAGGGCAGAGAGACTGTTTTGATAGACACTCGGCAGGAGAACAGATAAACGAGAGAGTAAATATCACAATAAAGTTTGTTTACCCTCAAAATCGAATAACAATTGAATTTGTTAGTGGTTATATGTGGATTAACTTCATACAAAGCGATAAATTAGATTGCAATTGAAATAAATAACGATAGATTAACTGTAAACCACGTGAGTTGGATGATTTCGGCTTAGGAAAGCATGCCACCCCTTGAATTGAATGCATTTTATTTGACACCAAAATATCAAAGAGTAAGAACTTAGAGAATATATTGCTTATCAGTATATGTTACAATGTCTTTCATGGACTGTCAAGTCCCCTTTATATATTTTAGGAGACCTACCCTTTAGAGTATTATTTAATTGTACTATAAAAAATATAAGTCCTTGATTTTGAAGACCGTTGGTTCCCTTTTTGACTAATTCTGTGATTTATGCTATAATTATTGGTCAATGGCAAGAATCACGGACCCTTGGCAGATTAGTTGGCAGAGCTTTCTTCGAGACCGTCAGAAACAGGACAGGTTACGCCTTCGGTAGACTTATGGGCAAATCTGATAATCTCGATGGCTAGTTTTGATGATGCTTTGGGTCCGATCTTAAATATTATATTCCGCCATCGGGTGACCATGTTGGATGTCAGATCGAACCTCAGCCTTCGATTTTTACCCTATTACAGATGTACCGATCTTGGCTATCTATTTCTCAGGCTCAATCGAACATCGAGCTCGGTTTTACCCGTACATAGATAGTCCCCTCTTTTTTTGGAGAGTAGGTGACGAAAAACGATATGAGCCTCAGATTCTCATTTCGATATATCATGACGTAAGAGACAAAATATGACGTCAAATCCCTTTATTTTTCGGAGAGTAAATGATGAGAAACGATACGGGCTCCCGATTCTCACTCTGATAAATCATGACGACGTATTCATGACGTAAGTGATAAGAACAGTTGAAAACATCTCGTCGGTCCAGTCTTCAAGGCATTAAATGGGTGTCAGTTGATGGTCGGCCGCTACAGGAAGCGAACCGCCGTTTGAGAAAACTATAAATATCCCTTTCATCCAGAACTTTTACATTCAAAGATTCGCTCTTGTGTTTTGAGAAAACTTCATCACCCTCATCGACTGGTTTTCTGAAAGCTTAAGTTCAAGCTCCTTCCCTTCTGGTTTTCTGAGAGTTCTTACAAGTTATCTGATAATTATACCTTCTCTTCTAGTTCTTTTGAAAGTTTACATAAGTTATTTCGCTAAGCACGCATCCTCTTTTGCTAACACTTTCTTCTACATTGTTCATGAAAAATGGCAAAGACTTCAAAATCTGTTCCTAAAAAAGAAACCCCTTCTTCCTGAAAACCATCTGAAAATGTTTCGTCTGCTGCTACTGAGGAACAAACACCGGAACCCCCTCTAAAGTCGTTTCTCCCTTTGGGGTGCCCAACCGGGGCCGACTTCAATATCGAGAAAACCCCCTTGGTACCGAGTCGGTGTGAGCCGGTCTCAAGGTACATATGTACTATTACTCCCAGCTTCGTTGATAAGGTCAAAGAGGACTGCAACTGGGAAGATAAACTCGTAGTGGTTCCTTACCCCTAGGAATCGATCACCACCTACGAGAAGGGGTTTTTAAGTGTTTACACTTACTTACCCTTTCACGATGGGTCCTTTAGACCCAGTTATCATAGCCTTTTGCAATAGGTATGAAGTGACGCTCGGGAAGATCCATCCTTTGTTTTGGAGGATTGTAATTCTGCTTCGTTTCTTTGTGAGCAAGCTTGAGGGGTGTCCATTTACCTTTGACCACCTCATGCGCCTATATAGCCCTCGACTTTACCGAGGGGAATTAATCAAGCTCGCACGTCGAGCAACTAAGGCCTTATTCTCGAGCATCGACAAGGATTGGGACTGGGGCTGGTTGGGCCGATTTGTTCGAGTGAGGACATCAGACTTAATCTCGGTTGTGGACATGCCATTTCCTGAGAACATGAAACGTAAGTGTAACTTCGCCTTCAAAATTTCTTTTATTGCTTTATGTTTCCCTCCCTTCTCATCGATATTATGTGATGATGTAGTTGTTGCCCAGATGTCAGATGTCATTCCTCGACTCGAGGAGTGGGTCGAGGGCATTGTGACAAAGAGACCGTATTCCGAACGCTTATGGCATGAGCTCTCGAAGGGCCGATGGGAGGCCCATAACCATGGTGAGAATATTTTCTCTAAGTTATATTTGATCTTACTTCCACATCATCGATCTATGAATCGTTTTACTTTCTTTTTGTAGGTTTACCAAAAGATGTCAAAATGAGGCCTCTATCAGTTGACGATGACATATACGCCGATCGCCCAACTCCGAAGCAGGATAAAGAGAAGAAAAGAGGAAAAGATCTGAGTTCCTCGAGCCCTAAAAAGAAGAGACTAAGGAAGCGGCTGGCGTGCAAACCTAAGAATGCCAATTGAGGCATGAGTCTGAAGAAGAAAATTCTGAATTGGTGACCCGCGTGAGAAGCGGTTCCGAACTTCCTCAAGCCATGGAGGTCGTAAAAGAAGTTGTGGCTGAAGTCTCCGTATGAGGGAGGGTCGAGATCATTTTGCCCTGAGCTAGGGAGGTCGAAAAAGAAACTGTGAACAGTACGTCTCGGTCATAAGGTAATATGCCTAAGGAGGTGCTTGCGGTGATCGATCTCTCTGGATCGCCTTCGTTTACCAATTCTATGATAAACGAGGCTCAGACGTTGAAAGGTAACCTCGGCGAAAGGGCCCAAGGAGCAGCCGATTCTTTCCACAATTTCTTCGATGGCATGTATTCTACAACTTCGGAGGATGTTACCAGGTTGGGCGACTTACCGGTACTAAAGAAGATACCATTCCCGAGAGCTGGAAGGTCTTCTTCAAGCCCAAAATTAGTGAATCGGTTCCCAGCTCCGAGTGTTGATCCTACTCGGAGACGAGCAATTTATATGTCCATTCCGGAGGACGCCCGAGTTCTCTCTGCCCCGGTGGGGATTTCCAGTTACCTTCGGTGCTTGGTGACCGAAGAGGAACAAGCTAGAATGAACGGGGCGGAAGCGCCCTACATGTTCAACGAAGCTCAACAAGCATTGAATCGGGTACTTTTGAATGTCCCTCCATTATGTACTTAGCTTTAATCATGAACAATCGTAACATTTTCCTTTGTGCTTACAGGCCTCGGTGCTTCATCACGAGGCCTTTCTCCGATATCGAGAGGAGTTCAAGCGTCACAAGGTCGTGACTCGGGAGCTTGCTGAGAAGAATGATGTTTACAAGCTTCTTAGTGAGAAGCTCCAGGCCGAGTTTGAAGCGGCTTGGAAGGAGCATGCCAATTTGGTCGAGCAGGTAAGACGAATATTCGAACTTAGTAAGGATGATTCAGACACATTGGCTAAAGACCCAAACCCACAAGTTCAAAAGAGACTTGACTGGATCGAGCAGTTCCAGGTGGAGGTGGACACGGTGAAGGCTGAGGCCGAAGAATGGAAGAAAAATATGGAACGCATGGCCTTGGAAAAAGAGACTACTCGGGCGCAGTTAGCTGCTGAGGTTCAGCTTCGGGCTATAAGGGAGAAATACTCGGTGCAGGTCAATACGATTGAGGAAGTCCAATATCAGTTAAACTCGACTGTTTCTGGTCAAGAGAACCTGACCAAGGAGCATGAGGCGGCCAAGCTAGAGGTCGTCGTGGCCAAGACCGAGGCCGAGGCTAATGATAAAGTGGCCCCAGTTCAAGGCCGATGTTAAGGCCATTCAGGAACAAGCAAGAAACACGGTGAAGCATGCGAGGTGGCAATCCTGAAGGGAGGCCCTCGAGGGAGTCCATGCTCAGAATTTTGACATATTGGCTGAAATCGAGAATGCCAAGATATGCGAAGCCAAGGCCCGAAAGGTGGCTTATCCCAAGGGATCCGAAGAGTCGAGTAGGTCCGATAGTGTCGAAGACCGCGTAGGCGATGATGTAGCCCTCGATAAAGATTAGGCCATTTAGGATTTTTTTGCTTTTTGTACTATCTTTTTATTGAGGTCGTTCAGCTTTTGTAAACAATATGTATCGGGGGTATTCAACCCTTGTAAAGAATTTTTGATATATATATAAGGCTTTTCCCTTTCACAGCTTTTGAATTTCTCCTTTTATTTGTATTCAAAAGTTTATCACTTTTCCCTAAAACACTTATTGTCACACCCCTTTTTTATCCCACAAAGATATATATGTCATGGAATCGTTGTGGGTTAAAGAATTTTTTCAATTAAAGTGACAAACTTGAATAGGGATTATTTTATTGTTTAGAGTCGCCACTTGGAATTGATTTTTGGGTATTCCAAGTCACCTTTTATTTGAATCCCTATTCAAAGAAAGGTTTGACTCTATTATTATTGGTTTGCGAAAATTAAGTTCGGGTAAGAAATTATGTTGATCAGAAAAAAGGTGTAAGGCATTCCCCGAGTCCCGTGGTTCTAGCACAATCGCTTTTATTGAGTAAAATTGGCTTGAATTAATTTTTGGATAAACTGTGCTTTATTGATTTCTATGTTTTATCTATCCATTTTTATAGTTTGATTATTCGTAATTAAGGAATTATCTTGAAACGAGTCACGCGTACGTGTATCCATTTTTTTGGCGCATTAAAAATCATATCACACGTACGTGTACACAATTGATAACACTTTTATTATTATTAAGATTGTTCCGTCAAAGTTGTGTAAACGCATACCTTGCCTTTAATTTTGAAAATCGTAATAATGTCACGCGAACATATACATAATCACGATAATTTGAAATAAACAACGTGCCTAAAATCATACTAACGTATTCAAGACTTGTTTCTTCGCTACATATGATATTGTTGTGAGACTCAAGAGTTATGAAAATTATTGGAGCTATTTAGACAATCATATATTTTGTAAAATAGGCTAACTTACATATTTCAAACCAAATGTTAATGACCCGATTATTAAAGGGTAAGAATAAACAAAAATGTAAAGACCCGTATTCAAGACTTGTTTCTTCGCTACATTTGAGATTGTTGTGAGACTCAAGAGTTATGGAAATTATTGGAGCTATTTAAACAATCATCTATTTTGTAAAATAGGCCAACTTACTTATTTCAAACCAAATGTTAATGACCCGATTCTTAAAGGGTAAGAATAAACTAAAACTCAAAATTAAATCAATTAACACAAAACCATGAATCTGCAAAGCCCAACACGATTAATTATCCT
This sequence comes from Nicotiana tomentosiformis, assembly GCF_000390325.3. NCBI lineage: Eukaryota > Viridiplantae > Streptophyta > Magnoliopsida > Solanales > Solanaceae > Nicotiana > Nicotiana tomentosiformis. Next base: position 12,046,778 of record NC_090815.1, on the reverse strand, counting down.
AAACTTTTAATGAATTCAAACAATAGCGTTTTTAATCAAAAATGATGCTAATATATCAACTATAACGAGGGGGAGATGGCAAATCAACATATCACAAATATTAAATTGTAAATAATAAACTGATCATGAATCTCACAAATCAAGTCATGGCATAAGACAAAATGTGATGACCCAAAAGGTCATCTTATATTTTAGAACTCGAATCTGCACTCTTAAGCCTTAAAAATCTCATTTTTACCCTTCTCTATTTGCTTGCGCAATCCAGACAGGTTTCCGGAAAACTTTTATGTTGAAAACTAATGAAAATAAGAATTTTTGCCTTAAAAGTTGATTTTAGTTGACTTCGGTCAATATTTTTGGTAAACGGGCCTGGATCCGTACTTTAACAGTCTTGGTAGGTCCGTATCGAATTATGGAACTTGGATGTATGCCCGGAATCGAATTCGGAGGTCCCTAGCTTGAGTTATGAATTTTTGATGAAAATTAAAAGTTTGGAAATTATTTATTTTTAAGAATTGATTGATATTTGGCATTGTTAGTATCGGGTTTGTATTTTGGTTTCGGAGCCCGGTACAGGTTCATTATGATATTTAATACATGCCTGTGAAATTTGGTGAGAAACGGAGTTGATTTGACGTGATTCGGACGTCCAGTTGAGGAAATAGAAATTTTAAAGTATTCTTGAGAATTTCATTTGATTTGGTGCTAAATTTAGAGTTCTAGGTGTTATTTTGGCGATTTGATCGCGCGAGCAGGTCCGTATGATGTTTTTAGACTTGCGTGCATGTTTGGTTTGGAGCCCCGAGGGCTCGGGTGCCATTCAGACGATGCGCAAGTTGAGTTCAAACCTCAACAAGGTTGCTGTTGCACCAAATCTGGTGTGCCCGCACCTGCGAGCCTTTAGTCGCAGGGGCGAGCGAAAGCCCCGCAGATGCGACTCAGGCCCGGACTTCATTTTTTTCGCAGATGCAGACATTTCTCCGCATGAGCGGGACCGCAGAAGCGGAACCCTGTCCGCAGGTGCGGCCTCAGTTGGCCCAGTCCTTCTCCGCAGAAGCGCATATTCTGTCCGCAGATGCGGATGCGCATGTCCGACCAAAGCACCGCAGGTGTGAATGTCACTGGGCAGTGAGCATTTATTTCAGACTCCAGCTATTTTTCTTCTTGTTTTCAAAAGGGTAGGAGGCCTAGGGCAATTTTTCAAAGATATTTTTCTTCCCCAAATCATAGGTAAGTGTTCCTTAACTCGTTTCTTTCAATATTTTACTTCATTTTACTAGAATTCAACCTAAAAATCTAGAGTTTCGTGGTAGAATTAGGGGTTAGGGTAGAAACTAGGGATTTCGGGAATTTGGGGATTTAGACCTCAATTTGAGATCGGATTTCAAAACTAATTACATATTCGGGCTCGGGGTGAATAGGTAAAAGGATTTTGGTCCGAACCTCGGGTTTTGACCAAACGGGTCCGGGGTCGATTTTTCGACTTTTTGTAGGGAAAATTGGGAAATTTAATTTATGCAATATAATTGATTCCTTTAGCAATATTTGATATTATTTAGTCATTTTTGAATAGATACGTGTGGTTTGGAGGTGAATTCTAAACGAAAAGCTGTGATTGAGAATTAAGTGGCCTTCGGAGCGAGGTAAGTGTTGTGTCTAACCCTGACTTGAAGGAATTAGGAACCTTAGATTATTTGCTAAGTGAAATTCATGTGAGCGGCATATATGTGAGGTGACGAGTACCTATGCGCCGCCAATTTACCTATTTTTCCATGTTTCTCTATTTTTTTTTTATATTGTCTCATTCCTATGCCAAATTGTTATGTGTTATACTAGTGTTGTTCAAATTATCGTTCTTATCATGTTTACGGAATTTTCTAGTGATAATTGAGTTTTTTATTTCAAAGTTGAGATTGATATTATGGAATCAAATGTTGAAGTAAAGTTTGTACTTGTTATTCTATCTCCCGGTTGTTATTTATGCATTGTATTATGGTAAGGGAGAGTGTGAATGCATGAAGGTTGATGTCGTGCCATATTGTGAGTGTTAATGCACGAAGGGTGATGTTGTTCCATATTGTGAGTGGTAATGCACGAAGGGTAATGCCGTGCCATATTGTGAGTGTTAATGTACGAAGGGTGATACCGTGCCATATTGTGAGTGTTAATGCACGAAGGGTGATGTCGTGTCATGATATGAGAGTAAAAGCACAAATGGTGATGTCGTGCCGTTTCTATTATTTTTATGGTGAGATTGAGAGTAAAAGCACGAAGGTGATGCCGTGCATTTTTCTTTACTGTATTCATTATTCCTGTTGATTCATGGTATATTGACTACTCCGGTGATCATTCTGTTGTAGTTCTTTATCTTGTATTCCCCTCAGTATCTCTCCCCTCCTGACATTTCCTGTTTAGTTCTTTATTCTTGTTATTTGCGTATACACTGTTAAATTGTACAGGTTGATTGTAGGTGTCTTACCTTAGCCTCGTCACTACTTCATCGAGGTTAGACTCAACACTTACAGTACATGGGGTCGGTTGTACTGATGCTGCACTCTGCACTTTCTGTGCAGATTTTGATATGGGCTCAAGTTGATCGAGATTTGCTATTGGTCCGCTGTCCGGAGACTCAAGGTAGATCTGTCGGCGTTCACAGACCTTAAAGTTCCTGTCTATCTTTTTATGTCATACTGTTTTCTTTCATTCAGACAATTGTACTTCTTTTAGACTATTATTTGTAGTAAATTCTAGAATGCTCGTGAATTGTGACTCCAGATCCGGGTAGTAGTAATTAATACAGTTTTATGATATTCCACACATATTATTTTTTATTTGAGTTAATTATTGTTATTTACTGAATCGAAATAAGGAAATGGTCTAATGATTCTCTAACGTTGGCTTGCCTGGCAAGTGAAATGTTAGGCGCCATCACGGTCCAGTCGGTGGTAAATTTCGGGTCGTGACACAAAAGACTAACTAATTAAGACTACTACGAAAGGCAAACTAACACAAAAGAGCAATAATTAATCAAAATCATTCGCTAAACTAGCAAAATGAATATGGAGATAAAATGAATGTAAAATAAAGGACCTTTACTGCTTTCAACCATAGCATCTCAATTACATATTTCTTGATCGAGACAAGAACTACGAACGGAGCTTCGCCGGCTAAATCGAACTACGACCTTGAACCCAACTGAAGTTATGGATGAAGACGTTGGACTAAAAATATCTGCTGGAACCAATGGGTCTTGGGTTAGTGTTTATATGGATTCTGGAGTGTTTTTGGGGTGTTTTCGAATTTCGACTGATTTTTGGCTGGGAAAGGGGGTTGTTTTTCAGCACTTTTTCAACTGAAATTTCAGCTAAGTTTGGGGTAATTGTGGAGCTAGTTCGACGGAAAAGATGGTGGTAAAGATCTGGTTGTTTTTGGTGGGTTATTGGAAGAGATGAGGCGAGGAAGATGAGTGCATGATTAAGAAGAAGAAGAGGAAAACATCTGCTCGTTTTTTCCCTTCCCTTTCCTCATTGTTTTTTTTGTTTGTTTTTGTTTCTCCCTATTCCTAGATCTCTCCCTTCTTTCCCCTTTCGTGTGTTTATTTACGTGAAGGGAAAATGGGGATATGTGGGTTGTGAGTAGGGGAAAAGGGAAAGCGGAATGGGGATAAAGAACGGGGGACAAAGAGTGGGGAGCAAAGGAAAGTGGCATGGGAAGATGGGAGCGGGAAAAATAGAGTGAGAAGTGAGGTATTGGTGAGATGAGTGGGAAACAATTCAAGCATGGTCAAAAATTAGGTGCTCACAGCATGCCCCTCTTTGCTTGAAAACATAAAGAGTTTTCAGGTAAAGAAAAGATGAGTGATATGACTAATTTTTAGCCATACCATTATTCAAAAGGGAAGAGATAAGAGAAAAGAGTGCGACCAACTCTTGGTTATGGACAACCTATATATCCTGAGTTATAAGGGAATCAGGTTTTGTGTAGCTTAAGAAGAGTGATGGAATGATGAGTTGGAGAGTCGAGTGAGGTTCCGTCGAGGCTCCGGTCTGTGGTCCTGTTATTACATCAAAATCAAAAGAAACTAAACAAGCCTATCAGCTATGAATTACAAGATTCCTATTTATAAGTCTTCTAAAACTTAATCTTGAATCTTGATTGGTTCTTTACGCACACTCTTATCTGAACCTTGATGCTTGCTAGCTTCAGGTGCTAGTTCATTCTTCTACAACTTCTTCTAATCAAAACGGGAAATGCAATTCTCGTGACTTCAGTCATGTCTTGAGCAGTCCATATCTCTTCTATCTGCTTATGCATTTGGATTCACTTCTTTTCCTTTTCTTTTCTTTATTCTGGATTAAGAATTCTTCTTTGGTCATCTCGAACCTTATGCCTCGAGGTAAAACCTGCTCAGACATCAAAACAAACAAACGAACAAAATTTTTCTGCCCCAATTTTTACTAGAAAAATTTCGTGAGTTATTGTAATAAAATTCTAACCTACTTCTTTATTAAAAACAATAAAATATCGGGAATGGTGTACCCTAAAAAGATCATGATAATTTGATTTTTCTTTTTTGGATGGTGTTCCTTTATTGTCAAAAAGATGTCTCAACTAAGGATTATGTTGGGATAATGTGGTCAAGGAATGGTATACCCTATATTGGCAATGATATTAGGGAGTGGGGTACCCTTCATTTAAGATCAAATCAACTAGGGAGTGGTGTACCCTATACTGGTAAGAAGATCAGGGAATGGTGTACCCTGCATTTAAACTCACATCAAATAGGGAGTGAAGACCCTAACATAGCTAGGAATTGGTGTACCCTATACTGGTAAAGAGACTAGGGAGTGGTGACCCTATATCGGAAAATACAACTAGGGATTGGTGTACCCTGATACTGGTAAGGAAATGTAACCAGGGGTTGATACCCTGTATTACAGAAAAAGAATGTAATCAGGGGTTGGTGCCCTGTATTACTAAAACGAAATGTAACCAGGGGTTGGTGCCCTGTATTACTTAAAAGGAAATGTAACTAGGGGTTGGTGCCCTGTATTACTGAAAAGGAAATGTAACCAGGGGTTGGTGCCATGTAATACTGAAAGGAAATGTAACTGGGGGGTTGGTGCCCTGTATTACTGAAAAGGAAATGTAACAAGGTTACCGACGCCCTGTATTACTGAAAAGGAAATGTAAAAAGGTTACAGGCGCCATGTATTACTGAAAAGGACATGTAACCAGGGGTTAGTGCTCTCTATTACTGAAAAGGAAATGTAACCAGGGGTTGGTGCCCTGTATTACTGAAAAGGAAATGTAACTAGGGGTTGGTGCCTTGTATTACTGAAAAAGAAAATGTAACAAGGGGTTGGCACCATGTATTACTGAAAAAGGAAATGTAACCAGGGGTTGGCGTCCTGTATTACTGAAAAGGAAATGCAACCAGGGGTTGACGCCCTGTATTAGTGAAAAGAGAATGTAACCAGGGGTTGGCGCCCTGTATTACTGAAAAGGGAATGTAATCAGGGGTTGGTGCCCTGTATTACTGAAAAGGGAATGTAACCAGGGGTTGATTCTATGTAGTACTGAAAAGGAAATGTAACAAGGTTACAGGCGCCGCGTATTACTGAAAAAGAAATGTAACCAGGGGTTGGCGCCCTGTATTACTGAAAATGGAATGTAACCAAGGGTTGGTGCCTTGTATTACTGAAAAGGGAATGTAACCAGGGGGTGGTGCCATGTATTACTGAAAAAGGAAATGTAACCAGGGGTTGGTGCCCTGTATTACTGAAAAGGAAATGTAACCAGGGGTTGGTGCCCTGTATTATTGAAAAGAAAATGTAACCAAGGGTTGGCGCCTTGTATTACTGAAAATGAAATGTAACCAGGGATTGGTGCCATGTATTACTGAAAAATGCTGAATCCCCCTAGGAGAAAAGGTTCTACCTGGGTTAAGCTACGTAAAACAACCTGAGCGAAGAGTACTTCTACCCGAAAATATGAGTTGGATCCCCCAAGGCAAAAAAGTTTTACCTCGGTTAAGCTACATAAAACAAGTCTGGGTAAAGAATACTTCTACCCAGAAATATGAGCTAGATCCCCCTAGGCGAAAAGGTTCTACCTGGGTTAAGCTACGAAATAACCTGAGCGAAGAGTAGTTCTACCCAGACTATGAGTTGGATCCCCCAAGGTTCTACCTGGGTTAAGCTACGTAAAACAACCTGAGCGAAGAGTACTTCTACCCGGAAACTATGAGCTGGATCCTCCTAGGCGAAAAGGTTCTACTTGGGTTAAGCTACGAAAAACAGCCTGGGCGAAAAGTACTTCTACCCGAAACTATGAGCTGAATCCCCCTGGCGAAAAGGTTCTACCTGGGTTAAGCTACGAAAATAATCTGTAATAGTGATGCATGCTGAAAATAATTTTTTTTAGAGATTTTGCGAAACTCACCTTTGGTGACATTCGTTCTTTAGGAATCGCCATTCTGCACTGCTTTGTTCCTGCTACAAACAAGAAAAATTATGAGTTTTAAAAAGTGGTGGTCGGTTTGTGGCCTTGATATCTTAGGCAGCTTGACTTTGTGCCCATCTTCTTTCGATGATGATTTCAACCTGCCACCAGATGTTTCGTGAATACCACTTGCATTTCTGGCCCCAAAGAGCCTTTGACTTTTCAAACCTTCACATGACGGTTGATCGCGTGGGACTTAACCTTTTTAACTTTATTTTACCTTTGTGGTATTTCACTTTTGACTTCTTTCCTCCAAAACTTTCAATTTTATAGCATTGGGGAACTTTTGCCTTTTCAAACTTTGCCAAAACGGTTATCCACTTGAGACTTAACCTTTTTAACTTCATTTTGCCCTTGTAGGCACTTTCAATTTGATTTCCTCCTTTCGAGAGTTTTTGATTTCAAAGCATCAGCCACCATGGCCAATCGGGGTTGACTTGATGCCCCTACCGAGTCTGGGTGCCTTTTTTGCATATTATCTTGTATCAAACCAGAGCCTGTAAATCAGTCTTGCCATCCCTTCTTTGCCTTAGTTTTTGGAATAGAGTTAGATCGAAAGGGATTCAAAGGACAACAAATAATGAAATGGATAATGAATATAGACAAGAGGTATCCCTTTCGGGGAAAGGAAAAAGACTTATCTGAAGTACATGCGTACTTCAATGAACGTGACATGCCTTTTGGATTGGATGCCTGATCTATGTAAATCGTCCGACTCTTAGAAATTCATCACAATTTTTGCCTCGAAATCGAAAAATCTTGCTCAGGATTGTGTCGATGCCAATGGTTGTGAGGATCCTCTTTTCAATCAGTGGCGCCCTTTGTGGGTTTTCACCAGTTGACCTCTCTCTTCTCACCATTGTCTTATAATGCTATTTGCGAGTTTTCACTAACAAGACTCTCTCGTTTTAATTTATCTGCTTACCATCGCCTTACGGTGCCCGTGAGAATTGTTTTCACCAATAAAACTCTCTTATTTTATTTCTCTCATTTGATTGCATCAGATCCAAGTAATTGTATCCTCCCATTTTGAACCTCTTTGCCAATTGATCGGAAGGACTTGAACAGGATTTGGGGTAAAAAGAATTTGGATTGAATTACAACTTTGGAACCTTTCAGGCGAAACCATCGTTAAACCATTATAACATCTGCCATAGTTTCACTTTTGGGTGAATTTGGATTTTTGTTTTGGTGTGACTGAACCCCAGAGAGAGGGTGCCTACGTATCCTTTCGGAATCAAGTCGAACGTAGTTCAAGGTAACTACTTTTTTTCTTCTGTTTTCTTTTTTTTTCCTTTTTTTTTTTTTACATTTTCATTCATTTTTTTTTCTCAATAATAACTCCCAAATTCCAAAGAGGGTAATCAAAGAAATGGGAATCGGCTCAAAGGGTTTGCAAATGGTTGATAGTACTTGGATAGTGAGAAAGAAAGCTTTCTTCATCCCAACCGGAGAACATTAATGTTATATAGAGGATCAAACATAGTACCTTTTGACTACACCTGTGTTGACATTGTTTGAGGGATATTTCCTTCGATGTTTCCCAAGTACAACACTCTCTTAGAATGAATTGTCCTATTTCAAATTTCTTAGGCCACACTTTCTTGTTGTAGACATGGGCCATTCTTTGTTGGTACAACTGCTCGTGACAAACTGCGGCCAATTTCTTTTCATCAACCAAAGTTAATTGTTCCAACCAGGTCTTGACCCAACCTTTATCCTCAGTCTTGACTTCATCAATGATCCAAAAAGAGGGAATTTCAACTTCGTTCCAATTTTCTATTTATTTTCTTACAAGCCTTGTCTTCAAAACATTCTGCTTCTTGATTCATTATTTCGAGGTCTGACAACGTTTTAGGATCTAAGCATGAAGTCTGCAAGCATGGCATGTTATCAAAAACTGCGTTAACAGAACTGAAAAGAGAATAAGAAATGTGACAAATTAAGAAAAGAGACATTCGTTAACGATAAAATATTAATTTCATTTATTTAAATTTTATTTTTTAAATATAGAAGGGTTTACATAAGAAAGAAAAGTGAAGTAAAACATCCGGATTACACCCTGAAATAATTTAAAAGCAGAAAAGACAGCAAAACCGGCTACCGAGACTCCCATATGACAGAGAAATTTTCAGGTTTGGTGCCTATTTTTAGGTTTATCTTCTGCCGCGACAATGGCTGCAATGACCTTCAGTGCCAGATCAAATTCCTCATCTTCACAAATCATTTCGACTATTGGCTCAGTGTTGTGAGTAGGCAATGGATTGTTTGTCACATCATGAGCCTCCTCATCGTGAAGAATTATTGCCTTGACCTCGATGAGGTCTTCCACTGCTCTTTTGAGAGTTCAAAAATCTTCAATATTATGTCACATTGCTCCGGAGTGGTATTCACATCTAGCATCAGCTCGGTGCAAAGGGGACTCAGGGTTTGGCCGGTTCGGGGCCACTGGCTGCAGCAAACCTAGCCTGACTAGCTTTTGGAACAAGCTAAAGTATGATTCACCAATAGGGGTGAACTGATTCCTTCTGAGGGGCTCTCTTGGGTAAAGATTGTATTAGGGAACATTTGGTTGGGGATTATATAGAGCTTGGTAGGGGCGGGCATTTCTGGGAGGTGGAGCTCGGTTTTGTGTATAATGATGTGGTCGCGTGTAAGGTTGCGCCTTTATCACCGCATAGGGAAGCAGTGCCATGACATAAGTAGCATCTTGATGGGGGTAATAATGTTGTGGGACCTTAGGAAGCATATATGATTGGTTGAATGACATGTGGGGCCCCCTCGAGCTCGAAACCATCATGACTCCCTCTTCTCTCCTGTTTCTATTCATCAAAACCACCGAACCATTCTGAACGGCCTGTGATGTGGCCTTAAAAGCAGCTTGACTCAAGATTCGCCCCGTTTTAACCCATTTTCTACGATCTCCCCAATTTTGATGGCCTCAACGAATGACTTTCCCATGGCAGACATCATATTCTGGAAGTAGTCCGCCTCTTGAGCATGCAGAAAGACCGTAACCATCTCCGCTTCATCCATTGGAGGCTTTACCCTGGCGGCCTGCTCCCGCAACCCGATTGCATACTCACGGAAACTTTCTGCAGTTTGCTCTTTCAAATTGGACAAAGATTTTATATCAGGAGTGATGTCCACATTATACTAGAACTGGCGGACAAAATCTTGAGCTAGATCATCCCAAACATGCCAATGAGCGATCTCTTGATCCATGTACCACTCGGAAGTAATTCATGTGACACTTTCTCCGAAGTAATCCATTAACAACTCCTTCTTCCCATCAGCGCCTCTCAATTGGTTAAAGTATCATTTCAGGTGAGCGATCGGGTCTCCGTGCCCGTCGTACTTTTCAAATTTTGGCATCTTGAAGCCAGCTGACAAATGAATATTTAGAAACATGCACAAGTCCGAGTAGGAGACACTCTTTGGGCCACTTAGGCCTTGCATGTTCTTCAAACTCTGTTCCAAGCTTTTCATTTTTCGAGCTATTTCTTCCCTCTTGGGATTTTTAACTGCTCTTTCTGGTTCAATTTGGAAACTCATATTGTGGTTGTTGTGCATACGAGTTTGGGGTGACATGATTCATATCATGCTAAAATTGCAGACCTTGGAAGGTGAATGTTGGGGGGTTTGAAACACGGCCTGGGCACAATTGGCTGCCCCGTGGCGAAGACTGGCGCTACGGAGAACAATACTGGAGGTGCCCTGGAAACTGGCGCCTGGGGGCGAACCACAGACAGCATGACAGGACCGTTAGACGATATTGGAGGGTGCCCGAATGGGATAAGCGGGTTGGGCACAGGGATGTTGGTAGCCCCACCTGACCTTGGGATCAACTCGGGGAACCCGGGAATTGCACTCTGCGGTTCCCTACCATTAGACCAGGCGTCCCACATTTCCAACATGCGGAGACGCATCATCCAATTATCTTCAATAGTTACTGATTATGTTGTGGAATAGCCAGTGCCGGGCTATCCTCAGGATTGATAATTGGTAGATGACTTTCGGAGGCCATAGAAACCGTGCCTTTGGATCTTGTGAAGTAAGGATGGGAAGCGAGGTTACCAACAAAAACCAACCACCTGGACAGAACCTGGTCAACTTGGACACAAAACAACCTTGTTAGTTTTGAGACATTTAACAGATAGGAAATCGCACGTTGGGATGCAATGCACCTAAACAGTCAAACACTTCTACCATGTGTTTGAACGGTTGTGTGTTTCATCCCCGCTTTAACTAACCTTTTTCAATATGTACCTCTTTTCTCTTCTTTTTTTTGGATCTTTGACATCTTGATTTTTTCTCTTTTTGTTTTTTGTCGCTCTTGGTTTTTCTCTGTTGTTTTTTGTTACTCTTTTCTTTCTTTTTCTTTCTTCTCTCTTTTTTTTACTCAGTTTATTTAATGGCAATGATCGAATCCGATGGAGATTGCTTACGTATCATGACGCTGCATGAATTAGATCTTGCATAGTTCGGAAAAATCAGGAATGGAGTAAATAAACTAACTTTTTTATTTTTAAACTTTTTTATAACACTCAGACAATGAAGGCATTTAGAAAAAGAATATATATTTTTTGCATTTCGTTTTTGTTTTTGGAATTTTCGAAAGAAAGGCTTTTAAAGAGGAAAGCAAATAGTTTTTGGATTTTTGATTTTGATTTTTTTTTTGAAATTTTTGAAAGAAAGACTTCTAAAGAAGAAAGAAAATATTTTTTTGGATTTTTGGGAAAAAGACTTCTAAAAAAGGAGGAAAATATTTTTTGGATTTTGATTTGATTTGTTTTCGTTTTTCGAATGAAAGACTTCTACAAAGAAAATATTCTCGGGTTAAATTATTTTTATTTGAGATTTTCTAAGGAAGGAATTAAAGGAAAATATTTTTGGATTTTTGAAAATTGGGGTCGGAACCGATGAGATTTGCCTATGTATCTCACATCCGGTGAGAATTAGACCCGCGTAGTTCGGCCCAAGATTTGACCATTTTTTTTGTACAAAACTAGGGTAGTGAATTTTTGTTTTTTCAATCCCGCTCAACTAATTTTCTAAAGCCGGTCAACAAATGCAAGCAAGCCTTCCAAATGATGTAGCAAGTAGCACATAAGTGAACATGATGGTCTAAAAAAGGATACTTGTCATATACAGACCCGTCCCCTATGCCGAGTTTCGCTAAGTCAAATACACATGATGTAACAAACGATCCTACTAGGGATAACCAGGCATGTGGCTTGTTCTTCTAGGTTTTAAAAATCCTAGAGGATGAGATGTATCTAGACTGGCCATAAAACGAGCGGACAACTCGAGTTGGGGAGGGGTAGCGTACTGGGAGCAATACTTCTCCGGCTTAACTACTGGACCCTCCCTGGTCTTAAATATGGGTGACTAATAATCCTTCACCAGGAGACCAGACCCACCGGTTTTATCTCAAAAAAGAATGGGGCACGTATTCGCGATTCCCGAGGTTGTATTTAGAAAACTCAGAGGAGGTGCGCAAAAAGATAATTTATAATATAGTTCAACAATATCAAAGCGGTAAAGAGCACGCAAGTAGCACATTAGGCCCAAATAGATCACAATTATATACAAAAAAGAATAAAGCCAAATAAAGTCAATGTACAAGCTCAAATTCTTGAATTCCCCAGCAGAGTCGCCAGAGCTGTCACACCCTTTTTTATCCCACAAAGATATGTATGTCATGGAATCATTGTGGTTAAAGAATTTTTCCAATTAAAGTAACAAACTTGAGTAGGGATAATTTTATTGTTCAGAGTCGACACTTGGAATTGATTTTTGGGTGTTTCAAGTCACCTTTTATTTGAATCCCTAGTCAAAGAAAGGTTTGACTCTATTATTATTGGTCTGCGAAAATTATGTCCGGGTAAGAAATTATGTTGATCAGGAAGAAGGTGTAAGGCATTCCCCGAATCCCGTGGTTCTAGCACGGTCGCTTTTATTGAGTAAAATTGGCTTGAATTAATTTTTGGATAAACTGTACTTTATTGATTTCCATGTTTTATCTATCCGTTTTTATAGTTTGATTATTCATAATTAAGGAATTATCTTGAAACGAGTCACGCGTACGTGTACTCATTTTGTTTGGCGCATTAAAAATCATGTCACGCGTACGTGTACACAATTGATAACACTTTTATTATTATTAAGATTGTTCCGTCAAATTTGCGTGAACGCATACCTTGCCTTTAATTTTGGAAATCATAATAATGTCACGCGAACGTATACATAATTACGATAATTTGAAATAAATAACGTGCCTAAAATCATACTAACGTATTCAAGACTTGTTTCTTCGCTACATTTGAGATTGTTGTGGGACTCAAGAGTTATGAAAATTATTGGAGCTATTTAAACAATCATCTATTTTGTAAAATAGGCCAACTTACTTATTTCAAACCAAATGTTAATGACCCGATTATTAAAGGGTAAGAATAAACTAAAGCCCAAAATTAAATCGATTAACACAAACCCATGAATCTGCAAAGCCCAACACGATTAATTACCCTAAAATTTTAATGAATTCAAACAATAGCTTTTTTAATCAAACATGATGCTAATGTATGAACTATAATGAGGGGGAGATGGCAAATCAACATATCACAAATATCAAATTGTAAATAATTAACTGATCATGAATCTCACAAATCAAGTCATGGCATAAGACAAAAGACTAATTAATTAAGACTACTACGAAAGGCAAACTAACACAAAAGAGCAATAATTAATCAAAATCACTCGCTAAACTAGCAAAATGAATATGGAGATAAAATGAGTGTAAAATAAAGGAACTTTAGTGCTTTCAACCATAGCATCTCAATTACATATTGCTTGACCGAGACAAGAATTACGAACAGTGCGAATAATCGGTGGCTCCTCCAGAGCTCGTTGACACTCAGGAGTCCATGAGAAGTTATTCTTCGTTTTCAACAGTACGAATAATCGGTGGCTCTTGTCGAACGACCTTGAAATAAATCTCCCCAGAGCGGCTATGCGCCCGGTTAGCTTTTGCACGACCTTTAAGTTCTCTACGACTGTGATATCTTCTATGGCTTTGATCTTGTCGGAGTTGATCTCGATTCCTCTGTTGGATACCATGAACCCGAGGAATTTACCCGATCCAACTTTGAACATATATTTTTTCGGGTTCAACTGCATATTGTACTTCTTCAATATGTTGAAGGTTTCCTGCAAATATTTTATATGGTCCTCTGCTCGCAGGGACTTAACCAACATATCGTCAATGTAAACTTCCATCTATTTTCCTATTTGTTCTTCGAACATCCGATTTACTAAGCGTTGGTATGTGTCACCAATATTTTTTAATCCAAACGACATTACATTATAACAGTATGTGCCGTATTTAGTGATGAAGGAGGTTTTTTTCCTAATAACCTGAGTCCATTCGTAAATAGTTGTACCCAGAATATGCATTGAGAAAACTGAGGATCTCGTGGCCGGCCGTGGTATCGATCATACAGTCGATGTTGGGCAAAGGAAAAGAGTCTTTGGGTCATGCTTTATTCAAATCTTTGTAATCTACATACATTCTTAGTTTATTCTCTTTTTTAGGGACTACCACTACGTTTTCTAACCAATCTCGGTATTTAACCTCCCGAATGGACCCTACTTTAAGGAGTTTAGATACCTCGTCCTTGATGAAAGCATGTTTGACCTCGGACTAGGTCTTCTGCTTGACCGAATTGATTTTCGGGTCCAGGCTTAGTTTGTGAGTGGTTATCTCCGGTGGGATCCCTGCCACATCAAGATGGGACCAAGCGAAAAAATCTATATTAGTTACAATAAATTGAATAAGTTTTTTCCTGAGCTTAGGAGTTAACCTCGTGCCCAGGTATACCTTCCGATCGGGTAGATGCTCGACCAATATAACTTGTTCAAGCTCTTCGACCGTCGATTGGCTGCGTCAGAGTCATCGGGGATTACAAAAGATCGGGGAACCCCGTAACCATCCTCTTCATAAGTCCCATGCTTATCCGATTGGGTTGTAACCGGTGTCGGTGACTGCTATTTGGCCTCTTGGTTTGCCCTCGAATTCGGTTCCTTCGATGTTGCGAGTATTGATATTGGAATCACTTCTTCGACTACAAACATCTCTTTTGCGGCCGATTGTTCCCCGTAGATTGTCTTAATCCCCTCAGAAGTTAGGAATTTTAACACTTGGTGAAGAGTTGAGGGCACTGCCCTCATGTCGTGGATCCATGGCCTTCAGAGAAGGGCGTTGTACCTCATGTCTCCTTCGATCACATAAAACTTGGCCTCTCGTATGGTTCCGGTGATATTAGTCGGTAACGTTATCTCCCCCTTAGTGGTTTCACATGCCATGTTGAACCCGTTTAGAATTCGGACTGCATGCACGATTTTGTCTCGTAGATCGAGCTGTTCCACGACCCACGACCGAATGATGTTGGCCGAGCTACCTAGATAAATCAACACACATTTAATTAGAGTTTTATTTACGAGTACAGATATTACCAGTGCATCATTGTGAGGTTGTATGATCCCTTCTGCATCTTCGTCGCTGAAAGATAAAATTCCTTCCGGTACGTAGTCTCGAGTTCGTTTCTCCTTAGTGATGGATATTTTGGTGCGTTTCAACATCGGCCCTTGTGGGATATCGACTCCACCGATGATCATATTTATGACATGTTGAGGTTAGATATCTTCTTGTTCTGTTTGTTTGTTAGAATCCATGTTCTTAAAGTAGTTATTGGCTCGGTCGCTCAAGAATTCTCGAAGGTGTCCATTGTTGAATAAACATGTTAGTTCCTCTCTCAGCTGTCGACAGTATTCCGTTCTATGACAGTGAGTGCCATGATATTTGCACATCTGGATAGGGTCCTTTTGAGATGGATCAGATTGTAGAGGTCGAGGCTATTTGGTATCATTGATGCGCCCGATAGCTGATACGATGGCGGCAACATCGACATTAAAGTTGTATTTCGATAGCCTCGGCGCTTCTTTAGACCTGATGGACCTGTCGAAGTTGTTTTTGGTCATGAGTCCCCGGTTGCTTCGACCTTGATCATTTCTCCTTTCATATTTTACGGGGTTCCTCTCGGACCCACTGCTCATCCGATCTTCATTATATGGTAGATATCGATCCCTGTTTGATCTTGGTTCACGATCGATGTCTCTCTTGACTCTGTCGAGGGTTCTGACGGGATATACAGACTCCGAGGGGGCCCCGAGTTGGTCATCTCCGACTATGATTTTTGATTGATGCCAGTTATGTACATCTACCAAGGTAACGACAGTGTATTCTATAAGATTCTGCTTCAGTTGGTGTGAGGCCACCGAGCTCCGAATATTGAGTCCCTGAGTGAATGCTTGAACAACCCAATCATCAACGACTGGCGACAGATCCATTCGTTACATTTGGAAATGGGACACGAATTCTCTAAGCATCTTGTTATCCTTCTGTTTAACTTTGAAAAGGTCTGATTTCCTGATTTTGACCTTGATGGCACCATCATGTGCTTTCACGAAAGGAGTCTGCAAGCATAGCGAATGAATTAATAGAATTAAGAGGTAAGTTGCGATACCATGTCATAGCTCCCTTTGACAGGGTCTCCCCAAATTATTTCAGTAGAACCGACTCGATCTCGTCGTCTTCCAAGTCGTTCCTTTTGATGGCACACATGTAAGAGGTTACATGCCCGTTTAGATCGGTCGTTCCATTATACTTAGGTATTTCGGGCTTACGGAATTTTTCGGGGATTGGCTTTGGAGCCGCGCTCAGAGGAAAAGGTTTTTGCACGAACTTTCTGGAATCTAGTCCTTTCAATATCGTAGGTGCTCCTCGGGTTTGATCCACCATGGAATTGTAGGTTTCCACCTTTTTGTTGTTCGTTTCGATTTTCTTTTCCCCTTATTAAATTCGCTTTGTCAGCTCCTCAAGCATCTTTAAAATCTCGGGGTTAGTACCTGATTCTTGGTCATTTGACCTTACTACGATCGGTTCATTTATGCGGGTGACTTCACGGGGCGGATTGGGTTCAACCTTGCTCGACGTCTGGCTTTGGCTCTGCAACTGAGTTATCGCCAGCATTTCGAAGATCATCCGTAAGTTGATCCAGTCTTCTTCATTGTTTTGTGTGTTTCGAGTTGTCGATCAGGACCCACCACAAATATTATTTTCGGGGTCGGTAGGCAAGTTGGCGTCGATAGCCACGTGTGAATTAACATCAATTGGATATGCGATCAAAATTCCTATGGGATCAGTGGGTGGCCCTACGTTATCGGGCGCTATGTTGTTATTCTCACCCTGATGACCGGACTCGTTGTCAATATGTAGGGGTGCTAATTGAGAGTTTGACATTTTTAGCCTGAAATCAAAGATACTTTAAAGAGCAAATATGTTACAATGTCCTTCATGGATTGTCAAGTCCCCTTTATATATTAAGGGAGACCTACCCTTTAGGGTATTATTTAATTGCACTATAAAAAACATAAGTCCTTGATTTTGAAGATCGTTGGTTCCATTTTTTACTAATTCCGTGATTTCTGCTATAATGATTGGTTAATGGCAAGAATCACGGACCCTTGTCGGATGAATTGGCAGAGCTTTCTTCGAGACCGTCAGAAACAGGACCGGTTACGCGTTCGGTAGACTCAAGGGCAAATCTAATAATCTCGATGGCTAGTTTTGATGATGCTTTGGGTCCGATCTTGAATATTATATTCCGCCCTCTGCTGACCATGTTGGATGTCATATCGAACCTCAGACTTCGATTTTTACCCTATTACAGATGTACCGACCTTGGCCCTTCGTTTCTGAGGCTCAATCGAACACCGAGCTCGATTTTACCCGTACACAAAGCTAATGAGTGAGTAATTTAATACAAACTTACTTATAAATTCTTCAAATTTGTGAAAGGCGAAACTTCTTTTGGCCAAATTTTTGTTGAAGTCAAATTTTAAAAAAGTTTAGCCACAAACCTTTTCACCTTATTTTCATTCCAAACGAAGTATTTTGAGACGTGTTAAAATGAAAGAAAAAAAAGCATATCACATAAATTTAGAGGAAAAAAAGATAAAAAGGAAAAGAAAGGAAAAAACAAGGACCCTTCTTCTTCGTATCCGGTCTCATTATCGACAAGAAAAGACCAACTTTATCGGAGCCCTAGATTTTCTCCTCTCTTCAATCCGATCTCTCTCCTTCAAAATCATGGTTAGTCAATACTCTTTTTTCGTTTTAACTCTTTGCGTAAATGTAAATTTTATCTTTAAATTTTCCAGTTTAGCTACTAGTTCGATCTTTTAAAGGAGATGCATAATAGACACGATTTCTAGACTTTTAATGAAATTTACAAGTTAGGTTGCCGATTGTTTTAATGTTTTATGGATCTGATTTCACTTGATACTATAGATTGATGAATATTAGGTGTTTTTGTATGACACTTTTCTTTTCTGCTTGTGAGATTTTTTGATAGGCATTAAGAGATTTCGAAAGTCCAGCTTTAGATCTTTGTTTCAGTAGCCACTTGGTTGTGGTGATTTTTTTTAAAAAGTATTTAACTCAAGGGTATGGCATAGCCAGTGATGGCAAAATGGATGCAATTTGCAAGTATCCGCCTATATTATCCGCTAAAAAATGGGTTGGATACGTGATTTATTAAAAGTTGGTAAAATATGGATCAACCCATATTATCTGCTAAAAAATGAGTTGGATACGTGATTTATTAAAAGTGGGTCAAATATGGATCAACCCATATTATCTGCTCAAAAAAATGGTTAACACCAGCGGGTCGAAAATGGGTGTCGCCCAGTGATGCATACCAAGTCATTGCTTGAATGATACGGATGATTTAACCAAGTCACCAAGGGCATACCGCAATCACAGTTTATTTTTTTTTTATTTTTTTTTTTAAATTCATTTAATTTCTCTAGTTTACTCCCAAGTGAAATACGCAATTATAAATGTACCATTTCCTTTCAGTTTTTCATTAATTTCAATTTAAGAAATAAATCTTTAAAACAACAACAAACCAGTGTAATCCCATAAATGGGGTCTGGGGAGTGTAGTGTGTACGCAGACCTTACCCCTACCTTATAGAGATAGAGAGGCCGTTTCCGATAGACCTCGGCTCAAGGAACAGTGGAAGATAAAGCAACCAAGTAGCAAACAATAGTAGCTACAATGTAATATGGTAACGGGCAAAAATGACACAACATGTAATAATAAAGAACCATGACTAAGAAATTACAAAAATAGTCCTAGTGCTACTGGTAAGCCTAGGAGGAACACACTACTATCTGTCAACCTACAACCCTAATCCTCAACCTCCACGCCTTCCTATCGTGGGTCATATGCTCGGTAAGCTGAATCAATGACATGTCATGCCTAATTACCTCTCCACAATACTTCTTAGACCTACCCCTTCCTTTCCTTAGACCCGCCATGGACAACCGCTCACACCTCCTGCGGAGCATCTATGTCTCTCCGTAATTTCATATTGAAACGAGGTATAAATTGAATTATGCTAATAGGTCAATATCATTTATGCAGAATTCTTTGTACGTCATACAAATGAATATCATTGTTATCGATATTAGTCTTTATTTGTTGATACGTGGATATGAATTCATGTGTGCTACCAGATATTGCAGTTTAAGAGTTTGATCACTAACCATTTGTTCCTCCTTTGATGAGCAGCTTTGCTAATGTCTTATATGAGTTTTATTTCACTTGTATTTTTTCAATCAAATCTTATGTTACTTTAACTGACTTGATTGTTGTAATGGGTTGTCAAGTATCAATATATCATGCAATGTGGAGTTGATGGATTCCGTTGCTCTAAGTAACTTCTATTGAAAAGCATACAGGAATGTCTTTGCTTTACTTGAATGATCTTTAACTGTCTTTTATTTGACTGCATTGAACTTGCGGCTGCAAACTTATGTAGTCTGCCATTTGGACAAACATGTTTTGTGTTGACAACATATATTGAGGCTAGGAATTCTCCCAAAAAATGATACTCCCTCCGTTTCAAAAAGATTGACACTATTTCCTTATTAGTCAATTTCAAAAGATTGGCACCTTTCAATATTTCTTTAATAGGAAGCATTTATAACCACGCAAATGCTATGGCAGGTTTAAAACCACAAATTTCAAAAGTTTTACAGTCACACTAATGCTATGGCTTATTTAAGACCACATATCTCAAAAGGCCTGTCCTGCATGCACAGTCGTCCCATGTGGGTTTGACTATGTAACCCTTCTATGTCTGGGCATGTAGATATTATTCTTGGTAGGACTTCTGCTTATTTAAAAGTTCAGGGTAAATCTCAGGTCCCACAATAGGAGATGTCGAGAGATAAAATCTTTGGTTTATTGGATAAATTTCTTGCTCGGATTTCACTTGGAAGAATTGAAATTTTTGTGAGTAAAAATCATTATTTCACTTGAAATACTCCTCGGACTAATTTTTGAAAGTCAGATTTAAAACAGACCTTGATGTGCAAATCATGTATGTCCAAACACCTGCTAAGTTTCTGCCTGTGCTTTATTCTGTTCTGAGTTTTATTGAGGTTCGAACACCAAAAAGAATCTATTGCTTTGTGTTGACTTGATATTTTTGGAACGACACTGGCCTTGAATATACGGTTTTTCTGGTGCCGGAATACTTGTACCTTGGAAGTTACATTTCGAGTTTGTATTAATTCATTGATGTGATAGTAAGGTCTCACAGGTTGATGCCACTGTCCCCTGTATTTTATTAAGTTATTCCTCGCTCTAGGTGGTAATAAGAGACTAATTCCAGATTAGCCTCAACTTCTATGGCAATTTCAATATCTACTTGAGGAGGAGTTTGTTTTTTTGTCATTAAGAAAAGAGTAAAAGATAAAGAAAATGAAATCATCTTTTTGACTTCTTATGCATACTGGTTTGTTTAATTAACATCTGAAAAAACTATGTATTCTGCTCTTCTGAGGCAGAAGAATTGAAGAATAACCAACCTAATTTTTAAGTTGAAAATGCAATTGTTTTCTTTCTCTTGTATATGTTTTCTTCACAATCATTGGATGGAGGACTTTTAAGTGGGAATTGTAAATTCTAGAAGAAATGAATAAGACTTGAAAATCTGAAATACTGGAGGCCGTGGATCCTTTCTTTGTTCTTCTATTTGTTTATTCTATTTCCTTTGGGGGAGGAGTAGCATCTGGAAGAGTCATTAGACTGATACAGGTGCAAGATAAACTTGTTGATCTAGATAGGGTATTTATCCCATCATTATTCCCTGTATTTATATTACATTTGGGGTAATGTTGTATGTCATACAAATTATAGGCTAACGCAGCATCTGGGATGGCTGTGCATGACGATTGCAAGCTGAAGTTTTTGGAGTTGAAGGCAAAAAGAACTCACCGGTTCATCATCTATAAGATTGAAGAGAAGCAAAAGCAGGTTGTTGTGGAAAAGCTTGGTGAACCAACTGAAAGCTATGAGGATTTCACCGCAGGCCTCCCTGCTGATGAGTGTCGATATGCTGTCTATGACTTTGATTTCACTACCGAAGAAAACGTCCAGAAGAGCAGAATATTCTTCATTGCGTGGTAATCCTTTTATTAAATATAGTAATTCTTACCATTCTCAAAAAAGTATATATAGTGATTTAAACGTCCATCTTGCCCGTTTATATCTTTGCCTGCTGGCGTGAACTTTTGTTGAATCAATTGTTGAAGGTCTCCTGACACTGCAAGAGTGAGAAGCAAGATGATTTATGCAAGCTCCAAAGACAGGTTCAAGAGAGAGCTTGACGGTTTCCAGGTAGAGCTGCAAGCAACTGATCCTACAGAGATGGGGCTTGATGTTTTCAGAAGCCGAGTTGGTGGAATTGAATGTTGAGCGCATGAGTTTCTTGCTTATGCTAAATGATTATAGTTTGTGGGTAAGTAGAACGTGGTAGTTATAGTTATATTATTGGCTTGGCATTCGCGTTCATCTTACTCTTTTAAGTCTCTTCTTCTCAGAGAACTTTCAATACTCTTTAATATGTTATATTGTTGCCCATGAAGTCAAGTTAACTATTCAGAGAACTTCAATTATATCTTTTATATATGCTTTATTGTTACTCATGAAATCAAGTTACATCTTCTCATTTTGAGCATCATTATTTTCTTTTACCGTAGCACTTAAATGCCACCCCACCCACCTCCAAAAAATATTTACACAGTATGTTTAGCTACTTCTCATTCCCTTTAATCTTTACACAGGTGATTTTTGTAGCTTGGATTTTACCTTCGCACTTGTACCATTAAATTGTGATATACTTCGTCTGTGTTGATCGTTTCATTCAGGGGAGGGGACTATGCAACTGTAGATTATGACTTTCTCATTATGTGGTGTATTATCATGCTTATATTCTCAGTTTAATAGGTGAGATGATGCAGAAAATACAACTTAAAGATGAATGAAAGTTGGTTGTACCTAGGGCATGCAAGGGTATAGGGTAGCGGCCAATGAAGTGGGTGAAAATCATGGGAAAGTAGGATCCAAATTCCGAAAGGCGAAGAAATGCTAAGTGATTTTTTTCCATATGTGCGTTGTTGAACAGAATTATCGATTATATGTGCTGATGTAAGGTAGCAGTATCAAACAAAATAATTGAGCTACACATAAGCTGACTTAGATACCACTATCATAAAAGTATAAAAATAAATTTTAAGATAAGTGATTTAAGGCAACCTGATGTCTAGAAAAAGTAGCAATGTAGTGCATAATTAAGTAAAACAATTCATGCAAATTAGAAGGTCATATAACAACTTGTCAGGTCTTCCATCAGTCCTAATTTATAGACATTCTCCCAATTATTGGTGAATCAAGATTGTTGAGGCAATTTTATTTTTACACAAATTCGTTCGAATATTTAAATTAGAAACCTTGATGTGATAATTTCCCCGTCAAACTAAGTTTTCAGTCGTTACACTCTATTATTGATATAATATATTAGATTAACATATTATATTTCTTCTTCAGTCAAATACCTTCATATGAGTGAAACAGATAGAATATTAACTTCCTACCTCATCTATGTTAAATTCTGAGAATTTCACTTTTTGCCTAAGCACCGGGTGGTATGTGTTTTGAGTTTTCCGAACTTCAAAGTGACTCCAAAATCTTAAGCAAGTGAATGTCATTGCATCATTATTCTTTTGAAAAATATAGAGTGCAAATTTAAAATAAATATTACAATTAATTAAAAGTAGTTTAATTATACATAAGTATAAATGATTTGAACAGAAGGCAATATAAGTGCATACACCTAATGCAAGTAATGTCCATTCGCGCCTATGTGCTGACATTTTATTCTTTCTCATCAGTTTCATTTGAGTGCTTACACACTTCTACCTTAGTTTCTTCCAATAATAAAAATTAAAACACGATACTAAAGAATGATTTTGATGATTTTAAGCTAATATAATAGCTTAAAATCGTTATGAAATTGATTACTCTAAGTAGCTAAAACAACAAGGGGTCCATAGCTCAGTGGTAGAGCATTTGACTGCAGATCAAGAGGCCACCGGTTCGAACCCGGTTGGGCCCTAGGGATTTCTTGATTTTTTTTACTATCGAACCGATTATTTGCAGCTGTTTTCATTTTTCTTATTGTTTTGACAAGATTTGTTAGTCAGCATGTTTGAAGAGTGAGCTACTATAAGTCAGGATGTATTCATTAATTTTTGCTTCGTTAAGAAACATCAACTAAACAGTAAAATGATTTTTTCTAAAAGGAAAAAAGTTTTTTTCATATGAAAAAGTGGTTATTGTTGTACTAAAAAGGGGTGTTTCTTCAAGGATAACCAGAATATGATAACAGTGTTTGTATGAGTTGCTACAAAACCAATTTTAGAATTCGACATTTGAAAAATAAACAAGAAATTTTAAGCATTTAGCAGAGTAGGAAATGGGTGGGGACTGGGGTATAGTGTGCGGGGAGACTAAATCATACAAAATGCATCTGAACAAAATTGGCTTCATCCTGAGAAAAATCTTTGGTAACGTACCTGTATGATCTTCCTATACGTTTATAATATCCTATACAATTCTCTAGTTCTCTACAAAGCTCTGATCTGTTGTCTTCTGCTGCTATTTGTATCTATCTTCAGATTTACACAATTCATTACCCTACCAAAAACCTATCCCAAAATTTGCTTCAGAAAAGATATTAAAGCAAGTTGTCACTCTCAAGTTTAATGCCTTTTGCCCTTGCTGCTTCTTTTACAGATTCTGAATTTCCTTCAGCCTCGGATAACTTGAGATAAGACTTCCAAAGCATTAAAGAGAATGGATATATAGACAAAGCTCTTTTCAGCAATTTGACAGATAGGGACCGACAACCTGTAAGATCTTGCAAAATATCTGCAGCTTCTACCCATACATATTCTGGTGCCACAGGAACAGCCTGAAATAATGCACTTATCAAGAGACAGCTTGCCCAAAAAGAGATGCTGCCCGGTACATTAGCGGTTTTTGAGGTTCTGGTTAACTGCTTGCAGACAGCAATTGCCAGATGATAGTTGGAAGGAAGTATCACCATTAAGCTCTCAACCATGTCGATAAAATCAGTAAGTTCATCTTTCTTTTCAGGTAAGAGAGACGGGCCATACAATGCTTCAAGAACTGAGTTCACTATGTAAGGCTCCAACGACACGGGACATAACAAGTTGCCAACTAGCTGCCGAACTCTAGGCTTCTTGATTCTTTGGACGAATTGCCTGGATAATGGCTCAGAGGTGAGGGAAGCACGTTTATCAGCCAAATAGCCACACAGAAGTTTCAATACTTGCCCGTCAGCATGCAAATTATCTGCAGTCAAGAACAGGAGATGCTCTCTCACACAGTGACTGTAATTCTCAGCAGAAGCAGCCTCCAATGCCTTATCAATGGCTAATTGAGCTTCAGTATAGTCATTTTGTAATAGTTTATAGATGGAACAGTTCAGCAGCCCAAATACAATATCGTTCTTGCTAGAATTGGAAAAGAGAGCAGCAATATCAGATACTGAAGCAGACTGCGGTGAAGACCGGGAGTTGTCACTATCTACTGTTTCCAGACAACTAGTTTTAGAATACCTGTGTTTCCATGAAGACTGGAACCATCGAGCCATTAATTCCTCCGCAAAATCTCTTTTACAATCTTGGAGTGCACATTCAACATACTGGTTCCAAATACATTGCGCTCCAGGAACTTCATCATACCAGTTATCTAAAGCATCTTCAAAACCTTCAAAACTTCCATCTGCAAAATCATGCTCTGCCCGAGCTAACATCAAAACGAGTTCTAGACATGATGGATACAACTTGACATATCTCTCTAACAAACTCCTACTACATTCTATACCCTCAAGCACCACTATACATCTAACGTGATTGACAGAAAACAGGTGTGCTGCCCTAAGATTTGCTTCATCTTCAAGTGACTCTCTGTCGATGTACAATGCCAGAGAATCTACCGCTAATTCCATCAAAAAGACACCTCGTCGCTTCTCATCAGAGGTCAACTCAGCAGATGGCCAATCTATGGAAGAAAGTTCTTTCTGATATTCAAACTGCTGCACAATAGCATCAGGAAGTCTCCTGTACACAACCAAGTACACACAACAGAGCCAGAAAATACATTTATCAGAAATGGTTAAACATGTAATGATATCAGGAAGAGACGGTTTGAGTAGGTTATAAAATTTCTCTTCTGTGGGATATAGCTCATTGATTTTCTCAATGGCTTTAGCAACATTCTCAGACATGCACAGACAACTCATCATCTGCAAGAATATATCCAATATACAATCACTGGCACTTGCATTTATGTCAGATGCTGATGCATGGCGATACAGGACCAACAGTGCAGCATCATATGCAGCCAGCCTCTCCTCCAGCTGTGTTCGACTATTGATATAGAAAAGCCAGAGTTCGTAAGAGCCTTCACTGTGCTCAACCTGGATCACAGAATAAGAAGATTTATCAGTACATATGTTGATAATTTCGTGAATCAACACAAACTTACAAGTCAAAGTAAGAAGCGGATTTATGACAAGTTTTCAGGAACCCCAAGCCATTAGGATTAAGGGCTAGTACATAACATGGACACAGGGCCCTTAATGAAGTAAATCAAAATGGCGTTCTCAGATGCAATTAACAAAATATATAGCGCACCATCAGAGCCAATTATCTAACATGTTCCTATCCCTAATTATGTAGAAATGTTTCTCAGCACATAGACTTCCAAATGGTATAAACATCTTGAGCCAACTCAAATATTATGTTTTAACAGTAGAATTCCATGTAGAAATACTGCATACCGCACATTTGAACATATCATCCTTCCCAATAGACTTCTGACTGCTATAGTAAACTAACAGGTAAACAATCCAGAGAACTGCAGACATTGGATTAGCTTCCAAAGCTCGAGCAAGGAGTTCAAGAGCCTGCATGTTTTAGCAAAAATTAACAGGAGTGAGATTACTGACCCTCCAAGTATGTAACCCATAATCACCACCAAAAGCATACCTGTATCCTTCCCTTGGGTTTATTAGCCTCCTGACTGAGATTAAGAAGAGCCATCTCTACAATCTCGTCAGCATCAGTAGATAGTTCCTTGCATGGATCCTGCAAGACATTAGAAGGTAAGTTGCAGCATTGACAGCAGGTGGCAAAAGAAGGACAGAAGCTATTTATCTGTGGTACAAAGTTTTGTGGAGAATAGAACAACTCCATTGGGAAAATCAAACTTCCATCGAAGAGAAGACAATGACATGACATGTTTAAGACCACAAAGATTCAAAGAGTATTTTTGGTATGTATACACACCTTTAGTTTAAGACCACGTGATTCAAAATTCTTCTTTACATTCTTAAACATCATGCCCAATCAAAGTAAGACACATATAATGAGGCGGAGGGAGTATTAGGGAAGAAACCCCACGAAATTACACAATTCTGTCAATGGAGAAAGGAAAAAAAGAAGAAGAATGAAGACCAAATGAGTGGGAGGTAGTATGAAGGTGTTGAATGTGTGACTATCTCATCTCAGAGCTTAAGTTTATCTTCAACACGCCTCCTCACGTGCAGGCTTGATTTTCTTTCATGGGCCACATGAAAAATTCTTTTTCGGTAATGGGTGGTGGTGAGACTTGAACTCAAGACCGCTACCTTCAACAGAAGGTCAAGAAAAACGTTGCTTGCTGCATAGCAAACTCGAATATATAGAAGGACAGGAAACAAGAAGGTATATTCCACCATTGATGGCTAAAATGGCAGAAGGAAAGAGCAGACTAGTGAATTGGGAAGTTAGAAAGAGTCACAGGAAAGGTCCTAGTAGCATGATATAAAGGACAAAACCAATAACCCAAAATTTGCATTCTTTAGACAGATTCAGTTGTCTCAATTAATAATTACAAAGGTTCCCAAGGAAATAAAACATATTTGTTACCCAAAAAAAAAGAAAACATATTTAAGTTACAGAGTTCGTACAATCACCAAATTTTTCTCATGAACAAAGACATTTTGGAAGCACCAAGGAGATGCAAAATAATTTCTCTTGATTCGTGTATTGAAATTAAAATTAATACTTCCGCAGCTTCACTGGTATTTCAGAAGCCTGTCAACTATAACAGTTGAAATTGAAAAAATAAAATTTAGCTTTTCCAAAAGAGTTACTACATAAGAAGCTAAAAATCATCCTTGTCTCCTTCCTTCTTCCTCCCCCACCCCCACTAATTACGAGAAAAGAACAGGTTGATTTGACAAACCGATGATCCATTTCTGCTCTGAAAATAAAGTGATTGCCTATTCCAACCACCTTGGACCTCAACACGAGCATTAGTGCCATGAAATAAAGGCTCATCAGAGGGCAGATCAGTGTGTAGCTGACTTGAGAGAACAAAGGAAAGACTGAAGCACTTAACCCACAGTTGCCCGTATTTGGGACTTAGAATGGATTTACACGACTGTAGATCAGCTTTCAGACCATCCAAGCCAACCAAATAAGTTGGGGTAGCCAAACCAAGGCAGTCAAGTGACTTGGTGAGAGTTCTTGTGGCAGCGAATATCTGTCCTTCAGTTGGTGATCCAACCTTGTCTACAGAAGAAAAAAGTTTAAGAAAATTTGCATCAGATGTTAGGCCGAAAGGAACTATAAAGATGTCTTATACACTTCAAACAGAAGATCCATACCATCGTTGTCCAATGTCATCTTCATTCTACTGCCAGAAGAGTAGTCTCTAACATGTTGCCAAGAACACTCATCATTGTTGCATTTCCCCCGAAGTTCGAAGATACATAGTGGCCAAAGCGGGTCAATGGCAAAATCGCAAGTGTAAGACCCACTCTTACTGCCAATTAAATCCACTGAAGCCACTTCAACGGGACCCGAACTTAAAATGCTTGGTATGGTTCCGCCACTGAAATTGTTTTCACCCTGATCATGAGAAGTATGTACACTGGAAATTCTAATCTGTAATTTGAGTAAATCCATGGAATCTGAAACTTTAAAGTGCAAAATAGCACTCTTCAGAATAGGATATGAGAAGGTGACCAAGCTTGCAAACTGAGATTTGTTGTCGTTTGTGGTGATACTACTATCTAAACAAATATTAGATGAAAGGGATGCAAAATTAGAACCAAACTTCTCATTGGTGCACTGATGATCCACTTCAACAGGTATCTTAGACATCGTACTCGTCATGTCACATCCTAATAAAAAGTTCAAAAGGAAAGAGAAATCAAAAAGTCAGCTCAACCAGAATAAAGAATGTCACAATCTGAAATGATAAATTGTGACTTTCGTTGTTATATGACCTCCAAAAGAGAATGGATGGCCTTCTAAAAGCAGAACTTCTCAATTACTATCATGGATAATTGAAACCAAAAGTTTACAAAAAACAAGAAAGAAATTAATCACTCCTAATAATTGTTCCAAGCGAATAATTCAAATATGTGTGCTCAGTCTTGCAGGAGGATAACAAAATAGATTAAGATGTAGCACATTTATAAATAGGATTAGCTGAAATGGAAGAGTGCTATGAGAGTATTATGTTATAGGAAGATACCAAGCAAAATGAAAGATAGTTCTATACAACGGTTGTGGGACGGCTGAGACCAACAATGTTATATAAAAGCAAATATTGGACCTTTAAGGTCCAACATATCCACAAAATGATAGAGATGCTAAGATGGATGTGCTATCATGTAATATTCGACAAGATTGGAAATAATAATATCAGACTAAGGTGAAAGTAACATACGGAGGATAAAAAAAAAAGAAGTTTGTCTGAAGCCTGATATACTTTGACCATGTCCTACGTAAACCTTCAAATGCACTAACCAACAAAAGTGGTACTTTGATAATTGAAGGTGCAAATAGTGGGGATGAGACAAAGCTAAAATCACATGAAGTAAAGTGCCTTGAAAGATCTACAATCTCTCTCAAAATCATTGGATACTTCACTAAGAATAGAACGCAATGTAAAAATTTCATATAGGCAATACTGACTAGTTGTGATTGAAGCATAATTAAACAACTAGTTTGGGATTCATATAGACGACCCCTCAATAGTGTTGGGATTCATACAGTCGGCCCTCAATGACCTACTAGTTTGGAATTGAGACATGATTTAACGACTTCTCAATGTCAATATCATCATAAATATGAGAGGAAGTTGCCTTAAATGGTTGGCCATAACGTATATGTATTTCCATATGGACTAATCATAGTGTGACACTGATGATTGAAGGGAAAAAGGAATGAAGTAGATTTAAAATTGACAGAAAACGATGTTGCCACAAAAGACGTACGGTTTATTGGAAATAATGCAGGCTTAGCTAAGAACATAACGCGATGGAAATAAAATCCATATATGCAATATCAACTAGTTTGCGATTAAGACTTAGTTATTATTATTACACTTAAATTAGGTCCACTGTTTAACAAGAGTCTTTTTAGAAATTTGTATGTCAGTGTCAAAATAAGGTTGAGATTTCGAGAACCTTTGGCTTTAGAAAATTCTCAATAGGTCTAATGGAGTAGTATTTATTGGAATGAAAAGGACCCAAATAGAGCGCAATATACAGCGGATTCACATAATCGACCTTAACTAATTTGGCATTGAGGTTGACAGATCGATTGATTTGATATACATGTTTCATCTACAACATCCAATTAATTGTTGATTAAGTTCAAAAAGAAAAACTGTGAAAAACATTTGAGTAGTACATGTATATATTATTCGTCACAGAATATAATGCATCTTACTAGATCCATTTACTATATTCTTTTAGAAGTATTTCTTGTTTATCTAAAAGCATCACATCACCAAATAACCAAAAAGGTATTTTAGTGTTTTTTTCTTTTTTTTGAGAATTTCTCATTTTTGGATCATATGCATGCATATTGCATTTATAGAGATAAGCTACTGCAGGGAAATATGTCCACAAAGGAACACTACCTTGCAAGTCAGAACCTTGCTGTGGCTCATTCTCTTTCTCTGAATCGGAGCATAATCTATTGTCTATTACCACCCTTCTCAGAATCTCATCATTCTCTGCTCTCCCTTCAGCTACAGCTCCCAGGGTCTCTTGTGGGATTGCCTTCTGGCACAAAGTTCTCATCCTTAGCCTTTCAAAGAGCTGAGAGCGCAAAGATGCTTCAAGGAGTAAAGAATCCTCAGAAATATTCACTGCTGATTGCCCCTCTGATGCATTATTCATACTTTTCTCCATGTAAACACTAGATTTTGCCTTTCCTTGACCTTGATAGTCTGGACTGTTTTCTGGAGATTTATGCTCGGTGAGAAATGTCTCTTCGTCCACATTTTGAGATATAACAATATCCTCAGAAGGGGAGCACAGGTCATTTGCGTCATTATCTTCCTTATGAGGCTCGAATGTGATACCATCAGGCTCACTACAGGGATCAGATGCCAAATTGTAATGCTTTTGATCACTTGAGACATTTTGAAAAGCAACATTGTTTGGATGGATATTTAAATTACATCTATGTTGATTGTTAAAGTCGAATGTAGGCTGTACTGCACAGCTTGAACTGGGAATCAAATGCACGTTAGCATCAGAAATTGCAGGTAGGGGGCCCAACCCAATTCCACTTTTGTCAGGAAACCCAGAAGACAGTAACAAATTTGGATTTCCCATCATAAGATCTCGAAGCTGGGCTGAATATTGTTCTCTTTTATTGTATACGTTAGAGCATCTAGCATTAGCTTCAAGCAAGGCCCTTTGAGCCTTTCGGTAAGATTTCAGAGCATTTCTTTCTTCAACTTCACACTTGTGCCGATATTCCTGAGCTTCTCCCAGTTCCTTATCATGAAATTCTTCTAAATGAAACAATGACTGTAAGTCTATGCTGCTACTCCCACAAATATTTATCTTGTCACAGCTGTTCCAAACGCTTGGAAAGTTCGGAGATGTCTTTCACAAGGAGAAAAAGAACTATCAGAAATATGCAATTTTACACTTTGGTTTTAGAAAAAGGAGACAAAAAACACATGAAAGAGGAAGACAGAAAAAAACAGAAACATACAACATTGGCTCCAAAATTGCCGCCTGCACCATGGGTCGAGGCTGCAATAACATTAGCATCTGGAGCGGGGTTCTGTGCGCTTTCACTAGATCTGCCTAGATTGCTGTCACTTTCTGCAGTTACCATAACATCAGCACGCCCAGAAGTCACTTTCTTCTGTAAAAGAGGCTGTCTGCACTGACTACTAAGCTCAGTGGCATGCTTGGTCTTGACCTTAGAATGAAAAAACGAAAAACATAACAACTATCCATGAAGAAGTATAATATAACAACCAAATGCAAATGAAGCTAACACAAGTTGACAAGAGACGACAGAATACCCGCTTTATAAGTTCACGGAAATTTGATAAATATGCAATATAAAGCTTGTTTTGACTACATATCCTCCATATAGAAAACCCTACAATATCACCATAATATACACTATACAGCTTAAACTATATAGATGACTAGGAAAATCAAGTGTTTCTACTTCGTATGATCAACCTTTTAGAAAAGAAAAAAGACATACTTCTCGGGAAAGGTATTTCACTTGCAAAATAAGTTTTTAACTCTGTGACTTGGCCCAATGCAGAAAGTAAAAGGCAATTTATATAGATCCACATTTTAGCTCCTTCAACTTAATGATAGTTCTCTGAACTAAATACTAAGCCTACTTACCCACCCCCACCCCCAAAAACCCCCAGAAAGAGGAAAAGGAAAAAGAAAAACTGATTAGGAGAACCTGATAATGTAACAAAACTGAGAAAGTACAAGCTCTATTTACAAGTCGTGTCTTTGATGCCAAGAGGAAACATTGTTGCATTGACGGGCCAATCACCAAAAATCAAACTGATGACTAATACTTATTCTAAGGCTTTTATCAGGCTCTATCAATGTTTTATCAAACCTATATTGAAACAAGCACCTTATACTTATAATATCTCCGTATGACACTAACATTAAGAATCTTTGAAAGGCTAAGATAGTTAACTCAATCCACTTATCACAGAAACTTTATCTTCACTATTTTACCTCTGAAGAATATTGTCTTCTAAGTGCAGTAGGTGCAGTAAAAGAGGGGGGAAACTTTTACTAAACGAAAGACTTTTGGGCTAGTGAAACTAAGTTCAAATGTCCACACAAAGGGTCCATGAGCCAAAACAATACTCAACCAGTCATTCAATGCCCATCCTTGAGGCTGGTGTAACACATTGACAACCAGATGGAGATATGGTGATACATTCAAGAATTTACCAATTTATTGGCAGCTTTACTTGCAACTTCTTTTGACGAATTGTTGAAACTCTGATTGTGATTCCTTACGGCATCTATACCTGTGGCATTAAGCTCATTTTAATTAGACATCCACTAATGTCATTAAAAGAAAGCTGCTCGTATACACAAAATAGAGTAATAAGTACCATCTTTCAGAGTGAGAGATGGATTTGCTGAAGAAGCAGAGCCGTGATACTCATTTTGTTTCAGTTGTCCAGCAAGGACTGAGCAAGTTGGATATTTTTCCCCATGAACGCTATCATCAGCTCGTTCCAGTTGATCGGAATCCTTTAATGCACACCGTTCTGATCTTATGACCATAGACGTAATTTCTTGGGAGTTTGAGAAACCCCAACTTGGATCCTCTAAAACAATTTTTTGGCGTTTGTTGTCTGGTTCTTTTAGTTCTTGCAAATAATCATAAGTAGTTTCTTTGGATGCCCTCACCACCAAATTCCTTTTATTGACAAGATTTCTATCCCTACATGAAGCTGAAGTTAGGTTTTTGGTATTCTGAGATCTCTTCAGATTCAATTGACTCTCGCGAATCGCGATCAAGTGGCGCAAGTCATGCAATTCACTAGAGTTCGAATGAACATTTGTTCTTTTCCTATGGTCAAGGATAGCTACCCTATTTGAGTTGTTAAAGTTTCTCATACTATGCAAGTGCCCAACATTTCCATAAGTGCATCCTTTAATTTTGGTGAATGAAGACGCAGGCCCTTTTCTAGACATCAAATTTGGGTCCTTTCTAGTAATCTTGTGCAATTTATGAGATCTTCGAGGAGCAGGTGCTGGTGGTTTATTACTTCTATCCGCAGCCAAGGTTCGGTTTTTACTTACTGAGATTTTCTTCTGTCCAGAATTTTCACACTCACTACCACTGTCATCTGAGAAGCTTATCAGAAATGGCACAAAGTGCTCTCGGTTCTTTTTAGAGCTCTTCAGATGATCTGATTCTGGAGGAGTTCCTGAAGGCACATCAATCGAGCAACCCATTTTGCTGGAAGAAGTACATTTTTCTGCAAAATATGCAGGAAAACAAGACGCAAAAATATAGCAAATAAGTCGCCGGACAGTTAGATATGCGAGAAAAGTAATTTAAGACCTGACAAAATAAGAGGTAAGTTCCACAGATTAAAAAATGTAAAACTAGAAGACCACGTATTATAATCTCTTATCTAGTTACCCATCCTTAATACATACATAAAAAAAGACTATGATTTAAGAAAGGAGACGAGTTGTACCAAAAGAACAAAAAACTACCAGAGTAAGTCAATCAATTAGCATTCACACACGGAGAGTGAACTTAACAACGATGTGCATATATGCTGAAGAGATGGTTTGATCAAAAATCGTCAACAGCCATTCCTAGTAGGTAGATGAAACCAAGGGTTCAAAATATAAATAAATGTTTTAATACTCGAGCTTTAGGACATACCTGCCTGGGTATCCTGGGAATTCTCATTCACTGTGTCAATGTGAACCTGCTGCTCCAGTGGAGCAGCACTGGTGCTCTTAAGCTGATCGGTGGAACAAACATTTTGATCCTGTGGAAAACAATTTACAAGCAACTCAACACTGATGTAGCTTACTAATCCAGAACAGCTTCTATTTGCCCCATAAAACTTCTTACATATTCACCATAGCAGAAACTCACTAACAAATACAGTTCCGGAGGACTCAAAAGCAACACGAAAGTGAAAGAAAGGAAATCGAGGGGGAAAGTTTTACTTCTTAGGCAATAGCAACTAAATTCAAGAAGGTTAAGGAGAGACAATCAGGAAAGAACTGCACCCAATGGTGTGGCCTAGCGGTCAAATCTCGGAGGCAAGAAAACACTAGCTGATTTCTTCTCATATGCCTACGTCATGGTAGACAGAGTTACCCACTATTTCTGCTGGTGGGAGGCTGGGAGCAACAAATACCCGATGAAACAATTGAACTAAGCTCAATCTGGTCCAACCACCACCATCATTGAAAAAAATGTAGAAAATATCTAAACCCTAATTAATCTTACAAAGACAAATTATTGAGTATTAGAATGATAGGGTCCCAAATGTAAGGGAACAGAAATTGAGGATATACAGATTGGGACTGAGGTGTGGTTGTTGAATGTAGCGGTGTATTTTCTCAGCCTTTACACTTTGGGAAGGCTTAAATTGCAAAAACAAAATGAAATAGAGGTAGCAAAATGAAAAATGATGAATTTAAACATATACTACTCAACAAAATGAGCTGTGTAATGAAGCAAATGTAGCAAATTGGATTAAATTAATACGCATACATTAGAAATAGAGGTAAACGAGAGGGGTTTTACGTACGTCGTCGTATGAAGAGAGTTCTCCTTCTTCTCTGCTTTCTGAAGAATCGTTCTTCAGAAATGAACTCTCTCCTCTTACTCCCCCTCCTTCCTCACTAGGGTTTTCCATTGGGTGCTGTACTACGTTTTCACTCTGCTCGTCGATATTCTCCATTTCAACCCAAATCTCTCTCTCTCTCTCTCTCTCTCTCTCTCTCTCTCACACACACACACACACTCCTCACGCGCGCTCTGTATTTATGGAATGGGGAATCTGCTTCTGTGCAATGGCGGTTGTGGGCTCGGGGGGTTGACGTAACAAAATTGTCCATTTAATTTGGAGGGATTTTTGCAGTTTTAATCTCTAAAATATCAAATGAAATTACGATGTTCGTTCTTGTGCTATCTAGTCAAATGCTTTCACCCTTGATCAATTGAATTGTTTACACATTTAACAAATTATTAATTATTAATTGTTAAACTATTTTATTATCTATCTTAATCAAAATTTGAAATGTTAGCACATATTTGATGATAATATAGTTTTAGGAAGAATTTAAATACTTCGTATAGTATAATTTCTAGAATGTAAAAAGGTAAAAACACACATTTTAATTAATTCAAAGTTAAATATGCTTTACTACGAGCCCGATTGGCAATGAAATTTTTTTCACTTTTTTTCGAAATAAGTATTTGGCTATAAAATTTCAAATTTTCACTTGAAAATGAATTTTAAAATTTTTTTAAAATTTGAAAAACTCCAAAAAGTTGTTTTCAAAATTTTCACTCAAATCACTCACAAAAATTCAAAAACAACCCAAAATTATATTCATGTCCAAGCACAACTCTAATTTTCAAATACCATTTTCACTTGAATTTCATTTTTACTTCTTTTTGAAATTTTACAATTCTTATGTCCAAACGCCCCACTACGTATCGCACATAAAAAAATTAGAGTTTATTGATAGGTGAGGAGTCAAATGCAATTATTTAATTCGAATTTTGATGTTTTTTTAATTTTGAAGGTATGTTTAATTTGATCCCTATACTTCGTCTAGTCCCTTTTTATGTGAATTTGTTAGATTGACCCGAGAATTAGGAAATAACTAAATACTATTAAAATTTATGGTCTTAAGCATGTCATGATGTGACAATATAATTTTTGCATCATTTGGTCTTGAACATAATAGGCAGAATAAAAACCCCATTAAACTTTTTCAGAAAATAGGTTTGAACACTTTAACTAAACGGGTATTCTTTTACCCCCCCTAAACACATTGCAAGTGAATTTTGTTCCACCCTTCATGACCCCAAACCAGTTAAAGACAAACGAGTGTGAACCACGCTCTTTCTGGTGATGTCATGTTATTAATGAACTCAAATCCTTTTAATGATTCGGTCCATTACTTAAAAAATCACCCGATTAAAATACCCGACCTGCTATCTTTTATTTTTTATCCTAGGCTGAATTACCCAACCTCATTTCTCTCTAAATAAAATGGGAAAAGGGCTGATGAAGTCAAAATTCTAGTGTCGATTTTCTCCCAAATATCGTCGATTAGAGTGTAGATACTGAAGATCGTTAGCTTCTCTTGTAAGTTCTTCTTGTTTTCTTCAATCTGTTGTCGATTTTGAAGTGTAAAAAAATATTTACGGACATTTTTCTTGTTTACTGATTTCAATTCGAAGAAATGGCTTTTGAACTCGTTACACTAAGGATGTTCCATTGAGGTCAGTTACAACAATATATTATCAACTACGAATGAGGTATTATGACAAAGTACTTTGAAATGGATTTTCGTTTGTTGACAGATAATCCCACTAGTGGGTTGCTCTAGTGGTGAGCACTCTCCACTTCTAACCAATAGGTTGTGAGTTCGAGTCACCCCAAGAGCAAGGTGGGGAGTTCTTGGAGGGAAGAAGCCGAGGGTCTATCGGAAACAACCTCTCTACCCCATGGTAGGGGTAAGGTCTGCATACACACTACCTTTTCCAGACCCCACTAGTGGGATTATACTGGGTTGTTATTGTTGGTGGTGAGTTTGTAGACTATGTGAAAGAAAATGAGTAT